>NC_133691.1:8862500-10305000 GCF_048934315.1 Petromyzon marinus | reverse complement strand
CCACCAGGTGTGTAGTCCATCAGGTGTGTAATCTATCAAGGGTGTGTGTAGCCCACCAGGTGTGTAATCCACCAAGGGTGTGTGTAGTCCACCAGGTGTGTAATCCTCAAGCTGTGTGTAGCCCACCAGGTGTGTAATCCATCAAGGGTGTGTGTAGTCCACCAGGTGTGTAATCCACAAGCTGTGTGTAGTCCACCAGGTGTGTAATCCTCAAGCTGTGTGTAGCCCACCAGGTGTGTAATCCATCAAGGGTGCGTGTAGTCCACCAGGTGTGTAATCTATCAAGGGTGTGTGTAGTCCACCCGGTGTGTAATCCACCAAGGGTGTGTGTAGCCCACCAGGTGTGTAATCCACAAGCTGTGTGTAGTCCACCAGGTGTGTAATCCATCAAGGGTGTGTGTAGTCCACCAGGTGTGTAATCCAAAAGCTGTGTGATCCTCAAGCTGTTTGTAGCCCACCAGGTGTGTAATCCATCAAGGGTGTGTGTAGTCCACCAGGTGTGTAATCCACAAGCTGTGTGTAGTCCACCAGGTGTGTAATCCATCAAGGGTGTGTGTAGCCCACCAGGTGTGTAATCCATCAAGGGTGTGTGTAGTCCACCAGGTGTGTAATCCACCAAGGGTGTGTGTAGTCCACCAGGTGTGTAATCCTCAAGCTGTGTGTAGCCCACCAGGTGTGTAATCCATCAAGGGTGTGTGTAGTCCACCAGGTGTGTAATCCACAAGCTGTGTGTAGTCCACCAGGTGTGTAATCCTCAAGCTGTGTGTAGCCCACCAGGTGTGTAATCCATCAAGGGTGTGTGTAGTCCACCAGGTGTGTAATCCACAAGCTGTGTGTAGTCCACCAGGTGTGTAATCCACCAAGGGTGTGTGTAGTCCACCAGGTGTGTAATCCTCAAGCTGTGTGTAGCCCACCAGGTGTGTAATCCATCAAGGGTGTGTGTAGTCCACCAGGTGTCTAATCCATCAAGGGTGTGTGTAATCCACCAGGTGTGTAATCCATCAAGGGTGTGTGTAGTCCACCAGGTGTGTAATCCATCAGGGGTGTGTGTAGCCCACCAGGTGTGTAATCCACCAGGGGTGTGTGTAGCCCACCAGATGTGTAATCCACAAGCTGTGTGTAGCCCACCAGGTGTGTAATCCACCAAGGGTGTGTGTAGTCCACCAGGTGTGTAATCCATCAAGGGTGTGTAGTCCACCAGGTGTGTAATCCATCAAGGGTGTGTAGTCCACCAGGTGTGTAATCCATCAAGGGTGTGTGTAGTCCACCAGGTGTGTAATCCATCAGGGGTGTGTGTAGCCCACCATGTGTGTAATCCACCAGGGGGTGTGTAGCCCACCAGGTGTGTAATCCATCAAGGGTGTGTGTAGTCCACCAGGTGTGTAATCTATCAGGGGTGTGTGTAGCCCACCAGGTGTGTAATCCACCAGGGGTGTGTGTAGTCCACCAGGTGTGTAATCCACCAGGGGTGTGTGTAGTCCACCAGGTGTGTAATCCTCAAGCTGTGTGTAGCCCAGCAGGTGTGTGGGTAGCCCACCAGCCCATCAGGGCGTGTGTGTGTACCGGCGCATTCAATCCATGAGGAGCGTGCGAGATGTGTCTCTAGTTGCGCAAGTGGATGAAGCAGCAGGCGTTGTTGACTTTCGTTTGACTTTCGCGGCACACTCCACTGGAGACGAATTGGTTCACTGATTATGAGACCCGAATATTTGTAAGGGTTTAGCGCGAGACCCAACGCAAATGTAGAACTTCAGACTGACCTTGCCCTGAGTGAAACCATTTACTGCTCTTGGTCGTAATTCTTGAGTACCCCAAAATTTAGTTTTACGATTGTCTCGTTATGAGCAGAGACTCACCAATGGGTATGTGTGCCACATCTCAGTGATGGCCTTTCTACAACACTCTTAAGATTCACATCACACACCCGGCTACGAACCATGCCCCGGAACAAGGCTGACATCATCAGCACGCTAATCGGGGTTTTAACCCTGGATAGTGCTGGGTCAGGAGACCACCGTGCATAACAGGTGCTATAGGTTGCGGAGCCAACTTGTGAACCAGCAAAGGGCGGTGTAGCAACATCCTCTGCTGGGCTGTGTTTCAATGCTCCCACGTCGATGCTACCCACCTTTGCCAACCCGCTCTGACCAGCGTGGTGAATTATGGTTAAATACCCCCCCGCCACAGCCCCCGAGGACCAGCACGGAGTGAGGTAGGCTCTCATCCAGCAGTAGAGAAAAGGCTGTTCACGATATGCGCACTCGATGACCAGCCACATATGTTTAATATTCGCAATCGCAACATCCCTGGTGTGGATGGGCACTACTTAAATGACACGTTATTTAAATTACATGTAAATTAATTGCATTAGTAATTCGAAATTGTTATGTAAATTACGAAAATCAAAGTCATTGGTGATTGTATATGCATTACACGAGATACGGTTAATGTAATTATACTTCCTTCAGTAATTTGTAAGGTCTATGTATTTTACCCATCCTCTTAAATGCATCGAGATATGTATGTAATGCATCCGATAGGTTGTCCGCCGGGGAGATGGAGCGATGAAATTAGTCCGTGTGCAGGTGCTTGGATGGATCATGGATTATTGCATCGCAGCATCGCGAGTTTCTGGCGGCTTCGGCAGGCTTTCATCCATCGGTGGACTGACCATGGCTGATAGTGACGACGCATTATATACGTAAGCTCGCTTGGCGATTTAAGAAATAATGCTGTTACAGTATTTAATTGCTGCACTTTATTTATTTTGGTTTTTTTGCTTTTGTAATGTTGGTGACCCAGGTCACTCTCGCAACTTGGACTCATCCTGGTACCCGTGAGTCCTCGCCTGGTTACACAAATAAACTTGAAACCTGAATGTTGAGTTCAGTCGTAAACAGGTGCATGTGCGTCATCAGCCACGCGGGTGCCTCGAGGCTTGTTCACGGGTCCAACCACGAATCTCCTCGTGCCCAGGTTCCCCGTGAACTCGGACTCAGAGTGGACACGAACCCAGCTTACCAGGTTCCCAGGGTTCGATGTCACCCCATCCATATAGGGACAGGCGTGGGGTGGGGGCCGTGTCATCCGCCCCTCCTGCACCCGGGGCGAGTGAGTCACGCGCAGTCCGCGGTCTCCAAGAAGATGCGAGAGCTCTTCACTTTACCGCCCGCAAAACCGGTTCTGCGAGACGGGCCGAGGCCCCCGTCTCTAACAGAGGCCTCGCTTCATGCAGCGAGACAAACAAATCCGTGCTTCGTCGGTGGGCCCCGCAGTGATGCCAATCCCACGAGTCTAGATCTTAGGATGAGGGCATCGCCTCAGGTGTGATATTCAGCACATGGACTCACATCTGATATTCATCACATGTACTCAGATCTGATATTTATCACATGGACACAGATCTGATATTCAGCATATGTACTCACATCTGATATGTATCACATGGACTCAGATCTGATATTTATCACATGTACTCAGATCTGATATTCAGCATATGTACTCACATCTGATATTTATCACATGGACTCAGATCTGATATTTATCACATGGACTCAGAGCTGATATTCAGCATATGGACACAGATCTGATATTCAGCATATGTACTCACATTTGATATTTATCACATATACTCAGATCGGATATTCATCACATGGACACAGATCTGATATTCAGCATATGTACTCACATCTGATATTTATCACATGGACTCAGATCTGATATTCATCACATGGACACAGATCTGATATTCAGCATATGTACTCACCTGGCATTTATCACATGAACTCACATCTGATATTCATCACATGGACTCAGATCTAATATTCAGCATATGTACTCAGATCTGATATTTATCACATGGACACAAATCTGATTTTCTTCACATGGACTCAGATCTGATATTCATCACATGGATTCAGATCTGACATTATCACATGGACTCAGATCTGACATTTAGCACTTGGGTCCTTCGCGGGACCGTTTTTGCATCGCGAGACCGTGAAGGATGACGGTGACTTGTGGATGCCTTCATCCAGCAGTGGATTGAGTATGGCTACTGATGATGATCGACACGTGCTGCCTGCCAGGTGACCCAACAGCTGATCGAGACATTGGCTGTGCGTGTAGCTGGGTTGCTGTTCGCGCGCATTCCAGTCGAGCCGAATCACCAATTCAAGCCCCGCGAGTGATGTTATTTATCTGCGCAGTAAATAATGAATCAATGTTATCCCTCATCACGGGATTCAAACCCCGAACTTCTTCACTGGCTTAATCGTCCACTATGTACAGCGTTTAGTCCATCCACTACTGTATGTGTCTCTGTGTGAGTCTACGGGCCTCTGCGTTCGTCTTTTGGTATATGAGTCGATGGGTGTCTGCGAGTGTAAGGGTTCCTATTACATAGCGTAGCATTGTTTGCATAGCATAAACTCCGGTGAAAGGAATGAGGATTTAAATGTTCTCCCCCTGTCCAATCCCCCTCCCCCGCCCTTCCCGCCCGTGACCCCACGCGCAGCTGCACCGCCTGCACACTCGATAGCTGTGCTGTGACAAACCAACAGGCGAGGTCCGGCCGGACCTGGTTCAATCCCCCGGGCTGTGTGGTGGCCGCGCTGCCATGGGGATGCGCAGGGGCAGGGCTGTTGAGTGGTTGATGCACCCGAGTCCCCAGCTGTCGGAAGTATCTCTCTTGAGAGACAGAGAGTTTATTTTTTTGTTAGGGCAGACAGAGTCGTCTCCCGTGTGAGGTTGCTGTGTGATGAGTGACGGTTGAATTGACGCACGGACTCCACCCAGGCGGGCGCGGGGTGGTGGTGGTTGTTGTTGGTGGTGGTGGTGATGATGGATATGCGGTAGAGTTACCTGCTAACTAACTCACCCACCGCCCTCGCCATTGCCACCTCCTCCTTATCCTCACCAATCGTTATCACCATCATTGATTGGCACGGGCTACGGTGCGAGGGATGATGTTGTGATGTCCCCTCTTCGTACCCCGGTGCCTGGAGTCTCTAGCCCCGTGGGTTCCTAGCGCAGTTTAACCCCCCCTCTCCATCCCTCACCTCTCTCTTGCATCCACCAAACCCACCACCACTCCTTATCCTCCCCTCCCTCTCGAACTCGTCAATTCCGTCCCTCCGTCTTTTGCCTCCCTCCCTCCTCCCTCCCAGAGCCCCGCACCGCGCCCTAGCCCCAGGGCGTCGCGGGTCGCGCCTTTTAGCGCCCCCAAAACTCTCCCCGCGCCTCACTTGGCTCGCTCCTCCCTCCAGCGCAGGTTCCCCCGTGTACTCTCTTATATCTCCTCTCACCAAAGGCTCAAGCTCAAATACCGCACCGGATCGTCGTCGTCGCTACGCGGTCGAGGCAGGCGAGGTGCCCCAGGAATCACTCTGCACCCGGGTGGTGGTGGTGGGTGTCCGCGAAGTCCTGCGTGAAGAGTCCCACGGAGTTCCAGAGTCGCCGAGAGAGAAGGTTCCCTTTGGAGGTGGGGGAAGAGTCACTCGAAGGGAGAGAGACCATGGCCAGAGACGCGGCGCTCCTGCGGAGGATGGTGATGTTAGCGGTGTTGGCGGCGATGGCTGTGACGGTGTCTTCTCACGAGGTGAGCCCTTGTGTGTGTGTGTTGTGGGGAGCGGTGGTGTAGCGGTTAGCGCGCTGCGCTACGAACCTGGGGACTCGGGTTCGATTCCCGCTCACGGTCAACACCGGTGACGATTATCTGAAGCGGTCCTGGGCCTCCCCTAGGTCGACTCAGCCTCAAATGAGTACCTGGTGCGGTGTGTAAACATCGCCACTGGAGAGACAACGGCGGTCGGGCGTGGTGCTGGCCACTCACCCCCTCGTATACCGTTCCGGCCTTCATAGGTGCTCGCTAACAGGACTTGCCCCTACAGTCTGTTAAGGCTATACGGGGGGTCTTTGTATGTGTGGTGGACTTATTTCGCACCGTACGTAGCCAAAACCATGCTGCTTGGAGGTGCGGGCGAAGGACGGCAAATTAAACGCACAAAAAGGAGGCTTGTAAGAGGCTTCAAGAGTTCATCTCGGAGTTAATTCCAGAATTCCAGGTTAGGGCTCTTCCTGCTAGAAGGGTTGACAGTATCATCATCATCATTCCCACCGTGGTCGATAAAATAGGCGAATGAGGAACACGTCAACGGTGGTGGTCTTATAAATCTCGCTGGCTCTCGTCATGGGAATGTGGAATTTCCAGGGCCGCCTGTAGATACATTTCTGGAGACAAAGATCGCCTTTGTTGCCAGGTGCTGTTAGCAAGCACCTATTGATAGGCCTTTGTTACAATGTTTCGACAACTGCGCCACGGGTGCTCATTTAGTTGCGACACCGCTGGGACCAGTGTTCTTCACTTTCGATAAGTGTGTTGGGTTTCACAGCACGATGGTGTAGGCCAATCCGTTTCAAAGACAACAACACAAATATGATATTCTCAGAGCACATTTGTTTGCACGTTTTGCCACAAGCACCGCGCGTGGTTAACGCCTTGATCATCTTAACGGCTCCTGTTTTATTGCCAGGAAGGGTAAAACCTATTCTTGTTGTTTCATTTTTTAATACTGCCAAAAATGTCCCATCACCATCACATAGGATGATGATGGGGGGGGGGGGGGGTGTCAGGGGCCGCCGTAGAGCGTCACGTTCCACGGTTGGCGAATTACTTGGTTCACTGTTGACGGTGAGCTTATACTTTGTAACTTCAAATACTGTCATATACTTAGCCACCTACCTGCTGCCTACCAGTATATCTGCCCATATGCTCGCCTACCTATGCGGCTTTGCCTACGCATTCATCTCAGAATCTGCCAACTAACGTATCCACCTACTCCTCTGCCTATTTGCCTCCTTATTTACTTGCCTACCTGGTTGCCTACCTGGCTAAATGCCCATTAACTATCCACCTACCTATATTCTTAGCTCTTTCGGTAAAGTCACGTTGAAGGGAAACAAGAAATAATAAATATATATTATTTTATTGTTTCCCTTCAACGTGACTTTACCGGAAGAGCTAAGAATATGAATTACTGCAGTCACGAAAGCTTTAAATCAAAATATCCACCTACCTGTTCGGATGCAAACGCTGGTCATAGCTTTGCGCAAGTTTCCACTGTTTTCATAGCACCACAGTGGACGGTGATTTGTGCTATGTATTGCATTATACTGTATGTCGAACCAGAACACATCTCCATATATATAAGTTGTGATTATGTGTGTCTGTTCGAAATGTTTATGCAACAAACTTGAAATTTGCCATGTGGGTACTTTCCAAACTGTACACCATGCAAAAATTATAAAAATACACTTTTTTGTGTTTGGGGGGGGGGAGCTCAATAATGCATATTTGTTTTGCACGGCAAGTGAGCTGTGACGTCACATCTGTCATGTGACCCGCACACGTGGAAGCGTAACGCGTTGTAGTGTAGTGCTTAGCGCGCCGCGCTACGAACCCGGCGACCCGAGTTCGAATTCCCGCTCACGACCACCGCCGGTGACGATTATTTGAACCGGTCCTGGGCCTCCCCTCGGTGGACTCAGCCTCAAACTAGTAACTGGTGTGGTGTGTGAACATCGCCACTGGGGGGACAAAGGCGGCCGGGCGTCGTGAATCCAAGTCCCGGGCGAAGCCGGGTAGTAAAGCTCGTCTTACATAAGAGGGGTAATCGCCTGGAACAACCTGGCAGTTTACCAGCATTGTTGATTCAAGCAAGCCTGACGCTGTTGATGAGACGCTACATGTCGACGGCGGTTAACAGGTTTTGCTTGTTTTGACCGGAGGCCGCTGAAACAATGCATCCCCTGAAAGCGAACGGTCCATCGTTTCAAATATGACCACAGAATAGCACCAATGGTATTGTATTTATACACACGCACGGGTATAACATTGGGTGTTAGTGCTGCCGTCGGGCCAATGGGTTTCGTAATAATTCCTTTTTTATTATTAAATATCGTCAGAGGTTTGAGAGACATTTTGTTCTTGTTTCAGTTCGCGATGTTCGTAAGTGTTGAGCGCAAGACTCAAATCAGCGTAGGGCTGTAGGCTTCGCTTGCCGTCGGAGTGAAACAATCTACCCCCTGCCCGACATCTTTGCTGGCTCCAAATTCGAAACATTTCGTCGCTGGATTTGTTTGACTGTAAAGCATCGTCTGCACGATGCCTATGCCAAATATCAGGGTTCTAGCCCTTTCTGGTTGGAGCTTGCCTTGGTCGCAGAGTGGCGATCGTCGGCGTTCGATGATCTCTGCGGCCTGTGTTTGTCTTCGCCCCCCGACTCATTTCCAACATGAGACGTGTTGTGTAAATTCGCTCCCACCAGCTTGGACATAGCCTACCTACCTGCCTGCCTACCTGCCTGTCTGCCTATCCCACCATCCCACTCATCTGACAACCTACTAACCCACATATCTACGCATCGATTTACCAACCTACCAATCCACGTATCTCCTTACATACCAATCAATCTACTCATTAATCAACCAATCCCACTTACCTACCAACATACCTGCACACAATCTACCACTCTAGATTCCTACTACCTACCCAGTTACTTATCCACGTGTCTACTGATCTACCAACCTGCTTACCTACTTACTCACCTGCCAACCTACTTACCCACTTATCTAGCTATGTGTCCCCGTACCATTCAATCTACCTGCCTACCAACATGCCTACCTGCCTACCCACCGTATCACCAACCTTCTGATTGACTTTACCTCCCTACCTTCCGAAATTACATTGCTTTAGTTGTTCTGTAAGATGTCGGCGCACTTGCTGTGATGCTTTGTCAGTGTGTGTATAACTTAGTTCCTGTTTATTAACTTCTAAAAGTAACCATGGATGGGTACTTCGTGTAGACTCTGCAATGCGTGCATGCATTCACGAGCTAAGCATCGAGAGTGCCCGTGGCAATGCGACGACACAGAATCACCGTGCGAAGAGCAACTGTGATGTCTTCTTGGTTCTTTCGGTAAAGTCACGTAGAATTGAAATAAGATAATAAAAATAAAAAAATAATATAAAAAAAATTCTCACGACGTTTCGGCCACAACACAAGTAGCCTTCCTCAGGTGAAGAGACAGAACTGTCGGGAAGACAGCGCTTCAGTGAACACAGCGTCTTTTAAGCCATTCCGAGCATAGATGGACTCGTCCATCTGAACAAAGCTCGTCGCTTTCCGTGATGCTAACGTTGAAAAGAAAAAAGAAACCGCCACTTTTTCCGACATAGTTACATGCTAATCCCTCACACTAACATTATGCTAATCCCCCAGTTACATGCTAATTTCTGACTTTAACATCATGCTAATCCAACACATTAACACAGCTACTTCAATGCTAAATTATTCTGTTGATATGTAAACTCCTTCGTCAAGGCGCTCTGCTCCTCCCACCCAGCTTAAAAGACGCTGCCAAGCTTAGCAGTGTTCACTGAAGCGCTGTCTTCCCGGCAGTTCTGTCTCTTAACCTGAGCAAGGCTACTTGTGTTGTGGCCGAAACGTCGTGAGAATTTTTATTTTATTATGTTTTATTTTTATTATCTTATTTCAATTCTACGTGACTTTACCGAAAGAACCAAGAAGATGAATCCCTGCAGTCACGAAAGCTTTAAATCGAAATTTAACTGTGATGTCACTGCGAACAGCAAACTCAACGGCACCTGCTTGCCACTATATGTACCCACGTACTTACATATACAGCTATGCCTACTCATTCATCTACGAATCTTCCTGCCTATCCACCTACTCATCTACATATACGTCTCCTTTTTGCCTACCTGCCTCAATACCCCCTTGCCTATCCACCTACCAGTTCTGATGTCACCACTCTTCGTAGCTTTTCCCATTTGTTTCCACTGTTTTCATGGCTGCACGGTGCCAAGTGCAATCTCCAACCCTAAGTCAGTTGATCTGTCTGCTCCCCCTCTGTCCTGAATAAGGGCCATTGCGTGAAACCTCAGCATACAATATCATTTAGATAGATAAATCAACCTCCGTTCTGTATATCTGCACACAATATAAATATATACTGTATGTGTATTAGTCTAGTGGCCTGTTGGCCTTCTAAACTGTTTACGCCAACTGTGAACATGGTTCGTCCTTCTGGGGCTCAGCAGAATGCTACGTCCTCGATATGACAGCGTCTGCTTCGATGCAAAAGAAACCCTTGCACACCACCAGCTCATTCAGAGACGTAGTTGTGTGCACTCTAAAGTACACTTAACGATGATAGTGGCGAGTGGTTTTATTGTAGCGGTAGGCCTGCCAGTTTCGTTTTAATAAAGTAATACATAATGTACAGGCCTTGGTCAATCCGCTGCTGGACAGAGGAATCCCTATTACATGCCAGCCATAGGGGTGATAGATAATTTCGTGTGGCCAATGAGGAGCACATTTTGTGAATTCATTTCGAAAGTGATATTTATTTAGCCGTCTAATTGCTTTTGCCTGAGAGTTGGTAAATTGCAGATACAACGCACCCACCCACTCACCGTCTCCAAGTTTACAGTGAGGGAAAAAAGTATTTGATCCCCTGATGATTTTGTACGTTTGCCCACTGACAAAGAAATGATCAGTCTATAATTTTAATGGTAGGTTTATTTGAACAGTGAGAGACAGAATAACAACAAAAATCCAGAAAAACGCATGTCAAAATGACCAAAGAGCTCTCCAAGGATGTCAGGGACAAGATTGTAGACCTACACAAGGCTGGAATGGGCTACAAGACCATTGCCAAGCAGCTTGGTGAGAAGGTGACAACAGTTGGTGCGATTATTCGCAAATGGAAGAAACACAAAAGAACTATCAATCTCCCTCGGCCTGGGGCTCCATGCAAGATCTCACCTCGTGGAATTGCAATGATCATGAGAACGGTGAGGAATCAGCCCAGAACTACACGGGAGTATCTTGTCAATGATCTCAAGGCAGCTGGGACCATAGTCACCAAGAAAACAACTGGTAACACACTACGCCGTGAAGGACTGAAATCCTGCAGCGCCCGCAAGGTCCCCCTGCTCAAGAAAGCACATATACACGCCCGTCTGAAGTTTGCCAATGAACATCTGAATGATTCAGAGGACAACTGGGTGAAAGTTTTGTGGCCAGATGAGACCAAAATGGAGCTCTTTGGCATCAACTCAACTCGCCGTGTTTGGAGGAGGAGGAATGCTGCCTATGACCCCAAGAACACCATCCCCACCGTCAAACATGGAGGTGGAAACATTATGCTTTGGGGGTGTTTTTCTGCTAAGGGGACAGGACAACTTCACCGCATCAAAGGGACGATGGACGGGGCCATGTACCTTCAAATCTTGGGTGAGAACCTCCTTCCCTCAGCCAGGGCATTGAAAATGGGTCTTGGATGGGTATTGCAGCATGACAATGACCCAAAACACACGGCCAAGGCAACAAAGGAGTGGCTCAAGAAGAAGCACATTAAGGTCCTGGAGTGGCCTAGCCAGTCTCCAGACCTTAATCCCATAGAAAATCTGTGGAGGCAGCTGAAGAACCACAGCAAGAAAATTCGAAAAATATTCTTGCTCTGGTTTTCACACCTGATGATGATTGCTTGTGTTGCAGTCGAAACGTCGTGATAGTTTTATTGTCTTATATTTTTATTATTTTATTATTTCCCTTCTACGTGGTGACTTTACCGAAAGAACCAAGAATATGAATCCCTGCAGTCACGAAAGCTTTAAATCAAAAATCATGGGCGTTGTTTGACCATACTCAGGACCGGTTCGGATATCTCTGCACAACGATGATAACTGTGGTCAGGAATTATAAACTTGGGTCACCGGGTTCACAGCGCGGTGCACTAACCACTGCACCACTGCTCCACCCCCAGATTTACTCAAATGACTGACAAAGTGAATAAAAAAAAAGGAAATACAAATCTGTTTCTTCCGACCTCCAGGCCTTTCCGGGTTATTGTGCTGGGGCACGCCGATACAGCTAGGAGTCATCAATAGGCGTCAGTCATTGTGTCCCTGTTCTCGTAGCAGATATTTTAAAGCTTTTAACATCAAACTCCTGTACCGTAAAGTGTCTCTTGTTATAGTCTGAAAAACGGAACGATTACTTTGAGGGGTCTAAATTCCCTGAAGCAAGTCTTGACCTTGAAGCATCTGATTATGTATTGGCTATATGTGTGTACATTTATTGCGTGTACCTGTGTATGTGTCGACTCAGCCTCAAATGAGTACCTGGTGTGGTGTGTAAACATCGCCACTGGGGAGACAAAGGCGGTCGGGCGCGTGTTGTGCCGGCCCCCATAGGTGCTCTCTCACAGCACTTGCCCCAACAGTCCATTCAGGCTACACAGGAGATCTTTGTCTTCTACATTTGTTATGGCGAGTAGTAGCGCAATGGGTAGTGCACTGCGCTATGAACCCAGCCACCCAAGTTGGATTCCCAGCCACGGCTAACAGTGGCGATTATATTAACCAGTCATGGGCCTCCCCAATTTCGACTCAACCTTAAAGAGTACCAGGCGCCAAGCGTGTAAACGTCAGCTCTGGTTCTGGCCACACTACCACCTCGTGGACAGTTTTGGCTTTAAGAGGCGCTCGCTCACAACACTGGCCCCAACGGCAACACAAATCCCTCCCCTATAGCCTTTACGAGGCTATATGGGGAATCTTTGTATTTGTATGCATAGTATGTGTGCGTGTACTGTACGTGGGTTTTTTTTTTCTCGGAGAGTGCTGGCAATGAATCCAAATGTTTGCGTTTGATTCCTGGCACGTGACACAAGAACCTGACGTTGAATCAGCAATAGATGAGTACCACTCGCAGTGTGTAATGAGTAGAATGGCAACATTGGGAAGAAAAAGGCGGCCGACCCGTCTTGTGCCATGCTGGTCTTAATTGGTGGTCACAAACAGGGGCGGAGCCAGGATTTTCAGCCCGGGGTGACATTCAACAAATGTTAATTTCAAGAATGATTAGAGAGTCAGGCTGTTGAACTAGACACCATCGGTTGGCGACACACTCTGACAATGCAGTTGCACGGAGTCTGCCAGACCGAGTGTTGTACACTTATACGCAGAATGTTTCAGATTTTCGATTTTTTTTATTTTTTTTCGGGGGTGACAATTGTCTACCCTGTCACCCCCTGGCTCCGCCCCTGGTCACAAACAACCCTTAATCCACATTGTTGGGTTAAGTGTGGTCACTTACAACACTTAACCCAACAGTCTGTTACACCGCGCCTGAATCTCTGTTCCAATAATTGACATCAATGATTGAGATTCATAAATTTGAATGAAAACAAAGAGAGTTGGCAGTGGGAAATGCAGAGTGGCCCCATTTTTACCAATCACCCTGGAGCCAGTGCACAACAACGATAATCATAAAAAAAACTCCCAATCATTTATTCAGGAAAGCGTCACTGAGCCTCCAGAGTTGTTTTTTTGTTGTTGTCAGGAGGTTCCTGCTCACATTGGGTTTGGCATTGCGTGGCAGGGAAACCAGAGAGCCCATGGGGAAAATCCAACAGGCATGGGAGAGGTGGGGGACATTCAGCACTGCCATCTCCTGACCATGCCTCTCAGCCCCGCGCTTGCGGCCCCCGATAAACCCGAGCGGCAGTAATCCATCCAAGTACTAACCAGGCTCAACAACTGCTCGGCTTGCGGATTGCGACGAGATCGCAGTGTTGTGGTCGTAGGCGTAAGAGGGTCTCTGATTGAATCTCCCGTGTCACTCGCTAATTACGTCAGCTCAAGTTTAAAGAGAATACTCACTGGAAGTTGTGTTTTTTTTTACAAGCGCCCGATGCAGGTCAGTCAACCCAAAACACCTGCTTCTGTCCCGTGTGACCTTTACACCGAACCTTCACCAACCCCACGTGGCCTTGAACTTGCATGCACCTAGCTGGGCACAAGCTCAGCGGCCACTTTTCTTAATCGTGGGCCTCTCGTGCAGGGAATTAAATTGGAGCCTCCTCGCTGCCGGTCCGATTTTCCCCCTCTTCCTTCGTAGCCCGATTCCTTGGGCCCCCTCTGGCCCGTGCGGCCTGGTGCAGTTGCACCGCCTGCACCACTCAATGGCCACGCCACGGGGCTGGCCCCTTGTGCGCACCGCGGTGAAACGCGGGCGTTGTGGTAAACCGTGCAGCCAACCGGCAGCTTCGACTGCGGAGGTACAGTGAGGGAAAAAAAGTATTTGATTGCCAACAAGGGTTTTTGCCACCAAGTACTAAGTTATGTTTTGCAGAGGAGTCAAATACTTCTTTCCCTCATTAAAATGCAAATCAATTTATAGCATTTTTGACATGCGTTTTTCTGGATTTTTGTTGTTGTTATTCTGTCTCTCACTGTTCAAATAAACCTACCATTATAATTATAGACTGATCATTTCTGTGTCAGTGGGCAAACGTACAAAATGAGCAGGGGATCAAATACTTTTTTTCCCTCACTGTAAGCCTGCACCTGCCGGGGTGTTGAATAATTTAATGCTGAGCTGACCTAGATGAGTACAATTTATGTACCACGTGTTGTTTGTTAGCTGTATAGAATACCTTTCCCAATGAGCATTATTTATTATCATCATGATTCACAGCCATGAACTATCCACCGCTGGATGTCTCCATAGAATGATTCCCATAGGCTTGTCACAAAGTGGTGCATAGTTTATCGAGCTAATGGAGGTGATGGTGTCAGTCGACCCCCCCCCCCCATCTCTAAATTAATTCAGACCTAGCTAATTAAATGTATTTAATGAAGCACCTGCCAGTAAATTGAAAGTGTTTTTTGTAATTTGTCAGTGGTGATATCTGAACTCGCCCTTTACCAACCTCACTGACCAGCATGGTGAAGTATGGTCTAACAACCCGAGATGGCATGGAGAGGTCTTCAGAAGTGGCTTAAGATGTATAATAATAAAACGTTATTTATCCAGGAAAGCCACATCGAGTCCATAAACCCATTTGCAGGAGGGTCCTGCTACGTTTTGGTTTTCTATTTGTAAGATGTTCTCAGCCAATTAATGATGAGCGTAGTAGTAATAGGTTTTTACCCTTTTATCTGGCACCAAAACTGACACCTTTATACAAGGGATCATTTCTAGATTTGAAGCTTTCGTGACTGCAAGGATCCATACTCTTTGGTTCTATTCGGTAAAGTCACGTTGTTTTGTTTTTTTACCTACGTGTCTTTAACGAATAGAACCAAAGAACAAGGGATCATGTTTGCAATAACCACAACACAAGCAGTCAAAATGCAAACGATGATCGTCGATCATCTGGTCCAACACCAATGGAGACTAGGCTCTAAGAAAAGCCGTCTCGGGTGTGGACCAATCAATTTCAAGGACAGTGCATATCATTATCAGAGTTGTCTCTTTTTGTTTGCGCTTTTGACTGCTTGTGTTGTGGTTATTGCAAACATGATCCCTTGATCTTCTTTGGTTCTTTCGGTAAAGTCACGTAGAATGAGAATGTCCTCCAGACAGTCTCGTCCCTTCACCTGATGAAGGCCGCTTGTGTTGTGGCCGAAACGTCGTGAGAATATTATTGTTTTTTATTTTATCAATTTATTATTTTATTCTCATTCTACGTGACTTTACCGAAAGAACCAAAGAAGATGATCCCTTGTATAAAGGTGTCAGTTTTGGTGCCAGATAAAGGGGTAAAAACCTATTACTATATCTTGCTACTGGCAAAGGAGGTCTCGTAATGTAAATGATGAGCGTGTTTATGATTCACGTGGGGCGGAAACCGAAGAGTGCCTGGAGAAACCCCACGTGCAGAAGAGGGGGGGGGGGGGTTCACACTCTGTACAGATGGGAACAGATGGAGATACACACTCTGCACAGATGGGAACAGATGGAGATTCGTCCTCCCTTTGCTGTACCACCCTCTAGTGGCGAGCCGCCGGGGTATGGCACGGCCTCGACGCCCACGGGAAGGGAGTTTCACGGCATTCGTGTAATCCACCAACCCTGAAAAGCATCGATTTCAAAACAATAACAATCGAGCAATCCAATGTACGTTACGGGTTTTGTTCTGTTTTTTTTACTTAGTTCACAGTGGCTTGTGCATCCACAGCCTTCGTCTCAGAGCTTTGGCTGTATACGCCGTGGGGCACCGATTTTTAATGAAAACATAAACTGGTTTGTTTTCACGACTCAGGGGTAATCAAACACGTCACAGGTTGTGCCCATCGTTATTGCCCAATGTTAGCTCATCCTTGTGCGAGTTGCAAAGACAAAGATTCCCCGTATAGCCCTAACAGACTCGGGGCAAGTGCAGTTAGCAAGCACCTATGAAGGCCAGCACGGTACACAAAGGGGTAGGTGGCCAGCACCACGCCCGACCGCCTTTGTCACACCAGGTACTCATTCCAGGCCGACATAGGGAGGCCCAGGACCAGTTCAGATAATCATCACTGGTGTTCGTGGCCATGACTACTGGATATCTGTGAAAAAGAGCTTTATAGCTCATCGGATTCCTCCAGTATAAATGCATAGTCTGACGATTCTGACTGAACTCCGATCACCAGGTTCGTAGAGCATCACCACGACAACTATTCTAACAGCCCCCCATCCACCCCAAAACATGCGCGCACACACACACACTGTCGTACACCGCAGTGCGGCCAGACCTTCACTTGGAAGTGCTGTTAGCGAGCCTGAATGGCGCATGAGGACGTAGGTGTGGCTTGACAGCACACCCGATAGCATTTTCTCTTCACCCACCCCCGTGTCAACCCAATGGGAGGCCTAAGACAGGGCCACAGATATCACTCGCCACTGAACTCTGGCACAGGGACACACGTCAGCATGAGGCTTGTAACAGGGTGCGCATCACCAATAGCCAAACTTGATAGGTTCAAAGAAAATAACAAAAAAGAACAAAAGAAAACTTCGACGTTCCGATCGCAACACATAGCGGTCATCTTCGGGAAGACAAACAAAAAGACGACCGCTTGTGTTGTGATCGAAAAGTCGTAGTTTTTAAATTATTATTATGATTTGTTATTTTCTTTGAACCTATCTACGTGACTTTACCGAAAGACCCAAGAATATGAATAGCCAAACTCACCAGCAATGCGTCCCGATTTCATCGGAACTCGGAAGCTAAGTAGGCTCGAACTTGGATTCGTGCTTGCATGGGTCGGCCAACATGAATGGAACGGGTTGTCATAGGCTGCTGTGTTAGAGAAACTTGAGTAGAATCCATTGTTGTACTGTGTTATGCTGTAACGTCTGTGCACCCCCACTTTCAACAAACCCACACTGATCAGCACACGACAACCAACCATGCGTGGGAGAGCTTTAATCCAGCGGTAGATTAACAGAGGGCTGCACATTATTTAATGCATTTTAAAATATATATAAATATAGTCACAAATTTGTATATACGTCACTACATGTGTACCCAGTAAGCGTGTAATGTTGGGCTAAGCATTGGGTTAACGTTGGGCAAGCATTGGATTAACGTTGGGCAAACATTGAGTTAACGTTGGGCAAACATTGAATTAACGTTGGGCAAACATTGAATTAACGTTGGGAAAACATTGTATTAACGTTGGGAAAACATTGGGTTAACGTTGGGCAAACATTGGGTTAACGTTGGAAAAACATTGGGTTAACGTTGGGAAAACATTGGGTTAACGTTGGAAAAACATTGGGTTAACGTTGGGAAAACATTGGGTTAACGTTGGGAAAACATTGGGTTAACGTTGGGCAAACATTAAGTTAACGTTGGGCACATTGGGTTAACGTTGGGCAAACATTGGATTAACGTTGGGCAAACATTGGATTAACGTTGGGCAAACATTGAGTTAACGTTGGGCAAACATTGGGTTGACGTTGGGAAAACATTGGGTTAACGTTGGACAAACATTGGGTTAACGTTGGGAAAACGTTGGGTTAACGTTGGGTCAACGTCGGTGCAATGGTTCCAACCACATGCCAACGTTGGCCCAACGTTGCACGATAAAATGTCGGGTTGCGCGTCGCGACGTCATTGCCGAACAACACGTAGCCTGACACCGCGGCGGTGAGAGAGGTTTTACATTTCGTTGTTTGTGTTTAATGTGGCGGTGTACTTGACCGTGCGTCTACTCCCCCCCCCCTGCTCTCATCGCACCCTGCATTCCCCGTGCCAGCTCCTCGCACACCTGGGCCAGGCCCGGGCCCGCAGGGAGTGGAACGCGCCGCCCATCGCCGTAACCGAGGGGCCCACGGGCCCCTACCCCAAATACCTCACCTCGGTATGCACGCACACACACACACGCCATATATATCTCACCTCGGTACGCACGCACACACACACACGCCATATATATCTCACCTCGGTACGCACGCACACACACACGCCATATATATCTCACCTCGGTACGCACACACACACGCCATATATACCTCACCTCGGTAGTCACAGACACACACACACACACGCTATATATATCTCACCTCGGTATGCACGCACACACACACACACGCCATATATATCTCACCTTGGTACGCACGCACACACACACA
This sequence comes from Petromyzon marinus, assembly GCF_048934315.1. Classification (NCBI taxonomy): domain Eukaryota; kingdom Metazoa; phylum Chordata; class Hyperoartia; order Petromyzontiformes; family Petromyzontidae; genus Petromyzon; species Petromyzon marinus. Next base: position 10,286,503 of record NC_133691.1, on the reverse strand, counting down.
CCAAATACCTCACCTCGTTAGTCACAGACACACACACATGCCACATATACCTCGCCTCAGTACACACGCACACATGCACACATGCCATATATATCTCATCTCGGCACAAACACATGCCAAATACCTTGCCTACGCACACAATGTATACCCTCGGTACGCACACAAACACACCATAAACCATACACTGTGGCACGCCTGGCCGTAGCAGAGCACACCACAGCACACAAACACTGTACACGCCATACACACCTCGTGACACCGCAACAACACCACACAAGCACGTCACCTCTGCACGGAACACAACAGTGTTCCTTACCACCTGATACACCACACCACTACTTGCACCTCGCTCTACATTGACCATCAGTGTCTCCCCTGCCACCAGTAGTGGATGAAAGCGGGGGGGGGGGGGGGGGCTGGGGCAATGCCTCTTTCCATCCCCTCTTTCTAGATGTGCCTCTGGTAACTGCCCTGTGAATCTTCCACTGAATTTGGGGGGGGGGTGGGGGAGAGGCTCATGTTGGCCGTTGGAACAACGTTGGGACGAACGTTGGAACGACGTTGGATGAACGTCGAATGAACGTCGGTACAACATTCGACGAACATTTCCAACCACGTCAGGTGCCAACGCTGGCTCAACATTGTGTATTTACCGGCACTGCTCTTAATTATAGGGGGCAGGGGCCCTTCAATGCTTTCCCCCATATAATCTCCTCTGCCCCCCCACTTCTGCACCGCCAGGTGATCACGGACAATGAGAAGCTGATGAAGGTGACGTACCGCATCTCGGGCGAGGGCACCGACCTCGAGCCGCGCAACTGCTTCTCCATCGACGAGGTCACGGGGAAGATCTTCCAGAACAAGGAGCTGGACCGCGAGGAGCGGTGGTCCTATAAGGTGCGGGCTTCTAGCGCCATGGACAGCCGTGTCCACATAGGCGTCACCCATAGGTTTCCCCACAGGTGTGCCCATAGGTGTCGCCATAGGTTCCTGTTGGCATTGTCAGCTAGAGCAGGAGTAGCGGTATCGGTTGCGGCAACATGAGGGTTATTTGTGAAATCATTCATCATCATCATCGGCAGCATCACCACCAGCAGCGGTAGTTGCACCACCATCACGATCAGCAGTGCGCGCGTTGCGACGATGATGATGTCCTTGTCCTCGCCGCCCCGCGCCCGCCCTGTCACCACGCACAGCTCAATGTGCAGGCGTACGACGACAAAGGCCAGGCGCTGGAGCAGCCCCTCGAGTTCGTCATCGTGGTGAAGGACATCAACGATAACGCGCCCGAGTTCTCGTCGTCCAACATCAAGGGGTCGGTGCAGGAAGGCGTTCCCGTCGGCGCCTTCGTCATGCAGATATCCGGCACCGACAGGGACCAGGCCGGCACGGACGCGAGCGCCATCGCCTACCGCATCGTGTCTCAGAGCCCCGCCAACGCCTTCACCGTTGACCGCAAGACCGGAGTGGTGCGCACCACCAGCTTGCTGGACCGCGAGGTGAGGGGGGGGGGGCGCTGCCCATCGCACGCGCGGAGGCCGGGGTTTCAGGAGTCGATCGGTCAAATGGCACCGGGCTGTAAGGCGTCGAAGTGGCTGCCTTGCCAGAGAATGGCTGGTACAGCAAGCGGAGGCGAGATGTTAACTGCCATGCCTGGTATACAGGAGGTCGTGGGTTCGATCCCGAACCCTGATGCCTGTATATTTGGAGTTTGCGTGTCTCTCTCCCTGTGGTCGCGTGGATTTTTCTCCGGATCCTCCGGTTTTTCCCTCCACATTTAGAAACACAGTTAAGAGTTTTTGGTTGCTCTACATTTACACGCGATAAGCCACTTCGTTAAGCTATCATTAATGACCAGTTCACTCAGTGGGCCTTACCTGGTAAAATGAAAAAAAAGTTTAGTTTTTAGTTTAGTTATTATCGCCATAATTATTGCACTTGTTTACACAGAAAAGCCTCGCTGAGTCTCAAGCCTTCGTGTTATTTTCGAGGGGGAGCGATGCTGCCACGCGTAACCCCAACCGAGAAATTTGTGGATACATTTTCATATCTCGACCACGGCCCGGAAAACACAATGACCTACACTGGCAAATGACATCACAGGATCTTTAACGTCCACCGTGAAGCAGATGGCATGTAATCTCGTGGCAAATGCCTCTGCAGTAATCACCAGGAATAACAAGGGCGGCTGACTAATTTGCAAATACATTTTCAGCATTGGGATGTTCGGCCCAATACCAGTTGTGTTGTGTATGTTTCTATTTATTATTTTTGGATTATTTTCCTTCTGTATGCGGATTGCACATGGTGGTCTTCTCCGGGTACTCTGGTTTTCCTCCCACATGTATAGACGACACTCTTTAGAGTTGGCCACTTATTTCTATATAGGACCATGGAGCTTAGGAACGTTTTGTGTCCGGTACTGGCTGTCTTCTCCACTTGTCTGTGGTTTCCCGCACCTCTGAAATCATTTTTTCTCTCAACTGAATGAAAACTGCGTGCATTGCACATTCTAAATTACAGACAAACGAGTTAGGCTCCAGAGGTCTGTTGTAAGTCGATTTGTTCTTAAGTCCAACTTTACTCCTGCGTCTCTTAATCCGGAGACTATGGCCACTGGTGACCGCCGGGGGGATGTCTTCTTGGCAGACGGTGACCTCGTACAGCTTGGTGGTGGAGGCGTCCGACAATAACGGCGACGGCTCGGGGTTGTCCAGCACGACGGCCGTCACGATCGCCGTGGGGGACATCAACGACAACCCGCCCATCTTCTCCGAGAACATGGTAAGGGGCGGCGGCAGTGTCGCCTGACGGGAGGCCCAGCAAAAGCCGACGAGCTGAGCGTGGGCGCTGCGGTGGCAAGGAGATGTTAACTCCTTCGCCTGGTACGCAGGAGGTCGTGGGTTGAATCCAGACCCTGACGCCTGCTGTATATTTGGAATTTGCAAGTTTCCCTCCCCATGGTCGCATGGAATTGTCTCAGAGTCCTCCATTTTTTCCCTCCACATTTATAAAAATGTATTTAGAGTATTTGAGCAATAATTTGTGGCCAGGTCTCTTCAAAAGATCTCTATAGCTCAGTGGGCCTCGCCTGGTAAAGTTAAACAATGATTTAGTTTAGTTTTAGTCCAGTGTGGTGGTTGAACAGCGCGGATGAGATAAGCGAGTCAGTCAGTCTGGTACACTGAGTCTTCACTATGGGTAGAGGGATGGCCGAGTGACGAGGAGGCGACTGAGCGACTGGAGTGGATCGGCGAGTGCTGGAATCATCCTTCAATCGACCCGAGGTGGTAATCAAACTGTGGCAACAAAGCATTTATTTAGTCAGTAAAAATGAAGGATCTGAATGTTCAAATTCTTCAGTCGTGTAGATTGCTTGACAAGTCTCTAGGATGAGAGTGCCCTTCATAGTAGGAACGTGATGGCAAGCTACTGTCGGGCGTCTCACCACGTCTCTTTCTGTGCATGCGCCACAGTTCACCGGCAAGGTGGAGGAAAACAAGAAGGATGTGGTGATCGGCCGCGTGAAGGTGACGGATGCCGACCTGGTGAACACGCCAGCGTGGCGCGCGCGCTACTTCATCGTCAGCGGCAACGAGGCCGGCAACTTCGCCATTGAGACAGACCCCGTCACCAACGAGGGCATCGTCAAGCTCATCAAGGTACCGCCACACGACAGTGTCCCACGGGGTCCTCGCTGCTCGCTCGCCTGCACGGCCAACGTCCTCTACGTCCCTGCGTCTCCACATCCCCCGCGCCTCCACGCCCCTGTGTCCCCGTGTTCCCCGTGACCCCACGCTCACCTGTCCCCGTATTTCCATGCCACCATGTCCCTGTGCCACTATGGCTCCGATATTCCCTATGCCACCCTGACCCCCATGCTCCCATGCCCTCCGTGTCCCCGTCCGTAACTCCTATATCCCCCATGGCCCCGTATCGTCATTCCCCCCACGTGTCCATGTGTTCCCTGACCGACCCTGCGCGTCCCTCCCTCGCCGATCCCCCCCCCCCCCGCAGCCCTTGGACTACGAGATGACGTCATCGCAGTCGCTGTCGATCCGCGTAGAGAACGAGATTGCGCTCGTTAGCGGCAGCAGCTCCTCCAGCTCCATGAGCATCTCGGGGGGTGGCGGCGGTGGTGGCGGCGGTGGTGGCGGCGGAGGTGGTGGCGGCGGCAGCAGCAGCAGCCACAACTCCATGTCCATGTTCTTGGTGGACGTGCTGGACGTGGACGAGCGGCCCGTGTTCGCGCCCAACATGATCCGCGTGGACCGGCTCGAGGGCCAGGCCACAGGGCAGAGCCTCGCCAAGTTCAAGGCATCGGCACCGACCTCCGTGCCCGGGGGTGCCTCCCACGTCATGCGGTGAGCCACAAACCTATCCCACTCGGTAGAGAGCGGGAGATAGAGGGTGAGGGTGAGGAGAGGTAGAGGGTGGATAGATAGAGAGAGGGAGAGATAGATAGATATATATAGAGAGCTTGGAGATAGAATGGAGTTGGAGAGAAGAAATTGGAGAAAATATCTCAGCAAGATTAGAGTTCAAGAATGGAGAGATGGAGGTACAACGAGCGTGTGCGCAGATAGGGTTGGGATACCTTGCAAGGAGATACAAAGATAGACCGACAGAGATAAGACACATACATAGAGAGAGAAACACGCATAGCTAGAAGTACAGAGAGATAGATCTGTGTGTGGTGAGGTAGGGTTAAAGATATACAGATAGACAGAGATAGATCTGTGTATGGATAAACATAGATCAATCAATTTTATGGAGAGATACAGACCGACAGATATAAAATAGACGGATGAATGGACGGACGTCGGGCGACACAATGAGATGGACGCATAGATTGGCGATTGTACAGAGTGTACGTTCGTGAACTGGGGCCGCGTGTTCACCCATCCGTGCTGCCGTCCTATGCGCGTGGCCCCATAGGTACGGCAAGCTGAACGACCCGGCTAATTGGCTGGAGATCGACCCGGTGACGGGAGACATCCGCACGCGGGCGCCGCTCGACCGCGAATCACCCCACGTGGTGAACAACACCTACACGGCGACCTTCTCCGTCGTGGACGAGAGTAAGGGACCGCCGGGACGCTCGCGACCTCACCGTGTTGCTGGGGCGACGTTGTAGATGGTTCCCGTGGGATCGGAGATTTTGGGTCGCGTTACCGTGGGCAGGTCGATGTTAGCTGGGTTACCGTGAGAACGGTGGTGTTGTTTGGGTTACCGTGGGAATGGTGATATAATTCAGGTTACCGGAGTAGGAATGGCAATGTCACCTGGGTGATGTTAACTGGGTTACGGTGAGAACAGTAGATGTTGGTTGAGTTGCCATGGGAACAGTGATGATCCCCGAGCAACATTACTCCGATAAATAAGTTTCCCCTAGGTGATGGTACCCAGGTTGTCATGGAAATTGTAGTTATCACCTTGACACAGTTACGTCGGTTCCCATTGAAATATTGATGTTATCTGGGTCACCGTGGAAACGGCTGTGTAACCCGGACAATGATATCTAAGTTCTGAGAGTGGAAACGGTGATATTACCCAAATGATGTGACCTGGATTCTATGAGAACAGTGACGATGACGATGATCATTGCAAAATGGTCAAGAGACAAACACTGACGTTGCTGCTTATGAAGGTCCAATTTCCATGACGATCCGAATTCGGGTCAATCCCTCATACGGATGAGCCTCTACGCCGGCCCCTGACCTCTTGAGCTCTCGGGCGATCAAACAAGCTAAACGTGAAAACTCGACGGCGAGAGGCCCGACGCGGTCGGCGGTGCTGACGTCTTCCTCTTCCGCCCGCCGTTGTCCCCAGCGTCTCCGTCGGGCACGAACACGGGGACGATCGTCATCAAACTCGACGACAACAACGACAACGCACCGGACGTGGTGACGCGCAACGTGAGCGTGTGCGAGACGGGGCCCGACTACGTCACGGTGACGGCCAGCGACCCCGACACGGATATCAACGGCAAGCCCTTCACCTTCGAGCTGCCCGCCGACTCCGCGTGGACCGTCTCCGAGACCGACGGTTAGCGGCGACGTGATGGGCGAGGCGATGGTGGTGGTGGCGGCGGCGGCGGCGTCGGTGGTGGTGGCGGCGGGGAGGCGGAGGGACCCATGAGGGAGAAACATTGGCAGACACAGGCAGATGCAGGGGGAGGTAGAGGGAGGCATGGAGAGACAAGGGAGACGCAGGGACATGGGGAATGCATGGGGAGACGCGTGCATGGGGAGCGGTGGCGCAATGGATCACATACTGTGCTACAAACCAAGCGACCTGAGTTCGATTCCCGCTCACGGCCAAAACCGGTGGCGATTATCTGAACCAGTCCTGGGCCTCCCCTAGGTCGACTCGGCCTCAAATTAGTCCCTGGTGCAGTGTGTAAACATCGCCACTTGGGAGACAAAGGCGGCCGAGCTTGCTGCTGGCCACCCACCCCCTCGTGTGCAGTGCTCTCTATGTATGCATGTTGAACTTATTTTGCACTGTATGTAGCCAACCGTGCTAATCGGAGGTGCGGGGGAAGGACAACAGACTAAACACAAAAATAAGTTCTAAACAAATGACCTCTAAATCTAGATTTAAAAGTGGATCACTCCAGTGGCTTCCTAATATCGCTAACAGCACTTGCCCTAATGGTTTGCTAAGGCTATATGGGGGATCTCTGTATTTGTTTTGTGTGTGTGTGTGTGTGCTCGCTAACAGCACTTGCCTCAGCAGTCTTATCAATCGGCTAGACCGGGCGGGGGGAATCTTCGCCGTCGTGCGTGCGAGACCAACCTCGCGCACGCGTCTTGTGACCGCCGTCTCCCCCCTCGCGCAGGCACCTCCGCCGTCCTCAAATACCGCTCCCAGCGCATCCCCCGCGGCGTGCACGCCGTGCCGCTCATGGTACGCGACCGGCTGGGCCTGGGCGAGGTGCGCAACGTCACCGTGTCGTCGTGCCCCTGCGAGCCGGGGTCCTCCGAGCCCTCCTGCGAGGCCGTCGGGGTCGCGGGGTCGCGCGCGGGGGGGCTCTCCGACGGGGCCCTGGCAGGGATCCTCGCGGGGATCCTGGGCTTCCTCATGCTCGGTACGTGGGGGGCGGACCCCCCCCCCCCCCACTAATGGGGTCCAGAATGTGGGCATGGCACTAGCGGAGAGGGGAAGTGGACCCCCGTGGTAATGATGTTTACGCCGTTTGTGCCGCATACCGATTATCAGCAGAGGAAGACAACCTGACGATGCAGGCAGTGATGAGTAGGGAATTGGAACTATTTTGACACATATGTAGGATGGACAACAACAGGATATTAAAAGTTTGTTGTTGTTCGGAAAAATGGAAGGAACTGGAAAGAGAGGAAGACCGAACAGAGAACGGCTTGACGACATCATAAGAAAGAAAGCTGTGGTCACTACTTGAGCCATATTGGCACAAGACAGAGGAAAGTGGAAACAAATTACCAAATGTGCAGTGGACACCTACGGGCTATCTGCCCATGGATCGTGATGACCGAATATCAAAGTGAATAGCACCGCGTCATTTTAAACGTTTACATTTCTGCAAGAAGTTTACAAAATGGTTGCTTTGAAACTCGGCGTGCGGTAGAAGGGTTCTAAAGTCGACTGCCGTGTCGCACCGAGCTGTAAGCCTGGCTGAGAGAGAATCCACAATCTCTCACTTGGCTTGTCGAGAACAAGAAAAACAAGCAGCATTGCCATAATCCGTGACAGGAATTTGCCCAAATGTGCGAGTGTATTTGTGTCGGTGTCTGCATTTCTCCGCGTGTCTCTGTCTCGGTATTTGTCTGTGAGTGTATTCATATCTGTGTGTGTTTGTGTTTCCGAATGTTTCCGTGTGTGTGTCTCCATTTATCTGTCTCTGTGTCTCGTATATGTCTTCGTGTCTGTGTGTCTCCAAGTGTGTGTTGTGTGTGTATTACCGTATCTTCGTGTGTCAAGATGTCCGTGAGTATTCGTGTCTGTCTCCATGTCTGTTTGCCCAATTACATCATCACCCTTGTGAGCTGCACGCTTAACACCTGCATACAACGGTAGGCTCCGCTGATTACCCACACCTTTGTTGTTAACATTACTTCTTGTCCACAACCGCCACTGTCTTTCACACACGGTCTCACTGGGCATGGCTCCCAGAAAATGATCCGGTTACTCGGGTGCTTCGTTGAGATGGGAAAGGTGAAGCTAACTCACGCGGGATGGTGCACACCGCCTGGCGCACATCCGCTGGCACACACCGGTTAGCGCACACCAGCTGACGCACCCCAACTGTGGCACACCGGCTGTGGCACACCAACTGTGGCACACCGCCTAGCACACACCGCCTGGCGCACACCAACTGTGGCACACCGGCTGTGGCACACCAACTGTGGCACACCGCCTGGTGCACACCGCCTGGCGCACACCAACTGTGGCACACCGCCTGGTGCACACCGCCTGGCGCACACCAACTGTGGCACACCGGCTGACCTCGTGCCTCGCCCTGCCCTCCAAACGCTTCAGGAATCCTGCTGCTGCTCTGCTGCTGCAAGTTTGGCAAGAAGCAGACCCTCATCGGGAAACTCATGGGGGAGCTTCCCAAGAGCTCCCTGTCGACCTCCACGCGCGGGGAGGAGCAGGACAAGGTGAGCCACGGCCACACGAGTCGGCGAGTTAGCGAATCGTTGGGTCGGGGAGTTAGCGAGCGCCTGTTAAGGTCGGAAATAAAAATAAGGAGACAATACGCCCCCGTCGCATATCATCGGTCCCTCCGTATAATTAAATAAGATATTTTCTACTCATTCCGTCAGCCGCAAAACTATACAATGCGGACTGCGTAAAACTGTGGGACTCATCTATACGAGAGGGTCCTTGCCTATAAACATCTGGCATTTCACCGGAGTTTAGACAAGCAAGCCGAGCTCTCGTGATGAGAGACTGAATGTTACGAACGACCCAGTTTGCTTGTATTTGAAGCCAGAGCTGCTGAAAACCTTGTGGCTGATGTGATAGAAAAAAAAAACACTTTTGGTTTTAAAAAGTATTTTATAGAATGTTGGGATGGTGTTGTTACTTTATATGAGTGTGGCATAGTGGTTAGCACTGCACTGCGCTATGAACCCGACTTCCCAGATTTTATTCTACGACCATGGCTAACATCGATATCAGAGCCGATTATGGGCCTCCCCTAGGTCGACTCGGCCTTGAATGAGACCTGGTGCGGTCTGTAAAAACCTTGGCACTCTTGTGACAAAGGCGGCCGGGCGCGCGTGGTGTTGGCCACACCAGCCCCCTCGAGTGCCTTGAAGGCCTTGCTGGATGCTCGCCAACCACACCAGCCCCAATATTCGATGTAGTCTGCACAGGGGAAGCTTGTCGGTGCACGTGCGTGGGTGAGCGTGCATGTTTGGCACGGCCCGTGTGACCACCACAGCCAAACGGGCTGCGGGCGAGGCAGCTGCCCCCCTTGGTGCCGGGTCACAACGCGGCAACAGAGGTTACCGAACAAACTGAACACGTAGACAACAACAACAACAACAAAACACACGCGCAAGCAAATAAGCGCGCAGAAACTCACGTGCATATTATGGTGGAGCATTTTGAGTAATACAACAAACAGACCGATTGTTTCATCTAGCCACATACAGGAAAATGTATGAGTTCTTTATTAGTCCATTAAATACAGTGTTATTCAGCAGCATTGGGATATAACAGACATGACCCTGCTGATGAAATCCATGAAGTCAAAACTGATCTATTAGTTTTTCTGTGCAGCCAAACCCTTGCGGATACAACTTCGGTCGATGTTGTTTTATTTTTGCTTGGAGAGTCAGAATCTTGACTTTATTAAAGCCTCTTCATAAAGGTGAGGACCAGGCGGGGTATTCTCTGTCATGCCCACGAGACCCACTTATGGATTAACACAGCGTCACCTGTGGAGGCTGCTCTCCCCCCCTCCCCCTAGCCCCAAGCAACTCAACCAACTGCCCCATTGCTAATCTGTCCACCTGTGTTTCTCTCCTGTCACATACACACACACACATACACACACACACACATACACACATACACACACACACGAACACACACACACATACATAAACTAATACACGCGCACACAGGCACTGGGCGGGATGCAAGGACACAGCGAGAGCGTTCCGCTCGTCACAAAAAGCTCCGGCAGTGCCAACTTCTCCTCCAGCAAGGTCACCAAGGAAAAGGTGTGAGCTGCTGCCCTGCGAGCCCGGTGACACGAGTTCGATTCGCACTCGCGCCCAGTGGCGATTATCTGAACTGGTCCTGGGCCTCCACTAGGTCCACTCAGTCTCAGATGTGTACCTGGTGCAGTGTGTAAATCTCCGCTTGGGAGACAAAGGTGGCCGGGTGTGGTGCCGGCCACCCACCCCCTCGTGTGCTGCGCCGGCCTTCGTAGGTGCTCGCTAGCAGCACTTGCCCCAACAGTCTGTTAAGGCTACACGGGTAATCTTTGTCTTCGTGAGCGATTCGCTGGTGCGGAGCTATAGTTGTAGTGGTTCGGACACTTCGCCACACACCCGGCGACCCGAGTTCCATCTCCTACTCGGGACCAACATCAGTGACGAATATCTGAACAGGTCTTGGCTTCCGCTAGGTTGTCTCAGTCTCGGATGGGTACCTTGTGTTGTGTATAAAGTTCACAAGTGCGTAGAGAAAGGCAGTCTGACGTGGTGCTTAGCCACACCACTCGCCTCGTGTGTGATGTCGGTCTTCATAGGTATTCGCTTAACAGCACTTGCCCCAGTGGGTTGTTAGAGGCTATATGGGGGATCAGTGTGTGTGTGAGGCTCATGATACCGACTCTTCCCAGCCAGGATTTGTACAACTGTCCATCAGTGCTGGAGCCCAAGCAAGGCTTATTGTTGTGTTTGCTGTTGTTGTTAATCGTTGTTGTATGTTGCTGTTGTTGTTGGTTGACAGCCCCGGTGGTTTAAGAAAGGCTGTCCCAGTGTCACCCCTAGAACATTGTGAGCAGTGGGTGGGGTTACCTGAGCAGTGGGAGGGGCTACCTGAGCAGTGGGAGGGGCTACCTGAGCAGTATGAGGGGCTACCTGAGCAGTGGGTGGGGCTACCTGAGCAGTAGGAGGGGCTATCTGGGCAGTGAGAGGGGCTACCTGAGCAGTGGGTGGGGCTACCTGAGCAGTATGAGGGGCTATCTGAGCAGTGGGTGGGGCTACCTGCGCAGTAGGAGGGGCTATCTGAGCAGTGGGAGGGGCTACCTGAGCAGTGGGTGGGGCTACCTGAGCAGTGGGAGGGGATATCTGGGCAGTGGGAGGGGCTACCTGAGCAGTAGGAGGGGCTATCTGGGCAGTGGGTGGGGCTACCTGAGCAGTGGGTGAGGCTATCTGGGCAGTGGGAGGGGCTACCTGAGCAGTGGGAGGGGCTACCTGAGCAGTAGGAGGGGCTATCTGGGCAGTGAGGGGGCTACCTGAGCAGTGGGTGGGGCTGGCAGGGCCGAAGAGCAGTGGGTGTGGGTCCATTGTCACACAGGGTGAGGCCACTGCCTGTGTGGGTAGGGCTAGCTGAGTGAACAGATTTGCTGTCGGCTCACCATGCATGGGGGGGGGTCCTGGTTGAGTCTCTCGGGAAATGCATTAGCTTCGCCTGCAGGGCAGCAGCAGGTCTCGCTTACCGGAGTGGCCCTCCGACTTGTTGACGACGTCCCATTCCCACTTCCGCCGGCAGTTCGTGAACCAGTCCGTGACGGAGAGCAAGTTCGGGCTCAACCAGGGCCGGTCGTTCGCCAAGGGCGCCGGAGCGGCAGGGGCAGCCGCAGGGGCAGCCGCAGGGGCAGCCGCAGGGGCAGCCCTCGGGGCGGGCTTGGGGGCAGGCATGGGGGCCGGAGCAGGCGGAGGGGCCGGAGCGATGAGAGGCGGTGCTTACGTGGAGAGCAGTGCGGCTGGAAACATGACCAATGGACACATGGTGAGCGCTCCGTCGTCGTCGTGAAGATCAGAATCAGATTTAAAAACAAAATTTATCCTGAAGAAATCCGATGAGCTGCGAAGCTCATCTTTTTTTCACGGATGCCCAGTAGGGGGGCGGGGCAAAAAGTTACAACAATAAACAATATTAAAAAAAAACCTGATAGGACTGCAAAGTATAGGAAAAGATAAGCAAATCACTAAAAATAAATCAACTTTAACTATACTCTTTATATTTTACCAGGTAAGGCTCACTGAGCTGTCAGTTCTTTTTCAGAAGTGACCTGGCCACAAATGGTTGCTCAACAAAGTGACTTATCATGTGGACATTTCTTGCAGGAAAATAATCTAAAATGTATTTTATTAATGAGTCATCTCGAACAGTGAACCCATCAGCAGCACTCGTCACCACCATTATTCTTGCCTTCATTATCTCTGTAATCATTGCCTTCATCATCATATAAGTATATTGGTTATTTGGATGTTTGATCATGTGGTTGAGTGTTTGGCTGTTTTGAGTGGCTGATTGAGCAATCGAGTGTTTGAGTAGTTGGTTAAGTGGGTGACTGGGTATTTGGTTGTGTGTTTGAGCGGTTAGTTGATTGAGTAGTAGTTGAGTGGTTGGTTGAGTGATGGGTTCATTGAGCGGGTAGTTGAGTGGGTTTTGTATAGTGAGTGGTAGTTTGCCAGGTATTGTTGGGGAGTCACATGATGTGGGGATTGCGTCATTGCATTGTGGCATGATGTCATAGCATGGCATGACATCATTGCTCTTTGGGCATGGCTTTTTAACTTGGCTTTTGAACGTGGATGCTGTCATTATTCATTGAATCTACAACAGGTTTGATTAACACATTTCTCGCTCCCCCTTCGCCCTGTGTGTCTCTTCCAGGGCGCCTCCCACAGCTCCGTATCAGACACTGAGATGGACGGCTCGGGCTACATGGGCAATGCGGTATGGCATGACACAGCCAATCATCATCATAAGCATCATCATCCTCATATTCATATTTCATCAATGTTGTCGTCATCGTAAATACGCGTAAATTGTCATCATCATACACGAATTATCGTTCACGATCATTGTCAATCACACAGGTTCAACAGCAATAACGGCAGCATCAACCTCTAGCAAAACATATCCCAATTGCCACAATTTTCTTATGACCGGGACCGGTTTTTTTGCCAAAAATTGGTGGAAAGTGGTTTCCATCATCGTCACCATCCACCAAATTATTCAATGTGGGATTATGCGTATCACTCATCGTCACCCCTTACTGCGAACACTATGGCAGGGCCCTCCTGTAAAAGTCAAGACAATCAACATTTGACTTTTTCTAGCAAGAACAAACGTAACCAAAGAATTAAGCTCATTATGTATCCGCCGCCGAATGAAAGTTTTGGCAAGGCATCTCCATCCCCGACTCTTGCGACGCAACAATCCGTCGGCGAGCTTGTGCCCACGAGCCCAGACATTTATGAAATACTGGACATCTGTGAAAAAGAGCTGCATAGCTCATTGGATTCCTGCAGGAAAAATAAAGATTCTGATTCTGAGCCCATCCCATCGCACCGCGCGCTACGTGGGACGTCCTCTCGGACGCACTCCCTCCTTTGGCTGCCACTCTGTAGTTAGCCTCGGCCATTACACCTGTGGCCTTAACCCTTTCCCGTTCCCAGACGTTCGCAAGTTGCAGCGTGGGGGTCCCGTTCGCCGGTGAATCTCAGAACACGCAAGCAGTTAGCATGCATTTTATTTAGAGAGGCGTATCTCCAACTTTTTTTAAGACAGTGTACTCACCGCAGAGAACCGTAGCGACACGACCGCACTCTATGATAGCTGACGCCAAACTGTGTCACGCCCCCCCGCCTGGCCTTATGGAGCCGCAGTACCCATAAAGTTATTTTAGTTTAGTTTTTCTTCTGATTCCGTTCCAATGACGTGCACATACATCATCGGAATAGGAAGGGGTTAATAGGTGCTCGCTAACTGTGACTCGCTCCAGCGTTGCTACACAGGCTGACCGTTGTCTCTGTGTGTTGTCTGTACGCGCGCAGGGCGGCGGTGGCGGGAGGCCAATCACCACGCTCGCACGTAGATCTTGCGTCAACGGCGGTATAGACGTAAGTTTCTGACCTTGGCCTCTCGCCTGCTTTGCCGGTGGTCGTCGTCAATGACCATTGTTGGCCGTGATCTGTCCACTGCTAAATGAATGAAGTCCTCCTTGAGCAATGTCTCACGGTCGTGCAGCACCTCAACGGAGTGGGGGGGGGGGGCGGTGGGGGGGACGTACTCTCGCGAGCGCCTTCTGTCACTTGACTGCCACTCTGTCGTTAATATCGCCCACCGGTCATCGTCTCTTCTAGCGACGTGTCCTGCTCAAGAGACGATGATGACGGCGAAGAATATAAGTAATACAATAACAATGATGCCGAGTACAATTATTATAATAGGCATGTTAGTTATGATGATAAGAAAGGTGATTTTATGATAATAACATGTTTTATTGCTGCCCATTTTCTCTAACTACAGATGCAGCAGCAGGGTGGCTTTGCAGATTACTTTGGGGAAACCATGCAACACTCGGACATGAACTTAATGGAGAGTGGGGGACAGATGGGCCAGGGCGGAGGAGACACAGCCTACTTCATGACAGAGGTCAGAACTCAATTACCCCTACCCCCAATCCCCGTTCTGTTATCCCAACCTTTCGTCTTTAACCCATGACACCTACGCGACACCCACTTAGCTGTCGTCGTTTATATTGCTTTATGTTTGGTTCGGTGACTGGTTGGTTATTTATGGTTTCTGATTGGTGATTTTTATTTGTTGGTCTATGATTGGTATTTGTCATTCTCTGATTTTTGATTGTCTCAACAATTGCTCGATCATTGGCCGCCCCTCATTGGTTGTCGTTTCGCCATCTCTCGATTGGTTGTTTATATTTGTCGGTCTCCCATTGGTCGTTTGCAGAGCCTCAAGATCCTGGACCAGGATGTTGCTGCTCCGGACACACTGCTCATCTTCAACCAGGAGGGCACCATGGGCGGCTCCCAGTTCTCCCTTGTGTGCCAAGACATGCTGTAACGGCCCGGCTCTCCCTTCTCATGCTGTATCGCCCACCTTCTTTTAAATACTATCACGTCCCAGGTCCCAGCTACATGTACCACAACTCTCCCTCCATGCTAACCCCAGCTCCCTACCGTGCTAGCCCCAGTTTCCCACACCCCGCACCCCCATCCCCCAATGCTAACCCCGAGATCCCATGTACCCCAACCCCTCATGGTTGGCATGGGCCCTGGTGTAAAGAATGAAATGGGGCCCCCTGTCCAATATCCCCTCCTCTTTGGAGCCCAGTGCCTGAGCCCCTCTGGTCTGTGGGCCCCGTTGCAGTTGCACCGCCTGCACACTCCACATCCGCGCTCGGCTCTTCTACCCACGTTGCAAAACTGCAACCCCTTTGCTATTCTGACCGTGGGGTCTCGCTACATGGACCCCCGATCCCAGCACTCGTCGTACGCCGAGATTTTGCACCCCCGCTGGCAACCCCGCGTACCGGACTAGCGGGCTCGGCCCCTGGTGACCACGGCACCCCCACCAGGGCCCTAGCCAAGCAAAGGGACCCCCTCAGCGGGCCCAGGCAGCTCCCTTTCCAGAAGCGAGCGATGCACTTTCACCTGGGCCACCCGGGGATGTCGGCAGGGTTGACACGGCAGAGCGACACCAGCGATTCGGCGGCGACCCTTGGGTAGCTCACTTGTAACGGGCCTTGTGTTAATAAGTTAATTTTTAAATGATAAACATGGTGGGAAATTTTGACCGACGAATAGATAATAGTCTGTTACAAAAAATAAAACAAAAATGACGGTCGTTTCCCTCTGGCCACGGAGGACGGATGGAGGAGAGGGAGGGCGTGAGGTCAGAGCACGATGGGATGCGCCTGCGACCGAGTGCGTCGGTGGAAAGAGTTAGTGGGATCACGCGGAGATCTGCGGAACTCCCGAACGGCGCCGGTGGTCAGGAGATGGCGGAGTATAAAATGGGATGTGAACTCATGTGTGAAAACCTCGTTACCCATCATCCCCTTGCATATGTGGAGGGTCTTCTCCGGGCACTGCCGGCTTGCTACAACATGAAACAAAATTATTCCGCAAAGAAGAATTGATCAATCGTCCCAGGCTTTGTGGGTAAATAGATGTCATTATTGCTTATATTATTATTTAAACATTTCATATGCTGAATGATTAAAAAAAACTTGACGAAGATTTAAATATGCCTTAAACTCGTGGAAGTTGAAGTCAGATTGGACCCAGGATATTCGATTTTTGAAGCCATCGATTTACTCTACTCGGATAACTCGAAAAAAATGTCGCCTCTTATCCACGTGTGCCGCTGGACGGGAGGTGATGGACTTGGCGATGGTGATGGCATTGTTGATCATCAGCCGAGTCCCTTTGGGAGTGGCTTGTTGGGGGTTTCCCGCTTTCAGTAGACGGGATGTGCGGGGCGGTCGACAATTAAAGCCACCCTTGTATAAAGCAGTCGATGGCAATTTTTCAACGCGTTCGGCAATAATGCTGTGGCCCTAAAATAAATATAATAGGCGACGTTTCGGGCAATGACCCTTCTTCATAGCACATTTGAATTTGATGTATGTGATATGAAGGGCCATTGCCCGAAACGTCGCCTATTACATAGTTCTCCTTTCAAGGCCACACGCGATGTTATTGAAGAACGTGTATGAGGTTTTTTGTTGTTGTTTGTTACTTGTGCTTTTTTTTTACCAATGCCGACGCAGCGATTTACAGCGGATTCAATGACTCGCCACACTCATCCTCCCAGGCTTACATCTGCGTGGGGGATTCAATCAGTGGGAGAGAAATTGTGGGGCAGTGGCAGGAGGCCCTGGGGGGGGGGGGGGGGTTGGCGATGGGAGGTGCCGGCTGTAAGTGGTCGTCGGTGTTGTGGGAGTGAGTGTGGAGGGCACGATACTCCCGAGTGCCCCTGTGTGTTTGATGGTGCGGGTTGTTGGTACATCTAAGTTATGGGTTTGTTTTACTTGACGTCGGGCGGCCGCTGTTCTCGCTGCTGCTGCTGCCGTTGTTTTGCTGTCGCGGGTGAGAGGTGGGTAACAGCGTCAGATCGCGTGGGAACGCGCAGGAGCCACAACAAACCTGACTCGCCAAAAGGAATCTTGTCGAGTGGGATTGACATTTGAATCATTGTGGGATTCACACTGTAGGTTTTACTCTTGATTACAGTGGGATTCAAGCTGTAACATTCAGACTGGCTGCAGTGGGATTCAGGCTCTGACATTCACACTCATTTCGGTGGGATTCAGGCTGACAATCACGCTGTTGCAGTGGGATTCACACTGATCCATATGGGATACGGACTAGAATGGCGTAAACCCAAAATCTCACGAAAAGCTCAATCCTAAACCCATTTTTGTAGGGCGTTTGAGTCACGCAGCAATCATAGTTTTTTTTTTCAGATGGCCACGGTGTAATATTTTTCATTCACTACATTGTTCAACTTCCCGTTCTTTTCATCGTTCGTTTTTTTTATCTATGGGGAAAGGGCCGCAATTGTACATAGCGTTCAGTGGCGAGGGTTTAATGGGCAGCTAGGTGCCTCGTGCGACTGTTGGTTGATGTTTTCCACAGTTGCCAGCCCTGCCAGATTAAGTGGTGAAAAATAGTTCAAGGTCTAGCCCTGCAACTGCTTGCTTGCACCACTGCTAGAGGCTCTACAGTCTACAAAGAGAAACGTGATGCAATTTTTGCTTTGAAAATCGATATGCGGTTCATAAAGAGTTTAGAAATCGGCAGCTTGCCTCTCAGATCGGTAGGGTTGTCCAAGTGGGACGTTCTCACCTTTTTTTAACGCGTTCCCGTGTTGTCGGTGTGTTATTGCATTTGTCTGCGCTTTCTCGTCGCGTGCGGCTGCGAGCCTCGCGAGATCCCGACGGGATAATATTTTTTATTTGAGTGTCAATAAATCGCGCCTCCCTCTCTCTCTCTTTTCGTCACGCCGTACCTGGAGCTGAACCGATCAATGAGCAGAGGCGACGTGCGAGTGGCTCAACGATAGGAAAGGAAGAACAAAATTGTCTGAAAAATAAAATAAAGAACCCTTTTTTATCGTCACACGTTTGAGTTATTTTCCGTTCTAATTGCCGCGAGGTTTTTGTTGTTGAAGATGTTGAATTTTTTTTTGTGGAGCAGTGGTGCAACTGTGGGCGTGCTGCGTTACAAGCCCAGTGTCCCCAGCAGGATTCCTGATCACGGCTAACATCGGTGACGATGTGGAGTGGAAAGGTGTGGTCTCCAAAGAGGGCAATTTTTTTTTTTTCAAATGCCATATTTGAAATTTTCATGACCTCAAAATCAGCCCCGGTAAAGATGATGTTTACAATACAGACATACCTCGGGAGTTACATTCCTGTAAAATGCTGCATTCGGCAAAAACCGCGTTCGACAAATAACATACCTTATGGGACAAATAGGATTGCGTTCCTGCGTCCGAAACTATCACCCCCTCACTCTTTGTTCAACTAATTCGACATGATCCACACCCCCTTGTTATTGTACCAAAGGATACCGAGTCGCTGTCCCATTTCCTGCGTGTGTACAATCTTTATTCAACGTCACCTCGACACAAAAAAAAAACCCCGTCTCCATTCCTCTTCCCGCCCCCAATGCCCGTGGACACCTGACACTGAATTTCCAGTCCGTCGGTTCGCCTCCAAACACGGTTCGCCTTCGAGGCGTCCACGTGGCTTAAGTGCTCAACGACAGGGACGGCGGCTAAGACGCGTGCAGCGATGCGCGCACGTGCTGAGTGCGTTACATTCAGTGCCGGAACACATTCTCCTGCGGAGGGAGCTGGTGGGAACGTTGGGTTGCTCGGTCAATGGCCAGGGTCAACGGCGGCACCACGTGGTGTATTCCGCAAATATGCCCGACTGTGAGGGCGGGCACAAGCCGGCGTGAGTAGGTTAAACGTTTAGTTTTATAAGGGCACCACGGGGTGACCAGCCTCTCCCCACCCAGCCCCACCCCTCCCACCCACCCCCCCAACCCAGCCCCTCCCCACCCAGCCCCAGCCTCCCCACCCAGCCCCTCCCTCCCCACCCAGCCCCTCCCCACCCTCCCCTCTCCACCCAGCCCCACCCCTCCCATTTTTGTATGGACGATGGACGGACACAATAATCCCCTGTGGGCTGGTGGTGTAACCAGGAGGTTCCTACCAGTATTATCTTAGTAGCAATAGGAGCATATGCTACGGGGCCCGCACTAAATGCTTACAAGCTATCAATCCGGGTCAGTGATTCTGCCCTTGCTCTATTACTATAGTACGCCTTTTGGCGTCCTCTGGTCTAACACCGTTTGAGACTAGGCTCAAAAGAATGCTGTCTCTGGTGTAGACCAATCAGTTTCAAAGACAATGCCACATAGATTATCAGAGTATGTTCTTTGTTCGCATTTTGACCACAAGTATTGTGGTTCATGCAGACATGATTCCTTGTAAAAAGTTTCAGTTTGGTGTTTTAACAACTTAACACCTGTTTTATTGTCAGATAAAAGGGGAAAAACCTATTATCATATTTTGGTACTGGCAATGAAGGTCCCACAATGATACTATACTACCTTCAACTTTTACGAACGACTGGATGTTCAAGGTTATCGATTTGTCATTATCTGGCTGTATAGCAAATGAAAAAATACAATTACTTTACTATGCAAATTAAACATTTGTGTTTTAAAATGTATGTTTTTTTATTTAATTTAGGGCCCCTTTATAACATATGCTACAGGTCCCGGACTAGCTTCATGCGGCACACACACGCGTTAAAAAACACACACAGGCGTGGCAAAATGAAATCGTCCTCACGGTCGATTCATTCACACCATCGAACGGATGCAGCAGCATTCTCACTGCACTGCTTCTCGACGCGGCGATGAGAGTCTTGGCATCGTCAAATCGCGTCTAGGCGAAACACACACACACACCTCCAGCAGTGACGTGCGGTGAGGTCAATGGCTGGGGAGGCACTGGCTAGTGTCAGAGCCAGATTCACACACTGAGGGGGGCGTGGCCTCGCGGAGGGTGGCGTGGCCTCACTGAGGGGGGCGTGTCCTCACTGTGTCTAACGCCCCCCTAAGTGAGGCAGTTGTGATAGCTGCCTCCCCTGGTGCTTTTTCATTGCAGTTTCATGACGAGACCAGCGAGCCTAAATATCTTTATACACATACGTGAAATAAGGTACCTGGAGTATGGAAGGCGAGGACATGAAATGAAGGGGTCTACAAACATTACATTGGTGACATACTGAGATAGTAAGAGGCACGCGCTTATTGCCACGCGCTCCATCCAGTTACTGAGGGGTTGCGCAATCAGAGGGGAGGCTGAGCTCGGCGCTGCCTCACCTCTCGCCTCTTCCTGTATTTGCAGCGGAGCTCCGCAAATTTGGCGATTTTGACGATAAAAATGATTGGAATCGAACAGAAATGACCTTCATAACACAGATCAGTGGAAAAATCTTAATATTTATTTTATTATTCTTTTTTTACTTTTCGTAACAGCTATTTTCATTGGAGTATGACAGGTGTGGCTCTGCCTCGACCTGCCTCCCCTGATGCACGTCCCTGACCTCCAGCCGCCGCCGTGTTCGAGAAACACAGACATCATTGGGTAAACCGCGTCGAGCCGACACGCGACGCGTTCGACCAAGCCGCGTGGGACGAGGGGCTTTCCACTGAGCTCGCCATCGGCCCATTTATCGATCCACCTCCAACGAGCCATCGCCCCACCGTCTCATTTTGGCGGGTGACGCCGGGATGTTTGGCAGGCGCTCGGTAATTTTGTGGAGGGGGGGGGGGGAGGAGGGTGGAAAGAAAGAATAGTTTTTACTCTTTCTGGCAATAAAACAAGTGTTAAGATGTCCAAACGCCAAATATAAACCTAAAGCGAGGAATCAAGTATTGCATTGGCCACACTTGTGGTGAGCATGCAAGAAGGCTGGTGTCGGGCAATCGGGTTCAAAGACAATGCAGATATAATTATACCTTTATTAGACCATGTTTGTTTGCATGTTCACCACAAGCACCGTGTGTGGTTAATCCAGGCTTGATTCCCTTGCAAAAAGGTTTCTATTTGCTGTTTGAACATCTTAACACCTGCTTTATTGCCAGGAAGGATACACACTATTCTTCTTTTTTCACATGTTGATAGTGCCAAAAAGGTCCCATTTTTGTAGCCACTCATTCATCGGCTGATATCATCTCCATACTTATAGAAAACCGCAGAGCGATTATCGTCGTGCGGCTCACCGCCCGCCCGGCAACCTTCCAGCTCGGTCTGTGGTTCGTCTGCGATTTCGAGAGGCAATTTGCACGAACGACGGCGCTCTGTGTGATTCATGCGCCTCTCCACGCTCATTCCGGGCCCTCTGCGTGTTCGTAAGTGGGGGGGGGTGATGGCAGATGGTCAAAAACAGTGGCGGGGCGACAGCCGAGGAATTGAATGTGCTCGAGAAGGACGTTCATTGAAGAGACGAAGCGATGCAATTGGCGACTGAGGGACTGCTGCGGCTTCGGGAGACCTTCGCCCAGGCCTGATGATGACATTGCGAAGACGGCGATTCCCCGTGTCGCAGCACTCTTCGTTGCAAGGGCCGCAGGCCCGCTGACGCCCCCTGATGGCTTTCAGTGCGGCCCCTGACAATACACAATAAGTGAACACCCCCATTATCATCATCATCACCGTCGCGACGCCAAACCCAACAGTGGTTTCAAATGGTGCAGCGGGACCCTCACAGTGACGATGCCTTATCGACGAAAGTCCATAACCCCCCCTCCAGCGCTCTGAAAGTTAGTGAAGCATACTGCGGTATAGGGCCGGATTATCCGAGCAGCAAAAGTAGCTTCATGTGTAGTAGTAGCTACACGTGTGGTAGTAGCTACACGTGTGGTAGTAGCTACACGTGTGGTAGTAGCTACACGTGTAGGAGTAGCTTCACGTGTGGTAGTAGCTTCACGTGTGGTAGGAGCTACACGTGTGGTAGTAGCTACACGTGTGGTAGTAGCTACACGTGTAGTAGTAGCTACACGTGTAGGAGTAGCTTCACGTGTGGTAGTAGCTACACGTGTGGTAGTAGCTACACGTGTAGGAGTAGCTACATGTGTAGTAGTAGCTACGGCCCACGCACTTTTAAGTGCCCCGCGCTAAATGCTTTCAAGCTATCAATTCCGTTTCGATTTAAATTTCGATTTAAAGCTTTCGTGACTGCAGCGATTTATATTCTTGGTTCTTTCGGTAAAGTCACGTAGAAGGGAAATAATAAAATAATAAAAATAAAACAATAAAATTCTCACGTTTCGATTGCAACACAAGCAATCATCAACAGGTGTGAAAACCCACAGCAACTTTTTTTCAAAAAATGTATTGCTGTGGTTTTTCACACCTGATGATGATTGCATGTGTTGCAATCGAAATGTCGTGAGAATTTTATTGTAAAGTTTTTATTATTTTATTATTTCCCTTCTACGTGACTTTACCGAAAAAACCAAGACTATCAATTCCGGTTCAGTGATTCTGCACTCGCTCTATTACTATAGTACTATACCGCCTTCAGTTTCAGTTTATTTATTTTAGTATAGCCCTGTGAGCCATTCGGCTCTTGAATCGGGTGCAACCACAACAAACAAAAAACCAAAAAACACGAACAAGAAAAACGCGCTGCAGTGACCCCGTCTCGCGCTGCAGTGACCCCGTCTCGCGCTGCAGTGACCCCGTCTCGCGCTGCAGTGACCCCGTCTCGCGCTGCAGTGGCCCCGTCTCGCGCTGCAGTGGCCCCGTCTCGCGCTGCAGTGACCCCGTCTCGCGCTGCAGTGACCCCGTCTCGCGCTGCAGTGACGCCGTCACGCGCTGCAGTGACCCCGTCTCGCGCTGCAGTGACCCCGTCTCGCGCTGCAGTGACCCCGTCTCGCGCTGCAGTGGCCCCGTCTCGCGCTGCAGTGGCCCCGTCTCGCGCTGCAGTGACCCCGTCTCGCGCTGCAGTGGCACCGTCTCGCGCTGCAGTGACCCCGTCTCGCGCTGCAGTGACCCCGTCTCGCGCTGCAGTGACGCCGTCACGCGCTGCAGTGACCCCGTCACGCGCTGCAGTGACGCCGTCTCGCGCTGCAGTGACCCCGTCACGCGCTGCAGTGACCCCGTCTCGCGCTGCAGTGACACCGCTGCAGTGACGCCGTCTCGCGCTGCAGTGACGCCGTCACGCGCAGTCGGTGGCGCCACGTGCACAGCAAACGGCGCGCGACAGAACGCATCTGGGCCCCCCCACACCCCTAGCCCGAACCAACGAGCCAACCAGGGGTCGGCAAACCTGCGGCTCTTTTGAGGTCCGCTTCGTGACGTTGTTTATTCAGATCCCCGCCCCGTCTCGTGTTCACCACGGGCGTTGTATGCTCTTAAAATTATTGTTTTCATGTTTACCAAATTCAAAAAAATGTCTGTCCTTGTTCATTTTGGCTGTCGACCCCTGAGCTACAAGTACTCGCACTACCCTTAACCATCTCGCCAACCAGCCACTCGGAGTAGCCCTGCCCATAACTTAACCAACCAGCCACTCGGAGTAACCCTGCCCATAACTTAACCAACCAGCCACTTGGACTACCCTGCCCATAACTTAACCAACCAGCCACTCGGAGTAGCCCTGCCCATAACTTAACCAACCAGCCACTCGGAGTAGCCCTGCCCATAACTTAACCAACCAGCCACTCGGAGTAACCCTGTCCATGACTTAACCAACGAGCCACTCGGAGTCCCGCTGCCCATAACTTAACCAACCAGCCACTCGGAGTCCCCCTGCCCATAACTTAACCAACCAGCCACTCGGAGTAGCCCTGCCCATAACTTAACCAACCAACCACTCGGAGTCCCCCTGCCCATAACTTAACCAACCAACCACTCGGAGTCCCCCTGCCCATAACTTAACCAACCAGCCACTCGGAGTAACCCTGCCCATAACCGAAGCAGCCAGCCACGGGACATAGCCCTCTGCTCCGGACATCTCTGGCTGAAAGGGATCCCCGTGTCACGCACCTGGCCACCGTGCACCCACCTGGCGCTCGCTTCGCTATTGGCCCTGGATCAGCCCACCCGCGGTTTGCATTTCCACGTTTGGACTCGATGAATACGATGTTTACTTTGTGATGAATACGATGTGCAGGCGGCATTGGAGGAGATATCATCACAACAACAGTCAAAGTGATTTTTGCAGCTCAAGTGAGCGTTTCCAGCCCCTGAACCAGGTGCGGATATTCCACATTCCTATGGCGGGGGCGCGTCTAAACCAGAGACAAAGGAAACTCAACACATTGGTTAATAGCACTGCCTTAAAAGGAAACACATGTAATAGGCGACGTTTCGGGCAATGGCCCTTCACCGTGCTATGAAGGTTCATTGGCCGAAATATATTTTCCTTGAATATATGGTACTAGCCAACCAGCCAATCGTAGGACCCCTGCCCATCACCTAACCAGAATCATTCAGAATATGTATTTATACTGGAGGAATCCGATGAGCTATAAAGCTCTTTTTCACAGATGAACAGTAGCTTTAACAGATCTATTTATCCATATCGATAACCACTGTCGACTGTCCCCCCAACTTCGCGGCTCCCACGTTTTAAACTCGGGAGAGATGACGAGTTGACTCAAACATCCCGACCGGGGATTTGAACTGACAACCCTTTTCCGCTGCTGAGTCACTTGCCTCGGAACAGAAGTGCAATCGATCTGACGCGTCTTAGGTGAGCGTTGTTTTGACCGATGACTCTGACGCGGCGTTCCAAGACCACATTCTTTGTTTATTTCGGTAAAGTCACGTAGGTGGAATTTTTTTTTAATCACGACGTTTCGATTGCAACACAAGCAATCATCATCAGGTGTGACAACTGATGATGATTGTGGTTGTCACACCTGATGATGATTGCTTGTGTTGCAATCGAAACGTCGTGATTTTTGTTTCCACCTAAGTGACTTTACCGAAAGAACCAAAGAGTATGTATCCTTGCAGTCACGAAAAACTTCAAATCTAGAATGTTCCAAGACCACCTTACAAAAGGAATACTTTTACAATGTGGCTAGACAGTACCTGTCTCGTCTCACTGTAAAAGTATTCTTCACAATGTACACACCCCCCACGACCTACTCGCATGTAGCGAGTCAACCATTTCAGTCGGATCGATTCAGCCCAAGCAAGAGAAATCTGGACCGGTTACAGGCAAGCTCCGTGTGAATGACTCATGGGCTCGTGAGCCGTTTCGGCACGAAGTGTTGAACAATGACTTCGTCAAGCAGGACGCGGCGCGCGGCTCTGTCTTCGATAAACAGCCTCGCCACACTCCGGGCTGAGCCCCGGGGTGCCTGGTGGGCGGGCGGCTGGGCGGGTGGGCGGCTGGGCGGGTGGGCGCTTACTCACTCGCTCGCACTCACCCGCTCACCTGTGCTGACTCAAACTCGCCCACGCACCTGTTAACCCACGCGCGGACTGTCTGAGCAACGCGGATTCCGAATCTTTATTTACTCACTCGCTCGCACTCACTCGCTCACCTGTGCTGACTCAAACTCGCCCACGCACCTGTTAACCCACGCGCGGACTGTCTGAGCAACGCGGATTCCGAATCTTTATTTACACTGCAGGAGGAATCCGATGAGCTGTGAAGCTCTATTTTTCACGGATGTCCAAGTGGGTTGCGGGTCAGAAAGTTACAAAAAAAAACAATTACAAAATACACGATAGGCGTGCAAAGTATAGGAAAAGTAAGCACATCACTAAAACAACTTTTTTTTTACCAGGTAAAGCCTACTGAGCTATTAGCTTCTTTTGCAGAAGCAACCTGGCCATAAATGATAGCTCAACGAAGTGGCTTATGTGGAAAATGTCTAGCAGCCAAATAATCTCAGCACACCTGACTGGACAATTTAAGTGTGAGCCACACGAACACGATGCCCGTGCTGTGTAAACGAATCGCACTCACCTTACACTGGCACTCGTCAATGTGGGCAAATAGTCTGAAGGGCTCGGCAGGTTTTAGTTCGGGGGAGTGCTTGTTGTGGTGGCCGGCGTGCGTTAAACACAGGTTTGTCGTCGGCTGTCGCGAGGCTACGTGGTTGGTAGCATCGCTCATGATCGGTTGTATTGTACGTATATGCTTCCACGCAGGGCCTAATTAACGTGTCACTGAATGTGTCCCGGGACACCTCTGGATACACATTCCGGGAGGAGGCAGGTGCCTTAGTAATCAGACATAGCTAAGGGGCCGTCCATAAATGACGTCACGCTATTTTGGACGATTTTTGACCCCCCCTCCGTCGTCACAAAAAGTCTGACCCCCCCCCTCAAATATGACGTTACAAAGCTCTGCCCTCCCCCCCCCAAAATAAAACATGCTTCAAATCGCTTTAAACTATTGTCATTGTAGTGCGTATTTAATGTGGCGCTGCACTCTGATATTGTAGGAGAAAACATTTATTTAAAAGTCGATTTAATTAAGTAGAACGTGTTGTCTATATTTATTTAAAGTTGCGCATTTTGATTTCTCAAACCCCCCCTCGTCAAACATCGTCACAAATGTCTGACCCCCCCCCCCCTCCCCGTAGGTGCGTGACGTCATTTATGGACGGCCCCTAACACATTTTGGTATCGCCTACCAGGGTAGACCCGGCTGAAATGAATCCCTGGTTTCCACGTCTCAATTATCCCTGCCATCACAAACCCCCACTGACTAGTGTGGTGAAGTATGGCCAAATAACCCCCAACGGATTTGAGGAC
This sequence comes from Petromyzon marinus, assembly GCF_048934315.1. Lineage (NCBI taxonomy): Eukaryota > Metazoa > Chordata > Hyperoartia > Petromyzontiformes > Petromyzontidae > Petromyzon > Petromyzon marinus. Next base: position 10,259,707 of record NC_133691.1, on the reverse strand, counting down.
ATGGCTGTCTGTAACTTTTGGTGTGAACAGTGCACGAGTCACCTGACATTGTCTGACTTCTTGAGTTCTCTTTGACCTGGTTAAACAAACAAAAACATTAACTTGTAAATTTAAACCACGCACACTCCACATCCGAGAGACGCCGTTTGTGAGAAACCCGCTGTGTTAAATAATTAACCGATGCCGTCATCCACAAACAATGACGCGTACCATATACGCGGCGGATAGATCGCTGTCAAGCCAAAGGTCCATAAGGAAGTGACGATTCATAATCGGTAATACATCACCTGGTGAAGCATGATTAAAGTCAATGTCTATAAGTTTAATTTGTTAACCCTAATTCTTTATTAAAAAACGATTACTGAACAAAAAACACACAAGAAGGATAAATTGTTGGTGAATTATTACATTTTCAGCCGTGGTTAGCACCAATAGCGAGAGTGATAGGGCAACTGGTTCAGGACCTCCCACCCCAATACTTTACTAATTCGCACTGACCAGAATGGTGAAGTATGGCCAGGCATGGGGAGGTCTTCTTCCAAAAGTGGACTGACAAAGGCCTGAAATAGTGAATACAACCACTGACTTTCCATATTCGTCTGGGATCCCCGAGGCTAACGGACTAAAACAGAATTCTCGTTTGTGTGGAGAGACATACCAGGTGTATTTAAATGTTAATTTCCGTTCTCAACAGCCCACAGTGAATGTTGTCGTCAGTAACATTATCTCATGAACAGACAAACCAACATCTCACTGTAAGGATTAGGCCGGTGACGAATTACTGCTGAATATCCCGATTCAGTAATCTATTTGAGTGTAAAGATGGTGGGTGGCACATTTTTGCTTCTACACTGAAATGAATCGCAGCATCTTATAGCCACTGCGGGGATATGGGTAACCACAATCGCATGCAAATGACGTGGTGATGCCTCTGCTGCGTTGGCACTGGTGCAGGTAGCACAAGCCGCAAAAAGGAAAACATTGAATCGGTGACGTTTTGAACAAGAGTCCTTATTTAATAGCGCAGCTTGCGGCAAATCGCTGTCTGCCTGACTTTATGAGAATGTTCGAATGTTAACCTCTTTGGAACTGTTTGTTTTGTGTGTGTGTGTGCTTCGTTGTGTTTCGCCCGCACCCCCGATTAGCACGGTTGGCTACGTACGGTGCGAAAGAAGTTCAACATGCAAAAAAGACAAAGATCCCCCGTATAGGATTAAAAGCATGTTGGGGCAAGTGCTGTTAGCATGTTTGAATATTATTCTCTTTGGAAATGTTTTTTTTTTATGTGCGTTTAACTTCGTTGTGTTTCTAAGCACCTCCAATGAGCACGGCTGGCTGGGTACGGTGTGAAATAAGTTAAACATACAAAACAAAGACAGAGATCACCCGTATAGCCTTAACATACTGTTGGGGCAAGTGCTGTTAGCGATCAGCAACTATGAAGGCCGGCACGGCACGCAAGCGGGTGAGTGATTAACACCACGCCCGGCCGCCTTTGTCTCCCTCGTAGCGATGTTTACACATCGCACCAAGTACTCACTTGAGTCACCCTAGGGGAGGTCCAGGACCGGTTCACATGATCGTCACTGGTGTTGGCCGTCAGCGTGAATCGAACCCGGGTAGCCAGGTTCGCAGTGCAACGCGCTAACCACTACACTACCGCTCCCGACATACAGGTACGTACTCGGGCTGATGATTGTAACTGGGATTGGATGGAATCCCTGACAACGTGTGACTCATTTCCACGTAAACCTCATTCTCTGCGCACTCAACACACCATGAACGTTTAGAGTATTCGGCTACTGCTATACATTTGGGGCCGTCCATAAATGACGTCACACGATTTTGGACGATTTTTGACTCCCCCCCCCCAATCGTCACACAGCGTCACAAAAAAGTCAGACCCCCCCCCCTCAAATATAACGTCACAAAGCTCTGCCCCCCCCCCCCAATTTTTTTTAAAAACATGCTTCAAATCGCTTTAAACTATTGTCATTGTAGTGCGTATTTAATGTGGCGCTGCACTCTGATGTTGTAGTAATCAGACATAGCTAAGGGGCCGTCCATAAATGACGTCACGCTATTTTGGACGATTTTTGAGCCCCCCTCCGTCGTCACAAAAAGTCAGACCCCCACCCCTCAAATATGACGTCACAAAGCTCTGCCCTCCCCCCCCCAAAAAATAAAACATGCTTCAAATCGCTTTAAACTATTGTCATTGTAGTGCGTATTTAATGTGGCGCTGCACTCTGATGTTGTAGGAGAAAACATTTATTTAAAAATCTATTTAATTAAGTAGAACGTGTTGTCTATATTTATTTAAAGTTGCGCATTTTGATGTGACGTCACATTTCTCACCCCCCCCCCCCATCGTCACACATCGTCACAAATGTCTGACCCCCCCACCCCCCTAGGTTCGTGACGTCATTTATGGACGGCCCCTTTCCACATGATAAGCCACACTGCAACTGAGCTATCATTTGTGGCCAGGTCGCTTCTGACAAAAATAAAGTTGAGTTTTAAACTTTGGTTTCCGACAAGACATCAAGGGCTTGAGCACTGTCGTTCTGGCCGCGAGTGTAGGGGATGCCTCTTTTGAAAGAACGTGTACACGTTTGTAGCAATTCTATAACAAGACAACCTTTATTCAGATACACGGCACTTAAAGCTCGTTGAAGGCCATGCGAATGGGAGTCTCGCTAAGTGAATGACAATCGTGATGAGGCCGATCGCGATGACGCACATCGGGCCAAATTGAAGTTTGATTTTTAATTCGCATTACCGTACTTTCATTTGTTGATGAGTCCCTCTTTTTAAACTCACACTTTGAACGCATTCTTTATACGGTGACTCATTCTTCATGAATATTCTCGCGTCTTCGTGTGGGGGTGGTGGGAACTTATTATGGGCTTCTCAAAGCCTCGTTATCACTTGATCGGTAAACAAATTACCGCAGACGTTTGGTTCGTATGCAAATTAGTCAGTCACGCCTCGTACCGTAATTTTCAAAGCGCTGAACTTTATCGCGGAGGGTGGGGGACACATTACCATCACAAAGATGACCACGACCTCTACAGGCTGTTGGGGCACGTGTTGTTAGCGTGCAGCTATGAAGGCCGACAAACGGCACACGAAGGAGTGGTGGGTGCAGGCCTCCATCGTCCCGATGTTTACACACAGCACCAGGCACTAATTTAAGCGCTGAGTCGATCAAGGGAAGCCCCCCACCCAGGATCGTTTCAAATATTCGCCACTGTCATTGGGTGCGAGAGAGGAATGGTAGCGTCGTGCACTAACCACCGCGCCACCGCTCCCCGCCCCAATATTAAAACTGAACAGTTTGTATGTATTTATCAGGTAAGGCCCACAGAGATAAGTATATATTTTTTCTTATTAGAAGCGACCTGGCCACAAATGATGGCTCAACGAAGTGGTGGCTTAGCATGTGGACATTTACAGCATTCAAACACTGTACTTTAAAGTCTAAACGCACGTTTCTAATTGTGTAGGGAGGGGGGGACCGGACAAGAATCCATGCGAGCACGAGGAGAGAGAGAGAGAGACGTACAAACTCCAAATGTGGATAACATTGGTCGCCAAAGCCTACGTGTTAATCCAAATACACAGCAGGCGTCAGGATCGGGATAAAAACCACGACTTCCTGGAAATCAGGCGAGGTAGTTAACATCTCGCCACCGTGACGCCTACCTATAGCCAAGCAGCAGCAGCATCACCCCCCGAACAGAGAGTACGTTGAGCGCATATATTCCCGGCTCAAAAACCCAGCGACCACACCTACACAGCGGCGCGCCCTGTTCCACCGCGGTGACGCGAGTGGTGGTGGTAGTGGTGGTGGTGGAAGCTGTTAGCGGTGTGTGGGGTGGGGGTAAAGAAGGGAGGAGGTACAATTGTCGCTCACCTCGCCGCCCGGGGTTTTCCTATTGTCTCATAGCGCGCGGCTCCGCACGCCACCGCCACTCGCTACAGAGCGCCGCGAACTCGCTCGCGAATCTCACGCGCAGGCGGACCAGCAAAGCGAAGGAGGAGGAAGAGGAGCAAGAAGAAGAAGGAGGAGGAACGAGGTGACCATGTCGTCGCAGCGCGCAGCGCTTGCTGTGCTCGCGACGTTCTTCTGCTGCTGTGCGGTACAGGTGAGAGAGTGGCTTACCTGTAACGCCTCCTGCGTACGAACACCACCACCACCATCATCACCACCATCATCATCATCGGCGTCGTCGTCACCAAAACCACCATCGGATACACCATCGCCATGGTCGCCTACAGCAGCTAGCATCGTCCAGCTGCACCTTCGCTGTTGTTAGAATTGCCGCCAGCACCTACATCGTCGTCCGCGACACGATCACCATCATTCACACCGTCAGCGCTTCGCCTACACCACCGTCAGCATCTCACCTACGGCATCGTCACACCTAACACCATAGCCGCCGTCTTACATCTGTATGTATGGAGAACTTCTTTCGCACCGTACGTAGCCGACTGCGCTAATGACCATTATCGTCACCATCGAAGACAAAGATGCTGTTAGCGAGTCGCACCTATGAAGGCCGACACGGCACACGAGGTGGGTGGGTGGCCAGCACCACGCCCGGCCGCCTTTGTCTCCCAAGTGGCGATGTTTACACACCGCACCAGGTACTCAGTTGAGGCTGAGTTGACCTAGGGGGGGAGGCCCAAGACGAGTTCAGATATTCGTCACCGGTGGTGGCCGTGAGCGAGAATCGAACCCGGGCCGCCGGATTCGGAGCGCGGCGCGCTGACCGCCACATCATCTACACCGGAACACGCCGCTATTTACTATCACCTACACACCGCCATTTACCATCTCCTACACACCACCATTTACCATCACCTACACACCAACATTTATCATCACCTACACCACCATTTACCATCACCTACACACCACCATTTACCATCACCTACACACCACCATTTACCATCGCCTACACACCACCATTTACCATCACTTGCTCACCACCATTTACCATCACCTACACACCACCATTTACCATCACCTACACACCACCATTTACCATCACTTGCTCACCACCATTTACCATCACCTACACACCACCATTTACCATCACCTACACACCGCCATTTACCATCACCTACACACCACAATTTACCATCACCTGCACACCACCATTTACCATCACCTGCACACCACCATTTACCATCACCTGCACACCACCATTTACCATCACCTACACACCACCATTTACCATCACCTACACACCGCCATTTGCCATCACCTACACACCACCATTTACCATCACTTACACACCACCATTTACCATCACCTACACACCACCATTTACCATCACCTACACACCGCCATTTACCATCACCTACACACCGCCATTTACCATCACCTACACACCACAATTTGCCATCACCTACACACCACAATTTACCATCACCTGCACACCACCATTTACCATCACCTGCACACCACCATTTACCATCACCTGCACACCACCATTTACCATCACCTGCACACCACCATTTACCATCACCTACACACCACCATTTGCCATCACCTACACACCACTATTTACTATCACTTGCACACCACCATTTACCATCACCTGCACACCAACATTTCCCATCACCTACACACCACCATTTACCATCACTTACACACCATTTACCATCACCTACACACCACCATTTACTATCACCTACACACCACCATTTACCATCACTTGCACACCACCTTTTACCATCACTTACACACCACCATTTACCATCACCTACACACCGCCATTTACCATCACCTACACACCACAATTTGCCATCACCTACACAGCACAATTTACCATCACCTGCACACCACCATTTACCATCACCTGCACACCACCATTTACCATCACCTGCACACCACCATTTACCATCACCTACACACCACCATTTACCATCACCTACACACCACCATTTACCATCACCTACACACCACCATTTACCATCACCTACACACCACCATTTACCATCACCTGCACACCACCATTTACCATCACTTGCTCACCACTATTTACTATCACTTGCACACCACCATTTACCATCACCTGCACACCAACATTTCCCATCACCTACACACCACCATTTACCATCACTTACACACCATTTACCATCACCTACACACCACCATTTACCATCACTTACACACCACCATTTACCATCACCTACACACCACCATTTGCCATCACTTGCACACCACCATCATCATGGCCATCAAAACCATAATCTTCACAGTCATCACCCAGTGGTGCTTAACCACTCATGTATAAAGGGAACTTTGCCCAAAACGTCGCCTATTATATATGATATTTAATATACTGTATATATGGGGGGGGGCGGTGTCTCCCTTTTAAGAGCCCCTCGTGTTGTGAACAAATGCCAGGGATGTCGCTGTTCTTTGTGCACCACCACTGCCGCCGACGCAGCAGCAGCAGCAGCTGCAGCAACATCGTCACTGTTTAATCGCGGAGTTGCAGTTTGAAGTTGGGACGTTCACCTTGCCGGTCGCGTATGCGGCCGATCGTGTTGTGTCTCTTCGCCCCCGCTACCCTAACCCTTGTCGATCGCCTTATTATCGTCTTCGTCATTCGTGAGCCGTGGTCTATCCGCTGTTGGATGGAGCTCCCCCCCCCTCCCTACCCCCCCCCCCCACAATGCTCGCGATGTCCGCTGCGATGCCACCACATTCCATCCACCTCAACTCCTCTCGCACCAGCTTGGTTCCTTCATTGCTCGGCCGCGTTTTTCCCTCCTTTTGGCTGTCATTCCACCACCGGTCTCGTCCATCCGCCATCCTAAATTCTTGGGCCACGATGCGTCCAGTCTTAAGTCCCATTTCTCTTAAGTGCTTTAGGCGTATAACGATTGATCTATTGACAATTAAAGCAGCTTACGGTCACCAGATATTCCATTTATTTACGCGTAATGTGAATGGTTGATTGCTTCACATCATGGGGATAAAAGGTGCCACGATCAAACTCAGAACGAGACGGAACGCACTTGAATCAACCTATAGATGGTTAAACACCCGGTGCACACACCTTTGTGAATTTCTAATGTGGGCAATTAATCTAACTCTGGCTGCGGCATGAATCTTTGCAGGCTTAACTTTGCATTCCCAGTTGCTAGTGGTGTGGCTCTCTCGTTCGTCTGGGAGGTGGCTGTGGAGGATAGAGAGCTTCCGGATCTTGCCTGAGCCACTCCCCGCATTCACAGCAGGGAGAGTTCGCTCTGGGCGGTATTTTGAAGTGGTTTGCAACAGAAAACGTCGACTTACGAGACAAGTTTCTAGCCTAGCGCATACAAAAGAAGCCTTTGTATACGAACCAACATAACTAACCTCTCATAGGACATTGGGCAAACATTAAATATGCAACTTAATACATTTCAGTGCGTTGCATATACATTTAATAATACTCTGTACCGTTTTCTTAACTTAACGTTTTATTCGCCAATACGACGATCCGTATTTTTGATTTGTGTGCTTTGAAAAAAGGACCATTACCCAAAACGTCGCCTATTATATTATGGGGCTGTTATCATTTTAAGACCACGCAGCTGTTACTCACGCACGTATGTATGTACGTATGCATGTATTTGTGCTGAACTTCTTTCGCGCCGTACGTAGTCAACCGTGCTAATCGGAGGCGCGGGTGAAGGACAACAAACTAAACACGCACACGAAACAATGCGAGGGGGGTTGTTTATTGGACTGTGCTGGTGCACCACTACTGCCAACACAGCAGCAGCAGCAGCAAAATTCTCGCCCGCTCCCATTTCTCAGGTCGAGCAACCCGAGAAAGCTCAAAGCGATTTGAGCTAAACGCCGTCGTCGCCGTGTCGACTCTACGTCAGTCGTAGAGACTTGAAGGCCACCTCGAGGAGCTTCATTTTGGTCACAGTCGGTGTGATTGCCGTGCTCAAGTGAGCGTTTAGGCGTTGCTCGACTCTCGTTTAGAGCCCTGCGCCAGGAGTGGATATTCCACATTCCTATGGCGGGGTGGGGGGGCGGGTGGCACGGCTTACGTCGAAAAAACAACTCGACACATTCGTTAATAACACTGCCGTAAAATGTAAAAATATGTAATAGGCGACGTTTCGGGCAATGGCCCTTTTCATCGTGCTATGAAGACGCATTATTGGTCAGAGTTTGACCTATACATTATTGGATCGTATAAATACTTTGTAAAACGTGATAAACTTGTCGTGTGGTTCAAGGTTATAACAAATTTGGCATTAACACTACAAACATAAATATTGATAAACGTTTTCTGGCCCCATTTAAGGGACATTATATATACTACATTACGTCCTTAAGTGTGTTTAACATACATTGTACACTGTAAGTAGTCATTGTAGTTAAATTTATGTTTAGCTGTGGTATGGAATAAAACTCGGCGGAGATCAGGGGTTTGTAAGAGCAGTGCACACTCCACAATAAGACACCCCCCCCCCCGACTCCCGACTGGCGATGTTTACACACCGCAACCAGGGACTCATTTGAGGCCGAGTCGACCTAAGGGAGGCCCAGGACCAGTTCACATAATCGTCACCGGTGTTGGCCGTGAGCGGGAATCGAACTGGGCGCGCCGGGTTCGTAGCGCAGCGCGCTAACCGCTACACTACCGCTCCCCATTGTCTTTGCCGTGTTACACATACACACACTATCATTATTTATTACAGGCAGACGCGTAAACAGCGCAAGCCCCCCCCCCACACTCGTCCAGCAGAGTAAAGGCGAAAAACTGGAATTGATGAAATGAGTCCATTCACCGAGATCAAAGACGCGCTAGCGGGGGCGGGAGGGCGAGTGAGGGCTGTGGGCTGGACGTGCCGAGTCTCGCTCAGCTGCAGGGTTGCGAAATGGGTTGGGTTTGAGTGGGTTTGAGTGTGGACTAAACTACCACCACCGTTGCTGTTACCCCGTTTCTACGCTCGCGCGTCTGCGCTTCTCGCCTTCACGTTCCCACACCGGACAGGCGACTAGCCCTCTCGTCCAGCAGTGGACTGGTTCGGCCACAGAGCATTCACTGACCACGCATCATCATCCTTGGCGCCAAACGTGTGACCTCTTGCGACGGCGGTAGAGCAGGTGGTTCGGAGCTGGGGGGGGGGGGTTAATTCAGCCCATCATCAGCCCTTTGGGCAGAAGCCAACAGTACTCTAGTTGTCTTATGGGAGAGACTCGTCCCGCAAAATGAATGTGGAATTTCCACAAACTTGGCCAGGGCGGCAACCGGGGGGGACGAGAACCACCTCATTGCTTGCTTGAGTAATGAGGTCACTTAAAAGTTGACTTCGTACCGGTGAGGAGCAACGGCCGTGGTGACCTTTGGTGGCTTTTAGTTGGTAAGGCAAAAATAACCAAAAGCATCGGTGCCAAGGACCCTGGTGCAAAAAAAACGAGCCACGAGACTCGCTCGGCGTGGCTTTCCAGGATGAAGGAGGCGCAATGTCAGCCACAGGCAACGACAAGGGGGTTGGGCGGACGTCCGAGGGGGGGGGGGGGGATGACCTCGATGGAGATGGAGCGATGAGATGAGCTCATGCGCACGGAGCGAGATAAGATTGTGGCAGTACAGCCCCACGACCACGTGGGGGGGGGGGCGCATTCATCCACGGCGCATGATATGATTGATGATAGTTGGCGATGTGGGTCGACCGCTACCGATGTTATACAATGTTCGCCCGATTTAATTTGTTGACGAAAGTCAAGCGCCGTTAATTGGTCAACGGGGTGTTCCCCGTACCAAATATTTGTAGGTTTATCCCTAGATCAATATAACCCAGCTGGGGGTCGAGGTGGAGGGAGGATGGGGAAACGGGGGGGGGGGGGGGGGGTAATGTGGCCAGAGTCAAATTTGGGGAAATTAAAAATCACTTGGGGTCACACGGTAACAGGGTATCCCCTGAGACTGCCCCACCCCCCAACAGAGACCCTGGTTAATTGACAATGGCGGTTGGGTGCTGTGGGGGCTTTGAGGCACCCGGCTCGGGCTTAGCGTGTTAATTATTAATTGAGGGAGTCTGTTTATTCGCAATTGGCCGTTTGAAGAAAATAATTATATAACTCGTGTGTACACGTTATAATCGCCCTTTGTAAAGCCACCGCCACTGCTGGTCCGCCTGAGAGGCCCCCTCCACAGATCGTGTTGGTCGTGGGGGTTATTTGACCATATTTCACCACGCTGGTCAGTGCGGGTTGCTGAAGGCAGGGAGGCGGGGGGAGGCTTTAACATCTGCTGGATCCACAGACGTGACCCACGTCTTCTCACGTATCCTGGGCAAGTTTTGATCAGCCACGCACGTTTCTGTGTTGTTCATATAAACTCAAACTTTTTTTTTACCAGGTAAGACCCCACTGAGCTTTTTAGGTCGTTTTTTTTTTTCAGAAGCGACCTCGCCATCACAAATGGTTGCTCAAGGAAGGGACTTATCCACGTGGAAATTTATAGCAGCCAAATACTCTAAACAGCGTGTAGATTTCGATTTAAAGCTCGTGAGAATTTTATTGTGTTATTTTATTATTTTATTCTCACTCTATGTGACTTTACCGAAAGAACCAAAGAAGAAAAAAGCGTGTAGATTCTAAATGTCAAGAGGGGGGAAAAAAAGCGGAAAGACCCAGATAAAAATCCACGCGACCACGGGGAGAACATGCAAAGTCCAAATATACAGGCGTCAGGGTCGGGATCAAACCCACAACCTCCTGCATGCCAGGTGAGGGAGTTAACATCTCGACCCCATGGAGGTTGTCGAGTGAGCCAGTGGGAAGCTTCAGGAGTAGTCTCATTACCGTGCGGTCCATGGTTTGAGACCGGTAACCGCAGTCTCATCGTGGACTATTCTCAGTTTTCCATTGCCGGTGTAGGAGGGACATGGCTGCATCTGCTGTGCAATGTTTCGATGTGGTTATAATGCACAAAGCCATGCACTGTTACAGGAAATTCAGATAGCACTCACCCGGTCCCTATCCCCCGACCGCTGCCCCCGCCTCTGCCTGTCCACTTTCTCCCATACATGGTGTTGCCTCGCCCGGTAGCGTGCCAATTTACCACACCCGATCGAAAGCAATTCTGATTGGCTGCAGGAATGTGCAGACTTGTGTTTTCACGACGGTCAATGCACTGCTGGATTAGGGCCTCCCCACACCCAAAACGGGTTTATAGGAGTTATTTGACAATACTTAATCACACTAGTGAATGCGAGTGATGATGCAGCTGGGGTGGATGGTCCCCGGATGGGTTCAGATGTCACGGTAGCGATAATTTAACTACTTTGCCTGGTATCCAGGATGTCGTGGATTCGATCCCGACCATGACACCTGTATAGATGTATTTGGAGTTTGCATGTTCTCCCCGTGGTCGTGTGGATTTTTCTACGGTCCTACGATTTCCCCTCCACATTTAGAATCAACGTGCGTTCAGAATATTTGGCTGCTATACATTTTCACATGATAAGCCACTTCGTTGAGTTACCATTTGTGGTCGGGTCGCTTATGAAAAAGAGCCGTATAGCTCAGTAGGCCTTGCCTGGTAAAAATATATAAAAGTTTAGTTTTTACTCGTGTAGTTTAGTTTTAGACATTAACACTGGCCACTGATGTGATCCATGACCAGGGATATCAACCCAGGTCGCCAGATTCATAGCACAGTGTCCTAACCACTGCCACTGCTTCGCCCCAACGCATGATATGACGATCGGCATCGGGCATGATCTATACACTGCTGGATGGACTCCCCAAAGATGTCAACATCTGTCACAGTTCTGCGATGTAACAATCCATTGAGCATCCAGGCATGAGCCGAATTAATCGCTCATTCTTCCATGGCGGATGTCCTCTTGGGCATGTCCCCTGCCTTGTATGTATGTTGAACTTCTTTCGCACCGTACGCAAGCCAGCCGTGCTAATCGGAGGTGCCTTTTGGCTGATACCGTCATCAGTCAACCACTGGGCCACTATCCCAACTGGCGACATGTCCTTAAGTCTGTCAATATGAGGTGTCTTAACTTGTGTAGGTATCTCGAAGCCGTGTGTGTTCCTCTTCATTGTTTTCAGCCTATATATGTTTTTACATTGACTGGAGCAGTACGACTTGGACAATATCACAGGGATTCACCAATCCTGCACCTCCCCTCCCCCCCCATTACAACACTCGCATTACGATGACCCATATTTCACCTCGCTGCTGCGTTGATTGCAAAATATAAAAGATATATTTCTTACGCATAAATAAAATATAAACTCGCAACATATGGTTAACCGGTGTGTGTGAGTCAAGCGCCGTGGAGTCTTTAATTAAAATCACAGGTGCGTGGGAGTGGCTGCACGGAGGACGGGGCATTCCAATCGGGATACGTGCAGCGATAAACCCACCGCCTAAACCCACACTAAACCTGTATCTTAAACCATAAGCCTAAGTATGCACAGTAAACTCAGAACTGCTCAAATAGAACAGATTTTTGGGTTAAGTTTGTCGTCCTTCCCCCACACCTCCGATGAGCGCAGCTGGCTACGTATGGTGCGAAAGAGGTTCAACATTCATAGACTAACAAGCTCCAGCATCAACGAACGGCCTGCACTCGCACTCAATACAAGATGAACCTGCACCTCAAACCATTGCCTTAACGCCACATAAAACTCACACTGGACCCAAGCTATGCCTGCAGCGTAAATACAACCTCCACTTTAAACCGCAGACCTAAAACCCACAAACTAAACCAACATCCCAACCCTACAAGCAGTGAGCGTGTGCCACTCAAAGCCTGTATCGTAAACTTGCGACGTATTTTTTTATGCAAAAGCGGCAGCCTGACCCCTGTAACGTGAACCCACGGAGAGTTATGTCACGACTCGCTTTCCACCATGCTGCACGTGACGGAGTAATGCGCATCGATGGATGCATAAATATTCCTCGTTTAGAATCGGGTGAGAGTTCAAATGCTACCTTTATCAAGAGACAACCAGGGGTTGAAAAAAACCGAGGAGAAAACAAACTGGCAAGCGAGCCGATGAAGAGAAGCCTCGATTTTTTTTGTTTGGGAGATAAACGCGCATGGAATTAGAAGCACGCGATGAGTAACGAGCTTGCTCCGATAACTCCCACGCGCTCGCACGGTAATGATAACCGTGCTTGTTCGCTGAATATGACTGATGTAATTTTTTGTTACTTTTAAAATACTTTATTTCAATCTTGCACAAAAACTAGGCCGATCTGGGCACTGTTGGTGAGCTGTATGCTGGAATTTATAGCGATTATTTTCAGGGGGTTTTGGCATAATACTATCCTAGAAAAAAGTTTTGCGGGATGGCTGGCTGTAGGGACAGACAGTTGCGTCAGAAGGACGTGTGGAGGCTGCTAGTTGCAAAGTGTCCTGGATGGATATAATATTTCCCAAAAATCAGGCAAATTGGCTCACTGTAAAATTGCGAAGTACAATTAATATAGTGCGGAAAATTTTTATCGCACTTTTGAAACGGACGTACATCAAATGGGTTGGTACAATAAACATGAATTTTTGGACAATTATCCTGGGAGGCCTTGGGGACAAAAGCCTTGAATACTATTCTGTGGAAATTTGTACATTTAAAAGGCAAGCCTGCAAGACCCTACCGTGTTTCCGTGAGCCACAGAGCTCTGATTAGAAACTAGAGTTGTCATCCCTGGTGGCTGTGTTTCTATGTTTTAGTCAATTCCAGTCGACTGCAATTTCGGGCCCTCGAAATAACCGGGACGTATATCACCCGAATTCTCTCCCATCAGAATTTGGGGCCGAGCTGCCATAAATACATCACCAAAATGTGTTACAATCGATGACCCGCAAGGATATCTGCGAAGTCTCGCTCGTAATTATCTTTTGCAAACGAACCGCCCAAGTCACGTGATCACGAGTGATCACGTGACTTGTCCAGCAACTTGAGTTCTGGGCAACTTGAGTTGACTCAACTTGGCTGTCCATGGCAACTTAAAGTATTATTTGCAACTGGTATCTATGCCCAATCTGTCCACCTGTTCGGGGAATGTGGAAGTGATCCGACTGCACTAAAAGCCCAACTTCCAGATTCAATTCCTCCTTTGACACCGATGTAACATTAAATGGGGCTATTTAAGGTTTATTTCCGCATAAGCGCTTGGCACGATTCATTCCGTGCTGTGGTGAGACAACGGAGGCCCGGTACGTGCGGGGGGTACTGGGCCCCCCACCTCACGGTGGCGTCCCACGTTGTTAGTCATCGGTGCTCCCTCGTAACAGCCCTTACTCCAGCTGTGGAGTGTGGCAGAGGCCCCTGGGCTATGGGTGAGGATAACGGCATATGAACGACAGGGATTGGGGTTTTGGGTTGTCATGTGGCTGAGGGTTGGGACAAGGTGTGTGATTGACTCGGGTTAGAAGGTAGGGTTGGTATTCTGAGGGTTAGGGTCATGGTGTGGTGTGTGGTGCTTTGGTTAAGAATAAGATTCTGGTCGTGTGCATTATAGAACTTGTGGATAGGGCGACAATTATTAGGTTGAGATACAGACCATGGGTTAGGGGGTAAGTGCACGATTTAGTTGGTGAGTGCGTGTCGCTTAACAGGCTGCTGTCCTCTGTGCGTGTGTTCAGGCTGTCAACCGCGTCCACCACCCGTGCTCTCCCGGATTCTCCCATCACACCTACGACGTGGTGGTGCCGCACCACCACGTGAAGCAAAATGACGTGCTCGCGAAAGGTACGTACGCACGCGCACACGGAGGAATCCGCGCGCGCACGCGGCACACAGGCGCATGTGTACGCGCGTCAGACACTCGGCTCCGCCCTGGACTGTCGATTGCACTCGAGCGGCTTGGAGCGAGCGGGCGACACCCATGCACAAATGGGAAATGCCTCGCATCCGCCTCCACTTCCACCGCGCGCCACCTCCTCTACTGCCACCTCCTCTACTGCCACCACCTCCACCACTACCTTTACCACCTGTCACTACCTCCACCTCCATTGCATCCACCACCGCCGACTGTTTGTCTCTTTGTCACGAGTGTTACATTGGTCGGCGGTCAAGTGGCTTCATTCTGACAGGCGGCTCAAAAGTCCCCTCATTTGGAACGAACACTGCCTTATAGCTGGAAGCTGCAGAACAGGTTGGCATTCAGGTGATGGGGCTTTTTTCAGAGTAGACAGAGAGAGGGGGGGGGGGCAGAGAAATTTACGGAATTATCCGATTTGGCGTCGGCACTTCACAATGTGGCCCGGAGAAAATTGGCGCTTGTCTACCGAGGAAACTAATTAACGCGTCATTTCAAAGCTGTTCCTTAATCAACGCCTCCCCAATCCGCCCACCATCCCTGACGATCCCGCGATATCACAATCCCCACGAGCAACTGGCGCACGAGCCGATGGTTCCGCCGCCACGTCGTCGCAGCGGACATCCGTCCGGGGGGGCGCGCGTTTCTCTCCTTCGGCTGCCACTCCGTCGCTAGTCTTGACCTGCTCGCAGCAAGTCCTGCCGAAGACAATTTTACCGTTCAAACCCCGACGTGCTGTATGAAGATGGCCCCATTGCCCGAGATGCTGTCTACTTGCATTTTGACGAACGTGCCGACGGCTGTGCTAATTGTGCTTACGGCACCACCGCCAATGCAGTTATCGTAGACAATACAAAATGCGCTGACTTTTCAGTTAACCGCCAGTCCACGTTTGAGGCTGCATCCATCCAATGAGGTGGAATATATATATACCCGACTAAATGGTTAAAATGGTAACAACAATGCCGCTGGATGCGGATTCGTCGATAGTTTTTGTGTGTTCTCTGGTTTATCTGATGGCACACATGGTGCGAGCCAGCGAGACCGAGCCGCGCTACCGTGGGAAACCAGATCACGGTGGTCAGGCGTTTCAGGAAATATTTGTGAGCGTGGCGCGATGCAGGTTTTTTACGGAAGTTAAGCCAGATGCAAGCGCTAAATACCACGTGGAGTTGCTGCGGGTTTTTTTTAATGTTGTTTTAGTTGAACAGAAACTATCAGGTTTAAAGTCATTATTTGATTCCGAATGCAATAACCTATTATGTGAAGGGGAAAAAAACAACAGTGCCCGTTCTGCTACAGAGAATGAAAGTGTCACAGCGGTTATTTGTTTAAACGCCCACAATTAATTTACTTCACTTTATTGATTTAATGACGTTTAAGGGGTGCTGGAGCCAGTGACACACTGGTTAGGGCACTGCGCTACAAACCCGGGGACCCGAGTTCTACTGCCAACCACTCCTAAACATCGGTGGAAATAATAGGGGTTTTCCCCTTTTTTCTGGAAACAAAACTGAAACATTTTTTACAAGGATTCATGTCTGCATTAACCACAATACTTTCAATCAAAATGCAAACAAAAAACACACTGATAATATATGCATTGTCCTTGATACTGATTGGTCCACACCAGAGACAGCTTTCTTTAGAGCCCAGTCTCAATTGGTGCTTGACCAGATGACGCCAAAAGGAAAGTCACATCTGAACCAGTCCTTGGCCTCCTGCCTTCACCTGCAGCGGAATTGACAGCTGTCCATTATTACTCTTATCATTATTATTACACTTAAGATGTGTTGGGCAAATGGATCGGTTCTCTTGACGTGAACCGGAAGGGGCTTAAATGAATATGCTCACAGCGGCTGGGAAATTTGAGTAAATGGCCTGTGGTTCCCCCCACCTTTGTATCGTAAGTAGTTACACCGTTAAGTTTTTTTAAAGATCCTAAGCCAAAACGTAGCTTCCTTTTCAACGAAGACGTCTTCTGGCTTTCCGATGGGTATCCGGTAATACCAACACATGGAGCGAACCGTTGGACAATCCAGTCTAACAAATGTGCAGCACAACCCAAAGACTATTTAAACTATTAAAATATATTTTACCTTACCAGGTTAGGCCCACTAACCTATATAGCTCTTTTTTCAGAAGCGGCCTGGCCACAAATGATAGCTCAACGAAGTGGCTTATGTGTAAATTTATAGCAGACCAATACTCTCAACGCATGTTTCTAAATGTGGAGGTAAAACCGGAGGACCCGGAGAAAAATCCACGTGACTAGGGGGGGAACATGCAAACTTCAAATATACAGGTGTCGAGGTCTGGATCGAACCCACGACCTCCTGTATACCAGGCAAGGCAGTTAACATCTCGCCCCCGTTGTGCCCCTCCAGCCACCACGGAGAGCTGGTACAGCACAGCCGCAAAAAAATACCGATATTGTAGCAACTTCCACTTACGAAAAATAAGAACAGGTACACCGTACAGCTGGATTAAGGCCACTGCAAGAGCAAGGCTTCTCCAAATAGACTACGGCAAACCATGTCTGCTCTTGCACAGCTGTAGTCCGTTTAACTCCCACTTGACCGAGTTCGCATGTCCCGATTTTGTTGTGTGGAGAGAAGTGGGGTGATGAGCGTTACCCTCGCATATGCATGGTGGGTTTTCTCCGAGTGCAGTGGTTTCCTCCCATGCAACAACGCAGACACTGCTCAATACAAAGTTGCCAAATGCAGCAGAACTCTCGCGAAAGAGTCCTGAGACTCGGTGAGGCTCTCCTGGGTTAAGGATATTACTGTTATTAGAGCCGAGCTGTCCGATGGTTGAACTAATTGGTGACTGCCTACTATCGGTTAGATCACTTGACTACTTGGATCATATGAAAATGGTTTAAAACAAGTCTCGCCTCTGTTCCAACACGTGTGTCGTTGGACGGGAGATGATGGACGGTGGGGGTTAGTAACTTGTAAATAAGATTGAAAAGCGCAGCACATTCGAAAAAAAAACTATCCTTAAAAGGAAAAATAGACAATAGCTAACTTTTCGAGCAATGTCCCTTCATAGCACATCAATCATTTGTCACGTGAATAATTTGCGCTATTAAGAAACAGATAATAGGTGATGTTTTGGGCAATGACCCTTCATGGAAAATTGTATTTTCTTACTTTTAAGGCCACAGTGTTCCATACGAATATGATTTTATTTGTTCAGCGTGCTCGTACACCACTGCCAACGCAGCAGCGTCACCAAATCGTACTTTTAATCGTGCCGGATTGCCGGAACAAAACGCCAGCAGCCGCTGGCAACCCTATATAAATCTGAGGAGAGCATCAGCTGCTCCATTCGGTTCCTGAAGATGCTCCCAGCGTGTGTGGCGAAACGCCGGATGCCACGCCGAACAATACGCGGCACGACCTGATACACACGTCGGAGAGAGCACTGCTCAGAAGGCGAGAAACCCACCCAGGCCTCGCTGCCTCAACGAATGCCGTTGGAAAACACTGCTCCATAAGAGTGATAGGCTGATGCACCTTAAATGTTAATCATCGTATTCATCATCGGCAATGACATACCCACGACTGGATGAAAACTTCGACAAAGTCGTCGCCGTGAGATAAGAAGAGAAAAATGTGTTGTTGTTGCGTCAGTCCACCGTCTGTCTGTCGTTTACATTGTTCACAATTGACAATCCACCATGACGGCACGAAATGCATTCTCTTGTGAACAATGGCACCTGGGCAAGAGTACGCGACCTCAGCTGACGCCGTAATACCAGAGAAGAGCGCACCTGAGCGGGCGACCTGAGTGGGACACACGGGGCTGGTGGGAAACGCTTCCACTGAAGAAAGGTGGTGGCCAATCATCCGGTGTCTGCTCGCATAAAAACACACACAACTATAAACATAAAAATGAGTTAATAATTGAGGTGCAGTAACCAGAGACTCCTGCCGCAGGTCACTATTCACATTTCCTGCTGAAATTAAAATAACCTTGGCTCGTACAGTTCTAGTGGCCCAGCATAACTCGTTTTTCTCTCTCTCGCAACAATTTCATTTCCCTTGACTCAAGAAAAAATATGTACTCGATAGTATAATCATCATCAACAGCAGCCATGATCAAACCACTGCTGGGTGAAGGCGTCCCCAAGTTGCCACCATCCTTCACGGTCCCACGATGCCACCATCCTTCACGATGCCAACGATCCATCCAGCACCTTGCACACCAGCTGACCTCATCGCTCCATCTATAATATCAGGAGCCTGAATGTACACCAGTGTGAATCCACTGATCGGTGGTCTGTGTTTTTGACCATACTTTACCACTCGGTTCACTGCGGGGTTGGTGAAGCGGGGTTGGGTCCAAGAGCTGTTCAAGATATCACTCGCCAGTGATGTTAGCCGTGGCCGAGAATTCATCTCGAGCAGTAGTTCACAGGCGTTGACAAAGCTCCTGATTGTTGTCTTTAGAGAAGGAGGTGCACGAGTTATATGCGTGCTGGGTTTTCTCCGGGTGCTGTGGTTCCCTCTGACGCGATGCCCCAAAAAAACGACTCGATACAAATTGGCCAAACATTCAAATGTAGAAAAGAGTCCTCAAAGAGGCCTGAGAACTTGGTTGAGGGCTTTCCCTGGGTTAAGGATATTACCATTACATTATTATATAGAGCTCGGCTCATAGCGCCGCCGCTCCCACATCGTGTTGTATTTCATGACGAAAAAAAGTCCCCACCTGACTCGGCAATCAACAATGCCCTCGAGGTGGCTGCTAGTCACCTATAGTGAGTGACACTGTTGTTGTAGCCTCGCTCGTCAGCCGGGGCTGGGCAGGGCTCACGGCGCGTTATTTCTACTCCCGGTGTTGTGTTCACGGCGACGCCTGTACTGCCCTCCCTCGCCAGCCGCTCGCCTCGTCGCTCGTCTGCTTGGCACTGCCGCCACCCTCCAGCCGCCGCTCTGGGCCACGTGCGGCCACTTACGAAGGGCAAACTCCGCTCCTCTTCACCAAACCCCTGCCCAGTGACCCTGCGTGCTGAGGTTATCGCAATGGGCCTCCGTGATCGACACTGTGCGGAGGGCTTCATCCAGCAGTGGATTGACAAAATGGCTGAAAAAAGTCATTATTTTATTCGGGACAATTGTGAGGTGTTTTCTTTGGTTCTTTCGGTAAAGTCACATAGAATGAGAATAAAATAATAAAATAAAATTGCACAATAAAATTCTCACGACGTTTCGGCCACAACACAAGTGGCCTTCAGGTGAAAGGAACAAACCTGTCGGGACGACAGAGCTTCAATGAACGTTAAGATTCATAGCGTCTTTTAAGCTGGTTTAGAGAAGTGAGGCACCTTTTTAACCAGCTTAAAAGACGCTACGAATCTTAACAATGTTCATTGAAGCTCTGTCGTCCCGACAGGTTTGTTCCTTTCACCTGAAGAAGGCCACTTGTGTTGTGGCCGGAAACGTCGTGAGAATTTTATTGTTTTTTTATTTTGTATTATTTTATTATTTTATTCTCATTCTACGTGACTTTACCGAAAGAACCAAAGAAGATGAATCCTTGCAGTCACGAAAGCTTTAAATTTTATTTTATTATTTTATTCTCATTCTACGTGACTTTACCGAAAGAACCAAAGAAGATGAATCCTTGCAGTCACGAAAGCTTTAAATCGAAATTGTGAGGTGGTTTGTACAACGAGTCGCTGAGGATTTGGTGGGTTGTTTGGGCACGGATTACATAGCACAGGCCGGGCGAGATGAATTGCACTTTTATTTACCCAAGAAAGACCTCGCTTGATCCTCAAGACTCATCTCGTGAGTGCCCTGCGTGAAGTGCATGGCCAGTGTTTTTTTCGAGCAATTTTCGTCTGACGAGAGGCAAACCGGCTTGACCGGAGAAAACCTACACGTACGAGGAAACATACCACGGCGATTAAGTGTGTAGCTGAAACATAAAGTGAGCGGCCTGATCGTGGCTTGCCGGCGTGCAGCAATGTTGTCGCCCTGACGACGCAGCAAACGGAGCCCGGCACCTCCTTACGCGGGTTGCAGACACGTTGGCGGGCCGGGTGCCATTCTTCCAGCAGTATGGCGAGTTTGTGTAAATTACACATGGAAGGTCTAGGTTTGTGAGCCATGTAGCGGCGACTAATACTGTCCGTTCTGCCGGAGAGCGGGCGTTAAGTACGGCTGTTTGTGCTGTGGTCGATTGTTTGGGTGGGCACAGTAAAACTCTGGGTCCTTTGGTTTTCTTCCCGTGGATGCCAGCGACTGGTCGCGACTCCTAAGAAGGGGACCCATGGAGCACCGCTTCTCTAGGCAGATCAACGCCGTGCTGAGCGGTGGTGGGGTCCTCCGAGGCTTTTATTAGGAACATCAGAAGACCCTCCATATCGGGTGTAATATTCACACGCACACACACACCAGGTGTTATATACAAAGCCCGGGTGTAATATACACGCACACACAGCGGGTGTAATTTACACACACACCTGGTATAATTTACACACATGCACACCGTCTGCCTGTGGTGAACATTTCCCGGCAGCGGCGAGGGAGATCTCTGTGCAAGCACGGTGTTTTATATTTTTTTTCGTAAAACTCCAGCGTCGGTCGCGGCGCGCGTTCTGAGTCAACGCCACCATCTCGGGCACGGCTTCCACGAACTCTGTACGGGGCGAGGCGCGCACACACACATCGCACACACACATCGCACACACACACCGCACACACACAAAGTCGTACACGCGTGGGCGCACAAGGGCGAAGCTGTCTCAAAGTTGCTGCTGATGTCATCGTCGTCCGGCGGACGCTGCGAACGATGTCACCGCAGAGTTGTGAGTGGTGGTGCTGTGACGCTGCGAACGATGTCGCCGCAGAGTTGTGAGTGGTGGTGCTGTGTCCTGTCGCCCCGCGTCACCGTTTTAGTCCTTCGTGTCAAACACGGTCAACATTTTCACCAGCGGCCAACAGGATCGTGTAGTCCTGTGGACTACAAAGTCGCACGACTGCCTGTGGACTTGCATCATCGCTGTGGTCATAATGTACGGCGCCAAATAAATTCCACATGTAGCCCTCTTCTGTAGGTCTACATAATGTTTCTGTACATCATCAACCCCGATCGCAAAGCCCTTCCTGTGGTTGACATCATCACACTTGGGCTTCCTGGTGACTAGCTGATGAATCACAAGCCGCACGCCTCTGGATCTTAAAATAAAACGCGCATTACTGCACCTGAATACGTAACTGGGGATGATGAAGCATCCGCAACATGGAATTGAGTTGCGTAACTCTCGCAACAAGACATTTTACACGTTCGGCCCTCTGTCAATCCTCTGCTTGATTCAGGCCTCCCCCATGCTGTGACAGTCAGAGGTCATTGGAGCATACTTCATCACGCTGGTCATTCCGGGTTGTATGTACACTGTGTTGAACTTCTTTCGCACCGTACGTCGCCAACCGTGTTATCGGAGGTTCGGGGGTCCAGCCTCGGATACTTTAGATAACCGGGAGTTGAAAGCGTGCATGGCTGACGGGGGGGAATGGTGTTTTAAGGGCCGCAGGGAGAGCAGAGGAGAAACGGCGACTTCCCTCACTGAGTAAAGCGTTGGCTGGTGGCTTCCACAGAAGGTCGACGTGGTTGCTAGAGCGGAGAGTGCGGGGGGGAGTAAGAAGTAGGCGGAATCGTGATGGGGAGTAAAGTTTAAGGGGGGCGGGGGGGAGTGCGTGGAGGGGGGAGCAGAGTGCGATGAAAACGGGGAGAGGTGTAGGCAGGGGTGAGCGAGTCCGTGGGTGATGAAATCTTTTATTCTCGCAATTGTTCCTGGTGTGTTAGTTTCCACCGACTGTGCAAAGGTTTTGTGCTGCAGGTAAGAGGGGAAACTTCCCCCGGGTTGCGTGGCCACGCGAATACCACAAGCCACTCAATTCCGACAGCCACCGTCGTGTATCGCTTTGTCACGGGTGAGCAGAGTTGGGTGGTGTTGGTGGTGGTGGGGGGGGGGTGACCTGGCATCACGGGAAACGCGCTTCGCGAATGGAAACATTTATCCGCTGCCACAGAGGTCCGGGGGACACCTTTCCCCCAGATGTGAACCCCGGGGTCGATTTTTGAAGTCGGCAAGTCTGTTAGCGGATCGATCTCCGAACGTCGCTTGCGAAAGCGGGGCCTCAAACTGTCCGTGGCTGGTTGCCCGCATATTCAAATGGATCCTCCCCAGCAAGAGATGGGGGACGGGGGGTGGATGTTAAAATAGTTTGTCTATTGTGCGTGAAATACCGGCCAAGCTAGAGGGGACAGTCGGAAACATTTTAACATAAGGGGCGATTAAACAACCAATTTTTGGTGCGTCATTTCAATTTAATCTGTGGTCTAACCGAGCAAATAAAAATGGGAAAAAAATATATTAAGCGACTGCGCGTTGGTAGTGGTGTACGAGCAAAAGATTCGGTGACATTGTTGACATGGAAGATGGTGGATTGTTTTTTTTACATCAGATTTTGCTTGAAACAGATTCGCATATTGTATGGGGGCAAGTCGGAGAACGCTCGTCACTTTGGGCGTTTGGTCTTCGTCGCCGATTGAAATATCGGCATAGGTTTTGCTGCAGTAAAACCGACTCGTGGAAACATTTACATCATAGAAAAGCCCTTAAGCCAACTTTGTCAAAACATTTTAGATCTCACACCCTCCCCCACCCCGTTCCACCTATTTGCATATCGGCAACATTGTTGTGCAGGCCGCTTGACTCTGCGAGTCGCGAGTTAAGGAAGCGTTTTGTCGTGCAGAAGAAGGGGGGGAAAAAAACACCACGCAAGAAGACGTGGCCGTTCCACTCTTCAGGGTCCGGCCTTCAAAGTGTTGACGAGAGTCTCGCCGAGAAGAAACGGCAACCCCGTGATGACGCTTTAAGTAGCTCCTCGTATGTACAGCGGCCATCTCAAATGGCTATTTGGCGAAAGGGCAGAAACGAACCTAGCAAAAAAAAATCTATAATCCGTCATTTCAGCCGTTGCCTTTACAGCCCACAACACCACCTCTATTAGTGTTGTTTATCGGCTCTTGAGTCCTATACGTACAGGTACCCTCGTGCAAATTCATTGTTGATTAACTGGCGATAAGTCAAGCGGCTGTGAGGGTGCGCTGGTGGCGTGCGGGATGCGGAGACAGAGTAGGATGCCCTCCACGGCGTTAACTCCGTGACCTCCGTGTGCTCATACGCGAACGGCGTCTCGCGCTGCTCGTATGTGGGCGAATCTCTTTGGGGGAGGGGAGGGGAAGGTTTGGTGGAGAGTGTTGAGTGACTCCAAATTTTTTTTAAAAATGTAGGTAAAGTCTATTATTGGCAGGTCTGAGAGAGAGGGTTGTTACCACTGGTTCTAAAGGTTTGGATAGATTTCAGATTTCTGTCGGGTGGTGGAGGGTCTTTGGCGCATTTGATCCAGAGCGTGACGTGGCCTCCTCGCACCAACATCGATTATGAATTAAGTTATGCAAGTTGTTATTAATGTTAGGTTTTTTTCGGCCAATATTGAAGTGCTGCAGGATACGTTGTGTGACAGTGCCTCGTATGACCGATTTGGAGATCACTATTTGTCCATACGTCGGTTTTTAGGGAAAAAATGCTGAAGATTTGTTATCAATCAATCTAAATATTTGTTCTCTCTAATCGACAGTATTTTCATCTCTACATCTGCCTTCCACATCACGTGGGATTACGGCCGCTATTTTAGCGCGAATATTTGCTGCTCATTCACGTATGAAGAACTTGGAATTTACATTAAATGGATCAAATACGTTTTTGCAGATAATGGCGAAGTTAAGAGAGCTTGTTCATGAGCATGTTTGCTTCATTGTATGCGCACCGGCTACCCTGCTGTGTCTCAAGGCTCCCTTCTCAAGCGAGTCCTGCATTGGGATGTTTGGTCAACGCTACGAATGGGTATTCGCCAGCCATTGGGTTTAAGCGTTGCACGGAATAAATATAAATATACAATATAGATTCGTGAGTAGTTCTACCATGTAGTCCAGGTGTCTTGTGACGCCCCATTCAATTCTCGAAAAATTATATTTTTTTAAAGTAAGATTTATTTAAAAACATAAATTATATATGCAGAGGAAAACAATGTTAGGGATCATTTCATTTGGGCTTGAGGGGGGGGGGGTCACAAGACATCCTGGACCCCACCCTGTACTTGTTTATAGAAGCACAAACAACGAATGGCGTTGGGTGCGAATTGGATCTTTTTGGTCCTTGTACCACCACGTTCGGCGCCAGCTCCTCGTGGGGGCTGGCGGCGCGCTCCGAGTGGGGTGGTGGAGAGGCGGCGGCTGCTCTTGCCAAACCGGTCGGGCCGCGCGGTGGAGCCAATATCAGCCCCAGGGTCTCCTATACAGTGGGGGCGGGGGGGGATCAAGGTGCAACTTCTATGGGAGGCGTGGGTTTGCGACTGAGTGGGGGAGGTGAGGGTATAGGTGAGAGGGGGGGGGTGCCAGCTCCGTAAAGTGAAGTCCACCCCCCTCAAACTGAGCCGACACACAATGTTGCTCGATCTTCTAAAGTCATAAAAAAATGTCACGAGAGCGTTCTTACCAAGTTTTACACGTCCGGTAGTAACCCGCTCAAGGATTCGAAATGCTGACCCTGGAATTGTTGATAAAGTTATTGGCCTAGAGTTATTAGAGTGTTCCCTTATTGATGAACCCTTTTAGTGCCGTGCGGCTGAATATATGTATCTATAATTGTATATATGTGTGTATCCCAGCCTCCTTCCAGCAGCGAGCCTTCAACACCCCACTTGGCTTCAAAGCGCACTTAGGCTGGCACCAAGCGCTGTGGTTACACCACATTCGTGGCGAATGGTGGCCGTTGTGGTGTGTATGTGTAGGTTTTTTTTCCCCCACACTGTACCACCACTAGTCGGGTCAATGCACACGCACACACACGCGCACGAGTGCGCGCATACTCGGAACAAGGGTCGTATTCTGGCCAGGTTGTGTGTGTGTTTAGCCACCAGCTTTGAGCAAACACGCCATTTATGGCCCGGTGATGGTTGTGGTGGGTGAGTGGCGAGCCAGCACCACGCCCCCACCTCCCACACTGCCCTTTGTCTCTCGTCCGTTGCAGGTGGTGGTGTTGTCGAAGGCTCTCGTTTATTCCCAAATAAAACCCCAGGCGAACGCGGGGAGAGACGACCACCCCCCTCCCTCCCCCCCATCATGGCTGGGATGTGAACCCGAAACCGTGGGAATGCAGAGCATTAATTTACCTGCCACGGCACACGCCGAGTTCCTTCTGATGGCCTTGCGGCGAGACCGCGAGCACTTGTAAGCGAGCCCCGTAACGTCCCGATCCACAAATACCAAGGGGACATCGCGGCGATGCATTCCGCTGCTCCTGATGCGTTTGTCTAGGGCTTCACCACACCTGAATGTGAGATTGTAGTTGGCTGTGTCGGGTGGTGGCGGGTTTAACGATACATTTATGTATTTACGCGATCTAACCTAAAAAAAACCTGTTATGGAGATGATACATCAGCCGTCGGAAAGAGGAAGAAGACGCCAACCCAGTGGGTTAGAACCGTTGGACTGACGTTGGCACAGCGTTCTGCGTCTACTGGGTATTTGGTAGGCAGCAGTGGCATTGTGCAGCTAGCATGGGCCCTTGTTGCAAGAATTTAAATGAGGCGCCCACTCCATTTATCTTAATGGCCTGGCAGCACCTGGGCCCATCTGACCCATCGGCCGAGGTGCAGTTCCACAGTCTGCACACGCAGTCGCAATTCCAATGGTCGGCATTTCATGATTAATCGATTCTTAAGCTCGCAATAAATCATCGACTCGTGCACGTGAGATTTTATTAGTGTTTTCAATTCATGGAAATTGTGGGAAGCGGTGGCAAGAAGGTTATCGCACTGTGCCATGAACTCGGCGACCTACTCTTGATTCCCAGCCACAGCTTAAATCAGTGGCAAATATCTGAACTGGTCCTGGGCCTCCCTTAGGTCGACTCGGCCTTACATGGCTTGGCGTATGAACATCACTGGACGGGCAGTCGTGGTGTTAGCTACATTACCCCCTCGTGCGTTGCTCCAGCCTTAATCGGTGCTCGCTAACAGCACTTGGCTGAAAGGCTTTATGGGAGATCGTCGCACGCACAGCAAAACGCACGTGCGTACAGCAACAACAATAATGCTATTCGTTAGTAAGTGGCGGTGACTTCACCGAAAACATCTGTGAGGGGCTTAGTTCTATCTCATCCCACGTCCACGCATGCGCACGCCTAGACACACCGACACACACCGACAACGCAATTGTACGCACACCCCATGCACGTACACCTAAGATAAGTAATATGATACCCAGTTTAGCTTACCAAAACTGACGTGGCAACTGTCGTTTAGCGAGCACCTATTAAGGTCAACAACGCATGAAGGGGGGTGGCGTGGTCAGCACCGCGCCCAGCCACCTTTGTCCCCACTATACTTATGTTTATGACCACGCCATGGTGTCTGATAGGATGGGAAGAGACGTGATGGGTGGGTGTTTGAAAGGTTCTGATGGAATGTCAGGGCTGTGATGTGGTGGTACGTGCCATCAGATGAGCATGATGAGGGTCTGACGTTATGCGCTGGGTTTCTAATGCCTTGTGAGGATGTCATGTGGTAATGGTGTGACAGTAGATTTGATGGGATTCGATGAGGTGCGCTTTGTGGTGGCATGCGATGGGATCTCAGGGGGATGTGATGATGACGGGGTGGGGGGGGGGGGGATTCAACACTTACCCCACGAACACTTTTTATTTTACCAGGTGTAAGGCCCACTGAGCCTACGTGGCTCTATTTCAGAAGTGACCTGACCACAAGTGATGGCTCAACGAAGTGGCTTTTCACGTGCAAATTTATAGCAGCCAAATACTCTAAACGCGTGTTGATTCTAAATGTGGAGGTAAAACCGGAGGACCCGGCGACAAATCCACACGGGCACAGAGAGAGAGAGACACGCAAACTCCAGGACAGGTGTTGGGGTCGGGATCGAACCCACGACATCCTGTATTCCAGGCACAATATTTAACATCTCCCCACCGCAGTGCTCCAATGTGATGAACCCCATGGGATGCGCTGGGGTGCAGATGCTTTGTGATGGCGTGCGATGGGACGGGAGGTGTCACGTTCCGCCCTGCGGTGGGGATCACCACCTGAAATCCCAGCCATTGTCCTGCGCCCCGAGCGTAGCACACCGCCGGTGAGCTTAGCTCGCAATGCGCCGCCCGCGCGAGAGACGCATTGTCGCCCACGCGAGGGCCCCCTTGTTATTTATTTATCGAGTGCCCGAGCGCGGTGGAGGGCTCTAGGGGGGAACACTCGAGCCCATGCGATTTGTGACATTTGGCCGATCCTCCTCCCCCACCACACACCTGCTTCACCGCTTGCGTCCGAAACAATGTTCGCTCGGCTGTAGTTCGTGTAATTACCCCCCTCCCCGCCACCCCCTCAGGCTGGGTGGCGCCGCGATTACAGCTCTTTGCAAAGATACGAGATCCAAGTTCCAGCTGGGTGGACAATCTTCGCCCGTGCATCGTTTACCTCCTTCGCTAGGTTGGATTTTTTTTTTAAAACGAGCTACAGCAATGGATGTGTGTCAGTGGTCGTAGCAGCCTTTGTGTAAACCGAGCCCATGACGTCCAAACGTCTCCTTTGCAATTGACACCTTGGACACCCTTGCAAACGAGATGTTCCATCTCACGGCGTTTTTCGCAAGTAAAATATTTTAACGTCAAAGTGGCCCGTAAATCGTGTTTTTCTTACGACCTGTTGTCAATCCACTGTCTGGATGCAAGCCTCCTATATAACACTGGCAGTGACGGTGGACGTTCGATCATGCTTCACCACGCTGGTCAACACCGGTTGGTGAAGATGTGTTGTTGGGGGACAGGAAGTGTTGCGGTGGGGGGTCCGGCATCCATACCAAAATCTTTTTTTTTAAAGCAGGAACTTGAAATGTATCGCCCCCTGCCATAGGAATGTGCAATTTCCACTTGTGGCTGGTGGGTGGGGAGGGGCCACCAACGAAGACGAGCACTGTCCCACGCTCACTCGAGCACGGAGAGGCACGGCCCTCGCCCCGTCTCTCTGCGCGAGTTTGTGTTTTCTTTTTCCTCCGAGGTTATTGTTTTCTCCCGCGAGGCGTAAGAAATTCTGTTGAACAAAGCGGCGGGGGGTGGGGGTGGGGGGCAGAGACGAGTGTCGGCGCCGAAACCGTGCTGCCGTAGCCGTGAGCTCATCGCGCGACGCGTGAGAGGTGGGCCTCCCGAAACCCGACACGAGGGCAATGAGGCGAACGTGGGCGGTGCGCCGCGGGGTCGGTCCCCAGTCTCTCTCGAGTCCACACACGCTCAGGGAGGGGTGGGGGGGGTGGTGGCCTTTCAGCTGTGTCGGGTTGTGCAGGCCGGTGCAACTGCACCGGCAGCACCCACGGGGCAGGAGGGGGCAAAGGCTCCGGGCTAACATATGAAGAGGGGAGCGGGGCAGTGGTCCCTGTTATTTAATCCTCGCACCAGGGCCCAGTGCCAACCGGTCTACGAATAATTGATGAGGAATGGCGGTATCGGTGAGTGATTGGGTGTGAGGAGTAACATGATGGCCATGTACTCGGAACTAAGGCCCGCTGAGCTATATAGCTCGTTTTCAGAAGCGACCTGGCCACAAATTATAGCTCAACGAAGTGGCTTGTTGCGTGGGAAATTTCGAGCAGCCAAATACTCGAGACGCATTTTTGAAATTATGGAGGGCAAAACCAGAGGATCCAGAGAAAATTACACGGAGAACATGCAAACTCTAAATATACAGGCGTCAGGGTTGGGATCTAACCCGTGACCTCCTGTATACTGAGCAAGGTAGTCAACATCTCACCACCATGGGACATCAACGTTTTTATCAAATGAATTGACCAACTCAAGGACATGGAAGGTGGGGGAATTAGCTGTGCACCATAGGATCCGTGGCCTGTGACTTGAGGTGTGTCAAGCAACACTTGGGGTGCAATTTGTGTGAGCGGTTGCAGCCCACCGTGCGTCTCCTCTCCCCCACGATAGTTTTTTGTGGCCCATGCTCGGCCGATGGATAGAGTTAGCGACTTGGAAGTTCTGAATGGAATGTGGCAATAAAGCGTGCCGGAGATGTAATCACGAAGAGGAGGATGCGATCGGGAGGGGCGAGGCTGGGGGACTCGTGTGCCCTATGGAGGAGGGGGAAGTCACTGGAGTGGCACCCAGAGGTCGGCGACCAAAGGCAGGGGGTGCGGTGAGGCGGATATTTGTGGAATGCAATGAGAGGTCAAACGGTTACATTTTCAAAAACTGCCGGAAACTAGCATAAGAAAACAATGATGAGGTTGTGGTGACATCATTACCCTCGTTGGCCATTGAGTACTTTTTGAGATGGACCTTTAAACTAGTAGTAAAACGGTCGCAATCAACAGCTTGTGTGGGACGTTTTATGGCTCTCGTGTCCCTACAGTGTTGCAATCGATAGCTCCATCCTTCGTGTTTTCACGACAAACACAAAGTGTTTATCACTGCCGATGCATTTAGTCACTGGGGGTGAGATTCTGTGTTCGGGCAGCCGCCAGTGAGTAAAACTGGGTTCTCAATTGTGGTGTGGTCATGTTCTCAGACTGGTTACCAATGACTCACGAAGACCCAGAGACTGACATGAAACCGAGTTGCGATTAAAACGCGTTCTCAGGTGTAGTGATGAGTGAGTCTGTTTTCGGCCCGGCTACCAGTGATGGCATGGAAAAAACCCGCCCCTTAAAAGTTTGGTTCTGCACGTGACTAAATTCCAGCTTTGAGAATTCCAAAACATCGAGTTGTCCGTCACAGACTTTGTGACCCATCCCCTAGGACATCCGCAGTGCGCATCACCGCTCATGCTCCTCCCCACCGCTTCATTTCCACAACATTTCTCGACAAGACTTCAGTGCACTCGTTTACGAGGTGGACATCGCCGTTTGCCAAATTTTACGAGCCCCAATCATTGCGTGGTCGGGGCAGTAATCCGGTTCTCGTTCTCTTTCCATTGCACCGATCCGCTCCGGAGTTCTGTCCCATCGTCTCTCATTACCAAGTTTCTGTAAGCTCAATTCAGGAAACGTGCCGACTAGGTTTTTATACTTTGAGGAGTGCTGTTTGCTGCTGGCACCTTGGCGTTTTGGAGCTTTGTCCTTGTGCTCGGCAACCATGAGATGTATATATCACGGAACAGCACCCTGATCACCTGCCCAAGCCTAGGATCTCACATCTCAGATGAGACTTCAGAATATTGGTCAGTGTGCTGGATAATGTGGCCAGGTGGCACCTCGCATTCACCGCACCTCCGATGAGCACGGTTGGCTACGTACAGTGCAAAAGAGGTTCAACATACATAAAAATGTATATATAAATATATATTTCATATATATAAACTCACACTGCTCTGTTTGGATTGCCTCTGGCCTGCAGCAGTCTCACCCATCGATCGGCCTTTGGGAGCTCGCTGGCCACGGTAGTCGGTTCCACCTGCTGTATCGGCACAGCGCACACACTTGTAATCGGGAAAAATCACCACGTTGCGTATTTCCATCTAGTCGGACTGGTTTTAAGCCCTTGTGGTGGGCACACGTGTACACACGCACACACACACAGCCACTCCGCCTGCAGAGATGCCCATTGATGTGGTTCCATGGAATGAAATATCTGATCTGTATAGGGTTCCGGGTGAATGTTTGCGATAAATTTGTTTTCCAGCTGAAAACAAAATAACCGCGGAGTGGCAGTGTAGACCCTCGCAAAGCCGCGCCTTCAGTCGGGGCTGTGCACGACTTGGATATGCCACGGCAAGCTACTGCTGGTGATTGGCTGGTGCCACAAAGTCGACTCGTGCTTAAAATATATTTTTTTGTTTACATTGAACATTGGCGGCAAGGTTGAACACGCATGACTCCCAACGGTTGAATGCAAGGGCTCGTGAGAGATTGTCGATAGATGGCAGGCGAACCGAGTGCTGGTGCCACCGGGAAGATTCGCCTGTACCCTCGCGGCAGGGGGGGGTGGGGTAGAGTTGGCACCCGTCCAGTCTCGTCCGTTCCTCTGTCTCCTGATCCCTGTGATATGAAACGTCATGCTTTTAATGCCCATGTGGAATGCAGTTTCATCGTTAGCCACGATCGATCCACTGCTAGATGAAGGCCTCCCCTAGCTGCCGGCACCCCCGCCACTACCGCTGTCCCACTATGCAACAATCCACCCAGCAGCTGCACACGAGCAGATTCCTTGCTCGGAATGCCAGGAAGAGAAGTACAATTGTGAAATGGAGAACGTAACGGCATTCCGGCCGCACAGTAACCCACTCCCGCAAGGTGAAATGTTTCAACCCCCGCACAGCATCATGGGATTAAAGTCACAACGCATTGCGCGCTGTACCCACCGGGATATGCACGGTGCGTTTGCAAAGTGGTCAGATGCTGGATTTTTTTCCCCTTGTCGACTTTTTTTTTTAAAGCAGCCTTTTAACGAAAAGTGAAACGCGGCAAAAAGTATAACAACCCCCCGCCCCTAAATTCTACATTTCTTATTTAATTGCACTCCAGAGGAAGAGGGTTTTTTTCCATCTAAGTGCAATGTGAGATATTGATCCGGAAACATCCACGTCCTGAACAGTCTAAGCCCTTCAACCTCGCGCAACGATCCGCATACATAATGCATGCAGAGTTAACGGTGGCTTCGCTTGAGCTAAGAACCGCCACCCACGTGCTTCGCAGCAGCGTGAGCAGCGCGCCCATGCATTGGTGGTGAGCGGTGAGCTCGGGACGCAAGCAACACTGCTGACAAGGGAACCAGGTCTCCCTCGCAAAACAGAATCGCTGCGTCTCCACTGTCCGTCGCCCGGTTCTAAACAAAAACATGGTCAGGCCTGCTGAGCTGTGTGGCTCTTTTTCAGAAGCGGCCTGGTGACAAATGATAGCTCAACGAAGTGGCTTGTCATATTGAAATGTATAGCAGCCAATTAATTACACTATACACATGTTTCTGAATGTGGAGAGAAAAAACAGAGGACCCGGAGAAAAATCCATGCGATCACGGGGGAGAACATGCAAACTCTAAATATTTATTTTCTTTGGTTCTTTCGGTAAAGTCACGTAGAATGAGAATAAAATAATAAAATAAAACAAATAAAATTCTCACGACGTTTCGGCCACAACACAAGTAGCCTTCATCAGGTGAAGGAACAAAAATGTCGGGACGACAGAGCTTTAATGAACGCTGCTAAGATTCGTAGCGTCTTTTAAGCTGGTTGAGAGACGTGAGGCACCTTGACAAAGGGGTTTACATATCAAACAGGAGAATTTATCATTGAAATAGCTGATAAATTCGCCTGTTTGATATGTAAACCCCTTTGTCAAGGTGCCTCACTTCTCTCAACCAGCTTAAAAGGCGCTACAAATCTTAGCAGCGTTCATTAAAGCTCTGTCGTCCCGACAGTTTTGTTCCTTCACCTGAAGAAGGCTACTTGTGTTGTGGCCAAAACGTCGTGAGAATTTCATTGTTTTATTTTATTATTTTATTCTCATTCTACGTGACTTTACCGAAAGAATCAAAGAAGATTAATCCTTGCAGTCACGAAAGCTTTAAATCTAAATCTAAATATTTAGGCGTCAGGTTCGGGATCGAACCCATGACCTCCTGCATACCAGGCGATGTAGTTAACGTCTCGCTACCGTGGCGCCCCCCAGAGATAGTCACACGGCAGTCGGACGAGTTGCATAATTCTCAGAGCTGGAATTTTGCCAGAATTGAGTGCAAAACCAATTTCATATTTGAAAAAAATCGTGCAGTCATTGGTGACCAGGCTGATATCATGACTCACTGCACTGGGTGAACCTGATTTTAACTCTGGCATTTTGGAAAGGTGGGAATATTTTTGCCAATTTCGTTTTTTTGTCTATTCTTTTTTACGTTCATAAAAGAAAGGCCCAATAAATCTGCAGTAATGTGGTGATGATGATTATGATGCGGATACTGCTGTTGTCGATGAACATCGTTATGAACATAATGATGGTGATGTTGCTGCTGCTGCTGCTGCTACTGACGACGACGATGATGATGACGGCAATGATCACCAATGCGCCCTCCTTCCCACAGTGGCATTCTCAGCGTGCCGCGGCGACAGTGAAAGCACACTGCTGGAGGCCGGCGACCCCCGCTTCACCGTGGCGTCGGACGGCACGGTTCGCGCGGCACAGCGGCTCCACCTGAAGACCGGGGTCACGGCGTTCGAGGTCACGGCTCTCGACCCTGGCACGGGACAGACACTGAGGACCGTGGTGCAGCTGCAGGCCAAGAAGCACATGCACGATGAGGTACGCCCAAGCCTATCGACAAAACCTGGCTTTTTACCGTGAACGCTGGTGCTAATCCAGACCCCAATTTCTAAACCTGGCTCTAACAATAATCCTTGTGCTAAACCTGGGGTTGGCAAACCCTGTGGCTCTGGAGCCGCATGCTGCTCCTTAAGGACTGCAGTGCGGGCTCTTGAAATAAAAATAAAAATACCACCTCCTGTTATTTTGGTCACCGACCCCTGACCGAAAGTTCAGTTCACCATAGAAGTCCGGTTTACCATAGGCAGTGGTTGGCTACTTGTGGCTACGGAGCCGCACGCGGCTCTTTAACGACTGCTTCGTGACGTTATTTATTAAGGACCGTGTCGTATTGCGGTTCTTGAAATAGCGAGTTTTTTGCGGAATATGTAAAACCATGGCTCTTGTTAGTTTGGTTGCCAACCCGTTGTGGTAAACCCTGACCAGAGCACTAAATCTGGCTTTCACCTCAACTCTTACCACGTTTATAGCAAAGTAGTCGGAGAACACGGTCCCACAATTGATGCGGTGGTTAGCGACTGCGGCCCGAACCCGGCAATCTGTTTTCGATTCCCGGCCAAGGCTAACATCGGCGGCAAGTGAATTGTCAATCGGTCCTGGGCCTTCCCTAGGTTCAACTCGCCCTTGTATGCATATCTGGTGCAATATATGTGAACGTCGGTAATGCAGAGATGAAGGCGGCCGGACGTGGTGCCATCGGCACCACCGCCTCGTACGCCACTCCGGCCTTAATATGCGCTCTGGAACGGCTGCGGGCGTGGGGTGGATGCTTGCGACGGTGCGTGTGCAGGACGAGACGTTGGTGCTGATGCCGTGGAGAAGCGACCCCGGGTCCCGGAACCAGCGGCGCCACAAGCGTGCGTGGGTCATCCCGCCCATCAGGATCACCGAGAATGACCGTGGAACGCTGCCTCAGAAACTCGTGCAGGCAAGGCCTCCCACGCCCCAGCATCTGGCACCGCCACCACCAACGTTTACACACAAGAGACATGTGTGCGGGGACCCCCCTCAGACTTCATTCGGGCCCCAAAGTCTGTCTGTATATTTTGTTGTGTCCGGTCATCTGTTTTAATCTCCATATTTCTAATTTCACCTTCTCTTTTTGTACGTGTCTGGTTTTCTCTTTGTTTCCCTTATCACTCTCCAAACACCTTTCTGTGTGTGTCTTAAAGTTCCCCCCCCCCCATCTCTGTATCTCGGTGCATCTCTGTCGCTCATTCGCGTGCTCTCTCTCTCTCTCCTTGTGCCCTGTGTCTCAAAGGCCCTTCTGCCCCCGGTTGTACAGACGAGTGCCATCCCCCTTTGCGTACAGCCTGGGTTTTCTCTGGGGTCTTCGGTTTCTTTTTCCGCACGAAGCTATAAAGGCCAGTGAATGGGATTTCCTTACTATCCCAATGTAGCCAAGACCCTCTTGAAACACGCGTCATTGAGACACGACTCTCGACTTTCCTGGTAAAAATTTGTTTCTATAATTTTCATCGTACGCCCCTGTGCAGATGTTTCTTTGACGCCAAAACTATATCTGCAAAAAAAACGCCAATGACGTTATTGTCATTCCCCGCGTGCAAACCTGCGCGTTTTCAGATCAAGTCGGACAAGGTCAAGACCGGTGTTCATTACAGCATCACGGGGCCTGGAGCTGACCAAGCTCCCATCGGCGTGTTCTCCATCGAGTCCGGCACCGGATGGTTGTTCGTGAACAAGATTCTGGACCGTGAGGAAAGCGACATGTACATGGTGCGCAGAGCAAACGCGAGTTCGCTCGCGCGCACGCACACACGCACACACGCTGCCACAACCGGAACACGTGCGCGGCCTCTCATCCACCAAACAAACAGCTGCCATACCACCCATTCACCAGTCGGTGGCCGTGACACTGCCACGGCGTTTGTGCCGTGCTAGGTACGCACAGTGAGACCCACGTGAAGTGGAAGATTGTACATGAGACGGAGCCAGTTGATAGAGGGTGAATATCTGAAGTGACTGTGCTTCCCACTGCGCCAAATTGTTTTGTTTTAGCTGGCAGGCACTCTGCTCGTTGTGAGCATCGCTCCTCTGGCCCTTCGTTGTTGCTGGGGTCATGGCTGCCCCCAACTGCCCAATCGTGTCCTTCACGAGCCTTCTCCACAGAGGGCAATCTTAATGACTGAGGATCGAACCCATTTCACTAGAATCATCGTGCCAATGCACCAATCACTCCCCACCTATATGCACACAGGCGCAGCCCAGCATACATATATGGACACATCACACACGCAAGTCCCTATTTTCACCTCGATAGACTGCTGAAATATTTGCTGTCAGCGAGTGCTCATTGACACAACACATTCATGAGTCGTGCACTTAAGGAGCAATGAGGTCAGCTCGTGCGCAGAAGCTCGATAGATTTTTGCACTGTGAGATTGCGAGAGATGGCAACAACTTTAGGAGACCTCAATCCAGCTGTGGATGGATCATAAAACCAATGACGATAATGGTGATGATGGCTCTGCTATGCATTTTTAAACGTAGATTGAAAAGTCATTTCTTTATAACTGCTTTTTGTGTTCAGTTTATTGTCCTTCCCCCGCACCTCCGATTAGCGCGATTGGCTACCGTATGGTGCAAAATAAGTTAAAAATACATTTCCATTCATACATTGCCGGTTTCTCCGAACCTTGCAGCTCAAGGGCTACGCGGTCGACACAAATGGGAACAACCTGGAGGATCCGGTGGACCTGCAGATCATCGTCATCGACCAAAACGACAACCGCCCCCAGTTTGCGGAGACTGAGTACTTTGGCACCGTGCCCGAGGGATCCCTCCCAGGTGTGGACCTCAACTTCAACCTGTAGGGCAGGGGATGGCTGCCGCAATGTGGCGGCACTTTGGTGTATCGTACGCAGGGTTGCTGCAATGTAATATTTCAAAGATGCCACATTATATAAATATACTAAACACTTTTTCATTTTACCAGGTAAAGCCCCCACTGAGCTATATAGCTGAGATATAACCAATTTCCCCTCGCAAGACAGAATCACTGCGTCTCTCTAGCCCATCACCCGGTTCTAAACAAAACCTGGTCAGATCTACTGAGCGATATAACTCCTTATCAGAAGTGACCTGGCCACAAATGATAGCTCAACGAAGTGGCTTCTCACGTAGCAATTGAAAGCAGCAGCCAAATACTCGAACGCATATCATGACATTAAACGTCATGATATGCGTGATATGAAAATTATCGAGATGGTTTCTGCTAAGATTGTTATTGTATTTAACTTACATTTGTGTCGTCCTGTTCCTATGCTTAGATGTACTTTTTTTTTTAAACGCCACTTTTTAAAAAATTTCTTGCTATGGTTTTCACACCTGATGATGATTGCTTGTGTTGCAGTCGAAACGTCGTGAGAATTTTATTGTTTTCTATTTTTATTATTTTATTGTTTCCCTTCTACGTGACTTTACCGAAAGAACCAAGAATATGAATCTCTGCAGTCACGAAAGCTTTAAATCAAAATTTTACTTGAAAGTTATTTGTATGCAGTGAATGCAACACAGGCCTGCCATAGGCCTTGATGATCATTATAATCTGAAATTTCATTATTTTCGTGAAATGACATTCCTATTATTTTATTAGGTTTTTGTGAAAAAATTGAGCCATGATAATTACAATAAAATGTTAGTTAAAAAAATGGACAATATTAATGTCATGGACCCTGTATCGTGCGATATGGCGTAGTATCAACATCGCAGCAACCCTAAAAGTTATAATAGTACAGTTATTTATATAAAGCACCTTTCAAATTGATAATTTCAAAAGTTTACATCCGAGGTAAATATTTTTTAGAAACGCAAAATACCGACACACCAATAGTAAAAAAAAACCTAGTACAATAAAGCCAAAAATTTAAATAAAATCAAAACAAAGGCAAGCTACTTAAAAAACTATTTGTGATAACTATCCTTTTGTTGTGCTGTTAAAGACGACACGAAGGCAGACGTTGTCGGGGCTGACGCCAAACGGTTTATTAAGGGCTTTCGCCTCACTTTTGGGGAAGGGCTAATACAAGACTTTTTAGATAAGCTAAATCTCCCCAGGGGAAAGGGTACTGGGAATCCCTACGCCTCCCAGACTCACGGGCTCTTCCCACTGTGCTGACTGACGGTTCATCCAACTCGGCCAGCCGGGTAAAGTAGCCCCCCCTAGCATGGTGCTATTTCTCCCCTACCTCGGTGTCCCCACTTCCCTACCGCTCACGAACCCGGCTCCTGGCGAAGAGCCCATCTACGTCACTGGTCCCCCCTCAAATACCCCGAGGGGACGTGACGTCACTCCTCCCGAGGCGAGTGTGACATACCGTCACCGCTCTACTCCTAAACACTTTTGTAAACATTTATATCGTATTGCGATGCGGCAGCCCGAGTCAACGGGCAGTGCCATGTGTATCACGCGTGCCCGCGTTGTTACTCCACTCTATACGCTTGGCTGAGTCGTGACGCGCTCTCCGCTCCGTGCGCTCCCGACAGCAACGTCTGTGATGGACGTCACCGCCACCGACAAGGACGACCCCAACCAGGACGGAGGCATCCTTAAGTACAAGATCCTGAGCCAGGAACCGCCCGTTCCGCTGATGTTCACAATTAATACGGCCACCGGAAATATCCGCACCCTTGCTTCCGGCCTCGACAGAGAGGTGAGTACCGGAGTTGACTCGGCTAAATTATTAATAAACAGTTTTTTTTTTATTTTACTGAGTAAGGCCCACAAGAGCTATAGAGTCCTTGCATGCCCCATCACATCATCGCACGATCCCGGCCTGGCTTTGGCCCAGTATCTGCATCCCAGGTGAGTTGGCTACAGACGTCCTGACGTGGCTGTCCCTTGAGCGACTGCAGCTTTGCCGA
The DNA here is from genome assembly GCF_048934315.1 of Petromyzon marinus. NCBI lineage: Eukaryota > Metazoa > Chordata > Hyperoartia > Petromyzontiformes > Petromyzontidae > Petromyzon > Petromyzon marinus. The sequence goes on along the minus strand of NC_133691.1, from coordinate 10,220,594 downwards.
TAAACCACACCAGCTTATTTAGTCTTTGCAACCCTTTGAAATATAGCTCATGCTTTGTTCGCCAAGAGTCCTTGGCTGTTGCTGTACACTACACTTGTTTCTTAGCTTAAAAAATATTCTTCATTCTGCTTTGAAAGCCACCCTAAGTCTGTTTTAAAAAATTAAACGCAACGTAATTTGTACACTAGTTGGCCACCTAACACTTAAAGAATACGTTACTATTCAACCCATTTTTCTACAATTATTTTGGTCGTTTGTAACGTTGATTGAAATCTTCACAATTTTCTCCCCTCTTCTTGGCAGTAAAACGAGCGATGCTATTGCTCCGTGTGCTAAGTATGATCTTTTCATCGCAGCACTGTGAGAAAGGGCAACTGTTTGGGGGTTTGTGGGGGGGGCGGAAGAGGGAGGCAGTGGCTAAGATCATCGTTGTCCTTCCCCTGCACCCCTGATTAGCACGGTTAGCTACATTGACACCTTGTGGCTTTCTCCGATTCCCAAATGTTGCCTTGCACCGATTGAACTTTCTCACCGAGCTAAGAACGGCTGCTCGGTCTGCATATTGCCAAGAGGCCGTGGCTCTAGCTGAGCCACGGCCTAGCCGGCACCGGCCAGGCCGTGGTCTCTAGAATTTTTTTTATTTTTTTCTACGGGTGCCATGCTTGCTCACGGGGCATGGCTAGGGTCGGTGTCGATTTGGTTGACTTTGGGCAGTTGTGCCTCTAACCGCCGGGCTCCAGAGCTACATAAATATCTCCGCGTAACCACCAGAGGAGCAGAGATGCAATGTGTTTATTTAAGACCCTGATCTTCAGTGCACCTGTGATGTAGTGCACCTACAAAGTGCGTGCTGGGTATCCACTTATACAATGTTATTCCTTGTCTTATAAACTGCTCTTAATTAGAATACAGATTTTATTTCATTTAAAATAATATTGCCTAGGGGTACATTGCTTTGTTTAACGCGTAGGCTTTCGCGAGCAATATCATCCATAATACAGGTTTAGATCGCGTAAATATACATTTGTCGTTAAACCCGCCACCACCCGACACAGCCAATAAGTAAGGTTTGTCACGTAAACGGAACATTGCTTTATTATTTTAAAGAAATTATTTAATAGATTCCAAACGAGCAAATATTATCTCACGCTCTCGAGATGCTTGGCGGTGATGTGAAGTGCACCGTGTAAAATGCGCACCGATGGGTGGGTCGGCACAGGTGACGAAGACGTACAAGCTGATCGTGGAGGCGAGCGATGGGTACGGTACCACGGGCCTCACCGCCACGGCAACCGCCATCATCACGGTGACCGACGCCAACGACAATCCGCCCATTTTCGACCCGATCACCGTGAGCACCGCACTGCACCACACTGCACCACACTACACCACTACATTGCATTGCACCACACTACACCACTACATTGCACCGCACTACACCACTACACTGCACCGCACTACATCACTACATTGCACTGCACCACACTACACCACTACACTGCACCACACTACACCACTACATTGCACTGCACCACACTACACCACTACACTGCACCGCACTACATCACTACATTGCACTGCACCACACTACACCACTACATTGCACTGCACCACACTACACCACTACATTGCACTGCACCACACTACACCACTACATTGCACCGCACTACACCACTACACTGCACCGCACTACATCACTACATTGCACTGCACCGCACTACACCACTATATTGCACTGCACCACACTGCACCACACTACACCACTACATTGCACCGCACTACACCACTACACTGCACCGCACTACATCACTACATTGCACTGCACCGCACAACACCACTACATTGCACTTCACCACAATATACCACTATATTCCACTGCACCACACTACACCACTACATTGCACTGCACCACAATATACCACTATATTCCACTGCACCACACAACACCACTACATTGCACTGCACCACAATATACCACTATATTCCACTGCACCACACTACACCACTACATTCCACTGCACCACACTACACCACTACATTGCACTGCACCACACTACATCACTACATTGCACTGCACGCACTACACCACTACATTGCACTGCACCACACTACACCACTACATTGCACTGCACCACACTACACCACTACATTGCACTGCACCACACTACACCACTACATTGCACTGCACCACACTACACCACTACATTGCACTGCACCACACTACACCACTACATTGCACTGCACCACACTACACCACTACATTGCACTGCACCACACTACACTGCACTGCACCACACTACATCAGTACATTGCACTGCACCACACTACACCACTACATTCCACTGCACCACACTACACCACTACATTCCACTGCACCACACTACACCACTACATTGCACTGCACCACACTATACCACTACATTGCACTGCACCGCACAGTCAACACTTAGGGCTGCCACCTCATGGTTAGCAAGGTTGGCTATGTACATAAACTACGAACTAAACAACTCAACAATTTTTTTTTATTTTACCAGGTAAGGCCCACTGAGCTATACAGCTATTTTTTTAGAAGCTTATCACGTAGAAATGTATAGCAGCCAAATACTCTAAATGCATGTTTCAAATGCGGAGGGGAAAAACGGAGGTCCAGAGAACAATGCACGTGACCACGGGGAGAACATGCACAGTCCAAATATAGACGTCAGAATTGGGATTGAACCCATGCATATACATACATGGGTACAAAAATACTGGACACATCTTGGGAAGAAGGGTATCTGGCAATACAGGAGGGGAGTGAGCTACATGTTGATGCATGGTCTTGAGTGGGGTATTATTACACAACTGGCAAATGTCCCCCGGGAAATCTTAGAAAGAGAGGGTGGGGGCCGATCCTGAGAAAACCAGGATTAGGTGGCGACCCTCAGTGCTTTTTTGTGTGGGTGTTCAGTACAACTGCAGGGTGCCGGAGAACGCGGTGGACGTCACGTGCACCACCCTCACCGTCAACGACCTCGATGACCCCCACACCAAGGCCTGGGCAGCCCGCTTCATTGCCGTGAGCGGCAACGAGACGGCGAACTTCCAAATCCCAACAGACGCCTCCAACAATGGCATCGTCACCGTCGTCAAGGTGAATGTCCTGGGGGGAGATGGGGGGGGGGCGACTGGGTGGGGGGGTCGGAGCTTATCCGTGGCTGTGGAGCTGAAGGGGCCTCAATTCCAACACAGTTCGCTATAAAGGATCATCGATGTGCACATGTACTATGCCACCACCTTCGTTTGGGCTGCCGTCTATCTGAAAACGATTTAACGTGTTAAATGTTTTGGGAAAAGATCCTTTCCCAAGGGAGTAGCGCTGGCGACGGACATCGGTAGTGATCGGTGGCATACGTGTGCAGGATGGATGAGGGCATGTTTCCCAGACAGGTGTTGGAATGGAACTCAAATATTGGCAATCACAGGGAGGATTTAAATCCAGATGGTGGTGGTGGTGTTGAGAGAGTAAGAGAGCAGCCCTTGGATAACAAATGCTGACATTACAACCGCTGCAGAATCTCTCCAAAGGACGGAAGCGATGGCATCCGTGGCATTGGCCATGATGGCCTCTTGACCCCCCCCCCCCCTCCTCCTTTCCCCGCTCCTTGCTCAAACCAGGGCCTGGATTACGAGACGACGAAATTGGTGAAGTTGTTGGTGAGGGCCGAGAACGAGGTGGAACTCCAGACAAACGACAAACTGAGCACGGCGACCGTCACTGTCGTGGTGGAGGACGTGAACGAGCCCCCCGAGTTCACGCCGCTCATCAAGAAGGTGTCCGTGTCGGAGGACGTCGCGGTGGGCCACAGCGTGGCCGTGCTCACCGCCAAGGACCCCGACAAGGAAATGAACCAGAAAATCAGGTGCAGTGCATCGCAGTGAAGCGCGGCGCACGCACGCAAACCCCCCCCCCCTCAAACTTTCACCCTCAACCTCTGATCTTCATTGACCAGTGGCTCAGACTTAGTTGGGCAGGGGGGGGGGGGGGAGGCATTCTGTGAAAGCTTGATCGACCATAGTTTTTTTCTCGACCCTTTACTCGTACCTGCCACTCTGTAAACGTGAGCATTGGCCACACCACCTCCTCCTGTGGAGTGCTGGCCTCAATCGTAGGCACCCGCTCACAGGGCTTTGCCCCAGAAGTTCATAAAAAGGCTATGCACGAGGGGGGCTCTTCATCGTTGTCTTTGTTGTACGCCACAGCTACTTCATCAACAGCGACCCAATGAGCTGGCTGACGGTCGACGTCGACACGGGCTCTGTGACGACGGTGGCCAGGCTGGATCGCGAGATGGTGACCAACAGCGTCTACGCCGCCACCTTCCTCGCCAAGGACAACGGTAGGAGCTCGCACAGAGGCGAACTTCAACGTCCCAGCGCCAACACCACAAACGCACCGAGCTCTGTACCCAGAAGGTGGTGTAGGGGGGATTTTGCCCCCAGTTACAGTGAAATTGTTGAGTTCGGGACACGCGAGTATGGTTACAGGTTGGCTTTTATTCACACGTTCCAGATGTACACCAATAGCATTTGGTTCATAGGGAAATCTCCAATGGACCCTGACCTCTCCTTTCCCCATCCCTTATATACTATTTATAGCCCACTGCTCCTAGAACCTTCTATCAGTCAGTGACGAGATGTTAACTACCTCGCCTGGTATGCAGGAGGTCGTAGGTTCGATCCCGATCCTGATGCCTGTATATTTGGAGTGGTTGCGTGGATTTTCCTCTGGGTCCTACGGTTTTTTCCCTCCACATTTAGAAACATGTGTTTAGATTATTTGGCTACTATAAATTTCCACGTGATAATCCACATTGTTAAGCTATAATTTGCGGCCAGGTCGCTTCTGAAAAAGAGCTGTATAGCTCAGTAGGCCTTACCTGTTAAAATAAAAAGAGTTGAATAGTTTTTTAGTAATTAACTGTAAAAAAAAAACCTCAAGCTTAAATGCCTGCCTTAATTACCACATCATGTCCCTTGCTTGTAAAACACAGCAATGTGTTTCAACTGGGCAAGCCTGCACCCACACCTCCGTTAGCCATGTGGCTAAGTTAGGGGGGTCCACACGAGTCATCCCCGGATAAGGCAATCTACAGTGAGGGGAAAAAGTATTTGATCCCCCGCTGATTTTGTACGTTTGCCCACTGACAAAGAAATGATCAGTCTGTAATTTTAATGGTAGGTTTATTTGAACAGTGAGAGACAGAATAACAACAAAAAAATCCGGAAAAACGCATGTCAAAAATGATATAAATTGATTTGCATTTTAATGAGGGAAATAAGTATTTGACCCCCTCTCAATCGGAAAGATTTCTGGCTCCCAGGTGTCTTTTATCAGGTAACGAGCTGAGATTAGGAGCACACTCTTAAAGGGAGTGCTCCTAATTTCAGCTTGTTACCTGTATAAAAGACACCTGTCCACAGAAGCAATCAATCAATCAGATTCCAAACTCTACACCATGGCCAAGACCAAACAGCTCTCCAAGGATGTCAGGGACAAGATTGTAGACCTACACGAGGCTGGAATGGGCTACAAGACCATTGCCAAGCAGCTTGGTGAGAAGGTGACAACAGTTGGTGCGATTATTCGCAAATGGAAGAAACACAAAAGAACTGTCAATCTCCCTCGGCCTGGGGCTCCATGCAAGAGCTCACCTCGTGGAGTTGCAATGATCATGAGAACGGTGAGGAATCAGCCCAGAACTAGACGGGAGGATCTTGTCAATGATCTCAAGGCAGCTGGGACCATAGTCACCAAGAAAACCATTGTTAACACACTACGCCGTGAAGGACTGAAATCCTGCAGCGCCCGCAAGGTCCCCGTGCTCAAGAAAGCACATATACATGCCCGTCTGATGTTTGTCAATGAACATCTGAATGATTCAGAGGACAACTGGGTGAAAGTGTTGTGGTCAAATGAGACCAAAATGGAGCTGTTTGGCGTCAACTCATCTCGCCGTGTTTGGAGGAGGAGGAATGCTGCCTATGACCCCAAGAACACCATCCCCACCGTCAAACATGGAGGTGGAAACATTATGCTTCGGTGGTGTTTTTTCTGGTAAGGGGACAGGACAACTTCACCGCCTCAAAGGGACGATGGATGGGGCCATGTACCATCAAATCTTGGGTGAGAACCTCCTTCCCTCAGCCAGGGCATTGAAAATGGGTCGTGGATGGGTATTCCAGCATGACAATGACCCAAAACACACGGCCAAGGCAACAAAGGAGTGGCTCAAGAAGCACATTAAGTTCCTGGAGTGGCCTAGACAGCCTCCAGACCTTAACCCCATAGAAAATCTGTGGAGGGAGCTGAAGGTTCGAGTTGCCAAACGTCAGCCTCGAAACCTTAATGACTTGGAGAAGATCTGCAAAGAGGAGTGGGACAAAATCCCTCTTGAGATGTGTGCAAACCTGGTGGCCAACTACAAGAAACGTCTGACCTCTGTGATTGCCAACAAGGGTTTTGCCACCAAGCACTAAGTCATGTTTTGCAGAGGGGTCAAATACTTATCACCCTCATTAAAATGCAAATCAATTTATAACATTTTTGACATGCGTTTTTCTGGATTTGTATTGTTATTCTGTCGCTCACTCTTCAAATAAACCCACCATTAAAATTATAGACTGATCATTTCTTTGTCAGTGGGCAAACGTACAAAATCAACAGGGGATCAAGTACTTTTTTCCCTCACTGTATTCTTTCCTGCACCAGACACACTCTGGTGCTCTTGCCACACCCCCCTCCCCCTTTTATCCTCTCTCCATTCCTTCTCGAACGTTCCACGAGGTTCTGTCTGCTCCTCCTCTTCTCCACTAATCGCCTTCTGTCTTCCTTAACCGACTCTAACCATCTTTCTCCTCGGCATCCCATTTCCCCACCTTTTTCCCCACTTGAACCTTCTCGGCCAATGCTATGTCCTAGCGCTTTCCAGCAACTGTCCCAATCTAGCCCCGTAGTTTATTTAAGGTCTCCTCTTTTTGCCCTCACAAGGTTGCTCAAGTGCCCCCCTCCCCCCCCCAACCACCTACTGATATAATTCACTATCGACCCATGTGCTGTATATGCAGCAGCAGTGTTGAAACTGTGTTTAGTTCGTTGTCCTTCCCCCGCAACTCCAATTAGCACGGTTGGCTACGTACGGTGCGAAAGAAGCTCAACGTACGTACAAATAGAAACTTTCAAAAACAAACTCAATTTATAACTATGGAAAACCATTTTTTATCGGTGCCCATTTCTACTGTGGCGCTTAGTAATAATAATCATGATGATCTTTACTATCGTTTGCTCTGTCCCGTGTGTCAGGTTCCCCTCCGGCCACGGGAACGGGGACGCTGCTCTTGACGTTGAAGGACGTCAACGACAACCCGCCGGTGCTCGACGTGCCGCAGCCCATTGTCGTGTGCGCGAGGCGCAACCTGGAGTCCATCAACCTGACGGTGTTTGACGCTGACGCGGCGCCCAACACGGGGCCCTACATCTTCGAGCTCCTCACGCAACCCGGGCAGCCCAGGATGTGGTCGCTCAAGCAATTCGGTAACGGTTACGAAGCCGTGAGGGTATAACGGTGTGCATTTTGTGGTGGCGCTTGCTTAAAAATGCCTTGGCAAGTCAAAAGGCGCCTAGCGTTGTATCTCCGTCTGAACTATCCCAATGCTCTGCTGTGTTCTAGCGTAGGGGGGTGGGCTTGGTTACAATTACCTTGTCTCCTGTAATAATTTAGCGTTACAATCAAGTTTAATCGATGAATCGTAGATGCATCATAGCAGGTTAGAGCATGGGGGTCCTGACCCAGTCGATTGTCGCACACTGACTGCTCATCTGCTCCGTCCGACCTTGACTCTCTGCCCGCCACCCTTGGGCTTTCTCCCAGTAACCCTCTGTTGCCTCTTCTCCACTCTCTACCCCTAACCTCTCCACCCCCCAACAGGCGACTATGCGATGGTGAACTCTATGAAAGAGAACCTGCCCGTGGACACCTACAACATATCGGTGCGCATTACGGACAACGGGATACCCCCGATGGGGCATGTGTCTGAAGTGGTGATCAAGGTGTGCGAATGCAGCGACCATGACGTGTGCAAGGCGGAGCGGCAGGCGGCCGGCCTGGGCATGGGCGCCATCATCGGCATCCTTACGGCGTTCCTGCTGCTGCTATGTGAGTCGAACTCTCCCGTCGCCGGCTCTCAGCTGGAAGGGTGGCACGGCGCAGGGAGAGACGCGCTTGGGGCGCCGACTCCGCAACCCAGTCATGGCCAGCACCTCGATTTATAATTTATACCGGCGCCTCCCTTTGCTGCGGTACCTTGCAAGGCGCTGCAACAAAGTGGTGTTGGAGGTTATTATGGAGTAAGGAAGTGATTGCAAACTAAATAGTGTTTATAAACAATACAGTTTAGAGCAGCTGTCCTCAACCTTTTTGGTACCAGGGACCGATTTTCACGGACTGGGGTGGGGGGGGGGGGGTTCATCATTGGGTCTTTCCCCCTTTTCAAAGAAGCTCTCCAGCGACATTTGTTTTTTACTCATTGTGGCTACTTAGGGCTTAGAGCTTGTGGGCTTTATACCAACACTGTGACTGAGACGAGTGGCGCAGTGCGGGAAAGAGGCGTGGACGGAAGTGGTAAATAATAAAATAATGGGGGCAGGCCACGCGCGGACTCACCGCTCTCACCTCCTGCTGTGCGGCCCGGTTCCTAACAGGCCACGGACCGCTACCGGTCCACGGCCCGGGGGTTGGGGACCCTTGGTTTAGAGGCTATGCGAAAAAAGTTTGACGAAATAAAGTTTGCCGTCCTCGCCGTTCCAATATCAGGGTCGACAGTCCAGCCAGCTGAGGGGGGGGGGGGGTTGTCGCCGCTCTGCGGTGTGTTTTCGGGTTGTACTGAATTTTGGTGGGCATGAGTTCCGACATTCCGTTCCACTTGCTGGGAGCTTCTTCAAGGATGGAAATTCAGCTCCGTTCAGCTCCTCAAGAAGCCCCCAACAACGTGAAGCGAACAACACGGGGAGGGGGGGGGGTGTGTGGGAGAGCTGCACGGTGCCACTGCTATAATAAAGCCCACGCACTAGGGAGCTTTTCTCAGATGCTGTCGCACACAACAAAGACGAGCATAATAATCTCCCTTGTAGCTTCCATGAGACGGTTGGGATTTGGGATGCTGTTAGCGAGTGGCCGTGTGAAGGCTTGTACGGCTTGCACGGCGGGGTAGAGTGGCTAGCGCAGGGGGTCTGCAACCAAAATAATGAGAAAAGCCATTGTTTCAGAATTCCGTTAAAAAATAAAATATTTCACAAGCCGCAATGCATGTTAATAGGAGATGGTCCTTAATAAATAACAGGCACGAAGGAATCCTTAAAGAGTCGCGTGCGGCTCCGGTGCCGCAGGTTGCTGACCCCCCGGGGCTTGCACCACGTCCCGCTGACCTTTATCAGACCTGGGGCTAATTACATACAATTGTGTTTGTGTCATTCATGATGAATTGCAATCAAAATGGAATTGTAAGTTCGGCTGACAAAATGCTGCTTTAATTGTTAATTATAATTGATCCCAGGTGTGTAATATTTACTCATCACACCAGGTGTTCAATTAAGGGCGGAGTTCGACCTAGGGTGAGGAGGCCCAGGAGTGGTTTGGATGACGCTTGCCGAACTCCTGCGCGTTTGTGTGTGCGCAGTGCTTCTCTTGCTGTTCCTGGTGTACCGGAAGAAGGGCCAGCAGAAGGTGGTGAAGGTTTACTCACAAGACGAACTGCGTGACAATCTCATCAAATACGACGAAGAGGGCGGTGGAGAGGAGGATCAGGTGGGGACACTTGGCACTCGCCATTATCATGTACCTATGTATGCGCTATCATTAGCACGGTTGGCTATGTAAGGTGCGAAATAAGTTCTACATACATCATTAGCCATGATCCATCCACTGCTGGATGAAGGCCCATGTCCGTTCCAATCTCTCACGTTCTCCTGCACACTAGCTTATAACTCGGCGATCCGTCTTCATGGCGGGCGTCCTCTCACACAGGTTTCCCTCCTTTGGCTGCCACTCCATCACCAGTTTCTCCTATTGGCCATCATCCAATCTATCCATGTGTTCTACTCAAGCCCACTTGATGTAATAGGCCTGAGCTTCTTACATTCTTCCTTTGCCTTCTTGCCTAAACACTAACCCTGATCCCACCCCCTCCCCACCATGTCATGTGTCCCCGCCCCTCACCTTCCTTTCTCCACAGAAATACGACGCGAGCCAGCTGCCGTACCTGCTGGGCGAAGAGATGCCGGTGGCACGGCCCGTGATGGTGACACGCTACGACCAGGAGCCCGAGGGCGAGCGCCCGCGCTTCCCGGCCCGGCCACCTCGTGACGGCAGTGCTGAGCCCAACATGAGCGGGTTCATCGACGACGTGAGTAGGGCGAGCGAAAAAGGGTGGACGCGCACGGACGCTCGTGGGAGAGTTGGGGGCACGTGCACCACCTGATGCGAAATGTCAACTCCACGCGCCAGTGAAACGATCGCTGCGTTTTGGTGAAATGAGAAACGTTGTGAGGCCTGATGAACGATGATTGGACTTCAGAGTACCCCAACCCTTGGTGACCTCTGCCCATTATCTAATTGGAAGTTGCCATGCCAGTCGCCCACTAGGGGGAGCGGCAATCAGTTTTGTGAAAATATTCATTTGTCCCAAGTTACATTGTTTTTTGTTTACAGTGAAAAATAGTGAAGCAACTATTGCCAGTTACAATCGCCCTAAGACGACCTTAACGTGCCCACGGTAAAGTTATGCAGAAAGGGGTCGTTGTCTTTTTTGCCTATCTCCATCCCCTAACATCCTCACCTCTCACTCCACCACGCAGAGCCTGAAGGCGGCCGACGGAGACCCAACGGCGCCGCCGTTCGACACGCTGCTCGTGTTTGATTTTGAGGGCGAGGGCTCGGTCGCCGGCTCCGTCAGCACCATCAACACGGCGAGCTCGGACGAGGATCAGGACTACAAGTTCCTCGACAACTGGGGACCGCGCTTCCACAAGCTGGCCGATATGTACGGGGGCACGGAGTGAGCACGGCGGAGGCCTGATGGGGGGGGGGGGAGGGGGGGGAAGACGAGCAGGAGGTGGTGGTTACGAGTGGTGCATGTATGCAGGGTATGGTGATGGATCGGAGGGAGATGAAGCGTTATAGAAAGAGGGGAGGGTACTGACGGGGATGCCGAGAGGAATTATAGGAGGCGAGTGATCATGGGGAGGTGTGAAAAATTATATGGGAATGGATGGGGGTTTCATACGGGTAGGTTAGGGTTCAAAGGAGATGGGACTAGAGCTTCAGTTGTGTTTGGGGGGGGGGGTATGGGATTTGGCAAGCAGTGGAAAGAAGTGGGTGTAAGGCTGTGCTGGGGTTAGGGTGGTGGTGTTGGGCTTGGAACAACCCTGCCTGCATTGGGAGGAAAGGAGCTTTAGGCAAAACTGGGTTGAAGATGACAAGAAAAAAATGTCAGGAACTATGGTAAAGAACGAACAGGGACGAAGTTAGAAGCTGTTACAATTAATTAGGATACATAGTTGAGTGGTTGTTGGGTTAAATTATGTAAACGAATAACATGGAGGATGTAGCAATATCAAAGAGGTTAAGAATCAGGAAGAGAAAGTGATGTTGTTTGCAAAATTATGGGCCGTGGAAGCAGTGATGTTAGTTGTAAGGTTAGGAGTTTGGGAGATGGTAGTGGTATTACAGAGGGTTTTCGATATTTAAAGAGGTAGTGAAAACATTAATGGTCTGGGTCAGGGAAAATCTGGGGGCAAAAAAAGCCTTTACTGGCTTGGCACAAACGGGGGATGCAGGTCGGCAGGGCATTCAACACAACGGTTAGGCACGGTACTCGCGTGGAGGTGATGAAATCCTCGGAGCACCCACCACCGAACAGAACCTGGGTGGTTCGGCCCACATGGCGGCACGGCAGCACCGTGGACATACAAGCCGAAAAATGCATCCCGTCGTTATGCATCGACACATGTGTGTGGACCGCCATGAAACGGAATGGGCCTTTTGAATATATTAGGACTGATTTTACCGTAGCCTTGCAAGTACTTTCGAAAGGCGTGCTTGTATTTTTAAGTTTCTTAATTAAACGAAACGAGGATCGTGCATGTATGCATTTTAATATAACGAGATTCTCCAAACCGAAACGTGCAGGGGTTCCCGACCTTTTTTGGATCCGTAGTCCACTGTCAACTCGACGTTTTCACGGACTAACATGCACCCAACAAACGAATGTGTTTTTATACATCAAAACTACTCTTGTATCAAGTATCCGCAAAAGTTATGTGGACCACTTCTGCCGCAGCCTTACGGTGGCAAAACGCCGGTGTCCCCGCGGGGAGCACAGGTTAGGAACCGACACGCTTAGTGGTTGATGGTCGTCTTGTTAAACAGGGTGCTGTGGGTTCTCTCATGTAGACACGCTTCGCTTGGTGCCTTTTTGTATGCGCGTGGATTTGGTGTTATTCGTCTGCATGTAGACTGACCAGAGTTGACGAAACTTTAATTCAGTTTTTGTATTGTCAGAAAGCTTGACTTTTTAAGAATGAGCCTTACAATAGCCATCCCTTATACAAAATGTACAAATGGTTGCTAAGATATGGTAATGTTATCAATGTTGCCTAATTGTACAATGCATTAATTGCAACTCCCAATCAATTTAAATAAAAAATGTTTTAAATGTTTTATTGTTGTTTTTATTTCTTATCACACTTATCAAATAACATTGAACTGGCAGAGCCAATCTGAATGAAACCCCCAATCCCATGGGCATCTACAGTATGCTAGCAATTTGAAAATAATGTTAATCTTTTAAGTGCTGAACAATCCTCGTGAAAGTTCTGGGGACTGCCATTTGTGGAAGGAACACTAGGTGACCACAGAAGATCCATAGCTTTTGCAGTATTTATTATACAATCCAGGCATTCAATTTTGAAAATAAGCACACTCCTCATTGCCTCCTCCCCCACTGCTACTGGGAGTTTCCCCACTCATTTGACAGCTACAGGGCAAGGAACAATGCACAGGACAAAGTTGCACCACTTCTTCCAGGCTGCACAACTGGTGTCCCATTAACGTCTATCCACTTTGATCGGTGCCACTATTTTACTTTTACACAAGCTTTTGGCGGTGTAAAGGGGCGAACTGGGAAATGGGCTATAGATCCAACAAGTCCATGTCAACTTACACCTCCCTTATTTTGGCGAGTTTAAATGCATGCCAATTGTTTTATCCGATATGGCAGATTTCCCTGCATGATACCAGGAATAGTAAAAGCCAGATAAGTGTTTTGGTTAATGTCCTGTAAATCTGTGAAGAACTGCAGCTGCTAGGTTGTGGACTGACAAAGGAATATACATTTCCATAATTTTAAAGCAAAACCTAAATTATCCATACCCATTAGGCATAAGTGGCCATGTCACTGGAGCACCATAATGACCGTAGTCTTTTTCACATCAAAAGTACATTGGCCACCCCCTGACACAGTCAAGGTGTGTTCAAGAATGAGAAGCAACATCTAAAATGTACTGTGATCTGTGGAATAATTGCCATCCCTGGAGTGACCAGCACAGGTCTTGATTATTCCTCCAGCAATCACGAATCAAAACTGCCCAGAAATACTAATTACCCACATTACCTGTGGGTTTAGATTTGGTTTCTATTTTACCAGCAAAAGGTAGTTTAGTGATTAAAATTATCATGCTACCTTCAGAAAATGTCTTGCATGGAAATAAATTATTTGTAACACATTGTATACCATGCTATTGGATGGCGTACACCCGACAGCCATCAGAGCTACCACATTTATCACAAATGGGGAAAAATACCATTATTGAACTGAATCGCAACCCTCCAAAGGGAGTGACTCTCCAAGTAGAGTTTAGCTTGATAGATGTGGTGCAAGCTGGGTGGTTTTGTAATTGCCACCTCCAGTGGCAGTAATCAATAGCAATAAAACCCAAACATTGTGGAACCACTTTCGATGTATTTGTATTATTTCCCTTCTACGAGACTTTACCGAAAGAACCAAGAATATTGTGGAACCAGTTGGTTCTGATTCTAAACAGGCAACCAGCGATGGATTCCCAGCCATGGCTAACATCAACAGCGAGTGATATCAGAACCCATCTTTTCGCACCCTGACACTAATCCAAACTAATGAGCATGTGGTTAATGACTGTCAACAAACCCCCATGACCGAAAGTGTGGCGAGGCTTTCACCCAGCAGTGAACTGATAAAGGCCTACATTTTAAAACAATTTAGCAGGGTGAGCACGAAAATCTTTGGGAGGTCTCGTCTCAATGGCAACAACGGTAGCAAGGTTGTTGCTTCCTCTGTGGTAGACAATGGGTGACAGGCAGCAGCAGTGTTCAGTACTGCAGGAGCGACTGCAGCATGTCAGCCTCCAGGAGCTCACGCCCTCGCAGCTCCACAAGCTCGATCACCACGAGGCACTGCAGCACGGTGCCGCCCAGCTTCTGGATGAGCTGGACCGCGGCCGCCATGGTGCCTGTGGAAGGAGGGAGTGGGGGGGGGTGACACTGCAAGTGTAAGTGATTGCATGAGCTGACTGGACGGATGGACAATCTGAAAGATGGATAGTCCGATTGAGAAATGGTGGTGGGGGTAGGATGGATAGATAGATATTTAGATGGACAGGCTTCCTTCCTGAGAGACTGGGCACATACCCCCTGTGGCGATCAAATCATCCACGATGACGACGTTCTGTCCAGGCTTCAGGGCGCCCATCTGCGCCTCCACCACATCCTGTGGGACAGAGCGTAAAACGGTTATGGAATAACGCGGCTCGGCGAGAGCACAACAAGGAGCAGCGCGGTTCCAGTGCGGTTACAGGTAGATTGGGGGCTTTGACAAAAAGCCTTGGTTGGAGGAGCAGAGTGCGATTAAGAGGCGATAGATGGGAGTGAGATGAGAGGTAGCAGAGTGGATAGAGGGGAGTAAAGTGAGATGAGAGGGCAGAGGTATGCAGGGGACAAGTCCCTGCAGGATTTTGAAGAGGGTTAGTGCAACTTTGAAATTGATCTGGGATGAATCGGGAGCCATTGGAGTGACTCAAGTATTGGGGCCATGTGGTCTCGTTTACGGGTGCGGAGTGTGGCAGTGGCGCTGCCTGTAGCATGGGAGCGGTGTTCCAGTTGCGGTGGCAGTTGGTAGAACGAACCTGCCCATACTCCAAGGTGTAGCTGACAGCGATGGTCTCGCCAGGCAGCTTGCCCTTCTTCCTCAAGGGGATGAACCCGACCCCAAGACGCGCCGCGAGCGACGGGCCTAACAAGAATCCACGAGCCTCCAGCCCTGCATGCACGCAGTCACGTAATGATTGAAAATCGATACTTCGATCGGATTACTACAATAGCGACATATGCACGCGTCAAATCGTGAAGGTGTAAATTGATAATTCAACATGAGATTTTGGCTGTGCAGTCATTGGCAACTGGGCTGAGTACACCAACTCACTAAACTTGAGAACATAGTTGAATAATGGGCGACTGAAACCCGGACTCGAGCTCAGGCTTCTTGGCGGTGCTGGGTTAATGCTTTGACACAGCCATTGAGCCCCCTGAGAGCCACCAGGCCATCTCTCTTCGTGAAAGTGTGTGAATGATGCCACCAGACAACTGTAAAATCCATGATGCTCATTACGAATGTAACTAGTCATTCCTCAGCCACTGTACGAATTGTCACAATAGAGCATCAAGATTCCGTTCAAGAAACATTTATATTTTGCATAACTTCTTACTTATGCATCGGCCTATAAGCAGCATAGCATCACAATAAGCCATGATCTATACTCTACTGGATGAAAGTCTCCCAAAGCTGTTGCTAACTCTCATAATCCTGTGATGCAACAATACATCCAACTTCCTTCACACGAGCAGATGATATTGTTCAGTCTCCATGGTAGATGTTCTCTCTGGAATGCTACTTGAACATTTCATCTGGATATATTTAGCATGAAGCGGAAATGCTTTATTTCTGCTCGCATTAATCGATGTGCGGATTGGGATCGCATTAATCTATCGCAATACACGCGTTGGTTGATGCATCGTCACACAACTAACGCTCACAATAATTCTACATGCACATGGAATGCAAGCAAACAATTACAAACCTTAGTGGGAGGTTTATGGAATAATTACCCCACAATTACAAAAACTGCCATACAGCAGTGGAACCCACATGTGTCAGTTCAGTCTAGAACGATTCGTCTACCTCGTGATTCGATGATTTTCATAAGTTGCATTTGCAAAACCGATTATTTTATAGTTTGGTGAACGTAGCGATTGTTGCATTGTAGGACCATAAGAGATGACAACAGCTTGGGAAGGCCTTCATCCAGCAGTGGACCGATCATTGCTGATGTATGTAGCAATCTCCATCAGCTACAGATGTCACATCAACATAGAAGACATACGAATCTGAAAAGATGCGATCCTTAGTCATCTTGCGATGCATGTACTACTGGCTTTAGGTTCCATTTTAACCGATTAATCAATTCATCGTTACACCCATTGGTGCGCCTCTCTGCCTCGAATGTCTGCGGGCTTAGCGTTGACTACACCTACTGTGAGCGTTGTAAAGGCTTTGCACAAAACTACCACAAATGAGCGACTCAGGATTTAACATGCGTAATGACAAGGTGCCACCTGTTGGCCTGGAAGGGTAATCATGGGTATGGGCAAGGTTATGTAACAACCAATTGGAAGGGGGTCGTATCTGGGGTAAAGGTAAAAGGTAGGGTTAGTCGGGAAGCTCCGGGAACCTGCTCGAAGGTTCTGGAAGGGGGCGTGGCTTGAGGCCACGCCGAGAGGTATATAAGGGGGATGGGAACCGAGGGTTCAGGGTTGTTGCGGGGTCCCGGGTCCTGGCTGCGTCGCTTTCCCGCCGTCATCTCTCTCCGTCGTCCGGCCGCACGAAAGATCCTCTGCACGGCTCCCATCGCCGTCATCGTCACACCAGTCAGCCAACTGTGTGGTTTGGATGTAGGCGATGGGACTATGTAGAGAAGTCGGCTGTACGTAGCTAAAGTAGAGACGTGTGTATATATATTACCCAGTGTTGTGCCCAGTGAGAGGAGATGTATATATGTGTCTATCGGCCTGAGTTATGCCCAGTGTGAGAATAAATAAGAAGTCCTCTACACGACGTGTCTTGGAAGTCACTCATTACGCTTGTATGATAAAACCTTAAACCATTATTCCTGCCCACACAAGTTTGTCACCCATGGGAACAAGTGTTAGCACAAAAAGTGAAAAGCAAACTAATTTGAAAAGGAGGGCTGGAAAATTGCCAAAGGTGAGATGACGCTTTTTCTACCAACACAACCGAGCCTAGCCAGCGCAGGGCCCAGTGACTGTATAGGTGGTTTTCCACTGGCCATTTGCCGTGTTGAGCTGGAACCAAACCATGCTACCATGGCCTCATAACACATTTGAATCTGGCCCAGGGCCAAGCACAACCACAGGCAGGCTTAATAACGCGTTCATTGCGTGTGACGTCGGTACATTGTAAGGATCCCTGGGTTTGATCTTCCACGAAGCTCATGGTTCACCCTAAACCGCATCCACAAAAACCATGGCAGATGTGGATACTTGATGCACAAAGAGAAAATTAAAAAAAAAACTCTCCAGTGTGCGACTGTGGTTATCCAGAACAGACCGTACAACAAATAACGACTCAATGCCCCGATCCACAAATACGAAGGAGACATCAAGGCAATACACTCGCTGCTCCTTACGCTGTTATCTGGCTTGACCACCTGAATGTGAAATTGTAGTTGTTGCTCTGCATCTACATCAGCCATACGAAAGACTGAGAAAACAGTGTCGCCGCATCATCTACACATACGTCTCGACTCATCATAGGCATGTGACGTCAGCGGCACGGCTTGGGTACTGCAGTGGAAAAGCAGCCGTGCACCTCCCAAGTCGAGTTGGGCTGGCTCGGCTGGGCCCACCACGGCGCTGTACGATTGTACAGTGGCAGAGTAGCATAAAAGGATATTTACCCGCAATCAGGTCCACGCTGCCCACGTGTTTCTGCAGCTTCTCCTCCAGGAGCTCAATGACGGCATTGAAGGCCTCTGGGTCCTTGAGCAGGGGGCACACATCGCTGCCATGGCAACACAATCACGCGTTAAACAAAATAATCGGCAGTCAAAAGCGTGCACCGTCTACGGAGCTCAGTCAACCCAGCTGCACCTGACATTGGAGCCTGGTTAATAATGTGCTTTTGTACCATTTTACCAACTCGGAAGAAATTTCCGAATACCAAATCGTATTGAATGTGCCTAACGTCAGCTGAGTTTAGCTCAGCAGAGTTGAGAGCCTGTTTGAGAAACTTGGAATTATTAGGTGTAGTTGTAGACTTGGGTCGAGGCAGCCAGGAGATGGCAAGCCAGCAATGGATTATTGCGTCTATCCGTGTGGAGCTTTGAGTGTTACTTAAATGCGTGGTGGCCTTCCTCTGGGTACAGTGGCTCCCTTCCACAATCAAGAAGCACAACTCAACTGCATTGGTGAAACATCCCAAGGTGGGACCCGCCTGAAAAATATATATTTTTTTTTTTACCGGGAAAGAATAAATAAGTTATTAAACACGCTTAACATTACCACATCCCACTTGGACATTGCCTCTAGAAATGCACTCTGCACCAATGCAAAACTCTCGCAACACACACCTGGCTTACTGGCAAATACCGTCTCCCCAAAAAAGAAATTTCCGCAGACAATTATGTCTGTCTCCATGTATATCTCTGTCTCTCCCCATATATATAAAAAACACAAGTATTATTTACACAACCCATCGGTCTACACGACCTTGTGTTCGTTAATTATTTCGGTGGCATTGATTAAATCCAGTACGAACAAAACTCTGGAACGGTGGCCCTCAACATGAATGCAATGCAAATATGCCCACGGCAAAGAATGATCGTGCCAGAGTGAATGCAAATGACTATCGGAAGGCGATGGGTATAGGGAAAACACGAACCCAGGTCCAGACTGAAGTCTTTCTTTCGTACGGCATTTGAAGAAATAAATAAGCGACAGAGTTTACAACTAGTATGTTTTATTTTTCGATTTAAAGCTTTCGTGACTGCAAGGATTCATCTTCTTTGGTTCTGTCGTTAAGGTCACGTAGAATGAGAATAAAATAATAAAATAACACAATAAAATTCTCACGACGTTTCGGCCACAACAAGACGGCCGCTTGCGTTGTAGCCGAAACGTCGCGAGAATTTTATCGTGTTATTTTATTCTCATTCTACGTGACCTTACTGAAAGAACCAAAGAAGATAGTATATTTTAGTTTTGAAAGCCGTTCGATTGGTGTCTCTGGGGTCGTCCAAAGGCTACCTTACTCTCGTGTGTATCGCCGATAACAGCGCGTGCACTGTTTGATGGCAATGACATCGCATTCATTATAAGTCACGAACCGTACCCGTTTAAAAGGACGATCGGGTCACAAAAACACGAGAAATGCCCGACGATACCAACACAGCAATACACGAGAACCAGTGCAGTCATTTCACTCGTCGTCGTCGTCACCACCCCTGAGGAGGTGACATTACTTGACCGGTTCTGATGTCTTGACGTGGCCAACATCGATCAACAGGGCCAATTTTGCCCGGCTCCGATATACGGGGGGGGGGGGTGCTTCAAATAAATGTGAACACTTCTAGACTTGAGGTCTTTGTGACTGCAAGGATTATCGTACTCTTTGTTTTTTTGTCGGTTAAAGTCACGTAGGTAAAAAATAAATGAAGACAACTAAATTAAACGTCGTGATTTTAATCCGAAACGTCGTGATTTAATTGAGTTGTTTTCATTTATTTTACCTACGTGACTTTACCGAAAAAAAACAAAGAGTACAAAGCGTCCTTCTTCAGGTGGGGGACAACTTAGGGAAAAGCCAAATGTGAACACTTCTGAGAATTAGCAACAACACCACGATAAACGTGTTGCCTCCGGGCTCTGGCGTCTAGACCACCTGGAGAAAATTCCAGGCGTGTGCTGACAATTGATGGCGAACCAAGTGGAGACTTTTTGAAGCTATTAACATACATTTGTTATCATGTTACAGTTGTACTGTGCGTTCTTTTAACACGCTTTTATTTAACTTGTAGCTGTCGTTGTATCCTCAAATCTTGTTCACTCAATTTTTAACCCACTTCCCAATGTGGTATCGACTGCAAAACTCGGTATACTTATGTCATAGTGATGACAATACTATATTTTATCATTAAAAATAAAACATTCTTTTTTTTATATGTTACGTTTCGGCTTGACTTATTAATTGTCCACGCTCAGCTGACGTTGGCTGTAATTGACCACGGGCCCCTTACGTTGTGGAAAGCTTCGGTGCCACTTCCTAGAGTAGTGTAGTTCTTACATTACTAGTACGGTACATTTCATTAAAGCGTGTTTGAAAAAAAAGTTTTTTTTAATGACTTTTCCTATTCTTGGTTCTTTCGGTAAAGTCACGTAGAAGGGAAACAATAAAATAATACAAATATAAAAACAACATTTTTTTTTTTATCATTACTTCATTGTTTCCCTTCTACGTGCTGACTTTACCGAAAGAACCAAGAATATGAATCCCTGCAGTCACAAAAGCTTTAAGTCAAAATATATAACTTTTCCATTTAAAAACGACAGTCCCGTAATAAGCGTTAACATTTGTTTTGAAGCACTCTGTAGTTAGCCGAGTGCTGCCCTTAATGCGCGGCAGCGTTACCAGACGCCACAACGCAAAGCCTGCGACGGACGATTCATTGATTCAAATCCGATGTGCTGTGAAACATTGGAGGCGAGTGGCTTATCAAATAGTTCACCGTCATTCGCCAAACACCGTCAATACATCGGTCCTCTTCTTTGGTTCTTTCGGTAAAGTCACGTAGAATGAGAATAAAATAATAAATTGATAAAATAAAATAACACAATAATATTCTCACTAAATAAAGAATAAAATAATAAATTGATAAAATAAAATAACACAATAATATTCTCACTAAATATTATTGTTATTTTATTTTATCAATTTATTATTTTATTCTCATTCTACGTGACTTTACCGAAAGAACCAAAGAAGATGAATCCTTACAGTCACGAAAGCTTTAAATCGAAATTTACATCGGTCCTGTTATACATCTCTTATGTCATCGGGCGTTCGTCAATAACGCTGCCTTTAAAATAAAATGGGTGACGTTTCGGGCAGCGGGCCTTCTTCACAGCACATGATTTGACGATCGAACGACACGCTCACATACCTGTCAACCCCGAATCTGTGCCGACCTTATTACAGACCACTTCGAACCTTATCTGGTCACCCCGTGCCCTTATAAATCTCAACGTCCATCCTACAAAGTCCTAATCATCGCACGGGAGAAACACACGCAAACAATGATTTTGTTTTGCCCGTATTGAAACGTCTGTGGACCTGAACTAAATTTCCCTGCACAAGAATAAGGAGTTAAACCGTATGGGATCGACGGCTCTTCGCCCAAGCACCGCTTGCAAGATGTCCTCCGATTAAACGTCAACATTCGATGACGTTGGGCATCGCTATAAATTAACTATCGCGTTGTTGCTGCTTTTCTACTGGACTCCCTGGGATACAGTCGAGCAGCAATCTCGTGGACGACACCTTACCGAAATAAGACGCCGGGCTTGGGGAAGTCCGGGACGAGCCCGATCCTCCTCGCCACCAGCGCCGTCTTCTCGGCAGAGGTCTTGGCCACAGGCATGGCCACAGTGGCCACCCTCGCGCTTCCGCACCGCGTGACGTCACCGCGAGAGTTCCCGCCAAATCTCGACCCGCCCCTCCGCACCCCTCTCCGCCCCTCCCCGCCCCTCCCCGCCCCTCCCCACCCCTCCCCACACCTCCCCTCCCCGCCCCTCCCCGCCCCTCCCCACCCCTCCCCACCCCTCCCCTCCCCTCCCCGCCCCGCCCCTCCCCCCCTCCTCGCCCCTCCCCGCCCCTCCCCGCCCCTCCGCGCCCCGCCCCTCCACGCCCCTCCCCGCCCCTCCTCGCCCCTCCCCGCCCCTCCCCGCCCCTCCCCTCCGCACCCGTCCCCACCCCTCCAAATTGTAACAATTATAACCCAACACAAATGAATTGTAACGATGCATGGCAATCATCGTCGCCCCGACTGAAAACTTGGCGGGAAGCTTCCTTGTCGAGAGTCACGAGACTACAAGAGGGAGACTTTCCTGCGTTGGCAGTGGTGCACACGCACATTTATCATCAACAACAACAACAACGCTCACACACATTAGTCAATAATACAGTGGCTGTAAACAAACATAAAAAATAAATAGCGAACCGTTACTGCCTCTCAACACATTCAAGCAGTCAGCGCTGTCGCTGAATTCTAACCGTGAACAGAGGTGACATTGACCCTTCCGCATAGGCCACGTGCTACGAAGAAGGGCCATTGCCCGAAACATCGCCTAATTATATATTTTAAGGTCCGCAGTTTTATTACACGCTTTTATTTAACTCACTCCGTCTGTTGTTGTATCCTCAAATCTTGTAACTTAATTTTAACCCACTTCCCAATGTGGTATCGACTGCAAACTTGGTATACTTATGTCATACTGATGACAATACCATATTCTTCTTCTTTGGTTCTTTCGGTAAAGTCACGTAGAATGAGAATAAAATAATAAATTGAATATTATTGAATATTATTGTGTTATTTTATTTTATCAATTTATTATTTTATTCTCATTCTACGTGACTTTACCGAAAGAACCAAAGAAGATGAATCATTGCAGTCACGAAAGCTTTAAATCGAAATTGAAATACCATATTCTATCATTAAAAATTAAAAAATATATTTAAACATTATTTTTAAATGTTATCTTTCGGCTTGGGTCTAATTGTCCACGCTCAGCTGACGTTGGCTGTAATTGACCCACGGGCCCCTTACGTTGTGGCGAGCTTCGGGGCCACTTCCTGGAGTCGTGGAGTTCTTACATTACTAGTACGGTACATTTAATTAAAGCGTAGTTTTTAAAAAAATATATATATATTACTTATTTAAAGTTTAACCGGCGTGACTTGACCCCCACACCCGAACCCACACCCAACCATGCCAGTTCAGAGGTTTTCCCTCGGACATCCCCCCCCCCCACCAGCGTCCTCGCTTGCCAGCTCAGAGGTTTGTTCCCCTCTGTCTCTCTTCTCTGCCTGTGTCGCACGCTGGAAGGTTCCTTTGCCGGCGCCTTTGCACGACGATGCCGCGAATTGACAACGACGTAAAGCTCGACTTCAAGGATGTCCTCCTGCGGCCCAAGAGAAGCACCCTCAAGAGCAGAAGCGAGGTCAGACCTTGGTGGCGATGATGGTGATGATGGTTGTTGTTGCTGTCTTAGGTTGTATGAACTCCCTCACGAATGACCACCACGTACGCACGGCACGGCACGTGTCCCGGTTAACTCGACCGCTGTGCTAATGACAGCCGGCGTTCGTCATGATTTGGTGATCGTGTAACTTTCTCCTCGGTTGTAGTTCGTGTTTGAGTGTCCATGTCCCCCCCCCCTCGCCTGCCGACGACGACGAGCACGGTCAGCGAACGCAAATCGTCTTTTACTTGTGGTGGCTGACAGTCGTGACAGCTTTTGGCCCATTAGAGTTGTGAGGAGGGATCGTCGGGGGAGACGGTGCCTTCGTTTTTGGCAGCGTGGCCCCCCGGAGTCTGTGAGTATCGATACCCCGAGCGTTCTTCACCCGGACGGGTCGTTGATGGTTGCCTTCCTGTTGTTTTTTTGGGGGGGATGGGGGAGAGTCACCGTTGCCGTGAACTTATAGGTGAAGTATGGTCAAACCAGACCCCCCCCCCATCCGCCCCGTATGACCGACGCGACGTGCTATGTTAATGGGGCGTTCGGCCGACAGAGGATGTGTGTGGGAGGTTTGGTTTGGTGCTCAATGTGTTAGGATTGAGCCTCCTGGGCAGTGATTGTATTGTAAAACCAGCATGCCCCATGGCACAGCAGGCTGTTGTTTCAGGCTGCAGCGAGGAAACTTTCTCAGCTGACGGGTAGAAACACAAGAATATCCATTGTTGGCACCCTACTGCAATCAATGCTCGATCACTAACCCAGTAATTCCCATCGTCGTATCTCATGGCCAGCTTGAATCTTAATACGTGTTTATCCACTCTCGCTGTGTATGTGTGTGTTTTGTTTTAAATTGTATTGGTGTTGTAATGAGTTTTGTTTTGGTGGCCTGAAGCACCAATAATAGCAGGGGGGGGGGGGGGCAGGCAACCAAGGTGAAAGCGAGCTACTCATTTTCCTTAAGATAAAAAAAACTATCCTATCAGCTTTGTTTATTTTACCAGGTAAGGTAACACTGAGCTTTAAGGCTCTTTTTTCTGAAGCAACCTGGCCGCAAACGATAGCTCAACGAAGTGGCAGATCGCATGGAACATTTAAAGCAGCCACATTCTCAACACGCGCGTTTCTTAAGCTCGTAGAGCAAAAACGTTGGACATCATTCCGGAAAACACTCGGCACAATCATCGGAGCAGTGAACCTACACACAGTGCTAATGGAACAACGCGTTACGTTATTCCGCCCATCAGGTTGATCTGATTCGCGCCTTCACCTTCCGCAACTCCAAGGGCAACTACAGAGGAATCCCCATCATCGCTGCCAACATGGACACCGTGGGAACATTCGAGATGGTCAAGGCCTTAAACAAGGTGATGGTCCCCAATTCGGCGGTGGATGGAAATGTTTGGGTAGTCATGTTGTTGCACTGCAGGCCACTTGGGTGTCGCTATGAATGCGTGATTTTGTAATCTGTGCACTAGTGTAAATGCTAGCTAGTACTGTATAACTACAGACTGCATGTCTTCATATTGCACGCCATTGTCACTGCAGACAGCTGTTTGGGCATTATCAATGGGGTGCACTTTAATTTTAATTGTGTATTTTGAGTTTAGCGGAGGCAGTACATGGCCTAATGTTTTAAGGGAGGCCTAAGTAGATTTATTATTTTATTTTAGTTTTTTTTAACAATGTGAGAACTCAAAATACTAGAATCGTCTGATTTGCAAGAGTGGCCTTGATCGCCAAAATGACAGAAAGCTAAACCAAAGTTTGTTGCGAGTAGAGTTTATATGGATGTATGTACGTGGCTTTCAGCGGTCCGTTTGTAACTTCAGTCTCAGTTGATAAAGACGAAGCAACCATGCGTCAATAAGAAAGCCACCGGGCATGGGGTTGTCATGGTTTAAAATGTCAAGTATTCGGCTCACACCACTCGGATCAGTTCTTCTCGTCAAAATCAGCACCGTTGTCAAAATGTGAGCCTTAAAAGCCCCTTTATACCAGTGCGGGCATGGTAAAATAATTTGTGAATGTACTTTGTCTGCAGCACACCCTCTTCACTGCTGTGCACAAGCACTACTCTTTGGACGACTGGGTGGAATTTGCATCCAAAAACCCCGACTGTTTGGAGGTAACTACAGTTGGGAGATACTCACTGCTGGTTCCACCGGTGTGATGAAAGCACCAATGTACATTGTTTGATGCTAAAATGTGATCATGTGTACATGTAAAGCCTTTTTGTCAATACACTGCCGGAGGAGGGCCTCCCCACTTCGTATAGGCTGTGCGAACCAAATTACGCCAATGGTTGAAATCGCGCTTTCTTGGACCTGCCATCATTGTTGAACCGATGTTGGCAAGTCTTGAGTACAGTCCCATCACAATACTCAGTGCCCGCATTTGTGTGTGCATGTTTGCCAACGTACATACTGCCATGCTTAACATTCCTGGAAAGCATGATCAGAATCGGTCCTGTGCCTCTCTTGACAATGGTGGCCTGGGGTGGTGGTGGCGGTGGTGGCGGTCACGCAACCCTCTCATTCGCTGTTCAGCCCCTAATAAGTGCCCAAGAACAGCACTTGCCTCAACAGTGTGTTTAAAGGCTACACAGTAGATTTGTGTGTGTGTGTGTGTATCTGTCCTTTCCAGCATGTTGCCGTGAGCGCAGGCAGCGGCACCAACGACCTGGCTCGTCTTTCGGCTGTGCTGCAGGCCGTGCCAGGCGTCCGCTACATCTGCCTGGACGTCGCCAATGGCTATTCGGAGCACTTTGTCGAGTTTGTCAAGAGCGTGCGCGAAAAGTTCCCTGATCACACCATCATGGTAAGATGATGCCCAGAGTAATTTTACCACGATTTTCGGAGACCCGTTCTAACGCACTGTAATCATAGCTTTCAAAGTGAAGTCAGGGGTGGGGGGGGGGGGAGATATTGCCACCCCCCCCCCCACCCAATTTGTCAGAAAAAAATATACTGTAGCTCCTGCCAATAGATAAACCCACACCACATCGGTTATGGAGATTATTTGTTTCTCCGCAGTTCACACTGGTACTCCAGGATGTCCATTTCCTTCCATCCCTAAAATAAACACACAATGTAACTAGTATTGGACAAACGTCCCAATGCTGAACACGATCTTGCAAATGACTCGCTTGCTATTCCACAAAGCGACGTCGCCCCATTTTGCTGAAACTTAGGAGGACCCTCTTGAAAAAGAGCCATGCGACTCTGCCAGCCTTTCCTTGAAAAAACAAGCACAATAATACAATGTATAATGTTAAACTAAGTAACCCTCATGTCCTTTCCTGTCAGCTACAGCACCTCCATACAGTCGACCATATTTTACTACACATCTATAGTATCACCTGAGTACTGCCCCTCCAACCCTCACCGTCCCCCCCCCTCCCCCCATTCGTGACGTCATTCAAACCCTCTGACCTTTAAAATGTCCGCGCCACCTGTGGCTGTGGCGTGTAACCTCCTCATTGCGCTGCGCGTGCATTTTTGCGGCAGGAAAAGCACGAATGTGTAATTGCATGCAGTGTTTGGTTACGTAATGTGAACGGCCTTGTGTGTGCACAGAGCAATCTAAATCCTGATGAAGCCCTTTAAAATTGTCTGTTGATGTTCGTCGTTCACAATGACGAGGTCATTGGTAGCATGCTTGCTAGTGCTTGTCTGACTGCATCCTTTCAACTAGGTAGCCAAGCAAGACAAATTTGTGACTCAATTCAGTCTTTCATCATTTGAGATTTACATCTGCTGTGATGTATTATGTAACCTCCATGTGTTCCTGCATGTAGGCGGGCAACGTGGTGACAGGGGAGATGGTGGAGGAGCTACTTTTGGCTGGGGCTGATATCATTAAAGTTGGAATCGGCCCAGGTGGGTATAGATCATCATTTCGCATGTGCGGAGTGGTGAGTCATTTAAACGTATTACGTTAAAAATATAACAGGTAAAGGTGCAGCCCTGCAATTGCTTGCTCATGCCTCTGCTGGTGGAAGAGCCTCCAACGAGAGGGAACACCTCTGGAGGGTATTTGGCCTACTCTTCCACGCTGGCTGGAAGAGGTATTTATACATTCACGATCCCACTGCATGTGACCTACCCATCAACTGACTGTGGTGTTCCAGTTTATAATACTGGATGGATGGCGGCAGGGGGAATTGAAGAAACTTACCCGTTCTGTTGTAATAATGCCAATTATTTACCTCGAAGTGGGCTTGGGCAGGACGCATTACTGCCTTCAGCTGCCCACCACATCGCCCCACAAGCTTTTAACATCTATTTTGCATGGTGGTCACCCATCCAATCACTATATCCAGGCTCCGACTTTCTTAGCTTGCGAGATCTGATGAGACAGGTGCATTCTGCGTGATATTTTCAGAAGGGAATTGCAGACCTGTGTGCGTGTAAATCACGTTCTGTGGCATAGGTGGACACAACAATGTTGCACCTTGCTGAGCAGCACAAGCTGCCGTCTGTGTGTCTGCATGTCAGTGTGTGTGTGTGTTAGTGTGCGTGCGAGTGGGGAGCGGTAGTGTAACGGTTAGCACGCTGCGTTACAATCCTGGCGATCCAAGTTCGATTCCCGCTCACGGCCGACACCAGTGACGATTATCTGAACCGGTCCTGGGCCCCCCCTTGGTCGACTCAGCCTCAAATGAGTACCTGTTCTGGTGTGTAAACATCACCACTGGAGAGACAAATGCGGCCGGGCGCGATGCTGGCCACCCTTCTCCTCGTGTGACGTGCCGGCCTTCATAGGTGCTCGCTACAGCACTTGCCCCAACAATCTGTTAAGGCTATACGGGGGATCTTTATCTTTATGCGTGTGTGGGGAGCGGTAGTGAAGCGGTTAGCGCACTGTGTTACGAACCCGGCGATCCGAGTTTGATTCCCGTTCACGGTCAACACCAGTGACGATTATCTGAACCGGTACTGGCCCTCTCCTAGGTCTACTCAGCCTCAAATTAGTACCTGGTGTGGTGTGTAAACATCACAACTGGAGAGACAAAGGCGGTCCGGCCTTCATAGGTACTCGCTAACAGCACTTGCCCTAACAGTCTGTTAAAGGCTATATGGAGAAATTTTCTCTTTGTGTGTCTCTATGTCTCCCTGTCTGTATGTAACTCTCTGTGCATATGTAAGTCTGTCTTTACTCGTGTGGATTTTGTGTCGGTATGTCTGCCTGTTTTAACACGTCAATCTTTGTACTTGTCTGTCTGCATGGCATGTCTGTGTGTGTGTTTCTCCATCTGTGTGTCTGTATATATGTCCTTTTGTCTGTCTGCCTATCTGTGCGTGTGCGTCTTACCGCTTGTTTGTGTGTCAACACGCGTGTGTGTAGGCTCGGTGTGCACGACGCGCACCAAGACCGGTGTGGGATACCCACAGCTGAGCGCCGTGCTGGAGTGTGGGGACGCCGCACATGGACTCGGCGGGCACATCATATCGGTGAGGACGCTGCCGGACCAGCCAATATTAGGCCATCTGTCAGGGCACGTGCTGTTCACGAGCACCTATTAAGGTCTGCACCGGTGCAAGCAGAGTTGGCATCGCACAGCTGCCCACGCCTTCCCAGTGCTGATGTTTACAAATCACCGCGGCTGGTAATGATGGAACGAGACAACACTGTTTTTCAGAGCATGTACAGCAAACCTCTTGCCCCTTACGGGGGTAACATTCTTGAAAATATCCACAATTGCCAATATCCACAATCCGCAAACTTAAATGGGAAAACTAGGGTTTGGTTCACGGTTTGTAAAACGACACCCCCTCCATTTGTTTTATGTTATCCTACATCATCCAAACATTAAACAGGAAGTATTTTGAATGTAAAATACGATTAATGTTTTCTAGTGTTAGAAATAACTTGCACGGTAAATGTATAGAATGAAAACAAAATTAATGTAGTGTGCAATACTGTACACGTATCCGTGTACAGTACTGTACACTGCAGAAAGAAAAATCGTGCGGCTGAACTTTCCTCCCTCACTGGACGCTGAGAACACATGACCTGGCCCCTGTGATAGGCCGCGAGCAATACAGTTACGATGCGTACAGGAATCTCGCGGTCAACCGTGAATGGTCGAGCCACAGGGGCGTGATCGGCGAATTGTGCCTCAATAAGTTTGGCACGAAACCGCAAAACCGCGATAGTTAAATCCTGCGAGAGGGAAGGGTTTGCTCTATAATATTTGCTCACAGTGTGCATGAAGAAGCCAATTAACAATTTCATAAGCATTACTGTACAGAGGTGAAACACTGCTCATGTTGAGATTCTATCACATAGCGTTAATGAAATTTTTTTTTTTATTGATTTAAAAAACATGATGTTGCTGAGTTCATGGAGGATGCTCAATTTCCGAACCCTGTTGGATCTCCGCTTAGCTTCCGAGTTCTGATGAGATTGGGCACATTTCGGGTGGAACCGGCGTCATCTGTCACCGATCTGCGATGTAGCAATCCATCTAGTACCTGCACATTAGCTGATTTCATCGCTCCATCTCTGTAATTTCTGGGCGTGTTCCTCCTCCTCAGGCTACCACTCCGTCGTTAGTATCTACCACCGGCCATTTAGCCCTGCTTGCAATGAGACACGTGCTGTATAATGCTTTGTAAGTCGTTTGTATGTTGTCTTCATATAACAGCTCTCGTACCTACTAGGTGAAACGTGTATTTTTCTATGCGTGTGTATCTCTGGCAGGACGGAGGCTGCACTTGCCCGGGCGACGTAGCTAAGGCATTTGGTAAGGAATCGCAGTTTCTGAATTATTTTTTTGCTAAACTATCAAATATCTTTTTTAGTTTACCAGGTAAGGCACTTTTTTCAGAAGCGACCTGGTCAAAAATGATAGCTCAACGAAGTGGCTTATTGTGTGGAAATGTATAGCAGCCAAACACTCTAAAACACATGTTTCTTAATGTGATGGGAATAACCGGAAGACCCGGAAAAAGTTCTCGCAACTGTGGTGAGATATTTGCGTGAATTAAGCGTCCATGTCACATGCAAGCATGAGCAGGCGTTTTTTGCAAAAACGCACGCACTACCACAGGCTTTCGTGTGTTCACACAAGTTATCGGTGACACAGTCACTACGTTTCCAACTATACAGATGAGATGTGTGCGTGTGATATGTGTCTGTGTGGCTTGGGCTTCCACTGGGTCAGCTCAACATAAAATGGGTTCCTGCTATGGAGTGGTCAGCCTCCTTTCTGGCTGTGGCAAATATAGTAGGAATGTAATATTTCCAAACGCTGTTGGATCTCCGACTATACTATTACTACAGTATTCCCTCGGTTAACAGTGACATCGATTAAATGGTTTTCGGTTAACGTTTCGCCTCCCATAGGACCCCCATGGTTTCAACTAACGTAAACATGTTGATGAACGGTACGTTCACGTTATGCACGTGGGCGCCAAGTTTGGCCAATCCGAGCGCTCGTTAAGTAGGCTGAGCCATGCCCTAAATCAATCAGCAACGCCCATTTATGAGCGTTTAGACGACGACTGGCTATGTTTACATTCTGTTTTGGCAGTGGAAACAGCTCTCTTGCAAACTCATTTTGGTTCACAGTAGTTTTCGTGGAACGGATTAAAAACGTTTAACCGTGTGACTACTGTTTCTTTACTACTATATTTTTTACTATTGTAAGCAAATCAGACTGGCTTTATGAGACAGTGCTGGGCAGTGATGGCCCACTCCTGTAATCCAGCTAGCCAGGAGAAGGCAGTGCTGCAAGTGGACTAATCCTGTGGATAGTCTCTGGGTGCTCTGGTTTCCTCCCACACTCAGAAATTGGCTGAAAACATCACGACCCACCGTGGCTCTCCTGGATAAATAAGTACATTTACAAAAGAAAGGAAGGTGTTAAAATGCTTGATGAGTGTATTGAGATTGATGGATGGCATAGAGGATTTTAATTTAAAATGTTCTCCATGATGTCCCTTTATTTGTTCAGTGCAGTATCTATATTTGGATCACCTTGTATATTTTACCAAAAAATATAGCTTCATGGGAACACTTTCAGTCTACTTTCCTTAGTTTTTGTTTTGTTTTATCAACTGCAGAATTATTTTAATAATTAACTATTTTATCCACTTAATCCTCCTACTCAACAAAAATATCGCACTTTCTGGAGAATTATATTTTGTGGGCAATTAAGTGTTACAGGAAACCACTCTAATACATTCGTCAATAAAACTGTCCTCAATAAACAAATAGGCTAGGTTTCGGGCAATGGCCATCCTTCATAGCACATGAACAGAGAGATCAGAGAGACATAGTTAATAAGGATTGGAGACTTCATTTAACACCATAGGGCCTGATGAGAATTACATTTTTTAAAAAAATCTGATTACAAGTTTATACATTTGCATATGAATAGTTACCTAATATTATTGAGTATCAGGCAAATCCTCGTATAAGTGTGATCCGAATTGCGAACTTGAGCAACATGCAGCGAACACCCTGCCGCTGGGCCTCAGCACCGGCTCTAATCTTTAAGTTTCGTTAATGAGACAAAAAGACTTAAAAGTTACGATTACTTATATTGTGGCAATCTGTCGACAGCTTTCTTATTACTACTAAAATATGCCAAGAATGTGTCCCGTGCGTGACGTCACTCCACATGAGCCCCCCCGCGTGACGTCACTCCACATGAGGCCCACCCCCCTCATTAATATTCATGAGTGGGTGGATTTTTACACTTAAACGCAGAGGAAGGTCGAGCTGAATTAAATTATTTATGACGCAAAGTCGCTTCAAATATGACGTTTCTTTACAGAAAGTGATGGTAAAAAATAAATCTACGCAGCACAGTGCTACATCTGTGCGTGACGTCACTGCAAAAGAGCCCCCCCCCCCCTTCATTAATATTCATGCCCGCGTGGAAATTTACACTAACGTACAAGAAGGTCGTGCACTCCACATGCCGCACCCCCCTCATTAATAATCATGAGCGGGTGACGTCACTCCACATGCCGCACCCCTCCACAATAACCATGAGGGGGTGACGTTACTCCACATGCCGCACCCCTTTCCTCATGAATAATCATGAGCGGGTGACGTCACGCCACATGCCGCACGGGTGACGTTACTCCACATGCCGCACCCCTTTCCTCATGAATATTCATGAGCGGGTGACGTCACTCCACATGCCGCACCCCTCCACAATAACCATGAGGGGGTGACGTTATTCCACATGCCGCACCCCTCATTAATAACCATGAGCGGGTGACGTCACTCCACATGCCGCACCCCTCCACAATAACCATTAGCGGGTGACGTCACTCCACATGGGGCAACCCCCCCCCTCATTAATCATGAACTGAACAATTTTTATATTGAATATTTCAGATTACTGCAATATACACCCGTCCTTGGACGGGCAAAAAATGTGTACGTTTTAAGAGGTCAGTACAGGAATGTCACTGGAACGCTAGGACATCACCTGACTTTCATTTTAAAGTATTTTTTTTATTGTTAACAAAGCTTCATGCAATGTCAACACAGCCCGAGACACACCTCACGTGTGAAGGTGGGGAGCTTAGACATGGGCGCATAGTGCAACAATACATTTTTATGCATGGCCCTCTGCTGCCCACCACATATCCCTTGCAGCCTATCGCACCTGTTATGCACATTGGTCGCCCGTCCCAGCACCATCCGGTCTCAACCCTGCTTCGCTGCGATCGGGCACATGGGCACGCGTGAGATGAGAGCTGTTACATTTTTGCATTGCATCTTGTTCTAATGAGGAGGGGCTCGGCGTCACCTTTACGTATGTGCGTGTGGCAGGAGCCGGAGCTGACTTTGTGATGCTGGGAGGAATGTTGGCTGGCCACATCCAGAGCGGTGGGACCCTGACTGAGCGCGATGGCAAGCAGGTGATGATCACCTCTGTCCTGCACCTAACGTCGACCTCTATAGCTACAGCCAGCAGTGGTGGCAGTAGAAATATTTCTGGAGAGCTGGTGTTGTTAGTAGGTGTTGTCAGTGAAGCATTGCACGATTTGACGTTGCCTCGTGGCAGCACAAGACCGGGAAGGGCAGGCAGGGTGGGATAGTATCGTGCCATAGACCACTTTGGCTGCTGATTAGTAATGTGTACTCATTTATAGTCCTGTAATTAATCCACGGCTGGATGAAAGCATCATCATGGCCGTTGTGGGACCATACTTCATCTTACTGATCAGTACAGAGTTGTATATATTGTTTAAAATTGGTTGTAAAAAATATGGATCAAATACTAAAATGATTAAAAGGTGAAAATGTACATTAAATATTTTTATGTTAATGTAACTAAGTGTGAGTGTAATGAAAAAATGCTGTTAAGTGTAATTAGGAATGTGTGAAAAAAATTATTACTAATGAATGATTAAATTGAATGTGTGTGTATGTGATTGTGTGTGTGATAATGTGTATGTGATTGTGTGTGTGTCATTATTTGGTGACGTCACCGCCACTTAGTGGCGAATGGCGGTTGTTGTTGTTGTGTCATTATGTGTTTGTGATTATGTATGTGTGATTATGTGTGTGTGATTACGTGTGTGTGTGTGATTACGTGTGTGTGATTACGTGTGTGTGTGTGATTACGTGTGTGTGTGTGTGATTACGTGTGTGTGTGTGTGAGATTACGTGTGTGTGTGTGATTACGTGTGTGTGTGATTACGTGTGTGTGTGATTACGTGTGTGTGTGATTACTTGTGTGTGTGATTACGTGTGTGTGATTACGTGTGTGTGATTACGTGTGTGTGATTACGTGTGTGTGATTATGTGTGTGTGATCATTCGTTCTCTCGTTGCTTAGGGGTATGTATTGCCAATCGTGATAATATAAATGATTTTCGCTTTATCATTTACTGATTCTTGCTTTAACAATTACGTGTGTAATTATGTCAGGTCTCAGGATTCAGATCTTACCGCAGGATACAGTTCATCATTACGACAATGATGCATGAGTTAGGAAATAAGCACTCGGAAACCTGTTTTTAATCTAAACTACTTTAATATCAACTTACCCTCACATCCAAAAAACTCTTACAGTGAGGGAAAAAAAGTATTTGATCCCCTTCTGATTTTGTACGTTTGCCCACTGACAAATAAATGATCAGTCTATAATTTTTAATGGTAGGTTTATTTGAACAGTGAGAGACAGAATAACAACAAAAAATCCAGAAAAACGCATGTCAAAAATGTTATAGATTGATTTGCATTTTAATGAGGGAAATAAGTATTTGACCCCTCTGCAAAACCCTTGTTGGCAATCACAGAGGTCAGACGTTTCTTGTAGTTGGCCACCAGGTTTGCACACATCTCAGGAGGGATTTTGTCCCACTCCTCTTTGCAGATCTTCTCCAAGTCATTAAGGTTTCGAGGCTGACGTTTGGCAACTGGAACCTTCAGCTCCCTCCACAGATTTTCTATGGGATTAAGGTCTGGAGACTGGCTAGGCCACTCCAAGACCTTAATGTGCTTCTTCTTGAGCCACCTTTTTTGTTGCCTTGGCCATGTGTTTTGGGTCATTGTCATGCTGGAATACCCATCCACGACCCATTTTTAATGCCCTGGCTGAGGGAAGGAGGTTCTCACCCAAGATTTGATGGTACATGGCCCCGTCCATCGTCCCTTTGATGCGGTGAAGTTGTCCTGTCCCCTTCGCAGAAAAACACCCCCAAAGCATGTTTCCACCTCCATGTTTGACAGTGGGGATGGTGTTCTTGGGGTCATAGGCAGCATTCCTCCTCCTCCAAACATGGCGAGTTGAGTTGATGCCAAAGAGCTCAATTTTGGTCTCATCTGACCACAACACTTTCACCCAGTTGTCCTCTGAATCATTCAGATGTTCATTGGCAAACCTCAGACGGGCATGTATATGTGCTTTCTTGAGCACAGGGAACTTGCAGGTGCTCCAGGATTTCAGTCCTTCACGGCATAGTGTG
The DNA here is from genome assembly GCF_048934315.1 of Petromyzon marinus. Taxonomy (NCBI): domain Eukaryota; kingdom Metazoa; phylum Chordata; class Hyperoartia; order Petromyzontiformes; family Petromyzontidae; genus Petromyzon; species Petromyzon marinus. The sequence goes on along the minus strand of NC_133691.1, from coordinate 10,185,212 downwards.
TTACCAATTGTTTTCTTGGTGACTATGGTCCCAGCTGCCTTGAGATCATTGACCAGATCCTCCCGTGTAGTTCTGGGCTGATTCCTCACCGTTCTCATGATCATTGCAACTCCACGAGGTGAGATCTTGCATGGGCCCCAGGCCAAGGGAGATTGACAGTTCTTTTGTGTTTCTTCCATTTGCGAATAATCGCACCAACTGTTGTCACCTTCTCACCAAGCTGCTTGGCAATGGTCTTGTAGCCCATTCCAGCCTTGTGTAGGTCTACAATCTTGTCCCTGACATCCTTGGAGAGCTCTTTGGTCTTGGCCATGGTGGAGAGTTTGGAATCTGATTGATTTATTGCTTCTGTGGACAGGTGTCTTTTATACAGGTAACAAGCTGAGATTAAGAGTGTGCTCCTAATCTCAGCTCGTTACCTGTATAAAAGACACCTGGGAGCCAGAAATCTTTCTGATTGAGAGGGGGTCAAATACTTATTTCCCTCATTAAAATGCAAATCAATTTATAACATTTTTGACATGCGTTTTTCCGGATTTTTTTGTTGTTATTCTGTCTCTCACTGTTCAAATAAACCTAAAATTTAATTTATAGACTGATCATTTCTTTGTCAGTGGGCAAACGTACAAAATTAGCAGGGGATCAAATACTTTTTTCCCTCACTGTATCAGAAGACCAACAACAGTGCCCATGCAAATATACATACTCATCAATCCATGCTGGATGATCATAAAATCATCAATAGTAAAATCTCATAATCACGTGATTAATACAAAATAATAGGTAACACCTCAAAATGGCAATATTGGTACAGAATACGTGGTCCTCAAATGCGTATCAAATAGAAAGTATCCATGATCGAATCTCATGATCACGTGATTACAATAAAACAATAGTCTAACATCTCATGGTAACGCGACAATACACTATTCCTTTGTTATGGTGTGTGATGCATGCAAGCTAAGATTCTTCTTGGCCCACAACCTGTGCAAGGTAGAGTTAAAAATAGTGTAAAGTTAATGTTCCTTCTGTCTTCTCTCTTCCCGAACAATTCCTCGAAATCCCACAACGATGTTTTTAGAACGGCGGTTTAGTCCACAGCTGCAGTGCGCTTGTGGCCACGCCGCTCGCTACTCCTTCGCAGTGTTGTCTGTGCATCATGCTCAATCCACAGCTGGACTCAACACTGGTTGATTACGGGGGCCAGACCCCGGACTTTACCGTTGTAGGGATTTGTTCCCTAAGACACATCAGAGCCTGAAGCTCCTCCCACTATCACGCCCCTCGCATTCATCTGGTCAGTCTTAATTAACTTTTTGTTCTGGCTCCGGCGGACATCCTGGTGCCAAGGGTTATCAGCTCGACCATACTTTCCCCCTTCCTCCGGAGGTCATCCCAAGACTAGTGTGGACACAGCTTGTGCTTAATTGCTCCTGGTGTGGCCTTTTTGACTCGTAGAAGCTGACCCCCAGGTGTGGTGTGTGTGTGTCTGTAGCCATGTGTTTATTGTCAAATGGCCTCTATATTATCCATGTGTCATGGGAACGGCCTCCTTTCCTCTCTCTCTCTCTGTCGAGCCTGATTTACCTAATTCGATTCTCCCTCCTTCGGTTGACTCAGCCTGAGTATGAATACCTGTCGCGGTGTGCGATGATAGCCATTGGGAAGACAAAGGCAGTCGGGCATGGCTTTGGTTATACCCCTTGCATACATTATGTTGGTCGTGTAGAATTAACAACCATAATATCTAAAAATACCTATTGTTCTGAATGATTCTTAGCTTCAACGCTTAAGTTTTACATGTTTAACCCAGATTGTACGGCGTAACAGTAATTGTTATTAAGGTTACGCGCAATAGTCATTGAAACCTTTTAAACTTGAGCTGCATGAATTTCGTTTTAAAGCTTTCGTGACTGCAGGGATCATATTCTTGGTTCTTTCGGTAAAGTCACATAGAAGGGAAATAATAAAATAACAGTAAAAATAAAACAATAAAATTCTCACGACGTTTCGATTGCAACACAAGCAATCATTATCAGGTGTGAAAACCACAGCAAGAAAATGTTCTTGCTGTGGTTTTCACAAATAATAAAAATATAAAACAATAAAATTCTCACGACGTTTTGACTGCAACACAAGCAATCATCATCAGGTGTGAAAACCACAGCAAGAAAATTTTCCTGCTGTGGTTTTTACAAATAATAAAAATATAAAACAATAAAATTATCACGACGTTTCGATTGCAACACAAGCAATCATCATCAGGTGTGAAAACCACTTGAGCTGCATGGTTATATAACTACATCCTATCAGCAAGTGAATGTTTAATACCATGATATTTGAAAATATTCCTATGCTGTGGTGGTCAATCCAAACTTCACAACTTTTCAAGCCAAGGCTTGTGGATAATTGACCCTTATGGCGGTACCCCGGGGTACCAAATAATACAAAATGCCCGAGGCAATTAAATATTTTATTTCTGGGACACTATTTTTTTCCAGGGGTTGTACTTTACTTCGCGACTGGGGTACCGATCAATCTGAAATCAGTGCCACACTCCACGATGTCGAAACGTCAAACATTAGCATAAAAAATCCATTCTCAAAAAATTAAACTTTGAATAGCGCATCGTGAGTACAGCTCGTCGAGATGAGTCGATTGCCGCATCGCCGACCATCAGCAAGACTAAAAATTACTGCATCACGGACATGCGAGAGCCGGTGTACTATGGTACCCCGCGGTACCGCCATAAGGTTCAATTAACCGCCCAAATGCTGAGTCTCCTTTGTGTGAGGGACAGCTGAAGAAGCAGGGGCACCTCCTTTTGCCTTTGTAGTTTTAAGGGAGGAGTATCACAGGCTTCCATCAATGCGTATTTTTAGAACGTGCTAAAATCAGATATATGTAAAAAATATACTATAACAAAAATAGGCAATATCACTCTTAATATTATTCTTTGGAAAAATTAACAGTCTTTAGAGTGAACACGGTCCGTGGCTCGGGTGGCTGAGGGCCTTAATAGTCTTGCTCGCCTTCCTACAGCATCGAGTGGTGTAAATGTACTGTAAATGTACACAAGCGGTCGTCTTTTCCTCAAGACGACTGCTTGTGTTGCGATCGAAACGTCGTAGTTTTTTGTTATTTTGTATTATTTTCTTTGAACCTATCTACGTGACTTTACCGAAAGGCCCAAGAATATGAATTCCTGGTTATCACGAAAACTTTAAGTCAAGATTTAATGGTGGACCTCTTGAAGCATGTGGAGACAATAGACTGGGATAGGGAGAGATTGAATATGTCCGTAAACACTCCAGCCAGCTGATCTACGGATGCTCTGAGAACGCGGCTCGGGATGCCATCCGGCCCGGCAGGCACAGAGATTGAGAGCCCACAATACTTTTGAGCAGCAGGGGCCCGCGTCGGTGGGTCGGTGTTGTTTTTCTCGAAGCGAACAAAAAAGGTGTTTAGCTTGTCTTGGAGTGAGACGTCAGTGTCCTTAACGCAGCTGGTTTTCCCTTTGTAATCGGTGATTGTCTGGAGTCCTTGCCACATGCGTCTCGTGTCTGAGTCGTTGAGTTGTGACTCCACTTTGTCCCTGTACTGTCTTTTTGCTTCTTTGATTACCTTTCGGAGGTCGTAGCTGGCCTGTTTGTATTCGTCCATGTTCCCGGTCGTCCGACCGTGGTTAAATACGGTGGTTCGCACTTTCAGTTTTGCGCGGATACTGTCATCCACGATTTTTGGTTGAAATATGTACAAATCATCACCATTGGAACAACATCGGCTATGCACTTCTTGATGAACACGGTGACTGAGTCTGTGCACTCGTCCATGTTATTCCCGGAGGCTACCCAGAACATTTCCCAGTCCACAGAAGCAAAACAGTCCTGAAACACAGATTCCCATTGGTTAGACCAGCATTTAACAGTTTTAGTCACAGGCAATTCCTGTTTCAGCTTCTGCCTATAGATGGGTAGGAGCAGGATGGAGGCGTGATCTGATTTGCCCAACGGTGGGCGGGGGAGGACTTTGTATCCATCCCGGAAGGGAGAATAGCAGTGGTCCATAGTCTCGTCTAAGTGTGTGTGGCATTTGATGTGCTGGTGAAATTTCGTGTTAAAATCCCCAGCCACAATGAACGCGGCTTCTGGGTGTGCGGCTTCCAGTTTTTTTTTATTACCGTATAAATCCTTGAGAGCTTGAGTGGCGTCGGCCTGTGGGGGTATGTATACATTCGTGAGGATAACAGAAGATAATGGGGTCGGCATTTTACCGTCAGGTACTCCAGGTCGGGTGAACAGAATGATGATCGCTTCTCTACATTGCTGTGGTAACACCAATAGTTGTTAATAATGAAGCATACCACTCCTTTGCTTTTCCCCGACGCCTTTGTCCTGTCCCCCCATTCGATGGAAAATCCATTGGGATGAATCGCTAGGTCCAGCACCAGTGGGGAGAGTCATGTTTCAGTCAAACAAACGACATTGCAGTCTTTCACATCTCGTTTGTAGGAGATTATCGATCTAAGCTCGTCCAGCTTATTGACAAGGAACTGAACATAGGCTAGCAAGGTACTGGGAAGCGAGGGGCGATTGGCCCGTATTTTCAGCCTCACTAGAGCGCATCGCCTCTCCTGCCCTGTCTGTGCCGGCGTCTCCTGGAGATGAACACTGGGTAAGATAAACGGAGCTGCTTCAGGGGGTCCGAACAAAGGCTCCAGGTCAGGAAATTTGAAATCAAGGTGGGTAACCGATGATGTAATGACCAACAGTGCTTGGCGGTCATAATAAATAATAGCAAAGACGTTCTGAGTACAAAAAAAATAAAAAGTAAGAAAAAACAACAAAAAACTGCAAGGTTGTGTAGGAGCAGGCAATGAGGCTACCTTCTCTGTCGGGCTATTTTGAAGCTGTATTCCGCAAATGAGTTTTGATATGTGTGGCTTGCTGTCCATTGTGTTTGGTGCCAGGTGAAAACATTTTATGGCATGAGCTCAGGGACCGCAATGGAGAAGTACGCTGGAGGAGTGGCTGAGTACAGGTAAGGATATGCAAATGATGCTTGTCTGAAGAATCCTTCGTTTTCACGAACACAGGAAACCAAACTCTGCCTGTCCGGTTCTGTCCCAGAAACAGCACCACGGAACCGGGATCCATGTTCCCAAGTGCCACAAGATAATTAGGCCCTTTTTATGGGCTGGGCCTTTGACTCCCAATATTTATTGTGATTAGCGCATGGAAACCCTGTAGCCCCTATTTAAAAAATATTCAGTGTCTGAAATAAATCGTGATGAATGAATCGTGGCAGGGTTCAATGGAGAGGTGTCTTGAAGAATAAAACATAACCTGCAACATCTCATTGTCCACAAAGTTGACTTATTAAGAGTATGTGGATTGAAAAGGCTTTTTGCCTTTTGTGCAGAGATGACACAATAAAAACTACAAGTGTATTATGGAGTGTTCTGTTAATGTTTACATTGATTATATTTAAAATGTATTTTGTGGGTTATCGCTCTTTTAAGCATACAACTGCATTTTTTACAATATCACTACTAAATAGAAATAAGCCTTCAGCAGGATATTAATGGATACGTGCATCTGGAAACCAATGTTCAAATGCAGTTGAGTTTGTGTTCATGTCTTCACGATTGGTATCAAACTTAGGAGCTTTGTGTTTGTGTATGCAGGTGAGAGAGTGGGGCCCTTAACACAGGTCGATGAGCCTGTGTGTGTATATGTTACAGATGCATGGGTTTGCATATCAATAATGATGTGTGGGCGGCTGAGTAACCAGTGGAGAGGCACAGCAGGGGTAAGGGCATTTATCTTGCCTGCAAAAATTCACGCCCCAGTTGATGCTTTGCATCTGATGGATTCCAAACCCTGCCTCGGTCAAGACTATGACATGGTCAACAGCGCGAAAACAACCACCTGACCCCCACACCGCATGGCATGCTGCCACTCGTTAACTAATCAGACTTGATGCTCAGGTTATACAGAAAGTCTGCACACCGGTCCGTGTGTTGCGCATGGGGAAGAAAAATGTCGACCGGTCGTGGTGCTGCACCACTCCCTCATGTGCCATATCGACCTTAATGGTGCTCGCCGGCAGCAGTGGACCACCATGATTCCATAACGCTACGCATGGGTTGTCGTCGTCGCCGTCTTTGTCCCCGTGTGCGCGGGCAGGGCATCGGAGGGCAAGTCGGTGGAGGTCCCGTACCGCGGCGACGTGTCAGACACAGTGCGCGACATCCTGGGCGGCGTGCGCTCCACGTGCACCTATGTGGGCGCCGCTAAGCTCAAGGAGCTGAGCCGCCGCACCACCTTCATCCGCGTGACGCAGCAGATCAACGCCGTGTTCAGCAACAACTAGCCGGCACGCATCCGCTGGAGCGTTCGCCACGCGATGGTCTCAACGCGGCGCCGTCAATGGCCGTGCCCCGCCGATGTCTCTGTGCTAGGGGAGGGGAAGATGGCTGCTTCATTTTATAGGGCCTGTAACTTAATTTTATACAGCCCCGTATGAGGCCCATCACATTGCGCATACCTGTCAACTCGTACGGTTTACCCGTATTCTTGTACAGCGAAATTGAGTTTCCAGGTCCATCACAGGAACAAAAAATATTCTGTCTATTTGTGTTTCTCCCTTGTGATGGGACTTTTTAGTATGAACGTTGAGATTTATAAGGGTACAGCGTGACAAATAAAGTCGGAATTGGTCTGTAATAAGGTAGGCACTGATGAGGGGTTGACAGGTATGACATTGAAACAGCCTACTTAAGATATTAATTTATCACCACAAGCATCGTAGCCACACTAGTTCTGGAGTGGTACATTTTCCAACTGGCATCGCTGTGATTATAATTTTTCGTGCGCCCAGTCACTTCCATCACAGCGAGGGTGTGTGTTGCATTAGAGGAAGTGAACGAGGAGTATGTTGACTTGCATGGCCTTGCCAAAGGTATTTAAAAGTAACAATTCGGCTCTATGTAATAAAGAGTACCCCCACCCCTGCACGATAATAGTACAGAAAGACATTCCAAGTGCTTTAAATGATCGTAGAAACTGAATTATTCCTCGGCATACAACGATTCATTAACTTAGATCGTCATGACCATAACGCTTGTACGAATTGATTGTTTTATTTATACTATTTTTTTTCTTTCGGCTAAGGTTTGGGGCACAAGGCGGCTACAAAATTAGACATTACAATGAGGAATGACGGGATGGAACGGGTAAAGAGGACAAAAGTAATTGAGTCTCCGGATTCAAATCATGACCCAGTTCCTTCATTCGCAGAAGGAGGGGAGTGAATCGTTACACACAATCATTTTAAATTATGTGTTGATACTGCCTACGTTATTGATGAATGCATTGAGTTTTTGTTGTTGCAGTTATTCCAGCCCGCTTTACACCCGTTTGACCCAACCTCGGCCGCTTGACTCGCTTTCCTTTCCCATCCCAAAGCCAAGCGGTCAACCTCGCGAAGTTTCACCTCGCTGGGCCACTGGCAAAGGTGTTTGAGCTCCACTCTGTGGTGCTGCGTGAGCATTTGAGAATCACCACAAGGTTAAATTGATTGAGTTGGCTTTCGTCGGAGTAACTGGGCAGGAGAATTGTCCCTTTTGTCGCAGGCACAGGTGAATTTAGACCCCAGACAGACACAAAATGAGGTAATGACCATATTTGTGATTAACGAGAAAGTTCATGATTGTATCGCGTGTCATTTTAACAGTTATTCCTTCGGCTCTGCACATTTCGTCTTCACAGTGAACATTTCAGCTTTCGGGGGTTTTTAATGTGTTAAACCAGCGGTCCCCAACCTTTTTGGCACCAGGGACCAGTTTCGTGAAAGACAATTTTTTCGTGGAAGACAATTTTTTTTCACGGACCGGGGTGGGGGGGGGGTTCATAATTGGGTCTTTCCCCCCTTTTAAAAGAAGCTCTCCAGCGACGTTTGTTTTTTACTCATTTTGGCTACTGGGGTTAGAGTTTGTGGGCTTACCAACACTGTGACTGAGACAAGTGCGCAGTGTGGGAAAGGCGCGGACGGAAGTGGTAAATAATAAAATAATTGGCGGGCCACGCGCGGACTCACCGCTGTCACCTCCTGCTGTGCGGCCCGGTTCCTAACAGGCCGCGGGTTGGGGACCCCTGTGTTATACATTCCGGATCTCATCCGAACTACGTTTTAATATTACCAGGCTGGAAAAAAGATATATAGAACAAAAGTTTTGGACATTAACGAAGGATTATGAATTGACGTAGCCACTTATTTTAATACAACGATTTACTTAATAAGAATAATACTTGGCATTTAACAAATTAATATAGTGACAAAATGTGCACAATAAACATTCCACATGCCCATTTGTATCGACCTAATGTGAGAATGGGAATAACACGGAGAGTGTTTATTATTCTTGGTTCTTTTGGTAAAGTCACGTAAAAGGGAAACAATAAAACAATAAAAATATAAAACAATAAAATTCTCACGACGTTTCGACCGCAACACAAGCAATCATCATCAGGTGTGAAAACCACAGCAAGAAAATTTGTTTCCCTTCTACGTGACTTTACCGAAAGAACCAAGAATATGAATCCCTGCAGTCATGAAAGCTTTAAATCTAAATTTAACACGGAGGGTGTTTATTATGGAACAGCACGGCCCTATGGCTGATCCAATTTATTTATGTTTGCAGTACCAGTTTTACAATAAGTTCCCATGAGAACCCACTCGCAAGGCTTTCACCAATCCCACGTCCCAGGTCTGGACTGGCCGACCAGATAGCCAGGCATTTTGTCAGTTGAACTAAACCTGGAGTTAACCGTCACCCAGCCGGATGTAAATCACTTGCTGGATGATGGAAGTTGATGTTCAAAAGTTGGACCAAGATTGTGTAATGCAAGCCCCACGAGCGCTTGCTGAATATTCGTCCCGTTGCTTGGCAGTCGAGTTCTGCTGCACATGTTACAAAGTTCGCAACCAAACCACCTGGCTCAAGAACAGGCATTTGCATTGCCCTCCCAATCGTCACAGGGCGCAGCTTAAGCCAAGGTGGCTTCTGATATGTTGCACGTTGGGCCATGGCAAAAAAAACACTATCATCTGTAACGTGTGTTATGGCAAAACTTTAGGGTTATCGATTGATTGAAAAGGTTAGTCCATGTTTACCGGCTCTATAAATACATCTGTACCATTAAAGTTTCGTCGCTACAGGTGGTACCTAAAGTCAAATTATCTGGTCTGTGTTCACACAGCTGGATACGTGCGTGGGAAGGCGGTGGAGGGATTTGCTGGCCGAACGGACAATGTTTTCGCTGTCACGGAGTTAAGATGTGCTCAGACGAGAGTGCTAGGTAGCACTCATCTCCGCTGGGAGCCCTGCAGCAGAGCCATTGGTGGCAACTCCACTTTCTTCAAGAGGGGAACGGGGTTTTTTTCCACGCGCGCAAAATAAAATCTGCCTCCGCAAATCGAGTTGCCATCGAAGCGCTACTCTTAACCATGACCGGCGCCACTGGATCTAACCACTGGACCCAACCACTGTATCTAACCCATATCTTAAAGAGAGAGTCCGTGTCTTTAAGATCTTAAAGAGAGAGTCCGTGTCTTTAAGATCTTGCAGTTAACCAGCATTGACTCGAGCAAGCCTGGCTGCTGGGATACTGTATTTCAAAACCGGTGTAGAGTTTGCTTCTTTCTGAATTGTGAACTCCCACGGGGACTTTTAGCCGATGCGTTGTCAGAAATACTTTTGTTTTTTTGGAGAGACATAAAAAGGAGGCATCCGCTTTATCAATTGTGTGATATATATAAGTTCCTCGTGCTGCCATAATTCACCCCGGGGGTCTCCACGCAGTGAAGAGGTCAAGGTTGCACTCATGCGTTGTGTTTTCATTCTTTAACCATCATCGCTGCTGCGTGTCCTCTGCTCGATCGCCGACCGCGATGCTCATCAACACGTGATGGTGGTTCTTCGTTAGCCGTACCCGGCGAGCTACCACCGCGGCTGAGCGCGAATTTGTTTTCCCATGACGCCGATTAAGTCGCGGACAAAGGAGCCGCTTCTTAGGCGCCGGTGTCGGCAGCGCCGGCGGCACGTCAGCTGATTTCGGCGATGTGAGCGAGATCGCGACGAGAGATCAAAATAGCCGTGTTCTTATGGAGACGCGATGCGGGGGTTGCATTCCAAGTGTTAGCTGCGCTCGTTGTTCTCCCATTGACAATATGCTTTTTTATAAAAGGGAGGAATTTAGCCCATTTGGATGTCATGGACCTCATTTACACTTTTTAAACATAACACGGCTGAGCGCGCCGTGTTATACAATTGCGCTGCTATTGATGGTGTAGCAGTTGTGGAGCAATCGCGCAGCGCAGTTAGCGCGCTGCGCTACTTTCCCGGCGACTCGAATTCGATTCCCGCTCATGGCCAACAGCAGTGACGAATATCTGAACCGGTCCTGGGCCTCCCCTACGTCGACACGGCCTCAGTTGGGTCCCCGGTGTAGTGTGTCAACATCGACACTGGGGAGACGAAGGCAATCGGTCGTGGTGCTCGCCGTCCACCCCCTCGTGCCGTTCCGGCCTTCAATAGGTGTTCGTTGAAAGCACTTGCCCCAACAGTCTGTTAAGGCTATACAGGGGATCTTTGCCTTTTGATCTGTGGTATAGTTTCGCGTTCGCTGTGTTCGTGTTTTTCGAGCGCGTGCGGATGGTGTCGAGCGAGAGAAACCAGGCCGACGCAATTGTTCAGAGACGTGCGGTGTAATTAATAGTCATAAATCGAATCGATTTCGTATTGTTTTGTTCACGAGACAGGAGGGGGGAGTTAGCGACATTAGGGATGTTAGGATGGGTTGAACTTCGACTCTGGTGGCACATGCGACGATGATTGTGACTGATTCCGGTAATAATGATATCTGTTGCTAATGATCATGGTTGAGGATGATGAACGAAGGTGAAATCATTGCTGATACTGCTGATGATGCCACTGCTGATGCTGCAGATGACCTGGTGATGGGTAGAGCTCCAGTTAAAGTACAGAGAAAGATCCAACCCCATTGGACAAATCAACAACTGGCCATGAGAACGAGGCACATTGGAGGGCTTCATCTGTCTCACCAGCCTCACCTGGCAGCCAGGAAGAACCGAGCAGTTCGTGCATTGTGCTATGAATTGGCAACCTTAGTTCATAATAAACAATGGAAGCATGAAGACTGCAAAAAAATCAAGTTGATTGGTAAAATCACAAAGCGTAACCGTCATAAAACTCGGGGAGAAAACATTAAAGACCTTGCAAAACGACGTGCATGCAATGAATTATTCCACTGGAACACATTCTCGTTTTAAGTCGGGGGGAAGGTTCCATATGCCACACTTGGAGGGGTTTCCTGGTCCCTTTGCAGTACGACAAAGGTAAAGCACCAGACACCCGTGGACCTCATCGCAGAATAAGGATCAACATCAGGCGTGCAGTTTATTCGTGTTTACACAGGAATTAAATACCTCAAATGTGGAACGATGTATGCGTCAATCATTCTATAAAAACAGAGGGGGGTATCCGATTGGCCCCTGATGGGCCGTGGGCGAGAATAACAATGGAGTGGTTGCCAAAGGAGGGAACGCACCGTGAAGAGGGCACATCCACTGGATATGGAGCTCGTTACAGGTCCTAAGGGCAGAGGTCGGGAACCTGCGACTCTTTAACGACTGATTTGGTGACGTTATTCACATCGCATCGAGGCACTTAAAATTAGCAGGTTTTTTTTTTACAGAATTCGTTAAAAAAAAGGCCCATCGTGTTATTTCGGTTGCTGACAACGGAGTGACGGCTGAAGGATATTTATGTAGAACTTATTTGGCACTGCACGAAGCCGATCGCGCTAATCGGCGTGCGAGGTGCTAGGCAGCTCGGCGCATCCACTGCAGAGATAAGAGTCGTGAGATCAGCTCATTGTGCAGGAGTGAGATTGTGTAATCCACCCAGCTGTGTATAGAGCATGGCTGTTGATGTTACATTTAATATATAGGATCCTGGAGTTAACACAAATGTACAAACGAGGTAGAAAAAGCGATAAATAACAAGACGATAACGAGATTGAAATAATATGGATTCTTAAATAGCCAGCGTAAGTGCTCATTAATACATACAAATTAATAAATTTCAACAATCTCCAATGTAGACTTTAACAAACCGTTGGAGAAAGTTGCGAAACATTGTAACCACATGACAGTCGATACACACGTAGCCTATATAACCAGGCGATAACCGATTGAGAGAAAAAGCGGTCTCATGAAGGGAGACCCACACAGGATACACAAGCTCGCTTTCAAGATCTGGTAGAGTGGAGCGGAGCACTGGTGTTGATTCATCATCATCCAACCATCATACGATCATAACTATCGTGTGATCATCAACAATTGCATACGGCGACAGTGTTTATAATTGGAAGTTATTACAATTATCCTAATTGGTGCTGGCTATGGAGCCGTGGGTTGGTGGATCGCACACAGTTTGTGAAACTCCCTTCCCCTGGGTGACGAGGTGTCATACCCTGGCTCGCCAGAAGAAGGCAGATGAAAAAGTGGACTAATAGCCATCTGTTTCCATCTGCACCGGGATGGAGTGTTGCCCCCTAATGCACGTGGGTTTTCTCCAGGTATTCCGGTTTCCTTCCACTTGTATAATAAACAACTCATCATTAATTGTCTAAACACATAACACAAATTTAACAAACCCAATGGAGGACGCTCCTGAAAAAGAGTAATATGACCCAGTGTGGATTTCCTGGATAAATGTTATAAAGAACCGTCATGTGATCGGCAAAACTCATGATTATAACCATCATCATATGATCATCATTTCATCAGCAGCCTGTGACTTGACGTTCCAATTATCAATACAATCAGGTGCACGTGGCACCAGAGACTGGAAACCCCTAGGTGGAGTTTGTAGCCTCCTCAACCCGGAACCACAAGCTGCCAATTGCAGCACCCACCCAATTTAGCCAGGCTTAGTGGTGAGCGTCTCCGATCCTGTGCTTTGGAAGTAAGGGTGGAAGTCATGCAGAGATTTGTGGAACTCCCAAACCCGCTGGGCAGCGAGGTAGTGGCCCGTAGATGACAGGAGTGAGTTTGAGAGATGCTATCCACGAGTATTCACTGTAGGGTTTCTCCGGATTCCTTTCACATTAAAATTGACCAAACATGCCAAAGTAGCATGACCCTCCTGAAAAAAGTATTGAGATTCACTGAGGCTTTCTTGGATTAATTTTATTACGAACACGCATTGTCAGCGTGTCTATCCTTCCTCCAATGCCCATCACGCACACTTCAAAATGCAGGCAGGCTCAACACTTCCATTACAACCCAGGTCCTCCATTACACATTGAAGTAACAATGTTGAGTGACGGTCATAACGGCCAGCGGAACGCAGCTAAAGCTAGGGCGGGGGCATAAACATTAAAGAAATTAGTGTAGTAAGCGATTTATGTCTGATTAATGTACATTGAGTCGGATACATGTTAATTTTGTACTCTTTGTTTTTTTCGGTAAAGTTACGTGACCTTACCGAAAAGACCAAGGAGTATGAATCCTTGCAGTCACGAAAACTTCAAATCTATGTTAATTTTGCATAAGCGTATATTTAAATGTTAATTGACGTCATCATTTTTTGCGATATGTAATGCGTACTTAAGAGATCCCTCCCTCATGTTAGCCTTAGGCCCCCTCATAGCCTCAACCCGGCCCTGTCTATATGTATAAGGTACAGACAAGTCTTTCAAGAGTACCAGTTTATACATATTCTTTGGGTCTTTCGGTAAAACCACGTAGGTAGAAAAATAATAATAATATCACGACGTTTCGATCGCAACACCAGCAATGGTCATAAGGTGAAAACACAGCGGGAGAGCTTCCGAGGCAGGAAAAAAAAAACATGAGTTTATAGTACCCTTTGAACCTATTTGAGATGAAGACGTTCGCACCGACACCCCGGTCCATGCTATTCCATGGAGAACAAAAAAGGTTCCGCCGGTGACCCGATCCAGACCGTCGACCCGGGGGACCCCTCGAGAAATTCGGGACCCGATCTGTCGCTCGCTCACAGCGGGGAGGCCCTGGCCGGAGAGCGGCGTTCTTCATCACAAGGCCCGCGAGCCACCGGCGACCCCTGGGGTGGCCGCCTTGAGTGCGGCGCGTGACGTGCGGCTCCCGACAATAGACAACGCGTGGACGCAACCACCCCCCACCCCCACCCCACCCTCCACCCCCATCACATCATGGAACTCAACAGTGGTGTTTTCAAATGTGTGGCGGAATCTCACACTGATGCTGTCGTATCGGCGGAAGTGACCCCGCTTGTGAAAATGAGTGAAGTAACATTGGCGTTGACCATGATGCATGCAATGGCCATGGAGTCCCCGTCTCCCCAAGCTGCTGTCAAACGTCTCTCTTCACAGCCTGCGCCTGGACCCCTCCAGCACAGCCGACACCGCCGCGAGCCTCGGAATCTCCCCACTTATTTTACCCACTCGCCCGATCCCCCCTCCGACGAACTCTCCGCTCTTCGAATCGCCACGCAAATGGATTTTACTCTTTTTGGGATTGGCCTCCCGGATCGAGGGGAAAAGGGCGTCTGTAATAGCAATCGACTCGATCGATGAAGGAACGTTAAATAACCCAGCGTGTCACCGGATCCATCCTGGATGCCTCCTCCTGCGGATCCCTCCCGGTTCATTGGACGCGTCTGTCTCATTCCGTGAAGGCTATTGGACGCATCTGTGTTATATAACGGGGCTGATGAGCTCCGAGTGCTTTGGGCCGGAGGGAGCGACGTGACACCCGTGTTATGCGGGGACTCGTGTGGGCTCTCCTACTTCCTCCAACCCTCCCGCATTCCCCTCGCCACCTCTGTCCGTCTCTCTCCGAATCCTCGCTCCGTCGCTGGGTGGGGATTCAGGGACGCCAGCGAGAGGCTTCTTCAAGACCTGTGAACTCACCACCACCACCAACGAGAACAGCAACCCACACAACAACAATCAACAACAACATTCTCAAGTTCCAGCGTAGAACAAGCCTCCAACCCTCATAACCGCGAGCAACAACTACCACAACACCAACTATCACCTTCTATTCTGTGGGTCTTCGTTAAAGCCACGTAGATCATCGTCAACAACAGCATTCTTCATTTCTATCCTCGAACAAGCCTCCATCAAACCACCACCACCATAACAAATACCTCATTCACACCACCACCATCACCAACAACAACCAAACAACGACCACACAATTCTGCAATTCCCAGCGTGGAGAAGGCGTCCACCCACCCACCGCACCACCACCACAATCACCACCAACAACCAAACAACGACCACACAATTCTGCAATTCCCAGCGTGGAGAAGGCGTCCACCCACCCACCCACCGCACCACCATGAATCTCTCGGAGGCGCTCTTCCCGAACCCGTTTGTCGGGTCCCCGGGTCCAGACGGCAACGGGACCGCGGTGGCCTCCGCGAACCGCACCCGCTTCAGCCCGTGCCACAACTTCTCCATCCCCAACGAGGTGTTCCTCACGCTCGGCATCGTGAGCCTCGTCGAGAACGCGCTCGTCATCGCAGCCATCGCGCGCAACCGCAACATGCACTCGCCCATGTACTGCTTCATCTGCAGCCTGGCCGTGGCCGACCTCCTCGTGTGCCTCTCCAACGCGTGGGAGACAATCGCCATTGCGCTCGTGCACGGCCGCCACGTGCACATCCCCGCGCCTATCCTGCAGCACGTGGACAACGTCTTCGACTCGTTTATCTGCATCTCGGTGGTGGCCTCCATGTGCAACCTGCTCGCCATCGCCGTCGACCGCTACGTGACCATCTTCTACGCGCTGCAGTACCACTCGATCGTGACCATGCGCCGCGCCGCGGTGGTAATCGCGTGCGTGTGGGCGGCGTGCGTCGTGAGCGGCACGCTCTTCATCACCTACTGGGACCACAGGGCGGTCATCGTGTGTCTCATCGCGCTCTTCGTCACCATGCTCGTGCTCATGGCGTCGCTCTACGCTCACATGTTCGCGCTGGCGCGCTCGCACGCCCGGCGCATCTCAGCCCAGCCGCGGAGCTCCCGGCAAGGCCAACAGCACGGCGCCGCCAGCCTCAAAGGCGCCGTGACGCTCAGCATCCTGCTCGGAGTGTTCGTCTTCTGCTGGGCGCCCTTCTTCCTGCACCTCACCTTCATCATCAGCTGTCCCGCCAACCCCTACTGCTGCGCGTACATCGCCTACTTCCCGCTCTACCTGCTGCTCATCATGATCAACTCCGTCATCGACCCGCTCATCTACGCCTTCCGAAGTCCCGAGTTGAGAGTCATCATCCGCGACACGCTGCGCAAATGCGGCCGTGGTCGCGGCGCCAATGGCACCAGGAGCTCCAGCTGCTGCGTCCAGGTCCGCTGATGGCGCGACCCGGGCGCGAACCCCACATTCTGGTCCCCCTACGGGATGTAAGCTGAGTGGACTTACCCTGGGCATGGCAGTGGTGTTGGCGGCGGCGACGGCGCGACCTCCGCGAGCCAGCGCCGTGGAGCCAAGGGGTTGGTGGATCACATGTAGAGATTTGGGCTCCGAGGTGGACGGCAGATGGCAGTACAGCATGTGTGGTTCGTGAACCCGTTTGTGCGGACCTTTGGGTGTTAGACCCTCACATGCGAGGTGGGGTTTCTTGGGGTGCTCCGGTTTATTCCTACGTGAAGCAAACTCACACCTTTATTTACAAATTGGTCAAAAATCTCAATGTAGCAGGGCCCTCTTTCAAGCATACTGAGCATCGGCGAGGCTTTCTTCGATAAATGTCGTAGTTATTGTGCGTGGAACCGGCTCATGCACGTGGAAACAGATCGGGGCTGGGAGGCAATTCCGATCTCCTTCCCTATCCCTTCAAGTTTGGGACACGAGATCAAAGAAGATCGTCATTCCTCAATCATGGGCCTCCGTTGCTAATGGCCCCAACCACTTTCGAGTTCCACGCGCCTGGTCCAGTCATCGCCATCCTCTGCAACCCCCCCCCCCCCCCCCCCCATTTACAGGGTATGATAATCATCATAAATCATTTTAAATCCCGACATATGAATGTATTATAAGGTAAAACGCCCCCAACGCGTTCTATAACATTGTTAGGCAGAGGTGGGGAAATTCCACGGTCTTTTGGCGAGGCCAAGTCTGTCCGTGTTAACGTTACAATGATAAGACGTGTTATAGCATCTACACATGTAAATTCGTTCACCGGGTGCAGGTGAACAGACCTCGTGTCGTGTTGCATGCAAAGTCCATGTTTTTGAAAGGATGCTCGTGTTTTGCTGTTTATACAAATTATGTTTACAAAGCGTCGCGCAACATCACGATGTGAATACATTGCTGGACAAAGGCCTCCCTGTGCCGTGTCACTCTTGGCGAGTATTTGACCATACTTCATCAACGCTGGCCAGTGCGGGTAAGCGACGAATGCAGGTGGCCCAGGAGGGGATCTGAAATCAATCGCACACTGATTTTGACCTTCGGGAGGTATAGACTTTAAGTGGCAGTTTTCATAACGCAGTGCGCGGCTGACACAGGACATGACATACATTGTATTGAGTCTGAAAATGGTAACGAATATAATTCGCATAAAAAATAAACGAGATACGGATCAAATTTTTTTTAAGCTTTCGTGACTGCAGGGATTCATATTCTTGGTTCTTTCGGTAAAGTCACGTAGAAGGGAAACAATAAAATAATAAAAAATATAAAACAATAAAATTCTCACGTGTGAAAACCACACCTGATGATGATTGCTTGTGTTGCAGTCGAAACGTCGTGAGAATTGTGTTGTTTTATATTATTTAAATTATTATTTTATTGTTTCCCTTCTACGTGACTTTACCGAAAGAACCAAGAATAGAATCCCTGCAGTCACGAAAGCTTTAAATACAAATTTACTCATTGGCAGTCAGGTAAAGCGTAATTATGCATGAGTCGATTATACTTTTTCATGTCTACCGTCTTGTTGGTATGTTTTTAGATAATTGTTTTTTTTGCTTAATTTGGATTTTTTTCTTCGTGTCATTAAGCTACGTAACGAAGAACTCGTTTTTCTTTTTACAGCCATTTGTCAATCAACTGCTGTTGTGAATGTCTGTTGATCATCGGGGTTGTTTGAAAATACTTCAACAACACTAGTTCGTGCGGATGAAAGAAAGGCAGCGAGACAGATTCACATAAAACTCGCCACTTATGTTAGCAGCGGCACTTATGATTCCACGCATATCCAAATAGCACTGTTGACGATGTACGGTGCGAAAGAAGTTCAACATACATACATACTTTTGATTTAAAGCTTTCGTGACTGCAGGGATTCATATTCTTGGTTCTTTCGGTAAAGTCACGTAGAAGGGAAAACAATAAAATATATAAAAAATATATAAAACAATAAAATTATCACGTGTGAAAACGACACCTGATGATGATTGCTTGTGTTGCAGTCGAAACGTCGTGAGAATTGTATTGTTGTATATATGTTTTTATTGTTTCCCTTCTACGTGACTTCATCGAAAGAACCAAGAATATGAGATACGGATCGAGAAATGTACGTAGGTATATATACACACACATTGTTCAAGGCTCGTTACCATCAAATCGCATCCTAATAGGAATCTGCATGACCTCTCCACCTCATCCGATCTGCCGGTCCGGGAGGTCAGCTTAATCAAGCGACAGGCGGGATTGATCGGAATGACATTTTGATGGTGTCAAAATCGCCTCCGCTTAAATTTGACCCATGTATTTTAAAATAGAGGGGTTTTTTTTACTTGCGTGAAGTTTGAGTTTGTTTTGTCTAATCATTGAATGCAAACTCAAGAGGCCAGGATGAGTCCCATGTTTGCACGAGTCACCTGGTTCACCAAAACGACAATAGTCGAAACAAACAAAACCGATACAATAACAATCAAACAAAT
Organism: Petromyzon marinus; assembly: GCF_048934315.1. Lineage (NCBI taxonomy): Eukaryota > Metazoa > Chordata > Hyperoartia > Petromyzontiformes > Petromyzontidae > Petromyzon > Petromyzon marinus. Next base: position 10,166,223 of record NC_133691.1, on the reverse strand, counting down.
ACAATCGACGTAAATGGTAATAGCCTTATAAATACATTCAGCAGCTGCAATGAATGCATCTCAATATCTAAATCAGCACAACCTCCCGTAAAACTCGTGACTTGTGTGGCCCACCCCCAATCGGATTCCCTTCGCCTCCCCGAAAACAGACGCTGCTCCGTGGGGCGTCTCGGCCCGTGTGAGGCCTCTTTCTCCCCGTCCTCAGTTCTCCCGACTCATTTGCTCCCGTTTCTCCAATCCCTTTCGACCCGTTGCCCCTTTATTTCTCGTTCTCTTCCATTTCCAGACCCTTTTTCTTCGACTCCAGTTCCTCTGACCGTGGTGCGTCACGGGAAGAAAAAAACAACAACCGTTGATCGTAAAATAGAATTTGATTGCGCTAAATGGATAAAACCAACTTCCAAATATTCAACAACACCAATTGTAAGTGATGCACATTGCAATGAGCAGTCGGCACAAAGGCAGAGCATTGTGCGTTCCCTTTCCTGAACGCAGAACAAAAAAACTCAACACACACGCAGCCTTGCGTGCGGTCATTCCCAATGGATGATTGTCTCCCTGAACCATGGGAGACTCATATTCTTGGTTCTTTCGGTAAAAGTCACGTTGAAGGGAAACAATAAAATAATAATAATATATATAAAACAATAAAATTATCACGACGTTTCGACTGCAACACAAGCAGTCATCTTCTTTGGTTCTTTCGGTAAAGTCACGTAGAATGAGAATAAAATAATAAATTGATAAAATAAAATAACACAATAATATTCTCACGACGTTTCGGCCACAACACAAGCGGCCTTCATCAGGTGAAGGGACGAGACTGTCTGGTAGGACAGCGCTGGAGTCATCATTAGGTGTGAAAACCAACGGCAAGAAACTTTTGGTTTTCACACCTGATGATGACTGTTTGTGTTACAGTCGAAACGTCGTGAGAATTTTATTGTTTTATATATATTTTATTGTTTCCCTTCAACGTGACTTTACCGAAAGAACCAAGAATATGAATCACTGCAGTCACGAAAACTTTAAATCATGTGAGTCTCATTAATACCAAACGTAGCCACGCTGGTCAGTGCACGTTGAAGGACCCGCGGACTGGTTCTGGCAGCACTTGCACTGATGTTAGCCGTGCAGATTAATTGCCAATTGTCTAGACTCGACAATGGATTATTTACTATTTCGTTTCCACGGCCTCGTGTATTCTGCCTTGATCTCGTTTGTTCGATTCGCCCACAATCGTAACATCATAACTTAATTTGCATACATAGTTAATAATCACGATTTGATGCATGTATGCAGGCAGTCGTTAGCGCATGCAATAATCAAATACAATCAAAAGATTAGGGACGAATAAAAAAAATGTTGTACATAACACGGTGTGCCGGGGGGGTCGAGGTGGGAGCTCTGCCCCGTACAGCTCCGGCTGCAATTAATCCGTGACGGTGTGAAACAGTTTCAAATATGAATCAACCTTCGATGTACATATTACTATGTATAAAGCATGCATTCCGAGGTCGTTCACTTAAATGCCATATTAACGCTGTAAGCCCGTACGTGTTGATATACGAGACACAGTCCGTTTAAATAACAGCTTCTACACACAACCCTCTCCCCTTACGGGAGATCGCTCCTCATTTCTCCCGTGTCGCATCTCTATCCCCCCCCCCCCCAGCTGTAGCCCTCTTTGTGCGTGGCTGCTGAAATTAAGGTCAGCAGTACAGGGACTCCTCTTACGAACGAGTTAGGTTCCAGAGGTCTGTTCGTAAGTTAATTTGTTCGCAAGTCCAACTTTACTCTTGTCGATTCCAAACATGTTGTACGGCATGTACACTAAACACCGGAAATGGCTTTAAACGTTGTATAATCTCATGTAGATGCCACTGGTTCTTCGCGTTCTGCACATGTAGATGCCACCACCGCCATATGTTGCTCGCACGTACGACTCTAGGTCCGAAAAGGCAACTCGACATACGGACAGGTTTGTTCGTATCTCTGAAAGTTTCCAAGTCGAATGTTCGTAAATAGAGTACCTCATTTGGTTAAACATACTGCACACTTTTCTCTGCTAAAATGCCGCACCTGTCGAATGCCTGGATATGCTGCATGCAAAACAAAAAGTGTGCATCTAGTACACCATTGTTTAGTGTCCTCTGCTGCCGAACTCTCTCCAGACATCCGTGCTGTCGACTCCCTTGAGCAAGTCGATGCTTAAAACCTTCCTGCCATCTTCTCCAATGATAACCGAGCGCCTCTTCTATAAACACGGCCATCTCCACGTGGTGTTCTTTAAATCCACATTATATCGTATCATAATGCACAACTGTTTGATCGGCTGACTACTTACCTCAAGCTCACGTGTTTACCGTCCACATAATATAGCATTTGTATATATGCTGCACGGTATTAAGAAATGTAATGTATAAAATAAAAGCAAGGCATGACATCAACGTGTGGTTATTTATTACGAATCTGCAATGCATGCTCTCCTTCCAAGTCATGCATTTTAATATTTTAAAAAATAACCCGTAAAAATGTGGTTCTGACTCGGCAAAAAACCGAACGCAGTAAAACTAAATACAAATGACAACACACATTTAAAAGTGATTTTTAGCTTACCCTGAGATTTTACGAAGCAACAAAATATATATATCAGGAGAGTCACTCTCAGCAGTTGTGCACTGCGACCTGTTTTCCAAAAACTGGATTGTAGAACGAAATGCGTCAACATAAATGGAGGAATCCGTCACCAGTTTACATTCGCCGATGTGGTCACTGCAGTACAAGACACCGCGGAAACGAATAACACAACAAATGATTAGTAGGGGCGACATTGGACTTACGATGTCACGTACAGCAAGTTGACGAAACATTCACACATCTGTTGGGAGGTTCTCCTTTAATATTTCCGTCTAATCAGTCTCCCGTTTGGGAATGCGTCATTACAAAAGGGTCGAGCTGAAAAGCTGAGCGTGGCAACACAACCGGAGGCCGCGCGACACCGCACACCAACGACCCATCTACGCACTAACTACGCGACTTTACCGAAAGAACCAAAGAGTATAGATTTTAAAGCACATCGGCTCCAGTGGCTTCCTGCTATCAGAAGGAAGAGCATACAGCGGCCGTCTGAAACGCTTTCCCGATATTATGAAGCCACTGGAGCTATGCACTTTTAAATCTCGATTGGAAACTAATTTCTTCAGAACTGCTTTTTGCGTTTAGTTTTGTTGTCTTTTCCCCAGCACCTCCGATTGGCACGGTTGGCTACGTACTGTGGGAGAGAAGTTCAAAATACATCCGTACATACATAGAGGCAAGTTATCACAATCTACTCATTGGCAGTCTTGGTTCTTTCGGTAAAGTCACGTAGAAGGGAAACAATAAAATAATACATTATTACTGTGGTTTTCACACCTGATGATGATTGCTTGTGTTGCAGTCGAAACGTCGTGAGAATTTTATTGTTTTATATTTTTTTTAATTATTATTTTATTGTTTCCCTTCTACGTGACTTTACCGAAAGAACCAAGACTATGAATCCCTGCAGTCACGAAAGCTTTAAATAAAAATTTACTCATTGGCAGTCAGGTAAAGCGTAAAGCGACAGCCACCACAAACTTCCACATCTGTCATGACCTCCCCCCCACCACGCACCCAACCTGTCACCAATTAACATATCTATCAGAGGTTATTGTATCCAGATCTTTATTGTTGGGTATCAACTTTGGAATCAAGAGATTATTTTGCCAACAAGGTCGTCAATGAACGTAACTCATTTCGTCAGTGTTTTAATACAAGTCTGCATTCAAATCGGGACTGATCTGTGAATAAAAGGGTATAATACATACATTTTCAAGTGTTGCTTTCAGCTATAAGTTACTGTGTACGTGTATACATCGATTTGTCAATCCACTGCTGCATCAGGGCATCCCCACACTTTGTCAATGGGGTAATTTGGCCAGACTTCACACCACACGGCCTCACAGCCCTATGACAACCGGTTTGTGCATGGAGTGGGCACCCATTCAAGCATGATCCAGGTTCAAAACCAGCTTAGTTTCTGAGATCGGACACATTCAGGGGGGATTTGGTCATTCCTATATTTACAAGAGCTCTTATGGACAGACTAGTCCAAAACAGTAGTTGTGTGGAATATCCACAAATGGCTTAAGTCTGCCAAAAGAGTATTGCACCTCCCAAAGCCTAAAAAAGAGTGTGCAATCGAACAATATGGATGGATATACCGTGGCCCACATAACAGGGTGTTTCTGTGGGACCTAAACAGTGAACATTTTACTCCCGAAGGGCAAAAATTAAATGGCGTTGAAAGCAAAGGCGACGAGTTAACTTTATTTCCACGCTTTGCAGAAAAACCAGTCACAGTTTGAACTGCTATTTTTGGATTGTTGCAGAATTGTGCAGCGATGGTGTGGTGCCATTTTTATAAGCTGCATTGGGGAGAAAATCGTAATAATGGGGGCTTTCCAGGAAAATATGGGCATCCCACCCGTGAATGAACCCAGTATTTCAAGAGCACACTGATAATTAAGCTTCTGTGAAGTCTTCTTAAGAGCAATTCATGACATTTAAAAAAAACAAAATCAAATCCACATTAACGCGTGTACGACAAAGCATCTAGAGTTTATTTACAGTCAGACTGCACTGTTCTCGTATCCATTACCAGAAACAGTACAACGTGAAGGTTCATGTAAAAAGGTCACAATCTTCTGTAAGATAAATGGACAAAAGGTGAAACGAAATCGTACATAAACATCACCAGCTCACTTTAAAATACGTATAAAACACGACTGCTGGAGTTGTATAAAACATAAAAACATCGTCCACGCCTCTAAATTAACTGTAATAAAAAGAACAGCCACTGTAAAAATTATAGGCGGCTTGGAAAGAAAAAACATCGGAGAACAAACTGCTGGCTTATGAAAGGGGGCACATTTAAGGACGAGGATCACGGAAATGCATATGGATTGGGCACAGGATCGCAGCGTGTGGACAATGCCACGATACTTGTGTACAAGTGGTGGTGGCGAGTGGCAGCAACACCAAAGGAAAGATGCTTCAGTGACAAAATAAATCCGCACGAGTATTTTTTTTTGTTAAACCATCGCCAGAACTGTATATGATTTTAAAGTCAATTATTGTGCAGCAGGGGCTGAGAGGTCATATTTGCACCGTTTTATGGACGAGTTCAAACACAGAAACCGTAATGAAAGATATGGGGCAGTGCACTCACACTGTAATTTTAAACCTTAAACAGGTGCATATGGTTCACAAATCATAACCCCGTGATTAATGTTGCCAATAGATGAAGCTCCGTGGTGTGGATGTGGGCATAGGGGAGTTTCTACTGCCAAAGCATTTCCACTTCTGAGGTTACAGACACCAAAGCAAATTCCAGCACCTGCCATGTAATGATTTTCACAACTAAATGTATCGACGTGGATCATTTACATTTCCTTACCCCATTCATTTTATAGCACAAAAACATTTGCAGGTCACAGCACCTCAGTTGTAGATGAAGTTGAACCTGTGAATAAAGATAACATAATCAGTAGATACTTTTTGTTATCCATGTTACAGATAATTCAAAACTTTGAGTAAAAATAAAACATTAAGGTTAAACAATGGTTATTTTTCATTTTACCATCATGTACATGTGTAATGACAATACAGCCTGCATGCAGTGTGAGTGGACTAGTGGCCACGGGAGGTAATGACAGTTGTGAGTGCGAAGCAACTGGTGGCTACGGGAATGATCGAGAAGGGATCATGGTCAGGTGACGGAAGAGGACGGTGGAGTCTGCCGGTGGCACGAGTGTCCAGAGTGAGCGAGAATGATCGAGAAGGGGGGCGTAGCCTCGGTTGGTATAAAAGGGGGAGATGTGCTGGAGACTCGGGGCTGTTGCAGTGGGGGTCTCCGCCTGATGTCAAGTGGATGTGTCTTCAATAAAGTGCCATCTCAAGAGAAGTGTGTCAAGTCGTCATTACACATGTATAGCCCTTTTGCCAATTTACTTTCTAGGCGAGGGCCTCTCCCCACCGTGTGGGTTGTGAGGTTTATTATGAGGATACTTGACCACATTCTCGTCTGTGCAGGTTGGTGAAGGCAGGTAGCATAGCAGCACAGCACAACAATGGATTTTACTGTTTTGTACTCTGGTGCCCAGCACATGGCTCAGCCCCATCAAATTTCACAACAAATTTATATTTCAAACCTGCTGAGTAGCTGAGGGAGACTTGAGATGATGGGTCCGTAACCGGGCGCGTTGTCGTAAAGTTCAAACAGGGGTGCGGCAACCAGCTTGTAGTTCTTGGGGACGGCGAACAGAGCTTCAGAGGTTGAGCACAACACACGCAACACGTCTGGTCAGCGCTGCAGGGACAGACAAGGCCTGGCGTGGTGTCGGCCACGCAACCAACACCTGTTTCTTGCGGTTGCACCCGACTCAAGAGCCGCATGGCTCACAGGGCTATACCTCAGAAATGGAACTTGAACCGCTCACCTTTCTCCGATAACTGTACTAGGAACAGCTTCTTGTGCTCCTTCGGCTTGGTGATGTGCGCAGGTATGTATGGGTACTGCACACAAACGCACGCAGAGAGAAATAATTTAGCATCACCTTGAGTCTAGTTGATCAAAATCCCCATATACCCCTGGCAGGCTGTTGGATAAAGTGCTTTAAAGCGAGCACCTATGAAGGTTAGACGCACGAGGGGGTGGTTTGACCAGCACCGTGCCCAGCCAAGTTTGTCTCCCCAGTGCTTATAAATGTACATTCTGCACCAGGAACCCATGAGGCTTAGTCAACCAAGGGGAGGCCTAGGAATGGTTCAGATATCGCTAACCACTGATAATAGGTGTGATCGGGATTGGAACCCAAGTCAACAGATTTGAAGTGGAGTGTACCATACCATCGCTCCCCACATGACTGCAATAATTACCACCAACAAAGGAGATGATAATTGCCCATTAGAGCATGAAAACAACACTGACTTTTGACATTAAAGTAGTGTCATTAATGTGGGTTTTTAAGCATTATAGACAAGCGAGTAAAAAAATATAGTATTCGTGTGCAGCACATACTGAAATCCCTCATAAATGGCTGCCTCTGGGCAATCACATAAGACGCGCCATGCGGTTTGAACATTGAACTGGATTCGACCGACGATTTCATGACTCTTCCAATGGATAACAGACTCTGAAAACAAGTATCAATCCACTGATAAACGAATTTACAACGCTACTTAGAAGCAGGTGTTGGAACATTTTCACAATTAAACGGGCTCTGCACTCTCACCTGTGCCTGCTCAAAGTTTGGCCTCCACCAGTTGCTGATGCAGTCCTCAATCACCCAGTCCTGCTGCACTCCATCTTGCCGGCCGAGGATCTGTCAAGCGCATGCAGCGGACATCACGTCATGCCTAATTTACGTGTAGTAATACCTCGCCGAACGTGGGGGTTACATTCCTGGAAAATGCAATGTTGGGCAAAACTACGTTCTCAAATCATATACTTTATGGGAAAAAAGGGTGGCATTCCTGGGTCCATAATTATCACCCCCTACCTTTGCTGAATTAATTTTACATGATTTAAAGCTTTTGTGACTGCAGGGATTCATATTCTTGGTTCTTTCGGTAAAGGCACGTTTTATATTTTTATTATTTTATTGTTTCCCTTCAAAGTGACTTTACCAAAAGAAACAAGAATATAATTCGACATGATTTATTATTGTACAAAAGGATGCAGAGTCGCTCTCCATTTCTTGTGTGTGTGTATACACCGTTTATTTTTCAATTTCACCTCAACACAAAACTCCCGTCTCCATTACTCTTCCCGCACTGCGCACTCATGCCCAACGCTTGCCCGACTCCGAATTGACAGCCCCGCCCCTCGCCCCTAACACTGCAACTCCAAACATCACTCCCCATTCGTCCATATCTTCATGAAACAATAAACGCCCGAGTTTGGCGTAATGGGTGTGGTCGGTCTGTGTACATCACGTTCACTTGAACGTTAATGATATGCCATCTAGGTGTCCGTACGAGTTGATGGCTAGATGCATGTGATAATCTGTGAACTTTTGCGTTGTGTTGAGTATGTGCTACATTATCACACGCAAAAAAACACAAAATATACATGGTAAATAAATCGTTGTCAATGAATTTATTCACACCATCATACCTTCCAAAAGATGCAGCACTCTCAAATCTTGCAAGCTTATCTAACTGCACTTTTTGCACAAAAGTGATCACCTTCCTCTGCTTTCTCTCACTCGAATCATCACCACTCAACTTACACTTAGGGGCCATCATTAAAAAGGAAGACCACATGAGAGTGTTGAGGAGGGAAAGTGGGGACGAGACATTCATCCGCATCATCTACTGTACTGTACAAGCAGACCACGCACTACTTGTCAACGTGGACATGATAATCTAAGCAGCGTCAAAGCGCGTATAGCTTATGGTACCTACGGTAAACGCGTGATTAAAGGCACTCAATAGATAAGAGGAAGTCGGTCATAGGCAGTAGAGAGACAAAGGCGTTGAGCCTGGAATTGAATATGGGGAGGTAGTTGGCCGTGCAGGCATTGAAATGGCTGTATCTCTGGTCTTACGTTATGGGTAGGAACTCACCTCAGCCAGCAACCGCTTCAGCCCATCAACTTCGTCCTCCCCTGGGTTCAGCTCACCGCCGGGCCTATGATATACACACACACACAAAACCAGTCCCATGTAGGTCAATTCCCGTCTAACTTCTTCGGGATCATGATACATTAATTTAGGGGTTTTTTTTTCCTCAACGTTTAATCAAATTTTATGGTCTGCATCATATCATGAGATGACATAACCATTCGGAACGCCAGCAGACTAGTCCATCACCCAGAATTACTTCATTAAAATTACACAAATAAAGTTAATCCATTTAGTAATTGATAACTAGTCTGATACTACACACTAGCCACATTTGATAATCCAGTTTCATATAAGCTGGCCAATAAAACATTTCGAATCTGAGCGATGTGATTAGAGGTGGAGACGGAATGGCATCAATATTTTGAACAATCCCTTTGCATGTTCACTAGTTCATGTACATGCACGACCCTCACAGTTTGAAGAAGGTGGTGCCAAGCTGCAGCAGCAGCACGTGCGGCAGGCGGTGCTCGTGCACGATGAGAACGCCCTCCACAGAGCGCCGCATGCCGATGCGGTCAAACTCTTCACGCATGCGCTGGAAGCGAGCCGCCACCGAGCTGTCCTTCTCGTACAGTGGCTCCTTGGTGCCGAACGTGTAGTTAGTGAGTGGGTACCTGGGCACGCGCAGCACACAGCGAACGCCAGAGATCAACCCCCCCCCCTCTGACTTTTGGCACTTGGAGAGTTGGGCTCTTATGATTTGGTGCCTGATGTGCAGCCTCATTTGTCAATTCACTGCTGGATTATGGGTGTCTCCTTGGCGTGCGGGTCAATGGGGTTATTCTCACATACATATATACTCAGAATTATACACTGGGTTTGACTTTACTTTTTTAACAAGTAAGTTTTATTATTGGGATTATATCATATTGTTTACATACGCGTAACATGGGTGTTTAAGGTTTGCTTCCACAGGAATGACCCGAGTACAGACAATCTCCTATTTACTTACGTGACTAACTCGCTGACAGATTGCATGTGTTGCTGAGACCGTACCTGATTACAAAAATTAGAACCTGGTTTCCATGAGTTGGAACAGCATTGCAACCACATTACAACCGATTATATGCTTGTGTTACATTTAGGCTAATAGAGTGAACCAAACCGGATAAACGAACCAAAACAAGACAAAAAATTCATTATGAATGAAATTGTGGTAATTCATAGAATCTGAGGGGAGATCGTAAATTGTTGAATAACTAGACACTGACATTTAACGTAACAAAGTGATTATATATCCAGAAAAGACTCAATGAGTGTCAATATTAAACACATACTATTGTAACACTGCATTGGCAGTGGTGAAAAAGTATAGCACAAGTAAAACATTCAAAATGTTCACCCATGACACTGCCTAATTTAATAAGCGACGTTTTGAGCATTGGCCCTCTTAATAGCATTCTTCAAGAACCATTTCCCAAAACGGTGCCTTATTATATAAATGTCATATTAAGGCAGTGTTACTGATGAACGTGTAACGTTTTTTGAGTCTCGAATATTATTCTTTACGAGTGTTCGACCCTGGGCTGTGTGTCCCATTCAATAGTAAGTGTTTTGCAGGTGAAACCAATAATGGGGGACCTGGGATAACAGTTGAAGGTCCACCGATGTGGGCTCATCAACCCACTTGCTTCACTGCCATCTGCGGGCCACCTCGCAGCCCAGTGGATGTGGGAGTTTCACAAGATCCGCGTGATCCACCAGACCATTGTCTCCAAAGTGTGGGAATACAATTGGGCACAACCACGGCTATCTCCAAAATCCATTGAGACCAGAAGCATTGAACTTGTGATATAGACCATCTTTGTTATGATGACTGGAAGCTTACACGTGTTCACAAGGTCAATGGCACTATAATTGTATGTGTGTAGGGGACTGTACAGGGAATTGATAAAATAAACACGTTGTAAGAACTGGTGGCGGATGAAAAACAACACGTTGAGATCATTAAGGACACGTGATACACGCGGGGCGAGGTTCACTGTCCAATTAAGGGTTGGGCCGAGAAAGTAGAAAAAGGACGAAGCATTTGGTCGAGGCGCTGGCTGTGGACGATGACGACGGTGAAGAAGTGGGGCTGACTACATCTTGGACGAGTTTGACCTTAAACTACGAAAATAAAGAATTACCCTTTCTATAAAATGGCCGTCTCCAAAGAGTTTCTTTACACTGGTGGCAGCGGTGGGATGCTGTCTACGGCATCACTAAGAAGGACCCGAAAATGAGCTCAAATGGAAGAGGAGACGCCATCCCTACGCACCCCGGGTCCACGAGACCCGGACACGAGAACCGAACTCCGCTGGCGGCCACATTCCCCAAAGAGACGGAGGAACCTGCTGCGGACCAGGGAGCCCGAGACGCCACAGCTGGAGAGCTTACTGGACAGCTGGAGTCAAATTGATGAAAAGCTGGACCGCCTTACATTGTCAAAGGAACGGCTGCTGACGATGATCATGGAAGATCATTACAGCGCGGCGAGCCGGGGCCAATCAACCTGCACGGCCGGAGGTTTCGGCTGCATCGACCGAGCCACTGCCTTCAGGGAAGACACAAGCCATCGCTGCACCGCCCGAGCCACCGCCGCGGCTGCTCACTACTAAACCAACCTGGGGCCCGATGGAGAGGATACGAAGATTGGGACCCCTTAAGGAATTCCCCGCCAGCGGACAGCCTTCGTGAAACACTTCGAAGTGGCCGCAAGTCATTGGATGGAACGAAGTGGAGGCACTCCGAGCGCTACCCAAGGTGCTCAATGACGGAGCGCTGACAGCCTTCTACACCATCCCAGAGACCCAATGCGCAACGCTACAGCACGCATACGAGGAGATGGCAGAGATCTTCGGGCACATGAGGAAGCAGGAGCGCCGACCCAGATGGCGGAGCAGGTGACGGAGACGTCGGAGAGCGGAGGAGCTTGAGAATCAACAGAGCCATTGGAGACAACAACAGCCATCGTCAGCCCCAACATAGCCGGCGAACTACAAGCCATCTTGGGAGGAATGGTGGCAGCCATCCGCGAGCTCGCCAACCCAAGACGCGATCGACAGCAGCAGCGACGATGGCAGATCCCCGTAAGGACCCGGGAGCGACCGGAGATCAACCGCTATCGTTGCGGGAAACCGGGCCACATCACAAGAGAACGCTCGGGTCAAATTGACCCGGCACAAGGAAGCCATCTCTGACCACCACTGCGGAACTTCACAAGAAAAAATTAGGGCTAGTCGCGGCACAACAAGCAGCCGGCCAGACCATGCACACACCTCATCGTCAAACCCCTCATCACCATCATTACCTGCATACCACTCCATCGCGGCGACCCGATGCGACAAGGCAGGGCGAAATTGGACAACTAAAAAAAAGTGGAAAAATCTAGCGAGGCGGGTTGTAGCGGCAGCCACAGGGACATCATTGCGAACAGGGACAGTAAGGGGAACCCTTAAGGTGTTGGTGGACACGGGGGCATCAGTCACCATCATATCCGCGCTCGTGCTTGACATGCTACCTACGAAGAGCCGTCACCTAGAACATAGTCATTTTGTCGCGGCAAACGGCAGGAGCTTGGGAATAGTCTGCAAAGTAAAAATGGAAATCAGAATAAGTGAACTGCATATAGCAGGGCCCTTATTAGTCTCCTCCTCGTTAGCAGTGCCCTGTTTATTGGGAACCGATTATCTAGGTCTGTTACCCATTCAAATCCTAACAGACCAGGGCTGTATCGAGACAAGAAGGGTCCTTGACTGTGTTCAACACTGTTACGGTTAAACATGAAATATAGCCGGGACAGCTATATTTTTCGCCGGGGGAGGGGGGTAGGGGACTGTTCAGGGGAATTTATTAAATGCAAGCTTTACTACCCGGCTTTGCCTGAGACTTGGATTCTTGTCTTGGATTAATACACGGCCTACGCGCAGGGTGGGGTGCGTGACGTCAGCAGCACACTGCGTAACGCTGCCGCATGCGGGTGACATCACAAATGTGACGTCACCGCTCACTTGCCGCGTAAAATATATCCATCATTGCGCCCCCCCCCCCCAAAAAAAATATATATATACCAAAGTCTATTTTTAGAATTTTTGCATGGTGTACATTCTTGAAAGTTCCCACATGGCAAATTTTAAGTTCGTTGCATGTCGGGAAGTACGCTAAACATTTTGAAAAGACACATTCACAAATTTCACTTTTACATACAGTATAAAGACGTTGTAAGAACTGGTGGCCGGACAGAAAAAAAAACATTGAGATAATTCAGGACACGTGACACACGCTGGGCGATGTGCGCTCTCCAATGACGGGTGGGACCGAGACAGTTTATAAAGGAGGACGAGGCATTGGGGTTCGGGGCACTGGTTGTGGACGAGGACGGTGAAGAAGTGGGGTTGATTACATCCGCGACGAGTTAAACCTTCAGCTACGAAAATAAATTTTACCCCCCTTTTAAAAAAAAAATGCGCGTCTCCAAGGAGTTTCTGTACATACGTATACAGTACTAGTTATAACTGCGTTGTTTTGAACGCAAGTAAGAGTCTGCACTCAAGAGGCCAACCGCCCTTATGACAGCTAAACAAATTATTTGATGCTGCTGCTGCAGCTTTTGCAGCTGCGCGCGCACACACACACATCCGTCAATAACACTGCCTTAAAGTAACAACATTTATAACAAGGCGACGATTTAGGACAATGGCCATTCATCTTCCTGCGATCGCTGGAGGCCCGTGAAGCGTGGCCCACTGCGTGCGTGCACGCGGTTCAACCGTGTCTACACGAGAAAACGTGTTGCAAATATAAACACTCGCTGCTCGTCGTCCTCGTCAACGCATCCCAGCCGTGGGTAAGTCGCACGGCCGAAACTCCTGCTCTTGTGTGTGTGTGTGGAGTCGGCCCACTTGGCAGGTCGACCCGCGCGACTTGTGCCCGGTTTTGCCTTAACACTTTGGCGACCACCGCAAGGGCCCTCCGCGCTCGTTCAGCCGCGTACCGCCGTGGCGCTATTGGCGTGCTGTAGAGGTACAACACAGATGGGGGGGACTGTACGCGCCGTGGTGATGTGACGGCGGTGCGCGCGCGGCGGGAGCTTCAGCACTCACAGGTTGATGATCCTGTCGAGCGTCACGGAGCGCGAGTCCAGGTACTTCTGACCGTGCTGGCTCGTGGTGCGCGGCCACCCGGCCTGGGAGCGCAGCGGCACGTAGCTCATTGTCGCCGCAAAGGGTCGCTGACGGCGCGAAAATTCACAGGCGCCGTAAATCGCCACGCATGCGACGGAACGTCGGACAATAGCGGCAAATGCGGGGCCCAGAGAAGCCCTCCGCTAGGCCAAGACAAGGAAACTGGGCGCGCGGCGCATTGTGGGAACCGACCCCCCTCCAACCCCCCCGCCCCGCCCCCCTACCCAGCCCCCCTACCCCCCCACCCCAAACCCCCAACCCCACTCCAACCCCCACCCCGCCCCTACCCCACCCCGCCCCCTACCCCCCACCCCCTCCCCTACGACTACGGGGGCTCGGATGAGGCGGCCGATTGAGGCAAAACGCATTTCGTTATTAGGGGAGCCACCGGGGACGCTCTGCGAAGCGGTGGTTCTTCACCTTTGCCGCAGCCTTGCGTCACCTTTGGTTCTCAATTGTTTTGTTATGTTAAACACGGTGAAACTAGGTAGTTGTTACTTACGTGCCCGTGCTTAGTTTGTGTTGAGATTATTTATCTTCTAAAACTAAATCTGCGTGCATCCCATGTTACCCCCTCCTCGTCACACATCGTCACAAATGTCTGACCCCCCTACCCACCCCCCCCCAGGTGCGTGACGTCATTTATGGACGGCCCCTAATGAGGAAAGATACGTACAAAAAAACCCCATAGATAAGATTTTTAGATTCGAAATGTATTGCTATAGAAGGATACTGCATCTAAACTGGACCCAAATAGTAATCAACGTAGAAGTAGGGGAAAATATTGCACGTAGGACAAGACAACCTGATGATGCAGGAAGTGATAACAAGGAAACTGGCACTATTTGGACACATATGCAGGATGGACAACAACAGATTATTAAGTGGGTTTTTTATTTTTATTTCGACAAATGTAAGGAACCACAAAGAGAGGAAGACCGAACAAAGAATGGCTTTACAACATAAGAGATTAGTGCCGGAAAGACGTGACTTACTGCTTGAGCATATTGGCACAAGAGACAGAGGCACGTGGAAACAAATTACGAAATATGATGATGACGATTACGTGATTGGGAGGCGTCTGCGTGTACGTCCGTCCCGGGACTCTCCACGTGTTTCAATGAAACTACGACTAGTAGCTGGGACGTTTTAGTCGGATTAATTGCACACTATCTAACACGATTTTTGTTCCTGGGTAAGTAAGTGTTATTTTCTAACTGCTTATGCCTCAAAAGTATAGCAAATGGCTATTATTATTATTCCCCACAAACTTTGCTTTTGTGACCAGGACTTTACGTGAAGGAATTGACACAAATGCACACCGCGTTTTCTCATTGACAATAGGTACATTTCTAAATATCACTGTCCTGGTCACAAAGGCAAAGTTTGTGGGAAATAATAGCCATTTTCTGTACTTTTCAGGCATAAGCAATTAAGAAATAACACTTACTAGCCAGGAACAAAAAATGAATACATTTGTTACACAGTGTTATTAATGGAGTGGATTATTAACTTTGCTTTTGTGTCCTGTGCTTTATTATTCGCGACCAATCGCGTTATTGGCATAATCGATCTATTCGTGATTAGAATAATCAATTCGTCTTTTTGGGACCCTCTTTTGCCAGTTTTAAGATGATGAAAAATAATCCAGGTGTTCAAAAAAAAGATGTTCAAATACTTAAATAGACACACCTATTACAAGCCATCAAGTCAGCATTAACCACACATATTTGTGGTAAAACAAGAAAACACGATACTCGCAAAACGGCTCCCATATAGGTAACTGCTGAACCCGAGCCGTTCATACTTTGGCGTGTGTATCGTCGTTTTACTGTTTGCGTCGTTTTGACGTCCTCTTGTTTGTAACACCGGTGAGACAAAGTCATTAAAAGGTTGTCCCTGGTGTAGCCAAATCAGTTTCAACAACAATGCATACATTTTCAAAGCATTTTAACACGTAGGCTTTCGCGACCAATTTTATCCAGAATGGAGGTGTTTTAATGTACGTTGATTACCATATGAATGACCCAACAGTATCCATTGTAATGTATATGCATTCATTAACCCTCCCCCCAACCCGGCCTTCGCACCTGATTGGCTCACAAGTGACAACATCACATCTATCCCTCTATTTAAGAACGAAACACGAGGATTTATCCCAAGGCCGTAGCCATGGAGTCAACATTAGGGGGGGACCAAATCTTCCCCCCCAATATATAATTACGGCCTTGATTTATCCACAAATATGGCTGTCGCCTGATGATGAAACTTGTAATTAATGGCGAAACGTTGTCCTCGAATTTTAATGGATTTACTCTTCAACACACCCATGTGCTATACGAGTGCCGTGTCAATGATTCGGAGACGAGGTTTGTCGGAGGCAGCTTCTTTTTATTTAGAACGTTCACGGTCTCGCCTGCACGCTCTCTACAGTCGTTTAGCCGATACACAACACAAGCCGTCTAACACTGACGGCGCTGACCGAGACAGCCAGCAACTATCTGGGCGAAGACGGCGGCGGTGGCGGCGACGAGACAACAGAAACGACGAATCAAATCCCAAAAACCGGCAGCCTCGAGCTCCCCGCTCTCGGCTGCTTTTATGCTCCCAGCGCGGCCTGGCTCTGCCCTGACCCCACCTCCCTTCTCGAACCCACGAGCAGGTTCCAAAAGCTTCCAGACGGGGTCCTCCGCGACCCTTGCCCCAGTTCCTCTGCTCTGCCAACACACACCGTGCACACCCTCATCGGCGTGTGCGCTGTCTGTCCACCAGTTGCCGCTGCCGTCCACCAGCCAGCACTATTACACTACACTAGTAACTAATTGGCATGTTCCGTTTACGTGACAAACCTTACTAATTGGTTGTGTCGGGTGGTGGCGGGTTTAACGATATTTTTATTACTGGTAGGAAACGTAGTGGACTGGAAGCCCAACCGGGATTATCCCAGGAGGCAGGGGATTAATTGTGTATGTCTGTGGATGTCTGTCCACGTGTATCTGGACACCCGGATATATAACAAATGCGCTCCTAGTGGGCATTACTGGTAGGAAACATAGTGGACTGGAAGCCCAACCGGGATTAATTCACAGGAGGCAGGGGATTAATTGTGTATGTCTGTGGATGTCTGTCCACGTGTATCCGGACACCCGGATAAAATGGGTGGGGCTGGGTGGAGAGGGGAGGGTGGGGAGGGGCTGGGTGGGGAGGGTCTGAAGGGGAGGGTGGGGCTGGGTGGGGGGTGGGGCTGGGTGGGGGGAATGAGGGGTGGGGCTAGGTGGGGAGGGGCTGGTCACCCCGTGGTGCCCTTATAAAACTCAATGTTTAACCTACTCATGCCGGTTTGTGCTCGCCCTCACAGTCGGGCATATTTGCGGAATACACCACGTGCCGCCGTTGACCCTGGCCATTGACCGAGGAACTTAACGTTCCTACCAGCTCCCTCCGCAGGAATGTGTTATTGATTTGAAGCTTTCGTCACTGCAGAAATCCATACTCTTTGGTTCTTTCCCGGCGCAACACAAGCGTCCGTTATCAGGTACCTATGTGACCTTACCGAAAGAACCAAAGATATATTTATATTTACGCAAACCCAAAAACTTTGGATTTTCAAAGCATATTTGTGTGCATTTTTTTCCACAAGTACGTATACTTAATGCAGATTTCATGCCTTGTAATGTGTCAATTTGGTATTTTAACACGTTTTCTTACCACTCTTTTTAATCTTCAATTAATCTTGTTTTATGCGGTCATGAAGGGTCATTGCCCAACACGTTGCCTGTTACGTTTTCATTCTAAGGCCAGTGTTATTCACGGTGCTGATGTTTGTGTTATTTGTGCATGTGCATCATTACTAATGCAGCAGCGTCATCAACATTTATCAATCTAAGTTGATGAATTTGAGTTGAGAATTGTTTTACGTTTTTATTGTTTCCCTTCTGCGTGACTCTACCGAAAGAACCAAGAATAAGAATCCCTGCAGCAGGAATTAGATCGGGCAAATTATACGATAAAGTTAAAAGATGTTGACCAAATATATATGGCGACTATTGTACTTTTAATGTATACGGCCCCTTAATCTCCCCCTTTAACCAGCACCTTTGTTCCTTGTTCAAATTCTCATGTCTATCACCCATTAACCCAATTCATTCAACCCAATACCCATTTATTATCAATTTCGCTTTTACAGAGTTGACGCATGACAGATTTACTTCAACTCTCATTCATCTCCACCATTACATATGTACCGCTAATTCTTTGTAATGTGCCTTGGTTAATGTGCTAAAGTCCTTTTAGTATCCAGACATTTTTGAAAAGATGGAATTTAGCGTGGTTAAAGCATTAAAGGATTTGTAAGTTCCACTTGGTTTTTATTTTAAGTGCAAATGCACTTTAATGTAAGCTGCTTGCCATCAACCTGGCAGTTCGAGCATCGACGAGTCAAGCCAGACACGAGATACTAGGTAAAAAAATAAATCGGTCGTTGGCTTAAATTGTATCGAGTGCTGAAATTATTTAATCCCGCAAGGCTGTTGGGTTGTTTTAAACCCAGAAGCGGGATACTCCCCCCACACCATAACGCAGCAATACCAGTGAGAGCGCATGCAAAGGAACTTTCTAGATTCGTAATCGAAGTGTTAACTCGCGACGCACCACACCATTACTCAGCTCGGCAACTCGTCCCAATGACCTTATTTCCACAAGTTTGCCTTGTAGTGGTCAAGTTGCTCAGGTATTGCATACTGGGCTACGGCAAGACGCGTTGTTGATAATGGTCGTGACAAACGGCAAAGACGGTGGGGGGGAAATGCACTAAGTATGCCCATCAGATTGAATGCATAAACTTGTAAAGGCTCTTGGTCTGTACATTGAGTTGGGTTAGCAGGGGGGGGATGAATCTCCGGAGCAGAAGTCCAACTACATGCAGGGGGGCCCCGCTAATGTGTGCGAGTGATGTGCAACAATTTGACAGCAACAGCCACAAGCAAAGCTAATGGCATTAAATGTAAAAGTTTTATTGCATTTCAAATGTGAAAAACATGTTTACGCATAATTACCACCGACTGACAATTTAGAAAATCCACCAGGAATTTACACTACACAATGAAACGATGTCAACATCACGAATATCTTAACCTCTTCCTTGAGCAAACTTGACACGTGCGTTCTGCAAAAAAAAAAATCACAAGCATTATTACAGCTGCTTCAGCTGTTCGACCCTTTACAAATGGTCGGTTATATAATGAATTTAATAGACCTCGTCAGAAAGTAACCGGTCAGTCATGGTTCATCAGACTGGGGCGGTATATACCTCATCATTACAAAGGTCTAAATATCTAAAACGAAGCAAAGATTGAGCATCGAGTACAATGAGTTCACTCACTATTGTCCAAGAACTCTGTAGGAAGCGAGACTTCAGTTTCAATGCAGTCATGCATCCTCCTGGACTTGTTGAATCCTGCAGAAAGAAGCCAGTGTTTAAACAAGCGTATTAATGGAAGCCTCAAGCTCATAACAGCAGGGTGCATGTCTGTACATGAAATGCCAAGTGGAGGGCATTCAGCCGAGCGACACGAGCATCAGCTGCCCCCAACTGTGATTGTCATGCACCATTGATGCACTTAATAGAATGTCAACATTGAGCTGCACTTTGTGTTCTACTTTTTAACTTGCCCTCAATAGAGAATGTTACACCACATGCCACACTACAAATGCTGAACTGTACAGATATTTTTCATGATCACGGGAGGAATTGTACAAGTTCGATCTGGATAAAGTGTTACATCGCCTAACTCGCCATAAACTCTTAATTCAATGAGCCAAAACTACCGTGGAGCAAAGATGTTTTCTAACACAAATTCATGTTTTGGGGCCTTAAAATCAGTGCAAGCAATAGGATCGACTCCCCCCCTCAGACTGTTCAAAGAACAAGTATCCTCTTGTAGGGTTGCCAGTTGCAGTGGGTTCACCTTTTCAGGTTCTGCAGCCAGTGCAACCCCTCCGCTAAGAGTGTTCATCATAGGGGGAAGGTTCATCCCGAATGCACCACACGACAGACTAATAATTAATGAAAATATGAAGCGTAATGCAACTGCTTACCCGTGCATCTCCATTGCTTTTTGCGCCTCAAATTAGAACTGAAAAAGATAACGTCACAATTATGGAAATGAGCATATTAAATTTCCACTGCTATATGCAAGCTGCCGACAGCACATTTTTTCAGAATAGCGACGATTTTATTTTCAGAGTCCATGAGACTCAAAAATGCGTAGATTTTCATCCTCAAAACATGCTGGAGTAGCAAGATACATTACAAGGTTTAATACCCTGTTCGCACCTCCATACAATCAACATGCAATCATTTGCCATCCACTAAAGTCCTACAACACCAAGGTCAACTTTAAATCTCTCAATGCCAAAAGCCATGCCTCAATCAGACGCTACTAATAATCCGCTATTGTGCACTCACCCCCTTTCATTTCAAATGATCCGTCCATCTTCAACTTCGTCGAAGTGCATTCATTCTGCAAATGACACACTTATTATCCTACCTGCATTCAAAAGCATAAGAGCTAAGTGACACTTGTGGCCCATGTTTGATCAGTTTTGGTGACTCTGTTAATTTTATGAAACATCAGAATTCAGAAAAGGAACAATCATCATTTCAAACAAAGCCAGCAATATAACAAATATTATTTTCAGTGTTTAGTGTAACATACCTTCAAGAAACTCCATCCAATTCAGTTTCTCAACTTCTGAAACACCACAAGGCAATGTTTGTTAGATTTGCCAGCCGGTGCAAATTATTAGGCGATTCGGAACTATTTTAATCCATGGCATTGTGAATTATCAGCGTGAAAATGCTTGTGCATGCACGTGAATCTGTGTCAGAACTCCGACATGAACGTCTCATCATATATATTCAGTCGAACGAGACTTCACTTTGGTCATCATCAACAGACGAGTGAGTGAACGCAAACCTCTCCGCATCACACTATGCCTCACCTCCATTAGGTAGGTGACAGCATGGCACCTCATGAAGGGAGGCAAGGCAGCCACCTGGAATTCAGAAGGAAGTCAGTTTAGAAGTTTAATTAAAAGAACAAGCGCGATTGTAATATGAACTCCACTCAGGTCAATGCGTTGGAACACGGGTAAGGTTTGTTTTCATTACTGTCAAAGTGAGCTAGTTTGAGTCATCATTGTGGAGGCAGGACTTCAAGCAGTGATTACCAAATTTTAACTCACCATGGCCATCAGCAGTGGGCTCTCCTCTGTTCGACAAATCCAAGGGACCTGCAATGGTAGAACATCGACCTTAGACATAGCATCATGCCACAGCAAAATGTATCTTGTTACAAGTGTATTTATCCGACTTAAAATCAGGGCAGTCAAATATTACTCAACGGTGAGGTGAAGAGGTCAGATAAGTGTGTCATCACTGAGGATCAGACATATGCTTGTCTATTGTATGAATCATCATTCATCTTCACCTAACGGATAATTTTAATAGGCACCTAACTTGTCGCCCCCTCGTGGCGAAATTTGCCACGAGGTAATTTAAAAAAAACTCCCCTGAACGTTAACATAGTGCCTCTAGTGGCAGCAAGGGTCATGCGCAAGCAGACGCACACGATGCAACAGTTAAATACACGAATCAATGCACGAAAAAAACATTAACTTATAATCAGTTTCGACACGCTTACAAATTGAAAAGAACTACGTACCTTCATTCGCCAGGCGCAACGTGAAGCTCGCGAGGTTGCCGTGCAGCCTGTGTGACAAAGGCACCAAAGGTTAGTGTGAACAACTCCCCATCATGAACGTGCAAATGACACGTAGAGTGTTGCTCAGCAAAATCCTAGTCGTCTTCATGCGGATCAGGAAGAGAGAGTTCATTTATCTCATCACAGCAACAGTCACCATGCAATCAATGTCCATGGTAAAATATTTAGTCAACACCAATTACAAAGTTAATTCAAGAGGCGACGTTCCAGGCAGAAGTGTCGTGGCCGGTGTTTGGACCATTGCCGATATTTTAAGGAAGCGTAATACGTTTTGGTAACTGTGCACCACTGCCAATGCAGAATAAACACAAATAAGTTCGAGTGCATTGATCAAAACGGAAGCCATACAATGTTTAACCAAGGCAAATTAATAAAGCAGGATGAAATGTCTCACCAGGAGCCAAGGAGTCTCTGTTCGTCTCATAGTGGTGTCCATCACCAGGGTTAGCCCTGTGGAAATAGACGAAATAACCTCGTGTTAACCACAACACAGTAATTACTAATGGGGCCCTATGCCAATGAGCCTCTTCTCCAGATCAAGCTTAGATTTCATTGTTACAATGACATTAACTTTCTGAACGTGTTTCCCACTGGAATATGGATGGGTTACCCAGCTAAACGTTAGATTATTTCAGCAACCTTTTAAGGCCACCCTGCATCTATATACGACTGCAAGTGAACGTGGAATATCAAACACCGACTTAAAGTCGCCAATGTGGGCAAGCACAGCCTCCATTACTAAAGGAAACGGATTTGCCCTCGTTCTCTCATCAGTCACGTTTCTTCCACACAAGAGTTCAGAACAGGTCTGTGGATATCATCACGCGAGAGGGGCCCAGCGGTCGAGTGCAACAGTAATATTGAGACAAAGACCACATTTTAATCGAGCGTGCAATGCCCTACAGGGATGACAAACGAGTCACATTTTCCCCCTTTCAATAACAGTGCGTTAACGGCCATACAACCTATACTCGGAATCATAGTAAATGACTACAAGGTGGCTACAAAGTATCTTTGCACGAAACAACATGTACCTCTAATTAAACATCTCCGTGTTGTGCCCTCCATTCTCCACGACGGAGTAACTTCGCCCGATCGACACGTTCGGGCTTAAAATGGTCTCCAACCGCAAGTCCCTCTTGGTAATTTTTCTGCAGTGCCGAACGCTTGCGGGTTGAAGTCTGCGGCGAACACGGAAAGGGATATATGATGCATGACGCAGGGCTTTTGCATAGAGCACACTTCCCGTCCCGAATGCCTTCTCTACCACGCCCGTAACGTTTCACTCGCTACTAGCCTTTCGCGCTCAATAGTAAAAAGTCACCGTGTGCCATGTTTGATCACTACCTGGAAACACAGTAAGAGCTAACATTAATATTTCATGCAAAGGGACCGTGGCCACCCTGTAGTCTAGGCTCATCGGCAAAAAAAGCGACACGAACTCTGGCTAGCAGCCTTCAAGATTGGCTACTTGGCAGTCTTAGCATATAGCCATAATCTAATTGCGCATAAAATGCATAGATGGGAGTCATTGGATGATAATGCAATGAAAAGTGCGGAATGTTAAGACTTACTTCGAAGGTCTAGCTAGCCAATTTAATCGATAGGTTG
Organism: Petromyzon marinus; assembly: GCF_048934315.1. Lineage (NCBI taxonomy): Eukaryota > Metazoa > Chordata > Hyperoartia > Petromyzontiformes > Petromyzontidae > Petromyzon > Petromyzon marinus. The sequence goes on along the minus strand of NC_133691.1, from coordinate 10,142,948 downwards.
AAGGAGTGCAAATCGACTCCGAATTAATCGTGACACATCTAATGATCTCAAAACATGCAATTCACGGCCGCATTGATGCGATCCTTTTGTAAATTATTTCCAAGTGAAAATATATTTTTCGCAAAATGTATCACGAGATAAAAGCATGCGTAAATTCCACCCCCCCCCCATCCGACATTGGGACTTTATTACACGCGCGGTTATACAATATACATTCCATTGCCAAATTAACATTGGTAAAACAGCGAGCGATGGCGATCGCACCGAGGCCTTCACCACAAACCAAAAGTCACGTGGCTACCACACGCTAGCTCAGCAAAGTGGCCCATCATTTGGACGCTTTTAAAGCACCAAACAAACTCGATGCACGTTTCTTAACGGGGCGGGAAAACCGGGAGGACTCAGAAAAAAATCCACGCGACCATAGAAACAGAGCGATGTAAACTACAAATATACAAGCCACGCGTCAGGATGGAACCCCCCCCCGCCCCCAACCTTTATACCTGGAGATGAATATAACAGCTCTTTAATAAATGACCGTGGGACTTGCTAACCTTACCCTATGGAAGCAAACGTAAAGAAACGTCGTGTTATAAAACAAGTCTGTGCAGTAATAAGAAGCAACAAACTCAAAAGCCGAATGGAGACCCGGCGCCATTAGGCTGCGGCCCACAGCGTGGCTGGTTGCGAACTGCCAGGGTTAATTCAAGGACGGCTTCTTAACACGGTCAAGCGCTAGCGACAACACACAGTTCGGTACGCAACGGTAGCAACCGATTGCTAATTAACCAGCGGCAATTAAAACAGTTCAGTTTTAAAAGTAATTCTAAAATGACTGAAGCAGAAACCCCCCTCACCCACACAAACCTCTCAAGGTGATACGCAGCAAGCAAAAGAGAGAGCGGTAGCTCCGCGCACGGTATTTATAGGCAGAGTGAGTGTCGTCGTCAAAACCGCGGCGTCCGATTGGACGGAGCCTGTGGCTTCGGGCCGATTCAAATCCCGGGAACCGAATCGAGTCACGATTTAAGTCGCCGATTCCATCTGTCAGAATCGACAATTGTATCAAATCGTAGGGGTCATAATGTTATGATTATAGGTTCGGATGTACGCGTGGTGTGTTATGTGAGCGGTCTACAGAAACGGTAAAACCGCGATAGATGCTGTACGCACCGGTGTGGCAGAAATAATCGAGTTAGGAATCGACTAGGATTGAAGTCTCTGCGGTTGAATCGTCGGGGGGGGGGGGGGCGAAGAGCGTCGCAAAGTTATGAGTGCGGTAATTAGTTTTTTGATGTTGTTGCTGCATTGGCAGTGATGCAAAAACACATACGACAAACTCAACGCATTCGCCAATATCATAATGGCCTGAATGGGAACACATACTATATATAACAGGCGACGTTTCGGGCAAGGGCCCTTTATCATCGTACACGTGGTACATTTTTTGGGGTAATGGCCTTGTCACAGCGCACGTGCTATGAAGAAGTGTTAGTGCTCGAAAGCTTGTCTATTTTTTCCTCTTTTAATGCAGCGTTATTGACGATTATGTGAGTTATGTGTTACAATATTGGCGATGTAGCAGCAGGTGACCATCTGCCACCTGGTGGCGTGGATGGTAATTACAGATATCTGAAACTCGCAATTAAAGGATATTTACTTGTGCACGAATTATGTAACCAACCCTGTTGTCCATCCATCACTGGATGCGGGCCCCCACACGCGGTGTGGGTCGTGAGTTATTTGACCATGCACTGCCGTAGAATTCCCACAACGTAGCCCTGTTTGTTCATGGTACATAGGAATGCTTATCTTGAGATCCAACGAAGTGGATAATATAATTTGGTCATCTTCTTTGGTTCTTTCGGTAAAGTCACGGAGAATGAGAATAAAACAATAAAATTCTCACGACGTTTCGTCGTTATTGTTTTATTTTATTATTTTATTCTCATTCTACGTGACTTACCGAAAGAACCAAAGAAGATGAATCATTGCAGTCACGAAAGCTTTAAATCGAAATATTATTTGGTCAGTCATTAAAAATTGCTTAAAATCAGAATGCTCTGTATACTTTTTCATCACGGGTTGCCTCGCATAAGCCCAAAATGCCAAGCAGCTAGCAACACACAGCACTATCAGAGTTGTGATAAGATTTACCACGTTTCTTAAATTGAGTTATTAATATGCAACACGTTTAAGGAATACTCTATTCGAAAGCGTGATATTTGCTAAACACTAATGCTGCTGTGCCTCTTGCAAACCACTAGATAATTTCCCAATGCCGTTTAGTTTCAAAATACTGGCTACATCACGAATATGTATAATCTAAATCTCATAACATATGGCTGCTGATATTTTTTTTATTAATTAACAATATTGTTCGAGACTAAATTTGGAATTTGTATAATCACCCAACATTATCTACCCATAGTACTGTACTTAAGTACGTCACTCGATTAAAATAGCTTAAAGGGTAAAAAGTTACCCCCTTTTAAATTGTTTTATAGGAGAAAAAAGTGTGCATTTGTGTTCATTAAACAAAAAAAGTGTAGCGTTAAATCGACAATAGTGTTTATTTCTGTAGACAAAAACGGCTAGTCAGCCATTTGTGTCGATCGGTGGAGTAACACATAAATCAGAGCACTTGTCACATTAAGCTTACAAAATACTGTGAAGTTACCATTTGATGTGTATGACAGCAGCATTCAATGTACACTAAATCAAATTGTGTGAAAATCGTCACTTTTTTAAACAGAGCTAATAAATACATTTTACTTCAGCTAAGAAAAGGAATTACTGTATTCAAGTATAAAATTCTTTATTTAATTTACGAGCGTACCATACAAATGCAAGGGATGAACACTGCCTGGTTACGTTAGTAATGAATAATTAGTAGTAATAAGGTGAAGCCTGAATGGCCGCAAGGGTGACGATGTGTGTGATGGGGTGGCAACACCGATGGGAATGATCGCAGATTCACATGTAAACAAGGTAGCGTTAGCTATGCTATATCACATTCCATTTCAAACACTGCCATCGTTAATGTATATTGCCAGCCAAGCAGTTGCTGATATGGTGTGTGGGTTCGGCGTATGTCACTTCGTTGTCTTATTCTGTTTGCTTCTTTAAGAGTTGTCCTGCTTGGGGAAGAGGGGACCCGTTACACCTGGAAGAAGAAAAATACCTGTTAAGCAGAGCTTTATAAATGGTGAAATTCTAAAAACAAGCAAAATTTTTCACGTGTTTTTTGTAAATGAACAATGGTTCGGAGTGGTAATGTACACACATATTTGCAGGGCATTTTTTTAAAACAAACATAAACGCACGACAATTATATACCTTTCGTGACTGCTAGGATCCATACTCTTTGGTTCTATTGGGTAAAGACACGTAGGTGAAAATAAATAAAATTACTCTTTGGTTCTATTGGGTAAAGTCACGTAGGTGAAAATAAATAAAATTTTACCCAATAGAACCAAAGAGTAATTATATATTCTTTTTAATGTTCATAATAATGTCCTTTCTGTCTCCAGACCGCTTTTCAGGATCTTGCAATGGATAAAAAAAATAGTTGAATGTAATGTAGCATTCTATGTAGGGTATAACAACCAAATGGCTAAGTAGATGCAGCAACAGCTTAAAGGGTGGCCATCAGGTGAGTTGATGTTCGTCAATTTTCATCGGACTTATGGACTTGCGATTATATATATTTATTTCACTGACTCATCATCACACGTTGTATGAAACTGTTTGAAAGGAATGCTACTGACGCAAAACTACATTTACTTGTGAACCTGTCTGAGTGGACATTTATATGTTATGGGTTGGGCGGGAACAACACAGCATACGGTGTCCACCGATAATGAAAACAGTAATTGCGTGTAATTACCAGTCTGCATAACAATTGTGTTGTGGGTGTGTCGGCATAACGGTACTGTGTAAAAGGGCACATGGGTAACTGCAGTAACACCTTTGTTTTGTTCTGCACGGGCAAGTAGAGTTTAAACTCTGCCGGGAGCTCGTCTTCTGAGTAGAGGCGGTCCGAGAAGTAGACTCTCCGAACGCGGCAGTTGGCGTGAATCTTCCCAGACACAAAAAAACCCCGCAAACTTAGTACAATGATAGGACAAACTCACATGATATTTGCTGTACAAAGGCGACTGTAATAAATGTATATGTATTTTTTGTTTGTTTATAAAAAAATGTTATTGGACACTGTGGAATCAATAATGGTAACAATGCACACCTATACACCCATCCACCCTTCCTTAGCCTCCCTACCTAGTAATTTGATTAATTTCATGGTCATAATTGGACTGATGAATCGATTGTTTTTAAAATCACATTTTTCTTGTAGAAGTTATATTTTCTGTTTTGCATATTTTGTCTTATATTTTTTATTTGTTACATTATACTAAGAGTAGAATTTGTATTCATTTTAATGGATTCTTCCATGCATAATTTGACACGAGTGTAAAAATAGGTTTTAATCGTTGAATCAATTAACCATTACACACCCTCTCAGCTGCTACAAACCTATGAGCGGTAATATTCACAATGAAAGGCATCATTCTCAGGGATGATTTTCCCATGCAGTGCAGCTTTCCACTGTGAACGTGGTGGAGGGAGTTGTCGGGGGGGTAGGTACCTGCACGCGCAGTGTCTCGATGTAGTTGGTTCCGTATGCTCGGCGTGTGAAGTCCGAGAGGTTGAACTGAATCTGGTTCCAGCCATCATCGAGGCGCATGGGCATGGTGCAGATGAAGGGCTTCACGCGCGTTGTGCTCTGGTAGTTGCTGGCTCGGAATCGCCGGCGCACGTTTTTGTCATCCAGAACCTGTCCCAGGTGAGAGGTCAATTGCGACGGTTGGAGAGGATTTACTGGTTTGTGATGATAAACATTTAATAAATTACATTTTAGAAAAATAAAATTTGTTAATGTATGAACACTTGAATTTTAATTTTCAACATAACAGGAAAACAATAATTATTTTATAATTGAGTGGTTTTTTTTAATTACCTGCACTTCGAAGGTGAAATACTTCTTTAGATTTTTGATGATCATAACTAGAAAGGGAAGCTTAATGCCCAGGGTTTTCTTCGGATCAGCAGGGCACGTGATGTACGTGGTACTGCAGTCAGACAAAGGGATGACATGTATATCACTACATAAAGCCACACACACCTCTGATTATCACGGTTGGCTACGTATGGTGCGAAAGAAGTTCAACATACTGTACTTAAAACTAAAAGATAACACACTTCACCTTAATAGTAGGCACAATATAAAAAATAATGCCTTTTTGGTCAGGGAGGGTTTACTGAGTACATTTTTCAGGAGGAGTCTACATTTAGATGTTGGTTAATTTCAGAAACGAATGTTTAGCTTTGTGGGGGAGGAAACTGAAGCGCCCAAAAAAAAACCTCTCGCATGCGAAGGTGATAACACGAGGGGAATAACACACAAAAATCCAGACAGTATAACTTGAGCATTATACTGTAACTATACTATGAGTGTTATACTGTACAATATCCTGCCCACCTCATGTGTGTGGTCCTTATTAATACATTTTTCTTGACATCTTTTTTGTCATTTATGTACAACCAAATCAGCTATCAACCAGTGTCCCCAGAAAAACCTATATTATGGACAACCAATGTACACAAGTGTGTAATATTTCATTTCTCAGTTCTTGTAAAATGCATTGCAGCCCTTTGTTTTTAGTAAAGTGAAATCCAGCAGTTATTTAGTTTAAAATGTAAATATGATGAAGTAGTCAGGTGACTAAGAGGTCAGAGTATTCAGCTGACATTGCTGCGGTCCTGGGTTCAAATCCAGGCAACCGCCTGTAATTAAACTAGGTTTTCAAGTGCAGTTTAGTTTGTGGTCGTAGCCAGGCAACCAGCCACACAAAAAAATTACAAAAAACATTTCATTAAATGTGTTTCTTTACATTTGCCTAATAATCATCTCTTGAGAATTTAAAAAATATATATATTGACTGTAACTTGAAAAAACATTGCTTTCTATGCCAGGGTGGGTAGGATAGCACTGCCCTCTACTGTGTACACCAGAAGTTACTTGAAAGGATCCTTTGCCAAAGTTTAATGACATCTGATTGTGGGTCACTCTCTAAGACAGAGGATGTTAATGCTCTGCGAAGCATCCAAATGGAATCTTCATTTCATGAGAGGGTGCAGATAGCACAGTGGAAATAAAATTGGGGGGGGGGGGAAACCCAATTGGTGTTTGTTTTGATTTAAAGCTTTCGTGACTGCAGTAATTCATATTCTTAGCTCTTTTGGTAAAGTCACTTTGAAGGGAAACAATAAAATAATAAAATATATATAAAACAATAAAAATTCTCACGACGTTTCGACCATAACACAAACGGTCATCACACCTGATGATGAATTTTTATTGTTATATATATTTTATTATTTTGTTTCCCTTCAACGTGACTTTACCGAAAGAGCTAAGATATGTTGTTGTTTTTTTTTAAAATCTGCACTTGTGATGGTTACCTGACGTTGGTTCCCTCCACCTCCAGCACCAGCGACTGGATGTCGTTGTCTGTGATGCGCTTGATGTGCCCGTTCCGCACCTGCTCGTACAAACACACCAATCACCATCACAGCCAACAGTCACTAATTGCACCATGCTTTGCTTTCACAAAAAGGACTGAGAACCCACAGCTGAAACTGCCAGATTTGAGCTCCACAGTGTATTTTTTTAAATCTAAAGCAAAAAGACGAAAACTGAAGTTACGTCTTCTGCTATAAAAAAAGGTTTGTAATGAGCTTTTTCAAATAATAATTGTTTATTAAAGTAACGATTGGAAAACTGAATGCACAGCAAAAAATATCACACCTTCATGAGAAAAACTTATCCAGCTTAAGGTCAGTAGCTGGTTTCATTAAATCCCTGAAAGGCAATTTTCCACGAGTGTAGGTGCAATTATTAAAAAGGAAAACCACTTTAAGGTGCTTTATGCAATCAGCAACGGCGTGTATTTACTAATCCTTATTTTGAGGCAATTTAGGAGGCATGCTGACTGTAATTGCATAATCCCACTTCGATGGTCTCCACCTTCACCAACTTGCGCTGACCAATGTGGTGAAGTATGGTCAAATAACCCCCCCACACCAAGCAGACAGCATGGGAGACCATCCAGCAGTGGACTGACAAAATATCTGTAAATAGGCAACATACATCATTTGTATTTGTGCAAAAGGAGTAATTTCTACAGTACACGACTCCTAATTAGAAATCAATTATTCTTATAAACCTCACAGAAACGGTGATTAGGAGGCCTTATGGCAAACCAAGGACCACTTCCATAATCATGATCCTTCTATTCATACACAGCTTATGCAATGCAACGTATACAGGGCAATGCTGTATATGAAAACCACGTAACATTTCACGTTCCCCCTTGTCTGTGTTCCCTCCTCGCACCTGAGATGTTAATTGTTCTCACACTGTAGCAGTGCCACAATCTAATCATGTTGCAATCTCAAGACGCACAGAATCATGCGCATGGCACCTTTGATACGTACACCCTTCTTCACCTTAGCAACGACAGCTTGCTATTAAGAGCAACCCACGTGGAAGACAGCGGAGGCAACTTGACGACATTGAGAAGGGAGTGATGGAGGAGGCAGTATCACGGGGAATGACAAACAGCAGCGACAGATGGTAATGCAGAACGACGCCGCATATCCGATACTTGCATATCCGACTCGTCTGGGTGCGGTGTAGGCGAACATGTGTCGGTTTGATGAGAAGTTGTCCTTTTTATGATCGCCAATAGTGTAGGGCTGGTGATTGGAAGTAATCGTGGAGAGAAGAATTAATAATTGTTATGATGATGATATTGTTGTTTCTCACCTTCTTGTCCCATATCTGAAGGGGCTTGCTGCCGATGCTGTACAGGATGGATAGGAATCCGCTCTGGAAGGTGTTTTTAAACATCGTCGACTCGAATGCTGTAACTGCAAGTTGCTTATTCGCGATAGTTATATTTTCAACAGCGTTTTGTTTTGTGTTTAAAAAAAAAACCCCACAAAATTTGGATTTAAGTGACTTGGAAAGACGCCGCTCCGATCTCTCTTCCGCTGCCACTGCCGCGGGCCTCGTTCGGCCGCCTCTGCGTGGAGCCCGGGTCCCCCGTCACCCCTAGCAACCAAGATCCCTCCGCAGCGGACAAACCCCAAGGCGAGCTCGGACGCCTCTCCACAATCCCCGCTCCGATTCCCTCAATCGACGCTCGCCTTTTTGCCAAACGAGCGCGGGACGAGTTTGCCGCGCGCCCCCCTCCCCTGAGGTCTTGGCTCCCCACCGGCACGCGATGCGACGGTAGCGTTAAACCCGTCCGGTAGCGTTAAAACGGCCGTTGCCTGGGAACTTGGGCGCGCTCGCTCACTCGCTCGCTCGCTCGCGTCTTGCTGCTGCTGCTGCTCCCGCCGCTGCGGAGGTTTGTGCACGCGGAGAGGCCGAGCGGTGTGGGGTGGGGAGGGCGCCGCGGGGGTGGTGGTGAAGCGGCCGCCAGCGAGCGCCCCCGCGCGTGTGTTTACCCCCTCGGGCTCGCGCGCGTTGCCATGGCGAGGGCTGGACGGCGCGATCTCATTGGTCGAAGACTCGCCCTCCCCCGCACCGCCGTTGCCCTAATAAGGCGAGGCGGCGCGGGACGTCGAATTTGGCGCCAAAACGACGGGCAAGAGGGAGCGACCCCCGCGTGTTGTGGAAACGCGGGAAAGCGGCGTGGTCACCAGGCGCAGTGCTACCTGGCAGAGCGGTGCGAGCGGGCAGGAGGAGGAGGAGGCACTTGACATTGTGTTTATGAACACTGTGGTAACCGCCCCGGCCCCCCCACCCCTGGACAAAGACACGAAGCTTGTATTCAGGTTTCCATTGGGACCGTCTGAATTGAAATAATTGGGCCGTTACACACAATATTGCTGGTACGTAACTGGCTGTGTGTGTGTTTATGATAAAAAGAATTAACGGCTTGAGTAGATTGTTTTTTTCCTTCCATCTCCACTTGTAAAAAAAACACAATAATTGATTTAGTCGTGAAAATTTGATTGATATATTTCAAAGTAATTATAAATTACACTTCTGATTTATTTAAATACGAACCATAAAGTACTCTAGAAAATTATAAAAAAAACAGCTTTGCATTGTATTTTGAACTTCTTGTGCCACCCTCCGTTGCCAACCGTGATAATCCGAGGTGCGCAACTTATATCTCGGTTGAATTGTCCGGTTTGTCGGCCTATTGTCACGTCTCTGTAAAGTCATCTGTATCATCTCGTTTGTACCAATTTGTACCGTCATCAAGTATCTTCGTTTGTTCCGTCTTGCTATGCCCATTCGTCTAAATAAAGTACGTTTACGTTCTTGATTTTGAAGCTTTGGTGACCGCAGGAATCCAAACTCTTTTGGGTTCTTTTGGTAAAGTCACGGAGGTAGAAAAATAAATGAAATAAAACAAAAAGTAATAAATACATCGCCACGTTTCGATCGCAAGACGAAGCGATTCGTCCTCTGGCGGGGAAAATAATAATCCAGCAGCGGAACAGCTTTTACCGCCTGATCGAAACGTCGTGATACATACATTTTTCTTCTTTGGTTCTTTCGGTAAAGTCACGTAGAATGAGAATAAAATAACACAATAAAATTCTCACGACGTTTCGGCCACAACGCAAGCGGCCGCTTGCGAAACGTCGTGAGAATTTTATTGTTTTATTTTATTATTTTATTCTCATTCTACGTGACTTTACCGAAAGAACCAAAGAAGATGAATCCTTGCAGTCACGAAAGCTTCAAATCGAAATTTACATTTTTATATAGGGAAACAATAAAAATATTGTTCTACGTGACTTTTCCGAAAGAACCAAGAATATGAATCCCTGCATTCACGAAAGCTTTAAATCAAAATACATTTTTTTGTCTGTTTTATTTAATTTATTTTTCTACCTACGTGACTTTACCGAAAGAACCCAAAAGTATGTTTACGTTTTGCAAGCGTTTAATATCGACTCCTGCACCCGGTATATTAGATAAGCACAAAGGCATCATCATTTAATGTTGTTGCACGTTACTGTTGAATCCGTATATTGCGCAACATCCTGTGTTAAACACTGCGGCTTCGTCGACTTCGTTTTGCAACACAGTTACACGCTAAGCAATTCATTCTACTCGAGGGACAATTTCCTCCCCACCTCGCATGGCAGGGCCATCTCGCCGCCTTTGACACGAAAGTTCACTTTTGCAGACCATTTCCAGAACTAGGGCGATATAGACGGATAACAACGGGATTGTCATTTACCCTGATAAAGGCAGATTAATCACGGTTTCTTTTATCGATACAGCCCGTATCAGGCAAAAAACCACACACACACACCCGTATTGAACAAGTCCTTTGCGTTACCATGACACCCGTTCAGCCAATCAGAGCACACCGCAGCCGGTGCAACAGCAACACATTTCAAAACCGGTTTCGAACATTGTCACAAGTCGCAGACCCGAACACAACTCTTTAACTTCCCTTCGGCTTAAAACGACGACATATTCGTTTTACACGCAGAGCATGATCGCACGCAACATTTGCGGTCAATTGTCGGCAGCAGGCATTAAAAGCCAGTGCGCACACTCCGTTATCGCCGTTCCGGTGAACTTTTCAAAAGGTATATATTGTACTCCTTGTTCATTGTGCACAGTATTCGTATCGCAGGGGTTTTGCTTGCAATAAACTTTGGCAAGTGGCTATCTTAAATAAAATTAACTGAAATGAAGGCTCGCTGTGACTGATAAGGTAAAACTGGTCAAACGTAGGTACGCAGAAACATGTTTTATTGTGAAATGTGGGTTTCAAACATTGGACAAAAATGTTATCCAGGTAAAATGGCCTAAAAAAATCAAACTACGCGTGAAAGAAAACCCACCATGCTCGAAATTAAGACAAAAATAAGGAATTGCGTTGGCAGTGATGCGCAGGCACAACACAAAACGTACCACATTCGTCATTAACACTGCCCTATAACAGGCTAACGTGTCGGGCAACAGCCCTTCTTCAGAGAAGACGGCAAAGCGAATGACTTAGTTAATTTCCTACCCGCTGATTACCCAGCACAGGAAAACACAAAACATCTCTTTAGAAATTTCAATCCTTTGATCCGGGCAACACCGCAAGTTGCCAGGACGCACGGTGGCCGCGCATTTGAAATGCAGCAACGGCTATGGCAACGCGACACCCAACGAGTGCACAATGGGGGGCAAAGCTTTATCACGTTTATTAAAGAACAGCGTTTACACCCCGGACCGTCTCCTCTCGTCAAACATCCACGCACACACACGCACACAGTCGCTGTTAAGGCGCAGCCTGCACGGGGGAGGGGAGGGGGACACAGACAGCACCAAGTGGGCACATTGCAGGGCGGCGTCAACATTCAAATCAAGTCAGACCTTCGCAACAGTTGTTATTACTACTGCACTAAGAATTTCTTCTCTTCTTTTTTCAGTATTACAAAATGTGTGTACTGTATTGTAAGCAGCCACTGCGACGAACGTGGGCGCACCGCCGACCATTCTCTGCGGCCGTGCGGATATCGACTTCCCATTTCCAAAAAAAATACTGAATTAACAGGATTCGAGTGGAGGCCCCATTTCGATGTCTTCAAGGTCCTCGTTATTTATCAAGATATCAGGAGCCGCCCCCTCTTCCCACCCCCCCCCCCCTCAAACAAAAAACACTAAAACGCGTGCATGTTCAACGACAAAACCTATTATGAGGACTCGTGGCCAGACGTTTTTGCGGTGGTCAGCACTGGGTAAGAGATGTTTGGCAATTCTCGTGACCAAAGCACCTTGTGTTCGTCAATAAATGTCATCCATTGTACCGTTTGGGTGCCTATGTTCTGAAAATGTTCGGTGTCAACTGGTGGCGAACTTTGGGGCAACTCGGGTTATGCCTGCATGGGCCGTTCTTTGGGAGCAACACATAAGCAAGCCGAACTGAACAGGCATGTCTGAGCACCAGGTTGGCCGCGAAGGCTGCCTCTGCACTCCCGCCACTGTTACCCAGTTTGACCATCAAAATGGTAGACGCTTCACGCATAGCATGGCCCAAGGTGGAGTTGGTGGCAAGAAAAGCTCCCATCGACTAAGCACTGCAAACACCGCTCTGCCTTGCACGCTGCAACGCATTAGTATGGGGGGGGGGGGGGGTGTTTAAGAGTGGCGCCACGCACCCGCACCCAACAGAAAATAGTAAGTGGTAAAGGACTTGCATTTTCGGTACGGAACTCGAGATACAATACGCACCGTGTACTTTTACACTATTTGGTCAGAATTGCTTAGTCGCGGTCACATGTGCAAATCACACAAGCGCTGTTTTACCAGTGTTCTCTCTTTTTAATGTGGTTCTTAAACATTTGGCGATCCCCTCCGGTCAATGCACGGGCGACAGGGAAATTCGAGGCGATGTTTGCAGCAGCAGCAGAACGTGAACGGTACAGATTCAAAAATAACAGTACTGTAATTTATATAGAAAAGAATCGAAATGTGACCGCTGGCCACTCCGATATTCCACACCCTGCCAGCCAGTGGAAGCAAACGGTGTACGCTACCACTACTCAACAGCACAAACGCATTTTCAGCCAAAGACCGGCAAGGTAACACACACAGCAGAGGGCCAGACCTATTTTCAGCAGATGCTTCCATAAACAGTTTGACAAGTTGATTGATCCCCGTTTTTTTACGTTTCATTCTCATTTAGTTTTCACCAAGTAGGCTGTTGTTGCAATAACCCATCCACAAAACTATGTGAACAGGTCATACTATGGCTATGGCGGTCTGCCCCAAGGTAGACCTTGATGCGTTTTAAGTTATTTTTACTGGCATTAAACCTTTCCAATACATAAACAGCACAGCACAGATCACAACAGGAGGGCCTTTTCTTCCCACGACAATCTAATTTCCACATTGATCAAGGTCCATTTCAGCCTGCTGCACATCGAGTAAGAGCGAATGAAGGAGTCTTTCAAAGGGACATTGACTTGCATGTCCGCTTGTACAATTGTCGATGTAACAAAATAAAAAATAATCCAATAAATAAACATCAGCGTTCGCAGGTTTCCAGCAGTTGGGAGGACATTCCATTCCATATGGAATCATTCATGTACACAACATAATTAGAAAAAATGATTTCCTTTAATGTAAATATTAGGTTTCACCCTTTTTAAAATTAAGCAATGTTCTCAAAGCATTATTTCCACAAGTTGGACGAATTGATATCCACATTTTTCAAGTGCTCTTTCTGAGTATGATATCTATTAATTCTGGAGTAAGGCTATTGCTAAGCACAATTAACCGTAAAATTAGTACTTAAGCATTTAAAAACTGGTTTAAGTTGACATCATAATAGCCCAAAGGCCAATATCAAAATAAATTATCACCTCAGCACTTGCACAGCCTAGCATGTTCTTTGCTTTTGCGAAATCGCCATTAATTTCTCATGATGCCTTTTGCACAGGAATGCAAAGCTTCCTTTCCGTACCCTATGTCATTACCACACACATCCTGGACTGCAGTACTGCTAGTTTTAAAAAGCCATGAAAAACGGAAATGTTAAGCACCAAAATGCAGAAAACTTTTTCTTATTGTAGTCACAAAAGATGCTACATGAATGCATACTTTTTCCTTGAAAATACGGGATAAAATAAATTTGGGGGAAAGAAAAAGGCCCCTAAATAAGGGATTTCAAACACTGGAAAAAAACAACCTCACTGCCTTTAAACACGTGCTTTAGTAAGGGAACTCCTTCCCGCCTTATGCATGTTTGAATAATCTTGGGCTCCTCTCAAAGAACAGTCAGAAATCATTTGGTGAACATGGAAAGGGTACAAAATTGTACGGCTCCACCTTTATGTCCAAATGGCAACGCTGGATGCAGGTCAAATCTACAGAAAACTGCCCAACCTTGATTAGATGCCTTTTCAGCCGATACTGAACATGTGAACATCAGCAGTCTCTCCACAAAAGTCCGTCTGCAATAACATATTTGTGTTGTACCCGTGAGGTCTTGTACGAATGTTTAGTATATATTGCAGTATATTAATAAAAAAAATAACAAAAATTTTTAACAATAATAATTAAACAAGACCCTTAGAAAATTCTAAACCTTTGTACGGCCTGTGCATCACGACAAACTGTAAATCGGATTTCCAACCAAACCTGAGGAAGCCAGCTCACCCGTTCCGGACAACGCCAAAACCTGACCCATCCCCCGCTTGCTTAATGACATTAGTGGCAGGTTGGGAGATTTCTGTTTTACAGTGGCTGCCCCAACCGATCGCTCGGTCTCGGCCGCACACACGTGTGGCCACAGCGGCCCATCGCGACATCCACGGGGCCACACGGCACCCCCCCCAGGGGCTACTGCTGTGACCCGCCGACCGCTGCTGCCGTTTGCAGGGGAGGGGTGGCGGGAGCCCCGGCGGGGGACAGCATGGCCCCCCCTGACGTCAGGCTCCCACGTGGTGAGCTCAGGCCTGCTGGAGAAAGATGTATGAGGGGAAGGAAGTGACTAAAGGGCATGGCAGACACACAGCATTACAAACCGCCCAAAATGTACCTGATCTCACAGTATAAGTTGAGTCTGGACAGTGCTTGGTTGGAGGGCCATGTTCACCAGTTGTCATATGCAGCTGTGAAGCTACAGGTGGGACAGTAGAGGGGAGTGAACCAAAATCCATTGCTATCTTGTATTTCTTTGCTCCACACCTTCACCAACCCACACTGACCAGAGAAATATGAACAAATAACCCCCACGACCTGCACAGTATGGGAAGGCCATTGCGGTCAGTGGACAAAGGGCTGTGAATGTATATGTTAACAGTGCTGATTTAGAGGCCCTCTGACAACTTAAATTCGGCACAAATATACTTACTCTTCCGCTGTGTTTTTTTCTGTGTCCTTTCCCCAAATATTATCCCGATTGCATTATTGGTGTTATTTTATTCAGAATGGCCCGAGGAAGTCGATATCACAACTATTTCTGAGATCCCTTTAAGCGACTATCAACACACTTGGGGGGCAGCACTTTCCCACCCACCCTGCTTCAAGGTAATGCTGTCCAGTGACAGTCATGAAGCTATTACAAATATTGTAGCTGGAATTAATCCAAATTAAGTGAATAATTTGTTGTTGTTGAGGCATTGGTGACCCAGCTGAGTTCATCACACTAAACTTAATCTGGTACAATAACAGCGGCTCTGACTTCTGACCCACACGGCCACCTTCATTTACACTGTTTCTATAAAACTATCAATTCAACTGTACATGTGCACCAGTGGGCCATCCCATGCTTTATACACATTCTGCCAGAAGTATTACATAAACAGTTACTAATGCAACACTTATTGCTTGGCCAAAATGTATTGTATACACTCTCCATTTGAAACTTATGGGCAGGACCCCGGGGTTCCATAAGCCCCCGGCTCTCGCATAAACTGATGCCACGTCATTTTATGTCTGTTGAAGGCGAACGATATGGCAATCTATTCCTCTCGACAAGCTCTACGTGATGCGCTAATAAAAGTTTGGTTTCTTCTGCGCATTCATCCTTGCTGCGCTTGCATATTACAACAGAATGATCCACGCCAGGTGGGTCATGGCGTTTATGTGCGCGGTGGGACAGAGTCGCCAAAAATAAATTACGATTTTGACTTCCGTTTATTTGAACCCCGGGGTCCTGCCATAAGGTTAATATATCGCAACACTGCACTGCTGTGTATAAATGCGATACATTGAGAATTATGTTACACTATGGGTTACACAACACGCAACAGTCTGCAAATAGCATTCAGTATCTATCCTGTGTACACTGTGGTAGCCAACATTGAACTGCATATTCAATATATTTATACGTATTAAACAGATCCAAATCATTTACCAAAGTTATTGACCAAAATAGGCATTTCAAATCATGCTGTCACTCGTACATTTTTCTGGCTAAAATAAGAAAATGTCACCCACGACTTGACAACAATGGCAATGATTTGCCAAGTCATGGAGCGATACAGACCTGGGGTGGAGCTTGGGGTCGTGGAGTTGCCAAACAAACCACTCATCGAGCCCTTCCTGCCGTGCTCCTTCACCACGGGGTCTGCCAAACACAACACAAACCATTTAAACGACCGCAACTTCACCTTCAAATACATACCAATGATTTGTTTATGCATTATGCTGAACCATTAAAATGATAATCAATTTTTTTAGGCAAAATTATGAGGGTCAGACTGAAAATGTCCATGTTTAACATGCTCTCAGTGTGAAAATAGTGTTAAATGGTAAAAAAAATAATCAGTAACCGTGGAAGAAAATTTGTTTCACGTGGAACATGGTTAATAATTTATTATTCCAAGTATGCCTGTGTATGGTCACATCACTTTATTTTCAACACACTTTACAAGCTCTAAATGCCAAGGTCCCAAAGACCAATGAGTAAGTATTATTTGCCACATTGGTGTAATAATATAACAGGCATGCATCATATCAGAGGGACATTAGAGAAGCAACAAGATACATCACACCGAGTGTGTGTATATAACCAACTTGGCAACGGCAATGTGCACGTTGCGCTGGCACCGTGTCAGACGTACAGAAGTATGGATGCTCCATGGCCTCACGTGGCGTGAGCCGGGTCTGATGGTCGTATCGCAGCAGCTTGTCCAGAAAGTCGAGCGCCTCGGGGCTCACTAGGTGCTGGTTCTCGCTGTGCACAAATCTCTCCCAGCGTTTACGCGAATGCCTGTGGGTACGTCGCAACAGAAAACAGTTGGCTCGCGTTTGTGTGGTTCACAAGCTGCAAGTTAATATTTCAGCATCAGTGGTGGGGAACATTTTCTTTCTTGATGACCAAAAATTACTTTTAAATACCTATTGTAGGCCACACATTACATACGTAGCTTTAGCCAATAAAATACATACATAATTAACAGTTCACTTTTACAGGGTGTTTGATGTACTAAAATTACAAATGATTTTGCCTGGTTTAAAAATATCCCCCCTCTACTAGCCAATTAATGTGGCCAAGATTCTTGCAGTGCTGCAAAACTATCGTTTGCAAGCTATTTCGAAGTGGTAGGCCTCGTGTGGCAAATGGTGGCATGAAATGAAATATGATGCAGCTTGTGGGCCCATAGGTTCCTCACTCCCTTTAGTTGTGAACACACCATAACATTCCCATAAGAAATGCAGCACAAACCATGCAATGGCTATTGTTTCACAAGCCTAGTTGCTAATGAAGGTTTGGTTGATACAGAAACCGTAACTTAACTACAGCTGAAATGAAGACCTGTGGAACTCACCTGCCCAGTATGTCATTGAAGCGTGGATCAAGATCGATATTGTACTTGTCGATGTATGTGTAAAGCTCTTCTGTGCCTAGCACGCGTGCGATACGCACGAGCTGTCGACATAAACACACATTCACAAAGAGTTCCACTGATGTTTTCAGCACACACTTGAGGTGTATAAAACACGTGTAGTGAGGAAGTGTTCAGTTTAAAGCTCTTACCTGGTCGTAGTTGTCGTGCCCATGAAAGAACGGCTCCTTGCGGAAGATCATGCTTGCCAGCATGCATCCAAGACTCCACATGTCAAGGCTGTAGTCGTACATCTGACATCACAAAATCAACATCTTAATATCATGGCCTCACCAATAGCCCCCCTGGGCAAAAAGTTTGACTACGTATGGTGCAAAAGAAGTTCAACATACATACAAAGGCCGAACTGGTAAGTAGCAACATAATTTGCTCATGACAAAATTACACAGAATGCACCTGATCTCATTAGAATATCATAATCTAAGTGGTGTTGAGCCAGGACAGTGGTTGGATCGGCAATCAGAATGCACAAACAGGTTATTATAGGCTGCGGAGCTACATGATGAACATCAGAGGGCAGTGCCGCACAATCCATTGTTGCACTACTTCGATGCTCCTCACCAATACCAACCCTCAATGGACATCTTTAAGTATGGCCAAATAACCCCTACAACCCGCACAGCGTGGAGGTTTGCATCCAGTAGATTGACATACGTGCTGTATGTGTACAATGTTATCTGCAGGAAAGTAGTTTGCCTATAATAATATACTCCACTGGCCCAGTATCCACCAACCTGATAGTCAACCAGAAGCTCGGGGCCTTTGAAGTATCGGGATGCCACTCTTACATTGTACTCTTGCCCAGGGTGGTAAAACTCAGCCAGGCCCCAGTCTATTAGCCGAAGCTGTAGAAAGACATCGGACGTACAGCACATCAGCATGGCTCAGCTGCATTTGCACAAGGCTGCAATAAAAGCTGTAGTGTAAAAACCCACAAATAATTGAGTTGACAGATGTCTATAAAACATAAGAATAAAGACAACTCTCATCGGAGCCTTATTACCAGGAGCTGAGAAACCAAGCCTTGTAGCAGCAGTGAAAACAGTACATGCATGTAGCTGTGAGCAGTACATCAATAAGTACTTGATCAGCATCTCTAACCATCTACAAAACTAATGCGTTGTTACCTTCCGGTTCTCGTGATCAATCATGACGTTGTGCGGTTTTACATCCCGGTGCATTATGCCCATGCTGTGACAGAAGTCGAGGGCCTTTGGAAAAATGGCAGCAGCAGAATACACATCAGACTTTCTCAAGCACAACATTATTTTCTCACGAAACTATAGGTCAAGTGAGACATTTCAACACTGCAAATTGCATCATAAAAGAACCTGCACTTTGGAAATTGAACTATGGTCTTTCCCCCTGACATAATACCTAAAGGTACACAGCTTTTTAAACTCTAAAAATCTACTGTCTCTTCCATAACTGTATTACATCATGCAGAGCATTGTGAATGGGCGATGTTGACAGTTGCACGTCAAGTATTCTTGCCAAGTTCTGTCAGCTCATGAAATACGAATGAAATTACAACTCGACAACAAACATTACAATTATAAGTCGAAGAGAATGTATTCATAATTCAGATGCAGGCATTTGTATGCCTTCAGGCTAGTGCTAAGCAACACAAGATAAGGTGTGGGATAGATGGATGGCATTAGTGCCTCACCTTCAGGATTTCATACATGTAGAAGCGAATGTCCTGATCTGTTAGCGTCTGGTAGAGTTGCTGTAACAAAATAAAAATATGGCCATGGAGGAAAAACCTTTCAACAGTTTTCTGGACATTTTGCACAAGAAAATACTTAATATTCAAGCCTAAAAAATTAACAAGTTGAACAGTGTACAGAAATTAATAGCTTACACAATTGTGTATATAGTGAGAACATGCAAAAGCAACAACTGTACACTACACAAAAAGCTACAAAAATACAGGTTGCCAAGCTAAATGAGCATGTGGGAGGTAAAAATGCATTACCTTGTAGTCTGTGTTGTTAACGTATTCAAATACCAGGGCCGGTGTCCGGGACTACAGAACAACACACCACATGCCCATCAGACCATGGCAGCAGGGTAAACAAACCAATGCAAACTTTCCATGCCATACCATTTCAACTACACAACAACAAAAATGTTAGCTTAATTATTAGCCAAAGCATGATTACATTATTTGTTTCACTTGTGTCCTTTTAAATGTTGAAAGGTTCTCGTAAATGAACAAAAATCTATTGATTTACAAGGTTTCCTGAAGGTCCTTCTGAGTGATGGTGGAAAAAAATAGCCCCACAGGAAAGACCCACAGACATCACCTCTGCTAAATAGCAGGGTGGATATTCGAATAATTGTATTGCTTAAATTGACGACCATCCTTCTCCTTGCAGCGCCATTTGAAGCAAACGATGGGGCTTTCGCCCTCAAGGACTTTAAGGACACCCTGCAGGCGCTTCTGTGCATATTTCTCAGTGTGCCCTGCATCATTGAGTGAAGGCAGCAGTCCTGCTCTGTGCAACAGCGGGCGTACGATTTAACACACACCACGGGGTCTTTGACGATGTCCAGTAGAGTGATTATGTTGGGACCTCCGCGCAAGTTCTGCAAGATCTTGATTTCTCGCTTTATCTTCTTCTTTTTGACTGGCTGCGCACACAAGGGGATTTGCATCAGCCACTGGCAACACTAAAATAGCACGAACATCCAACACCAAAGCTTGAGCGAGCAAGTGTGGCTGCAAGCGGTAATGCTTACCCACCTTGAGAATTTTTACCACGACCTTCTCGTTGTTGGTGATGTTTATGGCCTCGAACACCTCACTGTACTTGCCCCGACCCAGCTTCCTCACCAGCTGATAGTCGTCCTGGTTCCTGGAAAGTGTGAACAACGCTATATTCACCATTCAAGCATGCACCAACACTAGGTTGCGACCGCACCACCACACTCAGAAGCACAATGCACTGCACCGTCGTCTCCCAATCGAGCCCTCCCACATTACATGAACCAGGGCATTGTTTATTTATGCCGTACTCCCATACTCAAGGACAGTGGTTCACAGTGTGTCACATGCTCCTGGGATTTTTGACCAATGGTAATTTGACTATAAACCCAGGAGCCATCAAACAAGGAAATGCTTGACTGTGTAACAGCTATGTGCTTTTAAGCAATAAGGAACTATGGAGCAAAAAAACTCAACACCCGCCTACTGGACTAATGGAGCTACAACAGCCTGGTTTCAAAACAAGTTACTAACGATCTCAATGGTTCTAGCCAACATCTAGCCTGACACAAGCCTAAAATCTAGACAAAAGACAAGCAGCCATAAGGCACGCCACAAAGGGCCGGTCAACCAGACAGTGGGTGTGGGTCGAGATCGGGGGATTGTTCTGTTATATGGTAATTTGCTAGTAACAAAAGCAACATGTCAATGTGCCTGGACAAGAAAGTTGATATTATCATCAATTACACACGTATACATCAGAAATGTGAACAATGACAAATGAGATTAAAACGCCGATGATTGTGCGCGCGCTTCTTACCCCCACTCCACGACGTGCGCCTCATAGTCCCAGTAGTCTCTCGCCCGGTGCGAGTTGGCCTCGGCGTACAACTTGGGCCGGCTAGCCACGGGGCCCGACATGGCGACCACAGGCGGCACCCTGTCCGTGCCTCAGGGGAACGTGGCTGAGAGACGAGAGAGCGACGGGGACCGTGAGCGAGAGTGACGGTGGAATGAGGAAGAGCTGGCAGTGTGCTTTGCGCGACTAAGTAGCCCGTGGTGGGGTGGGGATATTAATGCCGATTGCATGGAGCCCCTTTCATCCTGGAGGGCGTCCTTAAAAGAAGCTTTGCCTCACACATTCCGGGGATCTGATTACGGGGAGCGATGGGATGCCCGCGTGATCTGGGTCTGGCCAGGTATTGTTGATATGTTGCATTGGGGCCTGGCCAGGTGGCTGCGTGGGGTAATACCTGATACAAGGTTCACGTTGGGTTTTATAATCAGGACGGGTGTAAGGGTCGGGTCAGATATAGGACATAGGTCGAGTATAGCCGGACACATAGCTTAATTACAATCGCCAGGCTGGTTACGGGGAATTTATACAAGGACTGCTGGTATAATAAAGGACAAGCACAGTACAAAGGCCAGCCTGGGAGTAGGGGCTCACTACAAAGTACGGCTGGATACAGGGATACGGATATTCGAACCCTTTAGAGGATGCGGTGAACAATTACGCCCTGCGATTGGATTCAACCACGGATAAAAAGAGACGTGGCACAGGATAAACGGCCCTGCTACTGGGTATATCGACCCAGCTTAGAGTATAGCGACTTGGTCAAATAATGTGTTGTAGAGTACAACAGGCCGTACCACAGAATCCAGATACGAGAGAAAATGTGCTATACGATCTGGCTGTAAGATATATAGCCCTATGGGAAACAGGAGCACGCTAGCGCTATTGTGGTACATAGTCCTACTATAAGACTACTTTCAGGGGGGTCCATATTGATAATGGATCATTTGGAGGTTCAGGCCAAACAGGACCCTGCCGTCAGGGTGTACCGGGCCCTACTCGGGGGCTTAAGGCGCCCCCCCAAAACATACAACGCCATTAGGGGGTAGAAGGCCCTACTAGGCGGTATAGGACCCGGTCAGGGTTATGGGACCTCGCTATTTAATACAGGATTCTTCCAGGGGATACAGAAACCTGCTGGGGGGGGGGGGGGTATAGGGTACATTTAGGAGACAGGGGGACCCCCGTTAGGGGGTACGGCACCCCTATAGGATCCAGCCAGGGGGGTAGAGAGCCCCGATGAGGGGCTACAGGGCCCTCAAGAGGACACAGCGATGGGGCCGGCACACGTGACCGCTAGGCCGGCGCCTCGTGCTCGCCTGGCGGGGAGGTCTCAACCCTCGCCGCGCCCGCGTTTCACGCAGGGGCGCCTCGAACCGCGGCGAATTCGCGACGCAACAAACAAAAAAACCGAGCGGAGGCGAAACCGGAGTGATTCTTTTCTCCATCGAGTATTATTTCATTCGTAAAAAAAAAGTGAATGGGAAAGGAAAGAAGCAGCCGCTTACGTCGCGACGCACGGCCTCGCTTGCGCTGCCCGGGCCGCCGTGGAGCCGCAATATGGCGGCCGCTCCCTCCCCGAGCCCCTCCACTCTCCCACAGCCCCTCCCCTCCCCCATTAGCCCCTCCCCTCCCCCATTAGCCCCTCCCCTCCCACCATTAGCCCCTCCCCTCCCACCATTAGCCCCTCCTCTCCCCCCATTAGCCCCTCCCCTTCAACTACTCTCCCTTTCCCTTAACCACCCCCCCTCCCCTCTTCCTAAACTCCCGCCCCCTTCCTCTTCCCCCCGCGACCCCTCCCCCTCCGCTCGAGCCCGATCACGTGACCGCGCGCGCCGTTCGCGGGAAAGCGCGCGCGTGCGTCCGCGTCAGTGGGGGAGGGGGAGTGTGGGCGGGAGAATCGATGTATTCATCGATTATAAGCGTGACTTTACCGAAATAAAAAACAAAGAGTATGAGATCCTTGCAGTCACGAAAGCTTCAAATCTAGAATTAATGTGATCTAATTATTTTATTTTGTTTTATTTTATCTACGTGACTTTGCCGAATAAAACCAAAGAGTATGAGCGACTAAATAATCGACCAAATTTATTAAAATCGACATTTAATCGATTATTGAGCGCAACATGCAAGCAACGTGTACGAATCGATTCAGGTGAATCTGTATTTAATTATTTCCTCGCCATTTAATTGATTGTGGCGTTTACGGGGTCACGATTCCAATGGCGAGATTCTCGACAATTGATTTTGTATTGATTTTGTATTGATTTGAAGCTTTCGTGACTACAGGAATCCATATACTCTTTGGTTCTTTCGGTAAAGTCCACGTAGTTAGAAACGATTTTGTTTTTACACTGTGCTGAGTGTAGCGGCCTCTAGTGTCTGTAGGGAGTCACGCGAACGCATTTTACGAAAAGCATACGGTTTCGAGAAAAAAATGGATTGTTCACACGCTTGATATCATCGATATTAATCGATAATTGTATTAATCAGTACACCCGGACGGAGCAATATGCGAATTCTTTAACCGGACTTATTTGTCCGAAATCGCAGGCAGGAGTTGAGCACGGATAGTGCTTAAATGGCCAAAAAGCATGCGTATAATCATGCGTTCTAAGACTGTAATAATAATCATTTACAATTGTAAGCCGTATTTAATCCATAGATCCCAATCAGTTGTACTGTATTATGTTACCATGCCCCCCACCCCACCTGCCTTATTAGTACCCAAAAATAGATGATATTGTTTCAGGCAACGGTCCTCCTGCAGAGCACAGAGGGGTTCAGATTGACGAATTATAGTTGGAAATCGGCCGGGCAGTGCCAATTATCCACGGAGCCTCTAACCCGGCCCTGTGGATGCAGCGAAGGTTGGTGTATCACACGTAGATGTTGTGAAACTCCCTTCACGTAAGGCGTAAGAGCTTATATCCTGGCTCGCCAGCAGAAGGCAGTAGAGCAAGTGGACTAATCTGTTTACATCTGTACGGGGATAGAGTGTTGCCCCCTCGCGCCAATGGGTTTTCTCAAGCTCCACCGGTTTCCTCCCACTTGTATAAATACTGATCATTAATTGTCTGGAAAACATCTTTAACAAAAGAACCCAATGTCGCACGACCCTCGTGACAAAGGGTCATACAACGCAATGTAGCTTCTCTGATTTATCCATAAAGATAGCAAAGCTATTGTGTGTATGCAGTATGTGTTATACAGTGGGAGACTGTTAAAATTGCGAATCTAGAAACACTGATTCCTTCGGGGGGCTTAGTTACACGTAAATGGAGTTGAAGAATCGACTTTTAATTGAAACATTGTTGCATAGGTACACCCCAACTTAATAATAATAACGACGAGCTCTTTTGCATTAGAAATCAAAGTCTCCCTAATCAAAGCGAGCAACGGGGCAGCCCTGAGAAATCTGTACATTTCACATTTCCATGGCTGGTGACAGTCTATCCATAGGACCACCTCTGTTGACTTCCCACAATGTGGACATTCGGGTATGTACCCAGTAAACATGCAAAGTTGGGGCAATGTTGCCATGTGGTTGGAACCGTTGGACTAATGTTGGCCCAACGTTCCATGTTTACTGAAGAGTAACTACTGTATTAGGCATGAGTCGATTATACTTTTTCATGTCTACCGTCTTGTTGGTATGTTTTTAGATAATTGTTTTTCTCTGCTTAATTTGGAAAATTTTCTTCGTGTCATTAAGCTACGTAACGGCGAACTCGTTTTTCTTTTTACAGCCATTTGTCAATCAACTGCTGTTGTGAATGTCTGTTGATCATCGGGGTTGTTTGAAAATACTTCAACCACACTAGTTCGTGCGGATGAAAGAAAGGCAGCGAGACAGATTCACATAAAACTCGCCACTTATGTTAGCAGCGGCACTTATGATTCCACGCATATTCAAATAGCACTGTTGACGATGTACGGTGCGAAAGAAGTTCAACATAATACATACTTTTGATTTAAAGCTTTCGTGACTGCAGGGATTCATATTCTTGGTTCTTTCGGTAAAGTCACGTAGAAGGGAAACAATAAAATAATAAAAATATATTTATATTATAAAATATATTTATATTTTATTATCTTTAAAATAAAATACAAATATTTATATTATAAATATATTTTATTGTTTCTCTTCTACGTGACTTTACCGAAAGAACCAAGAATAAACATACATACGACAGGGAAATTAACTCAGGTAACCAGGTTCATAGTGTAGTACAAGTAAAAACTGTGCAGATTTAATATTTCATGAATCGAATTAAACGGTGTGTTCTTTTAGTTGTGGTTGTCGATGTACAGGTGGCAAATAAACATACTTTGTGACATTATAACGTTCTATTTAAACACAGGACAACGTTTAAAGGTCTTCTTTGGTTCATTCTACGTGACTTTACCGAAAGAACCAAAGAAGATGAATCATTGCAGTCACGAAAGCTTTAAATCGAAACGTTTAAAGGTCCCTTTCTCAAACTCCGAGAGAGGAAGGCGGAACGCACGAGTGGCTGTAAAGTGGTGGGAGGAAACTTTAGCAATGTGGTGACTCAGTCCATCAACATTCAAAATAAACATTCGGTTTTGCAAACTGTTTCCTTATACTGTGTCACAATCTGCCGTTCTCATGTATGCTGTATAATAGGAGCATTCACCCGAAACTTCATCAGCGACTCTTCATCAATGACTGGTCGTTTGGTGTTTACGTATACAGTCGAATCTCGATTATCCATGTGCGGTTTATCCGATTTGCGGATTCACCACGCACCTGATATTTTGATACAAGTTAATTACTCATGGATTTTCCCTTAAGCCCAAAAGAATAATATAAAAACAGTTATAAATTGTCATTCTTGGAAATTTAATTGAAAGTCACGTGTGAAAAGCAAACAAGTATGTCCTCTGGTTAATCCGAAATCCACATAATTGCCTCTACAGTACAGTAGTTGCATATCTTTACAACGGTGGGCGGAGTTTGGTTGATTTTGATTGGCGCGGCTTTACGATCCACTTAGTGGACGGAGTCTTCTGTGCCGGATCGAATGTTAGTGGTTTTTGGCATCGATATCCTCGGAAAATTTTTATTTTTGTATTATCCGTGATTTTTAATTATCCCCGGCCGTCCTTCCCGTCATTAGCGTGGATAATTGAGATTCTACTGTTAGTTTTTTGTTTGTTACTTAACCGTTATTGTTTAGATCCGTTTTCCCTGCATTGTTATCTACTGAGAGGGGTTGCCATGTGGCCATGAGATGACAACACAGTAATGGATTGAACCCAGTAGCGTAACGAGTGTGGGGACTGGGGGGTGCCTTGGCCCCCTTGGCGGCCAAAGCTACGAGTTGGGCCCCCCTCGACAACCACCATGTACCTTGAGTAAGAGAACATTGGACATAGAACTTCGTTTCTGGTATATTTATTTAATTAGATACGCACCCATTATATTGCAAAGAGGAACTACAGAGCTTTAGCGGCCGCATTGTGCGAAGACGGAGCGCCCCTACAACATTAAATGTTCGAGACCGGGAGCGTAATGATGTGATTAGGCAAGAGTAGCCGCGATGTGTAATAGTCGAGGTGCGACCGTGTGAGACAAATAAAATATTGGGGCCCCATCTGACCAATTGCCCCACCACCACCCCTGAGCTGATTACGTAGTTACGCCACCGATTGAACATATCCGTGCCGAGTTTCGAATGTTACCCCTCGGGTACGTGTTTGGTTTCTCGGGGCACTGCGGTTCCCCATCACACGAAGCCAAATATACTCGAATTCTCGTGCACGGAATTGGCCAAACATGGTGCAAGTACACTCGTGAAGTGTTCACTCCAGGATGCTATCTCAGTTCTGCGTGGCGCCAAGAGGCGGCGCTGCGGTACCGTAGACGGCTGGAAAAGTTTCCGAACCCCCCAAATCAACAAGCGAGAGAGAATTTACGACGTGCCGAGACGAGGCGTGAAAAAACACACGGGGCCGTCCATAAATGACGTCACGCGATTTTGGACGATTTTTGACCCCCCCCCTCGTCATACGGCGTCACAAAAAGTCAGACCCCCCCCTCAAATATGACGTCACAAAGCTCTGCCCTCCCCCCCAAAAAAACATGCTTCAAATCGCTTTAAACTATTGTCATTGTAGTGCGGATTTAATGTGGCGCTGCACTCTGATGTTGTAGGAGAAAACATTTATTGAAAAAGTCTATTTAATTAAGTAGAACGTGTTGTCTATATTTATTTAAAGTTGCGCATTTTGATGTGACGTCACATTTCTCAACCCCCCCCCCCTCGTCACACATCGTTACAAATGTCTGACCCCCTCCCCCCCCTAGGTGCGTGACGTCATTTATGGACGCCCCCCTAGTCACAATTACGATACATATTCGCGATACGGGATTACACTAATTTTTGGACCAAAACCGATTAATCATCATTATCCGTGACCTATCGACTGCTGGACGAAGGATTCCCAAGTGTCCATACTCTTTGGTTCTATTCGGTAAAGTCACGTAGGTAAAATCTTTTTTTTACCTACATGGTAGGTAAAAAGGAGTATGGATCCTTGCAGTCACGAAAGCTTCAAATCTAGAATTGATTCCCAAGTGGTTGCCGTCTCTCACCGTCTCGCGATGCAAACGTCCGTGCCTGCTCCTTTGACACACGATCTGATCTAATCGCTCCATCTCTGCGGTGGATGTCCTCCCGAGCGCGTTTCCCTCCTTTCGATTCCACTCCGTCGCTAGCCTCGACCACCGGCGACGTGTCCTGTCTCAAGTCCACTTTTCTTAACAGCAGTGCATGTTGCAATATTTGTTCAAATACAATAAAAAAAACTATGGTGGTGATTAACTTACATTTGTTTTAGTTATCACGCCCTGCACGTTTGTTGAGTAGATGGCAATTTTTCACATTTGGTGACACCTCATTAGCAGTATCACCAAATGTGCTATCAAGAAGGGCCATTGCTCGAAACGTCGCAACGAATATAACTTTCTTGTAAAGTTATTGTCAAATATGTAAAAAAAAATCCTCCTTAGACAATTACAGGCGGCAAAGTAAAAAGGGGTTTATGACTGCAAACTGCGTGTTATGACCCATATACAGGGCTCCTCCATACGAGGCGCTATACGTATTCACACACACACACCTGTATATGGAATATATAAGGCAACGAGGGCAGAGGTCGTGCTCACAGATACGAGAAGGACACAGAGACGAGAGCCACTCCAAGGGGATGGAGTCGCGGAGGTCACTGAAGGAGCCATGGAGCATCGTCAGAGGCAGGCTTCAATCCATCCTCATCCCGACGGCCAACATTCAAGAGATACAGGTGACCGAGTTGCATTCATTGAGTTGTATATTACGCAATTAGGGACACAGTGATATGTGTATATATAGTAGAGGACTGGAGTGGTGGGTCGTGCGGTGGTTAGCATACTGCGCTACGCATTCGGCGATCTCGAGTTTGGTTCCAAGCCACCGGTAACATCGATGGCGAGTTATACGAGAACCGGTCCTTGGGCACTCCTCTGCACGGAACCGCACCGTTTCTGCGTATTGAAGTATGGCCAAAACACCTTCCATGCCCGATATGGAATGGATGCCTTTATTCAGCAGTGCATTGACAACAGGCTGTATGTACATTGTTAGTGTTACGCATTTTCACATGCCAATACAATTACTATACTACATAACTACATTTGCAGTACGAATGTGTTTTCTTTCTCTCGTTGCATCTGAAACTTTTGACATCATCGTCTGACGAGAAGGAACCTTCGTCACAACGTGCACTGTTCACTGTGCATATAAGCAAGATAAATTATTCGTATTCGCAGCGCGTTGTAAATCCACTGCTGGATGAATGCCTCCTTACGCTGTACAGGTCGTGGGAGTTTTTTTTAGACCGCACTTTACCATCGCTGGTTAATGCCGTGATGGTGTGTACATACGTATGTTGAACTTCCTTCACACCGTACCTAGCCAACCGTGCTAACTGCACAAAAAGCAGTTCTAAATTAATTCGCTTTCAATCTAGTTTTAAAAGTATATTGCTCCAGTGGCTTCTTAATAGCGGAAGGAAGAGTGTTCCAGAGGGTCGCAGAAGTACATCGACAAACGCGCGATGCATTTGACCGTCTTGTCATTTTAAGTGATCAAAAGACATACATTAACGGCGTGTCCCCCTCGTGCTGCTAAAGACGTTTACAGGAAGCGATATCAACTTTCGGGGCCATTCTACAAGGCAGTGCACACTGCTCATTGCGATAATTTCACAGTGACATAAACGCAATAGGCGTAGCGGGTGGGGGTCGGTGTCGATGTACCCATGCAACCAACTGATTCTGCTTCGCTGTCTTCTGCTGCCCACACAATAAGCACCGCGAAATAATTTATGTGGCCTGCACTACCACTTAATTAGCTGCAACACGTAACGAGTACCCTTCGGAGCGGAGGGTGGCTGGCTGGTTACTCACGGTGCATGAGAACTGAGCGGAGACCCCCCGTGTACCCAGGGCAGAGAAAGACGATCCCACGCAGGGCACATTTCATTATTTCCTAGCCACACATTAACCCATCGCCTGCCAAACGCGTTACCCTGGCTTGGCTATAACCGCATGGTTTGTATGTGCCCACCACACACAACTGACTGGCTATGCACTTCGGTGGGGTTCGACTCCCGACAGCGTTTTTGTTTCCATTTGCTTTGGAACACGTGTAGTACGGCAATTGTAAACATCAGAAGTTTTGAAGTTAATTGTACTTAATTACAAGAGACACGGTTATTACGAGTGTGTGGAGAGGGCAGCAATGCGCGGGATACAACAACATCAGCAGCAGCAACAGCAACCAGCAGAGTTGACACCCGAAGAGGTGAGTGTGGTCGCGTGGCAATGTTTTAGAGGGGAGCGGTGGCGCAGTGGTTGGCGCACTACGTTACGTAGCCCGGCTACCTGATCCAGCAGCGGATTGACAAAAAGGACTGTAATATAGTAACATCACCATCAGCCATGATCTATCCGCTGCGTGTGTTGCCAACACGCTCAGTCGAGGCAACGCGCTGATGGCTACAACAACACAGCGGCTAAAACAACCCTGCCGAGTTCCAGTCATTCAAATCGATTTGAGCCTGAGCACTGAGCGGCGTGGTGAAGTATGGTCAAACAACTCCCCACGGCCGATATGGCGTGCCGGAGGTCTTCATCCAGCAGCGGATTAATTGACAAAGGGTCGTACAGCACTCGTAGCGAATCACATTCCTGGCGATGTTACATTATTTAGTCTCGTATTAAATGTCTTCCATTGTTTCTATTGTTTTCTGTCACGTTCAATATAGCTTTGATCTCCTCGTTACATAGTAGCTCAAACTATCTTTCTAATACACATATTTTCTTACGAACGAGATTCGATCCACCATGAGCCTAAAAAGGGTACTGTCTACGAAACCAATAATGGATGCTTTGTTACACCTCCCAGTATAAAATAATGTACAGTAAATAGTTTAATAGTTGTGTTTAATATCTCCTGCGTCTGAAGATGATTATAGGAGGGATTGCATCTGATAACCCGTGCAGGTTGTTTAATTTTAAACGAATATACTGTACTCTATAAGTGTAGGACGTAATTCACTTTAACGTATTCACCCAGGAAAAGCCCCACCGATCTCTCTCGAGACTCTTTTTCAGTCGGGTCCTTAAAGATTTGGGATGTTTGCCGTCGTGTGGGAAGAAACCCGAGCAGGCGGAGAAAACCAAGCCACGTACTGCTTCCTGCCTTCTCTGGTCCCTTCCTACAACACCTGACAAGCATTAGTAGTGGTCACCCATCCAAACACTACCAGGCTCAACTTTGCTTGGCTCACGAGTTCGGACGCGATTGGGCGCGTTGAGGGTAATTTGGTATTTGGCCAATTGCTCGTACTGTAGGGTCATTATAAGTAGCCCTTGGTGGGCTTGTATTGGCACTGCACTCAACTTCACCAATCGAAGATTACACATTTGGTCTTTGCCGTCTCTTAAGTGTCCATCCCCCATGTGTGTCTAGAGCAGGTGTCTGCAACCAAAATAACAAGAGCCATTTTTGGGGGGAATTCGGTAAAAAAGGAGACAAAACTCAGTATTTCCAGAGCCGCAATCCACGTGAATACGAGGCGGTTACCGAATCAATAACGTCACGAAGCAGTCCTTAAAGAGCCGCATGCGGCTCCTGAGCCGCAGGTTGCCGACCCCTGCCCATTGTGAACTGGACTCCCATGGTGAACTGGAATTCCATGGTGAACTGGACTTCCAGTGGTCAGGGGTCAGCAACCAAAATAACAAGCATGACCTTTTTTTTCGAATTTCAAGAGCCCGCACTGCAGTCCGTAAAGAGCCGCATGTGGCTCCTGAGCCGCAGGCTGCCGACCCCTCGTCTAGAGCGTGAGAGCTCGGGGTGAATACAGCGCTCGTCACAACTCCACGTAATGGGATGCAGATTGTAAGCTCACCGAGCGAGGGGCCCTGAATAGATAATTAGCTTTCCACGGGAGCTTCAAACGCATGTTTGCCGAAGAGCCCTCGTGTCCAACCGGATCCCTGACTGAAGTGGAGCTTGAGAACGGGCGAACATCAGCCCTCCAGTGACAGCTGTGTAGCCTATAAGCAATGTGTGTGTTTTTTTGCTGGGGGATTGGGGGGTCAGTATCGTAGTGTGGTTGGCATGGGCCCCTAGTACAAGGCTTGAAATGAGCCCCCCCCCCCCTGTCAAATCTCCCGCCCCCTCTCCTCGTAGCCCAGTGCCTTGGCCCCTGAGGCTCTGGCCCGTGGGACCCGGTGCAGTTGTACCGCCTGCACACTCGCTATCTTCCCCGCCACTGTTTTTCAGAGATACGCGCTGTCTAAATGTCAATGACATTCATATACAGTATGTAGTTTCCCTCCATTTTTAAATGTGTAATGTTTGTTTCTAAATTAAACACTCCAAAGAAATTGGTAATGGATGTCTAAATTTACACGAGACACTGTTCCTTGGTAATTTCTAGATTTACAGTAATTACGTTTCCTCCAGTAGTATTTTATAGGAATGTATTCCTCCCCTCCTAATCAATATTTGCTTAAATCATTAATTGTTGGGGGATGGGGTAGGGGGTCGGTGGAGTCCAGGGGTATCCACGTGGCTAAACCCTGTGTGAGTAAGAGTTTCGTTTCGTGCAGCAGGGTTGTTGTTATTGTTGCTGCATGAGGTTCTGGACCGTTATTGGGATTCTAACTGAGCCATCGCTGTTGCATGGCATGGCTTGGCAACAGGGCGTGGTCGGCTACAGGGTTTCAACGGACACAGAAGTGTGGGTGAGTAGATGCTCCCTAACAACACTTTCCCCAACAGTCTGTGAAGGTTGTTGGGGCACATCACCCCCCTCGTGTCCCGTTCCGGCCTTAATAGGTGCTCGCTAACAACAATTGCCCCAACAGTCTGTTAAGGCAATACGGGGACTGATTGATAAATGGAGTGATATAGTTGCTGCTTGGACCTCCTCTCCTATTTCATATTTCCATCGTCATGTTGATCATCATCATCATCATCAATCGTCTAGGAGGACTGAATTACCCGGTATGCGTTCGGTCTCGACAGATCTCGCAAGCTAAGCCAGGGTTTGAACCTCGATAAGTGTCTAGGATTGTACGGGCGCTGCAACGCAAGTATTTAAAAGACTTCTGCGGAGCTATACCTCGTCGGCAGCAGGTAGCCTCAGCGAAAATCCATTGCCACGCAGCGCCAACCTCTGACATTCCACCCACCGACCAGCGTGGCGAAGTATGGTCGAGTAAGCCACCACGACCCGCGCGGAGTGGGAGGAAGGCCCCCTTTTATCAAGCGGTTGAATTTCTCTTCTTTGGTTCTTTCGGTAAAGTCACGTAGAATGAGTATAAAATAATAAAATAACACAATAAAATTCTCACGACGTTTCGGCCACAACGCAAGCGGCTGTCTTCAGGTGAAAGGTACAGAACTGTCGGGATGACAGAGCCGAAACGTCGTGAGAATTTTATTGTGTTATTTTATTATTTTATTCTCATTCTACGTGACTTTACCGAAAGAACCAAAGAAGATGAATCCTTGCAGTCACGAAAGCTTCAAATCGGTTGAATTTCACCTCCCAATTGCTGTGCGGTCAACGCTCGTGTGCCGTGCGGCTCTCTCTCGTTAACGTCCGTGGCAGTGGCCGCTCCGTCTTTGTCTTGACGCGCGCGTTACTTTGATGCACGAGAGCGGTCATTTGTAAGCGAGGACTTTTAACCGCCCACGTGAGCAGACCACGCACGCCCTGTAACTCAAGAGGCTTATTAATAAACTACTAAACAATGTGCGCTGCATTACACGCGGTTCTTTGCACTGCACCTGTATTCGTGTTAACTTGTATTTTGATTCCGCTACCATGGGAGTGTGTACACAGCACTCCAAATATGCTACGTTGTGGGCAGTGCAGCAACATCTATATGGTCAAGTGGTTGCACTGCACTTCTACGCTCCGACGCCTACATTCTCTCCCATATTCACCAACCCGTCACTGACCAGTGCGGTCATTAAGTACGGTACGTGTCGAATAACGCCCCGCGACACTCGCAGGCGTGGGGAGGAGGTTCTAACATTCAGCAGTGGATTGCCAAAAGGTCTGTGCACGAGTGGTATGCGTGGGGCACGCGGTGTGCTTAGTGTCCATTTCTCGACGTGCGTTGGATGTCCCCCGCTCTGTGCCCTTTCGCTGATTGTGTCTGCTGGATTCTTGGAAAGGCGAGCCAAATCGTCGAGCTGAGCGCGGAGCGATCCATTGGTTCGATGATTCTGGGAGAGAGAGACAGAGAGGGCGGGGGAGAGGATGCAGGGGGGGGGGGACGATCATTTGTCTGCCTGGCCTGATGTGAGGGTGGAAAGGGATAAGGTTGACCCCTACAAAAAGATGTGCAAGGATTTTACATAATATATATCTTTGCATGCTGGGGTGGTTATGGAGGAGCGTAGGTTTGATCTAACCAGAATCAGAATAACCAGAATGAGAAGATTTATACTGGAGAAGTCTGATGAGCTATAAAGCTCTTTTTCACAGACGTCTAGTAGGGGCGGTTAAGAACGTTTAAACAAACAAACAATACAAAAACACGATAGTAGTGCAAAGTACAGGAAAGGTAAACGAATCACCCAAAACACATAAAAGTAAAACTAAACCATGCGCATCCTACCAGGCAAAGCCCACTGAGGTATTAATTGATTTTTCAGAAGCGGCCTGGCCGCAAAGGACAGCTCAACAAAGTGTCCCATCATTTGGACATTTATAGCACCAACATAATCATGCCCCCACCTCCTTTCCACGGTGGGATCTATCCGGGTATTCCGGTTTCCTCCCACACAAAGTCTTGACAAGTAAGGGTCTCCTGGTTAAATATAGTTGCTGTCTGTCTATTGAATTCCCTCGCCGTGTCGAGTTTAACTCTCGTGTTATATCTGCTGCACTGCGACGGGCATTTCCGGGCCATTCCGTTATCTCAGAATGCGTATGCCAAGCGATTCATGTATGTTGATGGGGGTTTGGCCGATATCCGTGTCACACAATGCAACATGCTGTTACTGAGATACACGCCTTCGTCTGATTATGACAGATCATGTTGGTGTTTAAATAACTTTCTTAGTTGTCTAGTGCTTGCAACTTATTACCCGTGGCAGACGACGGGGCAGTGAGTAGAGTCAAGGATGTACCGCATGAAAAAAAAGAGAAAGGAATGGGAGAGGGAAGAGAGAAGATAAAGAATGGGGCGCAAGAGGAAAAGGATGGAAGAAGAACGGAGAAAAGGAAGCAAAAAGTTCAGGCTCGGCAGGAAGAGACGACGTTAGGCCCTAGCGTCTGCACGAAGCAGTGGCTGTTTTCGTAGGGGGCGGGGAGAGGGGAGGGATTTAGAGAGAGGGTGGCCACACATAAATTACATGAATTATAACCTGAGGCTTGCGATATATAGATGTATGTTTCTGTACAATTCAGGAGCTATAAATCCTGCATTAATATATTTTTTGCCAGGCGCTGTAACTTGAGTAGGCAGTGGGTATGTTTAGGCATGTGTGTGCTTGTTTATGTGCATGACCTCGTGTGCATGTCCACGTGCATGCCTGTGTAGGTGTGTAGGTGTGTGCGTGTGTGTGAGCGATAGTGTAGCGGTTAGCGCTACGCTGCGCTATGAACCCGGCTACCTGGGTTCGATTCCCGCTCACGGCCAACACCAGTGACGATTATCTGAACCGGTCATGGGCTTCCCTTGGGTCGACTCAGCCTCAAATGAGTGCCTGGTGCGGTATGTAAACATCGTCACTAGGGAGACAAAGGCGGTCGGGCGTGGTGCTGGCCACCCACCCCCTCGTGTACCGTTCCGGCCTTCATAGGCGCTCGCTAACAGCACTTGTCCCTACAGTCTGATGAGGCTAGACGGGAGATCTTTGACTCGTCGTATGTAGTGTGTCAATGTCATCACTAGGCAGATAAAGGCGACTGGGTGCGGTGTTGGCCCCCTCGTGCAACGTGTCCACCTTAATAGGTGCTCACAAACAACAGCACAGTCTATCAGTGCTACACAGGGAGATCTTTGTCCACGTGTGTGTGTGTGTCGATGTGCACGTCGTGTGCTAACAGCACTTGTCCCAACAGCCTGCGTGGGCTATACGGAGATCTCTGTCTTTGTACGAGTGTGGCAACGACTGGCCCTTTTAAATAGCTGCGCAGAAGTCGTTTGCATTAGCATTTGTTCCGTCTCCCTGTCTCCTTGACTACACACGCCGAGGCCGTGGGTCGGGGGTGGCACGTGAAGGGACAACAACACACACGAACTTTCAAAGCTTTATACCACGCTGCAACAACTGCCTTCATTCGTCACCAAGTGTCTGTGACGTCCCTGCCGCGATTGTGCCAGGCTAAGTGCACTTCGAGGCCACGTGACGTGTCGGAGCCTTGCTGGTAGGAGGAGGTTACGGGACAGACCCGGGCTTTATGGATGATAATGACCAGGATAGCTGCCACTAACCGCTCCTTCCTCGTCCAACTTGAAAGGTTCTGCGCCTACGGTATACCCTAGCGATTCGCGAGGGATACGTTCCAGAGATGCTCGTGAACATCTCGCGGATGGCGACATTGGTCTACGAGAAACTTTTGAGGAATTACCTTAAATAAATACATAAAAAGCTATTAATTACCGTGCAGGAAAAATATAATAACACGACCAAAAATGTGGTTATAATACACATCACACGCCATGGATGTCATGGATGTGCGCGTATCGTACACGCATGTAGGCAACGTCTGCAGATGCCTCTAAAGTTGCGCGACGTTCTCTTATCTCATCGCTTTATCTCTCATCGCTTTATCTCATCACCTTATCTCATCGCTTGATCTCATCGCTTGATCTCATCACTTTATCTCATCGCTTTATCTCATCACTTTATCTCATCACCTTACCTCATCACTTTATCTCATCACTTTACCTCATCACATTAACTCATCACTTTACCTCATCACTTTATCTCATCACTTTATCTCATCACTTTATCTCATCGCTTGATCTCATCACTTTACTTCATCACTTTACCTCATCACTTTATCTCATCACTTTACCTCATCACTTTACCTCATCACATTACCTCATCACTTTACCTCATCACTTTATCTCATCACTGTATCTCATCACTTTACCTCATCACTTTCATCACTTGATCTCATCACCTTATCTCATCACTTTATCTCATCACATTATCTTATCATTTTACCTCATCACTTTACCTCATCACTTTATCTCATCACATTATCTCATCACTTTACCTCATCACTTCATCTCATCACGTTACCTCATCACATTATCTCATCACTTTATCTCATCACTTTATCTCATCACTTTACCTCATCAACTTATCTCATCACTTTACCTCATCACTTTACCTCATCACTTTACCTCATCACTTTACCTCATCAACTTATCTCATCACTTTACCTCATCACATTACTTCATCACTTTTCCTCATCACTTTATCTCATCACCTTATCTCATCACTTTACCTCATCACTTTACCTCATCACTTGATCTCATCACATTATCTCATCACTTTACCTCATCACATTATCTCATCAACTTATCTCATCACTTTACCTCATCACATTACCTCATCACTTTATCTTATCACTTTATTTCTCTCTCTCTCTCTCTGAAGTCGTGCAGAGTTCCAGAAACGATTCGCAGAGAGCCAAAATCGTGCATGGCAAATTGATGAGCGAGGAGGGAATGCCTTAACTCAATGAACCCTATATTCTTAGTTCTTTCGGTAAAGTCACGTTGAAAGGAAACAACAAAATAATAAAATATATATCCCTTCAACGTGACTTTACCGAAAGAACTAAGAATATGAATTACTGCAGTCACGAAAGCTTTAAATCAATGAACCCTGTCGCGCTGCACGAGAAGTTCCACGCTGATGATGAATATACAGCCGATGAGCCCCAACTTCTCTTCTTGAATGTTCTGTTGTCCTTCCCGCGCACCCCCCGATCGGCATGGTAGGCTACTTACAGTGCGAAAGAAGTTCAACATATATACATATTGCCAGGCATCCTGCACGAACAATACACTTATCGATTCCTTCCACATTTGTATTTGAATCAATATTATTTCCAATTAAGTTTATAGTCATTTTATAATTTAGATGATAGAGGCAAAACACATGCGGACTAACACCATTATCCCAAAAGCCCATGGGATTAAAATGGGATGTCTGTCTGTAATGTTGGTGTGTGCGTGTATGTTCCTGTGTGTGTGAGTGACCGTGTATGTACGTGTCGCGGTTGGCGTGCCACGCTACGAAACCCAGTTCAATCCCCGCTCACGGCAAACACCAGTGACGATTATTCTAACCGGTCCTCCCCTAGGTCGACTCAGCCTCATACGAGACCCGGTGCGGTGTGTAAACATCGCCACTGGGGAGACAAAGGCGGCCGGGCGTGGTGCTGGCCACCCACCTTCTCGTGTACCGTGCCAGCCTTCATAGGTGCTCGCTAACAGCAATTGCCCCGACAGCCCATAAGGTTACAATGGGATGCCTGTATGTAATGTCGATGTGTACGTGTATGCTTCTGTGTGAGAATGTGTGTAGGTGATTAAGTGTGTTGGTGTGTGTGTGTGTTCTGTATTGGAATGTGCATGTTTTGGTTTCCGTACGTGAGTGTTTTGGAGTCTATTGGTATATTAGTCGAGTATGTTGGAGGGTGTTGAAGTATATTGGTATGTGATTGTATTGGCGTCTGTCGTGATGCGGAGTGGTAATGCAGTGGTTAGTGCGCTAATCACAGCGGAGTTCGATTCCCGCTCACGACCAATTTGTTCCTGGGCCTTGCCTTGGTCGACTGAACCTTCGATGAATAATCTGGCGAGGTTCGTAGATATCAGCACTGGAGAATAAAGGCGGCCGAGCGTGGTGTTTGCCATGCCATCCTTTTGTGCCGGCCTTCATAGGCGTGAAGAACATTTCCCCTAGGTCTGTTAAAACTTCGTGGGGGTCTTGGCCTTTCATGTGTTTGTGTGTGTGCTCACACACCCTATTTGTGACCGCCTGTGGTCAGCTCCAGGGTGCTGATCATACCAGTGCCGTGTAATTAACGGCCCTTCTTGCCTTTATCCATGCGCTTTGCATCTTTACTGGCAACATGGGTAAATTAGTGGTAATTATTGGGCCCCTCAAATCCACGCGCAAAGGTGAAGGCGGCCTTATGTGCGTGTGTGTGTTAGTTGTGTGGGGAGCGGTAGTGTAGCGGTTAGGGCGCTGCACTACGAACCCGGCGACTGGAGTTCGGTTCCCGCGCGAGGCCAACACCAGCAACGAATATTTTAACCGGTCCTGGGCCTCCCCTAGGTCAACTCAGCCTCAAATTAGTATCTGGTGCAGTGTGTAAACATCGGCGCTGGAGAAAAATTGTGGTTTGGCGTGGTGCTCGCCACCCACCCTCTTGTGTTTTCCTTGCCGGCCTTCGTAGGTTTGACCATGTTTGTTTGTTGTAGTACGGAGTTAGACTGATGGCCTTCATCTAAGTTGTCTTGTGGTTGTTGTTGTTGTTTGACTTGCATCCCACTGGGATTTTTGCACACAGCGTTGGTGTACGGTGTTTTTTTTGGAATATTTAGCAGTTTTTTCCTGGATTTTCTGTTTGCACAGTCACATAATCACTTTAAGATGTTTTCTTGTTCGTGTTTTTGTTTTTTTGTTTGTTGCAGTTGCACCCGATTAAAGAGCCGAATGGCTCACAGGGCTCTACCAAATAAATGAAAAAAAATGAAATGAAATGAAATTGAAAGGTGCCGCTAACAGAACTTGCCCCAACAGTCTGTTAAGGCTATACGGGGTATCTTTGTCGTTATTGTGAGTGCAGATGCACCGCCTTCACACCAAGTAGCTATGCCGCTGCCACCACATGCGAAACACATACTGGACATTTGTGAAAAGAGCTTCATAGCTCATCGGATTCCTCCAGTCTAAATACAGATTCCAATTTTTGCCCACCAAACATCCCAAAAAGCAGGCATCTCACGAAAATGAGTTTTGAGACTCGGCGGGTCTTTCCCGGTAAATGAATGTTCTCGAAGCCATGAGGCCACCATATGACCGTGCGGTGTGCGTGTGCGTCCAACTCCAGTGTCGTCGCTATCGAGCGTGCAGGCGGTCCAACTGCACCGGAGCTCAAATCCTAGGTTCCAGACTACAGAGGCGGGGGGGGGGGAGAAATCAGACACGGTGACCCCATTTCATGCCTTGCACCAGGGGCCATTCCAATTACGTTGCACCACTGACCTGGCTTGACTCCTTTCCACCGTCGGTGTTGTCAGTGACCAACATCAGAGGCATTGGAGGCACCAGACTGCGATTGGAAACTCCACATTCCTGGTGTCGATCCGATTGTGTTGCCCAACAGAAATTCTGGCTTGCGATGGAGCAAAGACGGTCACTGCATCGTTCGCTTTCAGATGCGCTTCTGCGGCCATCTGGAACGCTCTTCCTTCTGATATTACAAAGCTACTGGAGTTGTCTCGCTTTTAGATCAAGATTGAAAACTCATTTCTTTAGAACTGCTTTTTGCGTTTAGATCGTTGTCCTTCTCCCGCAACTCTGATTAGCACGATTGGCTATGTACGTTGCGAAATAAGTTCAACATACATACATAGTTGTGTTTTGGTAAACAGTGGCACAGCCCCCGTAACGTTTGTGTGGTGTGGCGGCGTGTCCTGCTGTGTACATTGCCATTTACCGGTGATTGGCATACTGAGGTTAAGGGAGCGGTATGGCATGCAATAACAGATGGGAAAAGACCGCGCGGCATTAGTCGTTAAAACTCACAGCCGAGCAACGGGGATTATGCCAACTTAAAACTCCCACCTGTTGCGCTCGCAACATCCTCGGCAGTAGATAGCACAATAGCTGTGAAGCTATAATTGTAGAGGGAGAACAACACAAATGTTGAATGGCAAATTTAAATTCAGTCGATGTACTTTGTGCAAAATATAATTGCTCCTGCAAACTATTTGAAGCTGGTGAATTCTGGGTGGTGCGGTGTGGTGGCCCGGTGGTCATGATCAAGAGCCGGAGCAACAAGGGCGAGAAATGGAGAGAGAGAGAGTGTGTTTAAGGTGATGCAGGTGAGCCTCGCGGAAAAAAAAGACGTTATAGAGATCGGCCGTGTCGTCCTCTAGGGATGTCAGTTAACGTGGATTCTTGAAGCTCGTGGTATGTGCAGCATATTGCGTGTGTAAGGGTTGTTGTGCTAAAATTTAGAGTACGTTGTATTGAATGAGTTCACGTGACCACTGCAGCCTCTAGAGGCCGATACATTCAATGCAATTTTTTTTAAAGTTATATATTTATTGTAATTTTTGAAATATAACCCTCCATCACCCGACAGGGTCAATCAAGTCAAGTTGTCAGTTGGGCAAATATGACCATTGATTTGGTTTTGCCGAAAATCGGAGGAGTGTTGAAAAGCAAGTTTGACAATTGTAAACATTTGAAATTGATTGGCTCTGTTGGGTGGTGGAAAGTTATAGTGAGAAATGTACGTTATGACCTTAAACTAAACTATTTATTTTTTATTTTACCAGGTAAGGTCCACTGAGCTGTATAGCTCTTTTTCAAAAGTGACCTGGCCACAAATTAGAACTCAGCGAAGTGGCTTATCACGTGTAAATTTATAGTAGCAGCCAATTACTCTAAACGCACATGGATTCTAAATGTGGAAAAAAACCGGCTACAGGGAGAGAGGCATACAAACTCCAAATATACAGCAGGTGTCATGGCTGGGTTCGACCCCATGACCTCCTGCATACCAGGCGAGGGAGATAACATCTCACCATCGCAGCATGCCTCTCATATTTGTCGTAGAAGCTGAGGTTTAAAAAAAATCTAATCATGATCTTGAATCAGAAATGTTCATTGTATGACACGAGAGTGCATCGTTACGCCACCGGCATCCTACCACTGGACTGCTTTGGGGCGATGTCATTTATGCCTGTTCATGCATTTTTGGTCTTTCTCATTAATAATACACCGGACAAAAATGTCAAAGCATTGGCCTGTCTTGTGGCTGCCTTATGTTTAATGACGATTGCATAACAGCCTTTAGAGTTACCTTTTTTTTAATGAACCGACTGCCATCATGGCCGAGCAAGACTGGGCTTGCAGTATGCAAGGTAAACGAGACTGACTTTTGCAAATACCTAGCGTAACGGCGCAGTGTGCTGTGGCACTTTTAGGGCCCGTGTTGTGTATACACCCACACCCACGGTCACACAGAGACAGCTACGTACAAAGATCCCCCATATAGAGTCTTAAACAGACTGCCCGAGAAAGTGCCTGGCAGTGAGCGACTATGATGGCTGGCATGGGACGGGAGGGTGGGCAACATCACTGGCACGGCACGCACACATGCACACGTCTCCATGAATATCACACAAAATACAAAGATTGCCTGTAAAGTTTATGTAGACTGCTGGGGAAAGTGCTGTTAGCGAGCACGCAATAAGGTCGACATGACCCAGGACCGTGCCCGACCGTCTTTGTCTCCCCAGTGGCAATGTATGCATATCACACCAGGTACTCATTTAAATTTGAGTTAACCTAGGGGAGATACAGAATTCGTTCAGATATCACTCACCACTCATGTTAGCTGCGTCTGGGAATTGAACTCAGGTCACCGGGTTCGTAGTGGCAGTTTGCTAAGCACTTCGCCACAACTCGTTGAACACCAACACGCACATTCGCACACTCATACATAACACACACATACATGCATAGTTGTACATGCATACACGTACTACAATAACCACCATTCGCCACTAAGTTCAAATGGTAGTATTGGGTGTTAAGCGGGAATGGAACCCGGGTCGCCAGGTTCGCAGCGCAGCGCGGTAACTGCTACGCTACCGCTCCCCGCAAAGACATATATACACACACACTGACATGGCAATGCACACACACATATTACCACACATTAGCACACATGAATACAAAGACAAAGATCCCCCTAAATAGCCTAAACAGACTGTTGGGACAAGTGCGCTGCGCCGTCCTTCGCCAAAGGTGCTCACAATGATGCACACAGCCACACAAGGTGTGTTTATTCCCGCGCCATGCCGGTGCAGATGCCTTGCCGAGTGTGGCAGCTCCATCCGTGAGCTGCGACAGCGTTTACGGGCAACCTTCACGCACACATGCACTGGCGGCGAGCGCCGGTCCCACCGTGAGGCACTTGTGAATTCATCTGCCCCCCCCCTCCCCCGAGCGAGGTAGGGCAACGGGGATGGTAAAGATGGTCATGGTGACAACAGTCGGCACTTCGGTTTGAAAGGGACGGT
This sequence comes from Petromyzon marinus, assembly GCF_048934315.1. Taxonomy (NCBI): domain Eukaryota; kingdom Metazoa; phylum Chordata; class Hyperoartia; order Petromyzontiformes; family Petromyzontidae; genus Petromyzon; species Petromyzon marinus. The sequence goes on along the minus strand of NC_133691.1, from coordinate 10,100,033 downwards.
GACATCGTTCGCTTGCAGTGAGAGCCAGTGCCGGATTATCCTCGTGGCACAAGTGGCTACATATGTAGCGACGGGCCCCGCACTTTCAAGGGCCCCGCGCTAAATGCTTTCAAGCTATCAATTTCGGTTCAGTGATTCTGCACTTGCTCTATTACTATAGTACTATACCGCCTTCGACTTTTATGAACGACTGGGTGTTTAAGGTGAGCGATTTGTCGTATTATTTGGCTGTATAGTAAATGAAAAAAGTACGATTACTTTAATATGCAAGTAAAATATGTATGTGTTTTTTTTTTCATGCTACAGGTGACGCACTAGCTTAGTCCGGCACTGGTGACAACATAATGAATTAACCCCCTGCCACACACATATCTGTAGAGGATCGTGTGTTCTTGCTCAACACATGCGGCTTGTCGTGCTAAAGTCTTCTTTCAGTTTTTTTTCCACGCAGCATCTCAATTTGTGATGCTATTGCTCAACCCAGAAAAAAACCTCGCTTTTCTCAGAGGGATCTTTGATTTTGGAGAATGTTTTGTCGGTCCTGTTTTTTCAGTTTGTTTTTTGGCTTTTGAATAGAAACCGCAGTGCCCGGAGAAACCCACGCTGAACAATGTAGAACGCTCAAACTTCTGTAAATGTCAGTTTAACACGTATAGTAGGCTTTCGCGACCTATTTCCACAATGTAGGGGATTTTTGTTGGGTTATATCGTATTAATGTAAATGTGTTGTTAAACCCACCATCACCCGACACAACCAGTTAGTAAGGTTGCATTTGAGCGACTTACTTGGCCGTGCAGATTTTGTCACGGTTGTACATAGTGGCATGTGGCTGAACGCTGAGAATGAAATGTGGCACTGCAGTTACTCCCTCTTGGCAAAGATGATTAAATAATTCACATTGCACACATTAATTTCCTCCCTCTGTGGGCTGCGCTCCCAGAATATTTTTTCTAATTTTTTGTTATTGACCGCTTGGATAATCATTATGCATGTTAAATAAATAAGTAACCATCCCTATATAAATTTTGATTTAAAGCTTTCGTGACTGCAGTAATTCATATTCTTAGTTTTTTCGGTAAAGTCACGTTAAATTTATGCAAACCGACACACCTGATGATGACCGTTTGAGTTATGGTCGAAACGTCGTGAGAATTTTTTATTGTTTTATATATATTTTGTTGTTTCTCTTCAACGTGACTTTACCGAAAAAACTAAGAATACATCCCTATATAATTTCAACAAGGTCTCCCACTATATACCACACACACAATAGCTCTGCCTGCTTATCAGCAGCTATAATTTTTGTCAATTTCTCTACCTCTCTCTGCTCTGAAGAAGGGCCATTTCCTGAAACATCAGTTCACGCTATATTTGTATGTTATCAGGCAACCCTGTGTTAATATCACTGCTGAATGGAAACCTCTTCACACCCTGTGGGTCATACCGCACCATGCTGCTCAATGCAGATCAGTGAAGGAGTGTGCCAGGACCGTTTCAGATACCACTCACCACTGATGTTAGCCATGGCTGGGATTCATACTCTTGTTACCGGGTTCACAGCCTGGTATGGTAACCACTGCACCAACAAACCACCCCCGAACCCACGCTTTACCTCACCAAAAAACAATCTTCAAAATCAACCGACAGTAAACAAAAACATACACGGCACAAAACATGCGTCTTGGCGTGGCATACACGCCGTGTGCGCACACTCGCGCGCGCACACATACACGCGTGCTGCTTTTAAAGACGTTGTTTTGCGAGTGACCGCCGGCCGTGCAGTTGTTAATAATCGGGGCAGCGGGGCGGTTAAGACTCCCTTTGACAGGGGCCACGCCGCGCTGCCTGTGTATACAGCCGCTGTTTGCGCCCGTTGAGCGTCCAGAGGGCTGGACGTCACCGCCCGTCCCCCTTTCCGCCTCGCGTGAGCCCACTCCTCGCCGTTGGACGAACGAGCCGGCGAGCGCAAAGCGGGGATCGGTGGGGATTGGCGGCGTTTGGGGCCGCGGGCGTTAGGACGGCTCTCGGCCATTGACCGGTCTGCTCGCCGGTCACCGGTTTGAGACGCGCTCTCCGAGACGGGAGACGGCTGCGGTGCGAGCGTGCTTCCCGTGCGCAATGCCGAATGTAAGTTTGCTGCATTTGGAGCGGTGGTCGAGAAAGCGAGTTCGCAAATATGACTGGGGCATTTTTTTGCCGTTCGGTGAGGTTCATTTTTTGCATGTATTTTGTTACGAGGGTGGATATGTCAAGAAGTAGACACAACTGTGGTTGTGTGAATGAGTGGGGCATAGAGTGCTGCTTTTGGAATGGTGCGTCATGTTGTAAGCACTAAACTTTGACCTTCTAATTTAAGTTCGGCTGCCTCCCCAACAGAAAAAAAAATCACTCCAATGTCTGGGTGATCAGCCCGGGGCTGAATACACAGTGAGGCAGGAAGAGACTTCCTGTAGCGGTGAGGAAAATGATAATTTGGCACAATCTGTCCCATGGGTAGAGGTTTTATAATTATGGGTTTTTTTAAATATATTTTTTCCAAAGTTAAATATCCAATTGTGCTTTCACATCGTGTCATTAGATCAAATGCCCAATTGGAAATCTCACAGAGCACTATGGATGTGTATGTTGAACTTCTTTCATACCATACGTAGCGAACCGTACTAACCTGAGGTGAGGGGAAGGAGCAGTGCATCATTCTGTGTGATAGAGATCTGTCAGAATAAGATATCAAAGAACTGCTTCTGAGAAGTGATCTTTCAGCTACAAATTAGGGTTGTGCGCTTTCCCACACACCTTACTATGGAAATTTATCACGTGGCATTCAAAAGAAATGTATTGTTTTTTTTCTTCTTCTCAGAAATGTAATTTAGTCACATTAATTGAAAAACCAAATTGTGACCGGGCTGAGACCATTAACCCAGTTTAATCACAGGTTGTTACTGCCTAGATTCAAACTTAGGACCTCAGCGGTGCTGGCTTAGTACTGGGACGCGTGAGCCACGCAGACACCTCTTGTAATAATGTTTTATTTTCTGAGACCGTTGTGTTTATCGGATCTAGCCCAGAAGGAAAGTGGATTCATTTTTTTGCACCTCGTTTTGCACGAGTGCCAGGTTGTCACATTACAGCTAAATTAATCGCCACAGGCCCGTGGGGTATTTGTCGGCCATTGGTAGTGTGGCTGTTACGATTGTGGCAGCTCGGGTGCACGCACCGGTGATCAGGGATGGTGCTCAGGTGCCAGAAATCCCAGACGCAAGGTTTTGTGACATTCCATTGACTACGTGATATCGTGAGTTGATTTTCGCGTGCGTTTGTGTAAATTTGCCTTTAATTTGTGTTACACGCGATGCAAATGCCAACGTGGTTTAAATTCTACATGCCCCGAACAATGCCCCTTTTGCTCAAATGGTGCCAGATCTGTGGATCGTTCTGCTTAATCTTATAAGGGCATCGACAAGTTTGAAACCGATTCAAGAACACACTGAAGGCTAACTTCTTTCAAAACATTCTTTATGAACAATGGCTTGTGCATTGTATAAGATATAGATTGTTTACTTCATTGTATTGTATTTTGTTTGAATGGGTTTTTATTTCCGCATAGTAAGTGTAGTTTGTTGTGTTTATATATCCCTGGGAATTTGGTTCATTTTGCATACGCTTCGATATGTAATGCCTGACATGCAAGGTGCATTCAAAATACCGTATGAACAAAAACAAATGAACGCATTCGTAAACAATTAGTGTGGCCTTCAAATAAAAATGTAATTAATCGGTGGCGTTTTGGGCAATGACCTTCTGCAGCTGGGCCATTGTCTGAAAAATTACAGATTATATATATTTCTTCTTTTAAGGCCACCGTGTTGTTGACGAATGTGTTGAGATTTTTTTTGTGTGTTAATTGTGTGTGTGCACCACTGCCAACGCAGCAGCATCGCCAAATAATTTGTTTACATTCAAAATAGTAAACGTTAATAATAATAATAATGCACGCTACATGTGTAACGTGTGTACGATTACAGGCAACCGTTTATAATTTCACTGAGGTGGCATTTATTCGTGTGAACAGTTTATGTGAACTGAACACACCGATTAGCACCTCCGATTAACACGGTTGGCTACATACGGTGCGAAATACGTCTCTGGTGTAGTCCAATCAGTTTCAAAGACGATACATTTATTATCAGAGCATGTTTGTTTGCAAGTTTTGCCACAAGTCCGTGTTTGTTAATGCAGACTTGATGCCTTGCAAACGGTATCTGTTTAGTGTTTGAATATCTTAACGCCTGTTTTATTGCTCGGAAGGCGAAAGCCTCTTCTTACTTTTCACCATTTTGATACTGGCAAAAAGGCCCCATAGATAACACATACATATAAGTATCCACTTCAATTTATGCAATCGCCTGTAACATCATCATCATGAATGGTCCGTATCCCATAAATCATCCGCTGGCTTGTGTTTACCGGCCATCGCTAGGTTTCCGCAAAGAAGCAATCTCGCTGTGCAAACACGCGGTGCCTCTGCGTGTGTGGGACGTGGGAGCGTGCCAAGCTAGGGGGGAGGGGGGCGGTGTGTTTGGGGGGGGGGCTGAGAAGTGTGGGGGGGGGGGAGAAATGGCAGTGGCTACAGTTTCTAGGTGCTCAGGTGGCGCCAGGGCCGGCAACCTTTCAAAGAAGAAAGAGGCAATTTTAATTCTTGTTTTTTGTCTTTGACCAAAACAGTTGGAGAGCCGCCATCACACGCAGAGCTACTTGTACACAAACACAGCAGGTATACAGCAGCCGGACAAACAAATTCTGACTTAAATAAACAAAATAGGTGATGGAACAAACCGCGTCTATTTAGTTCCCCCCCTCCCCCCTTCCTTCGTTATTATTTTACAATACAGTTCGACTGTTGTACATTTTGTTGTCACAAAGACATTCCAGAGTGACTCATTCACTGCCACATTAATAAGTTATCTTTACGTTAAATAACGTTTAAGATTTACGTTTTTTTTATATTGAAAGCAATGCTCTCCCGCAAGGGGGCAAGCCAAAGAGCAGCCATGCGACTCCGAAGCCTCGGGTTGCCGACCCCGTTGCTCCAGGGGTCACAGAGGCCACGGCAGTGGAGGCGCGTGAGCGCTGTCCCTTTAAAGCTTTAAAGCGGCGTGGCTAACTGTTGGCATGGCTCCCCTTTGGGACAGCTTGTGGGGCTGGGGGAGGAGTTTTATATTCACCGGGCGATCAGATCTCAAGATTTGTTTCTGTCAAAGTCATCATCGCCATGAAAACTCGACATGTTCATCAGTGCCACTGTGGCGTTAAAGTTAGGCGAATACCATCCGCGACGTTTTGGGAAATTTCCATTTTTTATAGCGCACGTGGCTATTTTGTATTTTTCCTTATTGATGTTATTGATGGAACGTGTTGAGTGTTTTTGTTATGTGTGCTTGTCCACCACTGCCGATGCAGGAACACCAACTAATGTGTATCATCATCATTATGATCATCATCATGATCGAACATACCGAGCAAATGTTTTGTGTGAGGAAGTACTGCTGATTCCTTGCCACAGTCATCATCGCCACCTCCCTCGTTCTATCATCGCGATTATAGCATTTGCACCAGCTTTGGAAATGTGATGGAATTTTTGACGCGCTAAAACAAACAGGAACGTTGAGCCAATATTGCTGGGGCGACGTTTCAATAGCATCTGGTCGTGAGATCAATGTTAGGTTTCGATTTCTTAGCCCTGGACTGGGAGGATACTGCACGAGCAATTGTGGTGCTCGTTAAGCAGTAGCGATCGCTCGTGGCATTCATTTTGTTTACATGGAGAGACAGGGACATAGGAGGGAGGCGTGCGATCTGCTAATCTGTTTTGTTGCTTATATTCTCCACAACGACGCTGACGCTTTGTTATTTTGTGTCTCGTGTAATTGGGTCTCCCTCGTGTGCGCGGGCGGCACGTTTATTCAAAGCTCACGTCAAGCGCACACACGCGCGCACGCACACACACGCACACACGCACGCACACGCGCACGCACACACACGCACGCACATACACGCACGCACACACACGCACGCACACGCACGCACACACACGCACACACGCACGCACGCACGCACGCACACACACGCACGCACACACACACACGCGCACACACGCACGCACATGCACGCACACACATGCACACACACGCACACGCACGCACACACACACGCACACACGCACACACGCACGCACGCACGCACACACACGCACGCACACACACACACGCGCACACACGCACGCACATGCACGCACACACATGCACACACACGCACGCACACGCACGCACACACACACGCACACACGCACACACGCACGCACGCACACACACGCACGCACACACACGCACACACACACACGCGCACACACGCACGCACATGCACGCACACACATGCACACACACGCACGCACACGCACACACACACACACGCACACACACACACGCACGCACACACACGCACGCACACGCGCACGCACACACACGCACACACACACACGCGCACACACGCACGCACACACACGCACACACACACACGAACACACACGCACGCACACACACACGCACGCACGCGCATACACGCACGCACACACACACGCACGCACACACATGCACGCACACGCGCACGCACGCACACGCACACACGCACGCACACACATACACGCACACACACGCACACGCGCACGCACACACACGCGCGCTCTCGCTCGACAAACATTTGCGTCATCGGCAAACGGACGCTTAAGACGACGACGACTTGAATATCCATCCTCGTTTTAAACCGTGTGTTTCTGGAGGTGCACATGCATGCTCGGACTTGAGTTGAGCAATAAAGTAAGAAAACAAGCTGCGTAATAAAGGAACCGCGACTTGCTGCGCGGCGGCTTCCTTTGCACCCAGGAGTGGTTCGGCTCTCGCTGGTAACCGAGGGATCGCGCGCTAGGGTGTGTCAGCTTTGTTTGGCTGACTCAGTGTGTATGCCACGTGTTGCCACGAGAGCCCGGCTTCTCCCGGCACCGTGTGCGGCGTTGATCAGCACAGGCCACCTCCGCCACCACCGCCACTGCAGCCGTCACCACCGACACCACCCATGACCATCACTGCCATCGTCGTTACCGCTGCCACCACCACCACTGTGATCAATGCCGTCACCCCCGCCACCGTCGTGACCATTACCATGAACAACACCACCACATGACCGCTACCGCTGCCATCGCCACCGCTACCAACTCTTGCCATCGTCAATACCGCTGCTACCCCTCGCCACCACTGACACAGCCAACACCACTGTCACCGTCTCCTCCACTGTTGTCACCGCCACTGACACAGTCACCATTGCCTCAAACACTGCAACTGCCACTATCACTGCCCCGACCACCTGCACTCGTCTCACCATTTCTACTGCTACTATCACTGCTAATACTGCCACAAATCATTACCACCAACACAGCCAACGCTCACAACCACCACCATTTTGACTGCCACGCTCATTGTGACCACTGCCATTGCCACCACTTATCAAGTGACAGACAGCCCCCACCACCACCACCATGTCACCACTGCTACCCCCATGTGTCATTGCGGCAGGAGCTTCTCCCCGTTTCAAATGATTTACAGCCCGAGCCACCACCGCCTCATTCCAAGCCTCGTCTTTAATTTTTCATAGTAGGTTATTGCCGCTGCCCATTAGCAGGGCACACACAATGGGAAGGTGTGAACAGGTGTGGTCAGTGGCTGTCAGAGGCAGTAACTCGATCCGTCAGAGACTACATCCCTGCTTGCTTTCGCCCCTCGCCAGAGGGCAACACAGGCTTGGATTATAGCTTTGGCACCAGCAGGTGAACAGGGCGGGAAGTGGGATGGTTAATTGTCACTGCGTTGTAAGTGCTGTGGCTCAAAGAGGGTGTAAGGCTGGTGGCACAACGGGCAAAAAATGGTCAGAGGGCCCAGTTTCATTCATTGCACCAGTGTGCCACGGTGGCGAGATGTTAACTACCTCGCCTGGTATACAGGAGGTTATGGGTTCGATCCTGACCCAGACGTTTGCTGTATATTTGGAGTTTCTCCCTTTGATCGCGTGGATTTTTCTCCGAGTCCTCCGTTTTTTCCCTCCACATTTATAAACATGCCTTTTGAGTATTTGGATGCTATCCATTTACACATACGTCACTTCGTTGAGCTATAATTTGTGGCAAGGTCGCTTCTGAAAAAGAGCTGTATAGCTGAGTGGGCCTTACCTGGTAAAATAAAAAAAATAGTTACGTCTTTAGTTTAACCATGCTATGCCAGTAGTGGACTTTTAAAACATATATTAAAACAGTCCATAATTAAATTCCCCCCACTTTGAAGTTTTCTCACCTGGCTAGGAGGCATCACTTTGTGATCAGGGTTAGGCAATGCACATTAGAAAATTGGAGATTTACTGGAGCACTTGTTTTTTTATGCACGAATGTAAAAAGTAGAAACTTTTTTTGTCAGAATAACATATTTCAATGTGTAATGAGTATAACTGTGCACCACACCCTGTATCAGATAACTTCCCCCCAAAGATGTCACAAAACGACTTCTTAAGTCACTTTAACAGACCTCTATTTCCACATTAGGGGACACCTTTTGTGTACCCTGCAAAGGCAACTTAATCTCGTGTCAATAAAAATGCGGGGTTTTGTTTTAATTCCGAGAGCCGGAATATTCTGTTTGACTCGGCCAAAACATCAACTCCTTCCTCTTGCTCGGTAAACCGGATGATTCACCAGCGACTGGAACGCCGATTCAAATCTAGTTTCTTCGCTGGACTGTTGAGTGCCATTATGAACCCCTCTGAGCAACCTGGCAAACCCTCGAAGTGGGAGGTTCTTGAACGACCGTGGCAGTCGCTGACCTGCAAATGACCCCCGCCCCCCCTTGCTTGCTAAAATAATTCAGTGAACCATTTCTGGCCCAGATAATTCAACATTACCACCGCCGCTGCCGCCCACACAAATTAGCCCTTGCGCGTCGACGTGGTGGTGCAGTTCGTGGTGTAATTAAAGTTGTCCCATTCTGTTTGTGTCATCAAGAGTCACTGTTTAACCGTCACAATATTCAGACTGAGAGAGAGAGCGCCACACTGTGGATTGCAGTTGGTCAGACGCAGACAAACGGAAGCAACTTGGCGGCAGGATTCAAATAAAAACTGCGGCTGGATTTTAGCCTAGATTTGAAGTTTTCGTGACTGCAATGATCCATACTTTTTGGTTCTTCACACCTGATGACGGAAGCTTGTGTTGCCTCCGAAACGTCGTGATTTGATTAACTTTAATTTTTATTTTTACCTACTAGACTTTACCGAAAGAACCAAAAAGTATGGATTATATCATGCCAACTTTATTTGTATGAAGTAACCATCGAGATGATGTAAATTTGCCGGTTGATCCCTACAACGCAGCACTTTGCCACAGTACCAAAATAATAGTTTTTTTTTAATGCGTCGCTAATTTCCGAACGGCATATTCCCCATTTAGCCGGCTTCGTTAAAGCTCCTATTGATTGAAACTATCAAACCCCTTTCCCCTACCCCACACCTTTTATTAACACATTGAAAACCTACAAGACACTCGTTAAATCGTGCCCGTTTCCATCACGACGGGAGTGTGTGCGCGCGTGTGCGTGTGTGTACGTGTACGCGTGTTTGCGTGTGCGTGCGCGCGCGTGTGTGCGTGTGCGCGTGTTTGCGTATGGGTGTGTGCACGTGTGTGTGTGTGTGTGCACGCATGTGTGCGCGTGTGTGTGTGCACGCGTGTGTGCGCGCGTGCGTTGCTGCGTTGTTGCCTACGCGGCTTGCGAAAGGAGCCGGCTCCCCGCACGAGCGTTATCAGCGCTGCAGCCGAGCCTCCTGTTGACGCACGCCCTGGCTCTGACCTTGCCAAGCTGCATCACGAGACGTACGCGCTCGCTCGCTCGCTCGCGTGTGTCTGTGTGTGTACGTGCGGTGGGGAGCGGTAGTGTAGCGGTTAGCGCGCTGCGCTATGAACCACAGTTCGATTCCCGTTCAAGGCCCGCACCGGTGACGATTATCAGAACCGGTCCTAGGCCTCCCCTAGGTCGACTCAGCCTCAGATTTGTACCTGGTGAGATGTGTAAACTTCGCCACTAGGGAGACAAAGGCGGCCGGGCGTGGTGTTGGCCACCCACCCACTTCGTGCGCCGTTCCGGCCTTCAAAGGTGCTCGCTAACAGCACTTGCCCCAACAATCTGTTAAGGCTATACGGGGGATCTTTGTGTTTGTACGTTGAACTTCTTTTATCGCACCGTACGTAGCCAACCGTCCTCATCGGAGATGCGGGAATGTGATGGCGTCAAGACATTAAGAGTTGAGGGCGCAGCCCTGAAATTCCTTTCTCGTGCCACTGCTGGCAGAAGGGGATCCACAGGAGAGCCTTACTAGATAGCTTTTGGTCTACTCTTCCACACTGACAGTCATCTTGGGGGGGGGGGGGGCGGGGGTGGCGGGATTTAAGAAACTTGCACTATTGTTGCATTGGATCGAACTGACATGGCAACCAATTAATTAATTGATTAATTAATTAATTAATTGGATGTGTTTTGTGATGTACACGAACTATCTGGTCCTCTGCTCTTCTTAGCACGTAGCATGGAATGGCCCGCAGAGGAGATATCGGAGAACTACTTGTGAGTTCCTTTAAAGTGACCTCCGATCCACACCTTAAGTGCTGCTGCATCTCTCCTCTGCCTCTCCCACTGTAGAATGTTTTCCATGTGGTAGTCAATGGCAAAATCCTTAATTCTCAGAGATGGCAAAACGAAGTCAAAAACAGAACTTCAACATTACGGCTTTTTTGGTTTCCCATGATTGCTATTTGGGTTATATCGCTTATATACAAAGACAAATTGTATCGTACATCCTCCTCGTATGTATGTTTGTTGAACTTCTTTCGCACCGTACATAGCCAACCGCACCCCGCACCTCCTCCACCCGACACAGCCGAACAAATCAAGTTGTAACGTGAACAAAGCTTGCCCATTATTGATCGTTTTCAAGAAAACCATTTGCCTTGAAGGCAATCCCCTTCAGCATTCGACGATTGCCTCATGACGAGCCGAGTGTTTGGATGTCATCGTGCCGAACAACGCGGAGCTGCGCAGCACACAACCGTCAACACCGCCGCAGTGGTGCGTTGCGTGCAGCGTTCAAAACCACTTGGCCACATTTTGTCTTAGCCCCAACGCAGCAACGGGGCAACCGTACCCCCCCCCACTCCTCCTCGTCATCTTCGTGGTGTAGCGGTGCCTCCGGGCGACCACACGCAGATGAGAGATGGAGCGCGTCGCCCCTTACATCGCCGGGTGCCACGGTTCGTTCTTTGCCCGGACAAAGGGGGACCAGCCCACCCGTTACCCCTGCCGCGGTGGGCCTTTGTGGCCGGGAGGTTGGTGGAGTTGTCCAAAGGATGGAATTTATTGCCGATTGGTGGGGGTGCGGGGTAGCTGTGGGGGGTGGTGGTGGTGGTGGGGGTGTTGGAAGGCGGCGGAGGAGGAAGAGGAGGAGGGTGAGAGAGCGGCGCTGGGCGTGCGACATTCGCTCGGTCACGTGAACGTGCGCTCCGAGAAACCGTCACGGCGCAGCGGCCGCGTTCTTCGGACGGCGACGACAGCGACGACGGCTACGACGAAAAAAAGCGACGACAAATTATCTTCAGTTTGACGTCAAAGTAATTTCGGCTGGGCCATCCTCCGCCAACCTCTGCGGGGGAAAGCCGTTGCTAACACAGCGCGATTATAAGTGGTACATTTTTGTTACACGCGGCTTATTCGCGAAGTGAAAAAATTATTCGGGGTTGTCAGCCCTGAGCTGGGGTGGGTTGGGGTGGGGGGGTGCCTCTTGCTGAGCTGCGAGTCACAGAGAGAGGGGGGGGGGGCGGTGAGCGGAGGCGACCCTGAGCGGTGACGACTCCTGGGAGTCGTGGCTCGAGGGGAGCCATGGCACTGTTGGAGCTGGGCCGTCGCCGTGGGAGAGGAGAGAGCATGCAGACGGTCATTCCCAACAGCCAGATCACGGCCTACAAAGTAGGGATGCACCCCCCTCCCCTTCCGAAGGGGGACAGCGTTAGCTGTCTTCGGGTCGTGTCGCGGTGTGTTTTTGTTGGCGTTTTGTTGTTATTTGTTTGCCATGAAGTATTGTCGACTCTTAGGTGATTGTGTTTTCATAGTGGCCAGGTTTTTGGGTCACCCGTTGAGACAACTCTCCAGTTAAATGCTCAACTGATATAACAGCTGCTGAGGTTTTCTTGAGATGGTCAGTGGTCTATTAGGTTTCACATTTGTGTCTGATGCATGACGTTTTTTTGCATTTACCGTGCAAGTACTGCATTGTCGCTTATGCAACCAACTGCCCTGTGTTTGTGTTGGCGGATTGACATCTCCAGGTATCTGCGTGAAGACATTTCTTAAAGAGACATACATTTGTAAAAATAGCCTGGCTCGGCGGTGGTTTGCCGGTTGCACAAAGCACCCTAAATAATCTACCTCCGGCTTCACTTGAACCATTTTAAATGGCCGGTAGAGTGAATTCCACTCAGGATGTTTTGGGCCACCGACCCCAGGAATTTAGCTGCTCATCTAATGCCTGCCTCACTGACGTCTGTAAATCTAGAATGACTGCTCTGATATCAGCATACCTGTCAACTCATACGGTTTTACCCCGTATTCTTGTACAGGGAAATTGAGTTTTCAGGTCCATACGGCGTACAGCCGTTTCAATACGGGCAAAAAAGTGTCTATTTGTTTGTGTTTCTCCCTTGTGATGGGACTTTGTAGAATGAACGTTGAGATTTATAAGGGTACCGGTGACCAACAAGGTCTGAATTGGTCTGTAATAAGGTAGACAGTGATACGGACTTGACAGCTATGGGCAGGGGCGGAGCCACAGGGGGGCTGGGGGCGGCTCAGCCCCCCCTGAAATTTTGGGAAAGTCGGTAATCGGGATAATCGGATATCCGGCTGCTGCAAAATTCTGCAGGCTGCCACTTTGTGCTGCCCTGCAGGCTGCCACCTTGTGCTGCCCTGCAGGCTGCCACCTTGTGCTGCCCTGCAGGCTGCCACCTTGTGCTGCCCTGCAGGCTGCCACCTTGTGCTGCCCTGCAGGCTGCTTGAGCGGCAGCCTTTCAAACTTATCAGCGGCTCCGACCTATTAATAAACTCCGCGTTCAAATCCAATAAAATTAGTTTTATACATTTGTGGCGCCCATTGGAAAACATAAACACTGGATATCTCAGAATATTGAGTCAGCCCCCCCAAAGTCAAAATCCTGGCTCCGCCCCTGCAGGAATGTATCAGAGACTGTCTCTAGGGATGCAGCGACCAGCAACATTTGAAGTATCTAGCCTGTGGATGTCTCGGTAATAAAACACTGATCAGCATCTCCCATGAAAAAAAGTGAAACTGCTGGTCTCAATGGACTTTCATCGTACTTAAGTATAATTTGCAGCAGTGCAGCAATGTATTGCTGAATGAAGGCCTACTGTGTGAATTGTCGGACTTGTTTGACCATACTTCACCACGCGGGTAGAATGGTGAATGGGGGAAGGCCCGGGACTGGTTTAGAGTATTAAAAGTATACGGTCATTAATGTGCATTGTGTGTTGTAACTTTCTGACCCGCTGCTACTGCACATCTGGGGGAAAATCGCTTCATAGCTCATCGGATTTCTCCAGGATAAATACAGATCCTGATTCTGCACGGTTATGTTGTGCAATATACAACAGTATTATAATGTATTCTTCTTCAGTGAATCACATTAATCCACAGGAAATGAATGGATGAATGGTTCCTGAGACTCTTGCATTCCTCCCGCTCTTCAGGTGCCGGATTATAAGGGGCACTCAGAACGTTTTCTGAGCGAGATGGTTAAAAAAGCGAACGCTGCCTTAATGGAAGGCTCACTTCAAAGCCCCATCTCAGTGGGGCCAATCCCGCGTGTCAAGGAACACGGCGACCACCGTGGAGTTGTCGGCTTCTGCATCGACAAGTCAATAAAAAATATTGGGTATCGTGACGTACGCGCATTCAACACGAATAATATGTTTCGAAATTCAAATGGTGTCCTCCGTACAGGAGCATCTGAATACGCTGTACGAGGCAACCACTGAAATGCAAACTGCATGATACGTAAAAAATAAACCCCAACTAAAATTAAAAAAATGCGAGCTGTAACCTCCACGCTATCAGAATCAGACTAGGACTTTGTTAATTCCTCTGGCAAGGCCCAATTGAGTTAATCAGCTCTGTTACAAGGGCGGCCACAGTCCAAGACTGTCGGCAGTGGCGGCAGTGCAGAATCAGATTATTGACTTATACTGGAGGAATCCGATGAGCTATAAAGTTCTTTTTCACAGATGTCCAGTAGGGGCGGGTAAGAATGTTACAACAACAAACAAGCAGATCATTGCAGGGTGCAGGGAACCTGCGAACTGACAAGGAGCAAAAATAACAACAGCAGCAACAACAAATAATTTACACAAAACCCACGCCAGAACTCACCGCAAACAGGATAAACAAAAATCCTTGTCACAGACTTGCAAGTAAAGAATCCGTGTGCACAGCCTCATACATAATGCAGCTTGGTCGTAGCGTTCGTAGCAATAGTGGCAGAGGTGATCCCGCAGCGTGGCCTTAACACACATGATAAATGTGCTGTGACGTTTACTAAGCGTGTGGAGTATTGCAGTGGCAAAGAGGAATGGGAAGGGGTGACGATTTGGATGTAAGTGGAATTGTGGTTCATGTGAGGAGAGTGTCGTGATATTAATGATCCCATTGTAAGAATTGTTTTAATAATTGCCTCGTCTTCCAGTGTGTTACTCCGAATACTACACGTGTATATCACAAACACAAGGAGAGAGGACATTCCCATTGTATTAAACTAAAAAGAAACTATTTTATTTTTATTTTAGCAGGAAAGACCCACTGAGCTATATACGGTAGCTCTGGCCACAGATGATAGCTCAACAAAGTGGCCTATCGTGTGGACATTAACATCAGCCAAATACTCTAAGCCAGGGGTCGCCAACCTGTAGCTCTGGAGCTGCATGCGACTCTTTAAGGGCTATTTCGTGACATTATTTATTGAGGACCGTCTCATTCACATGCATTGCGGCTCTTGAAATATTGTGTTTTAAACCGACTTTGAACAAAAAAATTACAGCTCTTTTTATTTTGCTTGCCGACCCCCTGCTCTAAACGCACGGCTCTCCACTGACCAGGTCCTATTGGGATCACGCGTCCTGATAAATTCGCACCCTGCATTGGGGGACATTTACTGGGGAATTTGCATCTGCGACGAGAGCCGACCCGTGCTGAAGAGCCGCAAGTGCCTCCGGATTGCTCCGTCGTTCGGCGCTGGTTCGGCACACTTGAGTACCTAAACACCGGAGCAGCATTGCCTTTCTCAAGGCACCGCCCGGCAATCCACTCACGCTCGGCAAAACGCTGCGCGTAATCGACCCCCCCCCCACCCTCTGTCACGCGTCGCTGGCGCCTTCGCACGTGAAGCCCTCGTTTTCGCAAACAGAAGCCCGGGGATTTTGGGCGTGTTGTTTGAACGATTGAAATGCTCACGTTTTAATTGAATTGCCACTCCGGTCACTACGCAGGCAGCGGTCTGAGCAGTGGTCACTGCTACCCATACTGACGTAGAGGCCAGTGCGTGCATGCTGCGTGCGCGCGAGATGTGCGTTCACCTGTGTGCATTGCTGGTGAACCGGGTGTGTGGGGGATGTGTGCCAATGCCACAACAGATACATTAGCAATCCACAGTGTCTGGAATTATTGAATTGCACGAGACATTATTGTTGTTGTTATTAATCACACGGCGAGTTTATTTAAAGTTGCGTGAGACTGAAATAATTGAATATGGGGCCGTCCATAAATGACGTCACGCATCTGGGGGGGGGGTTGTGACGATGTGTGACGAGGGGGAGGGGTTTGAGTTACGTCACATCAAAATGCGTAACTTTAAATAAGTATAGACAACACGTTCTACTTAATTAAATAGACTTTTTAATAAATGTTTTCTCCTGACAACATCAGAGTGCAGCGCCACATTAAATACGCACTACAATGACAATAGTTTAAAGCGATTTGAAGCATTTTTTTTGGGGGGGGGGCAGAGTCATATTTGAGGGGGGTCTGACTTTTTGTGACGCCATGTGACTAGGGGGGTCAAAAATCGTCCAATATCGCGTGACGTCATTTATGGACGGCCCCCTATATTATGACAGTTTTTTGTGCCCTCGGTGACCGTGCTGAGGACCATTGAACTCTGTACACTTGAGAACCCAATTTAAACTCGGGTTCTTAGCAGCGCCGGCTCGGTGGCACTCCGACACGGTTCATTGTGATCTGCGTAAAACTCTCAGCCGCATCGCTTGGCCCATGGTTCCTTACGCTGGTGGCAGTGAGCTCGTGAGCCTTTGCCTGATCTTGATACTGCACACTGGGCATGCATCCCATCCGTACTTTTGCCAATTTTTTCCTCTGTCCCTCATTCCACCTGTCTGTCCATCCATCCATCCATTCATTTCGTCCGTCCATCTGTATGCCCATATTTATGTTGTCGGACAGTTTCATGGCCTGACGCGTGTTGTGACGGGAGAGCAAGCGGCCGGTGAGCTGCTGCCGAGCGTTTGTTGATAACAAAAGCAGCCCGTGCCACCGCAGTGAAAAGACCACGCAGCTCGGAGTGATTTGTTTCACCCTGGAACGCAGCCACAACGGCTACGGTAGTGACGTGACCAATGTTTTACGGCTGCCTGGTCCGAACGCCAAGTTTTCACTGTTGTTCAGAAATAAGAGTTCATTTGAAATGCGTGCCCAGGCCTGGCTCAACGACCGTATGTATGTTGTACTTCTTTCACACCATACGTAGCCAGCCGTGCTAATCAGTGGTGATGGTTGTGTCCTTGTCCTGGCTGTAAATTGTTTCGTGTTTATCTCCACGCGGTTGTTTATGTTCGCGTGACACCGTGCGCAGTCTTCTTCTTCCGATGTCGATTTATGGGTGTGCATGCATCCGTGCGGGGTCTGTGTGTGAGCTTGCTTGTGGGTAAATGATGGGGCGGTGGCGCAACAGTGAGCGCCGTGTGCTACGAACCCGACGACCTGAGTTCGGTGCCCGGCAACGGCTAACATCAGTGAAGATACCTGAATCAGTACTGGGCCTCCTCCTTAGGGGCCGTCCATAAATGACGTCACGCACCTAGTGGGGGGGGGGGGGGTCAGACATTTGTGACGATGTGTGACGAGGGGGGGGGGGTTTGAGAAATGTGACGTCACATCAAAATGCGCAAACTTTAAATAAATATAGACAACACGTTCTACTTAAATAGACTTTTTCATAAACAGCACCACATTAAATACGCACTACAATGACAATAGATGAAAGCGATTTGAGGCATGTTTTATTTTCAAAATGGAAATATGGTTTTTGAGGAGGGGGGGGCAGAGCTTTGTGACGTCATATTTCAGGGGGGGTCTGACTTTTTGTGACACCGTGTGACTAGGGGGGGGGGTAAAAAATCGCCCAGAATCGCGTGACGTCATTTATGGACGGCCCTTTAGTCGATTCAGCTTCAAATGAACGCCTACATGACTGCCCGCCGACAGAACCTGCCCCAACAGCCCGTGTGGGGCTCCATGGGCTGATCCCTTCCTTCGCGTGCGCAGCAAAAGCTAAAGGAGGAGCGCGATGCCAAGCGGGCGCAGATGGACGGGCGGCACGAGCACGTGCTCGCCGTGGTCGCCTCCTGCCTGGGCCTGGAGCGCTCGGACGTCGAGGAGGCCGTGCTGGACGGCACTCAGGTGAGGCTGGCGCCGTGCGGCCGACGGGGCGCGGCGACCGACGAAGCGCCGGCGGCGGCCGCGCCGTCGAAACGAGCTCCGTCGCTCGGGGAGGGCGCTGCCCCCGCTCGGCGCTGATCGCCCGCTTCGGCATGGGGGCTGCGCAGACGAGCCGCGAGTGCGCGCCGAGCTCGAGCCGCGGGCGTGCGCGCACCCTCGGGTCACTGTAAACGAATGTCGGTTCCCTCCCCATGGATTTGTTCTGCGTCGGGACGTGTGGCCAATTGCAATGCGGAGAGGAGTTTAGGAAGCGTGAGGACACCAGAGGACCCGGGCGATCAGCCCCGCGCCTAATTGACGTTGAGCCTCGTAAGCGCCGTCGATATTGCACGGTTCATACTGCTGATCATCGTAGCGGGGGGGGGGGGGTTCGATCGATGGCAATCAACCAATCAATTTCAAACTCATAACGCGCCGTAATTGAGCGAAAGCCGAGACGGGAGCGTGGATGGCAGTGAACCAGACTGGACGTGAGGGACGCTGGACATTAAGAATGTTTTCTTTTTTTAATATGTGGGCTTAAAAACGCCGATCATCGTGGTTGACCGGACGTCAGCAGGCAGCGCTGTTCATGACCATCGAGGCCGCCGATGAGAAGCTCCATTCTGCCGACTTTAGCCGAGTTTGGTTTTACACTCAGCAGGTCTTTTCCTTGGCGAGCGTAGTTTGCATGGTGGTGGTGGTGAATATTGGAGGATGACGTCACTCGGGGAAGTTGTTGGTTCGCCGGTTGTCTCGTGGCCTTTTTTGTTGACAACCGTTGCGCCGGAGATGAGCTCAAAAGCACGAACAAGTGACCAACGAAAACTTAAACATTTTAAATTAAAAATAATAATATTTTGCCAGGTAAGTCCCACTGACCTGGCCACAAATCAAAGCTCAACGAAGTGTTGAGTACCATTTGACTGTTGTTATCACCCGTCCCCCTCTGTGCAGATCGACAGGATGGAGCGGTTCTTTGTGAGCGGGGGGACCCCCCACCTCATGTTCTTCTACCAGGATGCGGAGCACGGGGACGCAGGTGAGGCTGAGCGGCGCGAGTGTGAGCAGTGGGGTAGTGGTGAGTGATCATTCAGGGGCGCGTGTGTGCGAAATTCGGTAAATATCTTGGTAAGAATGGTGAGTAACAGGGAGGATGCTGTGTATTGAATGGCATAGGGTGTGCGTAATGGTGAGGATGAGTGTGTTAGTGGCATTTGGGATCATGTTGGTTGTGAGGATGGTGAGCATGTTGGTGAGGATAGTGAGCATACTGTAGACGATGGTGTTAATGATGACGAACATTTTTGGGGATGGTGATCAATGAGCAGGATTGGCGAGTGGGTGGGTCAGGATGGTGGTGATTTTTGTGGTGTGATCGTGAGTACGTTGGCGGTGGAGGCCGGTGAGTATATCCCTGGTGAGGATGGCGAGTATCTGGCAGGGCAGCTAATCTGTCGGTGAGCGTGGCCCGCGACGATCGTGGCGGTGAGCGGCGCTCTCGCCCCCGTGTCTCGCCAGTGCCGAGCTCGCTGACGGCCGCGCTGTCTGCGCGCGCGCGGAGGCCGCGCGTCTTCGTGACGGACGGCGCGGACTGCGCGCTGCACGGGGCGTGCGTCGCCTTCGTGCGCCCTCACCCCGACCGAGCCATAACCGTCGACAACGTGCACAAGGTGCCCCACGTCCGGCGCCGCTGGTGCGAGCGGCGGCGGCAAAGTAGTTAACGCACTGCGCTACGATCGTCTGCGCGGTGTAGTGAGTCCCAGCTTCCCGCTGGGAGTACGCGTGCGCGTGTAAGTGCACGTTCCTCTGTGTGTGTGGGGAGCGGTGCTCTCTAACAGCACTTGCCCCTACAGTCTGTTATGGCTATATGGGGGATCTTTGTCGTGTCTTTGTCTTGTGGGGAGCGTTAGTGCAATGGTTAGTGCGCCGCGCTACGAACCCCGCTGAGCCGAGTTCAATTCCCGCTCACGACCAATAACAGTGGCATGTATCTGAACCAGTCCTGGGCCTCCCCTAGGTCGACTCAGCCTTGAATGAGTACCTGGTGTGGTGTGTTGGCCTGCATAGCTGTTCGCTAACAACACTTGCTCCAACTGTCTGTTAAGGCTATACGGGGGGTCTTTGTCTCTGGTGGTGGTGTTGGCGGTGGCCTCCTCCTTTCCCTCTAACCCCGTGGGCTTCCTTGTCCCCCACGACACTAACCCACTGGCCGCCACCGGTCGCGCCGCCGCCAGGAGGTGAGCGTGAGCGTGCTGGACGTCGGTGACGCCGGGCTGCTCGGCGCCCTGGAGGAGCTGCTCACGCAAGTCTTCCTGCCGGCATTGCGGAGCCAGGGGCAAGCACCGGCCCAGGGGCAAGGGCATGGCCAAGGGCAGGGCCAGAAGGAGTCCGACGGCGTTCACGTGGCCGCTGCACGGCTGAAGCTCGCCGGCGCCCTGGACAACTTCGTAGGGGTGCTCTCTGGAGCCCAGGCCAGCCTGGCAGAGAAGGTGACTTGACGCGCGTGATGCATGCGCGGGGGGGGGGGGGAGTGGGGGGGTGAGAAACTCGTCCTGCCCGTACCCTGAAATTTAATGTGGCCACTGTTTGATTGCAGAACTGATCGTTTGTGGCAGCCGACTGTGATTAAAGTGGGTGTTGCGAGTTGACCGTCTCAGTCTGGTGACCAATTACCTCACCCATCACGTAAAAAAACCCATCATAATTTGGTTAAATTCCGGCTCTGAGAATAAAAAATACCATTTAGACTGTCATGTGAGGAACAATGTTTAAAGACCCGACTATCTGTGTTTCTGGCCATGGCTAACATCAGTGCTGAGGAGTGATTTCTAAACCGGTCCTGATCCTCCCCTAGGTCGACTCAGCCATTAAACGAGTACCTGGTGCGGTGTGTAAACATCGCCACTAGGGAGACAAAGGCGGCCGGGCGCGGTGCTGGCCACCCAACCCCATTGTGTGCCGTGCCGGCCTTCATACGTGTACACGAGCAGCACTTGCCCCGACAGCCTGTTCAGGCTAGACGGGGGATCTTTATCCCTCTCTGTCTCCCCGCCGCCGCCTCCGCCGCCAGGTGGTGCTGAAGCCGTGCTCCACGTGCGACCTGCGTGGCGTGAGCAGCCCCGGCGACTTCGCGGCGGTGGCGAGCAGCAGCGAGAGCCTGGAGCGGGTGGAGGCGTGCGTGCGCGTGTGGCTCAAGCAGATTGAGCAGGTGAAGTCGCCGGTGCCCCCCGCCCGCCCCCACCCCCCCACCGCGACTACTAGGTGTGTGTGATCGTTACTATTAGTATTAACAAATATGAATCTAAAACTATTTTTATTTTACCAGGAAAGGCCCACTGAGCTGCGGCGCTGTTTTTTTCAGAAGCGACCTGCCAATAAATGATAGCTCAACGAAGTGGCTTGTTGCGTGGAAATTTATAGCAGCCACTTACTCTGAACGCGTGACGTTGATTTATAAATGTGGAGGGAAAAACCGGAGGACCCGGAGCAAAAACCATGCGACCCATGGGGAGAGAGAGATGCAAACTCCGAATGTACAGCTGTCAGGGTCCCACGCCCTCCTGCATACCAGGCGAGGTCGTTAACATCTCGCCACCGTGCTGAGGTCGATCTCAAATGTAAAGGTAACGCATGCTCTGCGATTGTTTGCTCGCACAACCGGTGGCACGAGGGCCTCCTCTATAGAGGTAGCTCTAGAGAGCTCCACTTGGGAGTCTTCACACTTCACCCCACCACGCGCGACTTGTCGATCGACTGACTGTCGCGCCCATTCATGCTGCTGGGTGCAGAGAGGCGGTGGGTTGTAGGAGGGGGCATGGAGATTGAACAATGTCGCACCGCTGTTTCAATTGTTGTGCCTGTTGGGAGACTGAACCGGCGACCTCGGTCCAGTGCGCGCTTTAACCCTTGCAGAAGCACAGAAGCATCCATTTACGCAGATACGAAAATGAAAACATTCTTTGGCACGTGTCGTGATGGCTTTCTGCAAGATCCGACCATGTCCAGTCCCGTGCTTGCCGAGCTGCATTGGCTTCTGGTTGCCGAACGAATACATATTTAGGTCACACTCATTACACACAAAGCGCTTGCCACAAATGAACCACAACACCTTGGTGATGATCTCGTCAAGGAGCATAAACCATCACGCCAACTTCGGGCATCCTCGCAGCGGATTTTGGCGAACTATTGAACGAAAAAGGTCACTGCATCAACGGACTTTCAAATGCGCTTCTGCGGCCGTCTGGAATGCTCTTCCTTCCGATATTAGGAAGCGACTGGAGAGATGCACTTTGAAATGTAGATTGTAAGCTAATTTCTTTAGAACTGCTTTTTTTGTGTTTAGTTTGTTGTCCTTCCCCCGCACCTCCAATTAGTATGGTTGGCTACGCACAGTGCGAAATAAGTTCAACATACATACAAAGACAAATATTCCCCGTATAGCCTTAACAGACTGTTGGGGCAAGTGCTGTTAGCAAGCACCTATGAAGGCTGGCATGGCACATGTGGGGGTAGGTGGACAGCACCACGCCCGGCCGCCTTTGTCTCCTGAATGGGGATGTTTACACATCACACAAGGTACTCATTTGAGGCTGAGTGGACCTAGGGGAGGCCCAGGACGGATTAAAAAAATCGTCACTTGTGTTGGCCGTGAGCCGGAATTTAACTCGGTCACCGGGTTCATAGCACAGCTCGCTAACCGTTGCACTACCGCTCACCAAAACTTACCTACAGATGCACATGCATGTGGCTTTGTGAGAATCGCTCAACGACCGCCTTTCCCCCCGTGCCTGCCCGCCGCGCCCCGTCCTCCCGGCCCCGCAGGTCCTGGCGGAGAGCGACCAGATGCGCCGCGAGGCGGACGACGTGGGGCCCCGTGCAGAGCTGGAGCACTGGAAGAAGCGCACGGCACGCTTCGGCTTCCTCCTGGAGCAGCTCAAGGGGGGCGAGGTGCGCTCCGTCCTCGGGGTCCTCACCGCCGCCAAGTCCAAGTTGCTCAAGGTGAGGCGTCGTCTCTCATCGCCGGGGGGGAAGGGGGGGCACGGGGGAGCGGGGGTCAGGGGTCAGCTGTCGCGTCTTGGCACAACCTGTTGTGAGACCGGTCATGACGAGAATTGTGGGTATCATAGCTGGCTTGGTGGTTCAGTAGTCTCCTTCACAGTTGGCACAGTAGGGGGGCACAGCTGGTGCATATTGCCAGTCATTTCAGTCAGTCAACCCATGGCACCTGGGTCTGTCCGGTGACCCTTTGTCAACGAGACTTTGACACTTCACAGGGCCTGAAAGGGCACCTGGCCTGGCACAGGGGTCGTGGCACTGCATGGCGAATGGCGGCTGTTGCTGTAGTTGTTGGTGGTGGTTCAGTGGGACTCATAATGGCCTAGTCAGTGCGCTGAGCTGATGTAAATGATATATGTTCCCTTATAGGAACCATTATACCCGATGGGGCACTCAATTGGTCCATTAAATGTTTATTTTATTTTTTATTTGGCGTAAATGTGCTCTTCATGTGAATATGTTTGCCCTTTACATCATCTTGAGATGCTTATGTTTTCATGTACTATTTACATATACATTATTATTGTCACTTATTATTTAACTGGTTTGAGTTGCTGCTGTCAATCTGACAGCACAATTGAGAACCCGGTTTGATCACAGGCGGGGCTGTCAAACCCGGAATCGATCCCCAGGATCTCAGCGATTGTTGCCCCGGTGCTGTGACCTCTGAAAGCACGTGGCCATGCCGTTCTGCGGTGGTGACTTTTGCTGCAGACGTGGCGAGCGCTTGATGCCCGGATCACGGACACAGCCAACGAGGCGAAGGATAACGTGAAGTACCTGTACAGCCTGGAGAAGTTCTGCGATCCTCTCTACAACAGCGATCCGGTCCGCGCGTGTGTGTATACACGCGTGCGTGCGTGTGTGTCTGTGTGTGTGTGTGGGGGGGGAGCGATAGTGTAGCGGTTAGCGTGCTGCGCTATGAACCTGGCGACCCGGGTTCGATTCCAGCTCATGGCCAACACCAGTGACGATTATTTGAACCGGCCCTGGGCCTCCACTCGGGGAGACAAAGACCGCCAGGCGTGGTGCTGCCCACTCACCCCCTCGTATGCCTTGCCGTTCACTAACAACACTTGCCCCAACAGCCTGTTAAGGCGAAATGGGGGATCTTTGTCCTTGCGGGGGTGCTGACGATATTTGCTCCTTGCACTCAGTAGTAGCATCAGCAGCACATTAGCTCTTAAGGCGCTCATGTGAAATGCACTACATCATTATTATCATTGTGGCTGTGATCGTGATCGCCATCACCGTTGTAATCGACATCACCATTATAATCAGCAGCAGATGTGCTGTCAAAATCATCACCATTGCAAATGTCATCAGTAGCATCAACAGAAAAGTAGCAGCAACATCACTGCTGCCAATACCACCTTTATCGTCAATGTCGTAATTTTGTATCGTTTGCTCCAGGGCTTGTGTGTCGTGCAGTGCATGTGACATGATGTGTGTGGTGTGGTTCATGAGGTGTGGTGCGTATCTTGTGCTGCGTATTCTGCGGTGTGTATGCCGTTTGAGGTGCATGTGCTGTGTGTGACATGGTGTGGTGCGGTGTGTGTGGTATGGCGCGTGTGGTGTGATGCGGTGTGTGTGGTGCGGTGTATGTGGTGCGGTGTGTGTGGAGCGGCGTGTGCGGTGTGGTGCGGCGTGTGCGGTGTGGTGCGGTGCGTGCGGTATGCAGGTTAGCATGGTGGACGCCATCCCAGGCCTCATGAACGCCATCCGCATGATGCACAGCATCTCGCGCCACTACAACACGTCTGAGAAGATGACCTCGCTCTTCGTGAAGGTGCCGTGCAATTCTGATTCCGTTACCAAGCCAAAGACATGCACCTCTTATTTTATTTAGTGGACACACACACCTTGGCGGTATGCCCCGGGCTACCTGATATGAGTTTGAAGCTCTCGTCATATCTCAACAGTACAATGTGCACTCATATGCCGGCATCTAAATGCGACCGCATGGTAAGACGCTGTAAAGAGAGGGGCATATTTATTTTATCGAGAGAGGCAGCCGGTCGTGGAGGGACAAAAAGGAAGGCCTTGAGTCTCGACTTGAACAGGGGCAGGGGGTCGACAGCACAGAGTGTTGGAGGAACGGAGTTCCAGACTGCATGATAATGATGCTGCGCGCGTGTAATGAGACGTTGTGGGGAATTGTATCTCTGGGAAACTCCTGTCATGACGTCCGCTGCTCTCAGGTGACCAATCAGATGCTGACGGCGTGCAAGGCGTACATGAGCAACAACGGCACGGCGTCCGTGTGGGAGCAGCCGCAGGAGGCCGTGATCAAGAAGATCGAGGCCTGCGTGCGTCTCAACCAGGTCCGCTTGCGGCCGCCCCTCCCTCCAGACGTCATATAAATGGCGCCAGGAGATATGAGATAACTATTTATGTTGTTTAAATGTTTGTGAGTTTCATTGGCCGGTTGATGTGTGATAAACTATACATTTTGATTTAAAGCTTTCGTGACTGCAGTAATTCATATTCTTAGCTCTTTCGGTAAAGTCACGTGATGACGACCGTTTGTGTTATGGTCGAAACGTCGTGAGAATTTTTATTGTTTTATATATATTTTATTATTTTATTGTTTCCCTTCAACGTGACTTTACCGAAAGAGCTAAGAATGTAAACTATACATTGTTGTCTTATTGTTCTGACAGGGCCCAAGAGTATCTGGCAGCTCAGCATCATTGTTCATCAAGCTGACGAGGCCCAAGAGGTCAAAGCCAGTTGAGAGTATGCTTGCATAAACAAAGGCTGTTGGACAATATTGGTCTGGAAAGTTAGTATGTTAATAGGCTGAGAAATATCGAATTTTATGTGGAGAGACAAATGGGTGTCTTAAAAGCGGTGGAGTTATAAAATAAACAGCAGGGAGTGAGGAATTCGAGTGTTGATCGTGGTAGGCACTTCAAATAACCTCTCCCGATGCCCCCCCCCCCCCATTTTCCCCGTCGCTCCTGTGCCCCCACCCCCACCCCGTGCTCCCCCCCCCCCCACCCCGTGCTCCCCCCACCCTCCGTACCCCCCTAGGAGTACCAGCAGTGCTTCCACCGCACCAAGAAGCGGCTGGAGGAGACGCCGGGCGAGCGCCCGTTCGACCTGAGCGAGATGTACATCTTTGGAAAGTTCGACGCGTTCCAGCGGCGGCTCACCAAGCTCGCGGGCTTCTACAGCACGGCCGACGCGTACGCCTGCCTGCAGCACTCGCGCATCGAGGGGCTGCAGCCGCTGGCCGCCACGTGGCAGGTTAGGGTTTCCCACCGCGTCGGAGCTGTGAAAAACCCAGGAAGATATCGTGGGGAGCAAATTATCTCTCAATATCGGAAGGGGGGGCAAGGGGGAGTTCTAGAACTACAAGTAGAGGCATTGTCCTCGTAAAAAAACGTTAAAGCGTGGGGCCAACTTAACACATAGGCTTTCACGACCAATGTTATCAATGATAGAAGTTTTTATTTGGTTAAATCACGTAAATGTAAATGACATATACATTTAATGACACATTTATATTTACGCGATCTAACCCAAAAAAAAAACACTTACGTGGGGCCAACGTATCATGTGGTTGAAACCGTTACGCCAACTTTGGCCCAACGTTCCATTTCTCCTGCTGTCTTGCGTCTCTTCTAAAACAATGTTTGAACTACTTCATTTGCATTTCTTTGCATATTTTAAACACGTAAACATTTCCAATTTATTCAAAATCAATGAACGATCGCGGACTCGGGCAACGACAAAGAGAGGAGTGCTCTTGTGCTGCAGACGATCGTGACGGACTTCATGAAGAAGCCCTACAGCGTGCTGGATCACAGGAGGGTCGACTTCGATGAGGACTACGATGAATTCTGCGCGCAGATCAGCGATCTCCATGTGAGCTCGGAGAGAGCAGCGTCGCTTCGTTTGGGAGCCGCCCTCCACGATGGGGGGGGGGGGGGGGGGCGGGGGAATTACCATCCTGTCCACGATTATTACTCTTAAATGTATACCCACGCAAGTTTAACCGTGACCCAATGTTCTTAGCAATTCATTGTAACTGTGGTGGGTGAGGAGGCCGAAATAAATTTGCAGAGGGCTGAAACGTGTTCCAATTAAATTGTTTTGAAGAACTTTAGTTTTTTAAAATATATATTTTGGAAAATGTATGTAAAAAAACGAGAGAGCGCATGGTTTCCACGAGCAGTGCATGTGGTATGGTGGTCGAGCACACCTGGGTCTGTCCCATGACCACCAGCCAGTGATCCTTTGACATTTCACATGGCCTCGTAAAACTATAAAATCTTTTTTACTTTACCAGGTAAGGCCCGCTGAGCTACATAGCTCATTTTCAAGAAGCGAGCTGGCCACAAATGGTAGCTCATGAAATTTTAGAAGCTGGCTCTTGTTCACGCATACACAATTTAAATGACGGTCTATTTGCTCCCTTCTCACGGCCAGGCCCAGATTCGCCAATTCATGGACAGCTCCTTCGAGAAGGTCAACAGCACGGAGAGGGCCCTGGTCCTGTTGCAGAAGTTTGAGAAGTAAGGTCTCATGCCTCTACAGATCGCATCACCAGATCTTATCACGACAGTCGATGTTCGTCACGCACCGTGGCTATCACCACCGACTCGCAGTCGGAAGGATCTCCCTTCCCATCCGGCCACTCTCTTCTCTTCCTGGCTCTCCACCTTTCCTACTGGTTCAGAGTGGCGTAGCTGCAGAGTGTGCAGGCGGTGCAACCGCACCAAGGCCCATGGGCTGGAGGTGACCAGGTGCTGGGCTACACAGAGAGGGGAAAATTTACAGCCCCCCTCCCCATGCCATTCCTTGCACCAGGTTCTGTGCCAAAATTGTTTCATCCCCCTCTCTCCGTCTTCCCCCTTGGTCCCTGGTTCCCCCCTCCTCTCTCCGTCCAGCACCACTCCTTCCTCCCATTCTCCCCTCTCTCCCTGATTCAACTCCTTCTGCCTCTCCTCTCTTTCCCCAGAATTCGCCATCCTCCCATCATCATCACTTTTTTTATCCCGTGTTCTCCCAATGAGTACATTTCAAAATCATTGCTCAGTGATTACAGACTACACATAATATTTCAAAACAATACGGAATAGGAAATATCTACGCCAAACGAAAATCAACAAAACCAAAGTGCCCAACTGTGCTCGAGTCTACTCTCCAAGATCTCACCCTCGACCGTTTTCTTCTCCCCCTGACCCTTCCCACTTTCTCCCTCCCCCGCCGCCCCACCCGCCCCGCCGCCTCACACGCGTCCCTCCCGCCCCCCCGCTCTCCGCCGCTAGGCTGGGCATCCCGGATCTGGGCGTGGAGGAGAAGTACCAGCAGGCGGTGCAGGGCTTTGCGCGGGAGATCGAGGCCGTGTCGCGGGCGTACGCGCGCCAGAAGCAGGACCCGCCGCTGGCTCGCGATGCGCCGCCCGTGTCGGGCCGCGTGGCGTGGGCGCGCCAGCTCGTGCGCCGCCTGCAGGCGCCCATGGAGCTGCTGCAGCGCTGCCCGCGCGCCCTCGAGTTGCCCGACGGGCGCCGCTGCGTGCGAAACTACAACCGCGTGGCGCGCGTGCTGCTCGAGTACGAGATGCTCTACCACAGGGCCTGGCTGCGGCAGGTAGCGAGCGAGCGAACGAGCGGGAGTGGCGGCGGTGGCGTCGGCTGCCTCCCGGTGGCCGCGTTCACCCCAGTGAAATGCGGTAAACCCTCTCTATCTGGCGAGGGTTACGTTCTTGAAAGCGCTCGCGAATGCAGAATTCGCGAATGCAGAAACCTTGTTCCAACGGGAAAAATGGGGTTACGTTCCTGGTACGAGTGAGTAACTAATTACCTTTGATGATGATTTGATGACGATGGAGGTGGTGTTGATAGTGAGGAATATCAGGAGGATGACTCCTCGGGAGATGCAAGGTGTTTGATAACAGCGCACAGTTGTCGCCAATAGGGAATCAGTATGCATTTAGTAACTCGCGAATACGTGAAACTCGTGGTTCCAGAACACGTGCACAGCGACGGTCTACTGTGTTCACCCCTGCCTTGTGTTGCAACCCGACTACCCGTGGTGGCTACCTGTGCTCTTTGTCCACTTTGCTTTATCCACCCCATCCTTTGACCATGTCCTCACACCGTACAATCAGCCGTGTTGGGCGCCATGGCGTGGCCTGGCTGTGGCGCAGAGGTTCGCGGTTCGAATCCACGTGTCGCAGTAAGAATCAGACCACCGTGATTATTACAGCGGTGCGTATTTAACCGTGATACTACTACGCGCCGTCTACTTCGCAGTGGACATTAAAGATCCCCCGACATTTTGTGACAGCATCATCATCATCACGATCCATGGGCAGATAGCCTGTAGGTGTCCACTGCACATTTGGTCATTTGTTTCCACTTTCCTCTGTCTTGTGCCAATATGGCTCAAGTAGTGGCCACATCTTTCTGGCACCAATCTCCAAATTTGCCACTTTTGAAAACGACACCACCAATGGCTCAATTGGGATGGTACAACACAGCAGCCATCATTGCCCCCCCACCCTCCCCCCCCCATCTACTGGCAGCAGACGAATGCCTCCCCAGGTCACTCTGCAAATGACACCTCATCCTGGTCTCTTTTGAGTTCTCGCTTGAGTAACACAAAATGAACTTGTTTACCCCTCCTGCTGTGCGTTGTTTACCCTGCCTCTCGTCCGTGCTTGAGTGGAGCGTTGCACGGTGCGGGCGCTTGGCGGCACCACACCGTGCGTTCGCGTGTCGCTGCGCCGTCACGTGTTGCCGCACTGCGTGCGCGCGCGTGTCACCGTTCATTTGTACGTGACCGTGTGCACGCTCCGAACGCGGTGACCCCGACGAGTTAGATTCTCGCTTACGGCCAACAGCGGTGACGATTATCTGAACCGGTTTCTGGGCCTCCCCTGGGCCGACTCAGCCTCAATTGAGTACCTATGTGTGGTTTGTATACATCGCCACTCGGGACACAAAGGCGGCCGGGCGTGGCACTGGCCACATCACCCCCTCGTGTGCCGTATCACCCTTCATAGGTGCTCGGTAACAGCACTTGCCCCAACAGTCTGTTAAGGCTATACAGTGTATTTTTGTCTTTGTGCGAGTGTATAAGACTGTGTGAGTCTGTGTGTGACTATCAATGTGTGTGCGTGCGCGACTGCGCTTACCGCGTCCCCACGCACGTTCACGCGCGCCTCCTCCCCCGCGTGTCCCGCAGGCGGAGGGCGTCCGCGGGGGCCTGCAGGCGTCGCTGCTCGTGCGGCGCGAGGACGACGACAGCGCCCGCGGCGACCTCTTTGTGAACCTCGACCCCCAGGTGCCGGCGCTGTTGCGCGAGGCCGAGCGGATGCTGCGCATGGGCCTCGAGGTGCCGCCAGTGGCGCAGGCGCTGCGGCTCAAGCACCCGCAGCTTCGCCGCGTCTACGGACAGCTGCAGGTGCGACCACGTCACGGCGGGATCCTGTAAGAGCCAAGCCAAGCGAGTTTCGGCCTGGTTAGTTCGTGGCCCGGGCGCCATGCGTTGTAGGCGTGGGGCTCCGTGGTGGCTTGGAGTACAGCAAAGTGTTCGTGGATTTTATTCGTGTGGAGGTTTGAGTGCAATGCCCTCGTATGCGTGGGTTATCTCCGGGTACTCTGATTTTCTTCCAAACGTGAAACATTGGGATGCTGTGTGGTGGTGTGGCCAGGAGATCGTAGTGCCGAGTGTCACCCCCTCATAACGGGCCGTCCATAAATGACGTCACGCACCTGGGGGGGGGGGTCAGACATTTGTGACGATGTGTGATGAGGAGGGGGGGGGGTTTGAGAAATGTGACGTCACATCAAAACGCGAAACTTTAAATAAATATAGAATTGTTATAACAACACTAATTATGATTAATTTTCATTATTAACTATTTGATTATTTAAATTTACTAAGGTAACCTTTTATTTATTCCACGAAGGAGCATTTTGCTTCTCCATGGGAGAATCGAGAAGCATACATTTTGAACATTTTTTAATGATTGTTATTAAACATTTTGATTATAATTATTCTAACAGGGCTGTTCATTCTGTGGAATGAATATGTGATTGTTATAATTGTACTCTCCATTTTGCTTCGTTCTACTGCAAAGTTTCAAGTATTTTTTTAATAGTTATAATTACGTTTGATATTTTATAATTATAAGATAATTTCAATATAATATTCTGAACATCTACAGTTTTAGTTAGATGTTGAATATTTTCAAGTTAATTTTATGCTAAATTTAAGCTTTCCAACGCCTCCTTTTTAATACGTAACTTCTCCTACAACATCAGAGTGCAGCGCCACATTAAATGCGCACTACAGTGGCAGTAGTTTAAAGCGATTTGAAGCATGTTTTATTTTCAAAATGGAAATATGGTTTTGGGGGAGGGGGGGGGGCAGAGTTTTGTGACGTCATATTTGAGGGGGGGGGTCTGACTTTTTGTGACGAGGGAGGGGAGGTCAAAAATCGTCAAAAATCGCGTGTCGTCATTTATGGACGGCCCCTATAATGCAGGGTGGGCTTTTTCCGAGTTCTCCAGTTTAGTCCCTCCTGAAGCCACGCACTCGCCAATCGAATTGGTTCCTCGTTCCGGTACAGGAGCTTCCTGATGAGAGCGACTAACTCGCCGCCACGCTTCCCAGTTGAGCCTCCCAGAATTGTTGGTACAGCTTCACGCCCACGGTCAGTTTCCTCTGCACGATGGCACTCGACGATGCCCCCTCT
This sequence comes from Petromyzon marinus, assembly GCF_048934315.1. NCBI lineage: Eukaryota > Metazoa > Chordata > Hyperoartia > Petromyzontiformes > Petromyzontidae > Petromyzon > Petromyzon marinus. The sequence continues at coordinate 10,068,348 of NC_133691.1, read as the reverse complement.
CCCCTGCGCCCGCCGCAGGTGCTGGTGGCGGAGCACGCGCGCGTGCGCGGGAAGATCAGCGCCACCTACAGGAAGCTGCTGGAGCCGCACCTGGCACGCGTCAACGAGGCGCTGCAGCCCGGCCTCACCACGCTCACCTGGACGTCGCTCAACGTCCACTCATACGTGGAGGCAGCCCTCGCGGCCCTCGGTGAGGCGGGGCCCGGTTAGCGACTGCCGTGAGGACTCGTCGGAGGGACCCCCGGTTAGCGACTGATGCCAGGACCCGTTGAGTTCATAGATGTCCGCTGGATGAAGCGACTGCTGCCTGGTTTCATGAAGATCTAGGATTGAAAACTGTCATTACTTCCTCAACGACGAATCAAGCTGTATCTATGGGACCCTTTGTTGCGGATATCAAGATGATGGAAAAATTGATAGGCTTTACCCTTGCCGTAAATAATACAGGAGGTGTTTCGATGTTCAAACACAAAATAGACACCGATTGTAAGGCATTATCAAGTCTGCATTAACCACACATGCTTGTGATAAAACACGTGAACAAACATGGTGTGTTAATGCATGCATTGTCCTTGGAACTGATTGGCCTACACCAGAGACAGCCTCCTTAATGGCCTGATCTCACCACCGGTGTTAAGACAAGAGAGCGCCAAAAGGTGAACAGCATAAAGACAATGCAAAAATCAAATATACGTGTGTTGAACAACTGTGCTAATCGGAAGTGCGGGTAAGGGACAACAAAGCATTAATAGCCGGGGTTCAGCAGTTCTGTCAACTAATCAAGTGGCTGCCATGAAGCTGTCACCACCAATCACTTCTCTAAACCAAACTAAAAACTAAACAATTTATATTTTACCAGGTAAGGCCCACTGAGCTACGTAGCTCGTTTTCAGAAGTGACCTGGCCACAAGTGAAAGCTCGACAAAGTGGCGTATCATGTGAGCAGCCAAATACTCGAAACACTTGGTGATTCTTAACGTGGAGGAAAAAACCGGAGGACCCGGAGAAAAATCCACGCGACCACGGAGGGAGAGAGAGATATGCGAACGCCAAATATACAGACGTCAGGGTCGGAATCGAACCCACGACCTCCTGTATACCAGGCGAGGTAGCTAAGATCTCATCGGGCTCAATCGAGCGACGCAACCGCTGTCCACGTCACGGCCTAATCGCCTCGCCCCATTCCCCGCCCCCTCCCGTTTGCCCCGCCCTCCAGGCGAGCTGGAGCTCCTGCTGGACCGAGCCAACGACCTCATCGAGTTCCGCATCGAGGCCGTGCTGCGCGAGATGAGCGCCACTCCGCTGTGCTCGCTGCCCACCGGCGAGCCCTGGAGCTGTGACGAGTTCCTGCGCTCCGTGCAGGTGCGGACTTCACTGCGGTGGTCGCTGCCGAGGTGGTGAACCGGGGGAGAGCCTTCGTGTAGCCTGTTCTTATAGACTTCGTCACCACTGATGCTAGCCCTGGCCGGGAATTGGAACTCCCTCTGGGATCATAGTGCGGTGTGCTAACCACTGTGCCATCGCTTCGCCTGCATGTGTACAGTACGTATACATGTGCATGGCTATGACCACATCTCTAATAATGCGCCCGATCTGATCAGATCCCTGAAGCCACTTAGGAATGAGCCTAGATAGCGCTTGGATGGGCGATCACTACTCTTAAAACGGGTGTTATAGGCTGCTACTTTGTCGGCAGATGGCAGTATGTCAAAACGTGTTGTTGTACTGTACTATTCTACAACGTATATGCTCGCCCACTTTCACTTAGCTGCACTCGCCAGCAGCGTGGTGATGAATGGGGGGCCTCATCCAGCAGTGGGTTGGCGAAATTGCTGTATGCGTACGACGCGTGCGTGCGCGCGTGTACGTGCTGTGCGGTGTCCAGGACTTGTGCGCCAAGGGGTCTCAGACGTTGCAGAGTCGCAGTGCCCAGGTGGAGGAGGCCACTAACGAGCTCATCAACCTGTTCGTGGACACAGAGCCGTCCGACCGCGATGGCGAACTGCCTGGAGATGGAGGAGACACCCAGCCTGGCACGACCATTATTTCTTTACTCGCTCTTGAGTCGACGCGCAGACCCACGCGGCACGACCACCGCAGCGGACGCTGAGTGGCAAGACAGTAAAACTTCTGGAAGCCTGACCCATTGGCGGTCAGGTCAGATTCTACGGCAGACTACAAATAAATATGATGCATTGATATGCTAACTGTAAGGCTGCATTGGCAGTGGTGCAAAAGCACGAATACTAAATAGTAAACACATTTTTCAACAACACTGTGGCCTTAAAAGGATAAATATGTAACTGGCCGACGTGGCCATTTCTGGCATACACGGAAGTCTGGCTTCACTGAGCCTGGCTTGGAGAAGTTTTACTGAATTTGGCGGGGCTGTGAGGCCTACGTCCCGATCTTGCTGTTCAGCACCATGGTGCCGTACAGGGAGTGAAATGCGCTCAGTGATGTGTCAAGCGCCCCGAGCTTTTAATTATGTTCTTTGTGTCTTTCGGTGAAGCCACGTAGATTGATCACCTGATGACGATTGCTTGGGTTGCAATCGAAACGTCGTGATATTGTTATTATTTTTATTATATTTTATTACTTTTATTATTTTTTATTATTTGATCTATCTACGTGGCTTTACCGAAAGACCCAAAGAATATGAATTCCTGCACTCACGAAAGCTTTAAGTCAACTTTTAATTGTGCTTTTTGGTTTCATGTCTTGAGACAAAATGTCCATTCAGATCCCTCACAGAGCAGTGAAAGCCTCTGTTTTAGAGAACGGCACACTGCTGGGCAAAGACTCCCTAGTGCCGTGTCGGTTACATGACTGTATTTACGGTAACTTCCGTATGGTTACATTATACAGTGTATACTATTATTTTCATTAAGCCGAATTATCCTTCTGGAAATCAAGAATTGAGTCTGTTGAATTACTCCCCAAGGAGGCCCAGTTCAAACAACAATCGCCACTGGCGTTAACCATGGCCGGGATTTCAAACCCAGAATTGTTGGGTTCGTAGCGCAGAGGACGGGACCGCTGCGCTACCTTCCCGGTGCGCTAACCTCCCCGTTTGGCACGTGCGCGACACCGACCCCCGCCCCTCCTCGCAGGCGAGAGCCGTAGCGAGAGCCGGCGGGCGCCGAGCCGGGCGTCCTCCACCGTGGCGGCGACACCGCGGGGGACGGCGGCGGTGGCGACGTCGTCGGCGCGCTCGCCCTCGCTGAAGCGGCGCCAGCGGCGGCGGGAGGCGCAGGCGGAGGCGCTGCGCGAGGACGCCCAGGAGCTCCTGGGCCTGTACAGCGCCCGCAACTCGGAGGCGCTGCTGCGGGCCACGCGCAGCACGCTGGAGGCCGTGCGCCGGCGCATCCACTCCTCGGCTGCGCTCAGCTTCATGGGTGCGGGCTGAGCGCGGTCGTACTTGTGTCGGAACGGCGGTGGCGGCGGCTCTGTGAAGCCGAATGGATGTGTTTACTTCAGCGATTGTTTATTTGTGCTCGCAAGTTCATCGTTGTAATGTCGGTTGAGTAATTCGGGAGTGTTATTGAAGTGCCGCGACGTTTTGTTTCGTTATTGGTAATTGCTCAGTTGTGATTTTCATTGGTTGCTGTTGGGAACCGTAACTACAAGTGGTACGAGATGTATGAGTGGTTATGACGATAATGACTGCAGTCGCTTTGCCAACGGTGCTAATAGTGATGCATTTGTGACATTGGCAATGGCGATTGATGATAGCGCTGATTATGGCAATGATGAGAACTATGGTGATGATGAAGATGATGACAAAAGTGATGCTAAAAATGGTGGTGATTACGATGGAAATTATGACTGTCGCGATGATGACGATAACCATGATTGACAAGGCTGATGATGACAGTATGAATGATGATGATGACGATCGCGAAAAATGCTTATAAGGATGCTGATAACATCGTTAACAATGACCATCATAATACTGGCAATATCCAGGACGACGATGATGATGATTATGACGATGACGAACCAATCTACGTGACTTTACCGAAAGACCCAAACAAGACGATAATAACATAACGACGACGACAACAACAACGATAAATAATACCCCGATTACCACTGGCGGTGCCACTCAGAGAGCGATGGGGGCGGCAAGACTCGGACGCCCCCACGGCCGTTCCTGCGCACGGAGGCGACGCTGGACATCCCCACGGTGGCCGTGCAGCCGGCGCTCGAGCAAGTGCAGCAGTTGATGAACCGCGCGTCGGAGAGCGTGCTGGCCGTGAGCCGCGGCGTAGCACGCTGGAGCAAGGAGCGCATGTCCAAGGTGTGGCCCTTCCTCCACCCCCCCCCCTCTCTCAAGTCCCACCAATGGAGTGCATCATGGGAACAGGGAAATCATTTACACGTCATATATAATAATAAATATAATAATGCTTTTACTATTCATGGTCTTTCGTAATCCTCCTTTGAAAAAGCCCTGCTCGCACGATGTCATTAGTGGGGGTTGTTTGACCAGACTTCACCATGCTAGTCAGTGCGGGGTGATCGCATCAAGGAGCATAAACCATCATGTGAATTCCGGTCATCCTCGCAGCAGTGGCTTTTGGCTAACCATCGAACAAAGATTGTCACTACATCGTGCGCTTTCAGATGCGCTTCTGCGGCCACTTGGAATGCTCTTCCTTCCGATATTAGGAATCCACTGGAGCGATGTACTTTTAAATAATCTACGTTGAAAACTCATTTATTTAGAAAAGCTTTTTGTATTTAGTTTGTTGACCTTCCCCTGTACCTCCGATTAGCACGGTTGGCTATGTATGGTGCGAAAGAAGTTCAACATACATACAAGCGGGATCTATGGCTGCCTCCGTAATTGCTCGCTTCTGACAAGGCTGGGAGTCGTTGTGGCCGCTGGATCCACAGCTGTGCCTCTGCTCAATCCGTCATTATCAACCTGCTCGTTGTGCTCCACCATGCAGCCGGTCACGTCGTTGGCCCCGCGGAAGGGCGACTCAACTTTAAACGGTGGCTCCATCTCTGGCTCCCGTTCGCTCCGGGGCTATAGTAGGCACGCATTGCCGCCACCGTGCTTGGCCCCTAAGCTCAGGGGTTGGCACGGTCAGGCGTAGGCCTGCGGCCAGCGGATTCTGTGAGACTGCGGGAGTGTCGTCACTGTGTCCCCCAGGCCAAGATGGCAGAGAAGAAGCTGGCGGAGTTGAGGAGGAGCAGTGTGAGCAGCGACGTCACGGACATCTCTGAAGTGGCCTCGCGGGGAAACGAAAGTGAGCCATGCCGCACTAAACGCGTTTCTCTCGATTTCCCGTGGAGCGCTCGTGTTTTCTTGAGTTCTGTTTAAAAAAACAAAATCTCTCCTCCTCCTCCTCGCTCGGTACAGATGGCAGTGTCAGTGACGTTGGGGGAGCTGCCGCCGCCTCCAAAGCACGCAACTATTACAAGCTGGTGGCAGAAAACAAGGAGATTGTGAAGCTGGTGTCTGTGCTCGGCACGGCCATCACCTCCACCAAGAAGGTGCAGCGCCGGAAGGGGACAGGTGGCTCACGGGTTCATAATGGGCATGCCACGGTGGCGAGATGTTAACTACCTCGCCTGGGACACAGGAGGTCGTGGGTTCGATTCTGACCCTGACCCCTGTATATTTGGAGTTTGTACGTTCTCCGCGTGGTCTCGTGGATTTTTCTACGGGTCCTCCGGTTTTTCCCTCCACATTTAGAATCCACATGCGTTTAGAGTTTTTGATTTCTATACATTTCCACATTTGTCACTTCGTTGTGCTATCATTTGTGGCCAGGTCGCTTCTGAAAAATAGCTATGTAGCTCGGTGGGCCTTACCTGATAAAATTAAAAAAATTGTTCAGAATTCATAGTAATACCAGAGACATTGAGCTGGTGCCACTAAGATCCTAGCTTCGAATCTGGGATTCAGCCGCTTGTGATTAAACCCGGTGCTCAAGCAGAACCAGTTTTTGGATTCAGTTCTTTCACCAACGACTGCACACACAAATACATTACAATGGGGTTTGCAATGTGTTTGGCAAAATTCCTCCTCTGTGAATTCAAATATAGAGAATCGACTCCCTGCGCCTGTTTAAGTCAGGCCACTCTTGAAAGTCAAGTCACTGTTACACAGACCACTCTTGCAAATGGATGAGAATATCCCTTAATTTTTTCCATCTGCCTAGATTGACTGTTTCTTTCTACCAAAAAGAATGCCCTCTATTTTTGTAGAGTCACATTTACTCGGTGTATTAGAGACGCAGTCATGTTTCGGTGGATATTAATTAAAATTGTATTATTTTGAATCTATGAATCGATGCATCGTTTGATGCCTAATGATTTTATCAAACCGCGTGGTAAATGCAAGTGTCGCGCCATTTCCACGCGAACCTCCGCCGCCCTCTACGTCTCTTTCCCCACCACCCCGCTCCACCCGTGCCGGGCACCACAGGACGTGCAGACGGCGCTGGAGCGATTCAGCTGCTACCACCACATCTGGCAGCGCGGCCGCGAGGAGGTCATCGGGGCCTTCGTCAAGGGCAGCCCCCTGTTGTCTGAGTTCGAGGCCCAGATCCTCTTCTACCGGGGTCTCGAGGATCAGATCAACAGCGAGCCCGAGTTCCTGTGCGTGGGCGCCCTGGCGATCTATACCGGTAGGGCGCGGCGGGTTGGCTTGTCGAGTGAGTGAAACGTTGCAACACTGCGTCTGGGGCGGCAGCGGTGCACAAGCACAATAAATAGACACGAAAATGTCACGTTTGCCATCAACACCGCCCGATAACAGAAAAGTTGTGACCTTTGTGATGAGCTGGGCTTGTCGGTTTGGCAATGCATGCCTGCAATCCAGAGCTTGATGGATCACGTGCAATATAGTGAAACTCTCAAATTCGCTGATCTGCGTGGTGGCCAGCTGTCAGTACGGCAAGTGGGTGGAAGCCATACTTATGGGGCTATGAGTGTATTGCCCTCGTGTGAGTGGGCTGTCTCCAGGCATGCCCGTTTCCTCCCACATGAAGCCAAACGTGGCAAATGATGATGAAAAATGAATAACTGCCTTTAACTAATTACTACTACCCAGGTGTCTCTCTCATCCAGTTAAATAAAGGACGGATAAATGGACGAATACTGTACTCGAGATAAATCTCTTTTCTGCTCAATGTCACACGGCCGCTAGATTCCATACTGCCGCCCCGCCTCTCTCTCGCCCCTCCTCTCTCAGCCAACCTGAAGCTGTCACTGACGGCCGAGACGAAGGCGTGGATGGTCGACTTTGGACGCCACTGCAACCTCAAGTACCGCTCGGAGATGGAGGCCATCTTCTCGTTCATCGAGGAGACGAGCAAGAAGCTGAGCCGTCCCATCCGCGACCTGGACGACATCCGCATCGCAATGGCGGCGCTCAAAGAGGTCCGCGAGCAGCAGATCCCCATCGACTTCCAAGTGGGGCCCATCGAGGTGAGGAGGGACTCCCTTCATGAGCGACACGGCTGTGTATATTCCAAAAAACCTTCCTGACTCGACTCTCTTACCCTGTCGTGCGTGTACCACCCTGTCGGCCTTCCCCTGTTGCTTTCTTGTTTGTAACGTTTTCCTGCTTGGCTTCGCTTTCTCTCACTGTTCTGTTTTTTTAAAATAAAAATAACTATATATATTAGGCGACAGCGGCCCTTCTTCCGAGTGCATAACTAGAGAGGTCAGAGATGGTAAGAACTGGAGACTGCCCTTTACACCATGGGGCCTGATGAGAATTAAAAACATATTTTTTGATGAGCAGTTTTTAAATTGGCATATAATTACTTACCTATTGAAAGCTATTTACTAACAGACAAACTCTTCACTATTTAAAAAGTATTACTGACCAAACTAATTTACATGAAAAGTTAAATTATAAAATGTTGACACGGAGATCATTATCGCATATATTTGCGCGAGTCATTCGGACACCATCTCGCCTGCTTTCTGTGCTTTCCATTTATTTGTCATTGATAACATTAAAAAAATGTGATCCTTCCATTGCACGCACCTGCAGACGGTTCTAATTTTTCACATCTGCCCGACCTCTCCGCGGATGGTGGCGGCGGCGAGCAGGAGTCGTACGCGATGCTCACCAAGTACGGCCTCGCCGTGGCCAAGGAGGAGGTGGAGAAGGTGGACGCGCTACGCTACAGCTGGGAGAAGATGCTGAGCCGGGCGACCGAGGTGCAGTCGGAGCTCATCGCCATCCAGCCGGAGTTCCGCAAGGAGCTCATCACCAACGTGGGCACCTTCGTCGTGGACTGCAGCGACTTCTACCACGACTACGAGACGGTCGGTCCGGGGGAGGGGTTCGGGGTGTTGGGGGGGTGGGGGTGGGTGGACTGCACAGAGGCGATCCAGTCCAGATTAAAAAAAGATAATATCTCAATTGGCATATTTGTTCAGCCTATGACCACATATATATCGAATTGTGCCGATTTCATCACATCTCAGGAGGCAAGCGGGGTTGGGCCTTGATAATACTTGGATGGACGAACACCGTACGCCAACAGGTTGTCAGAGCAGCAGAGGGCAGTGCAAAAACCTCATTTTTATATGGTTATACTGTACTTCTGTGTTCCCACGTCTATGCTCCCCACCTACACTGGCCCGCACTGATCCCAGCGTGGTTAAGCGTGGTCAACCACAACCCACGATGCGCACGGTGTGGGGAGGCCCTCATCCGGTAGTGGATTGACAACGCGCTGCAAATACGAATAATGAATCGTGCACGTGTGTTGGGTTGCGGCGGGAGTCGGTGTGTTGGTTGATGCTTCACTTGCGTGCTGATGACTCCTTTACTGCGTTTCTCCAGGAAGGGCCCATGGTCCCTGGAGTTGCTCCGCAAGATGCAAGCGACAGGCTGATCATCTTCCAGGTGAGATGTCATCAACATGAGATGAAGGGGGTGAACACTTTCTACATGAGCTAGCTCACCTTTCTCTGCATATTCGTAGCTTTGGGCGATTGTGGGAACATTGCTGTGGCATGCGAATGACACAAATGCTGAAATAATAAAGAAGGAAAAATCCCAAATGTTGCGTAAAAATACAATGGCACCAGACTACACAAAATCCTCCGGTCAAAGTTCGATTTATTCGAAAACAAAATGCACGGTGATGAAAACTTTGTTATACTTACTTTTTTGGCGCAAAGAAGTGGAGAGATGTGTGCGTGAATTACACTGAGAGACAGGCACAGGAGCAGATAGGCTACGAGCATATGCAGGTAAAAACATCGTGACTATCAAGAAAAGTATGTGGGCTTGGACATGGCACTGTGATAGAAAGGGTGATGACCGGTGGTCCGGACTAACTGTGGAGATAGAAACTGCCTGCGAGGGTGTGCACTGGAGATGCAGTGAAGAAATCAGCTGATGTACAGGCGCTAAATAAATCGATACATCGCAAATCGCGATAGATGGTTACGGCTTTGGGAGGCCAAAGATGATTATTTATGATGATGACGAATTTAATAAAAAAAATCCGTTCACCCTTTCAGAACCGCTTCGACAACCTCTTTCGAAAGTTCCAGACGTACAGCGACGGTGAAGAGCTCTTTGGGCTTCCCGTTACACAGCACCCGCATCTCGCCGAGATCCGGCGCCAGCTGACACTGCTGCAGAAGCTGTACGGTCTGTACAACAGCGTCATCGACACCGTCAGCGGCTACTACGACATCCTGTGGTCTGACATTAACATCGAGAAGATCAACAACGAGCTCCTGGACTTCCAGAACAAGTGCGCGTGCGGTGGCTTTGGCTGTGTCAGGCACCTGTGTGTACTGCTACTGTTGATGTCTGCGCCGTTAACATCTGGTGCGTGAATTGGTGAAAAGGTTGAACGCTTGATAGGTGGTCAGGTGGCTCAGGGATATGGCACTTTGTCAAGAGCCCTGCACCACTGAGAGTCCAGCTGTTAGCCGCCTGTAATTAAACTGGGTTCTGAAAAGAGTCATCATCTCATGTTAATCCAGCTGGTATGATAAATGTTTTAATGAAGCTAAATTTAAGTGATGAACCCAATTCAATATGATGCTTGTGTGCAAGTAATTGGTGACCAGGTTGATACCATCAACTTCACTATGGTTGAGAACCCAGTTTAATTAAAGGTTGATGCCTGGATTCAAACTCAGGATGTCAGCACAACACGGACCTCTCAACCACTTGGCCACTTCACAATGATAAGAAAAAATATATATGATTACACAGCAAAATATTCTGCTTGTATTCCATCTATGGGTCGGGGTCTCTCATTGCCACTGTTGTACATTTCATCACCACCTTTGCCAAAGGCAGATCTAGAAACGTCCCAAAGGTAGGCAGTTATGAAATTCCATGGTTTTTAAATAGGACCCTATATTAACTAAAAAACTACGTTCAATACTTTTTCTCTCGTAAATACCAATGAAATGCCATTTTTTGGGGATCTCGGGGGGAGGTGGGGGGGCGTTGATTGCCCCCATCGCCCCGTGGATAAAAGACAAAAATAAAACTCTGGGTTGGGATACGCGCCGCCCAGGTGCCGCAAGCTGCCACGGGCGCTGAAGGAGTGGCAGGCGTACCTGGACCTGAAGAAGAGGATCGACGACTTCAGCGAGAGCTGCCCACTGCTGGAGCTCATGTCCAACAGGGCGATGATGGCGCGCCACTGGAAGCGCATTGCCGACACCACGGGCCACGCGCTCGAGGTGGAGAACGAGGCCTTCAAGCTGCGCCACATCATGGAGGCTCCGCTTCTCAAGCACAAGGAGGAGATCGAGGTGAGGGATGAGGCGCCTGAGTGAGTCAGTGTGTGAGTGAATGGGTGAGTGTGTGAGTGAGTGTGTGTGAGTGTATGAGTGTATGTGAGTGTGTGAGTGAGTGAGTGCGTGAGTGAGTGAGTGTGTGCGCGCGGTGGTGTAGCGGCGATCCGGGTTTGTTTCCCCCTCACGGTCGACACCAGCGACGATTATCTGAACTGGTCCTGGGTCTCCCATAGGTCGACTCAGCCTCAAATTAGTACCTGGTGTGACGTGTAATCCTCACCCCTCGTGTGCTCTGCTGGCCTTCATCGGTGCTCGCTAAAAGCAGTTGATCCTACTGTCTGTTAAGGCTATATACGGGGGATCTTTGTCTTTGAGTGGACTTGCCAAAGACAGGTACCAGCAGTGCCAAGATCGGTCTATATGGAGGAGGCTCGTGAAGTACGCTACTGGGCAGTTGGGGCAGTCACTCTCCAATAACAGTGGAGGGCAGCGGAGTGACGCTCACAACAACGAGCAGAGCACCGGGCAGCTAAAATACAGCAAGTTGGTACAGTGGGGGGCACAGATGGTGCATCTGCCAGTCATCTCGGTCACTCAATCCATGGCACCTGGGTCTGTCCAGTGTCCTCCTGTCAGCGAGCCTTCAACACTTCATGTGGTGTCGGAGTTCACTTGACCTGGCACAAGCGCCGTGGTGATGTCACCCTCACTTAGTGGTGAATGACGACCGTTTGTGTTATGGTCGAAACGTAGTGATAATTTTTTAAATTGTTTTATATATATTTTATCGTTTCCCTTCAACGTGACTTTACCGAAAGAACTAAGAATATGAATTACTGCAGTCACGAAAGGTTTAAATCAAAATTTGGCGGCTATTGTTGTTGTGTTCTTAATAGTATAGTGGTTAGCAAACTGCGCTACGAAGCTGGCAGCCTGAGTATGATTTCCGCTTTATGGGCAACATTGGTGAGCAATCTCGGAACCGATCCTGGGCCTCCCCTAGGTGGACTCTTCCTTAACTGACTACCTGATGCGGTGCATGTAAACAGCACCGCTGGGGAGACACAAGCGCTCTGCTGTCCCCATAACAGGACATCTGCATCAGCGCGGTGAAGGAGCGTGACATCGAGTTCAAGCTGAAGCAGGTGGTGGCCGAGTGGGACGGAAAAACTTTCACATTCGGCAACTTCAAGACACGCGGGGAGCTGCTGCTGCGCGGTGACAACACGACCGAGATCATCGCCACGATGGAGGACAGCCTCATGGTGCTCGGCTCGCTCATGAGCAACCGGTGAGGGTGACCTAAAATAAACAAAAAAACGAAACTTTTTTATTTTACCAGGTAAGGCCCACTGAGCTCATAAAGCTCTTTTTCAGAACCGACCTGGCCACAAGTGAAAGCTCAACCTAGTGGCTTACCATCGTGTGGAAATTTATAGCAGCCAAATACTCCAAATGCACATTTCTAAACGTGGTGGGAAAAACCGGAGGGCCCGGAGGAGAACATGCAAACTCCAAATATACAGCAGGCGTCAGGTTTGGGATCGAACCTACGACCTCCTGTATACCAAGTGAGGTAGTCAACATCTCGCCACCGTGACGCCCATGGTGGTGTAGCTTCTCACAGTTGCCGCCGTATGGCTCTCCAAAAAAAACAACGCACCAGGAGAGATTGAGGATGTCCCGTTCCTCGTTCTGGCGCCCGGGCGGCCGTGCGCGCAGGCAGGAGAGCGTCTTCAAGGTCATGTTTATTTCGAGTTTATTTTGTTTAAGCAGGTGAGAATTGAAGAGACCAGGATAAGTGTTATTTGCAGGAGTGACCTGGGGCATCAGTAGGGTGGGTGATGATTGCCAGTAGATGGACGATGATTGCTTTGTGTTTAGTCCCCATTGTGTAATTTGAAGGTATTTTTCGAATTTGCCACTTTGGACCCTGATGCCTGAGCACAACGGCTTACTCTTGCAACTGACATAAACTGACATCAACTGACATCAACTGACATCCACTGACATCAGGGGATCTTCGATGCGTACTCTGAAGCATACGGTTTGTGCATTTATATCGGTTTAGGATCAACAAAATGTTACTTTATCTTCTACTAATTCACTCAGAATTGCACCCGATCTCGTCGGATCTCGGAAGCTAAGCAGTGCAGAGGCCCGGATAGTTGCTTTGAAGGACGACCACCATAACCTGGCGGTGCCTATACTCAGCGTCATGATTGTAGTGTGACCTCTGAACGAATACCCCACGGGGGCACACTCGCTGCACCACGGTGACGGCACAGAGCGAGTCTGCTGAGAGGGTAAAACCACATTAGCTGTATGTATGTGGATGAACTGTGAATAACCCAACTAATAATAGACGTCAATTGTAATTTATGTGACTACATTAACCCCCCTCTGGTCTTCGCACCTGATTGGCTCACATTGACGACATCACATTTCAGTCTTATTTAAGACTGAAATGTTGTTGTGAGTTTACTCTCCAACACACCAGTGTGCTGTTCTAGCAAATTATTGGCATGTTTTGTTTGTGACAAACCATACTAATTGGCTGTGTCGTGTGGTGGCAGGTTTCACGACACAATTATGTTCACGCGATCTAACCCCCAAAAAAACCTCTGTTATGCACACTAGCTGGCCTACCATGCGACGTAGTTGCGGTCTCTGACAACAACCAGCAACACCAGCACGATGTGCATGTGTCACGGTGTGCAGCTACAACGCCCCGTTCAAGAGCCAGATCCAGAAGTGGGTGAGCAACTTGTCAAACACGACGGACATCATCGAGAACTGGATGACCGTGCAGAACCTGTGGGTCTACCTGGAGGCCGTGTTCGTGGGTGGGGATATCGCTAAGCAGCTGCCCAAGGTACCCCCCCCCACTCTCACCCCCCACTCCCACCCCTGTCCCCCCCAGCCGCCCCTGCCTCCCTACCCCACCGAGTTCGCTGACACGGAGCTGCAGAAGAGGTGATAGCCGAGTGAGGAGCATGTGCCCGCACAGGCTACATTTGAAATTGGCAGAATTGGCGTGAGAGCGAAGAAATATTTGCAATGGGTCCTGAGAATGGCCAGGGGTTGTGGGGCGAGTGGTTTATCATTTCATGTACATTCCAACACTAGCGATTTTATGCGTTGGATCATCAATGTGAGAATCAATTATTTACAAAGCATGCAAGTGGTAATGCAAACCATTTAATAGCTTTACATTGAGGAAAATGGTGCAAATAAAACTGTACAATATAACGATGCAAAATGTATTCATTGTTGGATCGAATCCTTACCCTGAATCATGACAATCCATGGAAGGGTGAATCGTTACGTAGATATCGAATGTGCGTTTTGGGACTCGAGACGCGGGAATTTCCATTTTCGATTGCGTGCCGAGCTTGGATCAGGATCTGCGTCATCGTCCCCCCACCCCCCACTTCATCATCCGCAGGAGGCGAAGCGCTTCTCCAACATCGACAAGTCGTGGGTGAAGATCATGACCCGGGCGCACGAGATGAACAACGTGGTGCAGTGCTGCGTCGGGGACGAGACCATGGGGCAGCTGCTGCCCCACCTTCTGGAGCAGCTGGAGCTCTGCCAGAAGTCGCTCACCGGGTGAGGGTGTGTGGCCTGCAGTAACAGGCAGCAGCAGCAGGGACTCACACCAAGGCCTCCTGCGGTGGGACATTAGGACCTCCTCTCTCACGGTCTGCGTTAGGCCTTGTTTGCTGAGACTTACTCCGTTGCTCTGACGCCGCCCCATACTAAGGTGTTATTATTCGCCCGCTTTGCTACGGAGAGTGAGTTTATTCACGTTAACATTAAAACCAACATTTTTCATTGAAGGATTTGGAATTTAGACAAATTTAATCTGATGGATTTTTTGCAGTAATTGTATGTATGTTGAACTTCTTTCACGCCGTATATGTAGCCAACCACGCGAATTGGAGGTGACCAGGCTGGGACAATCAACTCAATACACTTCACTTGAGTCCCCGGTTTAATGACAGGAGGCTGCCTGGATTCTAACAGAGGATGTCAGCAGTGCCAGCTCAGTGATCCGACCCCTAAGCCACCTGGCCACCTCTTTACAGCATCCATCCATCCAAGCCACGTGGGCCTCCTCACCTAGGGCCCCCTTTATGTCCCCCATGCAAAGGTACCTGGAGAAGAAGCGGCTGCTGTTCCCACGCTTCTTCTTCGTGTCGGACCCGGCGCTGCTAGAGATCCTGGGCCAGGCTTCCGACTCGCACACCATCCAGGCGCATCTCCTCAACGTCTTTGACAACATCAAGACCGTGGAGTTCCATGAGAAGGTGCGCTCCTCTGTCTTTGTTGTATCTGTTGTTGTTGTTAAGAGTTCAATTGCATGATGGTGATGGCAGTGGTGGTAGTGGCAGTGATATTGGTGGTGATGGTGGTGGCTGAGGGTGGTGGTGTTAATGGGAGTGGTGGTGGCAGCAGCAGCAGTAGAAGTGGTAGTGGTGGAGAAGGTGGTCGTCGTGGTGGCAGCAGTGGTGGAGCCAGTGGTAGCAGTGGCAGTGTTTGTGGTCAACGGGATTGTATTGGTGGCCGTGTCTGCAGCAGTATGGCAGATGCAGTGGTGTCGCGGTGGATACGATGACAGAAGTGATGGTTTCTGTGGTAGCAGCGGCGGCGGTGGTGATTATGACTTAGCATTGATAGTGATGGTGGAAGCAGTGGTGGTTGTGGCAGTGGCAAGGGTGGAAATTATTAGATTGCAGCATTAGCAGTAGTGTATGTATGTATTTTGAACTTCTTTCGCACCGAACATAGCCAACCGTGCTAATCAGAGGTACAAAAAGCAGTGCTAAAGAAATACGTTTTCATAATATATTTAGAAGTGCATAGCTCCAGTAGGGCGCGATGCGGTGACCATCTTCGTTCGATGGCCGGAGTTTGCATGGATGGTTAATGCTCCATTGGCGGCGGCGGCAGCGTTAACGGCACGGGGATTGACTCTTAATGGCTTCGCGCCACCCTCCGACCCAGGTGTACGACCGGATCCTGGCGGTGTGCTCGCGCGAGGGCGAGACGGTCCAGCTGGATAAGCCTGTGATGGCCGACGGCAATGTGGAGGTGTGGCTGAACGCGCTGCTCAAGGAGTCGCAGCAGTCGCTGCACGGGGTCATTCGCTCGGCCGCCCTGGCCGTGCAGGACTCGGCCTTCTCCCTCATCGAGTTCCTCGACTCCTACCCCGCGCAGGTGCGTGCAGGGACGGCCACAGGTTCCCAGTATCTTGTAAAGAAAGAAAATTCGAATGCCCTGGAGTATTCTGATTCATTTGTGAATAAAACAGGCCCGATAAAACTTGACTTGAAGCTTTCGTGACTGCAGGAATTCATACTCTTTGGGTCTTTTGGTGAAGTCACGTAGATAGAAAAATAATGAAAAAATCACGACGTTTCGATCGCAACACAAGCAATCGTCTTCAGGTGAAAAAATACAGCAGGCGGACTGCTGAGGCAGGAAGAAATATAGCGAGAGAGCCACCGCAGCCAAAGGTTATATGGGTTTGAGATGGGTACAACCCAAGGGTAAACGGGCGGGGCAAGTGATGGAATTTTCAAGTAAATGTGAGATCGCAGAGCTATGTATAATTTTCGCGAGAATTTTGTTATAATTTTTTAAATTTTATTTTATTATTTTATTTTATTGTTTTATTTTTATTATTTTATTTACATTCTACGTGCCTTTACCGAAAGAACCAAGAAGACTATATATACTTCTTTATTGCGGCTCTCTTTTGTGTAAAGCCCAGAGGGCAAATTGCCCATTTTGGCCCCCCCACCCACCCCGATTTTGGACAGTCTCGGATCCTGGGCAGTGTGGCCCCTGTCTCTAGAAAGCCCAAGTTCGTTTCCCTCTAGGTAGATGACATGGGGAGCTCCTGAGTTGAGGTGTTTGTTCAGTAGTTGGGAACCTTGTCCTTATTGAGGGAAAAACGGCAATTGAAATACTTTTGGCTGCAGACCACACAATAATATACAACTTGACATTATCCAATAATTGCATTAAAATGTATGGGTCCAAAGAAGCCTTTGTAGTGACAGAAGTGACTAAAGCTTGCCAAAGTTAGAAATGTAGTGTTACAAGCTCCAAATGATATGCCAGTGCTCACCACTCTCGGCCACCCTGAGCCAGCGATGAACATTCCACATTCCTATAGCCGGGGACAAGTCGATCCATAAGCACAACCCTCTGCTGGGCATTGCGTCGCTGGGCCAGGTGGGGCTGCTGGGCATCCAGCTGCTGTGGACGCGCGACTCGGAGGAGGCGCTCGCCAACGCTCGCTACAACCGCAAGGCGATGCCACAGACAAACCAGGCCTTCCTGGTGCTGCTCAACCGCCTCATCTCCATGACGACGCAGGACCTGTCGGCCGTGGAGCGCATCAAGTACGAGACGCTCATCACGATCCACGTGCACCAGCGCGACATCTTCGACGACCTGGTGAGTGGTGTGCGCCAAGGCGTGCGGCGTGGTGTGGCATCGAGATCTTCCGGCCTTCCAGCAGTGCCCTGTCTGAGCGCAAGGCACGGGTTGCGTGGGTGACTGTAAAAGACAAAAATAAAAATCATCATATTTATTGATTAGGATTTGCATTCATTGAACTCTTAAGTTCCTCTACGTATTCGTATTTCATATTAAGCTGAAATTGGCTTTCGGTTAGACTTAGATCACATTTTTTTGCCGTGTATTTTTCGATGAAGCCCCAGTTTCTGCGTCCCGGCTTGTGCTGCGGTGTTGCCCTCTCTCTCCAGCCTCCCTCGTGAATTCCCCCCCTGCCTTCCCACACCCACTATTCTACCTCAATGTAGTTTTTCATTTTTGTAGCGCATCTCACGATGCCATTGAATTTAGTAGCTCGATAAAATTGCATCCCCAGTCAGTTGAGCTCAGTTCAGTGAGTTTATATCGCGTGAAGCTCTTTTGTAATGGCAACCCGGCCATAACGGCTGATTCAGTAGCAATCGCCATCACCATGGCGCCCCACTTGTGTTTTTTGGGTTTTTAAGACACGGCGTTTGTACGGATCTCCTCCCCCTCATTGCCCCCCCCACCACCACGCAGTGCCGTATGCACATCAAGAGCCCGACGGACTTCGAGTGGCTCAAGCAGTGCCGCTTCTACTTCAAGGAGGACGTGGACAAGCTGATCGTGTGGATCACGGACGTCAGCTTCATCTACCAGAACGAGTTCCTGGGCTGCACCGACCGCCTGGTCATCACGCCGCTCACCGACCGGTAAGCGCTTGCGCACATCAGATAGAAAGAGAGGGAGGGGCGAGCTTACAGAAGTGTTACGAGAGTGAGAGCGAGGGCAAGACGATTGTGAGTGGGTGTGTGAAAGTAAGTGTTGGTGCACGCTAAGTAATGTGAGTGTGTGATTTAACGGACGGTGTATCTGTCAGCCACCTTGGCCAGTTGACCTGTGGCACCTGGGTCTGCCCCGTTGCCTCCAGTCAGCGGGCCTTTGGCATTGTACGTTGCCTCGGGGTGCACCTGGCCTGGCGCAAGTGCTGTGGTGAAGTCTCCACCACTTAGTAGTGAATGGCCGCTGTTGTGCGTTACGGCACTTGGGGGGGGGGGGGTGTGATTGAGTGTAATGGTCACAGCACATGAAGGTGGATGTGTACGTCATAGTGTGACTGTAAATGCATCTGTAAGTAGTCATGGCTTCTATCATGCTGGAGTATTGAGCTCGTGGCTGTGTGTGTGTGTAAGTAAACAGGTAGGGTGACATCCAAAATGGGACCTTTTTTGACAGACACTGGTGAGACTAGCCCTAAAAGAAAGCTGTCTCTGGTGTAGACCAATCAGTTTCAAGGAGAATGCACTTATTAATTATTAGAGCATGTTTTATTTGCATGTTCACCACAAGTACGTGGTTAATGCAGACAGGATTCCTTGCAAAAGGTATTCTTAAGTTTTCACATCCGTTCACTCATCGCCATTGATGATGATGATGGCCATCGCCAGCTGCTACATCACGCTGGCGCAAGCGCTTGGCATGAGCATGGGCGGGGCGCCCGCGGGGCCTGCCGGGACCGGCAAGACGGAGACCACCAAGGACATGGGGCGCTGCCTGGGCAAGTACGTGGTCGTCTTCAACTGCTCCGACCAGATGGACTTCCGAGGGCTCGGGAGAATCTTTAAAGGTGGGCGCCGCACTGTCACGCATAGCTCACGAGGTTGATCGGAAGTGTCCTTTCGCTCCACGCGTGTTTGTTCTCCCGGCGTCGCTCCTGGCTGCCCTTTGAGGTCCCCGCAATTATTAGGTTGCAACAGAGATGTGGGTTTGCAAGACGATTGTGAGTGGGTGAGTCCCACCAACGGATTGCATCGCAAGCAGGGCAAATAATTTACTTGTCTTGTTATATAATAATATAATAAATATAATGATGCAATCATTATTTATGGCCTTCTGAAAAAGCCTGCTCACACCATTTCAATAGTGGGGGTTGTTTGACCGTACTTCACCATGCTCGTCAGTGTGGGGTGATCTCATCAAGGTGTTTAAACCATCACCACTCGAATTACGGTCATCCTCGCAGCAGCAGCTTTTGGCTACTAGCCATCGAACAAAGATGGTCACTGCATCGCGCGCTGTCAGATGCGCTTCCACAGCCATCTGGAATGCTCTTTCTTCCATTTTTTGTGTTTAGTCTGTTGTCCTTCCACCGCACCTCCTATTAGCATGGTTGGCTACATATGGTGTGAAAGAAGTTCAACATACATACATACATACAGCCAACTGACTAGAAACTTTGACAAGATCAAGGCTACCAATATCTTAGGGGACAGGGAGGGAAGGCACTGATTGATGGAAATGGGAAGAATGTTTTTTCTCGTAGGAAATTGTATATTGAGAATGGAGAGAAGGGCAGATGGGGCAGCGCTTGACGTGTTGCTTCTTCCTCCTGACCCCTGACCCCTGGCACGCTTTGCCCCCCCCCCCCAACCCTAGGCCTAGCCCAGTCGGGCTCGTGGGGCTGCTTCGACGAGTTCAACCGCATCGACCTTCCCGTGCTGTCGGTGGCTGCGCAGCAGATCGCAATCGTGCTCACCTGCAAGAAGGAGCGGCGCAGCCAGTTCACCTTCACGGACGGCGACCTCGTGGAGATGAACCCCGAGTTCGGCATCTTCCTCACCATGGTGGGCGGCCGCACTCCGCGCACAGTTCAGCCCTCGGTGGCTCTGCTCGGCGGAATTCAGTAATGAGGAATCCTAGAGCGGTGACAGGTCAAAGCCATCATAGCGTTCTGCGGCGTGTGTGTCATGTGTCCTCGGCGTGAAGTCGTAGGTTGTTCACGTCTGAATTTTGAATTTTAACGAGGGACGTACAAATCTCCAGAAGTGCTGAGGAACAAAATCTGTGTGTATGATACTGCAAAGTTGAACAGGACATTCTGTGTGTGGAGGGGAGCAGAGTGAGATGGGATGGGAGAGGTAGAAGAGTGCAAGAAGATGGGGTGTAGTGTGGAATATGAGGCAATAGGTTGACAGGGGTGAGACCGTGGATAATCTTAAATACTGAGTGTGTAAATGAGTGAAGTCAAGATCCCATGAGCCACTGGAACAACACACTGCGAGCCAATCACTTCGCTAGACTCACATGTGTCCCTGCGTGTGCCCGCGCATCATTCCAATTTTTTCGCTCCGCCGCCGTTAAACGCTTCGCGTCCTCCCACAGAACCCGGGCTACGCTGGGCGGCAGGAGCTGCCCGAGAACCTGAAGATCAACTTCCGCTCGGTGGCCATGATGGTGCCCGACCGACAGATCATCATCCGAGTGAAGCTGGCCAGCTGCGGCTTCCTCGACAACATCGTGCTCGCGCGCAAGTTCTACACGCTCTACAAGCTGTGCGAGGAGCAGCTCTCCAAGCAGGCGAGTGTCGCCAAGCTCGCACGAGCATCGCTCTGCACCACTGTTCATCATTGCAAGGCCCGCTTGCCACTGGCGGCCCCTGGTGGTCTTTAGTGCGGCCTCTGACGTGCGGCTCCTGACAATACACAACATGTGAAAACATCCCCCAAACATCGTGCTGTCAAACCCAACAATGGTTTGAAATGTGTGGCGGGCTTCACACTGATGATGTCTCATCGGCGAAAGTGCCCCCCCCCCCCCTCTGAAAATTAGTGAAGAACACTGCTCTGCACGATACCCGAGAGCTCGTAGAGAGGCTGAGCCGATGCAGCCGTGTGACACAGGCGGGAGATGTGGGGTATCGATGCACACCTGTTTTTTTGGATGGTTCCAACCATGTGCCATTGTTGGCCCAAAATTGCATGTTTACTGGGTTTATGGTATTCTTGAGGTTTTGTACGTTACACTTCTTTCGCACCGTACATAGCCAACCGCGCTAATCGGAGGTGCGGGATGTACAGCTTGAAAACATGGTTTGCAATTATGCTTCTACGAATGCAGTGCATAGCGATGTTTGAGTCTTTAATACTGCTGGATCCAAACACACAAATCTCTCTCTCTTACAGCTCAATCTAAAATATCCTGCTCTCTCTGATTCATTCACTCAGCGATTCTGTAATAATCCGGCACCTTACAGCAAAGCCATGGGCAAAGCGCACACTTCGAGCACTGCGCAATGTGAGCAACAGAGCCGGAGCCAACGCTCC
The DNA here is from genome assembly GCF_048934315.1 of Petromyzon marinus. Taxonomy (NCBI): domain Eukaryota; kingdom Metazoa; phylum Chordata; class Hyperoartia; order Petromyzontiformes; family Petromyzontidae; genus Petromyzon; species Petromyzon marinus. The sequence continues at coordinate 10,046,938 of NC_133691.1, read as the reverse complement.
CTGGCTTAACGTGAAACTCGCCACCATCACTGTGAACGTTTCCCAATGAGAGACACCACGTTTTGTTTGTTCATTCGTTTGTTCGTTTCTCTTGTCCTGGCGAGGGTCGCGGCAGCAGCATGTTGTGTAGGGGAGTCCAGTCCACCCTTTCTCTGGCGACGGACTCTAGCTCTTCCTGGGGAATTCCCAGGCATTCTCAGGCCAGCCGGGCGACATAGCCCCGCCAGCGTGTCCTGGACCGGCCCCGGGGTCTTCATGTTTTGTATTAGATCTTATAAGAGAGCGTCAATGATGAAAGTGTAAATTTGCCACCTCTGCTGACTCACAGGTGCACTATGACTTTGGGCTGAGGAACATCCTGTCCGTGCTGCGGACGCTGGGCGCCTCGAAGCGATCGAATCCCCAGGACACGGAGTCGACCATCGTCATGCGTGTGCTGCGCGACATGAACCTATCCAAGCTGGTGAGCTCCCCCTGCCTCCCATGCTAGTTTTCTTAGTGACTATGGTCCCAGCTGCCTTGAGATCATTGACAAGATACTCCTGTGTAGTTCTGGGCTGATTCCTCACCGTTCTCATGATCATTGCAACTCCACGAGGTGAGATCTTGCATGGAGCCCCATGTCCAGGGAGATTGACAGTTATTTTGTGTTTCTTCCATTTGCGAATAATCGCACCAACTGTTGTCACCTTCTCACCAAGCTGCTTGGCAATGGTCTTGTAGCCCATTCCAGCCTTGTGTAGGTCTACAATCTTGTCCCTGACATCCTTGGAGAGCTCTTTGGTCTTGGCCATGGTGGAGAGTTTGGAATCTGATTGATTGATTGCTTCTGTGGACAGGTGTCTTTTATACAGGTAACAAGCTGAGATTAGGAGCACTCCTTTTACGAGTGTGCTCCTAATCTCAGCTCGTTACCTGTATAAAAGACACCTGGGAGCCAAAAATCTTTCTGATTGAGAAGGGGTCAAATACTTATTTCCCTCATTAAAATGCAAATCAATTTATAACATTTTTGACATGCGTTTTTCTGGATTTTCGTGTTGTTATTCTGTCTCTCACTTTTCAAATAAACCTACCATTACAATTATAGACTGATCATTTCTTTGTCAGTGGGCAAACGTACAAAATCAGCAGGGGATCAAATACTTTTTTCCCTCACTGCAAGTAATGCTGAAGGCCTCACGCGCTGCCCCTGCCTTCCCCCTCGTGTGGACCATCAAGGGGCACGAGGGATCCAGTTCCCCCACGTTCCCCTCAGTGGGCCACCAATCAGCGATGCACGAGACCGTTACAATGTGTTTAGGCCGCTTGCTGTGAATGCAGAGACCAAGGCGAATCTGGTAACAGCATCGAGCGTTTAACAAATCTTCGCCCCTGACAATTGAAATTGCCTGGGCATGGGACGGTGTGCAGATTGACGAGGATGAGCCATTGTTCCTGAGTCTCATTGATGACCTCTTCCCGGGGATCGCTCTCGACAAGGCCGGATACCCTCAGCTGGAGGCCGCCATCAACCGCCAGGTGAGTGGCGCTCCTGTCCTGGCCACCAGTGTCAAGATTTAAAACGAATTTCTTTCAAACTGCTTTTGTTTTTAGTTTGGTGTCCTTCCCCCACACCTCCGATGAGCAAGGTTGGCTATGTATGATGCGAAAGAAGTTCAACATACATACATACACCATCACCGTCGCTGGTAGACTGAAGTAGACCTAGAGAGAGGACAGTAGAGTAGCCATAGCCATACTGGATGTGGTAGGCCAGGTATGAATATTTTTTCTGGGTCGTCGAACTTGGACAGACATGGCTACAACTAAGCCCTGGTCTCACAGAAAGACCCAAGGACTTATGGAGACACAGTAATTATTTAGGCTAACAATCATACAAATGCTTGCCGGTAAACTGGACAGACTCGGCTGAAATGAATCCCTTGGTTGTCACACTGACCTCCCCAGTGCTGGGGTCTCAACTGCTAATCACTGTACAGGGACGCCATAGTGGCAGGAAGTTAACTGTCTCGCCTGGTATGCAGGAGGTCGTGGGTTCGATCCAAACCCTGACGCCTGCTGCTGTATATTTATAGCTCAGAGGGCCTTTCCTGGTAAAATAAAAAATAGTTTAGTTTTAGTTTACCGGTCCTTGGGGTAGCGGGTAAACCAATCCATGGTGCAGCCAGAGATGAGCATGCGGAAGCGCAGAAGCGGGTGTGGAAGCGCTTGACGATGGGCAAGAAGCAGAGCACCACGTGCAGGTTGAGGCGCACGCGCGTCATTAAGAACTCGTGCAGGTTCTCCTGCTAGTAACAGTTTAATCCGTGGCGCTGGGTGCAGGTGGAGCAGGCCGGGCTCGTGATCCACGCGCCCTGGAAGCTCAAGGTGATCCAGCTGTACGAGACGCAGTGTGTGCGACACGGCATGATGGCGCTGGGGCCGAGCGGCGCCGGGAAGACGACGTGCATCCACACGCTGATGAGGGCCATGACCGGTGCGGCATGCGGGCACGGGGCACGGGCGGTGGTCGTGTCGGGTGGAGGAGTGGTTTACGATGCACATTTCATTTTTTTTATTTTGTGTTTAGTTTGTTGTCCTTCCAACCCACGCAGCACCTGCGATTAGCACGGTTCGCTATGTACAGGTGCGAAATAATTAATCACTTACGTGCATACACTTACGCGATCCGACCCAAAAGTCAATGATCAATAGTAACGTTGGTCACGAAAGGCTCACGCATGAACCCATACCCTGTCAACCATAACCCTCACTATAGCCCTGAACATTGCCCGAATAATAAACCGCCAAGCAGGAATTGAAGATAACATTTTTTTTAATCTGATGAGCTCGAAAACTCTCTATCACAGATGCCCAGTAGGGGCGGGTCAGAAAGTTACAACAACAAAAACACAACAAATATCAATAGTGCAAAGTATATGAGAGGTAGGCACATCACTAAAAATAATGATTTACTTCGCTCTAACCGGAGCGCAGGCAATTCAGATAAAAGTAGTCAAACGCTAAATCACAGAGACTTTTAATGGGCCCCCAAATGTTTGACGCCACAAGATTTTATCGCGCGCTGTGCTTGGTGCTCATCGTGCCGTGTCATCCCGCATCTGGCTTCATGCCACGAGCAGAGTGCGGGTCCCCGCACCGCGAGATGCGCATGAACCCCAAGGCCATCACGGCGCCACAGATGTTTGGGCGCCTGGACGTGGCCACCAACGACTGGACGGACGGCATCTTCTCCACGCTCTGGAGGAAGACGACCCGCGCCAAGAAAGGTGCGGCCCCGGGGGGAGCGCCGGGGGTCGGAGGTCACGTCGAGACCCATCGGCAGAGTCCTCTTGGCAAACCGAAGCGATAGATGCGTAAATTCACGCCGAGCCGCCGTCGGTTCAGTTTCAACGTCCCAACAACGTCCAACCACTGAAATGCCTCTCGGAAGTTCATTATCACCAATGCAAGAGTGAACCGGGGGAGCATAGGAGCAGTTGTTAATTTACGCGATTAGGTTTAGGATATTGTTAATATTTGTGAATAAAGATCATTTTTAAAATTTCAGTTGCTGAGCACAAGCCGAAGCGCCCGTATTGCTATGCGGCCGGCAGCGATGTGGTGAAGGGTGTGTCACATTACCCGCACAACTTGTGTGGCGTGGGGAGGCCATCACCTAAGAGTGGATTGACAAAAGGGATGAACATGTATGTGCAGAAGAACTTCAGAAAAGGGATGTGCTGGGAGGGAGTATCATGGCCAGCGACAGCAAACACGGATTATCCTACAGGAGATAAGGGCATAACCCTTTTTTTTTATTGGGCGAGGTTAAGACATTGACACTCCCAATCCTCGCCCTTCCCCCTCCCCTCCCCCATGCCCCTTCACAGGCGAGCACATCTGGATCGTGCTGGACGGGCCGGTCGACGCCATCTGGATCGAGAATCTCAACTCGGTGCTTGACGACAACAAGACGCTGACTCTGGCCAACGGGGACCGCATCCCCATGGCGCCCAACTGCAAGGTGGTGTTCGAGCCGCACAACATCGACAATGCGTCGCCCGCCACCGTCTCGCGCAACGGCATGGTGTTCATGAGCTCCTCTGTGCTCGACTGGAGCCCAATCCTGGAGGTGGGTGGTGATGGTTGTTGTGGTGGTGGTGGTGGAGCGGTTAGTGCACCGCGATACGAACCCTGCAACCCGGGTTTGATTCTCGCTAATGGCTAACGCCAGTGACAATTATCTAAACCGGTCCTGGGCCTCCCCTAGGTTGACTCAGTCTCCAATGAGTACCTGGTGCGATGTGTAAACATTGCCACTCGGGATATAAAGGGGGCCAGGTGTGGTGCTGGCAACCCACCCCCTCGTGTGCCGTGCCGGCCTTCATAGGTGCTCGCTAACAGCACTTGCCCCAACAGTCTGCTAAGGCTATACAGGGAATCTTTGTCTTTGGTGGTGCTGGTCGTTCTACGGGAAGGGGCGTGGGCAGCGGTGTGGCGTGGGTGGCACGGGCCCTGGGTGTGAGCAATGATATGGGGCCCCCTGTCTGATTCCCCCCTCTGCGAAACTCAGTCCCTGGGACCTTCTCGCCCGTTTGCAGCTGCACCACCTGCACACCGGATAGCTGCACAATTGATGATGATAGGAGGTGGTTAATGACAATTGGATTATGAGGTGGGGGGGATATATGGTAACAGGTCGAATGCACATTATCGAGTGGCCATTTGTCAACGTGCTGCTGCTGTTTGCAGCACGGCAGCTTGCACTCGCCTACGCTCTGCCACTGTTTGCCCGGTGCAATCGCCCATTCATTTGGCATCCCGCTTGCGCCGCACAGGGCTGGCTCAAGCAGCGCTCGCCGCAGGAGAGGGAGACGCTGCGGAGCCTGTACGCGAAGTCTTTCCTCGAGTTGTACCGCTATGCGGCGCACTCGCTCTCCTTCAAGATGGACACCCTGGAGGCCTTCGTCATCGTGCAGAGCCTCAACATGCTGCAGGGCCTCATCCCCAGCAAGGTGACTCGGCGGCGACACGCCTCGTGTGCGCGATCCCTCCTGCTACTACAACAACAACAACAGCCGCCATTCGCCACTGAGTGGCGGTGACATCACCACGGTGCCTGTGTTGAAGGCTCGCCGATAGATCACGGAACAGACCCAGCAGGTGCCCTGAGTTGACTGAGATGACTGGCAGATGCCCCAGCTGTATCCCCAACTGTGCCAACTTGCTGTATGTTAGCCATGAGCGTCACTCCTCTGCCTTCCGTTGTTGTTGGAGAGCGACTGCCTCCAACAGCCCAGTAGCAGCATCCTTCACGAGCCTCCTCTACAGAGACCGATCTTGACACCGCTGGTACCAGTCGTCAGCAAGTCGACTCAGCTCCACATCCACCTGAACCGCATCAGCTCCATCTCTTCTCCAGCCCGTATCATGCCCGTTTAGCCCCTTCTATCCAGCCAAACAGAAGCTCCTCCTAAGCACGCACACACGGACATGCTGATCGCACTGAGCTTGCAACGCCCGTGTCCTCCGAGCAGGATCACGGAGGAGAGGTGACGCCTGAGCACCTGGGTCGGCTCTACGTGTTTGCACTCATGTGGAGCGTCTGCGCGTACCTGGAGCTCGACGACCGGCGCCGCATGGAGCTGTGGCTGCGCTCGCACGAGTCCATGCGGCTCGACCTGCCGGCGGTGTCACCGCATGGAGAGGACTCCATGTTCGACTACATGGTCGGCGCCGATGGTGAGCGCCGGCACGAGGGGGCGCCTTGACGACAGCGGCGGCGGCAGCTGCAGCAGAATTGGTAGCAAGGAACGAGTGGGTTGGTGTCAGTGGAGAGTGGCAGGGCAACTGCCCAGGTGCGGTTGCGCTTGCCTGCAGCCTCGAGAGCTATGTCGCCCATGGGTGTGAAAAACAGAATCAGAATATGTATTTATACTGAAGGAATCCGATGAGCTAAAAGAGCTCTTTTTTCACAGATGTCCAGAAACAGCATTGGCTCATATGAAGCAACTGCGTGCAGCCGCATTGCCAGCAATTGCGCGGCACGCGAGGTTCGGCGCGGCGCGGGCAACGGTTGACGCGGCGGTGCGTCGTGGGAAACGGGGCAAGCCGGTGTTCCGAGCGGCGCTCCGCAGGTGACGCGCGGTGTGGGGCGACCTCCTCCCCCCCCCACCCCCTCCCCGTGGCGGTGCGTGGCGCAGGGCAGTGGGTGCACTGGAGCTCGCGCGTGGAGGAGTACGCCTACCCCGGCGACCACACACCCGAGTACAACTCCATCCTGGTGCCCAACGTGGACAACGTGCGCACGGACTTCCTCATCCATAACATTGCGAAGCAGGGCAAGGCGAGTGCCGGACAGCACCCACTTGACTGCCCCCCCCACCCCCTTCCCCACCTCTCTCATCGTGTGCTGTGAGGAAGGGCCATTGCCTAAAACGTCACGTCTTGTTATACATTCTTTTCTTTTTAAGGCCACAGTGTTATTGACGATTCTGTTGAGATTTTATTTTTTTGTCACAGTTGACCTGTACATCAATGGTGGCTCCTGTCTCCAGGTTGTGGAGGATACAAATGCCACCTTAGTATTCCAGTCCGACGTGACATCTGCAGATGGATTAATGGGAGGGCTGAAATTCAAGGCAATTGTGTGATGATTGATGATGATGACGATTCATCATTATTTATTGTCAAGTCTCAGATTAACTTTATTCATTTTAAGTTTGCAGTGATCCTTCCTCCCTCTCCTCTCTCATCTCACTTCCCTCTCCGGCACGTTGGCTCCGCCTCAACAATCAAGCCCTCCTTCTTACAAAGTCCGCAGTCACCCTACGTTCCATGGAAAGTCGTCGCCCTTAACCTTATAATACCACAGTCTATTCTAAAGCTTTTGAGCGAGAACTAAGGGAGGAGGATGGTTAAGGATGGCTCCTCTTAGCTTTTCTCAGCGGTGTTTTAAAGGGTGACATCGATTTAACATCACACCCAGTTCCCCGGTCAATCCGCACACACACCTCATCCGATCCTGGAAACCCCAGTCATTGATGGTTTGGAGCCTCCTCAACCTGAAGCTCACGACGATGTCGACTGGGAGAGCTCACTGTGTCTGTAACGTCTTGACGTGTTCACGTGCACAGAGCGTGCTGCTCATGGGCGAGCAGGGCACGGCCAAGACAGTGATGCTCAAAGGATATCTGAGCAAGTACGACCCAGAGACGCACCTGGCCAAGAATCTCAACTTCTCATCGGCCACGACCCCGCTCATGTTCCAGGTGGGTTACCCATCCAGCTCCTCCCAGCACACCAACAACAGCAGCTGCCGTTCGCCTCGAAATGGCAGTGACGTCACCACGGGGCTTGTGCCACGCCAGGCGCACTTTGAGGCCACGTGGAGTTTCATAGACTCGCTGACAGGAGGTCACGGGACAAACATAGGTGCCATGGGTTGATTGGCTGAGATGGCTGGCAGATGCATCGCGTGTGCCCCCAGCGCATAATGAGTATCCACACACACTTCCCCTTTCACCCCTCCCTGAAAGAGGTGCTTATTTTTTATCATAAAAATGTCACCAATGTTTTTAGCAACATGGGATGAAGTATGAGATTCTAGGATATTGTGAAACTTGGCCTTGGAGGAACGGTGTTGACTCTGCAAACTTCGGGAGGTAGCAGAGAGAAGAAGGCCATGAGAAAAGTGTGGCAGTATCAGTGATATTGGCCATGATTACTCCGTCGTGGTGAAATTGCAGTTACATCGCCATTGCAATGTGTGGACAGAAATGGGAGTTTTAAAGAGGGTTTTCACACGGTTGTGGCTGTCACACGGCAGTGCTTTTAAAACTCGATGCCGCGAAACTCCGGAGCTACTTCTGTCTCATTTTCCCCTCTCGCCTTTGTCTCATCCCCCCTCCTCATCATGGCGCAGCGTACCATCGAGAGCTACGTCGACAAGAAAATGGGCACGACATATGGACCGCCGGCCGGGAAGAAGCTGACCGTCTTCATCGACGACATCAACATGCCCATCATTAACGAGTGGGGCGACCAGGTGAGGCACGGAGCTCATTCGTTTGACTTTCCTTTGTTGGTTCACAGACCATTGTCAATCCACTGATGGATGAAGGCCTCCCTACGTGGAGTCATTCACAGGGGCTTGTTTTGACCTCCGATTAAACACAGTTGACTCAGTACGGTGCAAAGAAGTTCAACGTACATACATACATGGACATATTTTACCACTCTGGTCAGTCTGGAATGGTGACGTCGGTAGTGAGCGAGGAGCGGTTCAGATGTCATTTGCCACTGATGTCAGCCATGGTAGGGAATTGAACTAAGGTCATCAGGGTCAAGATACACTATGTGAACCGCTGTACCACCACTCCACCCCATGTCATGAGACAAATAATCCATTCACAAATATTGCGAAGCAGTGATAGCGATAATTACTTATCTACGCAGGATACCTAATATTTAGATATTTTAAGGAGGGTCGTGCATTGTATGCTTTTATATTAAGATGTATTCAGCCAATTAGCGAGTGTTCATGCATGTGGGAGGCTCAGCCCTCTGATCCCTGGACAAGCCTGGCACCTCTTGAGTTTATCTATGAACTCCATCAATGAAGCACGACAAAACAACGCGCTTGACAGCGCCGTGTCATTCCGGGGACTTGGTCGTGCCATCGGCAACGCGAGCATCTTAGGGGAGCGGCACAGCTCGGATGCGTGATGGGTGAGCGATTCCAAACGGGGCTTGCGGCCCCGTTGGTGCAGGTCACCAACGAGATCGTGCGGCAGCTGATGGAGCAGCGAGGCTTCTACAACCTCGAGAAGCCAGGCGAGTTCACCAACATCGTGGACGTGCAGTTCGTGGCAGCCATGATCCACCCGGGGGGCGGCCGCAACGACATCCCGCAGCGGCTCAAGCGGCAGCTGTCCATCTTCAACTGCACGCTGCCCTCCAACGCCTCCATCGACAAGATCTTTGGTATGCATGTACACGTTATGTTTAACTTTTTTCGCACCGTACGTAGCCAACCGTGCGGCTCTCTTGGTGAGCGGCTTTCGGGTCCCCCCACTTGTTCATGCTTCCAGTTTGGACCGGCCTAGGAATCTGTTCCCCTGTTGTGCTTACCCAGCCAACTCTCGTTTCATTAAATTACTGAATTGGGATGACACATCGCAATCATCGCCCCCAACCCCCCCTCTTTTGTGAAAACTTGGGAGGACTCTCCTGAAAAGGAGTCATGAGACAAAGTAAAGGTTTCCTGGGTGAAAAAAAAAACATCTCAAGGTAATGTTTTGGTTTCATTTGATTTGGTGGCCAAATCTGGTGGATAGGTCATGAGTGGCAAAATTCTGTGTAGCTGTTTCAGATGGTAGAATTTAATAAGGGTTACATGAAGAATGGCTAATTCAGAGGTGGCTAAATCAAGAGTGGCCAAATCAGCGGTGGCCAAATCATAAGAGGCCAAATGAAGATTGACAAAATCACGAGTTGGTCGAATTAAAAGTGGCAAAATTAGTGGTGGCCAAATCAAGAGTGGCTAAGTAAAAAAGTGGTCAAATCAAAAATTGGCCAGATCAATAGTGGTCAAATGAAGTGTGACCAAATCAGTGGTGACCAAATTAGTGGTGGCCAAATCAGAAGTGGGCAAATGAAGATTGGCCAAATCAAGAGTGGCCAATCAAAAATGGCCAAATCATTGGTGGCCAAATAAAAAAGTGGCTAAATCAGTGGTAGCCAAAGCATGAGTAGCCAAATCAAAAAGGGGCCATATCAGTGGTGGCCAATTCAGAGGTGACCAAATCATGAGTGGTCAAATCAAGAGTGGCCAAATCAAAAATACGCCATATCAGTGGTGGTCAGATCAAGATTAGCCTAATTAGTGGTGGGCAAAGCATAAGTGGCCGAATGAAGAGCGGCCAATTCAGAAGCGGCTAAATCATGAGTAGCCAAATCAGTGGTGGCCAAATCAAGAGTGGCCAAATCAAAAAGTGACAAAATCAATGGTGGCCAAATTATTAGTGGCCAAATAAGTGGTGGCCAAATCGTGAGTGACCAAATAAAGAGTGACCAAATCAGTGGTGGTTAAATCATGAGTGCTGAAATGAAGAGTGGCCAAATCAAAAGTGGTCAAATTATGTGGCCAAATCAAGAGTGGCCAAGTCAGGGATGGCCAAATTAGGGTTGTCCAAATTAAAGTTTGCTAAAGATACACAGCTTGTCAGAAACATGTTTCCTTGTTTTTACTGGAACCCATTGGCCAATCTACCACCAATTCACCCTGCGCAACGGGCAGTGCAGTGCCTGCCATCAACTCACACTGACAAAGTGTGATGAAATATGGCCTGTGGGTCATGGGGGGAGGCTATCCTGCATATAGAATGACCACAATTGAAAACCAACAAAGTGATACAATTAACAACATTTTTGCAAACGGTGTGCGACATTGTGCATTTTATTTGCGAAACTTGGCTTTGTCTCAGCTGGGAGCCTAGCCCCGGGATTCATTCTGATTCAGTGCCGCCAAATCCTGCCTCCTCTGACCCCCTGGCACTTGACGATGATAATGATGACTGAGCGTCGCTGTCTTCCGCCACCGCCGACGCAGGTGTGATCGGCACGGGGCATTACAGCGCAGCGCGCGGCTTCACGGAGGGCGTGCGCGCCCTGGCGGCCCAGCTCGTGCCGGCCACACGCCGCCTCTGGCAGCTCACCAAGATCAAGATGCTGCCGACGCCGGCCAAGTTCCACTACGTGTTCAACCTGCGCGACCTCTCACGCATCTGGCAGGGCCTGCTCAACACCACAGCCGATGTCGTGTCCTCGCCAGAGGTAATTCCAGGCTTGCGGCTCTCCCCGCTTCCCTATGCGCTTTTTAGCTGTTGTTTCATTTTGTTTGTTAATGTCCATGCGTGTGATCCATACGTTAAAGCAGGTCATGCACACCATATACATATGTTCATGTTTTTAGTGTGTGACAATGTTGTGTCACTTTTCAGTTATATATGTGTGTATGTTGAACTTCTTTCGCATTGTACATAGCCAAGCGTGCTAATCGCCTCTTTGTTTTATCACTTCCATCCCGATATGCCTTCCATAACTGCGCAGAGTATGTGTATACATCTGCATTTCCCAATATTATCCCTCAAATAATGATTTTATTTTAATGAGCACAATTGGAATAATAATATTACTTATTATGTTCCTACGCTTGTTCACCCAGGAAAGCCCCACTAAATCTCATGACTTTCAGGAGGGTCCTCCCATATTTTTGTAGTAGAGAGGCGATGATTGCCACGTCTATTCCAACGAAGTAACGATTTTGTAAGTAAAGAGAGTACCGCAGTTGACCTTTGCCCCGTGATCCGGCCTGCTCCTCCCGACCGTCCGCAGCTGCTGCTGCGTCTCTTCAAGCACGAGTGCGAGCGGGTCATCGCCGACCGCTTCACATGCGCCGAAGACACCGACTGGTTCGAGGAGCGGCTGGCAGCCGTGGCCAGCGAGGAGCTGGGCGCAGCGGCGGGGGAGGCCCTGGCGGTGGGGGAGAGGGCCTTCTTCGTGGATTTCCTCCGCGACGCCCCGGAGGCCACGGGTACGCGCGTGGCGTGGCCTGACAAGCTCAGATTTTTTTTTTTTCCTTCACTTTATTTGGCTAATTCCAGCTCCGAGCAAGTTAAGAAAGATTGGCGGAGTGATCATGGTGCACCGCGGTGACACCAGCGGTGGTGAAGAGCACGGGGTCACAGGTCGCGTAACCCGGAGGCAGAGACAGGGCCTCCACACTCGGGCGACATCTGCTCCGGTTCATGTCGCTCTGAACGATGGCGCGCCAACAAACAAAGCTGAATTACTTTGGCGTGTCCCGCAGGCGACGAGCCAGAGGATGCCGACTTCGACATGCCCAAGATCTACGAGCCGATCGCCTCGTACGACGAGCTGCGCGACCGCCTCAACTTCTTCCTGCAGCAGTACAACGAGAGCGTGCGCGGAGCCCGCATGGACCTCGTGTTCTTCACAGACGCCATGCTGCACCTGGTCAAGGTGCGGTGGTGGGCCACGGACGCGTGTGTCCACGTGTCTGTACACGGATGTGTTCGTACGCGCACGCACACGCAGGCGCACATCCACTATGGTAGAAGTGGCTGGGCTGGATCAGGGGAGCGAATGGCAGGATGAGAGCAACGAGCTGGTGCTGCTTTCTGAGGTCCGGGGTTTCGGTCGCTCATGGCTTAATTGCATTCGCAAGTGAATTAAGTTGCTGGTCTCAGCCCAGTCACAGATAAATGCACAAAGAAACATCGTTCAAAATGTTGGCTACTGCTTGATAAATCACGTCACGTCTGTGTGGCTACCCTACTCTGAATACTACCTTTCTTCTCATTCATATATATTTTAGCTCTTAATCAGCTCAAGCCTCCCGTGAATCACTTGACTTCTGTGTGGCCACCCCCACTCTGAAAAAAAGAAGCAAAATTGTTGGTTACTGCTTATTTTAGTTTATTCCAGTACTAGGTGTTACCAATTTGACTTTGATGACATTCGATGGGCACTCTTTGCAGGATATATAGTGTGGATAAAGAGGCCAATAGAAGCGACTTCAAAAGTAGTTCTGTAACTTCATCTCTCACACATGGTGGTGCACTGCTAGCTGTGGTAGCTCAGAAGTGGCTATGTGACATCGACGTCCGATCTGCAAATCACACAATGTAACATGCTATATAACACACCGAGAGTATCGTACACAGAGAGGTGTCCCCCCGCACCGTCATCCGTCCTGCAGATCTCCCGCGTGATCCGGACACCACGTGGGAACGCGCTGCTCGTCGGCGTGGGTGGCTCAGGCAAGCAGAGCCTGGCACGCCTCGCTTCCTACATCGCCGGCTACAAAACCTTCCAGATCACCCTGTCCAGGTCAACATCCTCACCTCCACCACCCCCCACGTGCACACGGTACCGCTGTATAAGCTCTCGTGGTTGTGCTGCAAGGCTCAAAGTGCACCTAGCCTGGCACAAGCTTTGTGGTGACGTCACCGCCACTTAGTGGCGAATGGCGGCTGTTGTTGGTGTATGGCTCTCTGACGATATGTGATTGGGCTGTGCCTGGTGTCGTCCGGCACGATGCCCAACATATTCAGTTCGATTTGACATTCAGCACTTTTCAAGTTGGTGAAGGCAGGCAGCTCAGATGTGCCGGCGCAGAAGTGCAGTGCGACAAAGGATTTGGCTGCACCGCTCCCTGCCAACTGCCATGCAACACAGCTCCATGGCCGTCTGGTGCACACAGTGGTCACTCATCCAAGCACTATGCAGGCTCAGCTCTGCTTAGCTTCCGAGATCTGATGAGATCTGTTGAACTGGGCCCTGCAATTACTGCTGGGAAATTACCCCTTTAATCATCTCCGCAGCATACATTTTTTCTTTCTCCTTCAAACGAGATTGCTCGCGCGGCAATTACTGCAATGATTTGCATAAACAATTCATATCCCGTGCAATGAGTACAATTTTATCTACATATCTATTAAGCTAATGATGTTATACCATTATGGTTATTTTTCATAAATATCCCAGACTTGATTGCTTCCACATGAAATATTCTCGCAAATTAGCGTTTTAAATGTGCAATCTCTGGAAGACACACTTTGCTTACCGATGTTGGCCCCGTGAGTTTCTGTTATTCTCTGCTGAGCCCCATTTATTTGCCTTTGGTGCGCTTGTGCTCCCTATGATGCCATCAGATGACCCCATGAGGCTCCTCGTCTTCACTTATACAGCCTCCGAGGCTTCACATGATACCCTGCACCATTCTTGTGAGGTTTCCTGTATTTACCCAAATCACTCTTGTGATTTTTTTTATTTTTAGGATGGCCTTTGGCCGTCCCTGTGAGTCCCTCTCCCGTATTCACCCCATGGTGCCGTGGGCCATTCGTGTAGGGTCCCCCGTGGTTGACTCGTATTACCCATGTGACTTCACCCATGCCTTCCCGTAATCTCCTTGTCTGCCCCTACCCCTGTCAGTGGGCACCACGATGGTGAGATGTTAACTACCTCGCCTAGTATACAGGAGGTCGTAGGTTCGATTCTGACCCTGACGCCTCTATGTCTGGAGTTTATGTGTCTCTCCCCACCTTTAGCTGTGTGGATTTTTCTCAGGGTCCTCCGGTGTTTCCCTCCGCATTTAGAATCCACGTGCATTTAGAGTATTTGGCTGCTTTACATTTCCACTTGATAAGCCACTTTGTTGAGCTATCATTTGTGGCCAGGTTGCTTCTGAAAAAGAGCTTCATAGCTCAGTGGACTCTACCTGGTAAAATAAACAATAGTTTAGTTTAGTCTAAGTCCATGCTTCTCGGGGTCCCTCATGGTCACGGCTCCGCACCCTAAAATCCAGGTCTCCCCACTGATGGCTCCATGCATCTCCGTCACTTATCCGCATCACTGCGCACCGACTCTGACCCCGCTGTACTAACCCCCGTGGTGACCCCGGCGAGCAGGTCCTACAACACGTCCAACCTTCTGGAGGACCTGAAGGTGCTGTACCGTGTGGCGGGGCAGCAGGGCAAGGGCATCACCTTCCTCTTCACGGACAACGAGATCAAGGACGAGGCATTCCTGGAGTATATGAACAACGTGCTCTCCTCTGGGGAGGTGAGGCCAGGGATGGGGCAGAACAATTCGTTGATTCGTCTACTCATGATTTAAAATTTGCCTGTTTTAGGATTTGCTCATAATAAACAATATCCAGGGACTCCTCTACTTATGAACAAGTTAGGTTCCGGAGGTCTGTTCAATTTGTTTGTAAGTCAAACTTTATTCCTGTCGATTCCAAACATGTTGTATGGCATGTATACTAAACACAGGGCTTTAAAAGTTACATAATCTCCTGTAGATGCCACTGGTTCTTCACATTCTGCAACTGTAGATGCCACCACTGCCATTTTTTGTGCAGCGGTTGAACTTACTACTCTCGGTCTGAACAGGGAACTAAACATACGGACAGGTTTGTTTGCATCTCTGAAAGTTCGTAAGTCGAATGTTGATAAGTAGAGGAGTCCCTGTATTATGCTTGTATGTCTGTTGAACTTCTTTGGCACCGTACATAGCCAACCGTGCTAATCGGAGGTGCACCTATAGACGTATAGTAATATACGTGTATATTAATAGATGTCTATAGGTGCTGTGGTTAGTTCCAATCACAATTTGGGATCAGCACAGCCCATCATCCTACAGAATGGATGCAATTTGTATAACTTTGTAAAAAGTTAACAGTGGTCAATTGGGAACCTGGTTCAATCACAGGAGGCTACATCCCAGATTCGAACCCAGGTTCTTAACGGTGTTGGCTCAGTGCGCTCACCGCTAAGCCGACTGGCTATCCAGTTGCTCATATTGGAGTAGCTATTGGGTGTGTAGGTGATGCAACTGCTTTGGAGCCCTTAAGGCCTGGAGGTCATAGGCGGTAGGCTTTCAAAAAGCTACTAATTAATTTATTGCATCAGGGCCCATGCCAACCATGCTACATCGAGTTCCACTCTTTTCTTAAATGACTTCACAAACCCATTTATAATATACCCACCTCTTCCCCTCTACCTCGACCTCTCCCTACCCCCCCCCCCCTCCACCACAAACTCCCTCCACCACCACCACAGGTGTCGAACCTGTTCGCTCGTGACGAGATGGACGAGATCCTGAGCGAGCTGGCGCCGGTGATGAAGAAGCAGCACCCGCGGCGGCCGCCCACGCAGGAGAACCTGCACGAGTTCTTCATGACGCGCGTGCGCCTCAACCTGCACGTGGTGCTCTGCTTCTCGCCCGTCGGCGAGCGCTTCCGCACGCGCGCCCTGCGCTTCCCTGCGCTCATCTCCGGCTGCACCATGGATTGGTTCAGCCGCTGGCCCAAGGACGCGCTCGTGGCTGGTAAACTTAAACCAAAAACGAAACAATTATTTATTTTACCAGTAAAGGCCCACTGAGCTATAAAGCTCTTTTTCAGAAGTGACTTGGCCACAAATTATATCTCAACGAAGTGGCTTATCATCGGGTGGAAATTTATACCAGCCAAATACTCCAAATGCATGTTTCTAAATGTGGAGAGAAAAGCCGGAGGAAACGGAGAAAAATCAACGCAATCGTGGGTCAGAATCAAACCCACAACCTCCTGTACACCAGGCGAGGTAGTTAACATCTCGCCACCGTGGCACCCCTGATGGAGCGGGACGGCGGCACTCGGTGGCAGTTGCCACGGTTTTTGTTTGTTGGGTTTTGGCCGCACCGCGTTGGGTCGAGTTGAGGTGTGCGACGACTCACCCACCCCTTCCCAAGTGCTCCGAGAGGTTTGACGAATTGAATCACGACTTTGGGCATCGTGATTCAATACGAGAGCCAATTCAAAGGTTGCGGGTGCAAGTACTAGTTTTTAGCCAACTCAAATCAACATCCTCTAGTGCAGTGGTTCTTAACCTGGGTTCGATCGAACCCCAGGGGTTCGGTGAGTCGATCTCAGGGGTTCGGCAGAGCCCCCGCCACGGAGGTCCGGACACACTTGAATTATTGTGTAAATTTGTGATGACACACACGGCCCGCTTGGCCATCACTGGCTGCAGATGATCATGCTACACTGCTTGGCCAATCAGCGCTGCGGGGAATTTAGTGCGTACTCAGTAGTCAACGTGTGACTGTTGTTGTCGTATGTCGTGTGATTTCTTTAATATTTTATCCATACTAACTATGTCGGGCAAAAGAAGAAAGTGGTTGGACGAATATGTACAACATGGATTCTCATGTATCACAGAACGTGATGGGAGTGAGCGTCCTATCTGCATGATTTGCAACGCCAAGTTGAGCAACTCTAGTCTTGCACCGGCAAAACTAAAGGAACACTTCTTGAAGCTGCATGGAGACGGGGAATACAAGAACACAACACTTGCTGAATTCAGGGTGAAGAGAGCCAGATTCGATGAAAGGGCCACTCTGCCTGCTCTTGGATTTGTACCTGTTAACAAACCGATCCTGACAGCATCGTACGAAGTTGCTTACCTGATCGCAAAGCAGGGCAAGCCACACACCATTGGTGAAACACTTGTGAAACCAGCTGCATTAAAGATGGCGAATCTGATACTCGGAACAGCGGCCGAAGGTAAATTATCCCAAATTCCCCTTTCAAATGACACCGTCAGTGACAGAATAGAAGACATGAGTAAAGACATCTTGGCTCAAGTAGTCGCGGATCTGATTTCAAGCCCGGCAAAATTCAGCCTTCAACTCGACGAAACCACAGACGTTTCTGATCTAAGCCAGCTTGCTGTTTTTGTACGCTATGTGAAAGGCGACATGATAAAAGAAGAGTTTTTATTTTGTAAGCCTCTTACAACAACAACGAAGGCAGCCGATGTGAAGAAGCTTGTGGATGACTTCTTCAGAGACAACAATCTTTCATGGGATATGGTTTCTGCAGTTTGTACGGACGGAGCTCCAGTCATGCTGGGAAGAAAGTCTGGTTTTGGTGCGCTAGTAAAGGCCGATGCACCACACATCATTGTGACGCATTGTATTCTGCACAGGCATGCGTTGGCAACAAAAACCTTACCTCCAAAAATGGCAGAAGTATTTAAAACTGTGGTGGAATGTGTGAACTATGTGCGAAAAAGTGCTCTGAGGCACCGCATCTTCAGTGAGCTGTGTAAAGAAATGGGCTCTGAATTTGAGGTACTTCTGCTCCATTCTAATATTCGGTGGTTATCCCGGGGACAGGTGCTGAATCGTGTTTTTGCCATGCGTGTGGAATTAGCCCTGTTTTTGCAAGAGCACCAACACTGCCATGCAGATTGCTTCAAAAATCCTGAGTTCATTCTCATTTTAGCGTACATGGCTGATATATTCGCAGCTCTCAATCATCTCAATCAGCAGATGCAGGGTGGTGGAGTCAATATCATGGAAGCGGAAGAACACCTGAAGGCTTTTAAAAAAAAGCTACCGTTATGGAAACGACGAACAGAGAACAATAACTTCGCAAACTTCCCGCTTCTGGACGACTGTGCAAGTAAGATCGAAGATGTGTCTGGAATCGGAGATATTTCTGTATCCACGGAACTGAAGCAAACAATTGCCACGCACTTAGATGAGCTTGCAAAGTCTCTCGACGGATATTTCCCTACAAGAGAGTTATATCCAGCATGGGTGAGACAGCCGTTCACGTTTGCTGTTGAAACAGCAGATGTCAATGATGAATTCCTCGACGAAATCATTGAAATTCAGCAGAGCCAGGTTCAACAGCAACTCTTCAGAACAACAACGCTCTCAACGTTTTGGTGTCGACAAATGAACAAGTATCCAGTTATTGCTAAGAAAGCCCTGAATTTTTTTATACCATTTGTTACAACATATCTTTGTGAGCAATCCTTTTCGAGGATGCTGGACATAAAAACAAAGAAAAGGAACAGACTTTGCTGTGAAAATGACATGAGAGTGGCACTTGCCAAGGTGAAGCCACGCATATCTGAACTGATCTCTCAAAGGCAACAGCAGAAGTCACATTGATTTCCAGGTATGTAATTTGTTGTGAGTTTATGCATTGTGTTGGTTTTATTCTTTGAACAAGGTAATGTTCATGCACGGCTCATTTTGTGTACCAGTAAAAAACATATCTATGTCTTGAATTTGAAAAAAATCACATTTTATTTTTCACTAAAGAGGGGTTCGGTGAATGCGCATATGAAACTGGTGGGGTTCGGTACCTCCAACAAGGTTAAGAACCACTGCTCTAGTGGGTCAGTAATATGAGTACCATTATATGGAAGTGTCAACATAAACCCCCTTGATAATCCATGTAATATAATGACACATTTATATGTGCGTGATCTAACCCAAAAAAAACTCGATTATAGATAATATTGGTCGCGAAAGCAGACTGCGTGTTAAAATGAACACCCTTGTTGGACTGCCACCATTTAACCGCCTGACAGCCAAGAAAGGTGGTAAGATTCACAATTGTATCCACCATCCCTTGCCTCCAAAGTGGTGGATCACAGGCATGCACAGCCACGGTACCCAACTCGATACTCATGCTAGACCGTTGGACAAGTGGATGAGCAGACGAGTCATACTCCGTGCGTTGCACATTGCCCTCCAGTGTCGGAGCACTTCCTGTCGTCGTACACCATGGACTGCACGGTGGAGGTGAAGCAGGAGGTCGTGGCCTGCATGGGCTCCTTCCAGGACGGCGTTGCCGAGAAATGCACCGACTACTTTCAACGGTAGGGCTGGGGAAAACCCACAGAGCATCGGCAATTTATAATGCACACAATATTTCACAGATATAACTGGTGATATGCTGCTGCTGTATCCGAGCACAAACCTTGTGCAATGACCTGGAAGCAGTTACCGGCAGATGTTCTAGATCTATCCTTGAGTCTGAAACAGTTTTACAACAGACTGAAAGCATTGTTGATCTAAAGCGCTCACACTGTGTGATCAGCTCGGCACATTCGTGATGGACTAGACTGATAAGAGTGCACGATAACAAATGCTAAAACATACTATGACGTCAAATCGGAGGATAAATTGCTCAAAGACCTGACAGACAGGGACACGGTAAAACATAACCTCTGACCCGACCTCTTCGTCTCTCTCCTCTCTCCCCGATACGTTGCGCCGGGCGATTGCAGGTTCCGCCGCTCCACCCACGTGACGCCCAAGTCGTACCTGTCCTTCGTGCAGGGATACAAGACTGTGTACAAGGAGAAACATACGGAGGTGCAGACGTTAGCGAACAGGTAAGCCCCCCCCCCGAGCCCTCCCCCCCCCTGAGCCCCCAGAGCCCCCCACCACATAGTGAACCTTCCTGCTGGGCACGTGGAGTCTTGACTCTGACTGCCGTGGGATTCCTTCTTCAGGTTTACTCAGAGCTAAAAACTAATACAGCACCGACTGCAGTTTGTCAGTAAGTTTTAGAGTTCGGGAGGTGAAGTTGTGTGTTGTGCATGCACATACACGCATGTGGGTCATGTTTGCGCTTGTGGAGTGCGGTGCAGCAGTGGTTAGTGCACTGCGCTTCGAACCCGGTGATCTGAGTT
This sequence comes from Petromyzon marinus, assembly GCF_048934315.1. Lineage (NCBI taxonomy): Eukaryota > Metazoa > Chordata > Hyperoartia > Petromyzontiformes > Petromyzontidae > Petromyzon > Petromyzon marinus. The sequence continues at coordinate 10,026,881 of NC_133691.1, read as the reverse complement.
CAACTTCCGGTCACACAGCTAATTTCAGTGACCAGTGATATCCAACCCTGTCGTGGGCCTTCCCTAGGTTGACTCAGCCTTAAATGAGTACCTGCTGCAGTATTTTAAACATCAACACAGGGGAGAGAAAGTCGGCTGGGTGAGTTGCTGGCCACACTACTGCTTTGTGCGCCATGCCCACCTTCGTAGGTGCTCGCTAACAGCACTTGCACCAAAAGCCTTTGGAGTTCTACACGAGGGGTCTTTGTTTATGTGTCTGTGTGTCTGTGTGATCTATACGTGGGGTGACAGGATGCAAATGGGGCTGCAGAAGCTGAAGGAGGCCTCGGAGTCGGTAGCCGGGCTTAGCGTGGAGCTGGAGATGAAAGAAAAGGAGCTGCAGGTGGCCAATGAGAAGGCTGACAAGGTACGTCGCTGACGCGGCGCCGCTACGCGTCACTACGGCATAATGGCAAACCACAGGGCCATATGGGTAAACAAGGGGAGGGGTCTCATAGGGGCAGTTCAAGGCATTTTGAGAAGTACTAAAAGAGAAGATAGGACAGCACTTGCCCCAGGAGTTTCAGGCATTATGGGAAAACAAAACAAAAAAACTTCTCCCCAATTTTTCCTGATTGAGCCATCATCATCATCATGTCACGAGACGAAGTATCCGTTCAGAACTCTCGGAGAGCGGTGCGACCCTTTGTTGTTGGAGAAAGGCCCACAGTAGGCCCGTGCTGTCCCCGTGGTCATGCAGGTGCTGAAGGAGGTGACGGTGAAGGCGCAGGCGGCGGAGAAGGTGAAGATGGAGGTGCAGAAGGTGAAGGAGACCGCCGAGCGGATCGTGGACAGCATCTCGGTGGACAAGGCCGTGGCCGAGAAGAAGCTGGTGGCTGCCAAACCGGCGCTGGAGGAGGCTGAGGCAGCACTGCAGGTGCACGCCAGTGGTTTAGATTTGTAGAAACAACATTTTCCCCCAAAATGTATCCAAATTGTGCCATGTCATGGGATGGAGAATCCAACCGTTCGTATTAGAGAAGGGCCCACGCAAGCGGATTTCAGAGAGCTACTTCTGAGATCCATTCATGTGACCACTGATTCACACAGTAAGGGCACCAATTTCCTACCCTGCCACTGCAGTGTAATGTTTGTCACATTACAGTCAAACTGATATTTTACATTCTCAAAGCTGGAATTCAGCCAAACCAAGTGCAGAACCAAATTTGATGTTACGGATTTTTTTGTTATAAATTCAACACATTGGCTTTCACGACCAATATTATTCATAATAAAGTTTTTTTTGGGTTAGATCGCGTATATATAAATGTGTCGTTCACCAACTACCACCCGACACAGCCAATTAGTAAAGTTTGTCATTTAAGCAAAACGTGCCAATTAGTGACAACTTCAGCACACCGGTGTGTTGGAGAGTAAACCCATAACATTTATAATTTGAGTACGACGTTTATGCACTTACTGGTGACCAGGCAGAGAAAATTAATTCACTACATTTGATTTGAGAACCCGGTTTAATTATAAGCGGCTGCCTGGATTTCAACCGAGGATCTCATTGGTGCCAGCTCTGACCTGAGGTCCCTGACTTCAAGTCACGTTCATCACCGCTGTACAACTTCCTCCTATCTCCTTGCCTCCCTCCCTCTCTCCTTACCCCCGTTGTGCCATCAAAGACGATCAAGCAGTCGGACATCGCGACGGTGCGCACCCTGGGCCGTCCGCCGCACCTCATCATGCGCATCATGGACTGCGTGCTGCTGCTGTTCCAGCGGCGCGTCAACCCCGTGCGCATGGACCCCGAGCGCGGCTGCGTGACGCCGTCCTGGCAGGAGTCACTCAAGCTCATGACGGCCGGCAACTTCCTCGGGTCGCTCAAGGTGTGGGGGCTGTCTGGGGAGGAGGAAGCATTTGGGGGGGGGAGCCGGTGTGGGTTCTTTAATATGGGACCTCGCAACATGAGAAGTCCTCTCTCTCCCCAGGGAGACCTAACACAGGGGAGGTTCTCACCTAGAGGGGGTCCTCTCCCATAGAGACCTCATTCAGGGAAATCCACCCCTCGGGGGGGAAGCTCCGCCTAAGGAGACCTCAACCAGGAAAACCTCGCCACGGGACGATCCCACTCAGCGGGGAATCTTCATGAGAGAAATCTCTTTCAAAGCGGTTTGTGGTATCTCAGCGCGTGCTCAAAGAGCACAGCTCTAAGTTTAAGGATTTCTCGAAACCCTCACGGATCAGAGGCGCTAGTATCAGCTGCCCATCTCCCCCTCCCACCTCTTGCAACAGCAATTCCCTAAGGACACAATCACGGAGGAGATGGTGGAGCTGCTGCATCCATACTTCGACATGCCCGACTACAACATTGACACGGCGCGCAAGGTGTGCGGCAACGTGGCGGGCCTGTGCTCCTGGACCAAGGCCATGGCCTATTTCTTCGGCATCAATAAGGAAGTGCTGCCCCTCAAGGTGAGCGTCCAACCCCCCACGGGGAGACCTGCGGCTTCCTGTAAACTGTTCCGCTGCTGGACGGGGGTGTGTTTTCCCCACACCCACCTGAGGTGTTGATCGCCGGCTGCATTGCCCTTCATGACAATGCTGCTGCCTCCATCGTATTATGAGTCCCAATCATTATCATTAGCCGTGATCAATCAACTGCTGGTTGAAGGTCTCCCCAAGCCGTCATTCTCACGGTCCCACAATGTGAGAATATGTAGGCTACACGGAGGACTCTTGTTTTGGTGTTTGTGGGAAGCGGTGGAGCAGTGATTCGCGCATTGTACAACGAACCCGATGAACTGACTGAGTTTCCCCGGGCATGATGAAGTGATATCTAAATCTGCCATGGGCCTTCCTTAGGTCAAACTGAGCCATAAAATTATTACCTAACGTGCTTCTGTGTAAACATCGGCCCGGTAGGTAGTGGTGTATAATCATGAGGCGTTGTCTGTTCCGTTCGCAGTCCAACCTGGTGGTGCAGCAAGGCCGCCTCAACATCGCGATGGGCGATCTCCAGAGCGCTCAAGCCGAGCTGGATGCCAAGCAGGCCGAGTTGGATCTGGTGCAGGCCGGATACGAGAAGGCCCTGCGCGAGAAGCAGGTGGGGCACGGTTCCCAGAAGTTGATCCTAAGCCAGGGGTGGGGGAACCCACGGAACCACGCGCCGGATACGGCCCCATGACGGGACTTCATGTGGGCTGAGGCCACGTGAAGTCCTCCCACTTCAAATTGGCCCACACATTAAAAATAAAAATGTTGCCTAAAGTATCCTAGCCACACTAATTAGGTACTAGAGTGGATTATTTTTGACCAGGAAACAATGTGTTTCAGTAAAGGTGAGCCCTAATTATGTTTGCATTTTCATTGGATGAGGCTATGTTGTATGTTAATGTGTGGTTCCTATTTGGCCCACAGTCAGGAAAAGGTCCCCCACTTTGGTCTTCTAATCCCTGACCTTTGGTCCTAACCCACTCTGACTGACCTCCCCTGCTATAATCTGCTGTCTATACAGGCTTCAGTGGTCAGGGTGAAATCATCAGCCTGGTTGCCACGCGTAAAGAAAGGAGATGTGACTAGAGTAGTGGACTGAACTTCTCTGCCTGGAGCTCATATGCTTGGGTTTTCTTACTTTCACATTCCAAACATTCATCCCAATACAGCACTCCTCTGTGAAAAGGAGTCTTGAGACTGAGCAAGGCTTTTCCTTGTTAGAGAGAGGACGTTGGTACGAATATTGTGAACGCTGACGAACATTGCCTGCCCGCGCAGGAGCTGATGGACGATGCGGAGCGGTGCCGGCGCAAGATGCAGACGGCGTCAGGGCTGATCAGCGGCCTGGCTGGGGAGAAGGAGCGCTGGACCAACATGAGCAAGGAGTTTGCAGCCCAGATAAAGAGGCTCGTGGGTGAGACAGGGCCGTGGTGTGGTGGTGACGTGTGTGCGTGTGAGAGAGAAAGTAGCTGATAGTTGCTCGCTAACAGCACTATCTTTGGTTCGACCACGTAAAAATAAGGGAGGCAAACGCATTACCGTCGTTTCAAACAATACACAGAAACGTGGAAAAAGCACCAAGCCTTTGTGCATCATGCAAAAACCATCAGCAGCTCCCGAAGAAGTGCATTGTGGTCCCCTTGTCTTAGGTCTCCATCAAAATAAATTTGAGCAAATATGACCAACTTTACGGGCAGCTGTGAAACGGAGATGGGCAACTGTAGACTGGTTTCATCCTCATTAGGGCTCATTAGTACAGTATCGTTACCAATTGTCATCATTAGTGGCTTTGCACTCCCACGTGGAAGGAGCAAGAGAAGCAGAGGCCGTCCACACGAGCAGCGGATTGACAGAGAGACCGCAGGAAGCGGTTTCTCTGACCAGAGAAATGGAGGAGTGGAATACAATTGTCCAGGGCTCAACATCAGCTGCCATTTGACGAACAATGGAGGAGAAGAGAGGGCACTTGCCTCAGGAGTTCAACCAGGTTAAATGGGGGATCTTTGTGTTTGTGTAATATAAGGGAGTAGCTGTTGCATCCTGGTGAATAACATTTGCACGGGTGTTTGTATGTGGGGAGCGGCAGTGTAGCAGTTAGCATGCTGTGCTACGAACCTGGCGACCCGGGTTCGATTCCTGCTCGCAGCCAACACCAGTGACGATTATCTGAACTGGTCCTGGGCCTTCCCTAGGTCGACTCAGCTTCAAATGAGTACCTGGTGCGGTGTGTAAACATTGCCACTAGGGAGACAAAGGTGGCTCGACGTGGTGTTGGCCACCCACCCCCTCGTGTGCCCTGCCAGCCTTCATAGGTGCTCGCTAACAGTCTGTTAAAGCTATACAGGGAGTCTTTGACTTTGTGTGTATAGATACTCTGCCTTAAATGTTAGCTGGTACCGAGTGTAAACATCAGCACTGGGAAAACAAAGGCAGCCAGATATAGTGCTTGCTACATCACCCCTTTGTGCGCTTTCATAGCACATGCCCCAGCAGTCTAGATAGCCTGCACATGTGCACTCAACACTGGGTGATTTGCTGATAGCCGGTATGTGTCGGTACGTGCACATTTCCACCTGGCACCAGGGGATGTGCTCATGGCCACGGCGTTCCTGTCCTACGCCGGCCCCTTCAACCAGGAGTTCCGGAACCTTCTGCTGGGCGAATGGCAGCGCGAGCTGAAGGTGACGACACACGACCCATGGCGATCCAACAGCGCTTTGCACAATACATCAACGAGAGTTAGCACACACTGCCGGCACTGCCCGGGCTACATATTAATCGAGTCTGTCTGGGTCAGTGTCACGGAAAATAGTTCCACATCCAGTATATGCAGGGCTTCCCAGAGGTTCCTAGAAGCCCGGATCAGAGTTCCACATCGGAGCCCCTTATTCCACCATCTGCAGATTCATTGTGGGGTCCTCTTTTGTGTGAGGCCCAGGGGAATCTTCCCTGTTGCCCACTCCAACCTCTGGGTGGCCCTGAGTAAACCTGTCACTATAGCTGGGGCTATTAGTGACATGCCACCTACTCCAATCTACCAGCGACAGAAATGAATTCCCCAACCAGCACAAAACATCCAGTATTTCAATATGGCTACTAATCACACAACCCCGGTCTACTGGCGACCCGGAAAATCTGGAATGGGAAATTTTAAGCCCTGGGCACGGCGATATAAATGCCTAAGCCTAAGTTCGATCCTGATGCCTGTATATTTGGAGTTTGCATGTTTTCCCCGTGGTCGCATGGATTTTCCTCTGGGTCCTCCAGTTTTTCCTCCCAATGTAGAAATATGCATCTAGAATATTTCGCTATGATAAATTTTCACATGATAAACAACTTTGTTGAGTTATCATTTGTGGCCGGTCACTTCTGAAAAAGAGATATTTTGCTCAGCGGGCCTCACCTGGTCATAAAACATAATTTTATAAAAGTTCAGTATAATAATTCTTAAGTCACCTCTCTAGGGTTAAAACGTTCACAATTCCCCTAACGGCTCCATCATCCCCACGGTGCCCGAAGGTGCGGCGCATCCCCTTCACGGCCGAGCTGGTGCTGAGCGAGCTGCTGAGCGACAGCCCCACGGTTAGCGAATGGGGGCTGCAGGGCCTGCCCGGCGACGAGCTGTCCGTGCAGAATGGCATCATCGTCACCAAGGCGGCGCGGTACCCGCTGCTCATCGACCCCCAGACGCAGGGAAAAATCTGGATCAGGAACAAGGAGAAGATGAACGACCTCCAGGTACAGGAGGGCTGCGTGTGGCGTGCTGTGACTCCGGTTCAGGTAGGCAGTTGGCACAGGGTTGTCACCTGATGGCGATCTTGTGATAACTGGCTTGAAAAATCTGTAAGTGTTCTCAGGACATTTCATCATTTGTATAACAACGCACCACTCAAGACAACGGATTTACATGTAGTTCTCCCCGCATCTGGTACGGTGAATTATTTTTATTCCTATTTTCCCTTCACGTTTCTTTTCCTCGCTATTTTTATCTCGATTGTGCCAACGGGTGTCACGTTTCGAGACGAAGCCATCCGTCGAATCTCTCGCAGATGGGAGGGGGGGGGGTAACTCTAGCGGCACCAAAAGTGACGGCCGGGATCACAACAGGGTTCGTATACCAGCACTCATGCGGGGCCGCTCGTTGCGGGTGTGCGAACTTCCGTTTTGCACGTCGCCCGGCAGGTGACGTCCTTGAACCACAAGTACTTCCGCACGCACCTGGAGGACAGCCTGTCGCTGGGCCGCCCGCTGCTCATCGAGGACGTGGGCGAGGAGCTGGACCCGGCGCTCGACAGCGTCCTCGAGAAAAACTTCATCAAGATCGGTTCCACCTTCAAGGTGCGACTCACGTGTATCCTCTATGCTCGCTGAAAAAGCAGTATGAATAATATAAAACAATTGAGTAGGTGGCCGGGTGGCTCAGAGATCAGGGCACCGAGCTGGCACTGCTCTGAGATCTTGGGTTCACATCCAGGCAACCAAAGAGTGTAGAGAAATAACGGTTTCAGTCCACCTTCTTTGGTTCTTTCGGTAAGGTCACGTAGAATGAGAATAAAATAATAAAATAACACAATAAAATTCTCACGATGTCCAATTAACAAGGAATGCACACGAAATAAACTCATCACATTAAGGTAGGTTCTGCGCTTAAATGTGCTAAATTCCAGGTTTGAATATTAAAAATAACAGTTTGACTTATATGCAGCCAACATTTATTCTCGGTGGCAGAGCGGGTGGGTTGCAGAACTTAGAGAAAATGGAGACAAAAGTATGCTGAAGGTGCGGATGTAGACCACACAGGAGAGAATGTCCCAATAGGCAGATGAGAAGAAAACAGCTTCTCAGAATCCTGTTTGCAGACGTGAGTTTCAATGAGCACACTCACAAAGTCGTCGTAATAATTGGGACGAGCACGTCACGTGACATGTGGGCGAGAGGTGGGAGAGTGAGACGAGCATGGGGGGCTTTGTCGATGCTGCAGGTGAAGGTGGGCGACAAGGAGGTGGACGTGATGCCCGGGTTCCGCCTGTACATCACCACCAAGCTGCCGAACCCGGCCTACACGCCGGAGGTCAGCGCGCGCACCTCCATCATCGACTTCACCGTCACCATGAAGGGGCTGGAGGAGCAGCTGCTGGGCAGGGTCATCCTCACCGAGAAGAAGGTTCGGAGACACCGGTGGAAACCAACAACGGTTGCTCCGGATATTTGTTCTTGAACATATATACAAGGGTCGCCTGAGAAAGTAATGCCCTTCACTTTTTATTGCCTCGGCCGAAATGTATTGAAAAAAAGTGGGAACCTACCCAAAGAATGAGCAGATGTATGTGTATGTTGAACTTCTTTCACACCGTACGTAGCCAACCACACTAATCGAAAGCATTGGTTACGTGCGCATAACTTTTTTTACATGAATTGCCGCAGACCGCACCTGGCCTGGATGGCAAACCATCGCAAATGATGGCTCGCCATCCAGGCCACGCGATGAGCCAGCGACAACAATTTCCCGAGCTCTGCCGTCCTCCATATATTGCTGTCGCGTAGGAGCTGGAGAAGGAGCGCACGGAGCTGCTGGAGGACGTGACGTCGAACAAGCGGCGCATGCAGGAGCTGGAAGACAGCCTCCTGCACCGGCTGAGCAGCACACAAGGCTCACTGGTGGACGACGAGAGCCTGCTGGGCGTGCTCGCCTCCACCAAGCGCACGGCCGAGGAGGTGACGCAGAAGCTCGCCACGGCCGCCGATACCGAGCAGCAGATCAACACGGCGCGCGAGGAGTACCGGCCTGGTAGGACGCCGCTCAGACTGGGATGTAGCCGCTCGCCTGTCTCACACAAGACGAATGCTGATACTGCTGTCGTTTTGTGTATACAATAAAACCTTGGATTGCGAGCATAATTCGTTCCGGAAACGTGTTTGTAATCCAAAGCACTCGTATATCAAAGCGAATTTCCCCATAAGAAATAATGGAAACTCAGACGATTCGTTCCACAACCCAAACATATTCATATAAAAATGATTAATACAAAATACCTTTTTATATTTTTATTATTAAAATTTAATATAAAGTAATAAAATTAATAAATTAAATTTTATCGTGGCTAGTGTGAGGGAGACGAGAGAGAGGGGAGAGGAGGAGGGTTATTGTGTAGGACGACTTTCACTGTCACTCACGGAACCACTGCTATCTGTTGGCTCACTGGAATCTTTTTCTTTTTGTGCGACTTTAACAAGGAACCTATCCAATGACACTTGCTTTTGCCTCATTTTGAGAATTTCATGGGGGCCATTGTTGCAGTACAGTTACTAAAGAACAGTCACTACACTTGGACACAAAATAAAAAAAAGCTTTACGCACACACACGTGGTCACAACACTATAGTACTGTAGTAAACAGTATACACGTGGTCACAACACTATACTGTAGTAAACAGTATACACGTGGTCACAACACTATAGTAAACAGTATACACGTGGTCACAACACTATAGTACTGTAGTAAACAGTATACACGTGGTCACAACACTATACTGTAGTAAACAGTATACACGTGGTCACAACACTATAGTACTGTAGTAAACAGTATACGCTCCCTCGGATGTTGACTATTCGAGTGAGGCACGCCGACTGAGACCGAGCATGAGAGACGATTACCCACAATCCTGCAGCGAGAGAGAGAGAAGAACCATTGGCTCAGTTGTGATCACGTGACGCTCGGCAGACAAAGCGTATAAGTACTGCTCGTATTGCAAGACCTCGCTCGTTTATCAAGTTAAAATTTATTAAAAAATTTTGCTCGTCTTGCGAAACACTCGCAGGCCAAGTTACTCGCAATCCAAGGTTTTACTGTAATGCCAATTCTAATATGTGTTTACAGCATCTAATATATATTGATAAAAGTGGGTTTTTTACGCATTGGATTCTTGCTTTTCATTGTAAAGTTCAGCTTTCAAAAAGCACTCCTAACCACTCTCATCTGCCTCTTTATTTAATAATAATCGATTGCAGTCCACCTTCAGCAACTGCCCTAGTTATACACACTCTGCTGTGTATCCCTCTGACAGATATCTCCAGATGTTTAGAGAACTTGTTGTACGTAACTTGTGCTTTCGTCTCATCTTTATCTTGAGGCCAACTTTGCAGCCTTCTTCATTCTCTTCTTGCCGATGGTTGGAATTGGATGAAAGAGCTAAATGGCAATGTGGAGGTGTGCTGGCCATGAAAAGTTTTCAGAAGAGCGTTCGTGGCGTTTTTCTCTTCCTCTGTTGAAAGAGCGCAGACAACAGTGGACGGCTATATGGTCCATGTGGGCCTTTTTTTTTATTAAGTTCTTATAACATTTCCAGAAGTGTATTCCCATTGGACGCTATCACAGTACCAACGTGGACGTTGAATAAAATAGATAAAAGTCTGAATGGTTGGCCAAATGCGTTGGGGCTACTATTAATGTACACGTTTGTTCCCCCCTCTGCCCCTGTGAGCAGTAGCGACACGGGGCAGCATCTTGTATTTCCTGATCGTGGAGATGAGTCTGGTGAACGTCATGTACCAGACCTCCCTGCGCCAGTTCCTCGGCCTCTTCGACATTGGCTTGGCCAGGTACCCGCTGAGACCACCACGTGACCACATGGGATCTTGTAGGAAGATGCAGGTGGCCGGGTGGCTCAAGGGTCAGAGCATTAAGCTGGCATTGCTGCCATCGCTGGCATCGCTGGATTCGAATGCATGTGTTGCAGACATCACCAATGTCTGCACCAAATAACATTATTCATACGAAGTTTGGTTCTGCGCTTAATTTTTTATAATTTCCACCTCTGAGAATTAAAAACAACAGTTTGTCTTGTGATCAATATATATCTCTCTAGCAGGGATAGGTAGAAAGGTGTTGCCCCCTACTGTGTGGACCCGAGATTATTCCCAGAGATCTCAGAAGTAGTTTATCTACTTCCATTGCACATTCTGTAACGTGAAGGGTTGCACTGCTCTGTGAGAGATCCACCATTACTAATTGCCCCCACGATATGAAACAAATAGCACAATTGTGATAAAAGTAGGCAAAAGAGACAAATATTTGATAAAGATTGGAGGCTGTCATGGTCTTGGTGAGCTGTGCGTTCGTAAAATCAAAAACTTTACCCACCCACGCCTAACCGTTGTCACGTAACCTCTGCTGTCTGCAGGTCGGCCAAGAGCCCCATCACCAGCAAGCGCATCAGCAACATCATTGAGTTCATGACCTTCGAGGTGTTCAAGTACGCGGTGCGTGGCCTCTACGAGGAGCACAGGTTCCTGTTCGCGCTGCTGCTGGCGCTGAAGATCGACATGCAGGCGCGGCGCGTGAAGCACGAGGAATTCCTCACGCTCATCAAAGGTGGGCACCGTCTCCGGCCGCGGCAGTGCCAACGAGCGCAAGGGGTTCAGTCATAATTGAGGTTCTTTTTGGGTTAGATCGTGTAAATGTAAATTTGTCGTTAACCCACCATCACCCGATACAGCGAATTAGTAAGGTTTGTCACGTAAACAAAACGTGCCAATTAGTTACTACTTCAGCACACCAATTTGTTGGAGAGTAAACCCACATCATTTACAATTTGAGTACGACGTTTCTCTGGAAATTACTACCAGCTTCATCAGGCGATTTTTGTTGGGAAGCCTACATGTTACATGGTAGGGGTTCATATTAATGTTTACCAATGAAGGTTAAAAGCGTTTATGTATTAGCTTCATCCGTCCATCCATCCCAAAGAGGGGACAACGATAAGTCTAGTAAAGATGATCTGCTATGAATTAACCCATCGTATAAAGTTGTTGCTATGAGGGAATTTCCTGATTGAAAACTGAAAATAATCCCTGGGTTTACTGAAATAATAATGAAAAAAAGTTTCTTTACGATCACTCAAAGGAAACATAGATTTTAATATTTTGGCTGACTGGCCTGCATGAGGAAATATTCAGTACTTCCCTCAGTAGTTCCTGGTTTAAGCTTCTTTTTGCTATAGCTGAACTTTCCACAGAATTCTCGTTTCTTGAGGTGCGCCATGAGAGGCCGTTTTGACTGCGGTTGTAGGCGGCGCGTCGCTCGACCTCAAGACCTGCCCTCCCAAGCCCGCAAAGTGGATCCTGGACCTGACGTGGCTGAACCTGGTGGAGCTCAGCAAGCTGCGGCAGTTTTCGGACATCCTCAACCAGGTGCCGACGCACTCCACCTGGCGGCGGTGTCATACCGGGTCGTCCCGCGCGTTGTCCAGCACGTTTGTCCGACATTGCCCTCCATCATTGCTCGAAGCTTCTTGAGCATGTGGCGAAAGGTTTCGAACGTCGTGCCAAACAACACGCGGCACAACCCAACATCGCATCGGAGGGCGACACAGCGCGACTGTGAACACGTAAAGAGTAGCATTACTCATATCGCTCTGTTGGTGAGCCAACGTCACATGCCCGTTACAGGGCTTTTGTTTACAATAGAGGGATTTTAAAGGGGGCACAACTACCCACCTCTGATCAAACCACGCAGAAAGCGACCGGTCTCATCAGATCTCGGAATATAATCAGGTTTGAGCCTGGATAGTGTTTGGGTGGGTGACCACAATGCGCATCAGGTTGTTGTAGCCTGCTATGGGGCTACGTGGTGAGCAGCAGACATGAACGCAGCTAGGAATACCCCAGAACAGCTAGAGACAATTGGGAACAGCCTTAAGCATCTGGGGAACAGCTAGGAATGCCTGCACATAGCCAGGGGCAGCGCAGCTGTGACCCATCGCGGTGGTGCCTCGCAGATCACGCGCAACGAGAAGCAGTGGAAGAGCTGGTTCGACAAGGAGGCGCCCGAGGAGGAGCCCGTCCCCAACGGCTTTGACCAGGCGCTCGACTGCTTCCGCCGCCTGCTGCTCATCCGCTGCTGGTGCCCCGACCGCACCATCGCCCAGGTGCGCCGTGGCCTCCGGAGCTGGCGCGAGTTTGGGCCTGTCGCCGTCGCCGAAATGTTTCAGTTGAGATTTTTGGCCAGGTTCGGTGTGCCGCTGAATGTTTCGTTTTTTTTGTGCTCGATTTTTTGTTTTGGGCTGAAAATGTGCCGATTATGCAACGCACACAACTATGTGATTTGTCAATTGAAATAAATGTTTGTGCTCGTGATACGTACATCATATATTTTGTGTGCGTGAGTGATATTTTATTGTTTATAATTTGTGCAAATTTATATGCCAATTATAGGCCGTTACATATAGGCTATTATGAGTGAACAAAGGTGTACAAATTAGGCAGGACATACAAAATTAGGCAGGACATATAATTAGGCAGGACATATAAGAGTACACGAGGTTGCAAAAACAATATTTTTTTATCATCTAATCGTAACCCCACATGCTGACAATTCATGGAATATCTAAAGAGTTGAATCTCTGCACACCTCATGCGGTTGTCTCCATTGTTCGCAAACAATTTGGCAAACTGCCCCAGCAATGTATTTAGATAATTTTGTCAGCATGTGAAAGTGGCTGTTTGTCATCACTTTCAGTTTGCGGTGTCAAAGTGCACTGGATGTTAGTAATTGATGTCCTCTCTCTCTCGCTCTCACTCTCCCCAGGCACGCAAGTACATCACAGAGACGATGGGCGAGAGCTTCGCGGAGGGCGTCATCCTGGACCTGGAGCGCACCTGGGAGGAGTCGGACCCGCGCACACCGCTCATCTGCTTCCTGTCCATGGGCTCGGACCCCACGGACTCCATCATCGCGCTGGGCAAGCGGCTGCGCCTCGAGACACGATACGTGTCCATGGGCCAGGGCCAGGAGGTCCATGCCCGCAAGCTGCTGCAGCTCACCATGGCCAATGTAAGGGGGGACGCCTGCTCGCCGGGCGCACCTGGGGACACTTGGGGGGCACCTGGGCACACCTGGACACGGCTAGGGTCACCTGGACATGGCTAGGATCACCTGGACATGGCTAGGATCACCTAGGCACAGCTAGGATCACCAGGACACAGCTAGGATCACCAGGACACAGCTATGTTCACCAGGACACAGCTAGGATCACCTGGACACAGCTAGGATCACCTGGACACAGCTAGGATCACCTGGACACAGCTAGGATCACCAGGACACAGCTAGGATCACCTGTACACGGCTAGGATCACCTGAACACGGCTAGGATCACCTGGACACGGCTAGGATCACCTGGACACGGCTAGTATCACCAGGACACAGCTAGGATCACCTGGACACAGCTAGGATCACCTGGGCACAGCGAGGATCACCAGGACACAGCTAGGATCACCAGGACACAGCTAGGATCACCTGGACACAGCTAGGATCACCTAAGGACATCTGGATACACCTGGGCACACCTAGAAGCACCTGCTATAATAGGGGAGAAGGATTAAAATGCATAATCTATTGTTATTGTTATTGTTTCTTAAAGTAATAGATTTACTTACTGACATGTTTGCGGTCACGTGAGCAGGAGCAGGTAATAATTGAACCAGCACACGTAAAGATATTAATTTTTTCAGCATCACATACAGCTAATCCTGAGCCCAGATAATCCGTCTACTGATAATTGAGTTGCCTGTATATAGCAGAGCCATTGGCTTGCCTGCGTGAGTGACTGGCACACAAGCACAATGTGTTCGTGTCCACGCGTCTGCATCCATGCAGGGCGGCTGGGCACTGCTACAGAACTGCCACCTGGGGCTGAGCTTCCTGCCGGAGCTCATGGACACGCTGTCGGAGGCAGAGGGCGTGCACGAGACGTTCCGCCTGTGGATGACCACCGAGGCGCACCCGCTCTTCCCCATCACCCTGCTGCAGATGTCCATCAAGTTCACCAACGAGCCCCCCCAGGGCCTACGCGCCGGGCTCAAGAGGACATACGCCGGTACAGCACGCGGGACACGTGGCTCAGCCTGCTGTCAGCGGATGCAGTTTCCTTCTGTGTGTCTGTCTATCCGCATGTCTGTCTGTCTATCCATCAGTATGTTTGTGTCTTTCTGTCCCTGTTTGTCTTTCTGTTCGTGTGCACGTGTCTTTTCCACTGTCTATTTGTCAGTCTGTGTATCTGCATGCCTGTCAATGTGATTATAATGTATACCTGTCCACGTGTTCGTCTCTGTGTGTGGAGATTTCCACTTAATTCCCCAATGCAGGGGAATTAAATATTACACGCACGTTACAATGCTAATTTTATGACCAGTCTATTCCCATCCAGTCTCTTGTCATCCTTCAGTCCATGCGTGGCTCACGTGCGTACATATTTGCTCATCTCTGTGCGTACACGTGTGCCTGCACGTGTGTGTGTGCGTGTGTGCGCACGTGATGTGACAGCCATCAGCCAGGAACAGCTGGAGGTGAGCAACATGGTGCAGTGGCGGCCCATGCTGTACGCCGTCGCGTTCCTGCACTCATGCGTTCAGGAGCGGCGCAAGTACGGCCCCCTGGGTTGGAACATCCCCTACGAGTTCAACCAGGCCGACTTCAACGCCACTGTGCAGTTCGTGCAGAACCACCTGGATGACATGGACATCAAGAAGGTAGGTGCCAGCGCTGCCCCCCACCCACTCAGAGGTAGCTCTGTGATATCTGCTTACTTGGGCTAGATATCTGAATGGAGACTTTAACTAATTTCTTTAGACACTAATTTCTTTAAAACTGCTTTTTGTGTTTAGTTTGTTGTCCTTCCCCGCACCACCAATTAGCACGGTTGGCTATGTATGGTGTTAAAGAAGTTCAATATATGTACATACGTTTCAGGAGATGACACTGAGAGATGGGCTATCCAATTATTTAAGTCATCAATCACTCTGGCGATTATCGGATCGATTACATTACACATTAAATATCACGAAAATAGTTGAGAAAGTCTGACTTCTGTTCCCGCGTGCACCTCTGGATGAAAGGTGATTGATGGGACTGGGTGACGTCATCGGTATCATGAACGGTGTCATGCCAAGCACGGCTTATTAGTGAGTTTCCCACCTTCAGAAGGCAGTACATCAGGGTGGCCACTGTTTTTGACAGGGCCTGAACTATCGACCCACAAAACTAGTAGTCGATTGCAATTTTTAGTCGACTACATCATGGGACCTTTCTTTCCAGTATCAAAATATAAGAATAGGTTTTACCCTTTTTGGTAATAAAACAGTTTGTGTTAAGATGATAAAACACCAAACAGAAACCTTTCGCAAGGAATCCTGTCTGCATCAACCACACATACATGTAATCAAACATCCTCCAATAATGTTTTGCCACAAGTCCGTGTGCTTAATGCAAACATCTTAACACCTGTTTTATTTCCAGAAAGGGTAAAACCAATTCTTATATTTAGTTGACGAATCAACCGAATCGACCCATCGTGCCAGCTCTACGAGTGAACGCCCCCTAACTCGCGCTGGGGGGGTGGGGGGTGTCGTCACCACCAGGGCGTTTCGTGGACCACGGTGCGCTACATGATCGGCGAGATCCAGTACGGCGGGCGGGTGACGGATGACTACGACAAGCGGCTCCTCAACACCTTCACCCAAGTGTGGTTCAGCGAGAACATGTTCTTGCCCACGTTCTCCTTCCACAAGGATTACACCATCCCGCGCTGCACCACCGTCGACCAGTACCTGCAACACATACAGGTACCCTGTGGGGTGCGGGGGGCAGGGGTGGGCCCGGAAGTCTTAATTCGCTAGTGTTGCAATTATTGTAAATTTTAATCTTCATAATCATCATTATCATTACCATCATAATCATAATTATGATCGATTATATTTATAATGTGCTGTTCGCAACAAAGGTGTCCGTGTTTACAATGTACAGCTTCCGGAAATATTTGTACACATTTATGTGTATGTGCTTTTTGAGAGGGTACTTTTTTTGCATGCACGATTTCTAAATTGAATATTGTGTATGCAAATCAAGAGTATGAGTAAGCATTTCTGTGTTGTGGAGTGTGTGGAAAATTGCACCCATCAGTGTGTGGATTAAAAAAGGTAATTTGAAGGAATCTTGGAAGTAGTTCTGTGATATCTCCTTCCACGGGCCATTCTCCTAACAGTCGTGGAAAAAGACAAAAATTAAAATCCCACTGCGCTGGTTTTCGTGTTTTTTGCCGTGCTGTTCTCCAATGTATTTTCGGACTGTGCCGCATATCCTGCTGAGCGTCTTCACGAACTCGACGCGGATCGTTTGGAGAGCTAAAACGAAAACGCGGTCGCGCTTCGCTCCGACTCTCCCGCGGCAGAGCCTTCCAGCGGCCACCACCCCGGAGGTGCTGGGCCTGCACGCGAACGGCGACATCACATACCAGACGACGGTGGCGCGCGACGTGCTCGACACAGCGCTGGGAATCCAGCCCAAGGACAGCGCGGCGGGCGGCGGGGAGACGCGCGAAAGCATCGTCTACGCCAAGGCGCAGGAGATGCTGGAGAAGCTGCCCCAGGACTACATCCCATATGAGGTATGCTCCGGCGGTGGTCGGGTGCACCATTGCTCTTCTTGTTCGAGTGAGGACGTTGCGGACTCGGGGTTTTAAGGGTTTCGGCGCGGCAATGCGCACGCGTGTGGATTTGTGGTGGAGTAATTAGAATGTTTCTGAAGTAAACTATTTAAATTATAAAACTACGTAAACTATTTTTTTAATGTTATCAGGTAAGGGCCCACTGAGCTATTACAGCTTTTCCTCGGAAGCGACCTAGCCACAAATGATAGCTCAACAAAGTGGCTTATCATGTGGAAATGTATCGCAGCCAAATACTCTAAAGGTATGTTTCCAAATGTGGAGGGAAAAACCGGAGGACCTGAAATAAAATCCACGCAACCATGGGGAGAACACGCAAATTCCAAATATACAGCCGGCGTCAGGTCAGGATCGAACCCACGACCTTCTGTATACCAGGGGAGGTAGTTAACATCTCGCCACCGTGAAGTGGCTCCATCATCAGTGCTTTGTCTGCTTGCCAGGTGCACGCAGCCGATGTAACTTGCCAGGAGAACTGGACTGATGCAGCTGAACAAATAGCGAGAAGGGGCCCTGGCGAAGCCCCAAGAGTCGCGTTAGGTGTAGGGCCAGTGACAGGGCTAGTCCAGGCTAGAACACTGGCCAATTGGCTGTTTGACTAGTTGGTAAGAGTTAGGGCTTGCATTTGGTTGGCTCGTCTGCTCGACCCCCCAACTGAACATACTTTTTTTACATTGCAATATTTTGGCATTTCAGTTATTGCAAATGTTTATATTGGTGTTTACAGTGCATTATTTTGCTTCCATTTTCTACACACTTTTCTGTCTGATTAGAATTGGTTCATTAAAAGCACATTTGTAATTTGATTAAAAAAAATGATGGCGAGTGACCTCCTGACCTCTGCCCTCTCGCCCTCCTGCTCCTCTCCTTGCGAAGGTGCGGGAGCAGCTGCAGAAGATGGGGGCGCTGCAGCCCATGAACATCTTCCTGCGGCAGGAGGTGGAGCGCATGCAGCGCGTCATCTCCCTCGTGCGCTCCACGCTAAACGATCTGCGCCTTGCCATCGAAGGAACCATCATCATGAGCGAGGGCCTCCGCGACGCGCTCGACTGCATGTACGACGCGCGCATCCCCGCACGCTGGCGCAAGGTACGCACGCAGCGGGGGTGGTGGGGGCCGCCTCGGTGTTGGAGCGCTCTGGTGTCCGTCGTCATTACTGCCGTTGCTGCTCTAAGCCTTGTCGTGATCACCGGCGGCATTGTCACAGTCATTGTCATCACAAACTGTCTTTAATGTTTTCGTTATTACCATGACCACCACCACCACCACCACCGTAATCATTGCAATTGCCTTTGTTGCAACTGTCAATACCACCAGCTCTTTTCATTTCAGCTGTAATTGTAACAAAGACAAAGATCCCCGTATAGCTTTAAGACTATTGGGGCAAGTGCTGTTAGCGAGCAAGTGCTGTTAGCGAGCACCTGTCAGCGAGTCATTGTAACAACAGTCATCATCATCAGCAACACTATTGTTTCGTCCATCAACAATGTCACGATTAGGCACAACCATAGCGAGAGATATATCAGATGCGGTGTCAATCCAGGCAGACCGAGCTAAAATTAGTCTCTGGGTGAACTTCTCCCTTCTCTTCCCTCTGATTTGCGTGGAATCATGTCTGAATATGGGCGAGCGACCGAGTGATGTGAGAGCTACGCGCGTCAAGTGCTGCCTGTGCCCGTGTGTGTTTGTGTGTGTGCGGGACGTCAGGCCTCCTGGGCGTCGAGCACGCTGGGATTCTGGTTCACGGAGCTGCTGGAGCGCGATCGCCAGTTCCGCTCGTGGTGCTTCCAGGGCCGGCCCAGCTGCTTCTGGATGACGGGATTCTTTAACCCGCAAGGCTTCCTCACCGCCATGCGACAGGTGACCCCGAGTTTTGATTATTTTTTTTTTGGGGGGGGGGGGTTTATGAGGAGCTTTAAGGAGAGTGCCGGGGACTGCTGTAATTTGCAATGCTGACACTGTGAAAGTTGTTGAGTTAAGATTATTAATTATTATTTGCTAAAGTGAATAGCATGAGGAACACATAGATTTTCTTTTAATTATATACACATTGTAAATAAAATCTGTTACTTATAGACAAGTTGTTTGAATCTTTATTTAAATTTTACTATCTTATCCAGTGGCACCGGGTGGTTGCGATCCAGGGTGAACGGTTGGGTAACTGCAGTCTTCGTGTCCATCGCGGCACAGCATTCCATGAAGCACGTCTACAAGATACCCAGCCTGACCGTGCGCGTGTTTTGCATGCGACGCCGACTCACCCAGGAGGTGACGCGTGCGCACAAGGGCTGGGCGCTGGACAGTGTGGTGCTGCAGAACGACGTGACGCGCTGGCTTCGCGAGGACGTGACGCGCTCGCCCGACGAGGGCGTCTACGTCCACGGCCTCTTCCTTGAGGGCGCCGCCTGGGACCGGCGCAACGGCCGCTTGGCCGAGGCGCGGCCCAAGGCGCTGTCTGAGCCCATGCCGGTCGTGCATATCTACGCGGCCAACAACCCCGGTGAGTGCTGTGGCTGCGCGATGAGCGGGGCGAAGCATCGGGGGTGGGGGGTGGGAGTGGGGGTCCGTGCGCTTGCGTGTGGTCCGTCAACGTGCAACATTGCCACGTGGAAATATTCTCTGGGTGGACTGAAATTATTTTATCGGGGTGTGAAAACATATTTGCTCTGTTATGTTGTCACTAACAGAGCACATAGTAGACCGAGACATAGAGAGAAAGAGGTAGTCAGTCATAGGCGGTAGGAAGGGTTTGTGCCTGGACTCGCCATGACAGATATCTGGTGGAGGGGAGTTTCAGGGTATTGCGGCAGTAGAGAAGAATGCATGACCTCTCATTGAACAGAGGTTGCCGGGCGACTTCCAAAGACAGGCTTCATTGCCGGAGTCGAGGGTGAACGGAGGGCAGTAGAGTGGGATTAAAGGAGAGCAGTCGGCAGGAGCAAGTTTTATAGGATCGTGCGGGTTAACAGTGCAGTGTTTAAATTGATCTGGGATTGGATTGGGAGCCAGCAGAGGAATCAATCAGTGTTAGGGTGATGTGGTCACATTTTTGGGTGCGGGTTAGAAGTCCTGCAATGACCTTCGCATCGTTAATGGTCTCGTGGTCTCGATCCCCTGTTCCCTCTCGCCGAGCAGCTGGGTCTAAGGACACGCAGCTCTACTCCTGCCCCATCTACAAGAAGCCGGTGCGCACCGACCTGAACTACATCGCCGACGTGGACCTCCGCACGGCGCAGCCGCCCGAACACTGGATCCTGCGCGGGGTGGCCCTGCTCTGTGATGTCAAATAACGGCCGTGCTGCCCTGAGTGGGGGGGGCAAGGTGGAGTGCGTTTGGAGGGAGGGGGGGGGCAGTCACAGCTGAGAGCTGAGGGAGGCTCTTCCATCGCCTGCTCAAGAACGACTCGCCTCTGCGTGGCGGGAGCTCGTTGGTGCTGTGCGATGGGAGGTCGGGAGGTTTCGAGAAGGAGATTTATTTTACGGGGTTGCGCCAGCCTGCCTTAAGGCTTTTTTTAACCTTATTTATATTTAATATAACAATTATACACTGGAATAATTGTGTTGACATTATTGAAAAATGATCCAATAATAAGTGAGTGAATACACAAAGGGTGGTTGGGAATATAAATATTTATGATCACGAATTGGGGCAGTAAACGTTTTTGTATTTAACCAGTAAAGCGTTTCCACTGCAACAAAGGACATTGTAATTCATTATCGCAATGGCGAGGTATTTTAGACTCATGATTACTATTATGGCCTTGCTCTTATACCATCTGGGTTTATAAGGCATTTAAATGCAGCGGCAGATCAACAAATGTGAAACAGTTAAACCTTCTAATTCATTCAATAAAAAGTCAGGTTTGCCATAATCTTGTCATCCGCAAAAAATGAATATCTGTCTCTAATTATATGCCCGGCTCTCAAAATATCCAGAACACCTGCATGAGCACGTTAAATTTGATCATTCTCAGTCTTTTTTTGATGGGCTTGTGATTCCTATTTATTCTGCGATGTTTACATCTGGCAGAGCTTGAGCCCCCCCCCCTCCCCCTCGCTCTTTTAATCGCAAGGGCTGAAGCGCCACCACGAATGCCAGGTTTCCACGACCACTTGGAAGGGTGCAAATTCGGTTCGTCAAGCAGGGCTAACGGGCTTGGACAGGGTTCCATGGTAACCGCTACCAGGCCAAGAGGGCACTGAGAGGGCTCACAGCACCCAGTCTTGCGAGCTCATAGTTCTAAAAAGAGAGCCACTCGCTGTCACCTGGACCTACCTTCTGAGTCAGTTGCGGCATCTTGACAGGGTCAATGGGATGTGATGGTCGTTGGCGGCGTCAATGGCATAGTTCACCTTTTAGGCTGTGTTTTTGCAACAAAAACTGTTTACAATAGTACATTTTCCTTGGGATTGGTTGGCTTAACCCAAGCCCTACGTTAAATGTTTTTTTTAAGATCGCGTCTCTCTGACCACTGATGGTATGGAGGAGAGCCCAGAGAGCCTTGTGGATCATGAAGTGTGTGGACACAGATTCCGATCCGTGTTGTTAATCCTAGAAGCTAAATGGGTCGATCCTTGGGCCGTCGGGTGCACTTACCAATGGCAGTGGAAACGGAGCGCAAGTTGGTCCCATGGTGAGACGGGACACTCTGTAAGACCCTGTTTAATTCATAGGGCAAACATTTTTTTTTTACGAACAATCATCTCTTGTCATGAGAGCAGGTGTTAAATTGGAGTCTTCTAAGTCACAAAAAAACTGTTGACTGTAGATTTTTATGTAAATGTTACTGTCATTATGTATGTGTTTGTTGTGAATCCTCATTTGACTTGACTGTGCTGTCTATTCCAAAGACCAAATGCATAGTTATAAAATGTTTTGATTTTTTTAATGGTTTTTTTGTAAGTAAAAATATCCATGAGCCGCAAGCATGTCACCAAGCATGTCACCAAGGGCCTCTTGCAAATCGCTTTACAAGAGCCACGCAGACACAACTCTGTCAAAAGCCCCAGTCACCCTTTGCTTAGTGGGGGGGGGGGGTCACTCATTCTCCTCTGTTGCCTTCATACTACACAACTTTGTTTACCATGCAACATCGTTGCAACTGATGCAAATAAGTGGACGTTAGTGGGAAACAGGTTAAATATTAGTTCACGAAGATAAGGAGAATAAGGAAAGTAGGTCAAAGAGACGAGTGGCAAGTGGGGGGGGGGGGGGGGGGGGTAACTCTTGCATGCACGTCCACTCATATACCCACAGCTGTCAACGTGCCAGACTGCAAGCCGTTTCTGATTTGGAAAATCCACCGATTTAATTGGCACCACTCAATTGGTCACCACTGAATTTGCCGCCATTAAATACGCCACACCTGATTGGCCACCACTAAATACGCCACACCTGATTGGCCACCACTAAATACGCCACACCTGATTGGCCACCACTAAATACGCCACACCTGATTGGCCACCACTAAATACGCCACACCTGATTGGCCAACACTAAATACGCCACACCTGATTGGCCAACACTAAATACGCCACACCTGATTGGCCAACACTAAATACGCCACACCTGATTGGCCACCACTAAATACGCCACACCTGATTGGCCACCACTAAATACGCCACACCTGATTGGCCACCACTAAATACGCCACACCTGATTGGCCACCACTAAATACGCCACACCTGATTGGCCACCACTAAATACGCCACACTTGATTGGCCACCACTAAATACGCCACACCTGATTGGCCACCCCTAAATACGCCACACCTCATTGGCCACCACTAAATACGCCACACCTGATTGGCCACCACTAAATACGCCACACCTGATTGGCCACCACTAAATACGCCACACCTGATTGGCCACCATTAAATACGCCACACCTAATTGGCTACCCCTAAATGGCCCACCAATGAATTGGCCACCACTGGCTTGACCACCCCTGGTTTGGTTACCACTTCGGGAATTGTTCACCGCTAAATTGGCCACCCTTTATTTGGTCACCACGGTTTTGGCCAACCCTAATCTGGCCACTCATTTGGCCACCGATTCTCTTTACTCTGGGTTCACAAATGACAACACACCCCTGCCTTCAATTAGCGCCCTGTGCCATGCACAAAACGCGCGTGTAGTGTACCATGATAATTGTTGTAACAGCCCTCCAAATGTTTTTCGTTTTACATCTAGGCGACTTTATGCGTGAAGTAATGTGTATTTGCAGTGATAAGTCTCTTGTGTGCAATCAGCCTGGTTATTTTTATTTCCCTGAAATTTAATAAAGTATTTAAAGAAGGATGTGACATGTCTCGTTCGTATGCACGTTTGCACTTTATCGAATTATTTTTTGTGTCAAATCACCGTTGGGATCTGATTATTTCATGATCCATCTGAGATTAATGAAATGCGTAGTTTAACACTTATCAGTAGGTCAGCAGTGCTTGTCCTATGCGTTAAATGGTTCCTGCCATTAGGATTGTGGAAATTCTACCGCTGATTCAGAACTACTAACAGATGCGCCCAACACTCGGAAAAGGTGGGAGACACGTCGATCTTACTTTGACATCAACCTGGATCTAAGCGATCCTGACACCTATTTTTGGGGGCATGACTGCCCCCAAAAATATTCTGAGAAGCCGAAGTAGATTGTCGAGGAACAGCCGTGAACTGTCAAAGCTCAGCTCTCAGTGACCCCAAGCCCTCACTTTGCCACTTAGAAGCCAACAAAGGGAGAACCGGGCAGTAGCAAGTAGCGGAACAGCCAGGAGGGAGTTGTTGTGGGCCTTGTCTGTCTGTTACCTGCGCCTCATTGTGTATCTGTAACAGGTCCCTGCAGGGTGGGCTGGTAGGACAAGTCTCTGCGCTGTCTATTGCTGATTTTTAAAATGAGGAATTGTTTCCCGGTATACGGTAGTATGGGGCTTTTGAAAGGGGAAGGATGGACGGACGGACACATTAATCTATTGCAGGCTGGTACACTCAGTTTACAACTTCGTTCCTACCAGTAACAGGTCCCTGCAGGGTGGGCTGGTAGGACAAGTCTCTGCGCTGTCTATTGCTGATTTTACACCCAACAGCACGAGATTTCACTTCGTTAAAGTATTGAGAAAGGGGACGGACGGACGGATACATTAATCTATGGCAGGCTGGTACACTCAGTTTACAACTTTTTCCCCTCTTACAAGAATTCGGGGAATAAACCGTACCGGGTTTGACAGCTGTATGTCTCTCCGGGATCCAGAATCGATCCAGCCGGAAATCGACCACCGCACGTAAAACGACTTAGAGGGGGGGGAATCGAATCGCGTGACGCCACACCCAACCACAGTCCCTTGCGCGGCAAGTCGAGTTGTGGAGCCCAGGGCAAGGCCCCAAAGGAACGCTCGCGGTGTTGACAGCGGTAACTTTGTATTTTGTAATTTGAGATTTTATTGCGATTAAATGTATAAGAGATTACATCCTGTACGAGTTAAATGCGACTTTATTTCATTGATATTGTCCGCAGTTACGCAGAACTATGTAAATGTATATCATAACATCAAGGCCTGGTCGCTTTGAGAGCATTGGCCACGCGTATTATTATTATCATGAATAATGTGATCTTGTCAATAAGTAGGCTGTTCATTGTTTAACGTTAACAATCTCATTGTATTATCAATTCCATCCTTAAAGTTGAAATATTGCGAGTGCAAATTTTTGGGGTCGGTACACTCAATCTTTAAATGGCCGATAAAATTGCTACCACTTTGTGAGAGGCCACCAGCGGTTGTCGACTTCGCTATTCGCTTTACAAGTGCGGAATATCCCCAATAGAGATGAGCACTGCCTCAAGAGTTTGTCGGATAGATGCAACCAGATAAACCGTTGTACAAACTCTATTCAAACGGGCGTAAATCGTCAATATGTTGATGTGCGAATCTCCAGAACACTTAGGCAAGTGTTCTTAACTCATTTTTTCACGGGATAGCCACTTGCGCCAATAAGACATCAAGTGTTAGGGGCCGCCACACATTGAAAACCATTGACAGCACGATGATGATGGGTGGCGGTTGGGAGTGTTTTCACATGTCGTGTATTGTCACGTGTGCCACTAAAGGCCACCAGGGACCGTCAATGGCCCACAAGCTATGACATGAAGAACACTGCCTGCCTTGGAGTATGTTTGAAACCTCGAGTCGTCTTGTGAAAATCGATGTGTCGTGGAAAGAAGTCGCTGCGCATTAAAATCAATCGCGTAACATTTGTAAAATGTAAAATGTTACATGCACAACGCGCAGATATTGTCAAATGTACTCATTGCTAGCTCGAATCAGTTTTGTGTTCTAGGTGTATAACTGAGCACAATGGATCGGCGCAGCAAGAAGTCAAGTGGTGATGCTTCCCGACGAACAGGTGCGCAGGTCACACCTGTCAAACACGGCCAGAGGAATGTGGAATTAACACATTTAGTGAAGCCATATTATATAGTAACAAAAATATCCGATTTGGTATAGAATTGCAGGTTAATTCAAAATAATGCCTCCTAAGCATGGACTTTGTAGCATATAGGAATGGGGAATTTCCACCACTTTTAACAGACTGCAGCAATTGCTCATTTGAGCATGGAGACACTGTTTTAAAATGTTATTTAAGCGTAGTTTCAGTATGTATTCACAGCCCTTGTCAATCCACTGCTGGATGAAGGCCTCCTAAAGTTGTGGGAGTTTGACCGTCCTTCACCATGCTGGTCAGTGCAGGTTGGTGAAAGAGTGGGGGGCTGTGACCAGTTCAGTTATCACTTGGGGGGTCATGTGGCTCATAGCATGCAATACTCCAACCACTCCTGTTTCCTCGTGAAGATGATGTCCTTACTTGCATACGTATGTTCTATCCACGTTTTCGCGAAATGTGTTTTTACAGACAAAACAATCCCCGTGGAATGTAATGACAGTGCCACTGCCGAAGTAAATGGGTAAGAACGACGTTTGTTCCCCTGTTCTTCAGATTTATGACAGTGCATATATGCATGTCAGATATATTTCAATGCAAGCTGAACATTTGTGCCCATGTCAAAATTCACGTTTATTGTTTGTTCGTTTCTTAGGATTGCCACTGCAGAGGATCAAGTTAAGCCAAAGAGTGACGTTGTTCAAGGTGTGTAGCTTGCATCCTTCAGTATTTGTACAAGAACAGCTCTTTCTTTTTTAGCCTAGGTCACCCTGTATGGTTTTCATGCTGCTTGTCTGCACTCTTAATATGTTACATGCTATTTTACTTATTTGTGTCTGTTCCTGTTTTAGACCCAGATATTCCTTTCAAAAAATATTTGATATGAAAAATATGATGTTGGTGATATCCAGGAAAGCGCTCAGCATACACGGCGGGGCTGGTGCTGGTGCGCAGACCGCCGGCCATGAAGTGCATCGCAGTACGGCCGGGGCTGGCGCCCCCCGCCTCTGACAGCAGTGGCAGCGAGTCGGACTCCAGCTCGGACAGCGATGAGGAGCTTGGCTGCACGGGGTGGATGCTGCCCACGTCCATTACCAACGCACCATCCACCGGATAACTGGGCACTCCCGCTCGGATACTGCGTCTCTCCCCTGTGCTTCATGTCTTGAGAGATTTCGCTAACTGACGCAAGTTTTTGTTGTGTTGTAGGCACAACAAAAAAATCACATTCGTGATTTTTACATGCACACCGGTTCGATTATGAGTAGATCCTTGTCGAGGGTCGGTTACTCGGTGCCCACATGACCGCAAAAATGTCCCCAAGTAAACATTTAAGATACAGTATAAGCAGATGACACGTTGAATGTCTTCATCCCCAGTCTACATACGTAAACAATGTTTTCATTGCCTATTTTTTGCATTATCTGTATACTTTCCCTCCATTACTCCAGATAAATTAGTTGACTGCAGTTGCACTAACGTGTGAAAATGAGTTCATTATTTTATTGTGTTATTTGTAATCTACATACAAACATTTGTTTTTGGTAATGCTTGTTATGTTTAATTTCATTTATGAATTTCTATTTTATGTAGTTCAATATACAAATGTTTCACTACATGCTGTTTATTACACAGCCATGTAATAGTTTTGAAGTGATGATATTTGTACTTGAACATAGGATTGTAGTATTTAAATTGTAAGCATGCTGCAGTCATGGTGTATACGTAGGTCTGCTGTAATGTCTTTTTCTGCTATTTGAGGAGTTAAATACTTTCTTTACATATTAAGATCACCTCTACCACACCGAATGATGTGTATTATATTTAAATAAAAACTAAAATAGGTCATGTTTTTAATGAGCCTTTATGGTTTTTGAAGATGCATGGGTAGTGTTTAGTGATGCAAATCGTAAAAGCTCAGCCTCTGATCATGTTTTTGATGTCCTGTTGCCAACTCCGCTTACCGGCCTTGTATTTCCAATTCCATGTTCCATGGCCTAACAACAAAAGGTAACTGGGGGGGTTCCTTGTGAGTACAAGCCATGGCTCTATAAAGCATGTGGCTCACAAAGCAAAACTTGGAAGTTGGCTTTAAACCAAATGTCTTAATGGGGGCACATTTCTTAACACGACAATTTAGACAACTGGAACTTAATTCGCACCCTAATATCACCCCTTTTGTAGATTGGTCCTTGGGTTGGATTGACATTTGAGCCATGTAAATAACTCCATCATGATCTGTGCCGACTTAGGAATGAGAGCATTTCAGACTTACGATGTGCTCCAACTTTTGATGAACATATTTCGAGCCACTCTATGCGCTCATTCCAAAGTTGAGGCGTTGGAGGCATGGAATGCAGAGGGTGCCTGGTTCACTGCTGGCTTTGTACTCTGGTTATATCACGTAATCATGTTATGTACAGTCTTCGTCAACTGTTGTCGGTGAAGGGACAGCCAGGACCGGTTCCAATAACAGCTGCCAATGTTAACCGTGACCACAAAGTCGAGTTCAAGTCATTTGGTTGAAAGCGGTACACAGTTTCACAGTTACCAATCCCCTATCTCCGTTAAAATACAAATATCATCGGTTCGCGACAACTTTAATGCGTAACTCAAAATAATTCGCATCGTTGTGGAGAATAAAAAATAGATTCGCAGACGATACGTCTCGTATCGATGTCTCTTCACATTAAGATTACGTTCATTTGTTAGACGGCTGATCCCCTTGAGCCAGTTTCCCGGCTACAGTATTTTACAAGGGAGATCCGTGGTGCATGAGCACAGCAACAACAAGACAAAGACATCGATATTGCAGATGAGTATAGGATCCTTACTGGAAGGAACCTCCTGGTTACACCAGCCCACAGGGGATTATTGTGTCCGTCCGTCGTGCATCGAAAAATGGGAGGGTGGGAAGGGGCTGGGTGGAGAGGGAGGGGCTGGGTGGGGAGGGTGGGGCTGGGTGGGGAGGGTGGGGAGGAGCCGGGTGGGGAGGGGCTGGGAGGGGAGGGTGGGACTGGGTGGGGAGGGGCTGGGTGGTGAGGGGAGGGTGGGACTGGGTGGGGAGGGGAGGGTGGGACTGGGTGGGGAGGGTGGGGAGGGGCTGGGTGGGGAGGGAGGGGCTGAATGTGGAGGGGAGGGTGGGGAGTGGCTGGGTGGGGAGGGTGGGGCTGGGTGGGGAGGCGAGGGTGGGGAGGGGCTGGGTGGGGCGGGTGGGGAGGGAGGGGCTGGGTGGGGAGGGAGGGGCTGGGTGGGGAGGGAGGGGCTGGGTGGGGAGGGGAGGGTAGGGAGTGGCTGGGTGGGGAGGGTGGGGCTGGGTGGGGAGGGGCTGGGTGGGGAGGGTGGGAAGGGGTTGGGTGGGGAGGGTGGGGCTGGGTGGGGAGGGGCTGGTCACCCCGTGGTGCCCTTATAAAACTCAACGTTTAACCTACTCACGCCGGCTTGTGCCCGCCCTCACAGTCGGGCATATTTGCGGAATACACCACGTGGTGCCGCCGTTGACCCTGGCCATTGACCGAGCAACCCAACGTTCCTACCAGCTCCCTCCGCATGAATGTGTTATTGCACAACAACAAACTCAAAAACAGCACACTATCAGAGTATTGAGCCCTCAATACTCTGATAATGTTAATGCTCACCCCGAGCCCTCAATACTCTGATAGTGCGCTGTTTTTGAGTTGTACGCCTTTTGGCGTCTTCTGGTCCAACACCAATGGAGACTAGGCTCTAAGAAAAGTTGTCTCGGGTGTGGACCAATCAAATTCAAGGACAGTGCATATTATCAGAGTTGTCTTTTTTGTTTGCATTTTGACTGCTTGTGTAGTGGTCATTGCAAACATGATGCCTTGAATAAAGGTGTCAGTTTTTGTGCCAGTTAAAAGGGTAAAACCTATTCCTATATCTTGTTTCTGGCAAAGGAGGTCTCATAATACTGTAATTTAGTTTATTGTCTATATATTTTGCAGTTGTAATGTATAAGCTATTGTGGGGGCGAACATCCCCCGCCATCACTGAATTGTCGGGGCCGTTGCCCACCGACTCCCCCGTTCCATTCATACTGCTACCCCCTGGCTGCTCTGTCAGGTCCAGACTACCGGCCCCTAATGTCTCGCCCCCCTGTACCTCTGCCTGGGGTGTCGACCGCGTTTGCATTACTTAATTAGCGGCTCGTACGCTTTGCGCTTGCGACGCGCTACGCTGTTCGGTGGCGGCGTGCCGCGGGGAGCGCGCTCGCCAGTAAAAATTCCGTCCCGCACGTAAACAGACAGGCGCGGTGCGCCGATGCGCGTTTCCCTCCCACCCACGCTCCACGTGCTCTGGCAATAACAAACACGCCTCTACCCCCTGCCCAGCCCCGTACACCAATCGCACGCGAGGGGGTTGGGGTCGAGGGATGGGCGGGCGGGGCGTTTGCCGTGCGCGTGCCTCTGATTGGGGAGAGTCGCTGCGCTCTGGTTTAAAGGGCCCGTTTAAACAGTCGCGCGAATACGCGCGTGCCCGGCGCTTAGCACGCTACTTCGCGATTAGACAATCGTGCAGGCGCGCGACCGCAACACTGCCACACAGGTACGCGATCGCTAAGCACTATTGTAAGCGATAGCACAGGTACACGAGCGCTGGACACCACTGAAAATCGCCATGTATGCCCGCGCGCGCCGAACTGCACTGTACTCACTCGTACAGGTACGCGAACCCCAAATACTCCGCCTCGTGGTAAACGACCGCGCTTGCACGTAGACACCCAGCATGCTCTACCCTCCTCTTCACACTCCACACGACACAGTTTATTCTCCTACCAGTTATTTGATTTACCGCGAGCAACCCACAAAGCTACGCGTAATTGTGTGTGTCAGTGGATGTCAGCCTATTCCCCTTGGGATCCTAAACTGAATTTCCTCTGCCTATCGCTCTGCTTTCTACCCTCGATCAAATAGCCCAAACTTACCTCTCTCACTCACGCTTACTTCGCCCTTTGCTGCGCTAAACGCTGTGGAAGGATCAGGTTGAAAGTCGTCCCCATAGCGGATTTAGTCTGGCGGCGTTGAAGCTCGTCTGGCGGACATCCCGAACTGCTGACTCTGCTGTTCCGTGGACCGCGATGATTTTTGAAGAAGACTGTTCTCGCTACCCTCAGCCTCGGTGCTTTTATCCACCCTAAAGGCAGTCCGGTGCTCCCGCACCCGTGCTTGCCCTGTCCATTCAGAGGCCGAGTTATTTTCGTCTCATTATTATTGAGTCCCTAATCTTACCTATAACAAAGGCGTATCGTCGTTCCCACGCCCCGTGCGGTCCATTCAGATGTCGGCTATTCTTACCCCTTTGTTATCTAGATCCCTGATCCTAACAAAGGCATTCCAATCCGTGACCTTATCTAGCACAAAAGCCATTCAGTTCCTAATTCCATCTATAACAACAGGCATTCAGTTCCTAATTCCATCTGTAACAACAGGCATCTCGTGGTTCACACGCCCCGTGCCGTGTGTGTGTGATTTCGTCCACGGCGGCTTTACGGCCTCCGCCGTGACTACATAATTTTAATATCAGGTCACGGCGCCGCGGTGCATGTCAGCTACGGGGGTAGATCGCCCAATTTCCCGGCCACAGGAAACCATGAAGCTTAATCCCATTAGGGGCTTCTGGATAAAAACCCGTCGGCCAGGTGGCCTTCCCTCCCGGCTCTACGCGGGGTGTGTGTGCATTCGTGTTGGGAGGGGGAGGGGTGGCAAGGGTGCGCCGCGTTGGCGTTGTCACCCCCCGGTGGTGATGTCACGGTGGTGGGTACGGCCCCCGACGGAGCTGCTCCGCTGCGACGGCACCACACTATGTGTTTTCGAGGTGTACCGGCGTGTTGTTCGTGCTGGGAGAAACTTGTTTAAAACGTCTGTTTTCACTGCTTTGTGTTGTTAATTATTCACGTGTGTTGTGTTTCTGACCATCAAATACACCGTTTGTAAGTCGTGCCAATAATCTTGAGTAGTGATGTTGCTGCTTCTGTGTTCACGCACCACGGATCTCCTTTGTAAAATAGCGGAGCAAACTTTTTTAAACGGCATCATCCGTGTAGCAAATCAAATAAACTCACTCTCTGAAGAAGCTCCCTGCATGCAGCACGTGGCATATACATATGCCACGTCGGTCATGCAACGTGCGCTTCAATCCGAAATCGCATCAGAGAGAAGCCACCCTCCGCTGTGATTGATCTCCTACCTGCGCTCTTTATCAGAGAGATCAGATCGCTAATTACTATTTGTGTTTTTACTCTTTTATCAATCCCACTGAGCTATATAGCTCTTTTTTAGAAGCGACCAGGGCACAAAGAAGTTATTTATGTGGAAATGTATAGCAGCCAAATACTGTACTCTCAACGCATGTTTCTAAATGTGGAGGGGAAAACCGGAGGACCGGGAGAAAAATCCACGCTACCATATACAGGCGTCAGGGTCGGGGTCGAACCCACGAACTCCTGCATACCAGGCGAGGCAGTTAACATCTCAGCCACCGCGGCGTCCAGTGTGGGTGTCCTCCCACAATTTATCCCAGCAACACACCACAGTTAATCGGTTGGCTGGTGCAGCTACTCCCACACTTTACCCCACCGCATGCCACCCGCCAGTCGACGAACTGCAGTATTACTAGTACTACATTGCAGGCGGACACGGTCAAATTTTAAAAAGGTGGTCGGGAATTTCAGAAATGTTTCTCTCGTTTCAACTGCCCTCAGCGGGAGATCGAACCAGTGGACGACCCTCCGAATTTCGAGTCGTGTGCTAAACCATTTCCGCCATCCGCGGTCTACCAGGCGAGGTAGTTGGCACCTCGTCACCGCGGCGCCCCATGATTAAGCAGGCACCGCAGATATCTGGGTTCTAATGCAGGCAGCTACGCTCGTGGTGGGTCACGCAGATTTGTGAAACGACCGAACCTGCTGGGCTGTAAGGGGGACCAGCGGAAGGCAGCACTGCAAATTAGTGTGCTTGTTAATCGGTCTGCGCGTCGTGGAGTTTATTTTGCTCCAACACGAAACCAAACACTCAATTGAAAAGGATCGCCATGTCTGGCATTGCAGGGCCCTCGGGAAAAATGTTCCAATATCGCATTGCCAACGTGCCAGATCTAGTCAGACGCGTGATTTGATAGGTAAGCACTTTATGTAATAGTAGTTATCGGGCGCGGGTAGTAAAAAAAAGTATAGTACGTCTGTATGCTCCTGCGTCTGTGCTGCTGCTTTACTGACCTGCATGGTAACGTATGGAGGTCTTAATCCAGAAGTGGATTGACGAAAGGCCTGTACACGTGTAGTGTCCTCTTTCCTCCTGGCGTGTGTGTGCGTGTGGTGTGCGGTGCACACAGTCAGTCGGAGACGAGGTAGTTGCAGGAGGCACCGCCTCTCTCTTTATTACCTTGTTCACACCAACTCCGGCCTCCTCTCTCCCGACCACGCTGCCGTACAGCCCGGCCTAGAAACAACCCTTAACGCTTTGCACCGACGGCGTCGACCGAGACGGCCAACTACTCTCTGGCCGCGCAATTATCGGGCGAAGGCGGCAACGACAAAGGCGGCGATGACGACGACAGGCAACGACGAGACGAGTCCGCTCCCAGAATCGGCAGCCTGGAGCTCTCGCTGTCCGCTGCTTTTATTCTACTCGGCGCGGCCTGGCTCCTCCCTGGCCGCACCTCCCTTCTTGAACCCACCAGAGGATTCCAAAGGCCTCCCCATTAGGCCTACCGTGACCCTTGCCCCAGTTCCTCCGCCCTGCCGGCACACAAACACCGTATATATGCTGTCCACCGCATTTGCTGCTGCTGGAAAGCAGTCGGCGCTGTGTCACTACACACGTATTAACCATTTGACCCAATGTTTGAGTCCAGCGATTGGTGAAGGAGGAAATGAATCCACGGTAGTTGATGGGCGCACATGTATTGGCGTTATCCAATTCCAGTGCAGTATAGCGGTCGACCTGGATCACTGTTTAACCCTGGTTAAATTGTCTCGACGTGGGTTGTGAGGGAAACCGCTCCAGTGTTTGAATGTGATCACACAAATGCTGCAGTGTAATGAACATGTTCATCTGGACATTTTTTCCCCCTCAGTTGCCATTTCTGGCGAAAGATCACCGCCTTTCGAATGGGTACCAGCAACGCTGCTACTTGAATGTTGCACAAGCATTGAAGGGCTCCCCACACACTATTACTTTTCAAAAGTTAAATCGCATTACAGCCATACCACTCAATTGGATAACACGTATATATTTTAAAACATTTAAAAAATGTATCAACGCGTGCCACAGATGAGGGTGGGATAAGATGACTTTGTCTGGCATTACATGTCAGAGTTGCAAAATCCAAGGTGCAAATTCCTTATACAGTAGAACCTCGGGGATCGAACGCCCCAGAACTCGGAACATTTTGGTGATCGAACAAAATTTTCGACCATTTTTTGCCTCGGACATCGAACAAAAATTCGGAGTTCGAACAACTTGAAAGAACCTGTATGGGCCGAGACGCGTAGCCAGGGCGACCGAGACGCGTAGCCAGGGCGACCGAGACAAAGGCGAATTATCCAGTTTACGCGTAGCTCTCGCCCAGTGCAGTCCCACAAAACATCGTTACACAGTTAGTGCTAGAAAAAAGGCAAAGAAAAGAAAGAACCCCAGAAGGGCAGTTACCCAACGTGTTTATGGAGGGGGTCTCCCCTTCCAAGCAACACTGACACCTCCTCTTCCCCTCCTCACCACCTTCCACTCAAGCCATCCACTCTCCTTACTACAGGTAAAGTGAAGTTCAATGTTCATTTATTCTATTAATTATAACTGTTTCTTGTTTTTTGTATGCTTTTATGTACTGTATTTTAATATTGTAAACTTTGTATAAAAATGGCCCATAATAGGAGCATCCTTGGGTGGGGAACCAATCAATTCTATTTACATTAATTCTTATGGGGAAAATTGATTCGGTGTTCGAACAAATCGGTGTTCGAACACGGTTTTGGATAGAATTAAGTTCGATCTCCGAGGTACCACTGTACTTTACTTTTTTTAACACCACGTTTTTAACCCTGTGCCCTACTTCTGAGGTCAAATCCATTAAAAGGCAAATTTAACAGGCGAGCCAAAAACCAATATGTTCTGAAATTTTTCACAATTGTTCAATTGTAAACTCTGATCCTAACACTGGTGAGACAATGCCAAAATATGTAGCCCAATCAGTTTCAAAGATTGGTATACCTTAGAGCATATTTGTTTGCATATTTTGCCACAAGTATGTGTGGTGAATGCAGACTTCATGGCTTCTATTTGGTGTTTGAATGTCTTAAATTATTTATTGCCAGAAAGGCTAAAGCCCATAATTAGTTTTATTTTTGATACTGGCAAAAGGTTCCAAGATGCAAAAGGCTGTTTTGGACAAATGCTCAAGTGTGCTTGGCAAGCCACATGTCCTAACCACACAAATTTACAGAGTGAATATTGGAAATGCACAACCAACACAAAAGCCTTACAACTGTTGGCCAAAACGCGTAACCTCCTTCACCAATGCCATATATAAAAATTGCCAAGCCACCGGAGCGCATCTAACGTGGCAGAGGTCTTCGTGCAGTTGTCTCTCCCCAGTTGAAACGGCTTCATGCTGACACGAGCCTCCTGGCTGGACTTCACGCTCCGTAGGCTCGGCAGAGCAAATACGACAGCGCTGATCGACCCATTTCCCCCTATATTCGAGAACACACGATCACATGTGTAGTGACACAGCGCCGACTGCTGTCCAGCGGCGGAAACTGCGGTGAACAGTGAGCACACATGCCGTCGACCATATACACGGTGTGTGTGTGCCGGCAGGGCGGAGGAACTGGTGCAAGGGTCACGGAAGACCTCATCGGGAGGCCCCTGGAACCCTCTGGTGGGTTCGAGAAGGGAGGCGCGGCCAGGGCGGAGCCAGGCCACGCCGAGTAAAATAAAAGCAGCGGAGAGCGAGAGCTCCGGGCTGCCGGTTCTGGGAGTGGACTCGTCTCATCGTCGCTGTCGCCGTCTTCGCCGCCTTTGTCGCTGCCGCCTTCGCCCGTTCATTGGGCGGCCGGACAGTGGTTGGCTGTCCCGGTCGGTGCAACGCGGTCAGGGTCGTGTCTAGGCCGGGCGATCCTGTGAGTGTGAACGGCCAGAGTTGGTGTAATGGAATAAAAGAGAAGGTGCCTCCTGCAACTGCCTCGTCTCCGACTGTTCTACACACACACACCGACAGACCACTACACATGTACTACAGCCACGAACAGTAAACGTTTCCTTTTCAAAGCAAACGTGTGCGGTAGTGCCGTTCCAGAAATTGACTGCATGGCGTGGCCAGAAGATGGCAGCGGTGCCACTCTGCGTGATGTGTACGCCATATAAAGTTTACTGTACCTCAGATTTTTTTTTCTAAAATGCCCAATGCCTCTTTAAAAAGCAGAAGCGTTCCTCGATTTAAAAAATGTTGTTTTGTTATTTAAAACCTTTTGGCAATCCCCTTCACCCGGCGGCGGCCATTTGACCACCCTGTAATATCAAACGCTCGCGATTGCGGGTTTAGTTGAAAGTTGGCCCAGGACCAGGTTAAGTTAACGCTCGCCGCTGTTTGTAGCCGTGGCCGCGAATGGAACTTGAGCCACCAGGATCGTAGCGCAGGGCACCAACTCCGGCACGAATGAGCAGTTATAATTTGCCTCACCGTCCGTTAACAGCCCCGGCCTCAAACTAGCTCGTGGCATAAATTCCACACGCATATGGCAGAGGCAAGTAAATCCACCGACCCACCTGATAAAATGTTTAACAAAAAATTGTAAATAACAATATTAGACAATCCTCTGCGTACGTCCCGTTCGTGAGTCGGGCACAATTCACTTGAAATGTCCATACGATCGGTGTACGATTCAAAAAGGGAAACCTTGTTAAACTCCTAAGGGGTCGTCCATAAATGACGTCACGCACCTCGGAGGGGGGGGGGGTCAGACATTTGTGACGATGTATGACGAGGGGGGGGAGGGTGAGAAATGTGACGTCACATCATAATGCGCAACTTTAAATAAATATAGATAACACGTTCTACTTAATTAAATAGACTTTTTAATAAATGTTTTCTCCTACAACATCAGAGTGCAGCGCCACATTAAATACAATACGCACTACAATGGCAATAGTTTAAAGCGATTTGAAGCATGTTTTATATTTGGGGGGGGGGGGGCAGAGCTTTGTGACGTCATATTTAAGGGGGGGGGGTCTGACATTTTATGACGCCGTGTGACGAAGGGGGGGGGATCAAAAATCGTCCAAAATCGCGTGACGTCATTTATGGACGGCCCCTAAGTAATTATTGTACATTTGCATATAAATAATGCGATTACTATATCGTAAATATAATAATTACGCAACGTGAAAGAGAAAAGGGTTTTATTTTCACTTTCCTCGAGTCCTGATGCTGCCTTGTTCGTCGGAAGGGGAGTAATGAGTCCCCACACCAACGATTCCCCCCGTATAGCCATAAGACTTGAGACCAAGTGCTGTTAAGCGAGCAACTATGAAGGCCGACACAGCATACGAGGTGGGTGGCCAGGACCATTTCCGCCCGGCCGCCTTTAGCGACACACCATGTACTCATTTGAAGCTGAGTCGACCTATGGGAGGCCCAGGACCCATTCAGATAATCAATGGTGTTGGTCGTGAGCGGAAATCGAACTCGTTCTTAAGGAGCGGATGTTTGCAAGTCGGGAGTTCATAAGTCGGTGACTGCCTTACGTGCTTAGGAATTCAGAGGTCACCTGGCACCAGATAAGCGCCAGGACACAAGTATAGGTGTAAATTTAGTGCCCTTGTATTCTCCACCGCGTGAAACCTGTGGGGGAAAGGGAGCAGCTGGGGCTTTAGCACACAAAAATTGCGGTCTGCACAAAGCCACCGCATCATCAACCCCAACAACGTTGATGCGACACGAACACCTCGGCATCAGTCACAATTCCATGATTTTCTTGCGCGAGGCAGTAAATACGTTCGGAAGCCAAATGCCAATACGGATGTCTGCCAGCCGCGACGAGGGTGCTTCAGGAATGAAGAGTATGTGGTAGTTTTGCCTTTTCTCCGTTGAAGGAATCCAGGACAAAAGCGGGTTACTGCATGGTCCATAGTCGCACCGACAAAACCCATGGGTTGAACGGGCAGTGGTAGCGAGGGGAGCGGCATCCAGAACGCGCGGTGCCTTAAAAAAATCGCCACCTTGGTGCGATTACAATGATCCCGAGATCGAAGCTGTCTGGGAGCCTCGTGCTCCTTGATAAAAGTCGTCGCCCCTGGCGGCGAGGTGAACCCGGGGAGGTTCCAGACCAAAAGCGGTCCAAGAAGTCCTCAACGGCTGTGAAGGCAGACAAAAGTGGCTCCAGTAGTAGCGGCTCGCCATGCCATTGGATCCAGCCACCAACCCGCCAAGTTTCTGCGTGGAACCCGCCCATGCAACGGGCTGCCCATATAAAGTAAAAAAAAAAACACCTCCACGCGCAGACTTTTGTCAGGTTAGGAGGGGGGGTCTTTCGGCAATGGACGATTGAAAGGGGACA
Source organism: Petromyzon marinus (assembly GCF_048934315.1). Lineage (NCBI taxonomy): Eukaryota > Metazoa > Chordata > Hyperoartia > Petromyzontiformes > Petromyzontidae > Petromyzon > Petromyzon marinus. The sequence continues at coordinate 9,988,899 of NC_133691.1, read as the reverse complement.
AGAGCTGTTGACCTGGAAGCCCTTGGTCAAGACTCCGCACGCAGGTGGATGCGCAGTGGTCGTTAGACACCCGCACCGGCATAGAGGGGTTCCTTCAGCAGCAACATCCGCGGCTGAGCAGTCCTCAACTATTTAACCTATAAACTATTGTTTATGTTACCGGGTAAGGCTCACCGAGCCTAACTCGGCTCTTTCAGAAAAGGATAGCTCAACGAAGTGGCTTACCGTCATGTGGAAATCTATAGCAGCCAAATACTCTAAATACGTGTTTCTAAAAAAAAGTGGATGGAAAAGCCGGAAGACCCCGAGACAAATTGCACGTGACCACGGAGGGAACGTGCAGACTCGTAAGTTTACAGGCACCAGGGTCTGGATAGAACCCACACGAAACACCGCGGCGCCCCAGTCCTCTTTAGGATGCCGGATCCACCAGGTCGCGGTCCACTTCGAGACACAACGTCTCGATGCCAGTCGATCGCCGCCCAAAAAACAAGGAAAAGGAAGCCAAACCGGCACTGCAGATTACACTTCCACCTGGGACCACGTGGCGACCCCAATGCCCAAATATCTGCGGATCCAGAATCGGTCTCCTCAACCACCTCAACAGCCACCAACCAAACCCATACATGGCAACCCCTTATCAGCGCCTACCTCATTACAGACCAATTCAGACCTGATTGGTCACCCCGTGCCCTTATAAATGTCAACGTTCATCCAACAAAGTCCCATCATAAGGGAGAAACAAACAAATAGACAAAAAAACATGTTTGAAAACTCAATTTCCCTGTACAAGAATATGGGGTATAACCCGTATGGGTTGACATGGTATGCACTCCTGATGGCCGTTCATCATCGAACCCCGAGGAACTGGTGACGACGAATTGGGGGAGCGAACCGACGAGTCCGACAAAGGCATGCTTTTCTCGACGAGAGGCATCGGCGGGCAGGATTTGGCCTCCTAAACGAGGTTTCGTCCAATCGGGTACCAATGAACGAGGCAGGCCGATGAGACTCAAGAGGCCGCACGTGCCGTGCTGTGGAGGAGGAGGTTGTTCGATTCGACGGCGACCGTGGTGTTTGATGGGAATGGGTGAATCCGCTGGTCGTGCACGCGTTCTTGCAAAGCACGTGGATGCGTTAGCACGTCTATTGAATGTATGAATGTCGCGTACTGGGTGGGCGGGGGCTTCCTGCGCCCCTGTTGTCGTTATGGATTAGCAATATCCTTCACGCCAGGTGTGTACCGTCTTCCCGCCCACCATGCATTACGCACGTAGTGTTTCATTAAACATCGATTAGACTTTGTACGTGCGTTTTTTTCGCCCCCAAGCTTGTGTCTAAGTGCGGCACGTGATCTTAATGATCAATACCTGACATTGTGCTTTTAGCCACGACAGCTCAATTGTGTTCAATGTTGTGCTGCCACATTTTACGTTTAGGCAGTTCTGCAAGCTCGTGTGTTATTATTGCCCTTCTGTTTCCCCTGTCGATTTGTTCCCAATTTCATTCCAACGTTGCCACTGCTTTTGTGTCATTCGACGAAGTATCGATTCGGAACTCAATTAATCTCCCAGTTCGAGATCAGATCCCCGCTGCCTCTGCCCCCCTCCGCAAGGAGATGTTCCAGAACTAAAATTTACCCTTTTAGCCGCACACTCGGAGATGTTGCAATGTCACACACACACACACACGAATCACCATACTACCGAGATAAATGTTTGTCACACGCCAGTTACTCGAATTAAATCTGAGAAGTTGAATTGAGCCAATTGGAAATTACTTCTCAATTTTAATGTTTGTTTTGTGACTTGATTTCGTACAAAGCTGAGCCCAATCAACCTGCAACACTTTGCAAATGCATTACTGTACTCGAATAATTAGTAACAATACACAATTACATGCACATTACACAAGTCAAGATAACTGCGTAATTAAGGGTTAAAAATCTGACATCCCCTTATACCGCTCCCCAAAGCTCATCGGAAAACTTATAATGAGTAGTCAGTTAAATGCGAAGGAGGTAAAAATTTTCGAAACGCACGTTGCCCTTTAACACGACAAATAAAAATGTAAACCTAATTAGCGCCTGGCGCTAATTATTACATATTCGGTACAATTTACAATATCCATGCGCGGGGCGCGTGCTCCGTTTCTAAACCATACGGTCGGTAGGTATTTCCTTTGGGAGGATGGTGCGTGTGTGTGTGGGGGGAGAGAGAGGGGGGAGCTGGTGATGAGAGTTATACACCGTCGACTCTCAACGGGCTTTCCACGAACGAGTGTTCGCATATTGGCCAAGGATTCCCGCAGAGCAAACACAACCCTATGCGTTGAACATTATAGCAAAAAACAAAACCTGTGCTCTCCACCAGTGAGAGCGCCGATTCAATCATCGACATTTGATCGAGCACCGCCGTCCATCTCAACTTTGCAAATCTCTTTCTTTTTTTGTTGAGAAACGGCGGTGTCACAGTAATGGAGAGCATCTTGACGCATTAAGCAAGGCCGAGATGCATTACACACGCCCCTTTAGAATTTTTATGAACGTCGTTTTTCTTTGTGGGCATATGAGCTACCCCGGAGGCCAACATATATCATTTATGAAAAATAAGAATAGGTTTTACCCTTTCTGGAAATACAACAGGTGTTAGGATGTTCAAACATCAAATAGATAGAAATATAAGAATAATCCGTTTTGGGACCTCCTTGGCCAATACCAAAATATGAGAATAGGTTTTCCCCTGTTTTCTGGCAATAAAACAGTTGTATTAAGATGTTAAAACACCAAACTGAAACCTTTTACAAGGAATCATGTCTGCATTCACCACAATACTTGTGGTCAGAATGCAAAACAAAAAAATATACTCTGATAATATGATGCATTGTCTTTGAAACTGATTGGTCCACACCAGAGACGGCTTTCTTTTGAGCCTCGTCTCAAAACGGTGTTAGACCAGAGGACGCCAAAAGGCGTACACAGCACAAAGACAATGCCACTATCAGAGTAATGAGAGCTCGGGGTTGGCAGCTACATCATGGGACCTCCTTTGCCAGTACCAAAATATGATAATAGGTTTTCCCCTTCTTTCTGGCAACAAAACAATAATCTCAACAAAACAAAACAATAAACAATCATTCTCAATCATCTGTTTCAAAGACAATGCATATATTATCCGAGCATGTTTGCTTGCATGTTCAACACAAGTACTGTGTGTGGTTAAAGCAGAAACGATTCCTTGCAAACGGTTTATATTTGGTGTTTGAACATCGTAACACCAATTGTATTGCCAGAAAGGGTAAAACCTATTCTTATTTTTCATACTTTGATATTGGCAAAATGGTCCTATGACATATATATCACGATGTCCAAACTCAATTCAGGCAGTTTCTTTTTCTTTACAGATGCTTTGCATAAGAGTGTGTTTTGGGTTAGATCACGTAATTATAAATGTGTCGTTAAACCCGCAACCAACCGACACTGCCAATCAGTAAGGTGTGTTACGTAAAAAAACATGGCAATTCGTTCATAGTACAGCACACCGGTGTGTTGGAGATTAAATCCGCAACATTTACAATCTGAGTACGACGTTTTGCCAGTAATTACAATTAGAATCCTCAGGTGATAGACAGATTTGTGGATAAATCCTCCTGTTTCGTTCTTAAATAGAGGGATAGATGTGATGTCGTCACTTGTGAACCTCTCACGTGAGGAGGATACTTTTCTTCAATCCAGAAAATTGGAGAAACTCCGAATCAAGCGGATGAAGCTGATGTCTTTGCTGGCGTTCCACAAAAGATGCATAGATTCAAAGGTAATACCACACGCAGTTAAAGTAACTCATCACATTAAGTCACTTATGGATATTTCTCGCAAAAGCCTACGTGTTAAAGATTATTTACACCAACATTTGTTTTTATTGACATTTTAAAACATACATATTCCCAATTTTCCAACGTCGTTCTCTCTGAATATCTGCTCCTCAGGGATTACACCATTAATGTTAATAAATGTGCACGTATGCGGCAGACAGGTCTATGGAATGTTCTGGGTCTTCGGGTCAGATTGGAAATTTAGATGCACTCAAAACCCTCCCACGAAGAACGGCCATTGCTGGAAAAGTAACCGATTATATATTTTATTGTAAGGCAGTATTATTGAGCAATGTGTTGACTTTGTTTTGTTGTGCACCACTGGCAAAGCAGCATCACCAAATGATTTGCATACAAATACAAATATATCCATCCTGTATCCCGACCTTCCCTTTGTGAGTTCTGTGCACCTTAAGACTGTTGGGAAATTTCAGAATGACGATGGCTAAAATCTATTTGCTGTACTCCAAACATTTGACTTTTTAAATAATGGGGCTGGCGTGTCCAAAAATAGTTATGCATATGTTTGCATGCTCTATCATCTTCAAATGGCTCCGACAATTCCCCAATGTCAACAACATTCTCAGCAGGTCACTCGTGCGATTGTCTCAGCTTCCGAAGATTGAAAGGCTTTGTCTCCAGCTCCTCAGGGTTGCAAAGGCTACAGATGCCAACATCATCACCAACCTGCCGCCGTGCTGGTCTTATCTAAACTCATGGCCACTAGCCAGAGCATTGCGATTGTGAACATGCAACCAACCTTCGCTATGGCCTTTACAGTAAACCACTGTCGTATGTGCTTCTTCAACGGAGGAAGAGCAAAACTACAATAACTCTCTCCCAAAGCCATCTTGTAGCTCGCAGACCTCCAACATTGGCAATGAGATTATGAAAGCACTGCTTGCCCTACGCAATAATAGAACTAAAAGGGCAATTCAAGTCGGCAGGAGGCCGTGCGAACCAGTGATCGACTGGTCGTTGGAGACGGATGGCAGCAAATCTGGTGCCTGCACGGAGACGAAATCGCAGGCCAATTTTCCCCGGATAAACTTCCCGTTTTTCTTTCAAAAAATAACAAAGCATTTTTCGATTTAAAGCTTTCGTGACTGCAAGGATTCATCTTCTTTGGTTCTTTCGGTAAAGTCACGTAGAATGAGAATAACATAATAAATTAATAAAATAAAATAACACAATAAAATTATCTGTGGATGTGTAGGCTTTGACTTTAACATAGCTATTTCTATGACCAGTCACAAGCTAATCACTCAGTTATTTCAATGCTAAATTCTCCTGTTTGATTTGTACTAGGTGCCTCTGTGGATGTGTAGGCTTTGACTGTAACATAGCCATTTCTGTGTCCAGTCACAAGCTAATCACGCAGCTACTTCAATGCTAAATTATCCGAACCAAAGATCAAACTAATTTTCAATAGTACAGTATATTTTTTCAAGTAGTGGTATCCCAAACTTTTGCAGCAGCTTAAATTCCCTTTTCACACTATAAATATGTAAACTACCCCTCCCCCCCCTCGCCTGTCTGCACATGTTCACCCCCTCTACACCGTTCATCATGCTAAGTCCGCCAATTAAATGCTATTTTTTATGCTAATTCCTTTGTCAAGGCGCTCTATTTCTTCTCACACAGCTTAAAGGTCGCGGTCTGAGCTTGGCTGTGTTCGCTCCAGCGCTGTCCTCCAAACAGTCTCGTCCCTTCACCTGATGAAGGCCACTTGTGTTGTGGCCGAAACGTCGTGAGAATTGCATTGTTATTTTATTAATTTATTATTTTATTCTCATTCTACGTGACTTTACCGAAAGAACCAAAGAAGAACAAAGCATTTGTCTAATGAATATTTTAAATAATTTCACGAATGTTGCTATCGGTCTCACCTCATTAAACGAACGACCCACTCGGGTCTCCCATAAAAGAGTGCAACACTTTGTGTTGGAAACCCCATGGAAATGGATGTCAGAGCTATCCGAGATCCCTTCGAGTGACCTGTCTTCTACACAGTAGGAGGCAGCACTTTCCACCATTGGGAGTAAAAAAAAACTCAACACCGTCTGTTAATAACACTGTGGCTTTAAAAGGGAACAAGAGATATAGCTGACGTTTTGGACAATGGTCCTACTTCTTAGCACATCAGAGATGGCCCATTTCCCAAAAACGTCGCCTTTTGCATATTTTTCCTTAAGGCAATGTTCTTGACAAATATGTTGAGTGTTTTATTTAGCTTTTGCGCCACTGCCAACGCAGTATCACGAAATGTGTTTACTGGGATTAAAGTGTGCCGCATGACAAACCGATGTTTAATCCTCGCAGCTAAAATTTAGCCAAATTACGTGCAGAACGAAATTCAATGGATTTGCGTGTGTGTGCAGCAATGGGAGACCAGGCTAGTTTAACCACAGGTGGCTGAAACCTGGGTTTTAAATCCAGTGGCACTTCAGCGCTCTGACCTCTGAGCCACTCATTCACCTCTACAATACCAAAATTTTACGAAGGCGTCATAACCCGTAAAAGTTAAAAAACAAACACACGATGACAAAAATGAACAGTTGTACGAGTTTTATATAAACATATAAAATGCATTAGGTAAAACAATATCCTTACGTAGTAATTAGTAATACATTGACCTACTCTGGTTAAGTACATTTCGCTCAAAGTTATACTGTATACATTTTCAAAGAGTACATTAACCCAAATAGCAGTAAAGTGACAACGACACCAACGGTGTGTAGACGTTTAATACTCAAACCGCATAATTAATGTACTCCAACAACGCGTTAGCATCTTTGCAGGTAAGCAGATCGCATTCTTCCATGATAATATCATAGTATAATCCATACAAATGTTAGCATGAGACTAGTTCCTCTCCCCCTCCCACAAGCAGTTCACCAACCCCAAACTCTAGAGTGACATGGGTGTAATGTTCCGGAGAGCATACTGGGTAGAGCTGGGAGGCCAAACGTTGAGTGCAAAATATCAAATTGTCCACGTTGGCTCACGTCCTCGTGTCCTCCACGGGGATGGTGCCACATGTGCGGTGCCAGAAGGTGCGTGCGGGTGCGGTGTGTAAACGTGAACCCAAGCAACACCGCCACGTGGGACCGAATTAGCAGCTTGGGCTGCGTGAGATTGTTTTCTGGCAAAAAGAATTTGAGCAAAACAAAATCCTTCCCTGCCGTGATGATGGAATATAGCACGGTACGATGCTTTTTGCAGCAACAAAAAAGGTTGATGATTTTTTTTATCCATCCTTTGCTTTTATCCCCCCTTCTGTGTTGATTTTTCATATTTGCATTGTTTGATTAGTTGTGAAAGACAGCTTAAAACCCAGAGCGAGCCGTTTATTTGATCAAACACTACGTGCGTACAACACGTCTCGGTGAAAGCACGCCGCGGTTTCTGACGCGATACCCAGAATGGTTGACGTGGAACAAAATCTCATGTGCCGCCCCACATGTAAGATGAAGTTTAGGGGCTGGTCATGTTCGGCGGCTGGAGGTCCATCTGATGGAAGTACTGCTCCACCTGATGAGGAATCTCCTCCATCACCTGCTCCAGGAATTTTTCCACTGGATCCTGCGTCCACAGCCACGACAACAGGTGCACGACATGCAAGTACACAGCGATAGTGGTCAGCTGGTGCTATAACAAGAACAACGATCGTATTGCTATCAATGCCTGGGAAAGCAGGGAATGAGGGTTATCAGCTGATGTACAAACAACAACCAGAACATATCATGGAAAGATAAATATCTTACAATACCAGAGCAGGGGAGAACTGCATGTGAATGCATTGTACTGAGTGTTGTATTAAACTAACCAATTTTTGTTATTTTTATTTTACCAGGTTATCCAGCTCTTTTTTCAGAAGCGACCTGGCCACAAATGATAGCTCAACGAAATTAATCATCAAGTGGAAATTTATTGCAGGCAAATACTCGAAACGCATGTTTCTAAATGTGGAGGGAAAAACCGGAGGACCCGGAGAAAAATCCACACGACCACGGGGAGAATGTGCAAACTCCAAATATACCAGCGTCAGGGTCGGGATTGAACCCACGACCTCCTGCCTACCAGGAAAGTTAACATCTCGCCACCGTGAGATGTTAACGCAATTGACAAAAACTGAGACTCGTAGTATCTTGGGAAGGTTACTGAAATTCCAGCACAGCTACCTCAGAAAGAGGATGCCATGGGAAAACCAGGATGGAGATGAAAACCCTAGTGGGCACCATGATTTTTCACGCGGGGGCGTACCCTGGCGAAGTCGAGGTACGGCACGAACTGCACGATATCACGGAAGGCGTTCTCTCCCGATGGGGCCGTCAGGATGGCGTCGTCACTGTCCAGCTCCACGAGGTCCCTGAAGTCATTGCTGCCCACGCCCACGAGGACGATGGAGAGGGGCAGCTTTGAGGCCTGCACGATGGCCTCCCGTGTGGCCGGCATGTCCTTCACCTCGCCGTCCGTGATGATGAAGAGGATGTGATACTCCTGAGGAGGGCGGAGAAAGTAGCGTGCCTTTGCAGGATAGCGGGCGGCGGTAGATGAATCCACTTGCTGTAGCGTTATCTCCTGGACACTTCACTGTCGAGCGGGTTTGGAAGTTTTTTTTTACAAATTTGTCTGATTCACCAACTCATCGCTGCCACCGCATTGCTCAAAATTCACTTTGGAGGTAGAAGTGCCACTGTTGTCTTTGGCAGTCCGTGGGTAGGGAACTGACTTAGCAGTGGCATAGCTATCCAGTGCAACTGCAAATGGGGAGGCACAACTGCAGCGGGGCCCATGGGCTGGAGGGGCCCAGGCACGGGGCTATAGAAAGAATGGGGAAATTGGCCACAGAGTACCCCATGTTCATTCCTCACACCGTAGCCCATTGCCAAGCGCACTGCGCCAGTGTCACTCACGTGAGCCAGTTTACTCTGAAACTTGATTCTTTTAGCGGCGGTGGCAACGCGGTTGATGACCGGGGCAAGGTTAGCTGGCTCGGAGAGTTTCACCTTCGTCAGGCAAGACTTGTACGCTTTAATCAGTGCTTGCACACCTGCAAAGAGGACAATCGCACACCGCAAACATCACGGACAAATTATCAGGCAACGCGCCCAGCATTTTAATTTCTCACTGCGACGTTGCAGAGGAGAGGTTTGGTCTGTCAGACTGATTTCTAAAGACCCCCAGTAAAAACTTGTCAAAGACAAAGCAAAATAGAATAAAAATACGGCTACAATTACCATCAAAATGGAGGTTGTGGTGATTGTGGCGTTTTAAATCACACTGCTGCCCAACTTGTTATATCTCAATGCGGAGGACAGGAGTTTGTAATACATCTTCATAAAATAACTACAAATTTGGAGTGAATTCCATAGCTCATAATTGTATACCAATGAATATTTTAAACATTGTGTTATTCAGGCACTTACGTGTACTTAAGCGATGATCAAAATGACTTACCGTCGCAATTTGGGTTATTAGCGTTCAATGTTAACGGGAAATCTTGCGACACCTGCAACACAACAAAACTCGGACTGATAGAAGAACCAATTGTAAGTGACAATACTCAAATACATGTGCACGGTACGTCTCTGATCGTACAATTGCATAGTCTGCACTCTTCCTGCAGTCTTTTGTGATGCCATGGCACAAGATCTCAGTGTCTTACCTTCTCCTCGGATGGCAGCTGTGCCCCAAATCCATAAGCTGGAAACTGCTTGTCTCTGATTAGATAAAGGACAACACAGGAATGTGTACATCACACGCAGAAAGCTGCATTGTTTACGCAGTCTGCTCAGTCTCAAAATAAACATGCTATTTATATGACGACTACTTTTTTTGCATCATATCACGAAAGTTTTTGCATTATACGTTCCTGGCAAAAACTCAAGAGAATTAACGGTTAAATGCACCGCTGGGCAGATTTCCTGGGACTGTGTGCACATTTGACTGCAGGGAGAAGGAGAAAACAAATAAAAATGTCGGTGGGAAAAATGTGCGCTTTGCCCGCTTGCACGCCGGATATGGCCATTGGCCAGCTGGTGTACGCACGCGTCATAATACTGCAGGGTCCCACCCACGGCTCGGATGACCATCAGGTACTGGTTGGCGTCGTTGAACCCCGTGTGGTGCAAGGAGTCCAGTTGCGACGGTGGCTTGTTGGAGGCCGTGAAGTCGATCGCCATCTGGGAGGCGGAGCACAGAGAGGGCACGCGACCGGTGTGGGAACTGCGGTCACAAAGGTGGCAGCCTTGAGGTCACTGATCTGACGCTTTGTTGCTGAATCTTCATGGTATGCGCCTCTCGCGGTTGCAGGTGTTATCATGAACTCAATTACGTACAGCGCATATTGATCGACAACATGTATATGCTATTTCACCGGGTTTTTTTACTGTTTTATTTATATTTTAACAGGTAAGGCCAACTGAGCGATATAACTTTTTTTCAGAAGCGACCTGGCCGCAAATGACAGCTCAATGAAGTGGCTTATCACGTGGAAATTTATTACAACCAAATACTCTAAACGCACGTTGATTCTAAATGTGGAGGGAAGAACGGGAGGACTCGGAGAAAAATCCACTCGACCACGGGGAGAGAGAGAATACAAACTCCAAATATACAGCAGCAGGCGTCAGGGTCGGGATCAAACCTACGACCTCCTGTATACCAGGCGAGGTAGTTAACATATCGCGACCGTGGCGCCTTAAGAATTTATATGAAATTATAAATTAATGCCAATTTTCACCCTTTACGATATCCTGTTTTTGGTTTTGGGGCACTTGCCAACTCGTTAATAGAGCTACTCTGGATATGGAACTCCGGGACACCGACTGTGAGGGCACTCGTTAAGGGATGCGTCGAATAGCAAAATTACCAAGCGGCAAAAAACATTATCGCAGATGAACCAACGATGTAATGCTGATTAGTCGAGCATATAAATAACAGGACCTGTATTAGTGGCGCATTGCATGCTTGGGTTTCATAATGCGGTGTACAAGGGTCTGACTCGCGGTGTGTACATTATACAACATTGATTAAATTAATCACAAAAATAAATGATAAACTCGGATAATTTATATATATTGTATATGGGATATAACGCTGAACGTAATGATGCATTGATTCATGGATTAACACCGTAATATATGTGTTAAATCGTACGTTTGAGAATTAATCATTTTCAGTTTGTATATATTGTAATGAATTCACATAACCCCTGCAGCCACGAAGGACACCTATGTTAATCAATTTTCAAAGAATATATTCTTCATTCGAATCGCAACCCCATACCATGATAAGCCGTCATTATAATGCCTTACATATATGTCATTACGCTGTGTAACAAATGGATATTTTTGTTCCTGGGTAGTAAGTGTTATTTTCTAATTTCTTATGCCTCAAAAGTACAGAAAATGTCTATTATTCCCTCACAAACTTTGCTTTTGTGACCTGGACAGTGATATTTTGAAATGTACATATTTTCAATGAGAAAAATGGCCAAATGTGTCTTTTCGTTCACATAAAGTAAAAAAAGACAGCATACGAATCAAAATTTACATGTATTAATATTAAAGTAATACAAAAATTACTACAAAAGATTTATAAGTGAGTCGTTTTTCGAAATTGTTCCTCCCAACAGAGAACTTTATCTGTTGTGTCCAGTCCCGTCTGTGGTAGTGCATCTTGGTGTCTCAACCTTTTGTTAGTCATTTTTGAAATGACTTTAGTATAAATACATCTTAATATTGATGAATGTGTTTTTATTTCTGACTTCATGTGAACGAAAAGAAAATAGATAATATTTCAAAATATCACTGTCCTGGTCACAAAAGCAAAGTTTGTGGGGAATAATAGGCATTTTCTATACTTTTTAGGCATAACAATTACGAAATAACACTTATTACTACCCAGGAACGGCCGAGGCAGTCAGGGAAACGGCGACAATTCGCAGCGCGTCCTCAGGTTTGTGCCGGAACCCATTAAACCAATGAAGGTTCGGGACCTTAACCAACATGTACAACGCACGATCCATGGTTCAACACACGTACGGGTAGGGCAGGCGCATCGTCAACACGCCTGGGAGCTTACGCTGAATTGCAGCTTGCAGCCTCCGCGGATGTAGTCCAGAAAGGTGTACTGTCTGCAAATCTGCAATCAGGAGACAAAATATGCACTTCGCCGGTCTGTTTAGTTTTCGGGGTTGTGGTGTTTCACGCGGCGAGGTCCCCTGCTGCTTTCTCAAACTGCCCAACCCGGGTTTTTGCTTTGCTTTTATTTTGACAATTTTTTTTTATAGTTGTTTGTGTGCACTGTTTGCGTTTGTATGATTGCCATGTACAGCAGTATGAGGTGCTCCTTGATATTAAATTCCATATAAGTTCGGAGTTAGCTGCAGAGGTTCAACTTGAAAAGAACTTGAAAACACAACAGAGTGGGGTATTGCCGAGGGTAATTATTGAAAGGGGATTCTGGATCACAGTGATGAAATATAAAAGGGGAACAAGATTAGTACAGCAACCCCATAATATTCGTGGCGGGGGGGGGGGGTTCTCATCAGGCTTTGTGTACAGTATTTGCAAAAACATTTATTGGAGTGCTGTTTCAAATTGCATTTTAAATACTCGCAGCCAGAGCAAGCGACCGCCCGGCAAGAAGCCGTGAGGAGTGGGAGTGGGGCGGATCATGGGAGCGAAACTCCCCTCTGCCTCATCCGGGCCCACCTCTGTCTGCTGCACCGTTTACGTGCGAGTGCTTTCTCTCACACATTTTTGAAATTATGCACTGACGGTATATGATATCAAAATATTTATTTAATCATTGAAATTTCAATTTTAAATGTTTTTGTTCATGAATAATAATGCTTTAATTTTATCCATTCACGCTAATAGCATCCCATAACGCTGTACATTAATTATATAAGGACCAGATGCCATATACAGCCACTGCCAAGCAAAGAAAACCCCTACTACCAATCGATATCTAAAATGAATAAACAATTAAGAAATGCCACCAAAACAAAAAGCACAATCGACAAAAATGTATCACAACAAATAAATGATTCCATTCTTAAACGTAAGTCAAATAACACAATACCACTATAGAATAAATATATACATACGGTTTCTATGTTTAAAAGTAATCTGTTTACTTCCCTTAACGCTATTTTCCCATGAGCTTTGAGTATTAATATTCAAGCCGTTCTCCAGGAATGTATCCCCTGTAAATATTAAGTGTATACTGTATGGGGAGCTATAGAAAAACTTCATTTTCATAATGAAAAGCAACTTACAACTGTGCCTTGCACGGCGTGAGTTATGCATTAGAAATATGGCCATTAACAAAGGAAATTGAACAAAAACTGAACAGTGTGCAAAGAAGCGTGCGGAGATGCGTGTCTGGAATTAAACTAACGGAAAGAAAGAGGAACGCTGGGATTAGGGAAAAAGGAGAAATTAGATAACTGTTAAGAAAACTGGGCTTGGGCGGGACACAGCACTGGAAGGGTTGATGGATGAGGGTAAAGACCGGTGATGGAAGCCAAAGTACAGAACACACCCAATGTAACTACCGCCATGGAGATGTGGCGATGAGATTAGTTCATGTGCAGAAGTGAGATGGGAGGGAGGGAGTGATGGCGACGATGGCGTGGGGAGGCACTCATCCAGCAGCAGATAAACAATTTGGCGCTCTTGCTGCTGATTCTGATCATGCAATGTATTATTCATATTTTAAGAAATGCATTCTTTCTGTTGTACTTTGCGGCGACATCACTTACCGTACAGAGCACGACCACAAGTTGGCCCGAGTTCTTGTAGTTCGAGTTCTTTACGTTCCCAGGCAAGACAAGATCAAACATGACCTGCACGCAGTAAGAGGTCATGTCACGTGTTACTTTTACTCTCAGCAGTACAGGGTGAAGGTGCACAGCGTCGCCACTTTGCCTGCGCGTGTCTCGACTCGTTCGTTGCGTGCGCCGTCAGTGGCACGGCTCGGCTTCTGACGTTTAAAAACAACCAGAGCCGTGCCGGGCTGGCTCGGCACGGCACGGCTCGGCCCAGTGTGGTTTTGAACAGTGGGAAAAGAAGTATGCAGGTCTAACCGTGTTGTTCAGCTTGGCTTGGTTGAGCTGCATGACGGTGACAACGCACTCCCCGATGGGGTTGGATCGCCCATTCCGGTTCCAGTCGGCGCACACGACCTGCGAGCGCGAGGCGGGACGAAGTGTGGATTACGGTCGCCTCTCTCCGTTTTTCACTGGTGGGTACAGAATTGTCAAATTGGCGAATGATAAAAAGCATGGTCGTATTCTCTTTGTAAAGCCACCTCTGGACAAGGGCCTTCCCGCACTGTGCGACCCATAGCGGCTGCTAGACTATACTTCGCCACACTGGGCAGTGTGGGTGGGTGAATGCAGGGAGCATAGATGTGGGAGCATATAAGTGCGGTACAATTATTCGGCACTGATTTCTCCTGACAAATATGTAGTCCCGTGGTCTTTATGATCTATTCGAATAGAGGTTAATTGTAAAATACATTTAATGTAACAAAAAAGCATGTCAAATGTTTTGTAAAGAAAATGCAACTGGGATGCAATATTTAATTGACGTTATAGGGATTCCTCCCCATCACTGTTATAAACATGACGCTACTGTAATAAAACAACGCATTAATCACAGTGCACAAAGCCAGCAGTGGCTATTAGAGAGAAATTATTCCGCCTTGTAGTACGGCATGATATAGAACTTTCACGAGTCTAAAAACAAGGCAATTTTGATTCAAGTGTATTGAGCTATTTTTCTTACTTCTTCACGGACACCGAGTGAAAGCTTGTTGCCTTTGGAGGCAATCGAAGAATGAACGGTTCCGTCAGCTTCAGAAATTGGCCCGAAAATTCGTATGGCCATTGAGGCGCAGTTGGGCTGGAGCGATGGTGCAGTGGTTAGCGCAATGCATTTATGAACTCGGTGACCCTGAGCTAAATTTGCGACCACAGCTAACAACAGTGGTTGAGCGACATCCAAACTGATCTTGCCCCACCTCCTTCACCAACCCGTACTAACCAGCATGGCGAAATACAACCAAACAATCCTCATGCACCTCCGGTTAGCGCGGTTGGTTCCCGCATCTCGGATTTAGCACGGTTGGCTACGTACGGCGTGAAAGAAGTTTAAAATTAATACATTAATGTACAATATGGCGTGAGGGGGCCTATATCCAGCAGGACATTGACAACGCGCTGTCAGTGATTGTTATTTTTACCATTTGTACGTATGCATGTTGAACGTCTTTCACACCGTACATAGCCAACTGCGCTGATCGGAGGTGCGGGGACATCAAACTTAACGCAAAAACCAGTTCCAAATAAACGAGTTTTCAATCTGGATTTGGGAACACAGTGGACGGCAGTGACACCGACGCTCCCACACCTCAAACATTTGGCCGCTGTTGGACACACCGAATACAAGTGACTGTACTGTCACCTCTTCACCTCCTCGGCGACTTGACACAAGCCCTCAGGTCTAACACTGCCCTGTGCAATAATTATCGACCCTGCATTGTGAGCTCTTCTTTTATAAGACCGGTCATACCCAGGGATGGGGGTGTTATAACACACGTTAAACAAGTGAATCATTTGGCGGGACCCTGGGGTCCCGCAAAAATCAGGTCAATAATTATTATTTTTCAGTCCGCCCACTCGTGACCTCGACAGCAACGCGCCGCCCGCCCAGACTCACGCCAACAAGCGCCAGCAGCAGGCGGCGATCAACACGATGGGCGCCACCCCACCGGCCAAACGCAAGCCCCGGGGGGTGTCCGCCGCGGTCGCGCGCGGCGACGACGCCCTCCGTCAGTCGTCGATCCTCAGCTTCTTTGCCTAGGCGAGCCCGCCGCCCCCCAGGCAGTGAATTTAACGTGTTTATGTAATTTTTCAACTTTTTACATAATTTAGTGCCCCGAGTAGCTCTCGACGAGGCCAATCGATTGACGCTAGTTTTGTTGTCGGTAAGGCAAGACTCGCTACGCGGTTTTTCCCACCCCGGGGCAGTGATGGGACCCCGGGGTCCCGCCAATTGCTTCAAGTGTTGAACAACACTTAAACATCGCGGAATTGGGCTCTAGTTCTCGCCCACTATATATTTTAGGAAAGACTGCGACACCGCCTGTAACTTAATTGGCCGTAAGATCCTGCAATGAGGAACTGAGCCTTCAGCAGCTGAATCTCAAGTTCTATCCAGACCCCCCCCCCACTCTCCAACACTACGGGGCGACCAGGAGTCATTGCCAAACACCTGGACAATTTTGTAAACTAACGAAAGTCTGCCCACGCTCGGTGCGCTCTGCCCTTGGGCACCTCAGGTTGTGAACGAACGGCCTTCATCGTTGCTACACGCCATTAAAAGTGGCAAATGAACAAACAAACAAACACAAAACGGCTCGACGGTTTTTTAAACACGGGAGTGGTGCGGAAGGAAAAAGCACATTGATGCTCCCTGGCGGGTATTAATGGCAGCCAAGGCCCCGCGGAGGGCAGTTCGCTTTCGAGTCATTAATTATATCCACAAGCACATGCATCAGTCCCTGTATAGCCGAATTTATGTTATTATTCAGCCGAAAAGCTCTCCATCTCTGTGGCGGGATTTTTTTAATGCACTGACACGCCATTAATATCCACTCGGGGTTAAATTGTATTTTGTTACTGATAAAAGCTCAAAAGAATTTCGCTCGGGTCTATAATGCAGAATTTTTATGTTATATTTTGAAAGGCATGAGCTTTTTTTGTTATCGGGGGTGCCACTGGTGTTGAAAATGGCTGTTGGTGGCTTGTATTTCCCTGGTTGTGTATGCGCATGTGTGAAGCGGGAGTGTAGTGGTTATCGCACTGCGCTACGAACCCAGCTCCAACTATTTTCATTCCTGGCCACGGCCAACATCCATGGTAAATATCTGAACCGGTCCTGGCTCTCACCTGGGTCAACTCAGGCTTGTATGTATGTTGAACTTCTTTTACACAATACGTAGCCAACCGTGCTAATCGAAGGCGCGAATGAGCACCCGGTGCGGTGCGTAAACATCAGCACTGGGTAGAAAGAGGTAGCCGGGAGTGGAGCTAACCGCACAGCCCCCTTTGATGAGCTCACTAACAGCACTTACCACACGGTCTACTTAAAGGCTACGTGGGGGATTTGAACACGGCACAAAACAATGGTTTCGCAGGCACAGGTGCTCAGACTCAGTGCTCCTTTTGTCCACTTAATTGACGGAACGCAGACACCGCCGCTGGTGCTGTAGGGGAGCGCGTGGCGGCTGAAGTTCAACATACGTCTGTGTATGTTGAACTTCTTTCGCACCGTACGTGGCCAACCATGCCAATCGGAGGTGCAGAGGGTTATGGTGCGCGAGCGTAGGTGGCGGGAGGCGTTTGCGCTGTGCGTGGGGTGGGATTTGCAAGGTCATAACCGGGACTGCGGGAGACGCGGCACCTTTATGGGCTTGGCGATGTTCCCGTCGCACAGAGACTGCAGGTTCAAGACGATGTTCTTCCATCGAGGATTGAGGGTGTTTTTGTGGACCTGGGGAATGCAACACCGTGGAGCAGCAGAGTGTTAAACGTTTCCCCTTGTCCACTGAACAAAAACAAACACAGATGCCCCAGTTTGCTGCAATATGGATTTAAAAAATATGAAAAAAGGAGTGGCCTAAATCTCCCTAGCTTGAAATGTAATTTCAAGAAAAAACACTCATAAAGGGTTATTTAGGTGAACATTTACATGTATTCTCATCTATATTGGAAAAAAAAAACTTCCTGATGCAGAAAGGAACATAGGAATGTATGTACTGTAACATCATGTTCATATATTACATATATACATCATGATACTCCTCCGATTAGCACGGTTGGCTTTGTACGGTGCGAATGAAGTTCAACATACATACATAGATACATGCTAATTTATGGATCCTTACGCAGAGCATTACATGTAACAGAAAACAAACGAGGTTCTTGGGCAGCTCACGAGGCAAAATAAATGTTCAGTATGAACTTTAGACAACAGTCGTCTTGGCTGCCCACTGTGAGAAACAAAGCCTTAAACCCCCGACTTCTGAAGAAGATGCATCCATTGCGCCGGTTATTGATGAACAACAAAGCAAGGCGAGCAATGCGAGACGGTGATCCGATACAAACTTCTGGGGGCAGTGGGGGGGGCTGAGCATTTACGCGTATTAATTATTCATCCCTTGCCAAAAGGAAACACAGTGCGATTACCCCCCCCCCCCCCCCCCGATCACGTTACCGCGGCCCAACATAAGGTACAAGGTGATGTCGGAGCAAGGCGTGAAAACAGCAAAAACGTTCAGGGATTAATGGCTCTGGTTACGCTTGGGCTGAGTGTAGCTGCTGCTCGACCCTCGCAGTGCAAGCGGATTTAGTAGCCCCCTGTGACTTTTCTTTGATAACGGGCACGCATTGGTGGTGGAACAATGGAATTTGATCGGAGGGATGTTTTTGCGTCGCAAGACCGCGAGAGACGGTGAGGGTTTGGAGAGACCTTAATCCAGCAGTGGATAGTTTGTGGTTTTTCTGTTACACATTTCACGATTTTTCCATAGTTATTGAACCCAGGTATCCATTGAAAATATACCCTTTGGGGGTATCATTCCCAACTTGACCATCATCTATGATATTTGTCAGGTTTATTGGAAATAAATAAATACTTGTCAATATATCCTTTAGCAACAATAGGGCATTTGAGTAATGTGACGTGTTTCCTTAATGCCGGGAAGGATGCAAGCAAGTCTCATTGGGCCGTTATCTGGTCACAAGTCAAGGTCTACCACTACCCTGCCTACGAAAATCAGCTTGCAAAGCCACACAAAGACCCGGCATTGAAAACAAAACGAAAAGGAAACGGGCCTTACAAAAGCCATCACGTTTAATTTAATTTTCTTGATTCAAACAACATTCACGGTCACCGGCAGTGACTTTATGATTTTTGTTTAAAGCGGGGGTCCCCAACCCCCGGCCACAGACCGGTAGCGGTCCGTGGCCTGTTAGGAACCAGGCCGCACAGCAGCAGGAGGTAAGAGCGGTGAATCCGCGCGTGGCCCGCCCCCATTATTTTATTATTGACCACTTCCGTCCGCGCCTCTTTCCCGCACTGCGCCACTTGTCTCAGTCACAGTGTTGGTATAAAGCCCACAAGCTCTAACCCCTAGTAGCCACAATGAGTAAGCCCACAAGCTCTAACCCCTAGAAGCCACAATGAGTTAAAAACAAACGTCGCTGGAGAGCTTCTTTGAAAAGAGGGAAAGACCCAATGATGAACCACCCCCACCCCCAGTCCGTGAAAATATTGTCTTCCACGAAACCGGTCCCTGGTGCCAAAGAGGTTGGGGACCGCTGGTTTAAAGGACAGCGTGTCGCCACGCGATTATAACTTCACTCAACAGCAATGAACATCACACACTCCCCCCACTGCCCTTCGGTATTTGCAGAGGTGATTGTACTGCCCAGAATTTCACACGAGGCGGCACAACCCATGTTTGCACGGACTTAATTTCAACCGGGTCTATCCGGCTCGGGGTGGCCTTGAAACATATTCTCACCTGGGGACACCCACACCGACTGTTCCTCTAGCGATGGCTGTGGCTGCGAGTCAACAAATTGCCTATTCCGGTCTAACAGCGACCATTGAAAATATTTTAACAAAAAGTTGAGCCCCTGCTGTTTGCCACTTAATAATAATTATCGCCCGGCGTAAGAAGGCTAAACGAACACTCGAATTGTAAATATTGTGGGTTTACTCTCCAACACACCGGTGTGCTGAACTAGTAACTAATTGGCATGTTTTGTTTACGTGACAAACTTTACCAACTGGCTGCATCGGGTGGTGGCGGGTTGAACGACACTTTTATATTTACGCGATCTAACCCAAAAAAAACTCTTATGGATAAATTAACACTGTTGGTGGAACCATTCACCTCGCCCCACCCCCTCCTAAAAAGCGAGTTGATGAAAGGTCACGATTCAGGGTCACAATGTGGTTCAAGAACCGCTTCTTTTTGGTTTGTGGCGCTTGTGACTTGGCCTAAGCAGGATGAACCGAAGTATGGGACGTAAGGCAAGAAGGAACATGGATTATTCGGACATCAACACAAACGCATTGCTTTTCAAGAACCTTCATTTGCACAGCAGCGTTGTAGACACTCAAGAAAAATGCAACCCAAACACAAACTGCCCTACAGTATCTCGTAGGGATGCACTTACGCTGTGTGACATGCACTGCCTGAAAGAAATGCAAAGCTCAACTTTAAAGTGACTTTCAGGAGCACAACAACATATTCACTGTAGCTATTTATTAAACAATTCAGCAGTCGCACTGGAACTGCATCAAAAGAGTGCACTTTAATGAAGCTTCCAAACTCGTGTTGAACACCCTGGGACACACAGTCAAGGTTGTGTAGCTACAAGGTAAGAACAGCCTGCTTGTTTTTTTGCGTTTCACCTGCCTTTAATGAACACTCAAAGGTAACGGCAGCGCATTCATCGCTGCTCCCGAGCGCTCGATGAAATATATCCCAATGGTTACCACTAACAGGGCGCGCGTGCATGCGAGAAGAGGTGGAATTCCACGAAGGCAACCCACGGAGGGCCAGCACAACGTCTTATAGAAAGACGTGAGAAAAATAGTGCAGTGACCTTGAGGAACCCCGAAATATATTATCAGGCGGGGAATGGCGATAAGGTCAGCGCCGGTCCCTTGTGGCCTTGATGAGCCCGCAAGAGTGAAGGATATGTCCCGGTGCATTAACGGGGTGGGAGGTGGGTGAAAAGAGGCACTTTGTTTTTTCGTAAATAAGCTCGGCAGCGTGTACATCGGGAACGATGCGCTTGGGACGCGATCAAACAATGCAGCGATGTGCTCGAGAGCAGCGCTGGTGGGGGAGGAAGGATAAATAAAAAATCAGGATTCGGGGCCGTGCTGCGCAATCTTTGCCATCGATTGTCAACAGTGGTGGATTTCGCGTAATTTTACTTTGGCGAATGAAGTTCAGTTGCCCACATCTGGACAAATCTGATTCTTTTCGGTGGGGGCAACTGAAATAAACTTTCGGATCACAGACAGGTTACATGACTACCCAAGGTAGTGTAACTGTCCTGACCAATTAATGATTGTCCATCAAACATACTCTTCGACATATTTCCTGTTTTCTCTGGCTGGACACAACTCCGTCACTCTATTCCATTGCCGTAACGTTACTCATTGTAAATGTGTTGCCTGTGACAATCGCTAGTGATGATTGCCCGAGTGACTCTTGGCCTCGAGGTGTGTGTGCTTGTGGGGTCGGGAGGGCCGGTCCACATTAAGGAAATCAACTCTTGGCCTGCAAACCGCTCACCTCTGTTCGATATACCAACTTCCACTTCCCAATCGACGTTTGCTTGTACAGCTCCAAAAAAGGGTCTGACTTTCCAAACCAGTCCTGAAAATAGTAAGTAGGTGATTCAGCAGGTACGACACAATACATCCGAGCTGGAATGTCGCTCATAAACACAGTCTGTTCTCCTATAATGCGGTAGTTGCATTCCTGAAGAACACTGCATTATGGAAAAATCGCGTTATAACCAAAAAATATATAATATAGGCTAAAGCACAATCCGCGATAATGCGCGAGATGCGTATGTAGGCTGAGCAAAGACCCAGGCACGTGGGTAGCATCTCGAATCATCCGGCAGCATCTCGCCATGTATGATGCTATGCTGAGGCACGACTTTGTTCCGTTCACTCAATCGCGTTATAGCCAATTCGCATCTGCGTAAAAAAAATAAACGTGTTCCCTAATGCATTAATCGCGTTACAGCCAATTCGCGCTATGACAACACGCGCCATTATAGGAGAACAGACTCTACGTATAAATGCATGTGTTTTATTACTTTAAGCATGCAGAGGTGTATGCTTCTTTGGAAACTTATGAGATTTTGTTCCACATTAATGTGTTGCCTTTCATCCAGCCCCGCTCTCTAGAAATACCCCAACCCACTCTCGTCTCCCCTTCCAATATGCTTTGTCTGCCTCCTTCATTCTATCATTTTGACCCCGGTCAGCTTTCAATAACCAACCGATGTTTGCATAACTCTGATGTGCATTCCCGTTATGCCCCTCTGACAGATCAGAGAACATGCACAAGTTAGAGTCATCATATTAACTGTGAAGGAAAGGGGGCTTGGGAAGAAGACGTCAACAGAAGGGACGACAGTGGTCCGGACCAAAGATGAATTTGCAGCCAAAGGAGCAGGGGCGGAGCCACAGGGGGGGCTGAGGGGGGGGGGCTCAGCCCCCCCTGAAATTTTGGGAAAGTCGGTAATCGGGATAACCGGATATCTGGCTGCTGCAAAATGCTGCAGGCTGCCACCTTGTGCTGCCCTGCAGGCTGCCACCTTGTGCTGCCCTGCAGGCTGCCACCTTGTGCTGCCCTGCAGGCTGCCACCTTGTGCTGCCCTGCAGGCTGCTTGAGCGGCAGCCTTTCAAACTTACCGAACTTATTAGCCACATCAGCGGCTCCGACCTATTAATAAAGTCCGCGTTCAAATCCAATAAAATTTGCTTTATACATTTGTGGCACCCATTGGAAAACATAAACACTGAGATATCTCAGAATATTGAAGTCAGCCCCCCCAAAGTCAAAACCCTGGCTCCGCCCCTGCAAAGGAGAGAACACACCAGCGAGCAGTCCACGGTGGAGATGGGAGTGATGGAATCAACCTGGAGTGAATTAACTATGTGGATTTTTGCTTCGCAGAACCGTGACAGATGGTGACGGAATGGGGAGGCCTTCATCCAGCAGTAGATGCATCATAGATGATGATGTTGAGGAATGATACCGACAAGCCAAATAACGTGCTGCTCCTCCGAACTCTTGGCAGGTGGGATTTACCTGATGATATATCTCTGCGCATCATTTAATTTTCACGCGTGCCTTTACCTAGAAAGAGATCTCAAAGATTGTGCTCCCATCTCGGTGCCCAGCAGAAATTGGCATGGCGACGGAAAGTGAGCAGAGCTCGCAGAAGGAGAGGGGCGTTGGTCGCGTCGATGATGACACGACCTTCGGGTGTAACAACCTACCTTCTTGTCCAGACATTTCCCCTCGAGTTGCAGGGTGATGAATTGACAGTCGGAGATTAACTGAGCCGAGAGCTGCAAACAGAGGGCAGAAAAAACCCATCATTGCTCATGCTGCTGTAGCACCATATTGAACAAGCTAGTGCCAGACAGACACTGTATCTTCCAAATACTGAGCAATTCAGGGGTGGGGTTTTACCTATTTACACATTTTTACAAAACCCCATTATATCACGAACATCACATTAGTCACATTCACAGCGTGTAATGTTATTTTTGAGCACTCAAAAAATTCACGTCGCATTGAAACACACGTTGTCTGTAGTATTAAGGTGTAAAATAATTTAACACATGAAAAATATAGTTACTTACGAGTTACGAACCCGGCGACCCGAGTTCGATTCCCGCTCACGATCAACATCAGTGACAATTATCTGAAACAGTTCTGGGCCATCCCTAGATCGACTCAGCCTCAAATGAGTACCTTGGTGTGATGTGTAAGCATCGTCACTGGGGAGACAAAGGTGGCCGGGTGTGGTGCTAGCCACCCACCCCCTGGTGTGCCATGTCGGCCTTCATAGGTGCTAACTTAAATTTTGATTTAAAACTTTCGTGACTGCAGGAATTCATATTCTTTGGTTCTTTCGGTAAAGTCACGTAGATATTTTTTTTAAAATTACGAAAATGAAAATAAAGTGATTAAAAATATCACGACGTTTCGATCACCACACAAGCGGTCGTCATCAGGCAAAGGAGTTCGCCAGGGTAGGATGGCTCCTTCCTTGGTAGGAGCCATCTGAGGATCCAATCAAAACCATCACCCTGCCATACATAGCAGGGGTAACCAAACATATTTCCAAAATCATGAACAAACACAAGAACCAGGTCCGATTTAACACAGTACATAACATTCGTGATCTGATCCCATCTGTGAAGGACAAGATTCCTGACAATATCCCAGTGTCTACAAACTAAGCTCTATCTGCGGCAGCAGTTACATTGGGGAAACTAAGCGACATGTCTCGGACCGTGTTTGTGAACATAAGGCAGATTTCAAACACGGTAGGACCAATACTTGTGCCGTGGCTGATCATTATTTGAATGCGGCTGGCTCACACGAAATGTATTTCTCTAAGATGATGGTTCTTTGCAAGCCTACTGGCTATCAACAAATATTCGTTCATGAAGCCATCCATATATACAGACACAACTTCAACTGCGAGGAAGGTTATAGACTCAGTAACCATTGGAAAGATCAACCACTTTGGGTCATGCCTTGACTTGTGTTTCTTTGTCAATCAACCTCCACCGTCATCAGTGTGGTGTGTGCAGGGATTTATTGGCGGCCCTTTGCCGCATTGGCATTGTTGCTGCACTGGCATTGCTGCTGCATTGGCATTGGTGCTGCATTGGCATTGCTGCTGCATTGGCATTGCTGCTGCATTGGCATTGTTGCTACATTGGCATTGTTGCTGCATTGGCATTGTTGCTACATTGGCATTGCTGCTGCATTGGCGTTGCTGCTGCATTGGCATTGTTGCTACATTGGCATTGCTGCTACATTGGCATTGCTGCTGCATTGGCATTGCTGCTGCATTGGCATTGCTGCTACATTGGCATTGTTGCTACATTGGCATTGTTGCTGCATTGGCATTGCTGCTGTATTGGCATTGCTGCTGCATTGGCATTGCTGCTGCATTGGCATTGTTGCTGCATTGGCATTGTTGCTGCATTGACATTGCTGCTGCATTGGCATTGCTGCTGCATTGACATTGCTGCTGCATTGGCATTGTTGCTACATTGGCATTGTTGCTACATTGGCATTGTTGCTGCATTCGCATTGCTGCTGAATTGGCATTGCTGCTGCATTGGCATTGCTGCTGCATTGGCATTGTTGCTGCATTGACATTGCTGCTGCATTGGCATTGCTGCTGCATTGGCATTGTTGCTGTATTGGCATTGCTGCTACATTGGCATTGTTGTTGCATTGGCATTGTTGCTACATTGGCATTGCTGCTGCATTGGCATTGCTGCCCCGCCCGTGCTCCTGGTGCTGTTGATACACGTGGGCTACGCCCATCCCCAAGCCTTTATAAACAGTTTGCTTTCAGAAGCTAACTCCTTTGCCTGATGACGACCGCTTGTGTTGCGATCGAAACGTCGTGATATTTTTATTCACTTTAATTTCATTTTATTATATATTTTTTCTTTCTAAGTGACTTTACCGAAAGAACCAAAGAATAGGTGCTAACTTCACCTGCCCAAACAGTCCATTAAGGCTATACAGGGGACCTTTGTCTTTGTCTCTCACCAAAATATTACCCGTACTGTTGGGTGTGCCATTCTGCATCAGGTTCAGCGTGATATTTTTCTCGTACATGATCTGTGGGATTTAACAGAGCAGTGAGATATAAAAAAACAGAAATAAGTTATGTAATGTATAAGTCTAAAATCTTAATGCAAATATTCGTTATTTATGATAAAGTGCCGTGGAGGGGATGCACAGCAAGCTAACACTCTATAATTAAGACCAAATAGAATTATTTTATGATTGTCACATTGTAATGATGTGACTTTAGGGATTACACGAGCAGGATAATAATTACGTTTTTAAATTAAGCATGCACGTACATACATACACACGTGGTGGAATAGTAGTGCAGTGGTTAACATACTACGCTATGAATTCAGCTATTTGAGTTCGACTCCCAACCCCGCATTAAATCAACGGCGAGTGATATCTGAACCGGTCCAGGGCACAGCTGGTTCACCAACCAGCATTGTCATGCAATGTTGAAGTCTCATCTAAAACGGTCATGACTGACAGAATGGTTAGGCCTCCGTCCAGTTTAACGAGTAATAAGCTTTCACGACCAATATTATTATTATTATACGTTAGATCATGTAAATGTGTTGTTAAACCCGCCACGATCCAACGCAGCAAATTGGCACGGTTTGTCACGTAAACAAAAACATGCCAATCAGTTACTAGTTCAGCACACCGGTGTGTTGGAAAGTAAACCCACAACATTTACAATTCGAGTACGACGTTAAACCTGTAATTACAACCAGCCTCATCTGGCGACAGCCAGAATTGTGGAGAATTCCTCCTGTTTCGCTCTTAAATAGAGGGGGTAAATGTGATGTCGCTGTGAGCCAATCAAGTTCGAAGACCAGAGGAGGGTGAATGTAGTCATATAAATGACAATGGATATCTATTATTGGTTGAGTTACTCACAGTTAATTAACATACATAATGTGTGCACATGTATGCGCATTATGTATGTACATCACGTATGTACATTGCGTATGTACATTCTGCAGTTTTTTTGGCCCTAAAAATCGCAATACCTATTATTGGCTGCTCACAGTTAATCATCATCGATGTATGGTGACCTGGAAAGGCATGCAGTTAGATTGCATTACTCGATAATACGCTTCCAAGCAGCACCAAGCCTGTTGCTATCAGAACGGTTACATTTTTTTTCTCTAAATTTCAATATATTATCTGATCAGTCTTGGCCAGTAGTAACTAGTAGTGACTAGTTTAAAAATAATAGCAATAACCTCCAGTCCTTGTCAATCCACTGACAAAGCACCGGAAGTTATTGCTATTATTTTTTCATTCACACACAGTGGGTATGAATTACGTCAACTTTAAATACCAATTAATGCTTCGTCAAAGCGGATTTACAAAATACTTCATCAACTTTGGCCTTGGTATGAATGCCTGTTGATTTGGATAATTGGATTGAAGAAAAATAACAGAATGTTAATTAAAACGTTGAGATTAGCGGACCTGCTTGCCCACATACCTCCTTAAGGGTGGCCTTCGTCTCCCCGACAACATTTTTCTTGCCGCTAATAACCACGAACTTTAATCTCTGCTCCTTAGAGGCATCATAATCCAAGTCCATTTTGTGGGCAAAATGTGGGTTCAGGTCTTTGTTGATTGTCTCTGTTCTGAAAATCTGAGCACACACAACAGGGCAGCTTTAGGATAAAAAAACTATAATTTATTATTATTTTGAAAGAGAAGACTCACTGAGCTATACAGATCTTTTTCAGAAGCGACCTGGCTATCACAAATGTAAGCTCAACAAAGTGGCTTATCATGTGGAAATTTATAGCAACAAATAACTCCACATCTCCTTATTTTGCCCCAAAGCTGTTCAAATTATTATAATATAGCAACATAGCGTACAATAATAAACAATGAACATGGATAGGCATAGTGGTAGTGTCTTACACCGATCATCCCCCTACTGACCTATGCTGGCCTAGCAAGTGCGACCTCGAAAGTATCGAGTGAGAAATTAAGCCCTGGCTGCAGGGCCGTCCATAGAGGGGGCGCGGGGGTCGGGGCCAGCCCCACCGTGTCGTCGAAGCACGGGGCCCCCCAAAAGCGCGGGGCCCGGGGCGGTCGTCCCGATTCGCCGTACTCCCTAGGGACGGCTCTGCCTGGCTGTGCTGCGTTGCCCCACCAGTAACACCGGTGTCAAGTACCTCGTTCCATTGGTCAACATTACTATCATACTCTTGCACGATGACGTAGAAGCTGGGGTCGTTAAACCAGCTGCTCGATTTGACGAGGTCGGTGCAGCTGATGGATACCTCCAGGTGTCTGCTCTGCGGCACATCTGGAGGCAGAGCCTCAGCCATCCTCCCTGGGGATCTGCAATGGATAGAACACACACACAACAGTCCCCCCCCCAGTATCATAGTTCATAGTTTCATAGTTCATTTATTTGGTATAGCCCTGTCAGCCATTCGGCTCTTGAATCGGGTGCAACCGCAACAAACAAAAAAACATCAACAAGAAAACATCAATTATGTGACTGTGCAAACAGAAAATCCAGGAAAAAAAAAACATCAAAAATATTCCTGAAATAGCACCGTACACCAACGCTGTGTGCAAAAAATCCCAGTGGGATGCAAATCAAAATAACAACAACAACAACCACAAGACAACTAAGATTAAGGACATCAGTCTAACTCCATATACAATAAACAAAAACATGGCCAAAACAAAAAAAAAAGTTTTTGAAATCACCAAAATAAAAGCCATAAATGCAATGTTACAGTGATCATAGGGACTGTGACCAAATTTTTAACAATAAATTACATAAATAAATTATAACACCAAAATCTAGAGCCATATTTTAGGCCACTGAATAGCAGTGGCAGCTAGGGGTGTACAACTCCTCTAGAGCAGTTTTGAGTGAAGATCTCATAGGTAGTGATTCAAGTTGCAGTTTATTGGCAATAGCATTCCAGACCCTGGGGGCATCAATAGCAAAGGCCCTTCCTCCGGTTTTTGTACGGCAATAGGGAATGTGAAGCTGGTAGATGAGCGAAGACCTGAGGTCAAATTTGTTCTTTGAAACAGAGAGGAGATCCAGTAGGTAGTCTGCGGATTTTTTTGTAAGTACATCGTGAATAAATAAGATCTGGTGCACAAGCCGTCGAACATTAAGAGATGTTAAGTTGGACCCAATGTAGAGATCAGAGTGGTGAGTCCTATATGGGCAGTTCAATGCAAATCTTAAGGCCGAGTGATAGATGGAATCAAGCTTTTTCAGTACAGTACTTGGGGCTGATTTATACACGATGTCACAGTAGTCAAGTAGAGGCAGTATGGTAGCTTTTATCAATTCCAAACGGAACATTGGAGGGAAGCAATGCTTGTGTCGATACAGAAAACCTATTTTTATTTTTGTCTTTTTACCAATATAATCAATGTGATCTTCAAAATTAAGTTTTGAATCCAGGATGACCCCAAGATACTGATAGATCTTAACTTGCTCTATTTGATAATTATTCAAGGAATGTAATTGGGGAAAAATAACTTCCTGCTTTAGTCACGGTGAGAAGCATAGCACCTTGGTTTTGGAGGTATTCAAGACTAGTTTAAGAGAAACTAGCTAATGTTGTAGTTTCTTGAAATACCCTGGAGCTTAGCAATCACGTCATCCGGAGAGCGGCCAGCAGTAATCAGTATCGTGTCATCTGCAAAAAGATTAACCCTGGAATGATCCAGGCCAGTGCCCAAGTCATTGACATAAAGAGAGAACAAGAGGGGGCCGAGGATGGAACCCTGTGGAACCCCTTCTGTTATCTTAACACTGTTTGACCTCCAACCATCTGTGAATACAGTTTGGGTACGAGAAAGGAGGTAATTTTGTAACCATTGTACTGTGTACTCGGAAAAACCGAGGCAAATTAGTTTACTAAGCAGGGTGTTGTGGTCTACTGTATCAAAAGCTTTGGAAAGGTCAAGAAAAAGACAGGCACAGTACTGCTTATTATCAAGGCTATTGTAAATTTGATTCAAAGAGTCTAATGCAGCAGATGTGGTGCTGTATTTTTTTCGGAACGCAGATTGCTTTAGATGTAGTAGATTGTTGGTGGACAGGAAACTGCTTATTTGGAAGTTCAATAATTTTTCAAAAATTTTCATAAATGGGGACAAAATTGAGATAGGTCGGTAGTTATTGGGATCATCTTTAGGGCCCCCTTTGTGAAGTGGACGGACATAGGAATGTTTCCATTCTAGAGGAACTGATGCTTCTTTGATGGGCTATAGGTTTGAAAATATGGGCTATAGGTTTGTATATTAGGTGACCAACAGTTAGTAGAGCAAAGACGGGAAAACTATCTGCTCCGGTAGAGGAGGAACCTTTGAGGTAGGACAGTTGTTTCAGAACATTACTTTCGTGGATTGGTTGGAAACTAAATTCGTTTAATGTTTGGACAGGGTGTAGGAATTTGCAGGAGCAGGGGTGACTCCCAATACATTATCAAAAAGATTACCAGCTTCAGAAAAATGAAGGTTAAAATTGTCAACTATTTTTGGGGGATCTGAAAAATATTCCCCATTTCGGTTAAGCTCAACGGGCAGATTGTCTGTTTTGGATGCCTTTTTGATAGATTTGATTGTTTTCCAAAAAATCCTGGCATTTCCATGTGATTCCAGGAGAGTGGAGGAAAAGTAGGCATTTTTTGCATGCCGTATTTTTTTTACGCATCTATTCCTTAAAATCCTGTATTCTAGCCAGTCATTTACCAAATTACTTTTCTGAGCACATGCCCAAGCCTTGTCCCTAGTTTTCATGAGCTTTGTAATCAAAGGATCATACCATGGTGGGCGGTTGCCTTTTATTTTAAATCTAACCAACGGAGCATGTTTGTTAAGAATTTGGAGAAACGTGTACCTGAAAGTCTCCCAAGCCGTAGTCAGGTTGGGGATATCACAGACCTTATCAATATCCGAGTGAAGCACATCATTTGTAAATGCCTGAGTGCTGAAGTGCCTCAAAGAGTGCTTCTCAACAATTTTAGGGGGGGCTTTGGGTTTGGCTGATGATCTCACCCCAAAAATGAAGGAGTGATCACTAAGGTTATTACCCAGAACACCAGTCAGTGCGAAATTGTGAGGGGCATTTGTCAATAGGACGTCAAGCAGAGTTGACTGTCCCGGATTTTTTAGGTTGGGTCTTGTGGGGACATTTATTAATTGAAACAGGTTAAATTTATCTGTAAAATTTGTGGCCACGGCCGGCGGGTTTAGCCAATTCCAATTTAGATCACCCACTAAAACTATTTCACCTTTAGGGAGGCCCCCAAAAAGCTCTCTCAGTGCCGATGCAGCTTCAACATCCTTCCCACAAGGCGGTCTATAGCAGCACACTACCAATATCTGTTGATTATTTGGGAGAGTTATTCTGAGAGCCAAACCTTCAAAGCAACATTTTTTAAACAAGGAGTGAGCTAGTGAACATGCAATAGTATTACGAACATAGATGGCAATTCCACCTCCTTTAGGTCCTCGGTCAAGCCGAAAAAGGTTGTAGTTGTCAATCGTAATCTGCAAGTCATTGACGGCAGGAGTGATAAATGTTTCTGTTAGGCAAAAAATGTCCGGGTCAAGATTTGCCACTTCTAGTTTTAGTTTACTTAATTTAGTCACAAGCCCTCTGATGTTGACATGCAGAACACCAACACCTTTTCTGCCAGAAAAATCTGCAGAATTAGTAGCCTGTATCGTGATCAGGATGCCATGGTCAACCCGTTGCTGGATTAAGTTACCCGACGACACCCCAAGCCGACACTACTTGTCACAATCCAGCAAAAGAAATCATTTGTTGAACAAGCCTGAATCTGATGATGAGACCGAGAAGGGCGAAATCTGTCCAGAGTATGATTGCTTAAACAAATGCTGCTGGATCAAATTTGTCCGGAAAGTGATTATTAGGTCGACGGCTGGTCTGGCCGGAACCACGCTGGGCCATCCTCATCTCCCCAGTGCTCATGTTGTCCACACCGCACCAGGAACTAAGGCCGAATCGACCTAGGGTAGTTACAGGACAAGCACTAGTCCTGCTACCGCTCTCCACTGAATTAAGCCGGGGCCGAGAATTTGACTCAGGTCGCCGGGTTCGCTAGTGCATTACAAGGCGGTCCAAATGTCTTGTGACCCCAATTAATTGACTCCTAACTTTTTCCTTTAGCATATATTCTTTAAACCTCGCTTAAAAAATATATTAAGCTTTAGAGACTTCAATGGGGTCACGAGACGTCTGGGATCATCCTGTACAGTGATACTGTACACCAGTGATCTTCACTCATTTTCAGAGGGGGGGCCCACTTTCGCAGATAAAACATCAGTGTGTGAGGGGCCGCCACACATTTGATACCTTTGTTGGGTTTGACAGCACGATAGGGGGTGTTTTCACGTGTTGTGTATTGTCGGATGCCGCACGTCAGGGGCCGCACTAAAGGCCACCAGGGGCCACCAGTGGCCCGCGGGCCTTACAATGAAGAACGCTGTTGTTACACTAACTACTGCGCCACCCAATCGAGAGAACACACACACTGTTCTTCGTAAGCATGCAGTGAGCTAACCTTAATTACAAACAGCAGAGTATCAAAGACAATGCCAAGACATGGCCTTACAAGGAAATGTAAAGCCTCTCTTTACGGAGTACCCTCTATTTTGACCCGGTCCCTCCCGACTGGACAAATGTGAAAAAAGAGCTTCATAGCTCATCGAGTTTTTCCAGTCGACATACATATTCTGATTTTGAGTATGCCATATGTTTGTCCAGGGAAGTGTGATTGAGTCTAAGGACTCTTTATTTCAGGAAGGCCCTACATTGTGATGTTTTTTCTTCTTTCCAATTCAAATATTGAGTGTTTGGCATATGGAAGGGAATTGGTTTACAAGAGGCTAACACCCAGGCTATGCGCAAAACACATTACTGCAGAGGGGGCTGGTAGGAACGTTGGGTTGCTCGGTCAATAGCCAAGGTCAACGGCGGCACGTGGTGTATTCCGCAAATATGCCCGACTGTGAGGGCGGGCACAAGCCAGCGTGAGTAGGTCAAACGTTGAGTTTTATAAGGGCACCACGGGGTGACCAGCCCCTCCCCACCCAGCCCCACCCTCCCCACCCAGCCCCTCCCCACCCTCGCCTCCCCACCCAGCCCCACCCTCCCCACCCAGCCCCTCCCCACCCTCCCCTCCCCACCCAGTCCCTCCCCACCCTCCCCACCCAGCCCCTCCCCACCCTCGCCTCCCCACCCAGCCCCTCCCTCCCCACCCAGCCCCTCCCCACCCTCCCTCTCCACCTAGCCCCACCCCTCCCATTTTTGTATGCACGACGGACACAATAATCCCCTGTGGGCTGGTGAAACCAGGAGGTTCCTACCAGTATTAGTTGGTTATACTGTACTGCTGAGTTGGCAGTGGTGCACAAGCACAAATAGCAAATAACTCAACATATGTCAATAACACTGCGGCCTTAAAGGAAATTACCTACCATAATCACCCAGAAATGTCTGTCCGTCCGGCGCGTGACGTCACTCCACATGAGGCCCCCACCCACTGATGAGTGATCAACAAGGCCGTGGGAAGTTGTCTGCGGGATTGTTGCATTTCCAACTTGTTTTTTTTAAATAACAAAACAGCAGATTCCCCACTGCCAATTGCACAACTCTTTACCCTATCAAAAGGGCAACTATAGAAAAAGCAAGTTCTATGACTTTTAAATAAACACTTTACGGAGCTTTTAGAGTAGTTTTAATCCTGTCCTGAAAATAGTTTGGTGTACGTACGGTGGTTGGCGAAAATTGTTTTGAGTGTTTGGCGGTGGGGTCCGTGGGTCCAGAACTGTTGTTGGGAGCCACTGCACCCAGGACTAGGGAGGTCAACTCCCTCATTGGGGGTCGACTGGCAACCACGTCAGCACTCAGCAGCATTTGTGTGGCAGCGTTTAACAGGCCTAACTGCTGGTGAGACTCAGAGAGTCATAACACATCTCGAATTTGCCTGCAGAAACCAGTACTGACTGCTATAATTGTCACTGGTTGCAAAGGCACATTGCCTGACAGACTATGGCAATGTGATTTAAAAATATATATCTTATGTTTACATGGCGAGTGGGACTTCACCCTTCACCTGACCTGTCCCCCCTGGATATCCGCAGAGGCAATCACTGAGCCGTCTTCATCCTAAAGGTCCTCTAAAACAAATCTAACAATTTACCTAAAGGGCCACTTAGTTCCTCTCTCTCTCCCGTAGCCTCAAAAGTGCCCCCTGATTCCTAAAACTTTGTTTTGTAAAAAAAAAGTCTTGCTGCTCCACGTGCCTTAAACACTGTTGCCGCTCATCTGCAGTCTTTGTTCAATCCCCTCATCACTTCCTCTCTTCCCTCTTAGGCCAAAGCACAGAGGAGACTTGGGCCTATAACCAACTTATTTCAGCTGTCCCTTGCTCCCGCATGTTTGCGCGTGATTCGTTTACGATATGCCTCGTTTGTTACTTGTGCAAATTCCCTAAGGACCCTGCGCTCGTTTTCTGCGATATCGATGGTTTTCCGTGTTTGTTTTTTTTGTCACTGCTGTCCTCACGGCACCGCGGACCTCCCGTGCAAATTCGCCAGCGAATTGGCAAAAGCAGAACCCCATCCGTGTGACACACCAAACAAACTGAAACTCACCTGCTTGTTTCGAGGCACTGACGCCGCAGCTCTGTGGCGTGCGACTGTGCTGATGATGCAGGAGCGCGCGGAGGAGACACCGGAGTCCCAGGTTGAAAGTGGCTCCTCGGGTCGGCAAGTGTGGTCTGCCTTCTGTGACGACAAGCGTTATTAGCACGAGGAAGTGGACGCATCGGTGCCTCACCCACGCACAACTTTTCTCCGTCAACAAGAGATGTATGAAGGCGAAAAAGAAAATACCAACCTTTATGACTCATCGAAGAAAATAAAAAAATCCTTGGGTCTTTCATGTATTTCCCCGGTACGTGGTTGGGTCAGTTAGGTTTGCAAGGTGGGTGCTTGACAATAGCATCATGAACAGGTATGTAGAATTTCCATATCCCCATGGTGACTCCCTCTAACCCTGTCCACAAAATGCAAATTCAGCGTCAGAATCTCGAGTGCTCAGCCGCTGGTGCCAATTTAACAAAGACAACATTGCACATGGAAAAAAACATTTAAAATAACAAGTGCGGTCATATTAATATAAGCAATACAAGCACCCAGGTATTGACACAACACACTCGTAACACTTTACGTACGTTGAACTGCGCACCGTACGTAGCCAACCGTGATAATCGGAGGTGTGGGATAAGTACAGCGAAATAAACCCGAAAGCAGTTCTTACATTGCGTTCACATAATTATGTTCCCATGCTAATAATGTACAATCTTGCCATCGCTCATGATGTATATTGGGCATATATGACTGAGAGGTGTACTCCATTGCATATGCGTGCACTTTGACCTGCCTTTATTTAACAAACGGGATTCTGCGACCAATGTTATTATTCAATCAAAACAAACTGGCACGTTCACATGACAATTATTTCACCGCGTCGCGTAGAGAGGGATTACACACGACACACATCGGCATTGTTCTCACGTGATTTGACCCCCCCTCCCCAAAAAAAATAGATGAATCCTAGCTTTATTTTACAACAATCTCGATTCGTTACGAAGTGGCGTCGACGTCACCAACGCCAGACTCGGTGCATCTTGAGGCCACGTGAAGTGTGGAAGGCTCTCTGCTGACAGCTGACGGGACAGACCCAGCCTGTTACGGCTTGACAGATACAACCATCGGTGCTCTCCGCTTGTCAACTAACTTGCGTTGTAGCCGCCCGGCATAAATCAGCATCAATATTTCGTTGTCCAGTCTTATTCTTAACTAGCCGTACTACCCGGCATCGCCCGGGACTTGGATTCACCACGGGCGGCCGCCTTTGTCTCCCCAGTGGCGATGTTCGCACACCACACCAGTTACTCGTTTGAGGCTGAGTCGACCTAGGAGAGGCCCAGGACCGGTTCAAATCATCGTGACCGGTGGTGGCCGCAGCGCAGCGCGCTACCCACTACAATACAATGCGTTACGCTTCCACGTGCACGGGTCACATGACCGATCTGACATCACAACTCACTTGGCGTGCAAAAAATGTATGCATTATTGAGCTCCCCCCCCCCCCAAAAAAAAATACCATTGTGTTTTTATAATTTTCGCATGGTGTACAGTCTGGAAAGTACCCACATGGCAAACTTCAAGTTTGTTGCATGTCGGAAAGTACGCTAAACATTTTGAACAGACACACGTATTCACAACTTTGCCTTTTCTATATATGGAGATTAAGGGCGGCCAGGAAACACACGTGAATGTTAATAATAGATCTATTTCATTATTTTGACCACGAGTGAACAACAACCAGAAATGAGGGACACGCTTTAAGATAACGTTTGACTGATGTAACAATTTCTTGCGCTCTCAAAGCTGCACCGGGGAGACCGAAGCATTCACAGGTTTTGATTTGATCGGACGTGGGAGAAACCTTTACGAAGGAACATATTTCGCTTCAGGGGTCCACTTAATAAGCTAGCACCATTTAGGTGCTGAGCCCAAGTCCAGGTTTCAGACACCACCACAATTAAAAACTAGATTATCAAGTGTAGCAAGTTTATGGTCTCAGATAGGTCATTCATGTCTTTACAGAAATCACGTCACGTTATATTTTCTTTCTCCTTAAATTTGGTAAAATTCCAACTCAGATCATTAATAGCATTTTGACTTCATATAATAATAGGGAAAAACCCCTATTATTATATGTTGGTACTGGCAAAGGAGGTCTAATGGTGTAGATGCTTACCTCCGAGCCCTCATTACTTTGATAGTGGCATTGTCTTTGAGCTGTACGCCTTTTGGCGTCCTCTGCTCGAGCACCAATTGATACGAGGCTCAAAAGAAAGCCGTCCCTTGGTGTGGACCAATTAGTTTCAAGGACAATGCATATATTATCATAGTTTTTTTTTGTTTGCATTTTGACCACAAGTATTGTGGTTAATGCACACATGATTCAGTTTTGTTGCCAGAAAAAGGGGAAAACCCCTATTATTAGCATTTTGACTGCCAGGCGATTTATTGTTTATTATTTGTGTAGGTAGGATGTATGCCGAGTGCCCTCTGGCATGTGGACCATACGCCACTTGAAGTAACTTGCTGACCCGTCCAAACTGGACATCTGTGAAAAAGAGCTTCATAGCTCATCGGATTCTTCCTCCAGTCTCGATAAAGATTATCTGATTCTGAAGTGGTCACTGAAGGAACTCTTTGATATCTCCCCTCACCAGCTGTTCTCGAGCACATGAACACTTTGTCACATGGCACCTACAACACAGTTGGAACAAAATACTGTACAGAGAGTACACAGAATACAAACGAGAGAAAATAGTAAATACATGTCCTAGTTTTGTGCAGGATAACATTTTATAAAAGATGCATATTTGTTCGTGTGACCGATTGATATTTATAAATTCTTCATTAGTCAAATAAACAGCATTGATTTGAGCACCAAACCAAATTGGATACTTTGTTCGCTTCAAAATCCCTCCACGGTGCCCTCCCAGCACACGCAGGCCTTTGATTCCTTTGCCGACCGTTGTGTCGTCATGCTGTTTGGAGATAAGGCGATGACAACTATCGCCAGTTTGGTCAGGCATACCTTGTCATGTCATAACTTGTCATGCTTTGGTAACGCATATATATGTGTCACGTAGAGGTGAGACATTGTTAGAGTGAAATGTGGAGCGAGGTGGGAAACAAACCCCTTTACAAACCAGTTGCTATGTATGTCGTGTCTTCACACTGAAGTTTATTTCATTCCACTCGGGCTTGGGGCTCTAGTGTGGGTTGCTTGTCTTGTCCGTCTTGTCTAGAATTGTTTAAATAACATATTTCGCATTACGCGTCTTCAACAGAACACTGTACACTTGCCAATAAAACATAAAATAACCAGCAACCACGAAGTTAAGTGCCCTAACAAGATGCAATGATAGTCAGCATCATAATTAGCCGCTGCTGGATGAAAACATCTCCTTGCCATCGCCATGCCTTACGGGCCAGTGCTGCTTCCATCCATCTCACTCCTGTGCATAAACTGATCTCAATGGCTCCATCTCCTCGGTGGTCGTTAACTCCTGTGGCTACAAAGTCCGTCACC
This sequence comes from Petromyzon marinus, assembly GCF_048934315.1. NCBI lineage: Eukaryota > Metazoa > Chordata > Hyperoartia > Petromyzontiformes > Petromyzontidae > Petromyzon > Petromyzon marinus. The sequence continues at coordinate 9,951,377 of NC_133691.1, read as the reverse complement.
AGTCTCGTCGATCAGCCATCCTCCCATCTCACGGGTGGTCCAGATGTCTTGGGACCCCCATTTGATTCTCTAAAACTTAATATAAATTTTAATTTAAAGCTTTCGTGACTGCAGCGATTCATATTCTTGGTTCTTTCGGTAAAGTCACGTAGAAGGGAAACAATAAAATAATAAAAATATAAAACAATAAATTATCACGACATCATCAGGTGTGGTTTAACACCTGATGATGGTTGCTTGTGTTGCAGTCGAAACGTCGTGAGAATTTTATTGTTTTATATTTTTATTATTTTATTGTTTTCCTTCTACGTGACTTTACCGAAAGAACCAACAATATATTTTAAGTGAGGTTTATTTCAAACGGAAAGGAATATGCAAAGGGAAAATATGTTTGGGGCCAATTAATTGGGGGGGGGGGGGGTCACAAGACATCTGGCCCACCCTGTAGAGATTGTGTTCTACCCAACCCCTGTTGTTATATTTAATCATTATCAGTCCATCTGCTGTCTCTGATTTGTGCTTCTTCCCTCATAACCCATGACATTCCTTTCTCTCTCACTGTATATTCACTGTGTGTGTTCAAGCATGCGAAATGTTCAGCCCTTGGCTCAATTTCCACTGTCGGTGTCTATGGTTTTTTTTATCCATGACGGTACAGATATAATTAAGGAAAGCCTCACCGACTCTCTCAAGACTTGTATTTAATGAAGGCATTGTCCCGAATTGTTTAGCCAGTTTTCTTTCAGTAATGGGTGTTTTTGCTTTCCGGTTGAAACACAGCCAGAGTAGCAATAAACAAGAGGATAGCATATTCTTAGCTCTTTCGGTAAAGAGGATAGCACTTTTCGATTTAAAGCTTTCGTGACTGCAAGGATTCATCTTCTTTGGTTCTTTCGGTAAAGTCATGTAGAATGAGAATAAAATAATAAAATAAAACAATGAAATTCTCACGACGTTTCGGCCACAACACAAGTAGCCGTCCTCACTTGAAGAAACAGGACTGTCAAGCACTGTCTTCTGGACAGTCCTGTTTCTACGTGACTTTACCGAAAGAACCAAACAAGAGGATAGCACTTAATGCGATCCGCACAGACGGGTTCACGACTCCACTTACGGGACTGCCATCAGCTCACAGCTCGGTGAGCTTCATGAATATCGGCGTGATCCAACATCCATCGTCTGCCTCGAGACGAGCTGCCATGCTTAGCGTCAGAAGAGCAAAGTAATACCATCACATCGTCTTCTTAGGTATGCCCACGAACAAAATACCACCGCTCCAGTACTCGTAGTGTACAGGGTGGTTCAGATGTCACGTGACCCCCAATTAATTTTGACCCCTAACATTGTTCCTTTGCATATTTATATATCTGTTTTCATTAAATCTCACGTAAAAAAAGTTAAGTTTTAGAGAATTAAAAATAAATAGGGGTCACAAGACATCTGGAGCACCCTGTACATCTGGCTGGGTGGTGAAGCGTCGTGCCTCGCGCTCAGAAGGTTGCGAGCTCAAATCTGGGCGAGTGGACTGAGCGCATCGTCTCATTGATTAGCGCCCTGAGAACGATTGTTTAAGGGTGCTCTATCAATTATTATTATTATTACAAATGAGTGCCACTTTGTATGGAATTTCAACTGCGGTTGTCCTGTAGATAGATTCCCCCCCCCCCGCACCATCGTATTGTCAAATTTCAACTGTCGTCTCAGCTCTGTAAACAGAAGGGCACTTGCTCCACAAGCCACTGACGGTGAAACCTGTTAAACCCTCTTGTAAGTGCGATACAGTACTGCACGTGGAGAGCAGCAGTGGTTTGTGCAACTCGCGTCCAAAGTTCGATTCCTCGCCATGACCGACATCAGTGGCGAGTTTTATCTGAACCGGTCCTGGGCCACCATCTTCACCAACCAACACTGACCAGCGTGGTGATGCATACGGGTGAAGGGGCCGTCCATAAATGATGTCACGCACCTCGGGGGGGGGGGGGGGGGGTCAGACATTTGTGACGATGATGTGACGAGAAGGGGTGGTTTTGAGAAATGTGACGTAAAAATCAAAATGCGCAACTTTAAATAAATATAGACAACTTAATTAGATTGACTATTTAATAGATCATTTCTCCTACAACATCATAGTGCAGCGGCACATTAAATACGCACTACAATGACAATAGTTTAAAGCGATTTGAAGCATGGTTTTTTTTTGGGGGGGGGGCAGAGCTTTGTGACGCCATATTTGAGGGGGGGTTCTGACTTTCTGTGACGCCGTGTGACGAAGGGGGGGGGGGGGGTCAAAAATCGTCCAAAATCGTGTGACGTCATTTATGGACGGCCCCGAAGAGGCCTTCATATTCGGTAGTGGATTGACAAAGTGCGATAAAACAGCTCCGCAAATAGGTCCCACTTAACAAAACTAATTTGAGTCATGAGATGCTCTAATTTCATGAAAACTTTACCGAAGACTTTGTGCTGTACGCATTATGCTGTGCGTGAAGACTCGAGCTACCGCCTAAAAGGTTGAACCTGTTCTTTACCTTGTGGCAATGTCACATTCAGGGAGTTTCTGTTTTTAAAATTATTATTACATGCTTTCATTTAACTCACTCTGTCTGTTGTTGTTGTCGTTGTATCTTCAAATCTTGTAACTCAATTTTAACCCGCTTCCCAATGTGGTATCGACTGCAAACTTGGTATACTTATGTCTGGAGACAATACTATATTCTATCATAAAAAAATATATTTTAATTTTTTTTAAATGTTATGTTTCGGTTTGGGTGTAATTGTCCACGCTCAACTGACGTTGGCTGTAAATCACCACGGTCCCCTTACGTTGTGGCAAGCTTCGGGGCCACTTCCTGGAGTCGTGGAGTTCTTACATTACTAGTACGGTACATTTCATAAAAAGCCTGTTAAAAAAAGTTTTTAAAAATATTACTTATTAAAACACCCTTACGCACGTAACTGCAAAAATAATTAGCCTAAAGCGGTTGGGGAAACTCTACAGTGATGGGATATACCATGCCAAGCCCGTCATCACATTGCCTGAGCAACATCATCCGCCGGACACGTGCTTTAGCCTGCGAACAGGAGTCGTCGACCTGCGAGGTTTCGCTGCTCGAGTCGCACTATCGAGCAAGGGGCCGTCCATAAATGACGTCACGCGATTTTGGACGATTTTTGACCTCCCCCCTCGTCACACGGCGTCACAAAAAGTCAGAACCACCCTCAAATATTTAAAACATGCTCCAAATCGCTTTAAACTATTGTCATCGTAGTGCGTATTTTATGTGCCGCTGCACTCTGATGTTTTAGGAGAAAACATTTATTTAAAAAAAGTCTATTTAATTCAGTAGAACGTGTTGTCTTTATTTAAAGTTGCGCATTTGATGTGACGTCACATTTCTCAAACCGTTCCCCCTCGTCACACATCGTCACAAATGTCTGACCCCACCCCCCCCCCCTAGGTGCGTGACGTCATTTATGGACGGCCCCCAAGTGATGTTGGTTAAAATTCATGGGAAGTCGGAAGAGATGGATACGGCGAGATGACATCCGCTCAGTGCGGGGACATCGTGGGAGCGTGTGCCCAAAGTGCCGAGTTGCGTTATTCATTGTTGTTGTTACGCTTGTTTATGCAGAAGAGCCCTCAACCAAGTCTCACGATTCGTTGTAAGGAGGGTCCTGCCAAGACGTTGCAACAGTCGGGGTGATGACTGCGATGTATATTATAATTGAGTAAATCAACTGTTCAAATTTCCAATTTGGATGACACCGGCACACAATGGCCCTACTCTTGCGAATTACGTCACGGAAACTTGATGGGTCCACCGCAGTAAATATACCCCCGCAGTAATAATTAATTAAGGCGGCCGCTTGATTCAAACGGTGAACCTCTCTGCAAAAAGAAAGCGGTGCACGCACTACGACTGGGCCATGTGAATATCGTGTCATCCTGCTCAACATTGACCATCTATCTACGTTCAAAGCAGAAGCTGACGCTGATAGATGTATGCATTGGCTATGCTCGTTCCTCTGTCTCCTGGACTTACGATTAAAATCAGGTTCTGTTTGTGTACTTGCCAAGGATCAGACCGCTTGGGAAATAGATTTTAAGAGGTTTTCTTGTTCCGCACTCAGAAGCGCAGCTTGGAACGATAAGGCCCGTGAATAAGTAGGTTTGCGAGACCACATTATTGCTGATGTATTTACAGCCCTGTAATAATTATAACCAGCCTTAATGTGTGTTGAACTTCTTTCACACTGTACATAGCCAACCGTGCAAATCTGAGATGCGGGGGAAGGACAATAAACAAAACACAAAAATCAATTCTAGAATGAGTTTGCAAATAGCATGTCAGAAATACATGTCTGTTATCTTCTTTGGTTCTTTCGGTAAAGTCACGTAGAATGAGAATAAAGCAATAAATTAATAAAATAACAATACAATTCTCACGACGTTTCGGCCACAACACAAGTGGCCTTGTGGCCGAAACGTCGTGAGAATTTTATTGTTATTTTATTATTTTATTCTCATTCTACGTGACTTTACCGAAAGAACCAAAGAAGATGAATCCTTGCAGTCACGAAAGCTTTAAATCGAAACATGTCTGTTAATTTAAAGCTAGCTTATTTGCCCGTCCGAGGACGAGTGTATATTGCAGTAAATCTGAACTATTCAATATAAAAATTGTTCAGCTCATGATTATTAATGAGGGGGGGGTGCCCCATGTGGAGTGACATCACCCGCTAATGGTTATTGGGGAGGAGTGCGGCATGTGGAGTGACGTCACCCGCTCATGAATATTCATGAGGAAAGGGGTGCGGCATGTGGAGTAACATCACCCCCTCATGGTTATTGTGGAGGGGTGCGGCATGTGGAGTGACGTCACCCGCTCATGGTTATTGTGGAGGGGTGCGGCATGTGGAGTGACGTCACCTGCTCATGGTTATTGTGGAGGGGTGCGGCATGGGGAGTGACGTCACCCGCTCATGATTATTGTGGAGGGGTGCGGCCTGTGGAGTGACGTCACCCGCTCATGGTTATTGTGGAGGGGTGCGGCATGTGGAGTGACGTCACCCGCTCATGATTATTAATGAGGGGGTGCGGCATGTGGAGTGCACGACCTTCTTGTACGTTAGTGTAAATTTACACGCGGGCATGAATATTAATGAAGGGGGGGGGGGCTCTTTGCAGTGACGTCACGCACGGACGTAACACTGTGCTGCGTTGATTTATTTTTTTACCGTCACTTTCTGTAAAGAAACGTCATATTTTAAAATGATGGAATTAAAGTGCTTTCGATAATTGTTTTATCTGAATGTACAAATGCAATCGACTGTTTCTGCGAAGCATATGCTCTGTCATGCCATCAAAAACATCTTGAAGGCTTTCTGGAAGTGGTGCCACATGGACGGAATAAAAAACACATTCAAGTGCTGATTGGCGAGCCCTTTTTAGGGAGTGGTGGTGCAGCGGTTATGAGCGCTGCGCTACGAACCCGGCGACACGGGTTCGATTATCACGGTCAACACCTGTGACGATTATCTGAACCGTTGCTGGGCCTCCCCTAGGTCGACTCAGCCTCAAAGTAGTAGCTCGTGCGGTGTGTATATATTGCAACTCGGGAGACAAACGCGGCCGTGCGTGGTTCTGGCCACCCCTCGTGTGCCGTGCCGGCCTTTATCGGTGCTACTCACGAACATCACTTGCTCCTCCAGTCTGCTAAGGCCATATGGGGGGGATCTTTGTCATTGTCTGAATCTCCTATCAGGGCTCATAGCCAACTCAACATTCTTTACCACTCTCCCCTCCCAACTAAAACACAACAGAAGCGGAGGCATTTTTGCCAAAGAACTTTAATAAAGGAACAAAACACCTCACCACTGTAAACATCGTTGGAAAAAGCCTTTCTTGGCGTATAAAGATTAAAATTGATTATGAACATAAATGTCAGTTAACATTTTTTATTGTTTTTTTTACCATTTTTTATGTTCCGATTCTTTTCCATTTCAGCAAATTGGTGTCTTACTCAACTTTCGATCACAACTTCGGAACAAAGCAAAGATCCCATTGCATAAAGACAAAGGGAAATAAAGAACACTGCTCGATAGAGGCCACGACTTGGCAACATTTGTACAAAACATTTTCGAGTGGCGAGTCTCATGCCATTCATTGCTGCTGCGGCTTTGAATGTCAACAAAGGCATGCTTTGGCTGAACATTACATTGGCCACAGTGTGTGTGTGTGACTGTACAGAATAAAAACAAATGTAATTCAGGTACTTTTTCGTCTCTCTCTCTTTTTCTCGTGATACAATTAAGACCAGCATGATGATGACACAATGAAAAAAAGTACAGCTCATGCATAACGATGATGGCACGCACTTGCGTACGAACGTTGAGGACGCTGTCGCATTTGGTGTGCACGCGCGTGCGCAATTTACACTTTGAAAAGGATCACAGTGGAGCGAACCCAGGGCCGCCGCCTGGAGCATTAATCACTCGGACTATTTTTAAACTCAGCGGGAGGGATGACAAACCCTTGTGTAGCCTCCAACATTCGGCAGGAGGTTGTCCTGCAATGCGGCGTTAACGCAGAACAAAGAGGCTGCTACGCTCGACCCAACTCGACCTGTCTTGCCACGATGTTGAACGTTTCCATTAGCGGAGGTCAGGCGCTGACGCTGACTGAGTGCATTAAGCAAAACAGGACGAAAAATATTGGTCTCGTTAACTCACTTGAACCCAATTTCCTCATCAACTGCAGTATGTAAAAAAAAGCGAATGGAATTCCTTGCATTAAAAAAGAAACAAAATGCTTTTTTACAACCAAGCATAGTAATTGTTACACATATTCTCGTTACGGTATACAAAGGGTCATCATTAGCAACCGACGCTACCGTCACGAGCCATTCAGCGCCACAATGCCGAGCCTACTGATTTAAAGTTACACTTGACAGAGCGCTTACAAAAATTACATTATTAACAATACAAGTACATGACGGAAACAATCTAGCGTAAATGAAACATTTTACACTCGAGTGACATTTACACGGCACTCATCATTCTCACACAGCACCCGCGGCGAGGCGCAGACGACGGGTAAAACCCGATGTTGCCGCTGCCCCCCCGTCTCAAATCAAACGGCGATTGACAACGTCGGCTAACGGCAAAGCCTTACCGCCTTGCTCTTGTGAAAGTGGCTCAATGATTCCATCGCGCAGCTTGCGTTCAAGCGACACCCGTTCATGAGCAGGAGTTAAGCAACTATGGCGCGTGTGAAATCGCCTAAACACTTTTGTAGGAGTCACCCTCCCCTCACAAATGGAGCAGAGTTTGCACGGCGGCACCGTTAAACGTCACACCGCGCGCGAGATCGCGTACGGACAAAGTGCAGTCGCAGCGAGGAAAGACACCACTGGAAGTGACCGACGCGTGAACCACCACGAGGTGTTCCCGACAAAACCTCCAGTGTTGGTTTTCTCCCCCAGGGAAACAGTCAGACACCAACACCCTTGTTTGGCATTGAGTTCAGAATGTGTGAATATCCCCCCTCATCTCCACTGACGCCATTGATACTCCGGCGCAGTTAAGAACAAATTACAGTCATCGTTAACACACTGCAACCTTTCCCCAGCACCTGCATTACGGGAACAGCAAATATTACAGGTGGGGGACGAGAAGGGGGCAGCAGGAAAACTGTGTCCAGTGGAGAGAGGGCAGCTGCGACAGCAAAACAATAGAACAGAAATACAATCTGGAGAACTTTATTTATTAGTGGAGACAAGAAACAAATTCCTGTGGAGGGAGCTGGTAGGTACGTTGGGTTGTTCGGTCAATGGCCAGGGTCAACGGCGGCACCACGTGGTGTATTCCGCAAATATGTTCGACTGTGAGGGCGGGCACAAACCAGCCCCTCCCCACCCTTCCCACCCAGCCCCATTTCACCCTCCACTCTCCACCCAGCCCCACCCCTCCAAATTGTGGATGCACGACGGACAGACACAAAAATCCCCTGTGGGCTGGTGTAACCAGGAGGTTCCTACCAGTAAAACCTGTACCTACAAATATGAGCGACGTCATTAAAGCATGGGCAGTTCCATCCTTTAGTGTTACGGGACGAAGCATGCTTGAAATATTTACGGCCGTGAGCCTAGTGTCGGGGCAAACGCTGAAGATCGTCGCTGACTCTTGACGAATAAAAATTCGGAGGTGCAAAACTAAAATTAACGGGCTCCAACATATAAAATAGCGACATAAAAAGTACCAAATATTGTAACAAGGATAACACTTTTTCGTTTTGGTTTGTTTTCACCGCAAGATTCCAGGAAAAACCAGCTTTGTTTGAGTGAATTGGCAAGAGCACAGGCCACGTTGAGTCTCCCAGCAGATGGTGAGGTTCCTTGGGACAGGGTCAGTCGGTGTGCGTCGAGTTGATCGGAGACAGGTTTCTCTGACGGAAGTACTGCACCACTTGACCGGGGAGCTCAGCCAGGACGCTCTTGGCCAGCTCCTCCTTGGCGGCCTGCATACACGACCAGGAGTCGCAGATTTATTTTATTTTATACAATACGTCCAAACCACCGTGGAGATGGAGGGATGAGATCGGTTCATGTGCAGGAGTGAGATGGTTGCGAGCAGGAAGATAAAGGCCAGAGAAGATCAGATGAAATCTTTAAAAAATGTAATTTAAGACATTTAATCGAGTGAGAGTTAATTATAGACAGAAGAGCCTTCAGCCTGGCTGCAAGGTGGCCAAGAGGAAGCAGTACAGAAATACATTCTCAAAAGCAGACAGAGAGTCTTGAAACTCAGTTATTCCTCATAGAACAAAATATTGACGAAATTATTTTATTGATTAGCAGGCGATCTACGGACCTGAACAACAAGCAACTCTGTTGGGTGACCCCTGTACAATGGATTTATTTTTAAACAATAAACACTTATATTCTTAGTTTTTTCGGTAAAGTCACGTTGAAGAGAAACAACAAAATAACAAAATATATATAAAACAATAAAAAATTCTCACGACGTTTCGACCATAACTCAAACGGTCATCATCAGGTGTGTCGGTTTGCATAAATTTATTTTGAAAACGGCATATTTATTTATTTATTTATATAAAAAAATAACGTTTGCGTCACGCGCAACGATTGGCAGTTTGCCCAGGACTAGTCCATCTATTTTTTGAAAAGAGGAGGGGGGAGACGAAATTTGTTTTTATGTATGCTGTCTGAAAGCCACTGTAAGCGTGAACAATCAATCAAGAACTGAAATGATTTATCAAATCTTTCCAATGATTGCTAAGATAGAATCCATCTTCTCGGTTGAAATTGTCTCTGTGCTTGTATATGTGGATAGCCTCATGAACGAATCTCTCATGGAAGCCAGATGGCTTACAAAGAACCTCCGTCTTGGAAAAGTCAATGGCATGTGAGCCTACTGAATTAGAACAATGATCTGCTACGGCCGAGGTGTTGGTCCTACCGTGTTTAAGGTCTGCTTTATGTTCACGAATGCGGTCCGAGATATGGCGTTTGGTTTCTCCAATGTAACTACTACCACAGAGGCAACTTAGTTTGTAGACACCAGGGTATTGTATGTCCGGAATCACATCTTTTACAGACGGAACCAGATCACGGATTTTATGTAATGTGTTGAAACGGACCTGGATCTTGTGTTTATTCAAGATTTTGGAGATCTTTTTTGTGATCCCAGCAATGTAGGGTAAAGTGATGGTTTTGAAAGGCTCCTCAAGAGGGTTCTTCTTCATGGTTTGAGTGATAGCTTTGCGGATTGTATAGTCGGAGTAACCATTAGCCCTAAGAGCTTGGTGTACGTGCTTGAGTTCACTGCTTATGTGTTCCTGGTCGGATATGCATTGGGCTCTATGATACAGAGTCTTGATGAGAGAATTCTTCTGTGATGGATGGTGGTGGGAATCCGGTTTCAGATAAGCATCCGTATGGGTAGCTTTCCTGTAGACAGAGTGGCTCATTGAACCATCAGGTCTCTTTTTAATTAGGACATCCAAAAAAGGTATCTTGCCATCTATTTCGACTTCCATGGTAAATCTGATGGCTGGGTGTATGGAATTGATGTGGTCGAAGAATTGGTCTAGAGCAGGCCGGCCATGTGGCCAGATGACAAAAGTGTCATCCACGTACCTCTTCCATAAGGTTGGGCGCAGAGTGGCAGTCTGGATGGCGTCAGTCTCAAATTTCTCCATGAAAATGTTAGCTATAACTGGAGAAAGGGGGGAGCCCATTGGGGTGCCCTCAGTTTGTTTGTAGAAAGTTCCATTCCAGGTGAAGTATGTGTTGGTTAAGCAGTGTCTCACCAGGGGGGGTACCTCAGTGTTTAGTCCTTGATGAACCAAGTCTTCAATGATTGCAATGGTGTCAGGTACAGGAACCTTGGTGAATAAGGAAACTACATCAAAACTGACAAGCAGGTCGTCTGGGGACAGGGAAATACCCTTGATTGTTGATACCAGGTGAGTAGAATTTTGTACCGCAGAGGTGGTCTTTCCAGTGAAAGGACGCAGGATTTCAGACAAAAAACGAGCTAGTTTATAGGTGGGGGAGCTGATAGTAGAGACTATGGGACGAAGAGGTGTATCAACTTTATGTATTTTTGGTAAGCCGTATAATCTTGGTGGCCTGGCAGCAGAAGGTTTCAACGAAAACTGTTTAGATTGATCAATTAATGCGGTTGAATCAGAAATTATTTTGTTGGTTTGTGTGACGAGGCTGTTGGTGGGATCTCTTTTTATTTTTGTATAACTACCATCGTCGAGTAATTCTTTAATTTTGTTGTTGTATTCTATTTTATCCATGATGACAGTAGCATTGCCTTTGTCAGCTGAGAGAACTACAATATCATTCCTCTTATGCCGTTTTCAAAATAAATTTATGCAAACCGACACACCTGATGATGACCGTTTGAGTTATGGTCGAAACGTCGTGAGAATTTTTTATTGTTTTATATATATTTTGTTATTTTGTTGTTTCTCTTCAACGTGACTTTACCGAAAAAACTAAGAATATGAATTACTGCAGTCACGAAAGCTTTAAATAAAAAAATAAACACTTAATTTAAAATCATCGCTTAAACCTGGCAAATGTCTGCATTTCGCAAGGGAGAGCTGCAAATTGAGGGTAAGGCAGAATTCACCTTCGTCATCACCGGCCGTACGGTGCGCGCACGAGACTCACGTAGCGGAACTGGCGAAAGGGCACAAATTGGACGATGTCGCGGGTAGCTGCCTCGCCGGAAGGCGCCGTGAGCACGCGGTCGTCCGAGTCGAGCACCTCCATGGCCTCAAAGTCGGCGTTGCCGACACCCACGATGATAACGGACATGGGGAGGCGCGATGCCTTCACGATGGCTTCGCGCGTCGCCTCCATGTCGCTGATCACACCGTCCGTGATGATCAGCAGCACGTAGTACTCCTGGCCACGGGACCGCGCACCATCGGATGTGAGCTCAAATCAGAGGTTGGGAACCTATGGGCCGGATTCAGCCCGCAACTTATTTTCATCTAATCCGCGGCCACAATAAATCTCCTGCGATATTCATCCTATCACCGCAAAAATCTTATCCGCACTGATTGAGTACTAGAGGGGCATATATTTGACCTAGCACCAACACCGTTTCTAATGCTAGTGTGCTCAGTCACCTGTAAAGGTGACCCCTAAATAAGTTTTAACGGTCTGCACTTATCGATGATGCATTTAATTATTTATCGAGTCAGCTTATTGGCAGATGGTAAAAATGAATAAAACTCCTCGTGGTATTTTTTTCTGGTGGAGATGAGATTCAACCCACCAAACCCTCTCAAAGCAATACCGAGTGTAACAATCACTTGGCTACCCAGTGACTGTTACTTTAAAAAGACTATCTATTAATTACTGCCAATTGAAGGTATGACAGATATGAAATATATAATATTCACAATAACTATAGAGTGTGATTTTTGAAAATGAGATTTGAAATTAGATCTAATAATGAATACCCATTTTTTGGGATGGCACCGTCATTCATGATGCATGATAATGATAACCAATCAATGTAATTAGCCTGAATGGGAGCTGGCTGTCAAACGTATGTAGTCCCAAAATGAAGAATTGATGTGCAGGATTTGTAATTTTTCAAATGACAATGGGGAACCGGCCTCAACTGCAACACAGGAACAGTGATATGTCAATTTTCGCATTTAAATTAATTAACATATTTTCACAATGAACTTGTTGCAACAAACACCGTACAAGGCGGACATTGACATTTCTTAGCCGCACACCAGAGCTCACACTTAACCCTTTCCCGTTCCGAGACGTCTGCAAGTTGCAGGGTGGGGGTCTTCCCGTTCACCTCGGAATCTCGGAACGCGCAAGCGGCTCGGCATTACATTTATTTAGAGAGGCGTAGCGCCGTTGTTTTTAAATACATTGTACTTACCGCAGAGAACTGTAGCGACACGACCGCATTATATGATAGCTGGCACCACATACCCTCTGACATGGCCTTGAGGGAGCCTCAGTACCGATAAAGTTATTTTATTTTAGTTTTTCTTCTGGTTTAGATTCGATGTACACTTACGTCATCGGAATGGAATCGGAAGAAAAACCGATGATGTACACGTTCTGATGACGTAGTTGTGCGCAGCGAGGGGTGGGCAAGGGTTAAGGAGGTGGTTTTTTTGTCTTCATAACTACTAGCTCATGCGGTACTTACAGCTACCATATTTTTCAGAGGTAAAAACTAAAAATCTAAATTGTGTGAAAAATATACTGTGCCGCTGTTATAATGGGCTCCTTGGGCTGGTATGAGGGACAAATCTGGATGTCAACTTGAATGATTGAAAAATAATATTCAACACTATCAAAATACATGCAGGTATCGCTAATAAACTAAACTAAACTTTTATTTTACCAGGTAAGGCCCACTGAACTATATATCTCTTTTTCAGAAGCGACCTGGCCACAAATGATAGCTCAAAGAAGTGTCTTTTAATGTAGATATTTATAGCAGCTAACTACTCTAAGCGCATGTTTCTGAAATGTGGAGAGAAAAACCGGAGGACCTGGAGAAAAACCCATATGACCATGGGGAGAGAGACATGCAAACTCCAAATATACAGGCGTCAAGGTCGCAATCGAACCCACGACCTCTTGTATACCATGCAAAGTAGTTAACATCTCGCCACCGCGGCACGCGTATTAGTACGAGTACTAAAATACGCACGGGAAACCCATTGAGATTCAACAGCTCCCCCACCCCTCTCTGCACAAATGCAAGATCCCCGATGACCTACGATTATTCGTGCGATATGGTGTATGGAGCATACCGAGGCGGAGGCACTCCCGCTGGCCGTGTGCGCAAAGCTGGCCACGTGGTTGATGATGGGAGAGAAGTTTGTAGGGCCATATAGCCGGATGTTCTGCAGGCAGAAGTGGTACGCGGCAACGATTCCCTCGATGCCTGGTGGTGTATGGGGGGGGCGACGCGGCACGCAACGGTCGCATGAGCCGCGGAGCAAACACAATTACGCAGGTAGGAGTTACAAACCGGTCAATGCTGTGTTGGAAATTAGCTGTGTATAATTAAAAGCAGGCACGCATGCATCATCATCATTAGCCGTGATAATCTATCGCTTGCTGTACAAAGATGTCCCGATGCTGTGGCCATCCTGTGATGCCACAATCCATCTAGTTGCTGCGTAGGAGCTGATCTTATTGTTCCCTATGCATGGTGGATGCCTCTCTTATGTGTGTTCACTCCTTTTACTATTCTGTCACCCTTCTCATCCATCGGCCATCATCTGCTCACTTTCCTAACAAGTTAATGCAAATAACAAAAAACTACTTGTAGTTTTTTTGTAATTTCCTTTCAACCTATCTACGTGGCTTTACCGAAAGACCCAAAGAATATGAATTCCTGCAGTCACAAAAGCTTTAATTCAAGATTTCAGTTAACGCAATGTTTATAAATTGTTTCTCCGATCCATATGTTCCTCTCTTTCTCTGCATCTGTGTAATTACCAAAATGCATGTTAATATACCAGATCCAAAACACATCGCAACTGTTGCGTTCATAAACACTGACTTAAAGCAAAAAATATATCTTATTGACCCACGTTTTGGGCAATGGGCCATCTTCAGCACTCTGGATAGCCTGCTGCAATACATGTTACATTCCAATTGCATGTCAAGTCATTTTTAAAATGTACTGGGAGGTAAGCAGATTATGTGAGTTGGATTCAGCTAGAAATGTTAGGTCAACTGCACATAAAGTTTCAGAGGACACTTCATTTTACACAGGTCTGTAAAGCCGGCAACAGGCTATACTGGTTACTTTGCCTCTTCAGCAGAATAAAATTTGCGCAAATTTGATTCGCTCATGCAGATACAGAAAATTAAGTTAACGGAGGCACTGAAAATGGCCACTCCCATAATGTGCGAACATTTCTAAATTTCTCTCTGCAATATTTCACACGCGATGAGGGCCTGCGCGATGATTAAAAACAGTGACCGAGCGGAACGCTCGGCGTGAATCTCCCCCGCTGCTCTGTGCGCGTCTCGATGGTACACAGCGTGCGAGAGATGCGTGCACGTGTTCAGCCCTTACATAATTGAACACTGCACAACAACAATGGTGTCGCAGGCTCAAGTGTTCAGAATTAGTGCTCACTTTGTCCGCTAATTGACGGAAAGTGGACACTGCTACTGCTGTTGCAGGGGAGCACGTGACGGTTTCATTTGAGCCCGTATATATTTTGAACTTCTTTCGCGCCGTACATAGCCAAACGTGCTAAACGCAGGTGCACGTTTGGTCGTTCAGGTAATAAATATTATGCTACAAAGCTTGGGGGAGGAAATACTGCACCAATATTGATTGTGCAACGTTACCTGTGCAGAAAGGGTTGGATGGGTTAAAATTCAGCGCAAAGTCATGGTGCACCTTGGTGGGTGAAAGGGGGGGAGGAAAAAAAGCCATATTACACGTGTAATTATGGATTTAAAAAAATGTATAACAAAATAATGCACCAAACAAATGCAATCCATTTTGACTGACAGCACTCCCAAATGAAATTATATTTAACAACTGATGGATAAACAGCTCAGGGCTTCTCTGCAGAGGACGGACACGCAGGTGGCACGGCGAATAAGGACAACACAATTTGGATTTATCAAGCGTCTAAAGTGTCAAGTCTAAATCCCCGTGGCAGCTAGAATGGCTCCAGTGGCATGACGGGCAAGATTAAGATGCTAAGCCGTCCCTACTATTGCCTTCCTGCGCCAGGTGAATTAATCTGTCGGTGTATTTCGCTGCTGGCGAAAGCCCTGGAATTATTTCCATTCATTAGGAACACGCTCGTGAATTATTAAGTTTGAGTGTGATACGGATGTGTGTATTGAAATGCTAATTGTTTTAATTAGGAGTAAACATTGAGGATTATGTTACATAAACACACGTAAGACTTGAGGAAGGTAAATGGATGGGCGATGTGGCGGTGTCTGTCAACGTGATAATTGTGCGGGAACGAGACAACCTCCAGGTCCGCGTTTAGGGGCACAATGTGCGCTCAAGACATGGCGATGTGACGACAATGCGTGTGTTTTTAATCGCATAACACACATTGCTTCTGGCAGGGGAGGAGTCGAGAAGATGGATACATGCAGAGCAAGGTCAAAATCCTTTGTGAAGGTAACAATTGACAACCCCTGGAGACACGTTCGGCGATCCACTCATGCTCACTTTGCAAAAAACACGTATGAGCTGCAGGGACATGATGTCACCCACCTTTTCGTGGTTTGGTTCCAGCTCGGCAAATCGTCATTGAAGGCCCGACGCTGGCTACAGCTTGGATATGTCAGTGGAAAATGGGGTCTAACAGACCACTTCTAGGTGAATTCTGCAAATAGGTGCCACCTGAGGACACGTGAGTAATATTTATGCATAATTAATTGTTCTTGTTTGTTAAGCATATTTCAGAAACGATCTTTTGTAAGAAAAATAAAAGGACCGAGTAACTCCGAGCCTTTTATGATTTTTCAAAAACAATACAGAGTGGCCAACGGGGACACGGTCACGTCCCCCAGCAAGATAAACATGTTCTTAAGTCATCGCGTGACATTTAAACAAAGCGTAAAATAATTTAACCATTTTACTCTCGACGTCGTTGGTGAATGTTAAATAATTAATGGGACCGTTTACACCTGAGGGATGAGATGATGCTTGCTGGGTGGTTCTGCTGCTGATGGAGTATTTCTTTTTTAGGATGCAGATGTAAAGTATGAATGTGATCTAACATATAATTTTTTTTAAGTTAATTGTTAATTTAAACTAGAAACAATTTGCTTTTTTATTCTTGGTTCTTTCGGTAAAGTCACGTAGAAGGGAAACAATAAAATAATAAAAATATAAAACAATATAATTATCACGACGTTTCGACTGCAACACATGCAATCATTATCAGGTGTGAAAACCACAGCAAGAAAATTTGAAAAAAGTGGCGGTCATTTTTAACGTTAGCACCACGGAGGGCGATTTGACAATTTGTTCAGATGGACGAGTCCATCTATGTTCTGAAAAGAGGAGGGGGGAGACGAAAATAATGGATGCGGTCTGAAAGCCACCGTAAGCGTGAACAATCAATTAAGACCCGAAATGGTTTATCAAATCCTTCCAATGATTGCTAAGCCGGAATCCATCTTCTCGGTTGAAATTGTCTCTGTGTTTGTATATGTGGATAGCCTCATGAACAAATCTCTCATGGTAGCCAGCTGGCTTGCAAAGAACCTCTGTCTTGGAGAAGTCAATGTCATGTGAGCCTACTGAATTATAACAGTGATCTGCCACGGCCGAGGTGTTGGTCCTACCGTGTTTTAGGTCTGCTTTGTGTTCACGAATGCGGTCCGAGATATGTCGTTTGGTTTCTCCAATGTAACTACTACCACAGAGGCAACTTAGTTTGTAGACGCCAGGGTACCGTATGTCCGAAATCACATCTTTTACAGATGGAACCAGATCACGGATTTTATGTAATCTGTTGAATCGGACCTGGATCTTGTGTTTAATCAAGATTTTGGAGATCTTTTTGTGATCCCCGCAATGTAGGGTAAAGTGATGGTTTTGAAAGGCTCCTCAAGAGGGTCCTTCTTCATGGTTGGAGTGATAGCTTTGCGAATTGTGTAGTCGGAGTAACCATTAGCCTCAAGAGCTTGGTGTACATGCTTGAGTTCACTGGCTATGTGTTCCTGGTCGGATATGCATTGGGCACTATGGTGCAGAGTCTTGATGAGGGAATTCTACTGGGATGGATGGTGGTGGGAATCCGGTTTCAGGTAAGCATCCATATGGGTAGCTTTCCTGTAGACAGAGTGGTTCATTGAACCAATCAGGTCTCTTTTTTATTAGGATATCCAAAAAAGGTAGCTTGCCTTTTTTTTCGACTTCCATGGTAAATCTGATGGCTGGGTGTATGGAATTGATGTGGTCGAAGAATTGGTCTTGAATAAACACAAGATCCAGGTCCGATTCAACACATTACATAAAATCTGTGATCTGGTTCCGTCTGTAAAAGATGTGATTCCGGACATACAGTACCCTGGTGTCTACAAACTAAGTTGCCTCTGTGGTAGTAGTTACATTGGAGAAACCAAATGACATGTCTCGAACCGCATTTGTGAACACAAAGCAGACCTAAAACACGGTAGGACCAACACCTCGGCCGTGGCAGATCACTGTTATAATTCAGTAGGCTCACATGACATTGACTTCTCCAAGACAGAGGTTCTTTGCAAGCCATCTGGCTACCATGAGAGATTCGTTCATGAGGCTATCCACATATACAAACACAGAGACAATTTTAACCGAGAAGATGGATTCTGGCTTAGCAATCATTGGATGGATTGGATAAATCATTTTGGGTCTTAATTAATTGTTCACGCTTACGGTGGCTTTTAGACCGCATCCATCATTTTCGTCTCCCCTCTCCTCTTTTCCAAACATAGATGGACTCGTCCATCTGAACAAACTGTCAAATCGCTCTCCGTGGTGCTAACGTTATAAATAACCGCCACTTTTTTCAAATTTTCTTGCTGTGGTTTTCACACCTGATGATGATTGCTTGTGTTGCAGTCGAAACGTCGTGAGAATTTTATTGTTTTATATTTTTATTATTTTATCGTTTCCCTTCTACGTGACTTTAACCGAAAGAACCAAGACTATGAATCCCTGCAGTCACTAAAGCTTTAGATCAAAAGTTGTATTTTACCAGGTAAGGCCCACGAAGCTGTATAGCTCTTTTTCAGACGCGACCTGGCCACAAATGATAGCTCAACGAAGTGGCTTATCACGTGGAAATTCATTACAGCCAAATACTCTAAACGCGTGTTTATAAGCGTGAAGGAAAAAACCGTCAGGCTGGGTAGTTAACGTCTCGCCACTTGGCACAGAGGGTGTGTACCTGTCTTGTGGAAGGGAAAACAATTCCGTTACATTTGGTGCAAAAAAACAAGTTAACTCAATTAGACTGCCTCTCAATTCCAATGACATTACTGTACAAATTAAATCAATGTTCCAATTGATTTTTTTAAATGTTAATACAATTGTTGAATGAAGTCAACCGGTGAATGTTGACAACCTATGATAATGAATGCTCTGGAAAGAGAATTTACCCTGCAGAGGAAATTTGTCACAGAATGATGATGGCTTATTGAGCTACATTTTCAACTAGTTTATCTCACAATAATGACCAAATTCCAGCTACAATTAGCGACCAAAAACAAAATAGTCCTACTTAAAAAAATACATTAGATTTTAACTTTAAAGCAGATATGCTACACCTGGGATAGGATGTAATGTATTTAGAGAGAGTAAAATATATTAGCAAACTGTAAAGGGGGAAAAAAAGTGAAATCAGAATATTCTTTCGATATTATATTACAGACAAAAACAGCTCTCTGGTGTGTTTGTTGTGCTGCGTGATGTTTCGAAAGATGTCTAAGGGTCTGCAACTAATGCCGAGACCTCATTCAGGAACGGAGAGGAAAGATCAAGGGAGGGCGATATAACAGACTCGATGTGAAAGTGTTTCAACAGGATACAAACACGGCAATCTTGGCCCCTCCATTCTAATGATGCTGCGACTGCTGCTAGTTCCCATTGCAATGGTAAAGCAGGGGCCAAGTTTACTCCAGTTGTCTCTTGTTTAACTTAGTTACTGTTACGTTACACCTCTACAAAAATGTGCCATTTAAAAAAAAGATGTACTCTCTTTGTAAATGTTTGCCACAATTGTGTAAGTATTACCTAGCCACTTTTACATGTAATCCTTACAGGGCCTGCCATTATATACAGGTCGCTTCTGAATAGAGCTAAATAGCTCAGTGAGCCTTACCTGGTAAAATAAAAAATAGTTGATATAACCTGGCTCTTCCGGTGGATATCACATCTGTCATAGGTGGATGACCCCTTTTATAAGTTGGCCGATTTTGTTAATTTGTAATATGCTTTTTTGTTTCTCTCAGATGTAAACACAGTGGTGTATAGACACTTCCCCCCCTCCCCCCATGACGGAAATGACCAAGATTACACCGTGACAAGTTAAACAAGAACACCGAAGGCAATGCTACCAGTCGCCTGTTCTGGCCGACAAGCGCTCAACTCGCTCGGTGGACAAGGGCCACCCGCTCGCATTAATTATCTTACTCCCTCATCAGTCACGGAGCGTATTTTTAGCGGAAGGGTCTACGTGGCCGTACCGCAGACTTGACATTGCACGTCCTCGAGGGCGCTACCCCCTCGCCGCTCGCGAGAATTCCAGGCGGTGCTTATCCCCGGTGGCTCGGACGCCGGCGTTTAATTGTCAACGGCAAAAAACGCGATGGTCCGGCGACACGCGACACGTGGACCTGCCCACCTGGGCCACGGAGCTCATGGGTCATTTGAGTCACCAAGGCCACTGACAAAGTCCCCACTTTGTAACAAAGAAGATCTCACTGCACTACACATATGACTGTTACCTTTGAGCTACAATTTTTTGTATATCTTTCAATTACTACATATAAATGCTAACATCTTGAGTGGTGTATTACTATGCAACTCAGAATTAGAATATCTATGAAACCTTTTTGCCAGTATGAAAGTATGAAAAATAAGAATAGGTTTTACCTTTTCTGGCAATAATATAGGGGTTAAGATGTTCAAATAGATACCTTTTGCAAGGAATGAAGTCTGTATTAACCACATGTATTTGAGGCAAACCATGCAGAATTAGAATCTTTATTTAGACGGGAGGAATCCAATGAGCTACAAAACTCTTTTTCACAGATGTCCAGTAGTAATGTCCAGTAGTAACTGCCAAAACAACAGGGCTTTTAACGTCCCAGGAAGGCTTATGTATTTCCCAGCACAACTACCGCAAAAGGAGGATGATCCTTGGGAAACCAGGACAGGTGGCAGCACAACAACGCTTGAGCCAAAGTGGCACGCGCTTGATTCGACCGGCACGGGAATGCAGGACAGTACCGTGACAATACCAACACTCTTTCCGTATTTTTAGCGTAGCTTGCGGCAGACACGTGGAGCGGTTGCCCCTCCCTGCGTACACTCGTGAATACGACGATAAATAATCAATGACTCTCTGGTAATGAAGGCATCTCATTGTCAACGACGGAGCACCAGACAAGCAGCCGAGCCCAAGTCCAATGGCCATCACTGGTGCCGGCAGTGTGTGCTCCCTCAGTGGCGCGGTTGGGCACTCACGGTTTCGCTTTGCATTGGTTGCGCGTTTGATTATTGTGGTGGGAGGTGGCACAGTTGGCGTCGGTAAGTGTGCCTGATAGAACCCCAAGTCGGAAACACCATTGCATGCTCAGCGTGAAGAAAATCATACCTTCCAGTCGGGAGGAAGCTGAGCTCCAAAACCCAATGCTGGGAAAAGCTTGTCCCTGCGAGACAGAGAGAATAACACAGCTTTAAGGCTGAGGCCGTTTAATGTCAAGTATACTCTTTTATGCCCAGAGAGAGAGTGACTACTGCATTGTTTTTTGTGGTTATGCTGTAAAACGCAACCAGTAAGACACGAATAAAAACACCGGCCTACGAGCTTATTTCTAATACAGAAGGACAGTGGACTATTTCAGAGAGATCACTGTGCCTTCTGTAAAGGTGCAAGCAGAAAACTAGCAGTCAGATGCAAAATCGTAATCAGGGCCTGTCTTCAAAACCGATTTTCTAAAAGAAAACTGCAGCTTCGAGATACGATTCCCTCGGAAGAGAGTGATGGAAACATTGCCATTTTCTCCCAGAAAAAGGCCACACACCACACAAGCAATTTATGAATCAGTGGGATAATTGTGGAGGCTCAGCAGCACTACAGACTTGACTTTAAAATTGTTACCGCCACATGGAACATAGCACATTTTGTGCAGGGGACACTTAGAGATGTTCATCTGGGCCACAGCAGCCAGCCGACTGTCATGGGCTTAGAGCGCATCCAACTCTACACAGGACAATGCACCCAACACATATATTGTCTCTAAGGTCAAGAAGTCATCATGGCCAAAGCTGTAGATGCCACCAGAGTGTAGCATTGCTGTACTTCTGCTAGATCTCACATTTGTAGTAAAGTATCTAAATCTATTTTATTTGTAAGTCTATTTAAAAATTGCAGCGCATGTACTTTCGTATTATTAATTATTTTAGCATGACCTTCCAATGCAAGCACAAGCTCGGCTCTGTATACACTTCTCCGGCAGACGGCTGACTAATACGACCTTAGGGAGCCTCGTACCTGGCAAGTGGGGGGCATGACTAAACCAATGATGTAATTCCCTTTGTGTCATGAACAGTTTCAAGCGGAGTGTGTGCAGAGCCATTACTGGCTGATCTCATTGTCACACGTGCAGCATTTGCCGCCATCGCACTCCATATAATTCACCACTGAACGTAGCAGGGGCAGTGGCACGAGTTGATCCAGAGCGGAGCGCAAAAGACTGATGGGCCACGGGGGCTGCTCGGTACTGGCCGTGAGGGCAGAACGTCCACTGTACAGGGGCCGTATTGTATGGGTGAGTCCGTGGAAGGGCATGGATTAGGGTGAAAGGCACAGCTGAAAAGGCGTCAGGGCTTCAGCGCCACTTCCTCCCCATGCTCGGCATCGCTGTCACATTAAAGGGGGAAATCGCTCAGCACGTATTTAAACAGATGAATTATTAACAAAGCTTAATGTAGGTATCGGCTCGCTACACAGCCGATCGATTGTTCCATTGCCGCTGCCCTCCCGTCCATGCTGCATTTTCAAAAACGCGGCTAAAACGCCGCGGCATGAGCGATACTGTCAGCCGAACGTCCCTGTGGGAGCTTGGGATGTGCGTGCGGGATGAACCAGCGAGCCCGTGCTAATGAGGGCTCAATCATGGAACGTTGTTGCTTGGCGGAGAAAATCGGCAAGCATATTGTTTTGTCGTCATCTGTTCGCGTGTGTTCTGAGTTTGCGTGAACGCACGCGTAAGTGCAAACAGTTCCTTCCTCTCGTGCAGTGCAGTCGGACGTCAGAGCCTCTCCTTCTCAATACCCCCCTACCATAGAAGGTATGTCCGCATCAATTTATCTTTCGCTCATTCAGGATGTTGTTAAACTTTTTCTCCCCTATCCCCATCCACCTGAAAAGTTTTTGTAGATGGTGTGAGCAATTCCGTGCACCCACGCCTTAGGAGGGAATAAGTTGGTGATAGTTTCTGTATTATTAGTCATGTTTCTATTCACCTAGGTAAGCACCCCACTTTGCGGGAGACTCATTTTAGCAGTAAATGTCGGTAACATTCGTAGGATATTGATTTTCACATCACTCTCCGAGGACTGCCAACCAGCTCTTAGGAAAGAAGCTATCATTTCGGTTCGTATATATTTTTTTGTGTGGATTCTTGCCGACGGAAAATTACAAATAACGATCGCCCCCGCATTTGTGCACGGAAGCGCACGACGTGTTGCCTCACGCAGGGCGGCGTCTTTTCATTGCCCGCCTATAGCAAGCTTGCGGCCACTCAGATCTCTCCTCCCCACCGCCCGCCTGAATGCCTGACCCTACCCCTGCCAGGACAGCTGCTCGTTAGCCGCTTCCATGCCGTGGGGTTGCAGGTCGGCGAACGGTGGGGTCAGTTGGGCACCTATCGCCGCCACCACCACCACCACCACCGCGAGAACACGCCGGTTGTTTAACGCGACGAGCTCTGACCCCTGACTGCAGGTGTCAAAAAGTCAAAGGGACATTGTCTCTCTGCTCCAAGGAGCATTGGTACTTCACTTAAGGGCCTGAGCAAGTGTAGGAAATTCCACATCTCCATGACCAGGGCTATTCAGACCACAGGACGACTGCTGTTGACTTTCCCCAAGGCAGTGCTGCTCGGTTTACCAACGCCAGAGGAATTATGCTGACTAGGTCATCCCCTGACCAGGATTTGAACTCACAATTCTTCCACTCAAGCTATAGCGGTACCACGCTGATTTTCAGCCATAACACATGGGTGGATAAAACAAATTCCGCTATAGGGATGTCAAAACAAGCAATGCATCACCTGCTGCCAATGGGTTAATATTTAATACATTTCTGTGAGTGAGAGTGTGCGGCATTTACATGGCCTGCAAAGAAATATATTATTGCCAACATTTTAATCACTTTAATAATGCACTGGGTGATTATGAAAGGAGCTAACGTTTTAGCGATTTGTATTCACAGCCATGCGCATCAAATTGCACGGCCAAGGGACGAAAGCGAACGAGCATTTGCGAGCCGGCCCCGCGTGACAAAGTCGAACAGGTTTTCGGTTTTCAATTGCCTCTGCGGAACAATGAAGATGAACCGGCACGTTGATCGCATTCGGAGGCTGTTAATGTAGGAAAAAAAGCCCATTAAATAAACCCCTATTTATCTTCTGCAAATTTAATTTGTGTAGGAGACTTCACTGAAATGAATCGCACAGCCTTTGCCGAATGAATATCACAACACTGCAGCTGTATGCGACACACACTGGATTTAAAATAATTGCAATGTTACCATTGAAAACTGTTGCATGTGTTATTCTATACTCTCTGGTTCTTTCGGTAAAGTCACGTAGATAGAAAAAATAATGAAAGAAAGACGTTTCAGTTGCAACACAAGCGTCTGTCACCTGATGACGGACGCTTGTGTTGCGACCGAAACGTCGTGTTTCTTTTATTTATTTTTCTACCTACGTGACTTTACCGAAAGAACCAAAGAGTATGGATTCCTGCAGTCACGAAAGCTTAACATCAAGAATGTGTTATTCTGTTCATGGAGCTGCTGTGTTTTTACCCAACTTTGCGCAAAATTTAAATGCAATTTGTTAATGATGGCTTCATGAACGCGGGACTGGAAATAAAACGTGACACGAAGAGACCATGTAATGGTGCATTGCCCTCCTCCAAATCTCTCATCGGACAGGGGTGACCCCTCGACCTACAATTCCCAGAGCGTGGAAATAATGAAATTAAATTATGACAAAGTGGCTCCATGTTCTGTGTCTCCCGCCCAGGCTGCAATTTTCACAAGGAATCCATGTTTCTCAATGACAGTTTTAATAAACTACAATAGCATGATATGTTAAGTACATTTTTTCTATTCCTGTTCAGAATGTTCTTTTCTCTCTAAAGAAAAAAATGAAATGAGCAGAAGCTGAACTGCCAGTGTTCTAAAAACCATGGAAGGTTGCTGATTCAAAAAATATATATTTCTCCAACATGACGAACACCCCAAGCACCTATTGTCTAACCATTTTAACACTGAACAAAGCACCTGTTCAAGACTGGAAGAAATCAAATCTGGAGAGTCCATTATATAGACCGAAGATTGATGTTGACCATCACGTCTCTGAGCTTATTCCCCAACCAATGTCTCACTGGCCAACATTCTTGACAAACCTTAAACATACAACACGATGAAACACGGAGCTTCGGTTTCTCCCAAAAATAAATATACCTCGCAAGGTGCCGGTTGCAAATAAAAATTACTGGAATCATCAAAATTCATAGCTCAGTCGAGGCAGCAGTTAAGCAAATAAAATAATCCCACAGGTAATGGGGTTAAGGGCCCTTAATGTGCTTCCCGTGGGCGTGATGGGATCTGCCAAGCCAGTCGAGGCATTTCCACACCGAAGATTGACAGCAGCATTAAGCACGTTTCTATGCCAGTGAAAGGGTGGCCGTACAATTCCCCTTGCACTACTTACTGGAGAAGCCGAGCCTTAAATCACCGCATGGCGTCAAAATTATTAAAACAGCCATGCTGGGAATCTATCCAAAATTTTTCCTTTAAAACCGAGAAATCTGACAGCAAGCGGTGCCTACGCTGGGAGGACATCACAAGCCTCCAGACCAAGATGAACACTTGCGCCAGCAAGTACTTTTTATCTGTCATGAAATGAAAAACACATTCTCTTCTTAGGTTCTTTCGGTAAAGTCATGTAGAATGAGAATAAAATAATAAATGAATACAATAAAAGACCACAATAAAATTCTCACGACGTTTCGGCCACAACACAAGTGGCCTTCATCAGGTGAAGGGACGAGACTGTCTCGCTCCAGCGCTGTCCTCGAGACAGTCTCGTCCCTTCACCTGATGAAGGCCACTTGTGTTGTGGCCAAAACGTCGTGAGAATGTTATTGTTTTATTTTATTTTATTATTTTATTCTCATTCTACGTGACTTTACCGAAAGAACCAAAGAAGATGAATCCTTGCAGTCACGAAAGCTTTAAATCGAAATTTAGACACATTCTCAATCACTGATCTGTTTTTTATTTTTTTATTCTGCTTCCAAACTCAGTGTAAATCTGGGGTGTGGAACGCCAGAGCTCAAGGGGTGCAAACTTGCGGGATTTATAGATGACATTAAATCTACAACTGATAAACATCTGGTAACAAACAAAGCAGGTCTAATTAAGCAACTTATTTGCTCAATTAGGGGCGCAATAGGGTAAATGAAAGTGAATTTGGAACTAAAACAAGAAAACACTGTGATCCTCTATCACTAGGGTTGTGCAATCTCTGGAGTAAACTGAACAACTTCTCAAATAAAATCACGTTCACAAGTCCGTTTTCTGCTTGGATTAAGCTGGGCGATTGTGCGCACGTTGCACTTACGTGTCGTAGTCCTGGATGATCTGGCCCACGGCCCAGATGGCAGCCAGGTAGTCGTTCATGCCCGTGGGGCTGATGTAGTGCAGCGAGGATGCGTCCCTTGGGTTTCCGTTAGACGCCGTAAAGTCTATGCCCACCTGCAAGCACGTACACGCGCCAACTCCTCGCTAGGCAACTCACATTGTGATGCAGCACAGCCAGAATGAATAGCGTGTGCACAAAAAAGGAAAAAAACTAAATTCGTTCCGGCACCAGCATTTTTGGGGCGGTGATACCACCACAGTTCTTGTGCCAGGCTAGGTGCATTTTGGGGCCACATAAAGTGTAAAAGTCTGGCTTAGTAGGCGGTCAAGAGACAGATCTAGGTGCCATGGATTGACCAACTCAGATGACTGGTGGATGCACCACCTGCACTCCCCCGTGCCAACTCGCTGCATTTTAACCGCCCGGCGCTCCACCCATTGTGTCACTCCTCCCCCCATTGTTGCTGAAGGGCATCCTTCACGAACCTCCTCCACAAAGGCTGATCTTCACACCGCTGGTTCCAGTCATTAGCAAGTCTACACACATCCAGGTCCTCTTGCACGAGCCCATCTCCTATTTAGCCTGTGACGCACCAATTTATCTCCATATATTCGGCCAAACGGAAGCCGCTTGAGCATGTGGTATGCTGATACACATCAGAAATTCACATAGGCTGAGCAACAACTGGCCATTGGGTGACTTTTGACTCAGACATGAGAATGGAGTCTTGTTTGAGAACACTATGAAAATCTGCACACGGGCCAGAGCCTATGCTCATAAGCGCACACACAGACCTCCGATTAGCACGGTTGACTACGTACGGTGCGAAAAAAGTTAAATATACATACAGACCACATCACACACTCACACGAACATAAACACACATCCCGATCCACACCCACGCCGCACAGAAAAATTAGGAACGCTAACTGCTAAATCGAATTACCAGTATTTCATTTTTATGTGCCGCTATAATTTTACACTTTTCATCAGACTAACATATCTTCTCCTCTGCTATTATTAGTTATTATTTAAACAGTTAACACGTTCGGGCATGTTTTCCCTCCACGGAGACAGGCAGAGCTTCGTGATTTGGGGGACGCAGGTGCTGACAGATTTGCCGTGCAGGCTTATACAGGTCACCTCGGCATACACAAGGCAACATAACATTTTCTTTAAATGCCTCCAACCCACTTACAATATTGTAAAACCCATATTGTAGTCAACTGCTAAAATGAAGGCCTCCGCTTGCCTGTCTGGGTCATGAGTATAATTTAACCATACTTCACCATGCTTAGCGGTAACAAATTGGTAAAGGCTGGAACCACAGATGTGGGAACACAGGGCTTTGAGCAAGGGCAGGGAGTTCACAGCACAGATTTCTAAGGGAAGGTAACTATGGGGGCAGCAGAGAAGAACGTTTATATTGTGTTTATATTGTGCTGAACGGAATGCATTGGGACAATTCCGCAAAACGAATTTAAGAGGCACCGCTAGGAATGCTCTGACCTGAGACTAAATCGGGCCGCAACTCGTGGCCTCGGAGACACACAGCCGCTTGCGTGCTGCGGTGGGTGACGCCGACCTAAAATGATGTATAAAATCTTAATACGGGGAAGTAAATGCCCATGCCGAAATGCATGGTGGCTAACATGAAACTATTTACTCAGACAATATTGACGTGCCTACACGTACGTGCAGAACACTGCATCTCACGATAGGTGAAGGCGCAGCCCTGAAATTGCTTGCTCACGCCACTGCAGGCAGAAGGGCCTCCACTATAGGAAGCTCTAGAGAAGCCCCTCTAACTAGAGGGCATTTTGGCTTATTCTCCTATTTCGGCATTTGTTCGTCTCCATTGCTAATGTTCATATATCGTAGCAGGTACTTATATTATGCCATGTCAACCTAAGCAGGTCGAGGGACTGTAATTGTTGCTCGGCACTTATGTTAGCAATAATCAAACTGTAGCCAGCGGTTCCAATGCAGTGCGGTAAGAACTACACTAAGGCTCCCCCTAACTCATATACAAAAGAGAAAGATTCTCCGTATAGCCTTTAACAGACTATTGGGACAAGTGCTGTTAGTGAGAATATGAAGGCTGGCACAGGACACAGGAGGTGGGTGGCCAGCACTACCCCTAGCCGCCTTTGTCTCTCCAGTGGTGATGTGTACACATCGCACAAGGCACTGTTTTTAGGCTGAGTTGACCTTAGGGAGGCCCAGGACCAGTTCTGATATTCATAACGAAGTTGGGCTGTGATAGGAAATTGAACTCGGGTCGCTGGGTTCGTAGCGCAGTGTGCTAACTAAACAGACACGCACACACTGTTGTGCTCTGCATGCTCTGTGTTTATACAAATAAGTACACTGTCTATTTGTCCGTAAATTATTCAGGATAGATCTGGGGTGAGCACCAGGTTAAAACAGAGTGGACTGCAGCGGGACGACATCTTCTCAATGGTGCGGCTCGCGTTGGTACAAGGGGGATATTAATAGGAGCGAGTAACTCGAGGAGACCTCCGTGCATGAGATTGCGAGAGTGTGCGCGCACCTCCCGCATACCCCACTCAGCCTTGCGATCCGAGTGTCTGACCCATGCGAACCCGACAGCCTCAACAGCTCCCACCTCTATCCCCAGGGAGCCTACTTGCAAGGACACGACAGGGTTCTCTGCCGTTTACTAATTTTTACCGGTCGCAAGCACGGGTTAACACCAACCCCCACCACGGCCTCTAACAGTAAGCCGGGCTGGACCGCTGAAGCAGTTTGGTGTGAAAGGGTCATGAGAATGCCTTCTTTACACCGCAGTCCGACCCAACGATGGCTCTTCATCATGCGTAAGTAATGGAGTGCAGTGCTTTGTAATTTAACACCCAGCGAGGAGCGCCCCCACACTTTGTGAACGGGATGAGGCAGTCATAAATTAAGACGCTAGATCTATGCAAGGGCGATGTGGCTATTATGCGATTATTATTTTTTCAGTGCCTTTCAGATAAAACCATGGCGTTTGACACAATGCATCTCCTCCCGTCTCCCCCTGCGCTGTTCTCACTGACCATGGGAAACAAATATTTCCAAATCGGTGTTTTTGCTCAGCGTGCAGTTTTTCCTGCTGGGCGAATAATCCGATAGATGGCTCCAGCCATGGCCTCCCCCCAGCTGTGAGTTGTGAATTTGTGCCAGACTCCCCATTCCTGTCGCATGCTGAATCATGTTTTGTTTTGCTCCAGCGTCTTTTCATTTCTTCCCCACCTCCTCCTTGGTGCCCTGGAGATTCTGCTCAGAAATGGGAGCGCTCCGCCATCGCGCCTAGAACATCAAGCCAACGCTCCTATGCCATGTCACCCCTGCACTCGCTCAACCAAAATTGCCTTTCAGCTGTCAGAATTGGCCAAGGTTTATACATGTTTTGCGTAAACGTATTTGCAAAAAGACGTGTGGCGCGGCGATGGAGCTCAGCTCGTGCACATGTGTTGCGTGGATCATTCCACCACAGGACCATGAGAGATTCTGACGGTTTAGGAGTGAACGTGGCTGATGATGATGATGATGACATATATGCAGACCTTAATATTTTCACTAAAAGCATTCTCCGTACTTCCAAAAAATTGCAACCTTCTGTTGAAAGCAACGCAACCGACGGAACAGGATTTGGGAGGGTAGGCGGCACGTGTGAGCGAGCGGGAGGTGCGGGGAACGCGCAGCACGCTTATCACAAAGGCACAGCCAAGGCGATAATTTACACCTCGTGGTTCTGTCTGCACTCACCTTAATCCCATCCACTCCACCACAGAGAGACGGAGGAATGTGAAGAGAGTGACAGATGGCTCTTTCCTACAAATATTGGAACCATTCAGTTCGGTTCAGTGCGAGTACAAGCAACATAACTTTCACCGAAATATACAATTCGTCGCAGAAATGCGGGCTGAGGGTTTCAGGAGGAAAGTGTTGACAGGGGCATGGGGAAGCGGTGAGTCGGGTGGGCGGGCCGGGGCGAACGTACAGGAGTCGAAACAGGGCAGCAGTTATCGTACCGTGAAATGAAGTTGGCACCCTCCAAAGATGTAATCCAGGAAGGTGTAGTCACGCGATATCTGTGTTACGTCGAGGGCAGCATGACAGAATGGAAACAGCAGCATCAGCAAGCGGAAAACGTAGTAATCTCGCAACAGACATAGATAAGCTTTTTTAAACGACGCTAAATGTTTTTCTTGCCTATGCAGTCGCCTACCTTGCACCGTGTTCCAAGCACACACCACTGGCATTTCCAATATTGTACTCAAAGGTTGTTAAGGCTTTCCTTCCCGACAGCACTTTTAGATTGAATGCAATAAAGATCATATTAATGAAAAGGGATACGATGCACACGGGCTGTGTATGTCAAACTGCGCGGGCTGCGGTGGTCTCTTCAGGGAAAGTAGAATTACCAACTCAGAAGCAGATTCCAACAGCAATTCGTAACGAGTACAGTTGAGTGGGCTTCTGTCCATAATAATCCCATTCAAAATCATTTAGCATTTTGTACAACTCCTGAGTACAAATGGTGCCAAAATATATCTTTGTCAATTGCTTCTGTGTATTTTGAAATAACTACATCTTACCAACATCATACTCCTAAAAATGTTTTATAAATAAAGTTGTCCTGTCATTCTGTTTATTACTCAAGAAACAAACATAGTGCAAGGATGGGCAATCCACTATAAATCAGCAAAATACATTCTCCTGAAAATGCATATTTGTTTTTTGAAAGGGTGGGAACTGACCTGAAGAATGGGAATTTTTTATATGAAGTTAATTGTGAGTTATTTAGATTTGTTTTCACTAGAAAACACCTAGTGACAGATTAATAAAAAATATATATAATTATCATCACACTAAAACCAATCATGCTACTGCTGATAGACTGAAACGTGTTTGCCCATCATTCCACTATCAAAACCGAAAGTATTAAAAGGCTGAGCAGCGTTACTGTGTGCTCGTCCGGGGTGGCGAGATGGTGCCGAAAATTGTTGCCAAAACTATTTGAGCGCTATCCAGAACAAAAAAAACACACAATTCTGTCTCATTTTACAATTAACAAAACGGTAAGCAGAAACCCGGAACCTGCCATGAGGTGTCGGTAAGTTTGCACGGGCACTCAACACGGCTTTAGCGTGGGCCTTGCTTAGAGGGCGCGTGTTCATTTACCATGGGGTTAAAGGCTCCGATAAGAATAAATAAGCACTCCGTGCCCTGTAGTGTGCGAGTGCAGTGAATCGCAATTAAGCCTCCGAGGTTTCCAGGCGCGGCCACTGGTCCAATTAAACATCACTGAAGGCTTTAATATATTTTTGAAACGTTCCTGTTATTTATACCTTCACTCACTCACTTACGTACTTATTTAATTTAAGCAGTGCTCAATAAATACCTTCCACATTGACCATGCCAGATTGGTCGGTGCGACATAGAGCACTCATTGTTTCCGGATTTGCATTCTAATTTGTCACTAAAACCTCCACTGAAATACATGACTGCAGTAGGGTGAGGATTAGGCTTGTAAACATGTTTGCCAAGTTCCTTGCATTCTACTAGGGCAGCCCTCAGGAATAAATGCTTGTTAAAGGAAGACACAGCCCAAAAAATACATGTTCGTTAAGAGGAAGAGCAATGAACATATTAGAGAACATATGTGAAGTTAGAGACATCATGTTGACTGTAAAGACAGGTTAGTGGGCTCGGGCAGGGCACGTCCATAGAAGGGATTATGGCCGGTGGTCGAGACGGAGTCGCAGCCAAAGGAGTGAACATGCTGGAAAACATGTCTACCGTGGAAATGGAGTAACTAAATTAGCTTGTGTAGGGGCTAGATGGAATGTTACAATGCAGGAATGAGAGATGTGGCATTCATCCACAAGTTGATAGATCATGGCTGATAATGATGGTGTCCCTATTGATGGGCGCCATGGTGGAAAGATGTTAACTACCTCGCCTGGCATACAGGAGGTCGCGGGAATGATCATGACCCTGACCACTGTATATTTGGAGTTTGCAGTGTCTCTCTCCCCTTGGTCACATGGATTTTTCTCCGGGTCCTCCGGTTGTTCCCTCCACATTTAGAAACATGTGTTCAGAGTATTTGGCTGTTATACATTTCAACATGACAAGCAACTTCGTTGAGCTGTCATTTGTGGCCAGGTCGTTTCTGTTGTGAAATCACTACAGAGATATCAGGATGAACATCAACAAAGCTTTGTGTTCTGGGCTGTGTCTTCATTGAACATATATTCGCATCCCACAGAGTTGATCACAGCACCACTATTCTCCCAGTGCTCCTCCATGCCATTGCCATGCGACGGCATACCAACCTTGCACGACTTGCAGATAATGATGCCTGAGTTTTTGTAGCTCTTCTTTTTTTGTTTCTTCTTGTTGTTAATGCACTCAAACTCCACCTGCAGAGAGCATGGGTGGCAGGGAGGACAGAGGAGGAGGGGCAGTCCATAAAGTGGAGATGGCGCTATGCGGGGCATGGGAAGAGGGGAGTGGGTGGTGTTTCTGATAACATCACACTGGCCCCATCATCTGGAACACCCTCCAGCTATCCTAGTCAATGAACCAAGACCAGATATTTCACTTGTCGGTACCACCTGAAAGGGTATAACTTTAGCAACTTGCTTACCCACCCCTACTGGACATCTGTGAAAAAGAGATTCATAGTTCATTGTATTCCTTCAAGATAAATAAAGATTCTGATAGTGGTTCCAATATCTTTATGTGGCCAATAACAGTGAATAATGCGATAACCATTTGAAATCAGCAGACTTACCAAGGAAATAACCCTTATTGGTCGTATTAATAATAGCTAGTAACGATTTCTGTTCTGGCCCATAGACTATCCATGATGTCACTAAGACTAGGTTCAAAACCTTACTATTTTGTTCTTCTGCCTATGACTGAGTGACTATATATATCACCACCTCTGCCAGTCACTCTCTCAAAGTCTTACTTGCACAACAAGCATGCGGTATTTTGCAAGTGTGATGTGTAGGGGTTTAACAATTATATGTATGTATAATAATGATTTCTCCCCTTTTTTCTGGCAACAAAACTGAAACCTTTTTACAAGGATTCATGTCTGCATTAACCACAATACCTGCAGTCAAAATGCAAACAAAAAACATACTATGATAATATATGCATTGTCCTTGAAACTGATTGGTCCACACCAAGGGACGGCTTTCTTTTGAGCCTCGACCCAATTGGTGCTCGAACACATGACGCCAAGGGGCGTACAGCTCAAAGACAGAAAAAGGGGAAAAACCCTATTATTACATTTTGGTACTGGCAAAGGAGGTCTAATGATGATATATGTACGTATGTAGAACTTCATTCGCACTGTACGTAACCGACCGTGCTAATCGTAGGTGCGTGACATTGCATGTATTCATACATTCTTATCAATGCTTAAGCTCTCGCGACACACATTGCATTGCTGGTATGAGAATCTTTTTTTTCGATGAATATAAGTTGTGACATGTTTGCGTGAACAATACAGCCAATTAGTGGCTGCTGAATTCACCAGTGTTCAAAAGAAAATATATTCACAAATCGAATTCTGATCTTGATTTGTGGAAATTCCTCAAATCACTCACCACCTGGAAGGAGGGGAGGGGGGAAGGGGTGAATCATTACACCCCGAGTAATGATGTCACACTATTATTGGCTGTAAGGTCGAAGCAATTAAGATTTAACCCTGCACGCTAGAATATGGCAAAAAGCACGAGACCAAGCTCTTAGCTCAAAAATAACTATTTCTGAAGCAAACGTCAACATCTTTTCAATGAACTTCAAAAATAAATGTATACATGTTCTGCTGGTTGCTGGAAAATGTATTTTGTAATTGTAAAACATTTAAAAGCAATAAAGAGCAGACTTTAAAATTTCAACTGCTCATGAAAAGCTGTTCATTTGGCCACAATGATTTTTTTTTTTAAACACCAATGAAAAGTTAATTTGTTCTTTAAATTTTATCTGAAACGCCAGTTGGACACAAGAAATGCCCAACAACGATGTCTCAATGTGCAACAACTACAAATAAGAGGCTTTATCTGCCATGTGCAGCACGCGGCTGACAGCGCGGCTCACAGGAGAGAAAACGGGCCATCGTCTTTGACCGACAAATCTGTTCGTCTCGGTCGCTCACTCTGCTGGGTCAGTGAAAAATAATGTGCGCTTGCAATTGGCAGGGCAAACGGGCTGAATGTAAACGAGCCACGCAGCGTGGCACAGCCCTCTCTCCCAAAGCAAAAGTCGCCGCACAGAGTGGGCCGTAAGGCACGCTACCGCATGCACCGATACGTTTTTAAAATAAGAACGTCTTTATTGACCTACTCGTAACCACCCGTGTGCACGGCGGGTAAGGTTTACCACGGCCAGCCGTAAGTGACAAATTTATCCGCTGCTACAAATTGTATTTTATTCAGGAGGCATTGAGATGCACCATGGCACCCTGTGCGCGAAATAAGTTGCATCAGCTCCGG
Source organism: Petromyzon marinus (assembly GCF_048934315.1). NCBI lineage: Eukaryota > Metazoa > Chordata > Hyperoartia > Petromyzontiformes > Petromyzontidae > Petromyzon > Petromyzon marinus. The sequence goes on along the minus strand of NC_133691.1, from coordinate 9,916,672 downwards.
TAGTTCGGTAAATCCTGCACCACTATACTATCACTGACCCGAGCCGTCACTTTTTCTCTTTCACTCTCAAAAAGCTGTCAAATGCATTTAGAGTGCAATGGTCCATGTGAGGGAACATGAGCAAGGGGGCGCGACAACACTGGGGCAGCTGAAACGAGATGCGCACCACCTGTGACGAAAAGTGTGGTGAATGACTGACAGTATCTTGCCGGCACTCTGGGCCACTAACTATAATAATTTAAACGAGCACTTTGAATGTTTAGAACGTCTCAAAAACAACGTTTATCGCTGCACAGTAAAAATATATTTTCATGCTGTTTTTTTTGCTCACCTTTCCCCTATGCAAAACGTCTGCACTTTGAAGTGCATGAGAATTCACCGCTTTTGAAAATGATCCCCCGAAAAAATTCTGCGTGTGGTCATTTATCAATAATAGAGACACATTTTTACATTTGATCGTGACAAATTACTACAAATGTAAAAGCTGTGGCCTGCACAAAAAAGCGTTTCTCTCTCACTTACGAGGCTAGGAGGGCCAGATAGTGACACTGTCATGGTCTTTACAGATCCACAACAAGGGCAATCTGATTACAGTCGAACGAATAAGTCACCGGTGAAGAGGGCACACTGCCAACGACATTCTCCTGCATGGCATGAAGAGGCCATTAAAAAAATAGGAATCCAGAATAATCAAAAACCCATCCTGGTGTTTAATGAGATTTTTTTTACCGATTGCACGACTCACTAGAAAATGAGTCACGTCAAGCAATACAGACGGGTCATTTAAATTCCTGCTGCTAAGGAGACACTTGCAGGCAGAGTCCTGTGCTTTAAACCCCCCTCTTGTGCTTGCACACTCCCTTCCCTCTCCCTTTACCCCCCTGGCGCCTGCCTCACTGCGGTCATTACCGGCCTTCGCAGCGATTTCACTCTAATGCTGCAAGCGGCGTAATTGCAGAGGAAAGGAAAGACAAGAGTTCAGCTCTGGCGTTCGCAGCGACGCCCGGGGAAATGGGGGTCTCTGCTAGGCCCCCCCACCCCTGGGAATCCCGAGCTGAGGTTGCACATTACTATAATGGTAACGCTCACTTCACCGAGGTTCCATAAACCCTCACGTGCCCCCCAAACTCTGGGCATAAACCTTTAATGCCCAGACGCATCAGCATGCAGCGCCCTGGCACAGGGGCCCAATTAAGTCCACATTTATTGCATTATGCTGCATTACATGCACCGTCAGATCTCACGCATGCCGCTAATGCTGCACAATTATTGAAGGAAATGAACACGAAGCCACGGTGTCTATGCCTCCCTGCCGCCCCCCGCCCCCTTGCAAAACATTTCATCAGCGACGAACGGCCACCAGCTCTTAAACTAATGGTATGTTTCGCATAAATTGCCGACATGTCAAGTGTTCTGCTGGACGATTTTAGCACGAGTATTTGCGTAGATACGTATAAGCAATGAAAGTTTAGTGTTGTGTAATGGGAGTGTTTATAGCAGAGGAAATTTTTTCATGATCTTTGAATATTTTTTTTTATATATAGTCACGTGACACTGGCAAATCAGACAATGGGATCCGAACGAAACGTGGTATACTGACGAGTGCTTAAAGAACCCAATATGAAGATTTTGTCAACTGTGAAGCTGTTTTCCTGCATAATTCAACCTTTTGTTGCGCTAAAAAAAGGTATTAAAAAGTCAAATTAAATGTCACTTACACAAGCAAAGCGATCTTGCAATAACAAGACCTCCAATCTTTTCATAGCCCTGGGGTAATATATACTCTAGCATGTCAACGCAATACGGAGGCTGAATTCCATTAGATTTGTATGTTTATGATTCAGACAGTAGCACAACTAACCACGATGCCAAACAAGAACCTCCGACACAGCTCACGCAAAAAAAAGGCATCGATTGACATGAAACCCACGCTGCTTGCCTGTGCCCGTGTATATTTAACAATTTCACGTTACACAGGAGCATACCGCGAGTGTTCTTGCGGCAAATGTTGAGACAGTGCGCCGTAATTATAATGGTATATCGACGCGTTACTGTACATTCTCCTTCAGTAAGATTGCATTCCGCGCGGCTCTTTGAACCGAGGAATTTTCACTAAGTCCCACAAATCCTCGTGATAACAGACCCCTATAACCCCTTTTCAGGGCTTTCTAGTCCAGTAGTGGCGGTCCGCCTCCTGGCTTACACCTTGAACCCCACGTGGCCCGGTCGCCAATGCATTCCGCCGCAGGGCAAAGCCATGCGTTTCATCTCCGAAGCATTGCACTCCACTGTACTGCAGAGCCATGCACTTCCAACAGCCAAACATTTCCGACTGTGGAACTCACGTTCACGGCACTTTTGACAAAAGCTCACAGCACATTGGGAGTTTTGTCTCAAAGTCAATAATTGTATGTTTTTTCACGAAGTAAGGAAATAGAAACTGCCAAGCTATTCGTGATGCTGCTCCAACAGGAGCTGGATATAAGCACACCTTATAAGCACAGTTCTGATGTAAGCAAGAGATGATTAAGATACACTGATGGGGAGAAGGTGAAGGATAACTTCTATACAAGCACACTTTGGATATAAACCACCTTGTCTTACTCCCAAGCGATGTGCTTATATCTGGCATCTGCTGTATTAAATTACAGGGACTGTGCGTATGGTACCGCTCCAAATGCTCACTTATGTATCTCCGATACCATTTCTAATGAGATAACTGAGAATAAGGCTCCGCATCCATCTGTTGAAGTTCATTAGTATTCGTGTCTTCATTATGGACTGAGGTCTCAATTGAACAGCCTCTTGTCAAACACGAACCTTAAAATGATTGCTGGACAACGTGCCTTCACCTATAGCGCTGTGTGTGTATGCCACAACTCACCTGCTGACATCTGCAATACGGAAAATAGCATTTAATAAGCAAACTAATTGACCATCTGTGGATAATTTTTCAATGGTCTTTAGCATTTCAAACAGTGGCATCACTTCATGAAAATCTGGCAAATCACTAAGCAGCAGGTGAATCATTTCATGGCTAAGGGAACATTGTTATTCTAAACCTGATCAAACTGGCAGTTTTGCAATATTGCCTAATATGTAACTGATTAACCCAAAGTATGTCACTGTCAAAGAGGACAAACTACGCTTAAGGGGGCAGCATCAGCACGTGATGTTAGCTGAACGGTGGAACCGTCTCCTGCACAGGCACTAGCGCGAATTCTACGGCGGTAAAATGGCGAGAGTGGCGTCCCCGTGGTGGACGTTACCTCCATGCTGCCGGTGGCCTCCTTGAGGCGAATGATGTTGGCGTAGAACTCGCCGATGAGGTCAGGGCTACCGTGCCGGTCCCAGTCGTAGCACACGGCCTGCACGCGGCAGTGGTGGCAGCAGCGAGAAAGTACGGTAACTGTATGTGAAGCTGCTATCGTAAAGTTTTCGCAGTAGTGCTGTACAGCTCTCCGATGTATTTTTCGGGTGTACTGTGTATTCTTATGCATGATGACACGTCATGGACATCATTCCGAACAATACAGGATACAAGCCGAATACACATCCTTCCCCCGCACATCCAGTTAGCGCAGTTGCCTACGTACAGTGCGAAAGAAGTTCAACATACATACATACATGAATACATTAAAGAGCCAGCTATTTGTGTCATGCGTTTCCTGCCATTGTTGATCAAAGTAAAAATTCGAAGTCTGTCACTGTTTAAATTAGACGTGTGAAGTGTTCATATCTGTTCATGGCCCAGAGATAGCCAGCATGCAGTTCAGCCACTGTTGAATTCGCAAAGCAGTTACTGATTTTATCCAATGCGGAACGATGGGCTGTATTGACCTCTCCCGGACTGTAATTTGTACTTATGACCTGCCGAGTACTGTGACAATAGCAGCAACCGCCTCTAGGAACCCCGTTATTGTTTTGGTCATCACAAATTGGTAATGTTTGTGGACAAATGCATTTTCAACCAAATTATTTGCATTTGGAAAGGGTTTGTGTTTGGTAAAAACATGCACGGTACAGTGTTGGAAATTGGCCAGGTTAGGTGTGAGGTTGAAGGACGCTGACACAACGAAGATTTAAATGACCAGGAATTATGCAATGTGATGAACAATGAAACGATAGAAGAGTTAAACAAATGTGTTTTTTTACTTGCATTGAATTAGCGCCTTTACATGAGCATATAAAACCATCAAATAAAATGTTTTGCATGTCACTCATCTTTCACGCCAATGAGAAAAAACCCGCAAAATAAACGTTCCATAAACATATCTGAAATCTAGCTGAAGGATACAAATTATAGTTGTAAATATTAACGCATTACCAGCCTAAAATGAATCATCATCACGATCCATGGCCAGATAGCCCACAGGTGTCCAGCTGCACATGTTAGTTAATCTCCATTTTTTTAAACATTAAAAACACATTTTTATTATTTGCATTAACAATTGCCACGTAACAATGACACACTGTTCTCACAATTAGCATTCTGCCGTCGACGTGCATCTTCCCCCAAAGAGGCGCCGTGCTCTTCTTTGCCTTTTCAGCGGCTTATCTCTCTGCGCACAGCCCTGCTGCTGCTCACGCGGCCACACGAGCCGCACCGTGAACAGAACAGCCGTAGCTCCCCCACTTCTACTGCCCCTCCGCTCGCTGCACCGTCCCCACTACCCCCCCCCCCCCCCAACCACGACCAGCGCAAGCTATCGAGGTGTACCGTTCACCCTCCCCGAATCGGAGAACGCAGTCCATCAATTGAAATTAATCATCTCCTTTTCATTAAGGCGTGGAAGTACACACACTCGCGCAAGCTGCTGTTGCAGCCGTTACGCCCACAATGAACGCGAATATTTACAAATTGATGTCATGATATTTTGTGAGAAGGCAAAGAAATATCAAAGGTACTGTACTGTCACGGCCGAACGGGTCATCGTGACATGTTTCTTTGTCGTTGGGTTAAGCGGAGAGAAAAACAAATCCCCACGTTGCATTTGTCACACGTTTTCTTCTGTGTGGGGAAAGTGTTAACTTTTAAATTGCAAATTGGCTGGAAAAAAAGATAAAGAACTGCCTGCTGTCTGCAGACCAAGAGCATGAGAGACAAAAAACCCCCAATTAGTGTCAGTTTTATGTAAATAGATGCACTTACTGCAATGTAGATGCAATCTCTGCTGGTTAGTGAGCTCTGACCTAATGATACAAATAATGTGCACCAGAAAGCCTTTTAAAAGGCAATAATGTGCATATTAAAGCTTCAGTTAGACATGCTTTTTAATCGTGGAAAACTAAAGTGACGAGAGATGTGCAAAGCAAATTAAGAATGTCGGTATTTTTTGTGCTGTTATATTTCATGTTCCACGTGGGCCCCTCGAGCAAAAACTAATTTGTAATTTTTTTACGACAAAAACAAGAATTATCTTCAACTTACCCAATTAAAAGGCGTGCAGTAGAAATGTAAGCTTTGAACGCAGACCTATTTACGAAACATGAAAGCATTGCAATTTCTACCCATGTGCATTTCTACATGTCATGTTATGTAAAAGTCGAGAACAAAGTAGCTTTCTTACAGCGTGCAGGAAAAATATTCCTTTCAACCCAAAATGAGCTTAACGTACGAGCTTTAACGAAAGCGAGTAAGTGCGTGTGTCACTTGGACAACACAAAGAAGGAGATTTAAGAGCGGAATTAAAATCATCATCAGCCAGGATGAAGGCCTCCCTAAGCTGCCACCATCTCTCTCAGTCTCACAGCACAACAATCCATGTAATCGACCCAACAATATTGTCACGTTTACAAAATATATTAATTATATTTGCCAAAGTTTTGATGAAATACTCACCAATTACTTAAGTCTTTTCATAACTGAACCTAACATAAACATATGTGTCATTCAAACTATTTAACTATTTCAGGTGACCCCCGACTTACGACGGCTTGATTTGCGACCCCCCGTTTTACGACCTTTCTTACTACCGACTCGTCGCCTGATGGCACTCCTTTGCTCTTCCGCCATATGCGTATGTACAGTAGAGCCCATCAGTCTGCAGCTGTGCCTAAAGCAAACGCAGCAGCGTATCTTTCACAACGCTCTTCACTTTTTTTTTATAAATTTTCTTCGCATCTAAATAACATTTCGCCTTTCGTTACCTCTGAGAAGAGGAAATGTAATGCAAATGCATAAAATTACTTAAGAATGATCAAATGTAAGTGTTTTCTTTTACTTAATAAATTGTTGTAAAAGTTATGTTCAGTTACAATAAATGTTTGAGTTTTTTCATTTATTTTCGTGGTCAATTTTAGTATTTTTATGGTATATAATCGGTTTCCAGGAACTGAATCCCGATTTATAACATTGTGCTTAATTGGAAATAATGGTTTGACTTACGATGGCTCGACTTACGACCGTCGGCTAGGAACCAATTAGGTTGAAGGTGCGGGGGTTGCCTGTAACAATTTATATTTTGCCAGGTAAGGCCCACTGAGCTAAAGAGCTCTTTTTAGAAGCTACTTGGTCACAAATGATAGCTTAACGAAGTGGCTTATCATGTGGAACTGTATAGCAGCCAAATACCCTGAAATGCATTATTCTAAATGTGGAGAGAAAAACTGGGGGACCCGGAGAAAAATCCATGCAACCATGGGAGAACAGGCGTCAGGGTTGGGATCGAACCCATTAACCTCCTGTATACCACGCGAGGTAGTCAACATCTCGCCAGCGTGCAGTGAGCTTCATCGGAAAGTGAACTTGAAAACTGAGCGAGGCGGCCTCAGCTGTGCTCTCATATACCCACCCGGACAATGCCAACAGCCAAAGGATGAGTTACCTCTGTCTCATTATAATTTGGCCCTGACCACCTTTAATGTGATTATTATTTCAAATATCCTCAACAGAAATATATTTCAAATCTATTCTAAAGCCAAATCCATGTTAATTATTTCAACATTTCAATAAAAACGTCAATTTTTTTCTCCAAATAGGGCTTCATTGACGTAGATTCCTAGCCTACTGCATGGTGTTACTTTGAGTGGTTATTGAGTTGTCATGTTATTTTTACATCCCCTTGACATGCGTTTTCTGCGACAGCAGATGCATTGGACTTTGAGTATATGATCCGTCTCTGGTGTTCCTTCCTGCAGACACACAATGATTCTCCTGCTGGTCTGGCCAACACAATGAAGGCCACAGCTGCATGTAAATCTGTATACACCTTTCTTGAATGTTTGTCTTAAGCCGGTGCTTGCAGTTATTGTACATTGTGGAAGGTGCCGAACCTAACCTAACCTTGATGTTGTGTTTGTTTAGGATGCTGGTGATTCACCAGTGGTGCCTGCAATGCCGGGTAGTTTATGGCTGTCACTATAAGTGGTTCAGAGCCATCAGTTGTGCTTTGTTTTGTGTGGAGATTTTTTTGATCTGTTGTTGGCTATAACCATTATATTGTAAAGCATACTAGAAATGCAATTTCATGTTAAGTACTCTCCATCAGATACTGTTCTTACTGCACGCATGAGCATCTTAATGTTGGAGAAATTCATGCACAAGTGGATTTATCATGGCTGACGATATTAACAAAGAGGCAAAATCAGAAAGACGCAAGTCGTGATGGGCATGCCTTTATAGAAGGGCTCAGCTTCACTACTTAAGAGTGTCAATGTCAAACAAACCAGGTCCTCCTCATAAGGATGACCCAGATGCAGCTCCCACAGGTGCACAGCAGTTACCCAAGGGTGAGTTTTCTGTTATTGCCTCCCTGCCTGCTCATATGCATACCTTGATGTTCTTCTCCAGGTCCCCATTGCAGAGCACCTGCAGGTGGAGGGTGAATGGCTTCCATGTCGGGTCCAGAGTGTTCCTCACCACCTGGAGGCCGCCGGTGCAGGACGAGAGTCGTGTGAGAAATTGCGTCCACACACGTCGATGATCACCCCCCCCACACCCCCCTGCCCCTTCCCTTGCACGTCATTACTCACGAGTATGCATAAAAGCAGAAATCACCTTCTTACGCACATTTGACTAAAACTGGCAGAGGCTCGTATTGTGACAGTTGCAATGCAAAGCTGTCCTTGTGCCTTTGTGTGCTGTCCCGTTTTTACTATAGGAGGCACGTGGCCGAGCATTCAGAGTACAAGTGCCCCAAACAGAATGGACAACCTTCCCATTCATTAGGAAGTTGTCTAGACAATCTGGATGCACTGGGCTCACGCCCACTAGCGTCCTTCAGCGCTACACCTATTGTAGGTGCTCAAAAAATAAACGAAAGCGTTTGCGTGGGTTTTGCGGTTGTGCTGTATAGCTCTCCTTTGAGTTTTGGGTTGCACAGTGTGTTTGTCCGGCATGATGTGCAACAAAGCCCCTAGCTGAATCCAGTTCCTGAACTCACTTCCTGAAGAAGCTCCCAGCACGGTCAGGTGAAACATCAAGACATCGCACAGAACATCACATGGCACAACCTGACAACACATCGGTGAGCTAAAATAGTCTAAGCCCACAAATGAATTTGTCAAAGTAAAAGCCACTCAAATGAGCATTGCGGTGAAAATAAATTATCAGTGGAAAGTCCACATTCCCTTGACGGGGGGTCAGTTTCTTCATATGATTACCAATGTTATTATAGATTCGTAAAAAAATATATAAGTATTTTGAGTCAATATGCTGTCGAATGAAGGCCTCCCCATGTCATGCTGGTCATGGAGGTTGTTTGAATATGCTTTACCACGCTGTTCGATGCAGGTCGATTAAAGGGTTCAGATATCACTCACGACTGATGTTAACCATGGCTGGTAATCGAACTCGGGTTATGTTCAGAGCGCAGTGCACTAACTACTGTCACTGCTCCACCACATAATTATTATTCTTTTTAAATCATGATACTGATTTAGCTTGATCATGGGGTCATGGACCTATTGCAAAGTATCTTGTGGAAGGGTGTTCTTTGTAAGTACTAGGCACGATTTAGGGTCACAATTAAGATTTTATAGCTGATATTTATTTTTCTATTGTGGTGAACGATAGCACATCTTGTGGCTGCAGAGGTCACTTGAACTTATTTCCTTCAACATATACAAAAAAAACGGATTCTCACAAGCATGCTTTAATGCAGTGGTTCCTAACCTTTACTGTAGCCTGCACCCCTTTGGTTCTCAATTGTTTAAAAAATATTTAATGTTAATAAACACATAGAGGTTTGATGAAACAAAGTAGGTGTACTTACATGCCTGTGGTTAATTTGTGTTTTTTATTATTTACCTTCTAAAAAAATCCAGCATGTTTTGCACCCCCAGAAAGGGCATCTTGCACGCCCCCAGGTTAAGAACCACTGCTTTAATGTGTGCATCGTGCATACAAATGTATTTTAAATTGATCAATCAATGCATTGCTGCATGCCTATGGGCCCTCGCTTTGTTACCATACTGAGCCAGAAATCGTTAAGCCTGTAGGCCACAGGTAACAATACTGTATGGGTGGGCTGTTATACATTTTTGGTGGGGCTGAAATATTTGTATTCAAATAAAACATGTTTTTGATTAAACAAATATTCCATACATATATTTCTTTCTTGAGAAAATCGATGTCCAAAAATGAAAGAGCGCAAGGTTGCGCAAGCGCGTAATAGACTGACACGTCTGGGGGCATTGGTTCACCAATTGCTTCAGTCCTCTACGGGCGCTGTTTGTAATGACCTTGTGCTAGCTTGCACAGTCCTGATTCGGAACGTTGTAGAGCACAGGCTGTATTTGAATAAAAGCTAGTGAGTAGGTTTGAGCCTTGCTCGTCCTAGTCGCCTTCTCCCTTTAGCTAATAGCTTGTGTTACATCATTTGCTGAATACCCGTTGGGCTCAATATTTTGAAGCCCAGGTGCATCTCACCCAAAGCTCGTGTATTTTCTCGGAAAAAAGAATCCCTCACTTCGGACTCGAATGTAAGCCTGGCATTGAGGATTATTTCAGTGGGCTAGCCTGGACAAGTGCAATGATATACCCACAAGTCACGATGACGTTGGCTTATGAAACATTAAATAATATTAATAATGTAATGAAAATTAAATTTGCGATTAAAATTCCTTGGAAAAAAATTGGTTAGAATTAATACTTCCACTTATTGAGTGACCTCTGAGCGCTGAGGATAATTGTTGCCAAAAGTATCCACAGCTCTTGCGTAACAGCTCCAAAGCAAATTTAAACCAACATAATTTGGCCTGAAGTTGATTTAAATATAAATCTACATTCTTGATTGAAAATATATTGCAAACTTTTTTTCAGGAATGTCAAGAAGCCGTGTTTGCTTGACTTTGCAAAGCAAATATATATTGATATGTTCGAGAAAAATAGTGAAGGAAAAATGTGCAATAAGACTGCAAAAAATATATTAGGCTACTGATAATGGTATCATCATCAGCCATGATCAATCAACTGCTGGATGTAGGCCTTGACAAACTGCCATCGTTTTTCACGATCCCGGGATGTGATCATGTTACACCAATGACCAAATCACTCAGAATGTAACTTCAGCTTGTCAGACCACAGAAACTAAACATGGGTGAGTCTGGATAATGTTTGTAATGGGTGACCACAATGCAAAATCCATCGTTGTACTGCAGTTCTTTACTCCCATGTCAATGGTTCCCAGCTTCATCAACCCCAACTGACCAGCGTGCATAAAGCGTGTTGAAGTATGGTCAAAAGTCCCCATGATCAACTGCATTTATGAGACCATATAGAGTTATGTTGTTAAATATGTAAATGTATGGGTTAATTCTATGTGAGAATAGGTTTTCCCCTTTTGTCTGGCAACAAACAGGTGTTAAGATGTTAGAACACCAAACTGAAACCTTTTACAAGGAATCATGTCTGCATTAACCACAATACTTGTGGTCAGAATGCCAACAAAAAACAATGATAATGTATGCATTGTCTTTGAAACTGATTGGTCCACACCAGAGACAGCTTTCTTTTGAGCCTCGTCTCAAAACGGTGTTAGACCAGAGGACGCCAAAAGACGTACAGCACAAAGACAACGCATTATCAGAGTAATGAGATAAAATACTATGTGTTTTCCGGTCTGCACTAATATTTTATGTTGTGATGGGCATTCTTGTCATTTACATATTTTAATAATCGGAGACCATCCAGAAGTACATTTATAAAGCGTTGTATATTATTATTAATATTATATGGTGACTATTACATGAAACTGTGACAATTAAGTTAATGGTGTGAAAAACACAGGACAAGCGAGAGTGGACAAACGAGAATGTAAAAACGAGGCAAAAAATAATCCACTCTCAAATCAAATTTAAACTCCCAATGGCAGCGTTTTATCAAATCGCTCGGGGAAGCAAACAGTTTCATTGCCAGTAAGGAGCAATCAGTCTCATTGACTGGACTGCTCAATGAAAATTATGTGCTTGACTGGTCACTAGCGACTGCTCAGTCCCAATGACTGGAGTCACTAATCAGTGTCAATGAGCCGACTGACTGTCCACTCGTTACCAGCACATCTCAACGATTTCATTGGTTGATGCCAATGATCAGCATGGCTGGTCAGCAGTAACTGGATTTAAATGTCAAAAAAAATGTAAGTGCTCATGGCTAAAATGAGAGTTAAACCGTCTCATCACTACCACTTCTGAAGCGATAGTGTCATCACCACCGCTTCAGACAGACCGCCATAAGCACGTTCATCATCACGCTCGGCTCTTGGCAACCTCCACTTTTGTCTGTAGTTCTGACATCGCCGACTCCTATGAGCATTGATCCCTCCACCGTGAACAAGGGGTATTTATGGTTTGGCCAATCACGTGACTTGTTTGAGGGGACGAGGGGTGTGCCCAGAGGAGAGGCGTCGTTAGAGCACAGCTGGAGTGGGCACGGAGCCATGTGTCGGGAGTGTGGGCGGTGGGTGCTGCTCGCAAGGCACAACACATCCCGGTGGCTATTTACGTCTGGGCCAGGGAGACTAAAGGCCCCCTAAATAGATAGGTGCCAATTGGGGAAAGCACGGCGTGTGTGATGTTCACCGGGTTTTAAGCAAGACACATTCGAGTGGTGAAAGCTGGTGATAAGAGACTCACAAAAGATGGCAATGAATGTGAGGACAACAGCACTGCTGATTACTATAATGGTGATGTTTGTGATCACGATAATGCCAAAATTAAGAATGCAGGAATTAAGTAATATGACAAACACTCACTTCGGTTCTGTGCACCAGCATCCAGGTGCCATCAGGGCTCTGCTTGTAAATCTCAAGATATGGGTCTGATTTTCCAAAGAGGTCCTGCCAGAAACACACACAGGACAATGGTAAACAAGAATCAGGGGCTTGACATAACACTTTTTTGGGCAAGGAAATGCAGGCACCATCCAGATTGAAACCAAAATTACCCGGACCATACAAAAAAACCCAAGCCCATCTCATTTTCAAATACAGTAGAAAAATGCTAGATTGATTGACATTTTGCCCGACAATCTACACAATGAGATTCACATGATTGTACTGACAAAAAAATAATAGTTCATATTCTCCATCTGAGTCCCTGTTATCTAAACTAGCACGGCTCTTGTCCTAAGCCACCCCCATCCCTCCATCCTCCATAATCCTCGGCACACCAGTTACTCTTCCAATTACCACTAGTAGTCTCGGTGCCTTCACTCCCTTCACAGTAACTGAAGTATTGATTTCTGATTTAAATAGCTTGCTCACTTCACCTTCCTTGTAACAAATATGAACAAAAAAACCCCTCTATATTCCTAGTCTGGCCAAGCAACAAAGTAGCAGGAAGCAACATTAATGTATTTATCTGGACATAAAATCCCTTTTGTTGACTACACCTGTCAAGGTTCATGCATAAACAGTACAATCTCACTCAGGGGAACAGCCTGCCTCTGTAACTAATGAACATGCAAACGCCTCTAAACATTTATATAGTGGAGGGGGGAGTGAAAACAGTTATTCTGTAATCACGGTCGTATAAATCATTAAGCATCAGTATCATTGTGCCAAAAATCGTAGTCCAGCAAAAGCTTTCTCGAACAATACTGCACACCAACAGACACCATCCCTGCAACACCAAAACAGCAGCCTCAGCCAATCAAATGAATGAGTGCTCAATAATGGATCACTTTTACCAACGTTCAAAGTGAGTGAGAATGTGTTTATTAAAATATAACTATTTCACTGCAGTTTCCATTAGGGGCTTTTGAAGTTGGGTTTAATAGTCCTTCTGCTAGCAGTCCGAGCTACGTGTGGCTTTCAAGCTGCCAGTAAATGTGTAGCATTTTTTTAATGATAAAGTGGGTTCACTTGTGAAACCAAATAATAAGAATAATATTTTAAAAAGCCAACTCTGTGGGAGGCTGGATAAGCGGCGCAACATAACAAGGCCCCTGTGAGCATGCCTGCTCAAAGGTCGGAGATAACAACCACAATGAGCATTGTTGTTCGCAATCCATGTGATTGCGCTGCAGTGGGCGTCTGCGTCATGCATAAAGAGGACATGTCTACAGTTGAAGAAAAAGACAAATAAAACGCGCAAAAAAGCACAAGACCACCTGACACATAGATGCAGTGGGTAATTTCCTCGCCCTGGTTTTAATGGGCACGTGGAGATGTGGACACACGGGGCCCATGATCGAGCCTCGCGCATCGAGCCTCACGGAGCGAGTGGCGATAGCAGCTTGACGTGCTCGTATCTCACACGTACCATTTTGTCCAGCTTGCGCCCCGCCATGCTGAGGGTGATTATTCTGTTGTCCGTGATTTCCTCGGCCGATATCTGGGATGCGGCACACACACACAGTCGAACACGCTTAGACAAACGAACTGAGTTACTCCTTCCCTCTCTCCTCCTAACTGCCCCATACAGGCACAGCTCTACTGCTATCCTGATGAGGAGCATATGGATTCTAATGGTGCTTGAAGCCATTGCAGATGCTCCAGATCAAATGGGCAATTAGGGTACAGAGACAATAACTCTCCTATTCCATTTATATTATCAGGAATCTACTATATATACAGAATACTCAATTTAGTAGAAACAAAGATGAGCAGATCCTCTGTATGACGTACAACAGAAACCTGACCACATCAACTGAAGACAATAAAATGTTTGATAAAATAGGTGTAATTTTCATCCCACGCCAGAAAGGAGTGTGAAATTGAAGGGTTCACACTGTAACGAGTGGCATTCTCACTTTAACAGCTGCCACGGCCGGCTGTGACCCGTTCGACCTATGACCTCGCGAATAACATGTCTATTTCCATGCACCACGCCCGCCATCATCTGATCTAACCCTATTATATTACATGCATTTGTATAAATTCCATCTAGCAAGCAGTGGAAATAAAAACACGTGATTTATTGGATACAATTTTGACTTAAAGGTTTCGTGATTGCAGGAATTCATATTCTTGGGTCTTTCGGTAAAGTCATGTAGATAGATTCAAAGAAAATAATCAAAAATAACAAAAAACTACGACAATTCGACCGCTTGCGTTGCGATCGAAACGTCGTAGTTTTCTGTTATTTTTTAATATTTTCTTTGAACCTATCGACGTGACTTTACCGAAAGACCCCAGGAATTATTGGATACATATATGCATTTGGCCTGAGACGCTATTGCAAATCCAACACACTGCTATGCTGTTTAAAATACACACGTGTACACAATGCAGTACATTTAAAATATGTAAGCCTGACAGCTGCAACTGTTTGCTGGTCGAGACACATCAAGTCACCCTGTTCACCCAGCATATAATCGCAATAGAGATTGTTGAAAAAAATACTGTAAATTCTTATTTTTCAAACCTAAAGTCCGATTATTGTAAGGGGTCAGTTGCTTGCAGTTTATTTCTCCATGTCCTTCTATTCGTGAAGTTTCTCTAAGTCACATCCACTGTCCTAATATCTCATTCCACCACATCCCTCCATCTCACCCTACTTCTTCTCACTTGCACCGGCATCTCTATTCTAATTCTTCCCATTGCATGTTCTCAACGCATGCTCAAACTATGCAAAATTCGTATCAACTTTGAATTGGAGACTGTTAATTAAGAGACTAAGACAAGAACATTTTTATCTAAGAATGTGCCTTTCAGTCACAGGTTTCGTATCTTCAGTATTTAGCAGCTGGAAGATGTAGCCATTAAAGGAGATGACACTGCGCTCAGCCTGAGAACCTGTGCGTCTGCCCATGGCTCCACAGGAACCCCGTTTCAAGGGATGGAGGACAGCCGTGTAACCCCGGAGTGAAAGCGACGCAGGGCACTTGCCATACCGTGATGGTGCCTCGGCCAGCAGGTCTGTCGTCTTGCATCAGCAGTGGACGTGTCAACGTTCTGTGCGATACTATCTGAAAAGACAAAACCCCACTCCCCAACATCAATTCAAGGGCATATACAAAGACAAAGATTCCCCACTGTAGCCATACAGACTGTTGGAGCAGGTTCTGATAGCGAGGAACTATTTAGGCCAGCATGGCACATGGAGAGGGTGGGTGGCCAGCACCATGCCCGGCCGCCTTTGTCTCCCCAGTGCTGATGTTTGCTTATCGTATCAGGTACTCATTTAAGTATGAGTTCATCTACAGGAGGCCCAGGACTGGTTAAAATATTCGGCACTGATGGTCGCCATGAGCGGGAATCGAACTCAGAGCTTCGGGTTCTAAAAGCAATGCGCTAACCAATATACGAACGCTCCCCACTCTTTCTCCCCATTGTATGTACACACACATAAACGTGCAAACACACACACACACGTGCGCATGTATTTGTGCAGCCACGGCACGCTCTTATAAGTGGCCCCATTCAATGAGTAAAAACCAAAAGCCGGTTGATTATCATTTTCATACGAAATGCAAAATAGTGGAAGAGCACATCAATCACGCTTTGTAATCGAGATGACGTGGTGGCCATGGTGACGTGCGCTGTCACTGCACAGATGTCCCAGTTCTGATCCTCTCTAATTTTGTGGGGAACAAACTGCGACTAAACAACGATTTTCTTTTATGTCACCAACTGAATGGGCAACGAGGCACAAAAAAATATCAAATTTGCTGCGATTAAATATGCACGTTCGCTGTATAATAGGCAACAGTCTTGATGCACAAACGCGCCAAATAATGATGCGGAATTAACCACCGGATGATAGTTGGCGTACACTCACTGCTTTAATGTTTGAGGTGAAACAGAAATTTTGAATGTGACTCGCAGTGTCACTAAATACATACATTTTGAGATTGCGCAAAGCCGCAATGCTGCCACACTTAATACGCAGTCAAGCTAACGGAGAATATGTAATTAAGGTTTGCCATTATTTTAGAAGATGCAGAGAAAGAAACGCGACAGGGTGTATTCCTGAAAAAATAACTTCCACCAAAGCGTTAGTGCACTTAGAATTTTAAATAGGTGTATTAAATGAGCTTCGAGTAAGCCAAGCCATTGTGACTTCAATCAAGTGTGTGATTTTTGCTCTCGCAGTTCAGCCCCTGCGTAAGTCGGGAACAAATGGCGAATAAAGGAATGAATCCTCGCAAGCAACCATGCTAATTTACTTTAAACTAGGCCCTCTATTATAATTATTAGGCAGTGATGTATACATTAAACAGTGATCACGAATACATCTTATACAAACATTTATGTATTCATGTATTAAAAATACTCACACTTAACACTGAAACACGCACTGAGTGGGCATCGACGCAAATTATAGCTTTAAAATTCAAAGGCCATCTGACCAACTGGTACTGGTATCGTGCCCTGTCAGAGCAAACACCACCAACACTTTCAACAAGAAAGAAATGTACACGAGAAAAATAAAAAAAAACTGGCAGTTGTATTTGTCTTAACATTTGACTTAAAGCGCTAAAAATATTATAACCCGATGACTCTATTAAGGCTGTGTCATGGCGGATGCCAGAACACGGCTGTTAAGAGGAACCATTCAACAGGTTTGAGGCGAGCTTCACTCAGCTAAATAATGCACGCAGAGACCCCCTGCAGCGAAACACACTCGCGAATCCTCATAAAACGTGGCCGCTCACGCAAACAACGCAGCCCCTGTAAAAATCATCAGCCGAGCAACATTTGGCAGCCAAGGCCAGTCGATTGCAGCCATGCCAACCATTGCTCGTTGCCAGCAAAAAACAGGGAAGGTGGCAGAGAAAAAAACATCGTGCAAAATAAAACCAAGACCATGAACTCAAAGAGCAGACAAGAGCTGCCAAATCTGGCCTCCAACCAAAATCACTCCCAACACAACCAATTTTGTTGGATCTCAGAAGCGGAGCAGGGATGGGTCTGGTTAGCGTTTAGATCCGTGGCAACCAATGCATACCACATGTTGCAGGCATGGGGTTTCTATGTGGTAGTCAGGAGATCATCGTACAGTGATAGGCACAGTTCTAGCATAGATTCAACAAATTGCATGATCATGTTTATTGAATATATCTGTGTTATCCCTTTGTACTTGCGGGTTTCTCCAGTAGTCTGCTTTCCTCCCACATGAAGCCAAACACTAATTCATGGAAATGGACAAAAATCCCAATGCAGTGGCCCTTCTTCAAGGTAAGCCATAACACACAGTGAGGCTCTTCTAATTTATTAAAGGGCATTATAATTAATATTTGTATTATCATCACCTGCCCCAGGGTGCTGGTAATCTCGCCCAGGAAGTCGTGGTCGACCAGCTTGGCGGAGGGCGCATCCTCATCAAACAGCGCGAACTTGAGCTTCTGCACCTCCTCGAAGCGGTACTCCATGACGAGCTTCCGGGAAAAGTCTGGGCACAGCGTGTTCTTGATGGTCTCGGTGCGTGCCACCTGTCGATTTGCGCATGCAGAGTCACAGCAGAGAGCGGGCATCGCAAATTTAAAACCTCGTCTTCTACCTTTCAGTTTATACGACATCATCAGCATTGTGAAATCCCATCACTGTGAACAAATTGCCTTAAATTGTGCAAAATGTAAAACATATGTTGCGGCAGGATTATTTTTCACGTGAACTCTACAGATAACAACACATCAATAAGCACAGCCACATAAATGTAGATTTCACAGCATTTGTTTAGTTTTGTATATAATCGTGTATAGTATCATATGGTTATATTTCAAGCTGTACTGCCAAGACACCACGTATTCTACCCACAAACATTTGCTGTTGGTAACGGCTAAACAGAAGAATGCTGCAGCTAACATTGTCCGTGCCACCATTACTGTGCTGAAAAATGTGGCTTAATTTTTTAGGCTTCTGAACCAAACAGTGGTGGGGGGGTCCAGAATCAACCATGACTGAAACCAATCAAAACTGCAGAAATTTGAGACAATTTTCGCTCAAGTAATCTACCGCGGCTCAGGGTGGACCACAACAAACTCCCCGTGTATGAGAAAGCCATCCAGAAAGAGTAAGGCGGTAATATTTTCCATCTCATCTTCCCGGGGCTCCCAAACTTGGCACAGCAGGAGTGCTGGCATGGCTCTGCACCTTGCGGCACACCATGACACCCCCCCACTTGTGAACCGCACGCAGCCACCTCCTGCACTCACTTGGTGAGGCAGGAAAAACGCCCGCAGAGCGGTTGAGCGTGCCGTGTAGTGCTCACAGCTGCTGCTCACCTCCATCCACTGCTTGTCGCACTCGATGAAGAGCACGCAGAAGGGGTCGGACTTGGTGAGCATATCTCGGTCCAGGAGGCTGCGGCACGAAATGGTGAGCTGAACACGCGACACGCACTGCTGGGGGCCTCCCGAAGCTGCCATGCCTCCTGTACGTGTGCGCACACATACACACACGTACGCACGTGGGTGTAAATATCAAGACGTCAACGTCAAGTATGCAGATACACACGCCACATGCATGCACAACTACATCTGCAAAAGCAAACGCATACTCTGCAGGTCATACACTTATATTAAATGTACAGTAAATTCCTAGGCTGTTGGAAACATTTTATTTTACGTATTATATCTACAGCTGTGCTTTATAGGTAAAAACAGCATGGAAGTGAATCACTGCAAAAACGCGCGCACATACACGAAAGGGCACTTGGGCGGTTGACCTATTGTTTGATGTTAAATAATCCAACTATAATTGGGCAATTCAAATAACGGTTAATAAAAAAAAACAGATGCCCTTTCATGTGAACAATATATTAGCCTTACAGCAAGAGGAAAATGGCAGGTCACGGTGCCATGCCCTTTTAATATTTTGCTGAAAGCACAGAACTGCCCCTACTTTTATTTGCAGATACAACTCGTGCCCTCAACGCTGCGAAACGTGGCCACAAAGAACCACAGACATCTCACCCATAGACATGTTTACATCGAGCCTTCACAATCCCCGAAATGCATCTTACACAAATAACAGTGCCTTCGATGCAGGCATAATAATTTCGACCACAAGGAATACAGCGGAAACTTTGCACAAGGAGGGAAAAAAACCATACCAATCGTGTTTTACAGACCGGTTTAGGATCCATTAACACGTAACTTACTTTATTGCACATGCAATGAACAGCACAGTGCACTGGTTCATAACAATTCACCGTTGCTAGGGATGAATGCTAAAAATAATAATATTCGCTTGTGTGGCTCTCCTAACGCTGTCCTCGCGTTCTGTGGAAGCGCATGCACAAAGGCAGCATGACCACTAAAATGCATATTCCGATATGCAGGATTTTATTTTCAAGCTCAACAAGTAATTAATAGATGCTACCGAATGCTTATATATATGGAGCGTATATATTGCATTGTACCGCATTACATAATTTGCCTGCATACATAACATTTATTATGCCACACTATGGTCTACACACAGTGAGCACATTGTATATGTACAAAAATGTCAGTCCTTTATCAATCCACTACTGTGGATGAAGGCCCCCCCACACCAGGTCGGTCGTGGGTGTTATTTGACTATACTTCACCAGGCTCCTCAGTGCGGCTTGATGAAGCGGGAGAAGAAACGGTTTAGACATCACTTGTCAACGATATTAGCCGAGGCCGGGAATCGAACTCAGGGGGCCCTGTTCACATTGCAGTGCGCTAATCACTGAGCCACTGCTCCACCTGTATATGCACACATTCATGCTGATTTTATGTACACACAAGGCGGGAGCGTATTTGCTGTGCGCAGCTTGCGGTCGGCGTAAACACCGAGCCACCGGCATTCTCAACGATATCCACTTCTGGTTTTGCGTGCAAGCGGCTGTTAATTCGAATTACACGCACGATCACACCTGGTGCCAATACACTACAGCGGTGGCACAGGACAGTGCGGCACGAGAGGTGGCGCCGAGCTCAGAGCAGGAGTGCTTCCTCGAAGGCACGGGCGACTGCAGCAGTTGCGATGGACAAGACCCCACAGGCAAGTGGTGGCGCCTCAACTCGGAACGAGGGTGTAATTTACAGGACGCGTCCGTGCCTTTGACAACCCAAGAACAAAAAAACAGGGGTCCTAAGTAGGATGTGGGGAAAATATCCATTGAAAAATGTGGGACAAAAGCCGTTGGTCAGGTTTGAGATGGCTGGCACCACCGAGAGCTTGGGCTCAAATCCAGGTTTCAGCTGTCCGTGAATAAACCTGGAATCTCAAGTCTGGCAAGCTCACAGTCTCAGCCCGGTCAACAATGACTGCACAAAAAAACCCCATCAGAGTAAATGTGTTGTTTCACTTAATTTGGTTAAATTCTGTTTGACTGACATGGAACAAGCATTCTGTACATGCAGGGGCGGAGCCAGGATTTTGACTTTTGGGGGGCTGACTTCAATATTCTGAGATATCCAGTTTATGTTTTCCAATGGGCGCCACAAATGTATAAAACAAATTTTATTGGTCTTCTGGGTTCTTTCTGTAAAGTCAAGTAGAATGGAGATAAAATAATAAAAATAATAACAGAATAAAATTATCACAACGTTTCGGCCACAACACAAGTAGCCTTCCTCAGGTGAAGAAACAGGACTTTCTGGAAGACAGCGCTTGAGTGAACCCTGCAAAGCTTGGAAGCGTCTTTTAAGCTGTGTGAGAGGAACAGAGCGCCTTGACAAAGGCGTTTACATATAAATTAGCATGTAACTGGGGGATTAGCATGATGTTGGTGTGAGGGATTAGCACCACGGAGAGCGACGAGCTTTGTTCAGACGGACGAGTCCATCCATGTACGGAACGGAGGAGGGGGGAGAGGAGTTTACATATCAACAGTAAATTAGCATGTAACTGGGGGATTAGCATGATGTTAGTATGAGGGATTAACACCACGGAGAGCGACGAGCTTTGTTCAGACGGACGAGTCCATCTATGTTCGGAACGGAGGAGGGGGGGAAAGAGGAGGAAACGGCCACAGTGTGCTGCTCTGTCCTGTGTTGCATTGTAAGTATGCTATAAACTAGACTACTATACATTACAATATTATACCTTCCAATCTAAACTACATTGTAGAATATCGTATCCATAGACAAACCCCACCCTTGAATTATACAATGCGTTACTATACACTACCCTATACTTTAGACTATAAAATATCAGACTTGTAGTATTCCACTATGTATTATTCTACTAACCCTACTGTATACCACACTGCTGTATATTCACTATACAATTACAGTACTATATATTGCCTCATGAATTATGTTAAACATTACACTGTTATACTATTTATTATTATACAAAATGCTATAAACTATACTATTGACCGTCGTGTGAAAGGTACTAAGAGGCAGTACCAGCGAATGGACTGCGGTCTGAAAGTCACCGTAAAATATAATTAATCAAGAACCGAAATGGTTTATAACGTCTTTCCAATGGTTACTAAGCCGGAATCCATCTTCTCGGTTGAAATTGTCTCTGTGTTTGTATATGTGGATAGCCTCATGAACGAATCTCTCATGGTAGCCAGGTGGCTTGCAGAGAACCTCCGTTTTGGAGAAGTCAATGTCATGTGAGCCCACTGAATTATAACAGTGATCTTCCACGGCTGAAGTGTTCGTCCTACCGTGTTTTAGGTCTGCTTTGTGTTCACAAATGCGGTTCGAGACATGTCGTTTGGTTTCTCCAATGTAACTACTATCACAGAGGCAACTTAGTTTGTAGACACCAGGGTACTGTATGTCTGGAATCACATCTTTTACAGACGGAACCAGATCATGGATTTTATGTAATGTGTTGAATCGGACCTGGATCTTGTGTTTATTTAGGATTTTGGAGATATTTTTTGTGACCCCCGCAATGTAGGGTAAGGTGATGGTTTTGAATGGCTCCTCAAGAGGATCCTTCTTCATGGTTGGAGTGATGCCTTTGCGGATTGTGTAGTCGGAGTAACCATTAGCCTTGAGAGCTTGGTGTACGTGCTTGAGTTCACTAGCAATGTGTTCCTGGTCGGAAATGCTTTGGGCTCTATGGTATAGAGTCTTGATGAGGGAATTCTTCTGGGATGGATGGTGGTGGGAATCCGGTTTTAAGTAAGCATCCGTATGGGTAGCTTTCCTGTTGACAGAGTGGCTCATTGAACCAGCAGGTCTCCTTTTAATTAGTACATCCAAAAAGGGTAGCTTGCCATCTTTTTCGACTTCCATGGTAAATCTGATCTATTTTTATTATTTTATCTCCGAAAGAACCCAGAAGATGAATCCCTGCAGTCACGTAAGCTTTAAATCGAAATTTTATTGGATTTGAACGCGGAGTTTATTAATAGGTCGGAGCCGCTGACGTGGCTAATAAGTTTGATAAGTTCGAAAAGCTGCCGCTCAAGCAGCCTGCAGGGCAGCACAATGTGACAGCCAGCATTTTGCAGCAGCCGGATATCCGGTTATCCCGATTACCGACTTTCCCAAAATTTCAAGGGGGGCTAAGCCCCCCCAGCCCCCCCTTTCGCTCCACCCCTGTGTACAGAGGATATAAAAATTGCACCCTTCGTGTGAATTAAGAGGCCTATTGAAATGACCTCAAATAGTTTCGTGAAGTAATCTTCCTGGGCCAATATCTGACACAGGGTGATGCACTGTTAGCTGTAGAGTTCTGAATGATAATGTCTTTACCTTATGACATGAAACCGATGCAACTTCTTGCTCCCACCATTACCAATTGTAGTGTACCCATTTACAGTGTATTGATAGATTTGATTAATTTCATCAGGAAGGGCACAATAACCGGTTAGGCTCTATTTCATGGGTGTTCTTGCGACGAAAGAGATTTTATACTGGTTGGTGGACTGGGCCAGGGGGAATATAAGAAACGTGTCCATTCTTTGAACTACCGTGCCGGGAAATTTAACCGACCTCTGGATCGATGCCCACAGCACAATGGGAATTTAACTGGGGAAAAAGGTTTGTGCTTGAGTTAAATTGATTGGTCTCTGTGCTGGGTATGGTCGAGATGTGATGTACTTTGCGATGACATTTGCTGCGATCCACCATTCAAGCCAGATTAGAGCTCTGAAGGGACAGGACTTTGCCAGTTTGTATCTAACCGCTGCTGACTTTTCAGGACACGGCTGCCCACCGGGAGTAATGGCCACATGAAGCGATGTCACTTCGGCGAGTGTCAATAGATTTGAAGCTTTCGTGACTGCAAGGATCCATACTCTTTGGTTCTATTCGTAGAAAGAAAATATCAATGTTCTCATTTATTTTATTGATTTCAGCACAGGCCTTAAACAATATCTTAATGAGAAAAATCATACCTGGAAGAACCTAAGCTTGAAATTGGCCTCTTATCCACAAAGCCTATTTTCATGTTACCAAATCAGCTCTGCTGAAGCTTTTACAATTAATGTATATCTCACAAATGCGCAAAGGACCGCATTCACACCTATATACAGTGAGGGAAAAAGTATTTGATCCCCTGCTAATTTTGTACGATTGCCCACTGACAAAGAAATGATCAGTCTATAATTTTAATGGTGCGTTTATTTGAACAGTGAGAGACAGAATAACAACAAAAAAATCCAGAAAAACGCATGTCAAAAATGTTATAAATTGATTTGCATTTTAATGAGGGAAATAAGTATTTGACCCCCTCTCAATCAGAAAGATTTCTGGCTCCCAGGTGTCTTTTATACAGGTAACGAGCTGAGATTAGGAGCACACTCTTAAAGGGAGTGCTCATAATCTCAGCTTGTTACCTGTATAAAAGACACCTGTCCACAGAAGCAATCAATCAATCAATCAGATTCCAAACTCTCCACCATGGCCAAGACCAAAGAGCTCTCCAAGGATGTCAGGGATAAGATTGCAGACCTACACAAGGCTGGAATGGGCTACAAGACCATTGCCAAGCAGCTTGGTGAGAAGGTGACAACAGTTGGTGCGATTATTCGCAGATGGAAGAAACACAAAAGAACTGTCAATCTCCCTCGGCCTGGGGCTCCATGCAAGATCTCACCTCGTGGAGTTGCAATGATCATGAGAACGGTGAGGAATCAGCCCAGAACTACACGGGAGGATCTTTCAATGATCTCAAGGCAGCTGGGACCATAGTCACCAAGAAAACAATTGGTAACACACTATGCCGTGAAGGACTGAAATCCTGCAGCGCCCGCAAGGTCCCCCTGCTCAAGAAAGCACATATACATGCCCGTCTGAAATTTGCCAATGAACATCTGAATGATTCAGAGGACAACTGGGTGAAAGTGTTGTGGTCAGATGAGACCAAAATGAAGCTCTCTGGCATCAACTCAACTCGCCGTGTTTGGAGGAGGAGGAATGCTGCCTATGACCCCAAGAACACCATCCCCACCGTCAAACATGGAGGTGGAAACATTATGCTTTGGGGGTGTTTTTCTGCTAAGGGGACAGGACAACTTTACCGCATCAAAGGGATGATGGACGGGGCCATGTACCGTCAAATCTTGGGTGATAACCTCCTTCCCTCAGCCAGGGCATTGAAAATGGGTTGTGGATGGGTATTCCAGCATGACAATGACCCAAAACACACGGCCAAGGCAACAAAGGAGTGGCTCAAGAAGAAGCACATTAAGGTCCTGGAGTGGCCTAGCCAGTCTCCAGACCTTAATCCCATAGAAAATCCGTGGAGGGAGCTGAAGGTTCGAGTTGCCAAACGTCAGCCTCGAAACCTTAATGACTTGGAGAAGATCTGCAAAAAGGAGTGGGACAAAATCCCTCCTGAGATGTGTGCCAACTACAAAAAACGTCTGACCTCTGTGATTGCCAACAAGGGTTTTGCCACCAAGTACGAAGTCATATTTTGCAGAGGGGTCAAATACTTTTTCCCCTCATTAAAATGCAAATCAATTTATAACAAATTTTGCATGCGTTTTTACGGATTTTTTTGTTGTTATTCTGACTCTCACTGTTCAAATAAACCTACCATTAAAATTGTAGACTGATCATTTCTTTGTCAGTGGGCAAACGCACAAATTCAGCAGGGGATCAAATACTTTTTTCCCTCACTGTACATTCCATATATTCATACCTATGTAAATCCATGTTGACCCAGGTATCCCCACATGCTTCAGCTATCACGAACATGCATTTTGGAGTGTTTATTTTGAGTTATTTAAAATATAACTACGATAGTTTTGTCAATATTTAGTCTATTTGTGTCACATTTCATGAATAAAATAAAGACGTGGCATGTCAATAATAAACAATAGTGGCTAACATTGTTTTGGATGCCTATCTTATGCTTGCCCATTTCTGCAATGACACCCGCGAGCATTATTGCTGCTTCTGGCGTTATGTTCCGTCTAGCCTATCACAACACAATCTTTTCAATTCCTCTCACTGCAGTGCCTACACTTGTTTGCCATTCTGAAAGCACCGTTAACAACAGGATTAGGATTAGTACACACGTAACATGCCTGTGTGACATTCAGGTGTGACCATATTATAGACGTGGTTTTTCCATTTAAATTTTAATCCCAGGAAAATGTACCAGAGAAACATATTTCCCACTGAATCCCCCCAAAAAAAGAAAATACTTGGGAAAATCTTTCTTGGTATAAAATTTGTATAAACAACCAGATGCAGGGGGTAACAGAGAGCACAATACTTTCACCAAAGTGCCACTATGAAATTCAGGGGCCACTTTGGACACAAAACACAGTGTTAAATTATATAATTTCACTTCAGCGATTTCTGACAGCGTATGTCCCCGCAATAAAAAATATATGCAAAAGCTATGTGCCGGTACCACCAGACTTTCACATTTACCAACGGCTTATGATGCACAAAGAAAATCACATCAAAACCACCCACATTAAGGGTCGATCGCCCATAACACCGTCACGCTCTTATGGCTCTGTCATTCTCAATAATTTTGCTGCAATATGCTGGCATTATAACACAAAGTACACCAAGCATACTGATCATCCGTGAAGCCAACTGCTGTACCAAGTGCCCAGGTATAAGCAGCTTTCACACTCAGCCAGCCCCAATAATGAAGCACCGCAGGAGTTGGGCGGGCTTCCCGCAAGCGGCTGACTCACGCGTGCTGCACCTCCACTTCGTTATGTATGACGCCCGGCGCCAACCTACACACACTGAAGGAGTGCTGCCCACTGATTCCCAGCGCACACAGCGTTCCGCACTCGTGCTTGTATCTACAGCACTCGTGAGTGGGCAGAAGTGCACGCTTGGGGGCCACGTAGTTTAGGCGTGTGGAAAAAAGGTAGAAAAGTGTGCAATGAAGCATGGACAAGGGTATTCTTGAAATGACACTGCGAGACAGGAGATGATCAGAAAACCTAGAAAATTGTAGATATATTAACTTAACAGGAGTGGACCGCGAGCAGGTTATGTCGCGACAAGGGCTGACAAAAGGAATGGTGGTTGGTGGTAGAGACCAACGAAAGTGGCAGCCAAAGGAGGAAACAAGAGGTAGATGGAGTGTTGCTTCACAAGACCATGATAAATGGTGAAGGCTTAGGAAGGCTGCCATCTAGCAGTGGATAGAGCATAGCTTCTGATGATACATTCACATGAATTGCTACATACCTACAGTTGTAAAAGTACACATTGAACACAATCAGTGGGAACATGAGAACACCGCGTGGACAGTGGCGTCTAGGAAGTAAGTGTTGCACGGTGGTTAAGTGTGAATGGCTTTGTTGATAAAGTTACTGAGCGAGAGTTGGCAACGTTCTTGACGGGGAGACTACTGAGAAATACACAGAAAATAATGGAAACAGGTGCATGAACCCACGTAAAAGCATGCACCTTTACACGGATGGGGCGGGATCGCTGATGCACACATACACATAGGTATAGACACACAGCAGAAACGGCAGATGCCGTGATTAGTCTGATCATAAGCATACATGGCCAGGTAATTAAAACACACTCAATCCGTACAAACTCAGACGGGCACCTGCTCCCATTAAACCTGCACACAAGCGTAGAGAGAAAGCTTTCATCCATTTTGACAGCGAGCAGAATCCAAGCTCCGCAGGGCAGCGAATATGAACGTGTCCATAATGAAGAGTGATGCCAGAGTCAGGGGTTCATTTTGCAGACTCCCACACGCCGGACTTTTGAGCCATAATTGTATTTCTGTCCGTTAATTGGCTCCTGCACAATGCAAAAGTCAGAGACGCCTCCGTGTAAAACGGAGCGTTCGCCCCGGTATTCGCGGAAAGCCTCTCCAGATTCACGAGCACTCATAGCAACAAGGAGTCGCCCGCTATCTGCAATATCACACACGCGCGGTTGTGTCAGGACTATGGCCAGCCATTACATAACCACCTTCAGTGAAAATGTTCACCGATTTAGAGCAGAGGCTACGGGGAGTTTTTTCATTGTGTACGTTTTGTGCAACCGCGCGCCGGCAGTTGAAATAATGGTGCAAGTTTCTTAAAATCCCTCTGCCCCCTGCACCGTAGTCGGGTCCATTGTGGTGAAGCAAAGTGTAGGTACTCCCACTCCTTCCAATGTGTTTGGCCAGCGTGGAATAAGAGGCCAAAATATGCCTTCGAGGTGTGCTCAAAAGCTCCCTCGAACTTTTCCGCCAGCGGTGAAGTGAACAAATAATTGCAAGGCCGTGCCTGTGTGCTTTTATGCAACCGACTACTGTTCTGCAGCACCTTCTCTTGCCATGGGGGCAAAATTGTGATGAATAGCAAACTGACTTGAGCTTCAAATCACAATATAAATAATAATAGTGATAAATCAGAGCTGAAGGTCGTCCCTACCGTCACAATGCATTCACGACAATGAAACCTGACGACATCTCCTTTTCTAGGGGGAAAGGGAAATTGGACTGGTTGTCAGGACAGTAGTAGGGGGGTTACCCACACTTTGCACCATCGCATGTGACATGTGATTAAATTACTACAGTGGATAATATTTTACTGCCGAGGGAGCTGGAGCAACGTTAGATGGAGAAACTCGGTTAACAACCGATTTTAGCCGGCGTCAAACCAGGAGGCTCTGGATTGAGTGCAACAAGCCTGCCTCCATGTTCAGGTGGCCTCACACAAAAGTCTAGTTTTTACTTTTTGCATTGTGTACAGTCTGGAAGCTACCCACATGCCACATTTCAAGTTGTTGCACGTTGGGAAGTATGCTAAACATTTCGAACAGACACACATATTCACAAATTTCCCTTTTATATATAGACTAGCTTTACTACCCGGCTTCGCCCGGGACTTGGATTCACCACGCCCGGCCGCCTTTGTCTCCCCAGTGGCGATGTTCACACACCGATTACTCGTTTGAGGCCGAGTCGACCTAGGGGAAGCCCAGGCCCAGTTAAAATAATCGTCACCGGTGGTGGCCGTGAGCGGGAATCGAACTCGGGTCGCCGGGTTCGTAGCGCAGCGCACGAATCACTACGCAGTCGCTGCCCCCACACACACACAAAGGATAAAGACAACGATCCACCGTGTAGCCTGTGAGACTGTAGGGGGCAAGTGCTGTTAGCGAGCACCTATGAAGGCCGGCACGGCACACGAGGGGGTGGGTGGCCAGCACCATGCCTGGCCGCCTTTGTCTCCCCAGTGGCGATGTTCACACACCACACCAGTTACTCGTTTGAGGCCGAGTCGACTTAGGGGAGGCCCAGAACCGGTTCAAATAATCGTCACCGGTGGTGGCCGTGAGCAGGAATCAAACTCGGGTCGCCGGGTTCGTAGCGCAGTACGCTAACCACTACACCACCGCTCCCCCCACACACACACGCGCGCGTCCATAGGTACACATACACTCGCTTGCTGCAGACACACACAACTTTTTGGGTTGCGTACGGCAGTAAACGACTCGAATAATAAAGCAATGCTGCGCGAAGAACGCCTTAGCCCTGCAACACGTTTGTATTTCACTTTACCCGCGGAGAGTTGTGGGGGGTGACATCAACAGGCACACTCTGTTATGGTTCAGCAATCGGGTCACATGACATAGATGTGACGTCACAGCTCACTTGCCGTGCAAAATCTATGCATTATTGGGCCCCCCCCCCCCCAAAAAAATACCAAAGTCTATTTTCATAATTTTTGCATGGTGTACAGTCTGGAAAGTACCCACATGGCAAATTTCAAGTTTGTTGCATGTCGGGAAGTACGCTAAACATTTTGAACAGACACATTCACAAATTTCCCTTTTGTATATATAGATACTGGGTCTGTGTGTTCTAAAATTCCAGTATCGTATTTACAAAATACTCTACACGGTACACCCATTTCCTACCATACTGTGAAAACAGCGGGTATCTTATGTCTCAGAACTTCAACGAAAAAATTGATAGGCTTTAACTTTACATTGTGTAAACGCCACATAAAACTTTCATGTATAGAGTGAACACTTCATTCAATGCAGAAACTGCACATCTAAAGTCACGTCCACACCACTCATCAATGTCATTTGAAAGTGGCCCATTGTGATTCAGTGCTAAAGCTCACAGCGCGTAAAAAACCCCAACCGCTTTTATACAATAAGTAAATACTGTACATGAACCACTATACATGACTGTAAATATATTACTATTACACAATACCGTACATCACAATACAGTAATAACTTGAATCCCAACAACAATTCAGCTTGAGACTGAATGTGGTACAGGTGGAGTGTCTGTGACCAAATCACACGGAAGCATAAGGATCTCGGAAGCTAAGCAGGATTTTTGAGCCTGGACAATAATACGATGGGCATGCATAAAATGTTTTGGAGGCTACGTTGTGGGCATCAGAGAGCAATACAGAAAAAACCCATCGCTGTAATGTACTTCTACGCGCACAACCTCCATGTTCCCCACCTTCACCTACAAGGTGAAGCATTGTCAAATAACCCCCTTGACTCAAACGCATAGCGCCATCAAACAGTGCCCTGACAAAGGGCTGTATAATTACAATACGCGGTGTCAAAATTCAGCATACAAAACACATAGAGCCCTTGGAAACTAAAGTATTTTTCGCAAAAAGACCGAGAATGCAAATGCTGTAAACAATGTTTGCACAACGAGGTAATATATTCAGCGTATCTGACCATGAACTTAAAACGAAGGATGACCCAAAGGAAATTGTCGAGAATTTCGTTTTATTTGCTGTTTGCCGGACAAAACAGTGTTTTTGTGTTCCCCAGGTAGACCAAAATCTGACACCCTGATTTGACGGATTCACATTACATGTGTGCTGTGTGTGTTGTGTGTGTGTCATACAGAGAGAGAGTCTCGGCGAGACTGTAGGGCAAACCGAGCTCGTTTTTTTTTGGCCTCGTTCCTGGAGGAAATTCCTATCACGGCGTATAGCTTAGCGCCGGCATCTCGAGGGTGGGCAGACACCCGGAGCCCGTTGAGCCCTGCGAGAAACATTCCGTGCCCATCGGAAACAGGAGAAAAAAAAACACTCACGTGTTGTTTCTCACAATGTGCGGTTTTCCGTCAATCCACTACTGGATGAAGACCTCCACCAAGCCGTCCCTATTCCTGAGAATCCTGCAATGTAACAATGCACCGAGCACCTGCACACACATGTTGAATTAATCACTCCATCTCCGCTTTGAATGTCCTCTCGGACGTGTAATCACCTTTGGCTGCCACTCCATTTCTATTTTCTCCCAATGGCCACCATCAGTGCCAGTGACGTGTCCTGCCCAAAACCCACTTTTCTTTACAGTCAAAAATATGCATCTAACTTGCGCACATTCTCTAATCTCTCATTCCCAAATACAAAGCCTTAATTGAAACCAGAAAAATGTGTTCAAAGGGAAACTTTGAGTAAAAAATAAACAATCGTGATTACTTACATGATCATGACAGCAAATGGTTTCATGCCCAAGTGATCCTGAGCCAGTGGTGCAAATTCTACGTTCTCATGGCAAGAATCAGAAGTGACTAATAGTACAGCTACTGTTGACTGCTTATGAGTTCGTTCAGGCATACTGGGTGTGACTCCTTATATAGTACTGCTTTGATCTTTAAAAAAATCTCTTTAAGGTTATGGGTCACAGTATATGTTTTATCCATTGTTAGAAGCAGGCATCCCACCACACACAAACTGTCACTCATGGGGCTTGTTTGATCATACTTCACCATGCTGGTCATCGTAGGTTGGTGAAGGTAAAAAGCATACAAGGAGAGAGCACAGACGTACAACTACAGTAAAGCAATTAATTTTGCTGCACTACCCTCTGCTGCCCACAACATCGCCCTACAGCCTATAACACCCTAATCTATGCACGGTGGTCGCCCATCCAAGAACTTATATCAGACTCCAACCTGCTTAGCTTGGGAGATCTGACGAGATCGAGCGCATTCCGGGCAATTTGACCACAGTCTCCAAATCGTAGTGACCTTAAAGCCATTTTATTCGAGGTTATTATACTGTACTGTAATATTTTTTTAGAGAAAAAAATCGTTGGCTTTGCAAATAACCAACATACCGTACTATGCAATTTGACCATAATCGTTCTGTTATACACTGCATATAGTGATGTTGGGAAAAATTTCAGCCTCAGGAAATTACCCGCTTCCATGGGGATTGTGACTGGAGCCACTTACGTTACATAACCAGGGTTGGATGTCAAAATTCGGACGCTTGTGTAACCGAGAGCTCACTCGGTAAGTTCAAGAAAACGCAACTATTTGGTTGCACAAACGTGACCGTGGGTTTAATGCTCTGCTCAATCGGTACACGTGGTGGAAATATGGGCCTATGCCCCCCGCATGCAAATATCTACAAAGGTAAAGACGTTACGACACTTAACTGGGGGGGGCCTAATAATGCTCGGATGTGGGCTGACAACCGTAAGAACTCACTTCTTACATAACGGCTTTACGATATATTGTATTCCCATACGGTACAAATACCATTATCAGTCCACTACCGGATGAAGCCACCGGTAACCCCCCACCCCTATTTTGTGCTGGCCGTGGAGGTTGTTTGGCCATACTCGACCACGCTAGCCAAAGCTGGCCAGATCAGGGGACGTGGAAGCATGAGTGGAGTACAATGGATTTTGGTGCACTGCCGTCTGCTGACCGGCACGTAGCCCTGTGACACCCGCCCTGCTTTGTGCACGATGACTTCCCATCATGTAAAGTGCAGTACCGTACCAATACAGGCTCAAACCCCTGCTTAGCTTCCCAGATCTGACGAGCACCCAAGTCAATGGATTGAGCCGATGACCAAATCACTCGGTTTTGGCAAGGTATATACGTACAATACACATCATTTAAAAGATGTACATGAATCAGATATTACACAAATTACTTGTCCATTGCTGGCTGCAGTTGACGGCGGTGCACATGCAAAAATAAAATAAATCTTCACAATTGTACACAAGTCTTGATTTGAAGCTTTTGTGACTACAGGAATCAATACTCTTTGGTTCTTTCGGTAAAGTCACGTAGGTAGAAAAAATAATTGTACATAACCCTACCTTTAACAAAAAATAACTAGAATTGGCGACGTTTCGGGCAAATACCGGTAATTGGGCTGTGCAATGGCCAACTGCCCCAAAACGTCGCATATTATAGACGTCGGCCCTTCCGCGTAGCGCGTAACGTCATTTACAACTAAAAAAGGGGTCACTGTCCGAAACGTCGACGTCGAACAATTTTCCTTTCACGGTAGTGCTATCGACGAACGTAATCGTTAAATAAACTCCATTGTACATTGACTTATTTGAGACTCGGACCCCCGCACTGCACCCCCCTCCTCCGCCTCCTCTGCCACCGCGACAACGCGCAGCCGCCACACGCCGCTGGGCCCTCTCGTAGCCAGAGCGTCAACAACGCCATCGACATCGTCAACATCGTCGCGATCCCACACTGCATTGTAATCAACATCGTCGTGATCACACGTTCTACCACGCGACTGTCTGAGCCAACTTACCCAGACAGCTCCAGACACTTGCAGCAGTCGAAGTCGCAGCAGCAGCAGCGGTTGAAGCTGGTTTCGCAATGGGACGTGGCGAACCCAAGGAGGTCGTCTTGGAGAAGAAGAAGAATAAGAAGTTCTCGTTGGCTGTCGATGCGCTGAGATAAACGCGAAGTCCTTGTAACCACGTAAAAAAAACAGCAATTCCTTTAGTTTTTTTTACTGAGGTGACCGGTCACTTCTTACTCAGGCGACCAGCCAGAGGACCGTGACCAGAAGTGGTCACACGCACCGATTCAGAAGATATTGTTGTGGTTGTTTGTTGTTTTCTGTCCAGGTTGTTGTTGATGTTGTTGCTTGCTGTCGATGGTAGCGACGGCTGCTGTACGATGTTGTTGATGTTATTTATTGGTTGTTGCCGTCGATGATGATGTTGATGTTGTGGATGGGAGGTAGTTGCTGCCTATGGTAGCGACGGTTGCTGTACGATGTTGTTGATGTTATTTATTGGTGGTTGCTGTATGTTGATGTTTTTTATTGGTGGTTGCTGTACGATGTTGTTGATGTTATTTATTGGTGGTTGCTGTACGATGTTGTTGATGGGAGTGGCTGTTGCTGTACAATGTTGTTGATGTATGTATTGGTTGTTGCTGTTGATGGCAGTGGTTGTTGTTGCTGGTAGCGATTGTTTCTGTCCGATTGATGTTATTTATTGGTTGTTGCTGTCGAAGTTGATGTTCGCGGTTGTTGCTGTCGCTGATGTAGGCTCTTGATGTCACGTCGTATAGTCTCAGCTCGTGTTTGCTGTGATGAGGAAAACGCCCGTGCCCGTGAGTGCTCTTCAAGGGTCGCGAGCACACTTTTAAACACGCGATCTTAGCAGCGTAAATAATTGGCAATAAACGTTACGCGCGATATCCTCTCGTGCTCGGTCTCACCAGCAGTCACTTCCATCTCGCGCGCCTTGAAAAAACTAAAATAAAAAATAAAAACCTTTTAAAAAAAAGTTAACGCGGCCCCGGGAATTTCCGCCTCGTTGTGGGGCCCGGGTTCAGGGCGATTCGTGAGAACAATGTGAGGAGCAAAACAACAACAAAAAGCTCAACAACAACAAAACTTTGATGTTTCGTTTTGTTTTTCAATGTTCGCGGCGTCGGTTGAAAGGCGCGCAACGGGAGAGTTTAAATGCGAGAGTTGGGGGGGGAGGGAGAGGGCAGCGACTGCGAGATCCGCGCAGCTCAACGCGCGCGTCCACGGCAGCCGCGAATGAGCGACGCCGCTCACGCGCGACTCCTCACCAAGCGCAACACTCCCCCCCAACACCACCACCACCACTCCTCCACTATAGAGACCCGCCCCTCCAGGACGACCCCGCCCCTTCGCTCGTGAGGCACCGCCCCTTCCAGGATAACCCCGCCTGCATCTACTACAGCCCCCGCCCCCTCTACTGCAGCCCCTCCACTATAGAGACCCGCCCCTCTACTATAGTCCCCGCCTCTTTACTACAGCCTCCCTCCCCACTATAGCCCCGCCCCTCTACTGCAACCTCGCCCCTCCAAGTTAGTTCCGCCCCTGCGCGCGTCAGACCCGCCCCTATCCACAATAACCCTGCCTCCGCCAAGATAAGTCCCGCCCACCAATTGTGAGGCCACGCCCCCCGTGTCCCCCCCACCCCGGCTCAATCGTGAAGACCCCCACGCCGACTGACGAAATGATTTGGTTATTCCTGTGTTTGCAGATGGTGCATGTGAAAGACCAAAACGCAGAAGATCCCCATGATCTTTGATCTTCCACGAAGCTCATGGTCCGCCCTAAACCGCACAAACCATGGCAGATGCGGATACCTGATGCACAATTTTAAAATTAAAAACTCTCCAGTGTACGACTGTGGTCATCCAGAACAGACCGTACAACATAGAACGATTCAATGCCCCGATCCACAAAGACGAAGGAGACATCACAGCGGTACACTCCGCTGCTCCTGACGCGGTTATCTGGCTTGACTGCCTGAACGTGAAATTGTAGTTGCTCTGCATCTGCGTCAGCCATACGAAATGAGAAGTGGTGCATGTGTAATTCGCCTACATTTATAAACAGAAAGAGAAGACTCCGATAATCGTGTATATTTGAACCCAAATGGGTAAGGGGCCGTCCATTAATGACGTCACGCACCTGGGGGGGGGGGGGGTCAGACATTTGTGACGATGTGTGACGAGGGGGGGGGGGTGAGAAATGTGACGTCACATAAAAATGCGCAACCTTTAAATAAATATAGCCAAATGTTCTACTTAATTGAATCGACTTTTTAATAAATGTTTTCTCCTACAACATCAGAGTGCAGCAGCACATTAAATACGCACTACAATGACAATAGTTTAAAGCGATTTGGAGCATGTTTTATTTTCAAAATGGAAATATGTTTTTGGGGCGGGGGGGGGCAGAGCTTTGTGACGTCATATTTGAGGGGGGGGTCTGACTTTTTGTGACGCCGTGGGACGAGGGGGGGTAAAAAATCGTCCAAAATCGCGTGACGTCATTTATGGAGGGCCCTGAACACAATTGGATAAAATATACTGTTCCACACTTGGAACAATCGGTAGCGCGTCTACTCTCACTGTGACCGTTTGATTATAATACAACTTCATTGAAAGCTCTCAAAACATAGGCGCTCTCTCTTCTCCATGCTGAACTCTCTAACTGCCCTTCCACCATTTCTTTATCTACCCTTCAATTCACTTTACTGCCTTAACTGCCTTTCAGCTCATTTAACAGCCTTCACTGCCCTGAACTCCCTTAATTGTCTTAACTGCCCTAACCTTCCTTAACTGCCTTAACTGTCAGCCTCGTGTCTGTCCGCTCATCACACTCACAACGTGTGATGAGCGGACTCTAATCCACTTCATGGTGGTGTTGGTGTTCACATTCAGAATCTGTATTTATACTGGCGGAATCCGATGAGCTATAAAGCTCTTTTTCACAGATGTCCAGTAGGGGTAGGTTGGTATGTTACAACAACAATTCAGCACCACGAGTCGGGAGTCTCATTCCTGTCATTCCCTCTGGTGGTGCCACATCCGTTATACCACGTAGCCCCTCGATAATGCAATACCTTCATCAAGATTGTTTCACTACACTTGCATAAGTCTAAATAATAATTTAAAAAACTTAACACGTTCGTAAATAACAATGTGGGATTAAAGTAAACATATAATAGGTGACGTTTCAGGCAATGGCCCTTATTTATAGCACATAAATAAAACTAGTTTTGCCAGAGAGATTGAGCGGATGAGATTTTGAGCTTCATAAGAATTTAGTAAATGTTTAATGAATAACAGACAAGCCATTCAATACCCAAAGAGTACCACTAAGTAAGCTAATTTCTTTTAAATAGAAAATTATAAATGGTGCTGGCACATTGCATTAGGGCGGACCTATTATCGTAAATTCAACAAAAAATATTTATCGCACCTGCGATTAGCACAGTCGGCTTACGTATGGTGTGAAAGAAGTTCAGCAAACATGCATTCGCACAATTCACTTAGTGATGCGTGCCTGGGCTTAATTTCATTTGAATTAGATGAGCTTTGAAGAAATGTCGCCTATTATATACCATACCTAACTTACTTTTAAGGCAGTTATTTACGAGTTTTATTCGAATTTAGGACTTTGTTGAGTTTTCTTCTGGCGAGTCACTGCATGTCAAAACCGGGTCCAGAGTTTGATTGTCGTGGTGGTGGGGGGGGTGGTGGTGGGGGTGGTGGGAGTGGGGGGGGTGGTAGTGGGGGTGGTGGGGGTGGTGGTGGTGGGGGTGGTGGTGGTGGGGGTGGTGGGGGTGCTGGTGGTGGTGGGGGTGGTGGTGGGGGGGGGGGTGGTGGTGGGGGTGCTGGTGGTGGGGGTGGTGGGGGTGGTGGTGGGGGGGGGTGGTGGTGGGGGTGGTGGGGGTGGTGGGGGTGGTGGTGGGGGGGGTGGTGGGGGTGGTGGTGGGGGTGGTGGGGGTGGTGGTGGTGGGGGGGGTGGTGGTGGGGGGGTGGTGGTGGGGGTGGTGGTGGGGGGGGTGGTGGTGGTGGGGGTGGTGGTGGGGGTGGTGGTGGGGGTGGTGGTGGTGGTGGGGGTGGTGGTGGGGGTGGGGGTGGGGGTGGTGTTGGTGGTGGTGGGGGTGGTGGTGGTGGTGGGGGTGGTGGTGGGGGTGGTGGTGGTGGGGGTGGTGGTGGTGTTGGTGGGGGTGGTGGTGGTGGGTGTGGTGGGGGTGGTGGTGGTGGTGGGGGTGGTGGTGGGGGTGGTGGGGGTGGTGGTGGGGGTGGTGGTGGTGGGGGTGGTGGTGGGGGGGGTGGTGGTGGGGGTGGTGGTGGGTGGTGGTGGTGGGGGTGGTGGTGGTGGGGGTGGTGGTGGGGGTGTTGGTGGTGGGGGTGGTGGTGGTGGGGGTGGTGGTGGTCCTTGCAGCGTGACGTAGCAGTGGGCGTGACCTCACGGTGACCCGGAAGCGAAGAGGGGCCTCAACGCGGTATTATCGCCACGAACGCTTCATCATAAACCTCGATCCTCTCGCTGTAAGAATTACTTGCTCGCTTCACTCTGCACGTTTCTTTCTAATTTGCGGGGTTTTGATTATTTACGTAGCACTTGTGTTTTTGTTTACGTGGTGGTCGAGCGGTTGCTCTACGTTGTTGTGGGTCTACTCGAACCTGCCACGTGAATGTGGAATGGACGCCGCCGACTCGGTGTTGCCAACGGAGATGAGAGGGACGCTGTTACTCTTCTCAATAGCCCACTAATTTGTATACCTGGCGATATTTCTCCTATATTTAGGTGTGCGCCCTCTTGTGTGTTAATCTACTGCTGAATGGGGGTTATTTGCCCACGTTGCCCAGTGCTAGATTGTGAAAGCGGGGAAGATATAAGTACAGCGCAAGTACTGCCGATAATTTCTTATTCCAAGCGCCACCGAGAGACTCGAACCTGCTTAGCTTCAGAGATCCGACTGGATCGGACTCGTCATATAACGCTAGTACAGAATATAGCTCCGTTGACGTTACTGTTGCTCGTCATGAGGTGACATTTCCACGACCGCCTTAGCAGTGCCCCCGTGATGCACGGGGCCGTCTTAACGGTGCCACACACGTGACTGCCCAAGATAGTTGGGTTTTTTTTATTTTATGCTTTAAAATTGCACGTGGGATTGTACTGCTGCAATCAGCTGCATACAAGGCGACACGTTCGCCATGTATACTATACAGTCGCCACAGTGGCGAGATGTTGACTACCTCGCAAGGTATACAGGAGGTCGTGGGTTCGATCCCGGCCCTGACACCTGCATGTTTGGAGTTTGCATGTAAGATTGTCCCCGGAGTCACGCGGATTTTCTTCCGGGTTCTCCGGTTTTTCCCTCATTTAGAAATATTGCGTTTAGAATATTTAGCGGCTATAAATTTCCACACTTTAAGCCACTGCGTTGAGCTGAAAAAGAGCTATATAACTCGGTGAGCTTTACCTGGTAAAATAAAAATAGGTAAATAGAACGCGTTTATGGACAAATTGCATTACTCTGTATACAGCTACATGTAGTAAATTCGTAGAAAGCAATACATACAGTGGACACAGGGCCTTAAATTGTTACATGTAGTTTCAATGCGCTCTCATTTGATAGTCAATTTATTTGTGCTTAGCACGTGGCGCCTTTCCTGTCCCACCTATCAACGCGGATTGTTGGATTTCTGCTGGATTGTGATAGCTGCATAACAGAATGTGGAATTGCCACCAATATTTCGAGTTTGGCGGCATTACACAGATCAATAATATACAGTGGACGCAATTCAACATTGTTAACTCACTTCACATGTCAGTGGAACTCAAAGCACATGCACCATGGTTTAACTTGTGAACCAAATGCCCACAGGTCTATGAACTCAACAGCCATTTATTTGTCGGTAAAAAAAAAACATACAGATACTTGCAATTTGACAAAGTAAACATTCAGCATCCATCTCTTTTCTTGAACAAAGCACATCATTCTCACACCTTATAGCTGTTTTGAAAAAGAGCAAGTCTCGTGTCTCGAATTAATGGGATTGATGCAAATCCACTTGTGTTGACGGTGAGCAGGATCTGAGGAGTGAACATGGAGGCTGGAGACGCGCTGGACGTGCGTCAGGCTCTAGCCACGCTCGCGGCAGCCGGGGATGGCGGAGAGGCACGGAGCTCCCTCGAGCTCCTCACATCCTTCCTCCACACCTCGAGCTCGCGACGGGGCCAGTTTGAAGAGCTCTACTATGCCCGCTTCGTGGAGGTTCTGCTGGGCCAGCTGAGCGCCGACTGGCTGTCCGCTCTGCGCTTTGAGCAACAGCGCAGCCTGGTGGACGCAGCGCTGCTCTCCGGCCCGCCCGACCAGGCTCTGCTTGCTCTACTGGCCGCTCTGGCCGGGTTAGAGGCATCAAGTCGCCTTGACAAATGCGTGTCCCTGCTGGAGACCTTCCTACGCCAAGGTCGCCTGGCCGAGTTGATGTTTCGCAGCTGCGTGGAGCAGCCTGGGAGCCTGTGCGAGAGCAGCGTCACGCAGGAGACATTGCTCGGGAAGATGGTCGCCTTGCCTGACTTGGCAGCCAACAAACTCAAGCTGAGCAACAGAGAAATGTTCAGGCCTGTGCGATACTTCGAGCTGCTTGCCACGGAAACGTTTGCCGCCCTTGAGAGGGTTTGTGCGGCGCTTAGAGATGGACGTGACTGCTCGGTGAAGTTCATCTCTGCTGTCCTGGGAAAGGCGTGCACACAGGGTCACGCGGAGACCGTGTGGGGCTCGCTGATGCCTCGCCTAACCCCCCTCGTTGAGATGGACTTTCTGTGGCGGAGGATTGGCTACCGATTGCTGGAGAATGTGCCGGACCGCTGGAGTGAGAGCGTGATGTTGGGCCTTGTCCGCTTGGCACCGAGGCACACAGTCCTATCCTGGCTCTTGGGGGACCTTGTGCTCAAAAATCCAAAGTTGCGTTACTTACTCACGCAGAAGATGCTCTTGCTCAGATACGACAAGACGCACATTTTAAGAAATATTTTGGGGTATCTGGCGGATGCGGCCAGCAGAAGAACTTTGTTGATTGAAGCATTAAAAACACTCCTTGACACCTGGAGCAATGCCAGCTCTGTGAAGCATACCTCCTATGAACAGCATGCCTACATCACTCAAGCCATCCTGATTTGCTTAGGACTGCTGAATGAACAGGACAAAAAAAAGCACAAGCATACATTATTGAGTTTGATGATGGGTGGTGTCAAGTGTCACCTTGAGAGTAACATCGTATCGGTCAGGCGACTAGGCATGATAACAGCTGAGAGTATTACATCTGTCCTGGAGCCAGCGGGTCACCAGCTGAAATTTGAGTATGAAGAGGATGAGGAAACTGTGCATCTCAAATCACTTTTAAATCCAGAACCAGAGCAGAATGAGGCACAGATGCATTCCCATGCTGCCATTGTGGAAAAGATTTCTCAGGATCAATACGGTAAAGATCAACACAACCCAGAAATGAAGGGAAGCAAGGAGGACAAATCTTGGACTGAAAAAAAGCCAGCAGTTGAAGATGAGGACCTTGACAGTGATGATGACCTGGTGCCTTATGACATGTCTGATGACGACGATGATGACATGCCAAAACTTAAAAAGCCACATTACATCCGAGATTGCATGGAGGGTCTGCTTGCATCAGAAAAACCGGATAAGTTGGAAGCCGCGCTGATGGCTGCTGAGTCGTTAATCAGGAGTGACGCCACTTCCACAAAGGAAGTCAGCGTAGAACTTGTTAAAATCCTCCTACACATGGAGGAACTCGGCAGCATCATGAACTTCCAAAGTTTGCGTCAAAGGGCTATGGTGGCAGCGACTGCCACGGACCCAGCCAGGGTGGCCAGTTACCTCACTGCCGAGTTCTACGGGCCGAACTACAACCTCCGGCAGCGCATGGACATGTTGGACACCCTTGCTTTAACGGCACAGGAGCTCTCGCAGGTGACGCTGGCTGCTGTTAAAGCTGCGCGTCCAGCGCATGTTTCCGAGATTGCAGAGGGCGGGCCAACTCTTCCCGACCCCTCCCTGCCGACCCACTGGACTGAGATCGTGCGACGTCGAATTGACAGCAAGACCAAGCGGTTCGCCAGTCCACGGGCTCCGGAGCCCACAGCTGTCCCGAATAATTTTGCTGCAGTTGCTGGCAATTTTTTCTTTCCACTGATTAGCAACTATGATAAGCTGGTAAGGACACATGAAGGTTATTTACACCCCTTTCAACGAAGTATGTAAAAAATATGCCTAATGACCTTTTATATTCTTGGTTCTTTCGATAAAGTCACGTAGAAGGGAAACAATAAAATAATAAAAATATAAAACAATAAAATTCTCACGACGTTTCGACTGCAACACAAGCAATCATCATCATCAGGTGTGAAAACCACAGCAAGAAAATTTTCAAATTTTCTTGCTGTGGTTGCAGTCGAAACGTCGTGAGAATTTTATTGTTTTATATTTTTATTATTTTATTGTTTCCCTTCTACGTGACTTTACCGAAAGAACCAAGAATATGAATCCCTGCAGTCACGAAAGCTTTAAATCAAAATTGAATGACCTTTTGTAAAACCACACCATTATTTATTTCAGTCAAGTACATTTTTATTGTAATTACTCTGGCACCTTTAAGACGTAGATTTGCCAAAGCGCTGTTACATCGAACACAAATTAATAATATATTTTTGAAAGTATAATTTTTCTTTTTTAAAGCACGAAACAATTTTTTAGTTCTTAGAATTAACCTCAACCACCATCCTCACCATGACTGACATCACGTAAGTCATATGGTTGTCAGTTAATTATTGTGAGCGTACAGAGATGTCTGTTGTAATTTTAATATATTGATGGAGTCGATTTAGTGTATTATTGTCTTAGAGATTACTCTATAGGTGTACTGCAAATGAAAATCACCTGTGTCTACCATAGTTTTATAGTTGGGTTTTGGTGGATTGTTTGGTCTGTAGGAGGTTTGTGATGCATGGTGGAGCTTGGGATGTGTAATACTTTGTCAACAAGATGATTTTGAACAATTCTTCATATTTAATTTTGACAGGTTTGATTTAAAACAGAATAATCCATCGTTGCATTGTATATGTATGTTCCCACATCTATGCTCCCTACCGTCACCAACTCACATTGAACAGCGTGGTGAACTATGGTAAAATAATCCCCTCGGCTGCATTACGTGAGGTGTTCACCCAAAAAGGGATTGACAAAATAATGTATGACAAAAAATACGCACGAACAAGTTTAATACACAGGAATGCACACATTTTTACAGTCCCCAGGGGTATATTACA
Organism: Petromyzon marinus; assembly: GCF_048934315.1. Lineage (NCBI taxonomy): Eukaryota > Metazoa > Chordata > Hyperoartia > Petromyzontiformes > Petromyzontidae > Petromyzon > Petromyzon marinus. Next base: position 9,874,060 of record NC_133691.1, on the reverse strand, counting down.
GAATGAGATATTTTACAAACACAACACCATTGTAGTGTGAGAAATCTGTTGTTTCAAGGGCCATTTGACAACCCCCACCACTTGAAAGAAAATACGACCTCTGTATTCTTTCTGTCAATTGTGGAATTGGCAGTTGAGTCTTCCATTCCTAATTTATTTCCCCAGGGACACACGGAATTGCTTGCCGGCACATCACTGTTGAATGACCGAATGGTACACACTTAACCTATTGCTTTCTGAATCCCAAACCAGGATACGTTTGACTTGCTCGGCGAGGATCACATGGTGTTGGCGCGCTTGCTACACACGCTGGGCGCGATAATGCACGCTGCCTCGTGCGCCCCGCTAGCCCCACGCATGGCCAAGACGCTGCTGGACTTCCTTTGGGCCCTGCGTTACCACAGCGACCCTCTTGTGCGCCGCGGCCTGCTCTTCTGCCTGGCAATGGCCACAGCAGCTGCGCCGAGCGTCTGCGCTGAGGCCGAACTGCTCGGGGAGGCCACAGAGACCCGGGCCTGGCTCGAAGACATGATGGAGAGTGAGCCTGACCGCGAGTGCCAGCAGCTTGCACTCCAGTGCTTGCTGATTGTCGACGGGGCCCTCAAGAAGGAGCTGGCTGTCAAGCAGTAAGCGGGGGGCAGCTGCTTGCCTAAGCACGGACATTTGTATTGGCAGCGACCTCAATTGGCTACGTTGATGTCTTTCTGCTAAGGGATATATAAGTGCAACTTTAATGTGGGTGCACTCTCAGCAAGACTGATGAGTGCCCTAAAAGGTATGTGCATGCACAATTAGGTTTTTCTTCCCCCAACAGTGGTACATTGGTGTCAACACTTAACGTTGCTAATGCATGTAAACAGGAAGCAGACAGGGCGAGGCGGTGGATGGAAAAGTGTCATTCATTTGGGTTTCCATTACTTGTCCGTGGATGATGAAACACACTCTTTGCTTTAAAACACTTGCTCTGTAAAATACACCTCCACTATGTGAATAATCAAAATGTTTTGTGACATTGTAGATAGAATGTAGAATTTGTACACAATTGTATATACTATCCAGTATTGCTATGCTATGAACAATTATATTTTGACTTATGTATATGACCTAATGATGATCGAAGTCATGTGTAATATGCAAAGCTAAGTAAATGCTTTTATAATAAATTTCAAACTGAAATGCAGTCCAAGTTTGTTGGCTGCAGCGTATAGCTGTTGAAGTTTTATACACCGTCATTTGGCTTAGGTTAATGACATCCTGCAATAGCGGTGTAATGGCAATGATCACCTGTGTTAAAAAGGCCATTAATAAGGTTGATTTGGTTTCTTACCTTTTTGGGAGGTAAACAGAATGTTATTTGTTCACGTGAACATTTTGTGCAAGCTGTATTTGATTCCATAAATGCCTCGAGTCTGAAACGGAATAAAAGGGCCTGTATTGAAAGTGTGAATAACCATAGCAAAAGTATGGGTGTTTTTTCTTGGCCCTGCCAGGGATGTGATGTGGCAGGCACCACGCCCAGTTGCCACACTAGGAACTAAATGTAGCGATACGAGGCCTCATTGAGTATTATTTTTAAGTCAAGTCGATCAGTGAGTGGCCCTCATTGGATATGGTGGATGGAATTGAACTAGAGTTGCAACAAACCAATGCAGTGTTGCAGAATTTTTTTCAAATATTTCCACCATTCACATTTAACACAAATAAATGTCCCAACAAAATTCAATGACAGTATTTCACCTACATTTATTTTTCACATGACTTTCACAAGACTAAATTTGACACGTACTTAGAAACTGGAGTAAATAAAAGGCTGTGCATGCTCCTCCAGTAGTACACCTAACGTGCTTAAAGTCTCAGGTTTATACTTTTCTTTTGTAGCCACTCGAATCCTGGAATTGTTAGTAAGAAGAAGTAAACACTATGACCCTTGATGGAAAGTGCACATCTCTAAGAACATCTGGGATAATTCCCCTATACAGCCTTGGCCAATATTGTACTCGTGTCTAGAATAAATAATAATGCACAAGGCATATCTATACACATTACTAATACTTCGTGGTGGATCATTACTAAAGTGGTGACAGCACTACACCAGTGAGACATTAACAGGAAAACCCTACTTGATACAAACTACACTTATTACAAATGGCATGTTAATACAATGTGCTATAAAATAGCCTTTAAAATCAAGGACGAGCTCTCATCGACAAAAAAATGTCTGTGGGAACAGTATTATTGACACAGCAATTTGCTGTACTTAGTCTTAGGCCAGAGGTAATGTCTTTGAGAGTACTTTGAGAAAAATACAGAAGCGTTTCACTGACTGCTGAAATTAGAAAATTAACCTTTTAAGGCTATATATTATTTTAAGAACTAGGAAAAGATAGAACCATCTTTTATGGGTATACTCCGAATTAACGTCTGTTATTTAGACTGCACGCTTACAAGAAAAAGCTGACATCAGCTCCATTTAATTGTGTAATGTTTTAAAGTGCAATCAATAAGTGGCTATCTTTTTCATCAATGGACAGGTTCCTTCTGCTTTGTTTGGGTGACGTTCTCCAAATCAGTCTTCAACAAATTTCTCTGAAAGACAAACACGGTGCATCTGTGAAAAATAGCATTATAGCTCATTGAATTCATCCAGTATAAATACATTCTGATTGTGAGTAGCTGAACAAGAACTAAGTGTTGGGTATGGTTGCACATGCCTCCACTTGGGAAGAAAATATTGGTGGATCATGCAGATTTGTACAAATCCCACAGTGCTGTAAGATGACCATTTCAGATTCAATGATGAGTCATAACTGATAGTAATGAAATACAGGAAATTATGAATAACTTGAGGCTACGAAGTGAGGCTAAAGATAAATAGCAAAACAAAAGTCACGTCAAGGTTTGACTTAACAAATGGGAAACCAATGCTGTAAAACACTAAAGAGTATGTATATCTCGGGAAATTACTGAAATGGACCAGGAACAAAATGGTGAAATATGAAAAGCAACATACCAGTGTACCTAAACAAGACATGAAATTAAGTAAAATGTCCATTGAATACACAGCACGGTAAAGGACTATCGATTCATTCTAAAAAGGTTGCATCCCCAAGGGTCTGTCTTACCTGGTAATGCGTGGTTTGAGGAGGGATCACTGCTGGACTGTGCAAGTTCTGTTTCTTCTGGCTCCAGTTTGGGCCCCTCCCAGCCCTCCATTGACACAGGCACTCTCTCCTCTGCACTGCCATCCATCATCCCTAAACCAAAAAACAAGGTCCCATTGCTGCACAGGAATTGGTGCAACATTTAATAAGTGCTGGCAAAAGCAAAAATGCATTTTCCCTCAATGGAATATTTCTGGATTGGACTGCCATCGTTTGGCTCGTTAAAACTAACGCCAGCTGAACAGGTTTCACAAAGTGATTTTAGAATTAAATACTTTATGTATGTTGAGCTTCTTTTGCACCGTACATAGCCAACCATGCTAATCGGAGGTGCGGGAAACTATATGGAACACTCCAGTTTTATAGCGATTTACTGTATCATATAACATGAAGGTATATTTTACATTTTGTCAATCTACTGCTGAATGAGGGCCTCCTGTGCCATGTGGATCATGGGGGTTATTTGACCACGGTTCAAGACCCAGGTCAGTTTCAGCTGGTGAAGGCAGGGGGCATAGATATGGCAGTAATCCAACAATGTTTTTTTCTGCACTGCTGCACTGCCCTCTGCTGCCCATGACACAAACCCACACCTTTTGTACATGATGGCCCCCCTTTCAAGTATTACCCGGGCTCAAACCTGCTTAGATTCCGAGATCTGGTGAGATCAGGTGCATTTTCTCATCAGTAGGTTATGTTTGAACATGGTTAGATCAAACATTCTCCAAGGCAATCGGGGTAGACAGGAACACTGCCTTGCACCGCACACTGGAATTCCAGAAGTAACCTCGGCCCAAATAATAACAGGCATGGCATGCCTTGATCGCAGCGCTCATTCTTGATGTCATGTGCTGGGTCGTCCTCCAGGTTTGCCTGGCAGCCCTGCTCCCTGGTGCGGGGGCCCCGGCGCGCCGCACTCCTTGGTTGGCTCCCGCCTCGACCCCTGTGACTGCGCACAGGACAGGAAATTATGAAATTACATGTGGAGTGGCTATTTGGCTAATTGGCAAGTGTGAAAACCACCAGCCTTATCTAGTCGCCATTCCGGCAGCCTGAAAGGCGGCTATAGTTTGTGTGTTGGTTGTAGCATAAACGACATTCTGTGGGCTACTGAATCAACTGATTTGAGTTAACGACACAAAGGCTTGCCAAATGCTTTGTTTCCTGCAGTGCTTACAGACGCCGCAATGCCCTGCTGCCAGCGAGCTGCTCCTTGCTGTGGTAGCCGGTGAAGCAGCCAACTTGGCAGAGGTTCACGTTGCAGATCTGGCAGCCGTAGCTGGTTTGCACACTGCGCCCGCGCCGAGTTCTCTTGTTGCGGCTGCTGCACAGGACACACACGCGCTTGCGCCCTGCGAACTTTACGCAGGCGTGCTGCTGGGGGCTCACGCTGGGCGCTGGCCACAGCACACGCTCTATACAGCGGCGGTTTTGGCCTCCGCCGCCGCTGCTGCTGCCGCCACCACCACCACCACCACCACGAGCCCTGCCGACCCTCCGCAAGCCTGGGCCCTTGCGCACGTCCACCCTTCCCACCAGCTGCTTGGCCAAGAGCAAGCGGAACTCCAGCTGGCTCATGGCGTTGCGGGGCTGCGGCATGTTGCTCAGCCTGTAGAGGATGTAGGAGTTCACCACGGCAGTGTTGAGAAGGAAAAAAAACATGTACTTCCACCACTTGCGCCCCTCGCGGCCCAATTCGAACCAGGTTTGCAGCTGGCTGGCGATGTCCACCTTGCCCATGCACATGTTGTAGTTGAGCAACGGATGCGGCTTTTGGCTTCCCTCGACGTCATAATTGTGGAACCTCCTTTGCATACGCTCTGATTCTGGCCGGGAGTTGGAGGCAATGATGGCCATGTTTTCAGTGTTGGCTTTGTGGATGCAGGCTACCAGCTGCCCGCTCTGCCGGAACTTGGTGTCTCCGGGCTGCAGCCGCGAGTCACGTAACTCCTTGGGGAAGCCACGGCTGTTGGGTCGTACCAAGCCGCACCCGTACGTGCCACGCTGGAGAAAGTCAGAGAGCAGTCGCGCGCTGCCAAACAATTTTCCGAAATACACGTGGTGGTGGACCCCGTGCAGGCGCTCCGTCAGACGCATGGCAGCTCTGTATCCCAGGGGGAAGCTTTTGTTGCGTCGGCGCCACAGGCCCCCAGCGACGACGATATCGTGGCCTCCGGCGTGCACGAGCAGCGAGTGCACGTAGCCTGTGGACGCGCATGAGCAGATGAAGACCTTGACGCCGCAGCGGATGGGGTTGGCGGGCACACATGGCAGCGCATCATGCCGATCCTTGAACTTGCTGAGCACCTCGTCGAGGCGCATGTCTCGGAATGGAACAAAGTGGCGAGAGAAGGCCCCCAGCAGGTGGTCGAGCAGTGGGCGGATCTTGTGCAGTGGGTCATAGCCGATCCGTCCTCTGCTTGGTGCTTTTTCATCATCGCTAATGTGGAGGTACCTTTGCAGAAAAATGGAAAAAGATGGAAACAGTAAATAAACCACCAACACACCCATTGGCCAAAACTGGAGTGCAATATTCTAACAGCTCTTTTGCAACAAAGCAGCTACCTCAAAATTTCCCTGAACCTCTTGTGGGATATGGAGCGGCGGATAAACTGGTTTCCCAGGGAGTCATCGTCTGCCCAGTGGTATGGTAGTGCTGGCAGCATATTGATGCCCATGATGAGCACAACCCCCAGGAAGGTGGAGAGCGAGGACCGCGTCACGGGCCTTCCCTCACCCGACACAGAGCCTGGCCCAGGGCCTGTCAGGTGCATGTTGGCCCCACAGCGAGCCGCATGCCGATTGGTCTCAGTCACGATCCTGTCCAGCATTTCGTCTGTTAGGAAGAGCTTGAAGTAGTCGAGGGGTTGAGAACCGGCTGGGAGCGCATGCACGGGGCCTGGGCTGCCCTGGAACTCCTCCAACTGCACCGCATCTGGCTATTGATGGATTGTGTTGCCCCACATACCGGAAAAAAAATTGTCACATTACATTTTACAACACAGCAAAGACCGAGTGTAAAGTTTACCGAATGCAGCAAAGAGTATTTCATAAAATGTAATATCAGTTTTACCCCTATCTTGATTTTACAGTGAAGTGCGAAAATGATCTCCTCACTCAACAACTTAGAGTAACCCTTAACCTGCAGTGTGCGCGTCCACTCCAATTCATAGAGCTGCTCGGGTGCTGGGTCCTCATCTGACAGAGAGTGCTCCTCTTCCTGTTCGTCCTCTTCCTCATCCTCTTCTACTTCTTCCTCAGAGCCTGAGGAGAGGTCAATCACCTCCAGAACATCGTCATCCACTTCCTCAGAGCCAGAGCTTATATCAATTACATCTGCTGCATTGTCCAGGGTCCATAGGTCTGCACTATCAGGTTTTGCTGCAGTTGTCCTAGGTGTTTCAGTGTCAGGCTTTTCCTCCTTTACCGAGCACTGCTGCTCCTCAACCACTTGACATTGTTGATCAGTAACTGACACACAAGGCTGATCTTCCACCACAACACTTGCCTGTGCCTGCTTCTGCTGCACCTCACAAGGGTGAGTATCTGCAATTCCACATTCTTTGTCATTTTTTTCTGCAAAGCGTGGATCATTTGTGCTGCCTGCATGAGCTTCCTTCATTCCACCTGTTTTATCATCCCCCATCCCACAGGGCTGGTCTTCAACCGTTATACACAACTGATCCTTTACTGCTGGAGATAAAGGATGTTCATCTGTGTCATGTGGCTGATCGACTTTGTCAGGTTGAACTGCCTCTTCGTCACACGGCAGAGCCTTCACAATTGTCGATTGTGGATCCTCCACCATTACTTGTGACCGATCCTCAGATATGTCGCATTGTTCATCATATGCTACTTTAGATGGCTCACCCTCTGAAGATTCACATTCCTCCATCTCGCAAGGCAGATTATCTCCCATTTCACATGACAGATCCTTCACTATTCCAGGTATTTTACCTGGTACAACATGTGGTTGATGTTCTACACTTTGTGCTTGATCATCTACTGTGACACAGGACTTAGTGTCTGCTGTAATCCGTGATTGATCATTGGCTTCTCTAGATGGGGGGTCTTCCACCATTCCACTGGGTTGAGCCTCCATCATTTCACATGAGTGATCTTCCCCAGTCGCACATGGCTGATCTTCACCCATTTCACATAGCTGATCATCCACCATTTCTGGACGTTCGTCAATCACCGGTACCATTTCTTCCTCGCTCATTTTCTTTATGTAGAACAGAAGACAAGCCATTGAAAATAATTATTTTTGAACTCACAATATTTATACATTATGCATCTTACACATTTTTGCAATGCACACCGAAGTTTTTCAAAGAGCAAATATGGCAAATGTAAAAGTGCATTCAGCAGTTTATAGTGTAACCTTACCTCATGAATATCGATCCCAGTATTACCAGCCATCCACACTAAAGAGCACCACATGCACCAAAAATCCCTGACTGTGGTCATGTAAGGTGGTGCAGATGGCCACCCTTGGTTGGGACATGAGCAAATCTCCTGGTCATCGACTGCTCCTCCATCTCCCCAAGTCCTTATGCTAAGACAAGATGGGTATATACATTACAATGCAAGAATAACACTCCTATACAATTTTATTATTTTTATATGCGTTTAATAGTTGTCCTGTGGAATAATTTGTACCCATAATCAAGTTTATTTATTTAACCAGGTGAGAACCCAAGAGACCAGGATAATCTCATTTGCATGTGGCCTGGGTCACCAAAATTACAAAAGCTAAACAAATAAATTACATACAGCAAATATAAATCAGCAGAAACAACTGTGTAAATTAATATTAACTAATGAATTCCCTGCCGCGTTAGTCGGCTCGGTCATGTCAAAATGACGAGGTTTCAGTTCACAGGATGGTGTACAGCTCGGACGGGACTTAAATGGGCACTGGATCAACATTCGGGCTAGGTGTCGGGCAAAGGCATGACTCTATTTGTACCCATTGCGTCAATGTACATACAGTATATTTATACGGTGGTGAAATGTGAAGGAGGGGTGGCTTTCATTCGTTTGAACTTGTTGTAAGGCATATTCTTGGTTCTTTCGGCAAAGTTACGTGACTTTACCGAAATAACCAAGAATATGAATCCCTGCAGTCACGAAAGCTTTAAATCAAAATTTGTTGTGAGGAAGTTTAGGAGCGGGAAGAATTGTGGCATCACAAATCTGAGAGATGTAAACAACTTTTCAATGCCTTTCATCCAGCGGTGTATAGATCATGGCCGGTGATGAATTATATAATAGTATTAGAAAAGTGGCGGTGGTTTTATTTTGATACTGAGATTCACGCACTGTGGATGCCCGGCAATATACTGTAATGTGTTATTTCCACCACTGGCTCTAGGATGAAAACAGGAGCTGAGTGCCCAAACCCCTTGAGTAGAAAACCACTTTACTTGGATTACTACAAGATACGTGTTATGCTTCGCCGACTCGCACTGACCACGCTTGGTGATGAATATTCAAATCACCCCCACAACCGGCACGCCCTGGGGAAACCATCATCCAACAGTGAATTGGCAAAACACGGCCTATGCATGCACAAATGTGCACGTGGTAAATAATGCAACGCAGTAATTACCATCATGGTGATATGCCTTTCCGCCCGCATGCTTTGCCACGACCTCTTTTCCGCGGGCACCTCAACGGGGGGAGGGGGGACACGCGTTCCAAATCTCCCCTGGGAATGGAAAGTTGGACCGTGGTTAAGAAATTGCAATGGTTTATACATCAATGTGAAGCTTGCTCGTGAATTGCTTGCAACGCCCGCTGCACGTTGGCGACTTCCTGGCTGAAATCGTGCATCACTGAGGTGTCATTAGATCAACACGAAACTGCAAAATTGTTATAGTTAAAACATTAAATACAGTATTTCTTGAGATTTTAATGATTACACGGCAATTCTGGTGTCAACACCACGTTAATTAGTCGTACGTATGCAGGCAATTCAGATAACGCTTATTTTGCGAGAATACACTTCGTAATGTTACATATAAGCAATACATATGCACTGCACGAAGCAACATTTCAAGTTTGTCTATAAAGTTTCCTATTAAATTAACCAAACTACATTATTGGGCGCATGCATTTGAAATTAACCGAATTACGGAGGCGAACATTGACAGCTAAATGACGCGAGCGGACGGAGCAAACCCCCCCACGTGGCACCAACGCAGCAAATGCCAAACATTTCGTACTTTGCAAACTGACGGAGTTTAGAACCAATAAAAGAAACAATAAAATAAACCCATCCAAAGACGCCAACCCCCTCCCATTAACACGGCGGCGGCAGCGGCGACGCCAATTTAATCCACGGACGTGAGCGCCCATTCGCCGCTTCGAACAACGCCAGTGCAATCGTTATCTTTTAACACGCATATCTCGGCCCGCGGATGCGACGAAGCAGCAAACGAACACAAACAAATCTTGGTTGAAATACCGCGCAGGGATTGAAACGTTCGTAGGGAAGCGAATTTAATTGCAAAATTTTGTGACGCAAAAATCGCCCCCCGCGCGCGCTGCTTCCTTTAAACTCCGACGGGGCCCCCTTTGTTTTATGGCGCGCGCTCATTGGTTCGCGCGGGAACGGGGCCGCGCGAACCAATGGGAGCGCTCGTCCTTCGCGTTGCCGTTGACGACGGGCGCGCGCCCGCGGCCTACTCTAGGACAGGGCTGTTGCAGCACCGTGTTAAATGGGCAAGTCAGTAATAAATATTATTTGACCCGTAGGCTTTCGCGACCTATATTATCCATAATAGATGGGGTTTTTTTTGGGGGGGGGGGGGTGTTAGGTGTATTATGGATAAATACAATGTTGCTATGGGGTCAAATGACTCGTACATAGTACATAGTGATATTTCCCGGCTCGTTTGGACATACTAGCGATGAAATTAACTCATACATTACATACCAAAGCGCTTTGTACAAGAAGTCCCTTTGGCAATGGAGTCCTCTTGAGGCTGACGAGTTGATTAAATGAACGTGGACTTTCGCAAGTTTGTCATGCAAAGCAATTTAAGTGACCTTTAAAGATGTTTTATGAGATAATCAACGGGGTGCAGCACATCATTGTCAATACAAACATTATTTCGACAACGCACAATGAAATAAATTAGGTAAAAATATCAAATGTTTACGACTAATCTATGGAGTTATATTTTACTGAGGTTCAGTGCTCTAATAACGTGTCGGCTTCCTGAGCCACCTAGCCTCTTACAATATGATAAACGATTATTACGTTTGGGGTACGTTTAATAGGTCGATCAAAACTATGCAGTACACTGTAATATTACGTCCAATACCACCAGATCTTAACACATAATTTCTTATAGATTTGAAGCTTTCGTGACTGCAAGGATTCATACTCTTTGGGGTTTTTTTCGGTAAAGTCACGTAGGTAAAAAAATATCAATGTTTTCATTTACTTTATTGATTTGTTTTACCTACGTGACTTTACCGAAAAAAAAACAAAGAACATAATTTCCTGCCACCCTAACACATGCCGGCAACCCTACTTCAAAAATAGTACATTTATAATCGCCATCGATTCTCATTTTGGGTGTATGGGAATTAGTTACGTATCACGATACCCTTTCATTCCGTGCCCACCCTGCGACCTGTCAGCTTAACACCCCCTGTTGGCCACTTTCACGCATTACCAATTATCGCTACCTCATTTAACGCTAATTCGCTTTGTGCTCTTTGTCCTGGATAATTTGTTTTACAAGTAAAAACTATAAAAGCGTACGAGAACACACAAAGCTGGCCGAGGAAGGAAATGCACCCGCCGGAAAATTTGTTTCCACCATTGCCTACTACATCTTAAATACTTTTTTTTAAATAACCATGTACATAGTTATCCTGGTGTTCAGTGGGATACTTTTTTATGCGGTATATTTCACTAACCATGTTTCCAAACACTTTGACTTCAATGACACATTCAAATGAAATGGGTGCTAATTGTGTGCACACTCTGTTTGCAGCTGCAAGAGCCAACTGTGCAAATGAAACGATTAAGTGAGAATGCACTATTCCATCTGCAACTGTGCAATTTTGGCAATGATGTAAATTGTGGACTGTAATTTGTGTATTGCATTCGAACTGCACACTATGCTCAAAGCAGCCAAATAACACGATCATTTTATAAGAGAACACAATTGTTTAATTTATGTAAATCCCTGGGATGTTCATAAACAGCTTGCATTCATTTATGACGTTTCTCTTTCATATGACCACTTAAAATGCACCATGCTGTTGTTCAGAAATGAAAACAAATTGACTGCTCAAACTTGGGAAAGGCAAGCATTGCATGCTTAAACTTAAACGTATTAACAACTGTTGAGAGCATACTGTACACATTTGTTTAACTTATACGCCAACCTTGGTCGGCTTGTTTAATATCATAGAATAGTTTGTACTGCCACAATGTTCAATGCAGAATATTTATACAATAACCACAGGGCCCCAGCAAGCCAATTTTAAACATTCATGTATTTCCTTAATTATTAAATGCACACAGAAACTGCAGGATTGTAGTTATTCGAGGGCTTTACCATTCTGGCGAATTGCCCGATGATGCTGGAAGTATTTACCAGCGAAACGTCGTACTCAAACTGTAAATGTGGATTAACTCTTCAACACACCGGTGGGCTGAAGTAGTGAATTATTTGTCTTTTGTCAACGTGACACTTTTTTTGCTGATTGGCCGTGTCGGGTGGTGGAGGGTTACGACACATTTATAAATAAACGCGATCTAACCCAAAAACCTTTATTATGAATTAGTATTGCACAACCTGCATTTACGATGCAGTAACTTATGTTACCTCAATGTGCACATTTATAGTTGAATGTTCACAGCTGTGAATTTCTATTTAACAGCACGATTTCAAATGTGAAAGAAAATGTGCTGGTGCTGCTTAGGTGCTCATCAAGTGAATTGTGCACCATGTAAAATGTGAACACACAATAGACACTGACCTCATTACAAATGGGTGAGGCATATTTTAGTCACATTCCATTTACACAGTCAAATTAAGTACATTAAAAGCCCATCAACATTACATCGTATTCTGAAAGCTCATATTGTTACATAATGCAATGCAATGCATATGTAATCACACATGCTCTCTGTTCTGTGCAATGATAAATTGTCAATGTTAAGAAAAGTAGTATGGGTGTTTGGAATTAATTATGCTTACACAGTGTACGCATTGCAATTTAAAACTACGCAGTCAAATGAAAACGACATGTTCATAATGACCCATACAAATGTTAAGTTTATACGGCAGTTTATTATCAGCTTAAGATATTATCAATTTGTTGCGACTATCCTTTGAAATGCTAGCTCAATCTGTTTTGAAAAAAACAATGGTTTGGGGTGATGTGCAACCGATCTTATTTATGGTCTGCACTTACACATTTCTTCTCCTCCCTGCCCAATCAGTCTTAGCTGTTTCCATCATTATACCATTAATGCACAATGCTATGTTTAACAGCTATGCCTGTAATCACACTGCAATTAAACATCCATTGCAATTAACAGCCTACCACAATAAAGCAAAACGATTCAGACTGTTGTGCAAACTCTTTTAACTTACAAATATGCATAATAATAAAAATCAACATTAAATTATTCACATAAAAAATGGAATTAAGTACTGTAGAGCTACTGTTATTTAAAAAGGAACAGTGGCCTGTTATTTGATTATGAAGGCTGGCTGCATTGGCTTTGGGTGGATTAAACTAGAAAACAAATATACTGTATTGCTTTTTTCGTAAGCGACCTGGCCACAATTCATATCTCAACGAAGTAGCTTATCATGTGGACATTTATAGCAGACAAATACTCAAGACGTATGTTTCTACATATGGAGGTGGAAACTGGAGGAACTGGCGAAAAAAATCCACACAATCAGGGGGAGAATATGCAAACTCCAAATATACAGCAGGTGTCAAGGTTGGGTTCAAACCCACGTCCTCCTGTATCCCAGGCGAGGTAGTTAACAGCTTGGCACCGTGGCGCCCCAGGATAGTGCTTGAATAATGTACATAAATAACAATGCAATTGGTTATTTACGTACGACACAACTGTTAAATAATTAGTGGAGTCTCAAATAGATATTAAAAGAGGCAATTAGCATTGTCTACATGAGATGCATACTTTTTCCATGCATGTACACTGATTCTGCTCTGCAATTCTGCACTTTTGTCCTCTCCTTTTCGACGTAAATTTCCCAAACACACTCCTTACCGTGCTTCTTCATTGCAAACTGTGATGAGACATACCAAGGCAGAGCAAGAGCATTCATAAGTCGCAATACACAAGCACTATTTTGGAGAGTTATTGTCATCTTTAAGATCAATGCGTGCAAGTTTAATAACGCACGTGTGCATTATCTTACTCTCCGGCTGACGTTTTGGTGACACTTGTAGAGGTTTGTGGGCACAAAGCTGGGGCCATGGCAGCTCTTGAGGTGGAAAGCCAGAAGCTGCTTTTGGTGGAAAGCCTTACAGCAGAGAAATCACGTGAAGTGCTTCCCTCCCGTGTGCACGTGCTTGTGCATGAGACCATGTTGCCTCTCCTGAGACCAACACAGAGAGTATGTTGGATCCCCGAAGCCATGAAAGATACATTGTACTTAGAATTTGAAACGTTGCTTTTGAGAAGCTGGTCAAACATTTTAATTATACTGCATTTTGTTTAGGTAGGCAAATACACTTGGTGCAGTGTATTACCGGCTTGCAGGTATAGTCGCTTCTCATTCTTGTGCATGCCGCTGCTGCTGCTGCTCCTTGAGCGTTCGCTACTCACGAAGGAAGACGTCACAGAAGCGACACCTCAAGGATTCATCAGCACACCTGGGCAGAGATGGGATTTTTAACAGTGCTTTTGTTTGCTGGATCATTTGTGGCGTGCGCTTTAAAAGTGAAAGCTTCGAACCTCCTATTTGCGACGACAGTATCGCAGTGAGGGCAGGGCTACTTGGGCACATCATCCATGTGTGTGTGTGTACGCATCGAGTGCATCTTGAAGCTGCTCCTTTGCGTAAATCATGCACGGCATGCATGGCACTCGAATGGCCGCTCACCTGCGGCCAACGGCCAACTCAATGTACAACAAAACTGAATGAGCATCCAAATGTACATAACCATTTAAAAGCACTGCATGGTTTGTTTGGAATCATTACCAGTGTCTCATGTGCAGATTAAGCTTATGAGAGTATCGACGGCTAAAGCTACATAAGCTGCATTTGATTTTGCATTCCATATTGAAAGTTAGATACTTGCAAGTTACATTTTCCAAATAAGTTAACAAAACAGTATTATTCAAACTTTTAAAAAAACCAACGATTTTTAACAAAAAAAAATTAATGTACAATTTTATGGATCTAAAATAATTGATTCTTCCTTCCACCCACCCAAGATTCCCGATGCATTTATCGGGGGCGATAGAATCAAATGTAATTTAAGCGTTGCAATCCTGGTGGTGCCACGTAAAGCGAAATCCACCTGTGGCTGGGCTCTCGGAATGATTATGATGATGGTGTAGGCCATAAGGTGAACTAGGAAAAAGTGGCTAGAAAATGATTTTCGTTCCACACCTGGGCACTACTTTTTAAATGATTTTTTTCATAGACAAAACCATTATCGACTTTATGTTAAAAGTTCTCCGCAAAATACCCTGCAGTTTTTTTTTGTCACAATGCATAAATGTATATAATTGTGAATTGGAAAAAACGCCCCAAAACAATAGATCTTTTTATTAGAATGAAAATAATTTAGTGCCCCATATTTGGGAACGGGATTAAACGTAAAACGTCTTCACCTTACGGCCTAGTGGTGGTGGGTGGCTCTGACTCCACTGACCACCCGCCTCGTCCCCCGAGATCTTCCCAGCAGGAGGCGTCACGGAACTCCGCACCCTCCTCGCTCGCCATTGCAATGAGGATCAGAATCTTTACTCTGCAGAAATCCGATGAGCTGTGAAGCTCTCCCCCCCCCTCCCCCCACACATGTCCCCGTCGGGGCGGGTCAGAAAGTTACAAGAATAGGAAAACGATATGAGTGCAAAGTTTTAGGGAAGGTAAGTAAATCACGAAAAATTAATGTATAAAAATAGATATATAAGTTAAAATCCCAGAAGTGAACATCGCTTCCCAACCTTGGGCAAAGCAGCAAAACCACAGCAAAACAATCCCAGACCACACCAAGGCAACACACAGCCCCTCAATAAAAGTGCACATTATTACAACTGCAAAGAGTTTGGACAAGCAGAGCTAGATTATATTTATTATAGAGAGGCGGGTGGCAACAAAATTACGCATCGGACATCCACCGAGGCACCATAGCTAGTACAGTATAACTGTGTGCAGCATATGTACATCGTTGCTTTTGCCCAGAATGGAATTTAATAAATCGTGTTGCGAAGGGCCATTGCCCGATACGTCGCCTATTATGTATTTTACCCTTTCTGGCAATAAAACAGGTGTTAAGATACTCTTTGGTTCTTTCGGTAAAGTCACGTAGGTATAAAATAAATTAAGCCACGACGTTTCGGGCGCAACACAAGCGTCCGTCATCAGGTGGGACAACCACAGCAAGACACCCTCGAGGGTGTCAACCCTCGTGTTGACACGGCGACACCACTGCGCGCGAGTCGCGCAACAAAGGCCCCCACTGTGGTTGTCACGACGAAGCCGAAGCAAATTCTGAGAATTCAATGCGACAGGGGGCAGCATAAGCGCGGGTGCGATCGCGATACGCGTTTACAACCGATCTCAACCATCATATTGAACTTTATATTGTTAGCTATGTCTAATATCGTCAGACGCGAATAAACGAATGCGCGTGTTGCAGCTCCATTTTGGTAGTCACGGGCGATTGGCCACCAAGATGGCGGCGCCTGACGTCACAATGGCCCGATTCACGGCGTTTATTGTCAGTTGCTTGTTTTAAGTTGACACGTGTTTGTCATTTATTTCACAACGTTAAATGTAGTGAGGTAATTATATATTTGCCCTGACAATGTGCGGTAACATATTTGTACTCGAATTAATTTGAATTGAGAGAATTTAACTCCATCAGCCAATTGAGCTTACATCTGCTGCCACCTCTTCAATCAAGCCATTCTTCAGTTTTTTGTTATTTAAACAATTATATAACGTAAAGATAATGTGTCATTCAAAATCACAGGTCTTTGCTTTACTCGAGGAATGTTCACGTGCTTTCACGTGGTCCAATACATTATCCACAAATCAATTCTGCGATGATATTATTTGTCCTAAACAAAGATATTTTGAGCAGTGCAAGTCCCCAAGAGAGATGTTCACTAATTAATATGGAGCTTGTTATATGCACTCCACGTGCAACGCAATTAACTCAAGTTTGCATACAATACCCAGAGGCAAATTAATTCTGGCCTGCCAAGACCACGCAGCCTTACTCATGTCACAAGGAAGCAATTGTTGTGGTAGCTGTTTGTCCAAAAAGAGACAAAGGGGTGTTTGTCAAGACGAAAGATGGCAGAAAAGACCGCGTGCCAGGGCTGATGAGGCCTCGAACTGACGTCTAATGGAGGACAATATATAAAACCTTGGTAGTTTATTTTTGTCCTACTTTTTTATCTCGATCATGGGATATCCAGTATTCACGACACAATTCGCTGCATAGCTCTCCGAGCCAAACATCTAACATGTCGAACAAAACGCGGTGCAACCCGACAACACATCGAAGAAGAGCTGCACAATACAGGAAAACGGCAAAAACCTACGAAGTAAAAAATCCTGCACCGTATTTAGCTATGGACGTACGTCATCCACTGATTAAGTAGTTTTTGATGCAATTATTCAAGTAGTACTCAACAGATATGTACAGTATGATTTTCATGAAGAATAAATACATTCGCAGCTCCACCCGCTCAGTATTTTTAGTGCAGCTATTTAGAGACGGTGACCTGTGAGCCAATGGGACCCCCAGAAGCGAAGATGTAAACCCACACCTGCTTTGAAGAAGCTTAAACAGGGACTGAACATAAAAGAAACTGGCACTATCCAGTGTTAGTTGACTGCTCCAGTCACAGCGGGTAAATTGACCACGAATTTCCAACCATATAAGCTTGAATAATAATATATAAAGGTGCTTTACTATGAGTAGCAGACTGCGAATTATTAAGTATAAAACAAAAACAATAATTAAATACAAAAATTGATTTTGAGTTCATGCGTAGGCTTTCCCGACCAATATTATGATTATTTATAATTAGTTTATTTTGAGTTAGTGTAGATATAGTGTAAGTTTAAACTATAACCATTACACGAGAGAGCCAATTTAATCACGCCATAGGGGCAAATATGCCAACTGATTTAGTTTATCAGCAAACCGGAATATTGAAAAGCAAGCAAAACTGGCAATATTTCCCTGACGTTTCGCTGGAGGATACATCCAGCATAATCAGGTGTTAACAAGAACCCGACTCTCGATTAATTCGTTTTCATGGAGATTTAATTAAACTGGTCCAATCTCAAATCCAACATATATTTTATACGTTTTGACAGATGTTAGAAATCAAAACCATTATCTTACATTCCTTGAATACATATTAGATGGCTGTTTTATTTTTAAGACATGGTATACACATTGGATCTTGTGTAACAGAATTTAAAGGCATATTTTTAAGCAAATAAATATATTTTTAATGTTTTGTCATATGTTTTTTAAGAGCACAGACATTGCATAAATAGCAGCTGTAGTAAAGTCATGGTTAACATGCGATTCTACTCTTATCTCCAATGTCTTTAGAAACATGGTATAAATTATTGTTAAATGTTTTTCCAAGCGTTTAATATACTAAACAAATCATATGCCACTGATAACGCTTATGTTGCACATTATTCAACTGAAGTACACTAATTTGTACACAGTGCATATTTAGAAAGCATGAGATTCATATTAAAGTTTGGTTTGAGTAAGTTTAGCAAATAACTACTCAAGCCAAGCTAAATTATTGACACAAGTTTACCGCTTATTCTGAGATATGCAATGGAAAGGGTGACAGAACAGCAATACACTTACAATAACTTTACTGGGGAAATAGATTGCGGCATTTTAGACAACCAGCAGGGCGTTTCATCTGACGTGTTGTGTCCACGGGGGTGTGGATTGCTGGCACAGTTCAGGATGGCAACTGGACCGTGGCAACGCTGCGTGGGCATTGACACTCTAGTGGCACTACAATACTGTCCGGAGTTCCGTCAAGTCCATCTGGTTCCACCTCGCCTCCCCACCCCGCTCCGCTTGTATGCAGTCTCCGGCATCTGGCCGTAGCACTGTGGGTGGGAGTAAAGCATGGGATAAGATTTTGTGCACTCAGATGCGAGCCAACACATATGCAGGGCACAGAGGAGTGATATGTCATGTCCGTAGCCGAATATTTAAACATTAAAATCATCTTTAAATATTTACACCAAAGAGAAGGCAAACAGATTGCCCTATCAACACTGTCATTGGGGAGTGCTACAGTGTAGCTACAGAAGTAAATTTCCGCCGCTAAATTTCTGTATTAATGTGTAAATATTTACAGTGCAAAGGAGATGGAGGATAGCTGCATCAACAGCGCCTTCAGTGGGAAGCGCCAGAGGGCAAAGCACTGTAATGCGATGATGCCTGTGGTTGAGTCAAAGCCTTAGCTTAATGCTTATATTGCTTAATACTTTAGGGAGAGGGGGTAACACGCACCTTGATGGATGTTAGAGTCCAGCTTTGAACACAGCTCTGCCAAGAGCTTCTGAATGTCGATGCCACACGGATCCACGGTGACGTCCGGCCCTCCGTACATCAGCGATAACTGGGCTATGCACCCAGGGCTCTCGCACATCACCTGAGACACCTGGCGCAGCACGCCAACTTGCTCCCTGAGCCGAGTCAGCGTGCGACTGTCGTCACAGTGCAGTGGCCCTAGCGAACCCCCTTGCTGAAAAGACCCAGCGGGCACACGGTCACCGAGTGATTGGACGAAGCCGAATATCCAATGCCTCACTCCGATAACACTTGTGTTATTTTCACATGTAGGCTTGGCTTTTATATACATGTATATGTCCAGTTATTTAGATGTTATATTATGGAATACAATATCAATGTTAAAGTCAAGTACACATTCACATGTTAAAGTATTTTATTTCTGAATTACTTGGGGTTATTTTAATATATTTGTAAGAGTACCCATTTTTACGTAAATTACATAGAACTGGGAGAATATATATTCCTATGTAGGATGACTTCTCATGATATTTATATACGTACATTTAAAATATTTTTCCACTATGTTGCCATCTCTGGACTAGCGTACAAGAACCTTGATGCTTTTTTTAGGGTACGGTCGGCATTTGGGACAATGAGCATGCAGTCTGCAGTCAAGGGCAGGAAACAAAAGCGAAATGGGGGAACAAGCTCACCATTGTATCATTCCCACTTGGTTGGAGAAAATACACACATTTCCGATGGATGCATTTGTGTCACATAAACCATAAAAGGCAACACAGTGATCAAATGTCATTTTCACAAAAACCGAGCCGGGACTCAATGTACCCACAGTAGCAAAACAAGTCTGTGGATCGCCGAGCCAAAACCCTGCAAGTGAGTGATATAAAGACTGCAGTTCAGGTCAGGTTGATGATAGATATTGCATTCGTGCTGGACCTACCTGCAGAAGATTTGTGCAATGACAAAGATATTGTGCGAGGGAACCATCCAGAATCTTGTTTCCAGTTGTTAACGGAACCGAGTCGAGATTTCCTGTATCTTTAACTTTATTACTGCCACACCTGAAAAAAAGACAACAGAGAGTGTTATACACGGTACCTGTTGTATTTCATGACTATCATAGCAGTGCTGTTTTTCCCATCCTGGGAGAAACAACTAAAAAGCGGCATGTATCCACCCTGGCTGAGGCTGCGTATCCATGCAGATGTCGTCCTGCTCCCAGGCGTTCAGGAAGCTGAAGCTCTCCAGGACCTGCTCCAACGTCAGGCTGGAGCCTCCTCTGCTCTCGGGCTCGGCAGGCGTGCTCGGAGCCTGCGGACACACAGCAGCACCAGCCGAGACAGCGGAATGGTGCCGCACAACAGCACCAATCGTCTCTGTCTGCTTAGCTCTTCCGATGTGTGCTATTGGGTTGTACCGCGTGTTGTGGGGCATGATGTCTGATATTCAACTTAATTTGCTGAGAGCTCCTTCAGGCAGCACGTGGAGCAAAACGTCAGTTATCATGCCAAACAACAAGCGGTACAGCCCAAAAACCCATGGGAAAGCCATACAGAATGACTGCGGACACCTACACAGTTATAACGATGTCTGTTTGTAATGCAAACGTTTAGTTGATGATGTAAGTATAATAAATCGAAACTATTTTTCCCAATACCCTGCTGGATAATGTCCTGCACCCACCATGGTACTGTGAGGGATAATTTACCATTCTTCACCACGCTGATGAGTGCAGGTCGATGAAGGCGGGGAACATAGATATGAAAGAATAGAGTACAGTGCAACAATTGATTTTGCTGCACTTCCCACTGCTTTCAGAAACTTAGTCCCCGCAGCAGCCTACAACAACCTGTTTGTGCATGGCAGTTGACCATTCAAGAACTATTTAGGCTATAAACATGCTCAGCTTCCGAGATCTGACGAGATCGGGCACATTCCAGTTAATTTGATCATGGGATAAGATAAGACGATTTACTTATAGATGAAGATTTTGTGAATGGACAATGAATGCTGCTCCGTTTAACAGGTAAGGAAAACCATGTGGGCATAAAGACTGCAAATGTTGAGACATCTGAGGTAAATCTAACCTGTAAGAGGCGGCCCAAGTGCGTCACCTCTTGCTCCAATTCGTCCAGTGCGCTGAATTTCCCTCTGCAGGTATTGAGGGCAGTGCGGAGGTTCATCCACGCTACGTCCAGACTGCAGGACTCGCCATGGTGCTTTTCCACACCGTGTAGAGGTCCTCCTCTCTGAGATTCAGCCAAGTGGCTAGGCTTAGTTACCGCCTTTGTGGCAAGGCCCAAGTCAGCCATTGCGGAGTTTAATTTCATCGGGCGGATGGAATTGCCCACAGAAGTCCGTGACAAACTGTTGGTAGGAGTTGACTCTGTCGAATGTATATGCAACACGTTTGACATTAGGTCAGAATGTGGAATCTCAGGTGTAAGGCCGGAGGTGCGTAAGTGCCATCGCTTGCTCTGACTTGTCTCTGACATAGTGACACGGCCCATATTCTCTAGAAGTGGGTCTTCTTCGATGTGTGTTCTTTCTGATTCCACGTTATAACCTGCTGACCTTGCTACTCCAGCTTTGCCAGCACATTCAGCAATGGCGTCGATGCCGCCGCTCCACAAAAGAGGTTGCACTGAGTTGCCTTCAAGCTCTGGTGCGATAAAGTTCGTTGAAATCTCTTCATACTGTGAACGCCGGGCCTCCGTGAGAGCGTCGCCCGGAGGACGCACCGTTTGCTCCGTCATCTCCAGCGTGACCGTGTCTGCAATGCTGCACAGCTTCACTAGCAGCTCGTCGGTGGCTCCAGTGTCTGTGAATGAGTCCACGCTGCACTCGCTGATGAGGCTCAGTGCCCGGCTGTTGGGCCAAACGCCGTGGTGGACAGATGGCCGATTGTGGCTGCGAAGGGCCACCACGATGTCTTTCTCTTCCTCCGATGACGAAGATGAATCCCCCGCAAGGGCCTCAGTAGACGATACCTTGTTCGAAGCGGTATGTGGCAATGATCTCAAGTTCTCGTCTGGTTCTCCCACATGATCAGTGGAAGGCTGGGAGGAGTCGTCCGGCATTGGAGATTGGTAGTTTGGTATCCGAGGCCGGCGAGCTTGCCCATTTACTCGGTGGTAAATGCAAGAGGCGGAGGACAAAGCGGGCTGAAGCTCCGTTCTGCACAAAACCGCCTGCTGCAGCAACCACGCCCACCCCCCACACACAGAGATTACACACAAAATTAAGTGATATGCAGAGTAGAAACTTCAGGCATCAATCAAGAATATTAGAGCTTGGTTCTTATGCATACGCTCTTATGTGGATTATTAAATGTATGATTTGTGAAAGTAATTTATCTTCATCATTGTTACTATCATCTTTAAAGTCACTGTGATTACAACATCATCACAAACAGCATTTTGCAATTAAAAGCTTTGAATTATTTTGCTTTAAATAGATGTGATCACAATTTTAAAATTAAAAGAATATTACAGTCCAAAGGGAAAAACGTACGCCATATTTAAAGGACAGTTAATGACATTAATAGTCTCCAGATAGCGATCTACTGTCCCCTGTTTCCACAGAACTAAATTACCACTGTTATAAAATGGTGCTTCTGTTCTTGGCTCGGCCATCCCTGACTCACGTGGAGCGAGGGAGTGGCAGGGGGGCTCTGTCCATAGCACGGCGCTCGCCGGCGCGCATTGGCAGACAGCTTCCCCACCGTCAGCGGGGTCATCGCCGCCTCGTCCTTGTCGAATGGACTGCGGGTCGCGTCGCGGTGGAACACATTCACCGCAGGACGTACGGCTTTGCTTAGATGCATACGTGCACACGTACAGCCCTTCATGTCAACTGACTTTACAAAAAGTGCCAGAAAACGGACCAAAATACCTTGCTGATCTCGTCAACCATCACACAGCGGCTTTTGGCTAACCATCGAAAAGAGGCAGTCACCGCATCACATGCTTTCAGATGGGCTTCTGCGGCCGTCTAGAAAACTCTCTTCCTTCCAATACTAGGAAGCCACTGGAGCTATGCATTTTTAAATCACCTAGAATAAAAACCAATTTCTTTAGAACTGCTTTTTTGTGTTTACATTTGTTTTCCTTCCTCCGATTAGCACGGTTGGCTACGTACGGTGAATATAAATAAGTTCAACATGCATATATACGATTGTTGAATGAGAGCCTCCCCACACCATGTGGGTTGTTGAGGTTTAATTGGATACCCTCCCCCATCTCTTTATAGGTGGGAAGAATAGATGTGGCAGCACAACATGTATAGCGCAACATTGGATGTTTTTTGTAATGCCCTTTGCTGCCCTCGTGCAGTCCCGCAGCCACCTATATTATTAACCTGTTATAAGCGCATTGTTCGCCCATCCAAGCACTCATCAGGCTCGAACCTGCTTAGCTGCGGAAATATAACGAGATCGGATGCATTCTGGGTGGTTTGATCATAGGCCAGAAATGTACACGATACAAAAAAAAAATTCTATGTTTGTGTAAGGGATGTCAAGGGAAGGATTCCCACCAAAAGGAGGGGGAGTGGGACGGGTGACGGGGGGAAGGGGAGGAGCAAGCGAGGAGATGTAAGAGAGAGAACGGGCGGGGAGGAGGGAGATCTTGGCGGGAACGAGATTGAGAAGACTGGGGACGGGCGTGGACTGAAGGAAGGAATAAAAGACGAACCCCCTGCAACCTTGTGCCAGCTCTCCTTTACATTTTTACCAACATTTATGAATCAATTGAAAATGTAAAGAGAATTCCAACTTTTTACACCTGTTTTACTCATAAAATCCGTAGTGCAATTAACTCACTTCCAGGTCACCTCCAGATGGAGTTTTATGGTTCCCAGTGAGTTTATGTCCAGCGCTACGATGCGGGTGCCTGCAGCAAACAAGCTTCCCGTCTCGCAGGCAACGCTGCCCACAAGCGTGTGGCTTGCCAGGCCTCTCAGCTCCGTCACCTGTGCACAAAATCCAGACAGACGCGTGGAAAGTAACATCGCCAAGCGCTGCTTCCTGAAAAGTGGCATTACAGCCAGGGAGGGGGTCTTATCATCACATTTATCAACTATTTGGTGCCAGTGCATCATTTGCCAACTATATTTTTTGCATGAGTATAGTACTAAATGCCGACACACACATAAACACATGTGCATGGACAAAAATACAAAGCTCCCCCATATAGCCCCAATAGATCATTGGTGGAAGTGTTGTTAACGAGCACCTGTGAAGTCCAGCACGGAACATGAGGGGGGGGGGGGAGTGCTATGGCCAGGACCATGCACGACCCCCTTTGCCCCCCCCCCAATGGTGATGTTTACACACTGCACCAGGTAATAATTTAAGGCTGAGTCATCCCAGAAGAGGAACAGGACAAGCTCAGACACCACTTGCCACTGGTTATCAGGTTCTACACCACCGCTTTATACTGTAGCAGCGATGGCTGTTATAATACACACCTCCCAATAGCACGGTTGGCTATGTAGGGTACGAAAAAAGTTCAACATACATACAAAACGCTCAATAATATTTGGCCGCGATTTCTCAGTCCACTGCTGGATGAAAGCCTCCCCACACAGTGTTGGTCAAGGGGGGTTGTATTGACCAGAATTTCACCATGCTGATCTGTGCGAGTTGGTGAAGGGAGTGGCCTGGACCGCCTCATATATCACTCGCCACTAAGGTTAGCCTTGGCCGAGAATTAAACTCGGGTCGCTGAGTTCGTAGTGCCGCCCTCTTACCACTGCGCTATCGCTCTCCTTTTAAGGTCACACTCATTACACACAAAGTGTTTGCCACAAATGGACCACAATACCTTGTGATCTCGTCAAGGCGCATAAACCATCACGTGAACTCCGGTCATTCTCACAGCAGCTTTTGGCTAGCCGTCGAACAAAGACGGTCACCATATTGCGCGCTTTCGGTTGCACTCCTGCGGCCGTCTAGAACATTCTTTCTTTCGATATTAGGAAGCCACTGGAGCTATGCACTTTTAAATTTAGATTGAAAACTCATTTCGTTAGAACTGCATTTTGTCTATAATTTGTTGTCCTTCCCCCACACCTCCGATTAGCACAGTTGGCTACGTACGGTGTGAAATAAGTTCAACATACATACATACATGAAAGGCATAATATGCAGCTCAGTACTGACAAGAATGATGCGGATGAGTTTAGTTTTATAGAGTTTCGGTGGGAAGGTCCAGCCTGACCCGCACGTAGAGGGGTTCAGCGAGGAGGGCCGACAGCACGGCCTCCGTGCCGTCCCACCGCTGCTCGTCTGCCGAATCAATGCGCCCGCGCATCTTCCAGCGCTGCCGCCCGTACCGCACCACCACCTGCTCGCCCACACACACACCGCCGTGCACGCTCGAGTCGGTACCACAGCACAGATTCACTGCTCGCACTGCACAAATGTCAGACGAGTGTGAACGCTGTCCTGCATTTGTAGCAGCTTGGCAATGCAATGTAGAATGATTTGCCGAATGTTAGTTGTAAAAGCCCTGGACAAAGTGCTGAATTATTTTGTGTTATTTATTGTGTGTGATCACATTTCAACATTGCATATTCCGCACAACAGTAGTGATATGCAATACTGTATTTTCATCCGTGGAAATATCGCCAAAGGCACATTGTGCCAAGTCAATGTTTGAATGCTGTCACAGTTAGTGGAAGCTGCTGTGGCTCACCTCATACTGATCTCCTGGACACAGCCGCGCAAAACCTGCTAAACCTGCCGCGAAGAGAGCAAGAGAAGAAAGGACTCATCAACCTAAAGGCGGTTCTACGAACACTTTATAAAACCGTAATATTCCGGGAAATAAGGTGCAACCGTACCTTTCATCTGAATGTGAAACTCTCCCAGGAGCTTCTCCAGCTCATTTTCCAACATGCATAGACTCTGAGAAAGAATGGGGACCATTTTTTATTTTTTAAATACTGAGACCATCCCAGCCGACACACGGGTAACTGTCATGAACGCACTGGTGCCTGACTATAGCCCTGGAAGAAAAAAAAACTGCGCTGTAGGCCAATAAGCTGAAATGTGATAGATATCCCAAATATCAAATATAATTAAACATAATGAAAATGTCACTTACGGTCAATGGGACACACTGTTAAAAGTGTGTGGCTCATGTTAGCACTGCTAACAAACGGACACATACGGAATCCTTAATTGTAAAATATATATAAAAAATCAGCTAGGTTCTGTTATAATACAAATACTGCCCATTCCTGCTGTGACGACCGAGTTTAGGACAGCGCCCGATACCTCGGTGTAGTCGCGGTGCTCTCGCGCCACTGCCAGCAGAGCGGCACGCGCCAGACGGCTGCTCCGCGACGCCTGGTACGCTGCCATCATCTTACGCGCGCCATCCCTGAGCCGGCCCTGGATGCAGTAGCTCTCGTACAATTCCTCTATCTGCAAGGAGGCAGAGTGGGCGGACACACGGTGGATTCAACTCGCAGCACGTAGGCCATCATGCCAAACGACACAATAGCACCCGATAATGCATCAGATAACTATACCGCCTGTTGATTGCCTGTCTGCCACTCTACTTAATTTTCCCAGCTGTGGCAATGTTTCATTACCACTGCTGGATGAAGGTTTTTCTCACCCTGTGTGGGTTGTAGGGTTGTTGGAGCATACTTCATCATGCTGGCTCGTGCGAGTGGATGAAATGAGGGGCCCAGGACTGGTTTAGATATCACTCGCCACTCTACTTGGTCGTGGGTGGAAATCATGTACTTAAGTTTATAACGCAGTGTGCTAGCCACTGCAACACCGCTCCATTAAGTATGATCTCTACATGTTCACATCCATGAACTAAATAGCAGTTAAATGCCTATTTAGTGGCACTGCTTTTTTTTTTACAAACACGATGTCGTTTGACATGGAATTTGTGGATGACAGATCGAGTTGCTCAACAAGCAAGCAACTCTTCTGTAAGATGACAGACGAACATTATTAACTGCTTCCGAAAATAGTGACGAAAACATTTAAATGTCGGATGGAACTGTTAGCTGGAAATTCTGCGCATGTGAAGGAAAATTGTGGTATTTTTCTTTTTTAAAAATGGGACCTACCATTGTGGTATAAAATTTGGAATGACAAAATTTGGAATGACACTTTGGAGCATGGGCCTAATGCTCTAGTTAAATTATTTTAAAATTGATCAATTCACAACATTTTCCTTAGACTAGTAGTTCCATGAGAAGGGAATAATTCAAAAGAACACTATTATCATGAGATTAACAATTCTTGATTAGTGTATAATGTATTGAAACATAAAGTCAGTTCACTAAGTTTAATTAAGTGAGAGAAGTCAATCTTGATTTGAAGCTTTCGTGATTGCCGGAATCCATACTCTTTGGTTCTTTCGGTAAAGTCACATAGATAGAAAATGAATAGATCACGACTTTTCAATCACAGGAAAATTGCTGCGTTCTCCTGCTGTGTTTGTCTCACCTGATGACGGTTGCTTGTGTTGCGATCGAAACGTCGTGATCTATTAATTTTCTATCAACGTGACTTTACCGAAATAACCAAAGAGTATGAGAGAGGTCAAGTTACACTTTGGCTGTTTACCCAGCATGCTGCGTATTTAAATCGCTGCTTTCTAACGCAGCATCAGCACACACCAACCATATTGCAGAATGTGTGTGTTTGTAGCATAACGGCGAGTCAGTTTGCGCTCCATCTGGAAATGAATGTCTTTTTGGGTCAAAACGGGCAGTGCACAGAGGGCCTGTGTGTAGTGGAATTCCCCTGCATAGGGACTGCTGTGTTTGTGAATCTCTGTGAATTGACCTTTCATAGCACACCAAACTTAAGTAATTCCATACAACTGTTAAAATAAAAATGAGGGAGGGATGTGCTTTCAAACTATTAAATGCTTACTGTGCTCAACTGAAAATGACCTTCATCTTTTTTCCAGAGTACATTAATGCGCAGCATTGTATGCTCAAATTTCCAAACTATCAGTTTATAGATTTCATTACGCACTGGGGATCCCCCTGAAAATATTTTTGATTTACATAGCCACGCACGAGATCGTACCTTGCTTATGTGGAACTCGAGGTGCCTGAGATAGCGCTGGGTCGCTCGGAGTTGCTGTGGGTGAAAAATGAGAGGTGAAACCGTTTGCAAGAACCTGTGCAAAAAACAGTGACCCTGGTTGAAATTATCTCAAGCATTTTAGCTTCATGTGTATATTGTAACAACCATTACTTTCATGCTGTGAGGTGATGCCATTCTTACATACATACACACACAGAAAAGCACTCTTTTTACATACCTTGTCCAGTTCATAGAAAAACGCCTGGGTTTTTGGTAAACATGTGAAAAGAAAGAGATCATATACTATTACAGTATGTGTGATATAAAGCAGCGGTGTTATTTTATTTAATCTATGAAGTGGCCTTCAGCCACTCAATTTAACAAGTTAAAACAATACACTTCACTATTTGGATATGTATGCATTTTAATTTTGATTGCATCAAGAAAATTAGAAGAGGCATAAACAGATGGTATCTCAGAGGTGTCAAACCATTCTGGAGTCTCTTTTGGTTCCTTTCTGCTGGGCCACCAGACTTTCCAGTTCATCGTGATGAGCTTTCAGGAGTTGACTGTAAGACAAGTATATGCAATCAAGCTGAGAACACGTACATTTTCTCCATTGGTCACCATCCACCCACCTCCTGCCTGTGTAAGGCACTTATTTTCTACAGCTAATTCTATTCCATCTTAATAGCCCAAGATTTTCTGTATTACCTCCATCATATCTGCCAAAGACTTCCTTTACTCTCAATAATTTTTTGATACCATATAATATATGGCTATTGTCCCCAGCTTTAATGTTTTGCCTCCGATATTCAAGCATATACTGCCAAATCCCATTCAGGTTGAGTAAGTTCATCAATGTGGATCTCGATTTCCTGAGCTTGGTTTGATGTGTAATTCGTCCACATACCCCATGCCATTGATAGCTTACATTGACACTTACAAAAATACATTTATATGCTCCCGCATCTATTCTACCAACCTTCACCAAGCCCCGCTGGCGAGTATGACAAAGCATGGGTGAATAACCCCTACGACCGACATGGCGTGGGACAGCCCTCATCTAGCCGAATATTAACAAAGGGGCTTTACATGTACAATGCTGTGGTTATGTATTGCTTTGGCCACCATTCTTGACTTCAGCCATACCCGAGCCCTCTTCTCAGTGACACGTAGATGTGCTCAGCTTGCTGTGGCCGTGGTGTTCGCAGGGCCCCTCCGGGTGGCTTGCCCGACGCGGATGACCCCTTGACGCTCCGGGTCGGCGATCGGCGCGCCTGCACAGGCGTGCTGCCGTACGGCGAGCGTGGCCTGGACAGCGCACCACCGAGTGACCGTTGGCATAGCACACGAGGCAAGGCTCTCCATGATGCGATGCTCTCGAGCCAGCAGGGCAATTGGGAAAAACCCTCGGACGTGTTTCAGAGCTGCCCACTTGAGGGCTGATTGCTCTCGTACGCTACGCTTCACAAGCGCCTCAGAGGCTGCAGCCCAGGCCTATGATCTTTAGGGGCCCGTAAAAATGTACACTGTTTTAAAATGCAATAGTATTGCACTGTGATAAATCAAATACATAATATGGTCATTCCAGCCACAGCATCCATAAGCACATTCGTCTTAACGCTGACTTAGGTTTACAGTTTGTACATCAAATAAAAAAACCGAAACCGATATAACCAAGGTTAATAACTATGGAGTGTTTGACATCAGGTCTGGGTGGTGATTAAATAAGTATAGGGAAGGAATGTATGATACAAAGCCGGGCACCCAGCTAACTTAATGCGTTACACCACTGCCGGAGACGAGTGTCTCAAATGAGAAGGTTTAAATAATCTCATTACGTGTGATTTCTAAAGAGGGCACGCTGTGCCTGTAAAGTGCTTGGGTTGTGCCTGTGGCTTGACCCGACATAAACACAAACAATTGGAATGCTAAACAAGCTGCGCTTAGCCTAAATATCCGAGTGGCCTTGTTTCGACCGAGCCATGGGGCTGTGCAGGGAGGGGCGTGAGGCACGTCACT
The DNA here is from genome assembly GCF_048934315.1 of Petromyzon marinus. Lineage (NCBI taxonomy): Eukaryota > Metazoa > Chordata > Hyperoartia > Petromyzontiformes > Petromyzontidae > Petromyzon > Petromyzon marinus. Next base: position 9,844,015 of record NC_133691.1, on the reverse strand, counting down.
TGAACAGTAAATCGTAAACACGAGATGGTACTTCAATGTACTTTGAGATACACTGACCTCCCCGTTGTAATATCAGCAGTACATTCCAAGGTTAATGCGATCCGTAATTGAATGAACTTCAGACTAAATACTAAATATATTCCTTGTGTGCTGATTTATTTGGCGCAATTTTGAGTAGTCATTAAATATAATTGTAGCTATCTACTGTGGGTTATCAGCACAAAAGCACACACAAATCTAATTAAACTGTGAGAACATAATTTAAAACTATGCACTTCACCTTCTAGTAAATATAGATGTCGTAAAAATGATTCATAATTATCTTATACTGTATTTATTTCCCACAGTGAAACATTTAACAATTTAATCACAATGCAGCCAAGCTTTTACTCTTACAATCAATAAGAGACACATTCAATAACATATACATATAAGCTGCATCTCAAGTGGTAAGCCCTTGTACAAGCCTTTGGTTTAAAACAATCAATTTGCCCTCATGCCTATGCATTATTTATATATCAATATAATTATTTTTTATCCAGTTGAGAGTTCCCGCACATTGACCATTTGTTATTAAAAGTCAGACCTGTGTGACCGTTGTATAATAATTACTTATTTCAGCGATAAAGTTATTATTTAACATTTGTTAGCGTGCCTAGATTTCGTTGTGGCAATTGTGATACCATCCAGCAGCATTGTGCCACTGTATCTTTGCTCTATTCCGTTATAGTTACATGGAACGTGCTGACAATTCCACGCTGCTGTAGCACGCAGGGGTCAACAGTGGCACAGTGGTTAGTGCACTGCACTCTGAGCCTGGCACACTGAGTCAAATTCCTGCTCACGGATAACATCGGTCACTGCTGCATGAATGTCTCCCCACATTGTCACCATCCCTCGCGGTCTTGGGATGCTAAAATCCATCTCCCGCCTGCACATCATGAGATAATTTATTTGCTTTATCTCCGTGTTGGTCATCCTGTCGGTCATGCTCCCTGCCTTGGCTGCTATTCCATCACCGGCCTCGTGCATCAGGCATCATCCCTTCGAGCCAATTGACCTGCCCAAACCCACATACTTTTCTAAACAGTCAAGATGATGTCTCTAGTTTACGTTTGTTCTCTGATCCCTCTGTTTCTGCTGCTGTCTCAGTGCAATCCTCAAACAGGAATGAATCTCGATTTAAAGCTTTCGTGACTGCAGGGATTCCTATTCTTGGTTCTTTCGGTAAAGTCACGTAGAAGGGAAATATTAAAATAATACAAATAAAACAATAAAATTCTCACGACGTTTCGATTGCAACACAAGCGATCATCATCAGGTGTGAAAACCACAGCAAGAAAATATATTGCTGTGGTTTTCACACCTGATGCAATCGAAACGTCGTGATAATTTTATTGTTTCATTTGTATTATTTTATTATTTCCCTTCTACGTGACTTTACCGAAAGAACCAAGAATAGGAATGAATCTCTTCACGGTTGTGTACATTTCTCTTTTTACTGTTTTCTTTGTCATTGTTACTGATTCATATTATATAACAGGCCATATGCACTGATTGTAAACTTTCTGATGTTGAAATATTAATGTTGTTTTTCATGATCAAATTTAGGTTTTCAAAATAATTCCAACCTGCTCTTGCCTCTTTATTTCATCATTTTTATCCTGGTTCAACTTCAATAATTGCCATAGGTATATGCTTTTTATTTTGCCAAATACAATGTCCATTATTAGTTTTTATATTATATTGATGATATTCAGAAAATGGATCTGTATCTCTTCATATAAATGTTGTCACCCCTTTTTAAATATAATAATTATTGTGGCATCACGTTGTTATAAAGGTATGTCGTTACTGTGTAAAGATTTTGTAAACAGGTCGGCTCATTGCTATCAAACGTCTTTGATGATGATGTCCATAATTATTCTGGTTCAGCTTCCCCCTTGATCATACTGTGAAGAGCAGTGGTTCAACTGTGACATTTGGAATATCTGTCTCCTTATCCGAAAAAAATGACATTTCCTGTGGTATATTATATTCTTTGCTTTGGGAACCTGCACAAAATTCCTTGACTAGTTTCAGGATTCTTTATGTATCGTGATTTATGGCATCCTTTAGCTCACTAAAGACATTTATGATCATTTGTAATTTACCAATTATCAACTTTCTTTTTGCTGTTTCGTGTTTCCGTTGTTTGTCATGACCTCTTTAATCATATTTTCATTATTATTTTTATAATTATTGTCTATTACTTGTATTAATAGTTGGACAAAGTGATATTATTAATATATATTTTGTTTGGCATCCCACACGGGAGGCCTTCAACTAGCAGTGGACTGACAGAAGACTGTAAGTTATTACTCTAATAAGATAATCATGACATTGAGAGCACATAAGGCAGTTTTGAAATAAACAGGTTAAATTAATTATGAGGCAAGTTTGGCATGGAGTGACCCTATGCTGTGCATTCAACTTATACATAAACAAATATATGTATGTTGAACTTCTTTCGCACCGTACATAGCCAACCGTGCTCATCGGAGATGCGGGGAGCGCATGTTATTGAAGGAGACCGATGTTATTTTTGGCGAGGCTCCATAGCATGTAAATCGAACCAACATTGAAATTCTGCAGTAAAAAAAGTGTAATTCATGTTACAAAAATTAAAGCATTTCAACAAGTGAGAAAATACTTTTAATAAAGTAGTTTTCATCTCACATTTACCCTCATTCTTCCGTCCTCTTAATGCATATGTGTTAATGATATCAGTGCATAATATTGACACTGCTTCCACTAATTCCATGACATTTTATTATACCTGCCATATACACATGTTTTTTATGTGCATATGATTATGCTAGCATGTGTTTTTAGCCAACAGACATACATCTCATTACGTTTTCGCGGTTGTGCTGTATGGCTTCTTTTATGTTTTTTTCAAACTGTACCACGCATGATGTTCTACATTTTGCCTCCACATGCTGGGAGCTTCTTTAGGGACTGCTTTGAGCCGCTCATTTTCCTCCCTCGAGTATAAAGCATTGACCGGCCACTGCCGGAACTTAATAATCGAGGAGGAAAGTGAACTAGCTCAGGTCAGTTCCTCAAGAAGCTCCAGGCATGTGGAGGAAAAAAAACACACACAGGACACCATGCGGAAAAACAAAGCGCAATTCAACCAGAAAAACCATCAGACAGCAATACGGGTCTTTGTTGTTTACGGCATTCTGTTCTGGGCGATGTGTCGCTCTATGAGCCCTGTGCCAGTCTCACCAGGGTGTCTTGTCTCGTGTCGAGCTGAAGCCTGCGAACGACTGGCTCCTGAAGACCAGACCCACGCGTGGGGCAGGCCTCAAAGCCAGCGACATTGCCGCTTCCTCCCTAAAATTCAAGATTTTAGTTCTCAAACTCATACATGCCCAGTAAAGTCTCGATTATCTCGGGTAATGAGACAGACGCGTGACCCCCATAGCACACAAAAATATATATTTTTTCGAAACACATTCGTACATATTTCTGCGTATGTAGAATTGGGTGAATACGTAGAATGTAACGTGTATTTTTTATTGCTTATTAAAGTTATTTGTTTACTTGTAGATATGTGCACAGATGGGCGCTGAGTCACTGGCGTTTGATGAGTGATGAGCAGCGGTTAATGAGCAACCCGAATAATCCGTCCACAGATTATAATTAAGAGTTAAACACGGTGTGTGGGCTTGCATTAGGATGTCAGTTGTTTGTGTTTTGTGAATGTTTTATACAAAACATGTCGTCGGTATTACCTCTTGTCAGTTCGAGATGTCTTCAGATAGGTAAGATGTGTTAAGAGACAACACCAGGCATCTCCCGTGTAGCGCGAACTCCTAGAATAAACACGCACAACGCTTTCGTTCGTATCAAGTCCTTCACCGTGCTTGTATGTGAAAAACGTTGCCTATCATCAAAATATCCGGCACTTGAAAACCTGTTTCTGTTCAGACAGTTACGACGTTGTTCATTTAAAAACAACATGAATGTTGTGGGTTTGCTCTCCAACACACCGGTGGGCTGCACTAGTAACGAGATTGGCACGTTCTGTTTACGTGACAAACCTTACTAATTGTCTGTGCCGGGTGGTGGCGGGTTTAACGACACATTTTGATTCACGCGACACAAACCTCTATTATGAGCATAAAAAAACCTCACGTACCCAGTACACAAGAAGGTCCCGCCAATGAATTTAGCGAGCAGTGAACGAGACCCCAGCAGTGGCAATCATTAAGGGTCTGGACTGAGTAAACCGCGTCCGATGTCGCTGTACGCGTGCATGCCATCCATCCCTTACCTTGGAACACGCCGGGAGCACCCACAGACTGCTGCACGGCTGAAGATTGTGCCAACTATGTGTATCCGACAAGTCTGCGCGATGATTATTCAGCCTGGCATCCAGGCAACTGGCTTTCAAGCGGCACTCGGAGTTCTGAAGCTGCAGCCGTACGTGCGTGTGTGTGCGTGTGTTTGGACTTGCGTGTGAGTGTATGTGTGTACGTGTTCGTGTGCGCGCGTGTTTGTGTTTAAGCCTGTGAATGGGCGCGTGTATGTGTGTGTGGTGTGCGGGTACAGGTGTGCGGTGGTGGTAGTAGTAGTCGTAGTGTGTTTGTGTCTGGGTTTGCGCGCCCGTGTGTGTGTTAGTTCGAACGTGTATTTGTTATTGTGAGTTAACGTTCATGCAAAACAGCTGATGGCAGCATTGTGTGTGCGTGTGTGTGTATCAGCGTGTGTGTGTGTATGAGCGTGTGTGTGTATATGAACGTGTGTGTGTGTATGAACGTGTGTGTGTATGAGCGTGTGTGTATGAGCGTGTGTGTGTATGAGCGTGTGTGTGTGTATGAGCGTGTGTGTGTATGAGCGTGTGTGTATATGAACGTGTGTGTATATGAACGTGTGTGTATGAGCGTGTGTGTGCGTGTGTATGAGCGTGTGTGTGTGAGCGTGTGTGTGTATATGAACGTGTGTGTATGAACGTGTGTGTGTATGAGCGTGTGTGTATGAGCGTGTGTGTGTATGAGCGTGTGTGTGTGTATGAGCGTGTGTGTGTGTATGAGCGTGTGTGTATATGAGCGTGCGTGTGTATGAGCGTGCGTGTGTATGAACGTGTGTGTGTGAGCGTGTGTGTGTGTATGAACCTGTGTGTGTATGAGCCTGTGTGTTGTGTATATGCGTGTGTGTGTATGAACGTGTGTGTGTGTCAACGTACGCGGTACGGAGCGATCCTCTAAACGGGTTAGCGCTGCTACCCTACGAACCCGGCGAACTGAGTTCCAATCCCACTCACGGCCACCAACACCAGTGACGATTATCCGAACCGAACCTGGGACTACCCCAAGGTCGACTCAGCCTCAAACGAGTACCCGGTGCGGTGTGTAAACATCGCCACTAAGGAGGCAAAGCAGCCGGACGTAGTGCTGGCAATCCACCCCCCAGCATTGGTGCTCGCTAACACCACTTGCCCCAAAAATCTGCTAAGGCTTTACGGGGAATCTCTGTCTCTGTGTGTCTACGTACGTGTGTCCGCGTGTGTGGCTTAGGGGGGTTTCACGGGCTATGACACAACCCTCGGTGATTTCGCGTTAATGAAAGGGGAGCAAGCGATGTTGCATCTATCTGCTTTAGACTCTCCGTAACGGGCTGAAATCATCATCATCATCAGGCCGTTTCTGCCGGGCAATGAAAGTGGAGGCCCCACATCACCATGAGAGCCACGTCCCGGGATCCATTCATCCGCTGGTTGAGGCTGCCCCCTTGTGTTCCACTCACCATGGTAACTGCTGGAAAGTTGGCTTCAGAAATTGCTCAACTTTTATTCTTTGGGTCTTTCGGTAAAGCCACGTAGATATAAATAACAATATCACGACGTTTCGATCGCAGCACAAGCAATCGTCATCAGGTGAAAAAATATAGCGGGAGAGCTGATGGGGCAGGAAAAATATACTCAACTTGTGCATTTTTGGGTGCATTTTTTTTAGAAGTTGCAAAGCAACTCAAATTACCAACTTGATTCTGTGTGTGGACAAATTCTGAAATCTCAAATCTTTTTTAAGTTGTCTATACTTTTTAAAGTTGTCTAGACGAGGGTAGTTTTTGTTTGTTTGTTTCATACGTAAATTTAAATCAAGTTGGACATTATCTTGGAGAATAAACATTTTAAAAATAAAGAAAAGGAGCAATGTGGAGAGTCCATTTGCGCTTTGTTGATACTCTAACGTACCAGTGGGATCGGAGAGGCGTGGGTCTCAGTCGAATTGTCATTGTCTTCAAGAATATTTCAGAAAGAAGCCGTCCATAAATGACGTCACGCGATTTTGACGATTTTTTTTATCCCCCCCCCCCCTCGTCACACGGCGTCACAAAAAGTCAGACCCCCCCCTCAAATATGACGTCACAAAGCTTTGCCCCCCCCCCCCAAATAAAAAAATGCTTCAAATCGCTTAAAACTATTGTCATTGTAGTGCGTATTTAATGTGGCGCTGCACTCTGATGTTGTAGGAGAATACATGTATAAAAAAAGTCTATTTAATGAAGTAGAACGTGTTTATATTTATTTAAAGTTGCACATTTTGATGTGACGTCACATTTCTCACCACCCCCTCGTCACACATCGTCACAAATTCCTGACACCCCCCCCAAGGTGCGTGACGTCATTTATAGACGGCCCTAAATGCAATTGTTGTTTCAATTATTCAGAAAATAATTATAATAGCCCAATAAACCAATTAAGCAATTCAACTTTACGAATATTACGGCATGCTTCCTTTGCAACTGCTGGACGGTTTCCGCACTTGTTTTATTCAAAGACATACGGTGTGTGTATGTGTGGCTGTTACAGTGAGGGAAAAAAAGTATTTGATCCCCTGCTGCTTTTGTACGTTTGCCCACTGACAAATAAATTATCAGTCTATAACTTTAATGGTAGGTTTATTTGAACAGTGAGAGACAGAATAACAACAACAAAATCCAGAAATACGCATGTCATAAATTTTATAAATTGATTTGAATTTTAATGAGGGAAATAAGTATTTGACCCCCTCTCAAACAGAAAGATTTCTGGCTCCCAGGTGTCTTTTATACAGGTAACGAGCTGAGATTAGGAGCACACTCTTAAAGGAAGTGTTCCTAATCTCAGCTTGTTACCTGTATAAAAGACACTTGTCCACAGAAACAATCAATCAGATTCCAAACTCTCCACCATGGCCAAGAGCAATGAGCTCTCCAAGGATGTCAGGGACAAGATTGTAGACCTACACAAGGCTGGAATGGGCTACAAGACCATTGCCAAGCAGCTTGGTGAGAAGGTGACAACAGTTGGTGCGATTATTCGCAAATGGAAGAAACACAAAAGAACTGTCAATCTCCCTCGGCCTGGGGCTCTATGCAAGATCTCACCTCGTGGAGTTGCAATGATCATGAGAACGGTGAGGAATCAGCCCAGAACTACACGGGAGGATCTTGTCAATGATCTCAAGGCAGCTGGGACCATAGCCACCAAGAAAACAATTGGTAACACACTACGCCATGAAGGACTGAAATCCTGCAGCGCCCGCAAGGTCCCCCTGATCAAGAAAGCACATATACATGCCCGTCTGAAGTTTGCCAATGAACATCTGAATGATTTCAGAGGACAACTGGGTGAAAGTGTTGTGGTCAGATGAGACCAAAATGGAGCTCTTTGGTATGAACTTAACTCGCCGTGTTTGGAGGAGGAGGAATGCTGCCTATGACCCCAAGAACACCATCCCCATCGTCAAACATGGAGGTGGAAACATTATGCTTTGGGGGTGTTTTTCTGCTAAGGGGACAGGACAACTTCACCGCATCAAAGGGACGATGGACGGGGCCATGTACCGTCAAATCTTGGGTGAGCACCTCCTTCCCTCAGCCAGGGCATTGAAAATGGGTCGTGGATGGGTATTCCAGCATGACAATGACCCAACACATACGGCCAAGGCAACAAAGGAGTGTCTCAAGAAGAAGCACATTAAGGTCCTGGAGTGGCCTAGCCAGTCTCCAGACCTTAATCCCATAGATCTGTGGAGGGAGCTGAAGGTTCGAGTTGCCAAACGTCAGCCTCGAAACCTTAATGACTTGGAGAAGATCTGCAAAGAGGAGTGGGACAAAATCCCTCCTGAGATGTGTGCAAACCTGGTGGCCAACTACAAGAAACGTCTGACCACTGTGATTGCCAACAAGGGTTTTGCCACCAAGTACTAACTCATGTTTTGCAGAGGGGTCAAATACTTATTTCCCTCATTAAAATGCAAACCAATTTATAACATTTTTGACATGCGTTTTTCTGGATTTTGTTGTTGTTATTCTGTCTCTCACTGTTCAAATAAAGCTACCATTAAAATTATAGACTGATCATTTATTTGTCAGTGGGCAAACGTACAAAATCAGCAGGGGATCAAATACTTTTTTCCCTCACTGTATGTTGAGGTATGTACCGTATAATTAACTTCTTTCGCACCGTACATAGCCAACCGTGCTATATTACTTCCAGTTCAACTCGAAAATAAGTCCTTCCCCCAGCCATCCGTGCTTTCTGCTCCCTGTACCAGTCCAGGCTCATCAAGAACGTCCTATTACCCTCTTGCCTTTGACTGACTGAGCGCACCACTCCTCGTTACCAAAATTAATGTGCGTAACGAGCGTGGGTGGCAGGCACGGGGTGCCTTGCCCCCACCCCCCCGTAGTGGCCAAAGCTACGAGCTGGGACTTCCCTGAACCACCATGAGATATTAATTCAACAACAGTGTCTGTGTTTCGTCTCTCTCAAATTTGGCAATCTTTGGAAGAACGTAATCAACCAGGTGGGGTGTTGACTGTTATGTCAGCCGACTCTCTGTGTTGTATTGCATTATATTTCTATGTTTAGGTTTGTTTTCCCCTTCATATTGTACCTGATGATTGCTTGTGTTGCAATCAAAACGTCATATGCTATTATTTAATTTATTTTCTTTCTACGTGACGTGAGTAACAGTGTAAAAGAACAAGAGCTTATTTAGCACGCGGTTTAAATTTTAGTTTAAAAAAGCTTTCCTTTACGTTCCACGTTTTATTTAAATTGATGTAGAGCAAATTACCCATCACGTTTTTTTTTCTACGTTGTCATCATAGCGTGTAACCGGGTAGACACACAGGGCTATAAGTGGTTCGCCAAGACGGAGCGCCCCTATTGCGTTAAATGTTCGAGCCCGTGAGCGTAATGATGTGCTTAGGCAAGAGGAGCCGCGATGTATAATAGCCTAAGGTGCGACCGTGCGAGACGAATCAAATATTGGGGCTCCACTTGATCGATTGCCGTATCCCATGTCGTTACTATGCCACTGGTAGTGTAGTTATTACGCCACTGATAATGTCATTACTTCGCCACTGGAATTGCCTCCGTTGTTATGTACAAGTTGCGGGCACATTAGGACGGCTATATAAATCCACGTAGTATTGTAAATTGTTTTATTGGTGCTCTGACAATTGTTTTCATGCACATAAACATTACAACGCTTGCAAAATGAGTGTTACAAATCGACCGCTAACATTTCATTGATAGTTGTCATATTTTATCTATTGGCATAACAAAAAACGATCTACGTATAAATATACAGCAATTAAGCTTTGGCCATTACAAAGACAGTGTTTGAGAGAAGCGGCAATAACATCAGACACTTGGCTCACAATAATTCAATATATTATGCTTCTCCGATGACAAATTCTTACATCTGGAGGTAAACACCTCCGTTTTGTTAAAATATACTCCATAAATGAAAATAGGGTTTCCACCTTTTTTCTGGCAACAAAACAGGTGTTAAGATGTTAAAACACCAAACTGAAACCTTTTACAAGGAATCATTTCTGCATTAACCACAATACTTGTGATCAAAATGCAAACAAAAAAAACTCCATAAATATTAACATAACGGAGATTTTAAAACAAACTTTAGCCTGGAAATTGCTGACACATACAGTCGAGGTAAAACCTATGCGCTGGTAACTACTGTATTCACATTTGCATGCAAATGTGTTCGTGCACACACGCACCGCAACATTGGCTAATATGTTCTAAAATCTTCCACTCGGATTTCATTGATAATTGTAATATTTTACCGAAGGCTCGACAATAACATCAGATATTTGGCCAACCATTCTTAAATACTGTGACAAATGCTTACATCTGAAGGTAAAACAAACTCTGTGCTGTTTAAAAAACAAAATTCGCGAAGGAAAAAAAACACCTTTGGTCTGGCAATTGCTTACACCTTCGCGGTAAAATCCCCTGTGCTGCCAAAGACTCCCCATCTAGTAGGGGGCACACAAAACAACTTTTGGTCTGGCAAGCGATCGTAATTAGAGGTAAAACCTCCCGTCGGGTCGTGTGCACGCTTGGCGTCACGTGCGCACTCCAAAGCATTGGGTGGCGACACGCGGTGAACAAATCCGCGCACTTGCGCCCCTTAATGACCTCTATGTCGTCATCCCCTCGCTGATGTTGAGGTTTCGCGTCGCCGCTGCTATAGGTAAACCTCCTTACGAACAATACTTTGCATTGACAAAGAGCTGAATATTATAATTGTAAACCCATTGATGTGTAGTTGTTTTTGTTTGTTCGTATTGTTTAAAACCTAATCCGCGAAAGAGTTAGATCGTTGTTTTGCAGGTTTCCGGCGGAGGCGGTAATGCAAGTTATTTGGAAATGTTTCTTTCGCGTCCAGAAATCTCCAGGCCATGTGTGTACTTTTTTTGCACAAAAAGTCCGCGGTTGAGAATTAAACAGTAGGTTTTGAGACGCAAGTTACTTTGGTTTTGGACAGATTTGATTTGTGATGCAAAGTTAGAGGTGCTTTTTTTCATTACAACCCATTGTCAAATGGCGTTATTTAAAAAAAAGTAATTTTCCTACAACCTAATACAGTACGTAAAATCGTGAGAGAAAAAATGTTACTTAATTTGTTTTATGTTTTGTTAAGGCACTAACGAAAGTTGTATTTGTTTATATCCTGAATAGTCAGTTTAACACGTAGGCTTTCGCGACCAATATTATTCATAATAAAGGTTTTTGGGTTAGATCGCGTTTATTTATAAATGTGTCGTAACCCTCCACCACCCGACACGGCCAATCAGCAAAAAAAGGTGTCACGTTGACAAAAGACAAATAATTCACTACTTCAGCCCACCGGTGTGTTGAAGAGTTAATCCACATTTACAGTTTGAGTACGAGCATCATCGGGCAATTCGCCCGATGATGCTGGAAGTATTTACCAGCGAAACGTCGTACTCAAACTGTAAATGTGGATTAACTCTTCAACACACCGGTGGGCTGAAGTAGTGAATTATTTGTCTTTTATCAACGTGACACCTTTTTTTTGCTGATTGGCCGTGTCGGGTGGTGGAGGGTTACGACACATTTATAAATAAACGCGATCTAACCCAAAAACCTTTATTATGAATCCTGAATAGTGTTTTACGTATCAAAACATGCTTGACAATTTATACGACAATAACTGTCTTTGAGACCGAAGTTATTTTGGAAAGAGAATAAATCTGAAAGTAGATACAAGTACAAGCTTCCAACTGAAATTTTCCATTGATAACAAATGTATACGTATATTTTGGCTTTAAGAGAATGTATTATTTCTCAATGTCATGTTTGCAGGGGCCAACCAATTGTTGGCCTCAAAATCGGTCAAATGCTTTCTGCACGTGACGCGTTGTACCGTCTCCACCATGGAGTAATAATGAAAATTGTCGCACAAACCATAGAAAACTTCTGTTACAAAAACTTTTGACGGATGTCCACATTGCACAAGCCAAAACATTAAGAACTTCCCCCATAAAAACCTCACACCATATTTCAGGGCATACTCCATTGGGATATTGGAAAATTTGGCATTGGGAGTGTTGGCATGTGACAAGAAACAATCACCCAGATAAACTCCTTTTTATAAATAAATAACACTCAAGTAAATATCTTTACATTCAGGTTCCTAAATGCAATTTCTTCACTGACATGGGTCCAGGTCCACGTGTTGGTGACTCTTCTCGGACGTAGAACGTAGATCTGCTTCAGGATAACAACGGCTGGCTCCGCCCTTAGCCACGACCACCTTCGAGAACCCTCGAGCAGGATCTCGGCCCTGACACGTGACCACCCCTAACCCCCACCTGGGGGCCCCTGTGTAGACTTTACCGGTCACGTGTCCTTCGGGGTCAACCAGAGTGCCATGGCCCTGAGTTAACCCCATTCCCATGGCCGACAGTCTCACACCCTATCCTGTAGGGGGCGGCACTGCACGCAGAGCGTGGTGCCCTCCAGCACAGTCAGCGCTCACCAAGCCCCTCCAGGACCGGTACTGCACCCACATCCACGTGGTGCACGCGATGGCAATACATCGCGTGCCGTGCCTCTCTAGAGCCGGCATTACTGTGACACCCGTGATGTCACTACATATGTATGGTGTGTAGGCACTTATGCCTACACAAAATGAATATCTTTTTTTGGGGGGGGAGGGTGCACTTTCTATAACTTTTTGATTCAGGCCTTCTGAAAGGCTCATCATTTAGTTGACACCCACGGAACGCCGGGATTTTATAATAGAATGCTGGCGTGCAGCACGACTTTGCTCTGCGAAACATGCCAACTAATTGTTTTTACACTATTTACTTTGGGGTGGAACAATTTTATTCTTTACAACTGCATCGCTTTCATTCATAATCGTGATTTTGCTTTTGTCAACTTAGTTATGGACCCATGTTGGCAAAGGTAGTCCAGGAATGAAGGCGGGGTTGCCATCTCTTAAATATTTTATTGCGTTTTCTGTAAAAAAAAAAATTCGGACAGAGGTACACAACCACTGACATTTAACTGTAAGAAATATTGTCGTGGTCAAAACCGGTTTGTTGGGTATGACTGCATTGTTTGGACTTCCTCAATTCAATTCCATACACAGCGAAGAGTCAGTGGCACTGCTTGAAGGTGTTATTACTTGTCACCATCATTTTCAGGCCTGCCTAAGCTACTGGATGATGTATGACAATGAATTTGCTCCACAAGAGTAATTAAGTGTATGCGTGTGGTCGGGAAAGACGTGTACAACTCAGACGCCGGTAAGACTTTATCATTTGTACGTTTGTCATGAAGTGCTGCGCTGGTGTGTTGCGTTATCTCTGTTCGTGTGTGTACGCATTGTGTAACGTGCCCCACCACTTCTTACTACGTAGGGGGCTGTTTCCGTTCCGCTGAAAACATCGGGGAGCTCTTAAGTTTGTCAGGTACGCTGCAGTGAAGTGAATTCACAAAATTGTGGTGACGGCGTTTCCTCCGGTATATTGACGTGCGTAAATGTATAACTGATAATGTTTGACAGATGCATTGTGCGCATGTAAAAAATGTCATGTGTTTCGTTTCGTCTTCCTCCCTTCCTGTGTCGCAGTTGGGATACCAGTGGAAATATGGTGTGGCATTTTTTACATATGATAACCGTCCTGGCAGCTGTACTGAGTGTCCACGGTGAGCCCTGAATGTTTTCTTCCTGGGGAATTTGATACGACGTAAATCTTTGATCAAGCAGTAACTGTCAAAAAAAATGTGTGTTATTGATGCAAATACTGTACGTTTGAAGTGGACTGTCCATTCCAGGAGATGCCAATGTGTATGTTTTTACAAAACTGAATGACACTTGAAATCATCTACCATATCAGACGTACCAAGAAGCTTACTCATACCAATGCCCATCCATATCTGTATAATTGTTTGAACACGATTGGCAATTAAACACTATCATTAAAGTTTTTTTTAATCGGAAAAAGCCATCGCGGGGGTTACGTTATTGAAAATAGCCGCAATTGGCAAATCCACGCTCCGCAAACTCAAAGGGGAAATAGAAGCTTTGGCTCACGCTGCGTAATAAGACATCCCCTCCTTTTGTTTCATGTTGCCCTAGTTTAACCCAAACATGAAACGGGAAGTATTTTTTTTCACGTAAAATATGAATCGGAAAAATAATGTAAGTCCAAAGAAATCGCCTCCTCGCTGGGCTGGCAACAACTTGTGAGCTGCGACCCACGATGGGCTGCGTAGGAGATAAGATGGAGACAAGACGGCACGTGTATTCTTCTGTAGAAGCTAAGAGTACATTTACGATGCATACTGTGCAGCGATCTCGCAGTCATCCTACGAATGGTCGAGCCACAGGGACCCGATTGATGCAATGAATATCATGTCCGCGGGTCTGTGCTTTTCGCTTGCAAGTTTCAGATTCACTGCGATACACCCGTCCTTGGACGGGCAAAAAAGGCACGTTACATTTTAACTGCATATCTTGTACACTTTATATAATACTAGCGGGAAGTACCCGGCGTTGCCCGGGATAAAAAAATATATATTTCAAAACTTCTCTTAAAAATATAACATATACATACACAAGCACTAAGCTATTGTGAAAGCCCGGCGTTCCGTTTGTCTGTCCATTTGTCCATCAACAAAATTATAAGAGGCTTGAAGAAGTCCTGAATCCAAAAGTAATAGAAAGTGGCGAATAAATAGTTGATCTAGAAAGTTTCCTAAAATTGTTGACCTCCCCCCCTCTCCTAAAAAAAACATTTGTACCCCTCCATAGGCATATATACCTACACACCCTCCATACAATAGAGTAGAATCTAGTGACTCTATAGTAGTATCTGGCTGTACAGTAGTATCTGGCTCTACAGTAGTGTCTATTGACTGTATAGTAGTATCTATTGACCCTACAGTAGTATGTACTGACTCTATAGTAGTATCTGCTGACGATAGTATCTGCTCACTCTATAGTGGTATCTTCCGACATTATAGTAGTAAATACTGGCTCTACAGTAGTATCTACTGACTGTAGTAGTATTTACTGACCGTAGTATATACTGCCAGTAGTAGTATCTACTAACTATACAGGAGTATCTGCTGACTCTATAGTAGTGTCTACTGACCGTAGTAGTATCTATGGATTGTATAGTATCTACTAACTGGAGCAGTATTTACTGACCGTAGTGGTATCTCTTGACTGTAGTAGTATCTACTGACTGTATAGTAGTATCTGCCGACTCTATAGTAGTATCTACTGAATCTATAGTATCTATTGACTCTATAGTAGTATCCACTGACTATAGTAGTATCTGCTTACTATAGGAGTATCTACTTACTCTACCGTAGCCTCTGGTAACTCTGCAGTCGTATCTCCCAACTTTACAGTAGTATCTACCGACTCTACAGTAGTATATACTGACTCTATAGTCGTAACTACTGACTATAGTAGTATCTAGTGACTCTACAGTAGTTTCTACTGACTGCAGTAGTATCTACCGACTCTATAATAATGTATATGGACTCTATAGCAGTAGCTACTAACTCTACAGTAGTATATACTGACTTTAGTAATATCTAATAACTCTATAGTAGTATCTACCGACTCGATAGCAGTATCTACTATCACTACAGTAGTATGTACTGGCTCTTTCTCTCCCCCAGCCGCTTTGGGGTGGATTTCCACACATTTCTCTGTGTGTCTCTGTTTATCAAATATCACACTTAAATTTTAATTTTAGCAATCTTTGGAGATCGTAATCAACCAGGCTATGCGTTAACTGTGTGTTAGCCGACTCTCTGTGTTGCATTACATTACATTTCCAAAAGATTTGCTACATTTTGTTTTCTCAAACCATTTCTCTCTCAAAAATTTACCAGGCTATCATAGGGCCATTCGATCTTTTTTCCCTCGGTCGTTTCGGGGTGGATTCAGTGACATGCTAATTTCTCTACTCCAGCAGCTGCCCCAGTAGACCCCCCCCCCCCTCTCTCTATTTAAGGCCTCGACACAGAGGCATTGGGTCTCTGTGTGTCTATGTTGTGTGTCTCTCTCTGTGTGTCTCTGTGTTGCCTCTCTCTGCTTGTGTGTCTATCTGTGTGTCTCCGTGTCTGTGTTTTGTCTCTCTCTCATATTTAGTTCTACCTGATGACGGTTGCTTGTGTTGCAATCGAAACGTCGTACTCTATGATTTAATTTATTTTCTTTCTACGTGACTTTACCGAAAGAGCCAAAGAGTAATTCCTGCAATCACGAAAGTTTCAAATCAAGTTTTAACTCTCTAGCAGTATGTACTGGCTGTAGTAGTAGCTATACTAACTCTAATAACATTTGGTTCTTTCGGTAAAGTCACATAGATAGAAAAATTATAATTAATAAGTGAATAAAAAATTATAATAAAATAAATGTAGACTGTAGCCTGGTTTTTAATCGGAGTGAGTGTACTGGCAGTCTATAATGTAGACTGTATCAATGGGTATTAAGAACCAACAATAAGCCTACATATAGACTGTCAGTACGCTCATTCCGGTTAAGAATCGGGCTACAGTATACATTATAGACTGCCAGTACGTTCACTCAGTTTATGAACCATTTCTACAGCCTACATTATAGACTGCCAATATGCTCACGCAGCTTAAAAATGATTGTTACAGTCTACATTATATACTGCCAGTACACTCACCGAGGTTAAGAGCCAGGCTACAGTCTACATTATAGACTGCCAGTACACTCACCGAGGTTAAGAACCAGGCAACAGTCTACATTATAGACTGCAAGTACACTCACCCAGCTTAATGACCATTGCTACAGTCTAAATGATAGACTGCCAGTACACTCACCAAACGTAATAACCAGGCTACAGTCTACATTATAGACTGCCAGTACACTCACCGAGGTTAAGAACCAGGCAACAGTCTACATTATAGACTGCCAGTACACTCACCCATCTTAATAACCATTGTTACAGTCTAAATGATAGACTGCCAGTACACTCACCAAACGTAAGAACCAGGCAACAGTCTACATTATAGACTGCCAGTACACTCACCCATCTTAATAACCATTGTTACAGTCTACATTATAGACTGCTAGTACACTCACCCAGCTTAATAACCACTGCTACAGTCTACATTATAGACTGCCAGTACACTCACCCATCTTAATAACCATTGTTACAGTCTACATTATAGACTGCTAGTACACTCACCCAGCTGAATAACCAGGCTACAGTCTACATTATAGACTGCCAGTACACTCACCGAGGTTAAGAACCAGGCAACAGTCTACATTATAGACTGCCAGTACACTCACCCATCTTAATAACCATTGTTACAGTCTAAATGATAGACTGCCAGTACACTCACCAAACGTAAGAACCAGGCAACAGTCTACATTATAGACTGCCAGTACACTCACCCATCTTAATAACCATTGTTACAGTCTACATTATAGACTGCTAGTACACTCACCCAGCTTAATAACCACTGCTACAGTCTACATCAGCGGTCCCCAACCTTTTTGGCACCAGGGACCGGTTTCGTGGAAGACAAGTTTTTTCACGGACCGGGGGGGGGGGGTTCTTAATTTTGTCTTTCCCCCTTTTCAAAGAAGCTCTCCAGCGACATTTGTTTTTTTACTCATTGTGGCTACTAGGGGTCAGCTGGTGGGCTTACCAACACTGTGACTGAGACAAGTGGCGCAGTGCAGGAAAGAGGCGCGGATTGAAGTGGTAAATAATAAAATAATGGGGGCGGGCCACGCGTGGACTCACCGCTCACCTCCTGCTGCTGTGCGGCCCGGTGCCTAACAGGCCACGGATCGGTACCGGTCCGCGGCCCGGGGGTTGGGGACCCCTGGTCTACATTATAGACTGGCAGTACATTCACCAAACTTAATTACTAGGCTACAGTCTACATTATAGACTGCCAGTACACTCACTCCGCATCAGAACCAGGCAACACTCTTTGGTTCTTTCAGTAAAGTCACGTAGAAAGAAAAATAGATTAAATAATAGCATACGACGTTTCGATTGCAACACAAGCAATCATCATCAGGTACAAATGAAAGAGAAAACAAACCAAGTAAACTTAGAAATATAATGCAATACAACACAGAGAGTCGGCTAACATAACAGTCAACACCCTACCTGGTTGATTACGTTCTTCCAAAGATTGCTAAATGTGAGAGAGAGACAAAAAACAGACACGGGGACACATAGACAGACACATAAGCAGAGAGAGATAACACAGAGACACAGAGAGAGACACACACATAGGCACACAGAGGAACAACTCCTCTGTGTTAAGTTTGTTTGATTAAGTGTGTTTTCTCTCTGTCCTCGTGTTGTATTTCCTGCAGTCACGAAAACTCCAAATCTCTCATTGACATGCTAATTTCTCTACCTCCCCCTCTCTCTCTGCCCCCTTCTCTCTCTATTTAAGGCCTCGACACAGAGGCGTTGTTTCTCTGTGTGCCTATGTGTATGTCTCTCTCTGTGTGTCTCTGTGTTATCTCTCTCTGCTTATGTGTCTGTCTATGTGTCCCCGTGTCTGAGTTTTGTTTCTCTCTCAAATTTAGCAATCTTTGGAAGAACGTAATCAACCAGGTAGGGTGTTGACTGTTATGTTAGCCAACTCTCTGTGTTGTATTGCATTATATTTTTTAAGTTTACTAGGTCTGTTTTCTCTTTCATTTGTACCTGATGATGATTGCTTGTGTTGCAATCGAAACGTTGTATGCTAGTATTTAATTTATTTTTCTTTCTACGTGACTTTACCGAAAGAGCCAAAGAGCAATTCCTGCAGTCACGAAAGCTCCAAACCAGGCAACAGTCTACATTAGTGGTTTTATTTTATATTATTTTATTTTTATTAACTTTATTTTGTATTATAATTTTTCCATCTTGCGTGACTTTACCGAACGAACCAAAGAATATGAATTCCTGCAGCCAAAATCTATAATTGTACAAACTGCACAGAGTGTAGTGGTGAGGCCTAGTCCCGTGCAGAGCCCCCGGCCTCGCCTAGATTGCCCAGCCAGCCGAGGTGGCACCTTGGCAGGTTGGGGCTCGGCTGCTACCCGCCTCCCACCCACGATCCCCCTGCCCGCTCTGCAGTAGTATCTACGACCTACAGTAGTAACATCTACCGACTCTATAGTAGTAACTGCACACATTGGGGTGGGGAAGGGAGAAGTGGACATCACACTGTGAATAATTTACCTCAGCGTTTTGTGTATTTTTATTGCATTTTTAACACGAATGAGAATTTTCCCACAACTCCACCAATCGCACGAGTGTGCATTGCTAGGGGAAACCACGGCTTTGTCGCGCATGCGCAAATACGTGCTTTGGCGCGCACTGAGCGGCGTAAGGAAATAATAATAAATTGCACTAAATTGAATTTTTTTACTACTTTAAAGTTGATGGATGCGAAAATGGAATAGTGCTGGCTCACCATGGGGGTTATTGCGTGCTACCTGGGTACTTTTTAAAAACGTATACCCCACGGTTTACGAGCCAAATCCTTCGCAAGTTTCGTACACAGACAGATACACAGACACACAGAGAGACAAACATACAAAAAATGACGTTTATAGGTAAGATCACGCATTATAGTGTATTCGTATTATAACATGACATAGAATGCCACAGTATTTAGCATGGACATTATAATGTATTTACGTATTTTGAATGCTATTAAAATGTTTTAATACTTTTCTTGCATTATCTGGTTTGGTGTGGCTATATGCAAAATCCGGCGAGCTGGAAACAAGCTAGTCAGGGTTTTACTCCACGTTGTAAAAACCTAGCCCTGCATTTGATCTTGTTATACCCTAACCCCAAGACCTTTTGACCCCTGTTAACTTTGATCTTGCCTTTTTGACATGTGCTTCTAGTTGCCTTCTGAACCTTGGAAACCATTACGAACCTTGGAAACCATTACTTCGATGTGTTATTTGCAAACCCTTTTTTTCACTCGATTCCCAATTCGCTTGATCCGTGCCCTGGAAACTAGTTATTTTCACAGGTCCACTGTCCAAGACAGTCACCCAATACTTCACTTGTATGACTGTTTCTGTGTTTTATTTAGACAGAATTACATTATCGTAAATTATGAGTTGAGGGTGAGAACAGATTTCTAGAAGACAAGCCACGACTGGATTCAATTTCCTGTGCATCAGTGGCTGTCTGTCTGAGCTAGTGGACTCGTTTTAGAGGAAATTTGGTTCGGGCCTTTTTGGAATGTCTTGCCATCCAGAAGGGAAAATCCGACCGACACTCACACTTAACTACAGTCCTGTTCAACTGTTTAATTGACTGCAAGCAATAACAGGTTTCGAAATGGTGGGACATGGAACATAGTTACAGTAGCTGAATAAGCATTAACGATCACCTGCTCTTGTTTAACAGGACAGACAACCCCAACACCATTGCCAACACAGCTGCCAGTGACACTACAGACAACACCGTTGACTATTGGTAAGACACGCAGTGCTTCGAGCTTTCTATCAGATAGATTTTGCCAGGATGGATGAAAGCCTGTTCTTTTTTCATCTTTCAACATGCTTAATGTAATACTAAAATGATAAAAAAACTAAATGGATGTGAATATATGGGAGTTGTTTAGATGCACTTTATGTTTGTGACGGAGAAGTGGACTACAGGTGACTTGCTCAACGAAATATTATGAATATGTATAAGATTTCACTTCATTCTTGACTTAAAGCTCGTGACTACAGGAATTCATATTATTTGGGTCTTTTAGTAAAATCACGTAGGTAGGTTCAAAGAAAACAAAAAATAATAAAAAAACTACGACGTTTCAATCGCAACACAAGCATTCTAGGGTAAGCTTCTAAAGGTAAACTGTTTCTAAAGGTTAGAAATGGGCGTAGCCCAAATGTCAGCAGCCAATATGTGAAGGATGTGATCCCTGACATGAAAACTACAAACTCAGCTATTTGTGACTTTACCGAAAGACCCAAATAATATTTCACTTAATATTTTCACGTTGTAAAATAATCACAGAATTGATTGTGTTTTCTAAGTGTGTGCAGGAAGTGAGTTCCGCTGTGCCGATAAGAAGCACTGCATCCCTGGACATCTTTACTGTGATGGGGAGCCCGACTGTGCAGACCAGAGTGATGAGACTCCAAACTGCCAATGCCGCTCAGACCAAATCCGTTGTGCCAATGGAAGCTGCCTTGGAATAGTGTTCATGTGTGATGGAGTCAACGACTGTGGAGACTATTCAGACGAAAGTAACTGCAGTGAGTTAAAACATGGGACGTATACTTTAAGTTAAGAATTCCATATCTCAATGAAAAAATCTGTATCATTTATAGGAAGATATTAATTGACAATTGTTTTTTCAGCTTGCACACCGAATCAGTACAAATGCAATAACAGCAACACAGAATGTTTGGACCCACTCTACGTCTGCGATGGAGAAACTGACTGTAGCGATGGATCTGATGAAAGTGACTGTGAGAAAGGTTTGTTGAACAAAAAACATGAAATCAATTACCTACTTACGAATAACTTTAAAATTGTTGTTGTTTTTCCCTATGCAACGTGGAATCAGTTCAGGATAAATTGAACATCAATCCATAATGTGAAAGTATACAATTTGATCTCACTTCATCTTTTTTCTTAATCTATCATACCAGAATGTTCAGAAAATGAATTCCGCTGTGCCGACAAGAAGCATTGCATCCCTGGACGTCTTTACTGTGATGGGGAGCCCGACTGTGCAGACCAGAGTGATGAGACTCCAAACTGCCAATGCCGCTCAGACCAAATCCGTTGTGCCAATGGAAGCTGCCTTGGAATAGTGTTCGTGTGTGATGGAATCAATGACTGTGGAGACAATTCAGACGAAAGCAACTGCAGTGAGTTAATCATAATGTAAATTATACGTTAGCATTTTGAATGTCATATATTGATGATTAGAAAAACTGTCATTCCTACGAATTAATTCATTTATGTATTTTTTCAGCTTGTACTCCAAGCAAGTACAAATGCAATAACAGCAACACCGAATGTTTGGACCGACTCTATGTCTGTGATGGAGAAACTGACTGTAGTGATGGATCTGATGAAAGTGACTGTGAGAAAGGTTTGTTTAACAAAAAACATGAAATCAATGATCTGCTTGCGAATAACTTTAAAATTGTTGTTTTTTCCCCTATGCAACGTGGAATAAGTTAAGAATAAAATTAGACATCAATCCACGATGTGAAAGTATACAATTTGATCTCACTTAATCTTTTTTATGATGTATATCCTACCAGAGTGTTCCAGCAGTGAATTCCGCTGTGCCGATAAGAAGCATTGCATCCCTGGACGTCTTTACTGTGATGGGGAGCCCGACTGTGCAGACCAGAGTGATGAGACTCCAAACTGCCAATGCCGCTCAGACCAAATCCGTTGTGGCAATGGAACCTGCCTTGGAATAGTGTTCGTGTGTGATGGAGTCAACGACTGTGGAGACTATTCAGATGAAGGCAACTGCAGTGAGTTAAAACATTTTTCCCGCAATATAGCCCGCATACGCATATAACTGGCAGACGCATATACCCCGCAAAAATAGCGTTTTGTGTCAAATACATTTCAGATAGCCTGCACATCCATATACCCCGCATGCATTCATATATTTAACGTCGTTACCGCAGCTTCATTCTATAATGATACAAAGTTTACATTTGTAATACATTCCACTATCAATTGTTAACATTAAAATCATAACATGCACAAAGAAAACAAACTAACTGGAAACGAGTGAACGTAAAACAATAAATAAGTAACAAAAGCAAATATCCAATAAATAAGTAACACATAACTGTTAGATAATTAGGTACAGTTTTATAGCTGGTATATTGCGCACTGCGCAGATAATAGCGGCACTACGGTAACGCCGTCGCCTCGCCCCCAACCCCACCTCTCCCTCCCCCCAGCTGCCCTACCCCCACCTCTCTCTCCCCCCAGCTGCCCAAACCCCACCTCTCCACCCAGCTCTCCCATCACCACCACAGATCTCGCTCTGCCCCACCCCCCAACCACACCTCTCCCTCGCCCCAGCTGCCCTACCCCCACCTCTCTCTCCCGCCAGCTGCCCAACCCCCACCTCTCTATTCGCAGCTCTCCCGTCGCCGGTAAACAGTGCGCGCACTTCAAACATTGTCGTTTAATTGTACAAACAATTCATTTAAAACGTGATAACATGTGCAATTTTAGTGTGAGTGATTTATTCAGCAGTGCTTTAGTCAAAGATAAGTGTTGCATAGTGGATAGTCCTACCATGAAAAAATGTAACGAGTTATGACATGTCACACGTGTAAAATATTTTTGGGATAGCGCACACCTCCATATACCCCACAGGGTCTTGTATTGTTTGTAAAAAGTGGTATACCCCGCGGGTTATATGCGGGAAAATACGGTACTTTAAATTACGAATGCCATATCTCAATGTAAAATCGGTATCATTTATAGGAAGATATTAATTGACAATTGTTTTTTCAGCTTGCACACCGAATCAGTACAAATGCAATAACAGCAACACAGAATGTTTGGACCCACTCTACGTCTGCGATGGAGAAACTGACTGTAGCGATGGATCTGATGAAAGTGACTGTGAGAAAGGTTTGTTGAACAAAAAACATGAAATCAATTACCTACTTACGAATAACTTTAAAATTGTTGTTGTTTTTTCCCTATGCAACGTGGAATCAGTTCAGGATAAATTGAACATCAATCCATAATGTGAAAGTATACAATTTGATCTCACTTCATCTTTTTTCTTAATCTATCATACCAGAATGTTCAGAAAATGAATTCCGCTGTGCCGACAAGAAGCATTGCATCCCTGGACGTCTTTACTGTGATGGGGAGCCCGACTGTGCAGACCAGAGTGATGAGACTCCAAACTGCCAATGCCGCTCAGACCAAATCCGTTGTGCCAATGGAAGCTGCCTTGGAATAGTGTTCGTGTGTGATGGAATCAATGACTGTGGAGACAATTCAGACGAAAGCAACTGCAGTGAGTTAATCATAATGTAAATTATACGTTAGCATTTTGAATGTCATATATTGATGATTAGAAAAACTGTCATTCCTACGAATTAATTCATTTATGTATTTTTTCAGCTTGTACTCCAAGCAAGTACAAATGCAATAACAGCAACACCGAATGTTTGGACCGACTCTATGTCTGTGATGGAGAAACTGACTGTAGTGATGGATCTGATGAAAGTGACTGTGAGAAAGGTTTGTTTAACAAAAAACATGAAATCAATGATCTGCTTGCGAATAACTTTAAAATTGTTGTTTTTTCCCCTATGCAACGTGGAATAAGTTAAGAATAAAATTAGACATCAATCCACGATGTGAAAGTATACAATTTGATCTCACTTAATCTTTTTTATGATGTATATCCTACCAGAGTGTTCCAGCAGTGAATTCCGCTGTGCCGATAAGAAGCATTGCATCCCTGGACGTCTTTACTGTGATGGGGAGCCCGACTGTGCAGACCAGAGTGATGAGACTCCAAACTGCCAATGCCGCTCAGACCAAATCCGTTGTGGCAATGGAACCTGCCTTGGAATAGTGTTCGTGTGTGATGGAGTCAACGACTGTGGAGACTATTCAGATGAAGGCAACTGCAGTGAGTTAAAACATTTTTCCCGCAATATAGCCCGCATACGCATATAACTGGCAGACGCATATACCCCGCAAAAATAGCGTTTTGTGTCAAATACATTTCAGATAGCCTGCACATCCATATACCCCGCATGCATTCATATATTTAACGTCGTTACCGCAGCTTCATTCTATAATGATACAAAGTTTACATTTGTAATACATTCCACTATCAATTGTTAACATTAAAATCATAACATGCACAAAGAAAACAAACTAACTGGAAACGAGTGAACGTAAAACAGTAAATAAGTAACAAAAGCAAATATCCAATAAATAAGTAACACATAACTGTTAGATAATTAAGTACAGTTTTATAGCTGGTATATTGTGCACTGCGCAGATAATAGCGGCACTACGGTAACGCCGTCGCCTCGCCCCCAACCCCACCTCTCCCTCCCCCCAGCTGCCCTACCCCCACCTCTCTCTCCCCCCAGCTGCCCAAACCCCACCTCTCCACCCAGCTCTCCCATCACCACCACAGATCTCGCTCTGCCCCACCCCCCAACCCCACCTCTCCCTTGCCCCAGCTGCCCTACCCCCACCTCTCTCTCCCGCCAGCTGCCCAACCCCCACCTCTCTATTCGCAGCTCTCCCGTCGCCGGTAAACAGTGCGCGCACTTCAAACATTGTCGTTTAATTGTACAAACAATTCATTTAAAACGTGATAACATGTGCAATTTTAGTGTGAGTGATTTATTCAGCAGTGCTTTAGTCAAAGATAAGTGTTGCATAGTGGATAGTCCTACCATGAAAAAATGTAACGAGTTATGACATGTCACACGTGTAAAATATTTTTGGGATAGCGCACACCTCCATATACCCTGCAGGGTCTTGTATTGTTTGTAAAAAGTGGTATACCCCGCGGGTTATATGCGGGAAAATACGGTACTTTAAATTACGAATGCCATATCTCAATGTAAAATCGGTATCATTTATAGGAAGATATTAATTGACAATTGTTTTTTCAGCTTGCACACCGAATCAGTACAAATGCAATAACAGCAACACAGAATGTTTGGACCCACTCTACGTCTGCGATGGAGAAACTGACTGTAGCGATGGATCTGATGAAAGTGACTGTGAGAAAGGTTTGTTGAACAAAAAACATGAAATCAATTACCTACTTACGAATAACTTTAAAATTGTTGGGTTTTTTTCCCCTATGCAACGTGGAATCAGTTCAGGATGAATTGAACATCAATCCAAAATGTGAAAGTATACAATTTGATCTCACTTCATCTTTTTTCTTAATCTATCATACCAGAATGTTCAGAAAGTGAATTCCGCTGTGCCGACAAGAAGCATTGCATCCCTGGACGTCTTTACTGTGATGGGGAGCCCGACTGTGCAGACCAGAGTGATGAGACTCCAAACTGCCAATGCCGCTCAGACCAAATCCGTTGTCCCAATGGAAGCTGCCTTGGAATAGTGTTCGTGTGTGATGGAATCAATGACTGTGGAGACAATTCAGACGAAAGCAACTGCAGTGAGTTAATCATAATGTAAATTATACGTTAGCATTTTGAATGTCATATATTGATGATTAGAAAAACTGTCATTCCTACGAATTAATTCATTTATGTATTTTTTCAGCTTGTACTCCAAGCAAGTACAAATGCAATAACAGCAACACCGAATGTTTGGACCGACTCTATGTCTGTGATGGAGAAACTGACTGTAGTGATGGATCTGATGAAAGTGACTGTGAGAAAGGTTTGTTTAACAAAAAACATGAAATCAATGATCTGCTTGCGAATAACTTTAAAATTGTTGTTTTTTCCCCTATGCAACGTGGAATAAGTTAAGAATAAAATTAGACATCAATCCACGATGTGAAAGTATACAATTTGATCTCACTTAATCTTTTTTATAATGTATATCCTACCAGAGTGTTCCAGCAGTGAATTCCGCTGTGCCGATAAGAAGCATTGCATCCCTGGACGTCTTTACTGTGATGGGGAGCCCGACTGTGCAGACCAGAGTGATGAGACTCCAAACTGCCAATGCCGCTCAGACCAAATCCGTTGTGGCAATGGAACCTGCCTTGGAATAGTGTTCGTGTGTGATGGAGTCAACGACTGTGGAGACTATTCAGATGAAGGCAACTGCAGTGAGTTAAAACATGTTTCCCGCATATAGCCCGCATACGCATATAACTGGCAGACGCATATACCCCGCAAAAATAGCGTTTTGTGTCAAATACATTTCAGATAGCCTGCACATCCATATACCCCGCATGCATTCATATATTTAACGTCGTTACCGCAGCTTCATTCTATAATGATACAAAGTTTACATTTGTAATACATTCCACTATCAATTGTTAACATTAAAATCATAACATGCACAAAGAAAACAAACTAACTGGAAACGAGTGAACGTAAAACAGTAAATAAGTAACAAAAGCAAATATCCAATAAATAAGTAACACATAACTGTTAGATAATTAAGTACAGTTTTATAGCTGGTATATTGCGCACTGCGCAGATAATAGCGGCACTACGGTAACGCCGTCGCCTCGCCCCCAACCCCACCTCTCCCTCCCCCCAGCTGCCCTACCCCCACCTCTCTCTCCCCCCAGCTGCCCAAACCCCACCTCTCCACCCAGCTCTCCCATCACCACCACAGATCTCGCTCTGCCCCACCCCCCAACCCCACCTCTCCCTTGCCCCAGCTGCCCTACCCCCACCTCTCTCTCCCGCCAGCTGCCCAACCCCCACCTCTCTATTCCCAGCTCTCCCGCCGCCGGTAAACAGTGCGCGCACTTCAAACATTGTCGTTTAATTGTACAAACAATTCATTTAAAACGTGATAACATGTGCAATTTTAGTGTGAGTGATTTATTCAGCAGTGCTTTAGTCAAAGATAAGTGTTGCATAGTGGATAGTCCTACCATGAAAAAATGTAACGAGTTATGACATGTCACACGTGTAAAATATTTTTGGGATAGCGCACACCTCCATATACCCCGCAGGGTCTTGTATTGTTTGTAAAAAGTGGTATACCCCGCGGGTTATATGCGGGAAAATACGGTACTTTAAATTACGAATGCCATATCTCAATGTAAAATCGGTATCATTTATAGGAAGATATTAATTGACAATTGTTTTTTCAGCTTGCACACCGAATCAGTACAAATGCAATAACAGCAACACAGAATGTTTGGACCCACTCTACGTCTGCGATGGAGAAACTGACTGTAGCGATGGATCTGATGAAAGTGACTGTGAGAAAGGTTTGTTGAACAAAAAACATGAAATCAATTGCCTACTTACGAATAACTTTAAAATTGTTGTTTTTTTTCCCTATGCAACGTGGAATCAGTTCAGGATGAATTGAACATCAATCCAAAATGTGAAAGTATACAATTTGATCTCACTTCATCTTTTTTCTTAATCTATCATACCAGAATGTTCAGAAAGTGAATTCCGCTGTGCCGACAAGAAGCATTGCATCCCTGGACGTCTTTACTGTGATGGGGAGCCCGACTGTGCAGACCAGAGTGATGAGACTCCAAACTGCCAATGCCGCTCAGACCAAATCCGTTGTCCCAATGGAAGCTGCCTTGGAATAGTGTTCGTGTGTGATGGAATCAATGACTGTGGAGACAATTCAGACGAAAGCAACTGCAGTGAGTTAATCATAATGTAAATTATTCGTTAGCATTTTGAATGTCATATATTGATGATTAGAAAAACTGTCATTCCTACGAATTAATTCATTTATGTATTTTTTCAGCTTGTACTCCAAGCAAGTACAAATGCAATAACAGCAACACCGAATGTTTGGACCGACTCTATGTCTGTGATGGAGAAACTGACTGTAGTGATGGATCTGATGAAAGTGACTGTGAGAAAGGTTTGTTTAACAAAAAACATGAAATCAATGATCTGCTTGCGAATAACTTTAAAATTGTTGTTTTTTCCCCTATGCAACGTGGAATAAGTTAAGAATAAAATTAGACATCAATCCACGATGTGAAAGTATACAATTTGATCTCACTTAATCTTTTTTATAATGTATATCCTACCAGAGTGTTCCAGCAGTGAATTCCGCTGTGCCGATAAGAAGCATTGCATCCCTGGACGTCTTTACTGTGATGGGGAGCCCGACTGTGCAGACCAGAGTGATGAGACTCCAAACTGCCAATGCCGCTCAGACCAAATCCGTTGTGGCAATGGAACCTGCCTTGGAATAGTGTTCGTGTGTGATGGAGTCAACGACTGTGGAGACTATTCAGATGAAAGCAACTGCAGTGAGTTAAAACATTTTTCCCGCATATAGCCCGCATACGCATATAACTGGCAGACGCATATACCCCGCAAAAATAGCGTTTTGTGTCAAATACATTTCGGATAGCCTGCACATCCATATACCCCGCATGCATTCATATATTTAACGTCGTTACCGCAGCTTCATTCTATAATGATACAAAGTTTACATTTGTAATACATTCCACTATCAATTGTTAACATTAAAATCATAACATGCACAAAGAAAACAAACTAACCGGAAACGAGTGAACGTAAAACAGTAAATAAGTAACAAAAGCAAATATCCAATAAATAAGTAACACATAACTGTTAGATAATTAAGTACAGTTTTATAGCTGGTATATTGCGCACTGCGCAGATAATAGCGGCACTACGGTAACGCCTTCGCCTCGCCCCCAACCCCACCTCTCCCTCCCCCCAGCTGCCCTACCCCCACCTCTCTCTCCCGCCAGCTGCCCAACCCCCACCTCTCTATTCCCAGCTCTCCCGTCGCCGGTAAACAGTGCGCGCACTTCAAACATTGTCGTTTAATTGTACAAACAATTCATTTAAAACGTGATAACATGTGCAATTTTAGTGTGAGTGATTTATTCAGCAGTGCTTTAGTCAAAGATAAGTGTTGCATAGTGGATAGTCCTACCATGAAAAACTGTAACGAGTTATGACATGTCACACGTGTAAAATATTTTTGGGAAGCGCACACCTCCATATACCCCGCAGGGTCTTGTATTGTTTGTAAAAAGTGGTATACCCCGCGGGTTATATGCGGGAAAATACGGTACTTTAAATTACGAATGCCATATCTCAATGTAAAATCTGTATCATTTATAGGAAGATATTAATTGACAATTGTTTTTTCAGCTTGCACATCGAATCAGTACAAATGCAATAACAGCAACACAGAATGTTTGGACCCACTCTACGTCTGCGATGGAGAAACTGACTGTAGCGATGGATCTGATGAAAGTGACTGTGAGAAAGGTTTGTTGAACAAAAAACATGAAATCAATTGCCTACTTACGAATAACTTTAAAATTGTTGTTTTTTTTCCCTATGCAACGTGGAATCAGTTCAGGATGAATTGAACATCAATCCAAAATGTGAAAGTATACAATTTGATCTCACTTCATCTTTTTTCTTAATCTATCATACCAGAATGTTCAGAAAGTGAATTCCGCTGTGCCGACAAGAAGCATTGCATCCCTGGACGTCTTTACTGTGATGGGGAGCCCGACTGTGCAGACCAGAGTGATGAGACTCCAAACTGCCAATGCCGCTCAGACCAAATCCGTTGTCCCAATGGAAGCTGCCTTGGAATAGTGTTCGTGTGTGATGGAATCAATGACTGTGGAGACAATTCAGACGAAAGCAACTGCAGTGAGTTAATCATAATGTAAATTATACGTTAGCATTTTGAATGTCATATATTGATGATTAGAAAAACTGTCATTCCTACGAATTAATTCATTTATGTATTTTTTCAGCTTGTACTCCAAGCAAGTACAAATGCAATAACAGCAACACCGAATGTTTGGACCGACTCTATGTCTGTGATGGAGAAACTGACTGTAGTGATGGATCTGATGAAAGTGACTGTGAGAAAGGTTTGTTTAACAAAAAACATGAAATCAATGATCTGCTTGCGAATAACTTTAAAATTGTTGTTTTTTCCCCTATGCAACGTGGAATAAGTTAAGAATAAAATTAGACATCAATCCACGATGTGAAAGTATACAATTTGATCTCACTTAATCTTTTTTATAATGTATATCCTACCAGAGTGTTCCAGCAGTGAATTCCGCTGTGCCGATAAGAAGCATTGCATCCCTGGACGTCTTTACTGTGATGGGGAGCCCGACTGTGCAGACCAGAGTGATGAGACTCCAAACTGCCAATGCCGCTCAGACCAAATCCGTTGTGGCAATGGAACCTGCCTTGGAATAGTGTTCGTGTGTGATGGAGTCAACGACTGTGGAGACTATTCAGATGAAAGCAACTGCAGTGAGTTAAAACATTTTTCCCGCATATAGCCCGCATACGCATATAACTGGCAGACGCATATACCCCGCAAAAATAGCGTTTTGTGTCAAATACATTTCGGATAGCCTGCACATCCATATACCCCGCATGCATTCATATATTTAACGTCGTTACCGCAGCTTCATTCTATAATGATACAAAGTTTACATTTGTAATACATTCCACTATCAATTGTTAACATTAAAATCATAACATGCACAAAGAAAACAAACTAACCGGAAACGAGTGAACGTAAAACAGTAAATAAGTAACAAAAGCAAATATCCAATAAATAAGTAACACATAACTGTTAGATAATTAAGTACAGTTTTATAGCTGGTATATTGCGCACTGCGCAGATAATAGCGGCACTACGGTAACGCCTTCGCCTCGCCCCCAACCCCACCTCTCCCTCCCCCCAGCTGCCCTACCCCCACCTCTCTCTCCCGCCAGCTGCCCAACCCCCACCTCTCTATTCCCAGCTCTCCCGTCGCCGGTAAACAGTGCGCGCACTTCAAACATTGTCGTTTAATTGTACAAACAATTCATTTAAAACGTGATAACATGTGCAATTTTAGTGTGAGTGATTTATTCAGCAGTGCTTTAGTCAAAGATAAGTGTTGCATAGTGGATAGTCCTACCATGAAAAACTGTAACGAGTTATGACATGTCACACGTGTAAAATATTTTTGGGAAGCGCACACCTCCATATACCCCGCAGGGTCTTGTATTGTTTGTAAAAAGTGGTATACCCCGCGGGTTATATGCGGGAAAATACGGTACTTTAAATTACGAATGCCATATCTCAATGTAAAATCTGTATCATTTATAGGAAGATATTAATTGACAATTGTTTTTTCAGCTTGCACATCGAATCAGTACAAATGCAATAACAGCAACACAGAATGTTTGGACCCACTCTACGTCTGCGATGGAGAAACTGACTGTAGCGATGGATCTGATGAAAGTGACTGTGAGAAAGGTTTGTTGAACAAAAAACATGAAATCAATTGCCTACTTACGAATAACTTTAAAATTGTTGTTTTTTTTCCCTATGCAACGTGGAATCAGTTCAGGATGAATTGAACATCAATCCAAAATGTGAAAGTATACAATTTGATCTCACTTCATCTTTTTTCTTAATCTATCATACCAGAATGTTCAGAAAGTGAATTCCGCTGTGCCGACAAGAAGCATTGCATCCCTGGACGTCTTTACTGTGATGGGGAGCCCGACTGTGCAGACCAGAGTGATGAGACTCCAAACTGCCAATGCCGCTCAGACCAAATCCGTTGTCCCAATGGAAGCTGCCTTGGAATAGTGTTCGTGTGTGATGGAATCAATGACTGTGGAGACAATTCAGACGAAAGCAACTGCAGTGAGTTAATCATAATGTAAATTATACGTTAGCATTTTGAATGTCATATATTGATGATTAGAAAAACTGTCATTCCTACAAATTAATTCATTTATGTATGTTTTTCAGCTTGTACTCCAAGCAAGTACAAATGCAATAACAGCAACACCGAATGTTTGGACCGACTCTATGTCTGTGATGGAGAAACTGACTGTAGTGATGGATCTGATGAAAGTGACTGTGAGAAAGGTTTGTTTAACAAAAAACATGAAATCAATTATCTGCTTGCGAATAACTTTAAAATTGTTGTTTTTTCCCCTATGCAACGTGGAATAAGTTAATAATAAAATTAGACATCAATCCACGATGTGAAAGTATACAATTTGATCTCACTTAATCTTTTTTATAATGTATATCCTACCAGAGTGTTCCAGCAGTGAATTCCGCTGTGCCGATAAGAAGCATTGCATCCCTGGACGTCTTTACTGTGATGGGGAGCCTGACTGTGGAGACCAGAGTGATGAGACTCCAAACTGCCAATGCCGCTCAGACCAAATCCGTTGTGGCAATGGAACCTGCCTTGGAATAGTGTTCGTGTGTGATGGAGTCAACGACTGTAGAGACTATTCAGATGAAAGCAACTGCAGTGAGTAAATCATAATGGAAATTATACTTTCGCATTTTTTATGTTATATATTAGTAGTGAGTCCAACTGACTCACAGACGTTGTCTTGGGAGCAACACGTTTTATTAAACTCTTAGCACAACACACTCCAAGCTTTTAACACAATACACTCTTGGGTGGTGACCACCCAACTAACCACGCTACGGTGGAACTAGACACGGTTCCACTATCCTGGTCCGGACCACAAGCTGGGTCCCGGACCGCGTTTGCTGGAGGCTTCTTCAAGCTTGACGTGGATCTCCTGCCTCTCCAACAGTAAGAACCCCGAGCCCCTCTCAGGGCCCCCCTTATATCGGGCCGGGCTGGGGCTGGCTCCGCCTCTCGCCCTGCCCACCTTCTCGATCTCTCTCGCCCTTGCTTGAAGGCTCTCGGGAGTTCAGCATCATCCGGTCACATGTCCCCCAGGTCAGCCAGAGTATCGTGCCCCCAACGTAACACCAGCTGGCTGACACTCTCTCACTCTCTCAACGGGAGCCCACACCGCACGCTGTGCGTGGTGCCACCGCGCTTAACCAGCGCTCACCCAAGCCCCCACTAGGGATGGTACTACACCCCATGTCCATCACCACACAGTGACATTCCTAGTCACTTCACCACCACCCCCCCCTCCGTAGCACTCAGCCATTCCAGCTGTTAACTTCCTCTTAACGAAGTAACGACAAAATATATATACAACATAACGCACGTGTGCTCCAACAATAACAAAACAACCAATAAATACCCTAACCCACCTGTACAATTATACACTGGCTAACAATAAAAAATAATGCAGAGCAACAACAATAAACGCGACATGCAGGGCCCCCGCAATCAACATCTCCCACCCACAACGTGTAACAATGCTCGTGAGTCCAATGACAAGCGGGATCAGCCAATTAGTTGCTATGACTCATGCGAGCGCAACAGCCAATGACGGTGTCGGAGTGTGCAACGTGCAGGGATTATGCAACCCGAGTCTTTGAGCGAGTCCGCGATGCAGGGCCTCCAGGGGGGTTGGGCTCGTCTGCCCTGGATGACCTGGGGGAAATGAGCAATCAATCGCATGAAGCTGGCTCCTCACGAAGAGCAGCAGGCCGGACCGTCCGACCTTCCACGTCCGGAGCACACGAGGCCGACACGAGCAGCCACGTGCAAGGCATTAATCGCGCAGCACCTGGGGACGGGACAGAAACACTCTTCTGAGGACCGGCGTCAGCAGACACACGCCTCAACTCGTCGGGTACACCTGACACTCGGCCCCTGCGATATGGAGATTAAACAAATTCACATGGCGCAATAAACGGCTTCAGACGAGAGGGGTGAACAAATCAAATCTGCTTACCAAGCCAAATTTGGACACATTGTGGACGCACGACCCAAACAAGATCAACTGGGCCCTTCCAGGGTTGCAGCGATTTAGGGGATGTGCCCACGGGCACCTGCGGATAATGCAACCAGGCCCTGTCGCCCGGCGACCAATCACACAGGAAAACACCAGCTCCCTTCAGCCGCTCATAGCCAACTGTTTGGCTCGGGAGTTGACCCTGGAAGCTTCCCGCACTTCGGAGAGCTTTTCAGGAGTGAAACGAACGGAATCGGAAATTTTTGACACTTTCACGGCCGGCGCGGCCTGCAACTGTACGTCGATGGGAGGATCATATTCCCGTCCATACATCAAAAAGAAGGGACATGCAAGTCCCAATCCAGCTGTGACTCGCTGACCAGGTGACTCAACATGGAGGTCAGCGTTCTATTCAAGCGTTCTACTATGCCATCCGTCTGTGGATGGTATGGTTACGTGCGCACCTTCTTTGTCCCCAGCAAATTGCAAACCTCACGCAGCAGTTTATAAGAAATGTTTTACCTTGATTGGTCAAAAGGCGCTCGGGGGCGCCCTTATCCAGGAAATAGCCATTAAGGAACGCCTCGGCCACAGCTACAGCCGATTGATTCAGGAGCGGCCAGGCCATAGGCAGCGTGAGAAATACTCAACGCCAATGAGCAAGTATTTGTTGCCTCTCGTGGAAGTTGGAAACGGACCGAGAATATCGAGGGCAACCAGCTCGTTGATTCGCGACACCTGAATGGATTGCAGCGGAGGGCAACAAGATTTCGCCAGTGGCTTCCACCGTGCACATTGTACGCAACCTTTAAGCAAATTTTCAACGTCCCTGCCCATGGCCAGCCAATACAAATCCAATTTGACCTCGGCCAGCGTTTTTGCACCCCCAGATGTAACAGACGTTCATGTACGGCCCAAACAACCTCACCACGCAGAGTGGTAGGGACAACAATAGCGTACCTGCGTAATCCACCGTCCCAGTGCATGAGCAGCCCGCCCCGCATGACAACTGAGGTGACACCACGTATAGCTGCCTCACCGGCAGCCCCTCTGACTTGCCGTCGTAATTTAAGCAAGGACGCATCTTCCACCTGTAAACGCCCCCACACCTCGTAGTCCAACCTGATTACCGCATCCCGCGCGGCCGGTATGTCACCCGACCCGCCCATCGTGTCCGTGGTGGAAGCAACGAAAGAGGGGGGAGGTTGACTCGGCCGGTCTACAATGACCGGAACCCGAAAAGCATGCACACCCGCCGCCCGCGGGCAATCGCGACAAGGCATCAGCGTTCATGTGACGAGAACCTTTGCGATACGTAACACGGAACGAAAAATCCTGCAGGATTTCAAGCCAGCATGATAATTGGCCCGAGGGCTGATCCACACGCAGCACGTATTGTAGTGCTGCATGTTCGGAGCACACCTCGAAATGTCTGCCATGCAGATAAGGCCGGTATTGCTGCACAAAAACCACAATGGCCAACAATTCCCGGTTCGTAATGCAGTACCGCTGCTCGGCCGGGGACAGCACCCTGCTCCCATAAGCGACCACGTGCTCAATGCAGTTGTCAACTTCAGATAATACCGCTCCAATACCGGTATTACTGGCGTCCGTATCCAAAACGAACGGTAATGAAAAATCGGGATAACGCAGGGGAGGGGCGTTGACCAATCCATCGCGAATGGAACAGAACGCGGCTAACTCCTCCTCCCCCCAATGAATTTTTTGCCCCTTAGTCAAGGCGTGGAGAGGCTTAGCAGTGGATGCGAAGCCGGCGACAAATCGGCGATAATATGATGCAAAGCCAATAAAACTGCGCACCTCGCTCGCTGAGGTGGGTGTCGGCCACGTGGAGACACAGGCCGTCGTCTCCGGGTCCGTAGTGATATCCGATTCGCTCACTATGTGACCCAAATATCGAACCAATTTTTGGAGGACGTGATACTTCTGTGGTTTAAATTTCAGGTTGGCCGCACGCATCTTAAGGAAAACAGCCCGCAGGCGATCCAAATGTTCATCGAACGTATGGCCGAAGACAATATAGTCGTCCAAATAAATTAGGCACGAATCACACTAAAACCAGCTCCATCAGCCTCTTGAACGTGGCCGGCGCGGAGTGGAGGCCCATAGGGAGCCGGTTAAATTCGAACAACCCTTGTGGCGTACGAAAGGCCGTCTTGGGCTTGGAAGCCTCATCATGTGGCAACTGCCAAAATCCCGATAGGGCATCCAGGGAATCGTCCATACACGGCAAGGGGTATGTATCTGCGACGGAAACCTTATTGAGCTTGCGGAAATCAACACAAAACCACGAGCTGCCATTGTGCTTCTTGATGAGCACGATCGGGGCACCCAATGGACTGGTGGATGGTGAGATGATGTCCGCGGCCATGAGATGATGTCCGCGGCCATCATCTCATCAACCACCACACGAATGTGTTCCTTCTCGGCCGGGCTCAAGCGGTAAGGATTTTGCCGAATCGGGGCAGCATCGCCCGTATCAATATGGTGGCTCAAAAGGAACGTGTGGCCAATATCAAATTTACCTGTAGTAAAAATGTCAAAAAATTTACGCAACAGAGCATAGATAAATCGCCGCACTCAGAGCAAAGTTTATCAATCCATCCCTCGTCCACATCCCGGAACCGCCGAGCTTGAGCGCCAACCCCGACACTTCCCACAACGTCCCTCTCTGGACGTGCCGACGAAGCATGTGTCAGCACGGTATCCTCCTGGATGACCGTTTTGTCCGACGCGGCATTAAGAACCTGAATGAAAGGTTCTTGGTCCTGGGACACCAATGTCGACATACCGCGATTAAGTTTATTGGAGGGCCCCAAAACAACACCCTCATCCGCAGTGCGCACATCGAGCGGTTTTCGCAACCGGAGGGGCACTAACATTTGTGAGCCAGGCAGAATCTGCACTGTTCAGCACGCAATAGCCAAGTCGCTCCGTCCAGACGACTCCGCCGCTCGCTCCTTCGCCGCAGCAGAAAGAGGACGCAGCTCGGCGAGGATCGAGGACGGCGTCTGAAGAAGCTACGCAAGGCGACTGTGCGCGTCTCTAGCAAGCGCCTCCAATGATGGCGAGGCGCCGCGCACTCCGACGGCACTCTGCTCCGCTGGCAGCACCTCCGCTCCTTCATCGACAGCCGTGGGCGGAATCAGCTCTTCATCGTCTCCGTCGTCCGACGCCCGTGTACGAACTCTGCGAAGTGTAGACATTACTGTCTACTGCTAGCTATTTCATAGCAAGTTGGCTACTTCCGACACCAGTTGTAGTGAGTCCAACTGAGTCGCAGACGTTGTCTTGGGAGCAACACGTTTTATTAAACTCTTAGCACAACATACTCCAAGCTATTAACACAACATACTCTTGGGTGGTGACCACCCAACTAACCACGCTACGGCAGAACTAGACACGGTTCCACTATCCCGGTCCGGACCACAAGCTGGGTCCCAGACGGCGTGGCTGGAGGCTTCCTCAAGCTTGACGTGGATCTCCTGCCTCTCCAACAGTAAGAACCCCGAGCCCCTCTCAGGGCCCCCCTTATATTGGGCCGGGCTGGGGCTGGCTCCTCCTCTCGCCCCGCCCACCTTCTTGATCTCTCTCGCCCTTGCCCGAAGGCTCTCGTGAGTTCTTCTTGGACCATGTGACCACCCATTGCCCCCCTCCACCAGTGGCCCTCCTCCAGTATCATCAAGTCACGTGTCCCCAGGTCAGCCAGAGTATCATGCCCCCAACGTAACCCTAGCTAGCTGACACTCTCTCGCTCTCTGAACGGGAGCCCGCACCGCACGCTGTGTGTGGTGCCACCGCGCTTAACCAGTGCTCACCCAAGCCCCCACTAGGGCCGCCGTGGCCTCGCAAGCCCGGCACGACACAGTGACATTCCCAGTCACTACATATTAATGAATAGAAAATTTGTGTCATTCCTACGAAGTAATTAAATTCTGTTTGTTTTCTCAGCTTGCACTCCAAGCAAGTACAAATGCAATAACAGCAACACCGAATGTTTGGACTGGCTCTACGTTTGTGATGGAGAAGCTGACTGTAGCGATGGATCTGATGAAAGTGACTGTGAAAGAGGTTTGTTTAAAAATATACGATCATGAAATTAACTACCTGCCCAAGGATAACTCGCAGATGGTTGTGTTATATCTACGTATTTGGGAAATTTTCATACCTTGATGGAACTGTAAATGGTGTTAAGACAAATTAGGAACCAATAAATGAATGTTAAAGTGTAATATTTACCCAATACACATTGTTTATTTGCCATACCAGAATGTTCCGAAAGTGAGTTCCGCTGTGCCGATAAGAAGCACTGCATCCCTGGACGTGTTTACTGTGATGGAGAGCCCGACTGTACAGACCAGAGTGATGAGCCTTCAAACTGCCAATGCCGCTCAGATCAAATCCGTTGTGGCAATGGAAGCTGCCTTGGAATAGCGTTCATGTGTGATGGAGTCAATGACTGTGGAGACTATTCAGATGAAAGCAACTGCAGTGAGTAAATCATAATGGAAACTATACTTTCGCATTTTTAATGTAAATATTGATTAATAGAAAATTTGTATCATTCCTACCAAGTAATGAATTCATGTTTTTTTCCAGCTTGCACTCCAAGCAAGTTCAAATGCAATAGCAGCAACACCGAATGTTTGGACTGGCTATACGTTTGTGATGGAGAAACTGACTGTAGCGATGGATCTGATGAAAGTGACTGTGAAAGAGGTTTGTTCAAAAATATATGATCATGAAATTAATTACCTGGCCAAGGATAACTCGCAGATGGTTGTGTTGTTTCTATGTATTTGGGAAATGTGCATCCCACAAAGTAACTGGAAATGGTGTTAGGACACATTAGGAACAAATAAATGAATTACTCATTGATTTTTTCGGTAAAGTCACGTATGTACTAAAATTATATTAATATAAATCAATCACGACGTTTCGACTGCAACACAAGCGATCTTCATCACTCTGTCTATGCTGGTATGTTCAACCCAGAGGATGATCACGAAATTTAGCACTCTTCTGAAATTCGTGGTCTGCCAGGCAAGTGTCTAACTGTGTCGTTGGCCGACTGGTTTTGCATCACGTAAATTTTTCTTAGGTTTGTTGAATTCTCGACTCTCATCTTC
The DNA here is from genome assembly GCF_048934315.1 of Petromyzon marinus. Taxonomy (NCBI): domain Eukaryota; kingdom Metazoa; phylum Chordata; class Hyperoartia; order Petromyzontiformes; family Petromyzontidae; genus Petromyzon; species Petromyzon marinus. Next base: position 9,804,645 of record NC_133691.1, on the reverse strand, counting down.
TTGTTGTATTTACCTCCGTGCAGTTTAACGCTCTCTATGTGTTGCGTTGATATCACCCTATGTGCGATTTGTTTTTTACATTTGATGAAGATCGCTTGTGTTGCGGTCGAAACATCGTGATTGATTTATTTTAATATAATTTTACAACATACGTTACTTTACCGAAAAAAAACAGTGAGTAATTTATGCAGTTACGAAAGCTTTAATTCTTTATTAAATAAATGAATGTTAAAGTGTAATATTTACCCAATACACATTGTTTATTTGCCATACCAGAATGTTCCGAAAGTGAGTTCCGCTGTGCCGATAAGAAGCACTGCATCCCTGGACGTGTTTACTGTGATGGAGAGCCCGACTGTACAGACCAGAGTGATGAGCCTTCAAACTGCCAATGCCGCTCAGATCAAATCCGTTGTGGCAATGGAAGCTGCCTTGGAATAGCGTTCATGTGTGATGGAGTCAATGACTGTGGAGACTATTCAGATGAAAGCAACTGCAGTGAGTAAATCATAATGGAAACTATACTTTCGCATTTTTAATGTAAATATTGATTAATAGAAAATTTGTATCATTCCTACCAAGTAATGAATTCATGTTTTTTTCCAGCTTGCACTCCAAGCAAGTTCAAATGCAATAGCAGCAACACCGAATGTTTGGACTGGCTATACGTTTGTGATGGAGAAACTGACTGTAGCGATGGATCTGATGAAAGTGACTGTGAAAGAGGTTTGTTCAAAAATATATGATCATGAAATTAATTACCTGGCCAAGGATAACTCGCAGATGGTTGTGTTGTTTCTATGTATTTGGGAAATGTGCATCCCACAAAGTAACTGGAAATGGTGTTAGGACACATTAGGAACAAATAAATGAATTACTCATTGATTTTTTCGGTAAAGTCACGTATGTACTAAAATTATATTAATATAAATCAATCACGACGTTTCGACTGCAACACAAGCGATCTTCATCACTCTGTCTATGCTGGTATGTTCAACCCAGAGGATGAACACGAAATTTAGCACTCTTCTGAAATTCGTGGTCTGCCAGGCAAGTGTCTAACTGTGTCGTTGGCCGACTGGTTTTGCATCACGTAAATTTTTCTTAGGTTTGTTGAATTCTCGACTCTCATCTTCTTGTTGTATTTACCTCCGTGCAGTTTAACGCTCTCTATGTGTTGCGTTGATATCACCCTATGTGCGATTTATTTTTTACATTTGATGAAGATCGCTTGTGTTGCGGTCGAAACGTCGTGATTGATTTATTTTAATATAATTTTACTACATACGTTACTTTACCGAAAAAAACAGTGAGTAATTTATGCAGTTACGAAAGCTTTAATTCTTTATTAAATAAATGAATGTTAAAGTGTAATATTTACCTAATACACATTGTTTATCTATGTCATACCAGAATGTTCAGAAAGTGAGTTCCGCTGTGCCAATAAGAAGCACTGCATCCCTGGACGTCTTTACTGTGATGGGGAGCCCGACTGTGCAGACCAGAGTGATGAGATGCCGATCTGCCAATGCCGCTCAGACCAAATCCGTTGTGACAATGGGACTTGCCTGGCAAAGGAGAGCTTCTGTGATGGAGTCAATGACTGTGGGGACTACTCAGATGAGGCCAACTGCAGTGAGTTTAATGTCTTTCTAAGTGAAAACAATGTATGTCAATAAAATAAGTCGTGTTACATAAACTATAGTTTAATAATTTCTTCTCATTTTCTGTGCAGCTTGTTCACCAATCCAGTTCACGTGCGGGAGCAGCAGGCTGTGCGTGGACTGGATATTTGTTTGTGATGGAGAAACGGACTGCAGTGATGGATCAGATGAAATTGGCTGCGATATTGGTAACTTTAATATAGTTTTATACTCTAACGAATGTATTAAAATGAAAAGTGATTTATCTTCATCCGAAAGAGCCACAGGTCCTTGTACCACCAACAAAGTAAATATATGAACATTCAAAGCAAAAAACTAAAGACCCATTGACTAACATTTGTGACAATCCAGAGTGTGCAGTGCCTGAGTTCCGCTGTGCTAACAAGAAGCAGTGCATACCTGGATGGTTTTACTGCAATGGAGAGGCCGACTGTGCAGACCACAGCGATGAGACTCCCAGCTGCCATTGCCTCCCAGAGCTGCAAATGCCTTGTGGCAATGGGACCTGCCTGGCAAAGGAGAGCTTCTGTGATGGAGTCAACGACTGTGGGGACTACTCAGATGAGGCCAACTGCAGTGAGTGTAATGTCTTTCCAATTGAAAACAATGTATGTCAATTAAATAAGTCGTAAAGAATTAAAGCTTTCGTGACTGCATAAATTACTCATTGTTTTTTTTGGTAAAGTCACGTATGTATAAATACCATAAAATTATATTAAAATGAATCAATCAGGACGTTTCGACCGCAACACAAGCGATCTTCATCAGGTGTAAAAAACAAATCACAGAGGTAAATACAACAAGAAGATGAGAGACGAGAATTAAAAAAACCTGAAAAAACATTATGTGAAGCACATCCAGTCAGGCCAACAACACAGTTAGACACTTCTTGGCAGACCACGAATTTCAGAAGAGTGTTAAATTTCGTGTTCAACCTCTGGATTGAACATACCAGCATAGACAGAGTGAACAAATACGAGGTACAAGTCAGCAGAAATACAAATACAGAGACACCAGGAGGCAAGGAGAGAAAAGACGGACAGAGAAGCAAGGAAAAAGAAGAAAGGGCCGAAGGGATCAACAGAAGCCTTAAATAAGAAGTGGAGGTGGGGGGAGGGGCCGGAGAGAGAGGGCACGGCTGCAGAGGCTGGGGGAGGAGCAAGAGAAAGCACGGGCTGCAACGCAGCAGAGGCGGGGGAGGGGTAGGAGCGAGCAAGGGGTGCACTACGTTAGGACAGAATTGTAAAGGTACCTTCCCCGTAGAAGTGTGTTACATACGTGACTTTACCGAAAAAAAAACAATGAGTAAATAAGTCGTGTTACATAAACTATAGTTTACTCATTTCTTCTCATTTTCTGTGCAGCTTGTTCACCGATCCAGTTCACGTGCAGGAGCAGCAGGCTGTGCGTGGACTCGATATTTGTTTGTGATGGAGAAACGGACTGCAGTGATGGATCAGATGAAATTGGCTGCGATATTGGTAACTTTAATATAGTTTTATACTCTAACGAATGTATTAAAATGAAAAGTGATTTATCCTCATCCTAAAAAGCCACAGGTCCTTGTACCACCAATAAAGTAAATATATCAACATTCAAAGCAAAAAACTAAAGACCCATTGACTAACATTTGTGACAATCCAGAGTGTGCAGTGCATGAGTTCCGCTGTGCTAACAAGAAGCAGTGCATACCTGGATGGTTTTATTGCAATGGAGAGGCTGACTGTGCAGACCACAGCGATGAGACTCCGAGCTGCCTTTGCCTCCCAGAGCTGCAACTTCCTTGTGGCAATGGGACCTGCCTGGCAAAGGAGAGCTTCTGTGATGGAGTCAATGACTGTGGGGACTACTCAGATGAGGCCAACTGCAGTGAGTTTAGATTCGTTGTCTTTTTAAGCATTAAAGCGTTGATTATTCAAAGTGGATTCCCTCTGAGTTAATCACTGTGTATTGACATTTTTGCACGTTTCTTTTTTTCCTGCAGCTTGCTCTCCAAGTCAGTTCACATGCAGAAGCAGCAGGCAATGCCTTGACTCGATGTTTGTTTTTGATGGCGACACAGACTGCAGCGATGGATCGGATGAAATTGATTTTGGTACATTTGAAACAAATTCTAAATGTCGTGCCATTTTCATAAATCTTGATAAAGAACCCCATTTCCTATTAAATATATTAATACAAGTTGTCTACAATAACACATTAACTATGAAAAATAATGTTTCATGAACACGAACGTTATCTTTGACAATCCAGATGGTAATGTGGCTTCAATTCGTAATGTGAAAGTATCATATTGGATCTCACGTTATCTTAAAAATAATATATATCTTACCAGGATGTTCAATCAGTGAGTTCCGATGTGCTGACGGGCAGTGCATACCTGGATGGTTTTACTGCAATGGGGAGCCGGACTGCATGGACCAGAGCGATGAGACTCCAAACTGCCAATGCCGCTCAGACCAAATCCGTTGTGGCGATGGAACCTGCCTTGGATTAACGTTCGTGTGTGATGGAGTCAACGACTGTGGAGACTACTCAGATGAAGACAACTGCAGTGAGTGGCTTAAGCTCAATATTTTAATTTTTGAGCCACCAAACCTTTGGAAAATATGATATTATTGATCAAACCTCAATTAAAAATTCACCAAAACTGTGGTAATGTGTGCCTTGCAGCCTGTGTTGATGGGGACTTTCAGTGCAAAAGCAGTGGATGCGTTCCGCTTTCCCTTGTTTGTGATGGCGAAGTGGACTGTGTAGATGGCTCGGATGAAGCTTTATTTTTATGCCGACCAGGTAAGCCTGTGTATACCCTCAATCTTTCTCAAAATAAAAATAGTTTAATGCTTTTTTACCTGCCACTGTGAGTAGATGTTGCTGTATGTTGACATTTACATTGACACTGTTTTGTCCTTCGTGTATTACAGCAAAGTATAATTTTAGAGCAAAGTTGAATTTTGATCCATTTCTGAACATCAATGAAATCGAGAATGAGGTGAGAATATCGATTATCTTATGGACAATGAGGCCAATATTTTTCAGATACTTTTATACTTGGTGGGCAATAACGGAATCCTTGTATTTAACTGTTTTTTACATTATATTCTTGGTTCTTTCGGTAAAGTCACATAGAAGGGAAACAATAAAATAATAAAAATATAAAACAATACAATTATCACGACGTTTCGACTGCAACACAAGCAATCATCATCAGGTGTGAAAACCACAGCAAGAAAATTTGAAAAAAGTGGCGGGTTTTTTTTTACGTTAGCACCACGGAGAGCGATTTGACAGTTTGTTCAGATGGACGAGTCCATCTATGTTCGGAAAAGAGGAGGGGGGAGACGAAAATAATGGATGCGGTCTGAAAGCCACCGTAAGCGTGAACAATCGATAATGTTTTTTACATTATTAATGAGTTTTTTTTCTCCTCCTAAATGACAGGTACAAATATACATGAAGAATGTACTGCCAAAGCAGAATGTGAAGATGCATTATAAGCAACTTCCCTAAACACTTCTTTACATTGAAACGTATAGAATTTCTCCACCAAATAACCACAACTAGTTGTCTTAAAGCAGTGAACTATATACAATACTGTATGGAACACTTTTTTAAACAAATACATTTTCAGTACTTTTGAGAGCATCAAACACACCCCCATGTACGCAAACAGCAATCACACACCACTTAATCATGGGGGGGGGGGACATAGCAGCCACTTCTTTGTTATTCCTCGTTAAATTGGTTAATACGATGGAAAGGGCTTTGATTTAAAGTTGTGTTTCTCCGAGTTGGTTTTTGACTCCGTTAGTTTCTGTTGTCTACACATGTATGACAAGATCACACACGACCATTGTAATCTTTGACGCGTGTTAATACTTGTAAAAAAAATGTTCAATGTCCTTTTGTTGCATAAAAATCTTAATATAAAAATTGTATTGACGTTTTAAAACAATCTTTTTAAGTGTGTGAGGCACGGGGACATACTGTATGCAATGAGTAAAATTGCTCAAATCATATCTTCTCAGATGAAACAAATTACTTGCTGATGCTGTGTTGTCACTGTTGCACAAGCACAATTAACAAAAAACTGAACACGTTCGTCAACAACGCTACCTTATAAGAATAAAATAAAATCATTGTTTCAAGAAATGGCTCATCTACACAGCACACTCCTCAGATTATGTTTAAATTGTTTCCTTATACGTTAATGTTTACAAATACAGTATAGCAATAAAGGGCACTTTCTCGAGTAATTAATCCTTCAATTTTGACTTTAAACTTTCGTGTCTGCAGGAATTCATGTTCTTTGGTTCTTTCGGTAATGTCACGTAGATAGAAAAAATAATACAATTAAAGACAACAATAAAGATTTATATTTTCTTTTTATAATTTTTTTCTATCTACGTGACTTTACTGAACGAACCAAATAATATAATTAATCCTTGTTTTGTTTTATATGTAAAAGTTTGAAATTTTGTGAATTATTTTGAGAGAATTTACAATTCGTAAATCTTTGCTAAATGTTCATACTTGCTCACTCTGGGTTTATGTATGTTTATAAAGTAAATGTTACTCAGTTGCGAAATTTAAAAGCATTTATCAAACACATTCCTGCAGAGGGAGCTGGTTGGAACGTTGGGTTGCTCGGTCAATGGCCAGGGTCAACGGCGGCGTGGTGTATTCCGCAAATATGCCCGACTGTGAGGGCGGGCACAAGCCGGCGTGAGTAGGTTAAACGTTGAGTTTTATCAGGGCACCACGGGGTGACCAGCCCCTCCCCACCCAACCCCACCCCTCCCACCCCCCACCCAGCCCCACCCTCCCCACCCCCCACCCAGCCCCTCCCCACCCTCCCCTCCCCACCCAGCCCCTCCCCACCCTCCCTTCTCCACCCAGCCCCACCCCTCCCATTTTATCTGGGTGTCCGGATACACGTGGACAGACATCCACAGACATACAAAATTAATCCCCCGCCTCCTGTGAATTAATCCCGGTTGGGCTTCCAGTCCACTACGTTTCCTACCAATAATGCCCACTAGGAGCGCATTTGTTATATATCCGGGTGTCCGGATACACGTGGACAGACATCCACAGACATACACAATCCCCTGCCTCCTGTGAATTAATCCCGGTTGGGCTTAAAGTCCACTACGTTTCCTACCAGTAATATTTGTTTAAATACAAATGGTACGGTTATCCCGGTTGGGCTTCCAGTCCACTACGTTTCCTACCAGTAATATTTGTTTAAATACAAATGGTACGGTTAATCACGAGATAAATCCAACATCAACAGGTTATGTAATGTTTAGGCAAATGATGATCACAGTAAGTAAATTCACTCTGCTTTAAAATAAGGTTACTTTCATGACTTAAATTTGGCTAATAAGCCGGACTTTACAAATTGGCCATTTTTTTACGTAATGGAATTAAACATTCCAGAATTATTGAAAATTGAGAATAAAATGCCAAATAAAACACTGGTAATGAAAAACTGAAGGAACATTATACATTTACATCAATCTTTGTTCTGCAAAACGTATTACTATAATAAGCCAAGAATGTGTGTCCCGTGCGTGACGTCACTCCACATGAGCCCCCCCCCCCCGTTAATATTCATGAGTGGGTGGATTTTACACTAACGCAGAGGAAGGTTGAGCTGATTTAAATAATTTATTACGCAAAATCGCTTCAAATATGTTTCTTTACAGAAAGTGACGGTAAAAAATAAATATACGCAGCACACTGCTACGTGACGTCACTGTAAAAAATCCCCCCCACACCCCCGGTCATTAATAATCATGAGCGGGTAAATTTTTACTCCCACAGAAGGTCGAGCGGAAATAAATATTTTTACGCAAATTCGCTTTCAATTTTACGTTTCTTTATTGAAAAAGTTAATCAAATAAATAATTATATGCAGTAACAAAGTGTTTTTGGTGTCTTTATTTATTTCTTCAGCACTTGAAACAAAAGGTAAGTCTAATTTTTGCTTCTAAATTATGATAAAATATATAAATTTTTACTACTATAATAACTACTATAATGAGCCAAGAATGTGTGTCCCGCGTGTGACGTCACTCCACATGAGGCCCCCCCCCCCTCATTAATATTAATGAGTGGGTGGATTTTTACACTAACGCAGAGGAAGGTCGACCTTAATGTCAGATTTACTAAAATATACGGGCAAAAAAGCTAGTTTTATGATGAGAATAGGTTTTCCCCTTTTTTCTGGCAACAAAACAGGTGGAAAGATGTTAAAACACCAAACTAAAACCTTTTCAAGGAATCATGTCTGCATTAACCACAATACTTGTGGTCAGAATGCAAAAAAAAACATTGATAATGTATAGTAGTCGTGTATGGAAACGGAGTCGTAGTGGGAAGCAGCACGTTTTATTTATATCTTTAACAACACTCACTAGGACTTAACATGAAGGGGTAATGGCCCCTTCCACCCACAACCTGTGGAGGTACAGCCTCCGGGCTATCTATCCTAGCCACTGACCTACTCCTATAGCCCTCCGGCTGGCTGGAGCTAAGGAGGCTGACCCACCGCTGGCACCGGTGGGTCTCTGACCACTGGCCCGTCCAGACCCGGCCCTCAGAAGGACGTCGGGCTGAGGGAACCTCAGGGTCCTAGCCTCTAAACCTCTGGCACCGCACTGAGCCCCGGCCCTTAGAAGGACGTCGGGGCTTGAGGTCCAGGGTCTCATCTCCAGGTGGCTCCTCGACTTCGGCTTGAGGCGAACCGAGCTCTGCTTTCAGTAGCCCGCCTTTTATACGTTTCCCCATGAGGGGTGGGGTTCTGAGGGATCACAGATCCCCCACAGCCCCCTCCTCTCAGGAGGGGTTCTGGCCACAAGTAGTCCAACCGATCTGTGTTTGTTTATCCCGCTTTCTGCCGAGGGGCAGGGTTCTGGGGGATCACACACACTCCACAGCCTCCACCCCTCAGGCGGGGTCTTGGACAGGGTTATCAATGACCCCGCTCTGGTAGGTACTGTGTAGCGTGTGTCTGTTTACAGAGTGACCACCACATCACCCCCCCCCCCCTGTATACCCCGCAGCCGTCCCGGCTGCCATGACAACAATCCTCAATTTTCACCAACAAAAACTGAACATGAACTCGTGTGCTTCCGTAACAACAACAACAACAAAGAAATAGTAGCAACCCCAATAATTTACCCCAACCCACCTGTACAAATACACACTATGAACAATATACATAAGAACCGAACCCGTCCACACGCATGTCCGACCCCCCCTTTCGCCCTGAATTTCACCCGTCGACGAACTCACCGGCGGACCGAAGAAGGGACAAGGTGAGTTATTTACCGACGCATCCACAGAAGGAGGAGGCGGACAGTGTGGGTAAGTGGCGACAGGGCCCTAAGAGAACCGGGGAAGTTTGGAGCGAGTCCTCGTAACGGGACCATCATAAGGGCCAGGAGTCCCCAGTGGGGGGCTGGGAGGGGCCGGGCGATGGACCTCCGGTTTTCCAGCAGAGGCGGATGCCGGCGTTCGTGGGTCACCGCCCTGTCGGACGGCCGGTGGAGCAGCATGGCGATCCATCGGCGTGAGCACCGTCGGTGAACTCACTCCTGTGGCAACCGGTGGAGCAGCAAAACGGCATGGTGCATAGCAAGGGTCAGGAGAACCAACCCCCAGCTCATCGGACACACCACGCGCACAGCCCCTGCGAGATGAACGTGAGGTGACAGTGAGTGGCGTGATGTAGGGTTTCAGGCATGACGGGTGAACAAACCATGAGCGCCACCCGCACGTAACTCGAACGCACTGGTCCCGAACCACCCGAACAATGTCCACCGGACCGCGCCAGGGTTTGAGCACTTTAGACGACGTCGCCAAGGGTACTTGGGGGCAGTGTAACCATGCCTTGTCCCCCACAGACCATGTGTGTGTGGATACGCGGCGGTTGTGCAGACGTTCATTCGCTTGTTGCCTCGCCCCGGAGTTTCCCTTGCGGCTTCCCGCGCCTCGACCAACTTCTGTATGTTGAACCGGATGTGGTCAGACAGTTTCGACCGTGACGCGGCTGGTTTGACCTGCATTTGCACGTTCATGGGGGGGTCAACATCCCTGCGGTACATCAAGTAGAAGGATGAATAACCCGTGGCTGCGTGAGGTGCCAACCAGTACGCGGCCAGAACCCCGGGCATGCGGAGGTCCCAGTCAAGCTGCGCCTCATCCACTTGATGGCACAACATAGAGGTGATCGTCCGGTGCAGACACTCGACCATACCATCGGTCTGCAGGTGGTAGGGGGAAGTGCGCACCTTCTGGGTACCTAACAGGTCGCAGACCTCTCGCAGAAGGACAGATGAAAAGTTATTTCCCTGGTCGGTCAACAGCCGTTCCGGGGCGCCCTTATCCAGGACATAGCCCTGGAGAAAGGCCTCCGCAACGGCTGTCGCCGACTGGTTGGGGAGGGGCCAGGCCATGGGCCAGCGGGTGAAATACTCGACCCCAACCAGTAGGTACTTATTACCCCGGGCCGTGACCGGAAAGGGTCCGAGAATGTCCAGCGCCACCAGTTCATTGACGCGGGACACTTGAATTGACTGAAGCGGCGGGCAGGCTGGCGTAGCTGGGCGCTTCCGCCGTGCACACTGTGCAGCTTTTTAGAAAGTCAGCGACATCGTAGGCCATTCCATTCCTGGCCAAAAGAAAGAAAGTCAGCGACATCGTAGGCCATTCCATTCCTGGCCAAAAGAAATCCAATTTCAGAGTGTCGAGCATCTTATGAATACCCAAATGTAAGAGCCGTTCGTGTGCGGCCCACACGGTCCTCCCCCGCAGAGCGGTAGGAACAACAACCCTGTAACGGCGAGAGCTGGCGTCCCATGACATGAGGAGACCATCTCGCAAAACAAATGTCCCAACACTTTCCCGCCCATTCGAGGTACTTGTACGTTCAGCACGGCGGCGAAGTCTGAGGAGGGAGACATCCTCCATCTGGAGACGTCCCCATTCGTCAAGAGGCAGCTCAAGCAATGAGTCACGGCCGACCAAATCGTGCTGGCCCTCGGAAGAAATGTCCTCCGAGCTGATAACCTCTGCTGCTGCAGCCAGGGGAGAGGTAGGCGCAGTTACAACGGCCAATTTACACCTCCCAGAGAGTGTAAAACACGCGCATCCTTCCCCCAGGGGAAGGCGCAACAGACCATCAGCGTTTCAATGCCGAGTGCCCTTACGGTAGATCACCGTGAATGCGTAGTCCTGTAGGACCTCCAGCCACCGTGACAACTGGCCGGATGGCTGGTCTATCTTTAGCGCGTATTGTAATGCTGCATGATCAGAATGAACGGTAAAGTGCCTACCGCACAGGTACAGCCGGTACTGTTGTACAAATAAAACAATAGCAAGTAGTTCGCGGCGAGTAACACAGTAGCGCTGCTCCGCCGGGGACAGCACCTTATTGCCATAGGCGACCACGTGCTCGACGCCGTTCACGGCCTGCGAGAGTACCCCGCCAATGCTCGTGTTACTGGCATCAGTGTCCAGAATGAAAGGCAAGGTAAAGTTAGGGTAACACAAGGGAGGAGCACTGACAAGGGCATCGTGAAGAGTATTGAACGCCCTGTCCTCGACCTCCCCCCACTGAAACTTAGCACCTTTAGCCATCAGCGCATGAAGGGGTTTGGCTATTGATGCCAAACCCTCGACGAACCGGCGGTAATAGGACGCGAACCCTATGAAGCTGCGGACCTCGCCCACAGACGTAGGTGTTGCCCATGTTCTGACGCAATCGTCTTTTCAGGGTCGGTGGCAATGCCCGTACGGCTGACAATGTGTCCGAGGTACCGCACCGATTCACGCAATAGAAAACACTTTTGGGGTTTAAATTTGAGGTTAGCAGCACGCATCTTGACAAACACAGCCCGCAACCTATCCAAGTGTTCCTCGAATGTACGACTGAAAACAATCACATTGTTATGATAGATGAGACATGAGTCCCACTGGAGCCCAGTGAGGACCAGCTCCATGAGTCTCTGGAATGTCGCTGGGGTCGAGTGCAAACCCATAGGCAACCGATTAAATTCAAAAAGACCTTGTGGCGTATAGAACGCGGTCTTAGGTTTGGACGCCTCGTCCAAGGGAGTTGCCAAAATCCAGACAAAAGATCCAAGGTGGAAAAGTACCGCGCCCCCGCCAAGGCATCTAGAGACTCGTCCATCCGAGGGAGTGGATATGCGTCTGCCAGCAAAAATGTTTTAAGTTTCCGAAAGTCAATGCAAAACCGCAAACTGCCATCATGTTTTTTGACAAGTACAATCGGGGCCCCCCAGGGGCTGATGGATGGAGAAATGATGTCCGCGGCCAGCATGTCATTGACGGCCAACCGGACATGTTCCTTCTCAGCCGGGCTCAACCGAAACAGATTCTGCCGAATGGGAGCCGAATCGCCTATATCAATGTGATGGTTTAGAAGGGTAGTGCGTCCGATATCGAATTTGTGTTTACTGAAAACATCGGAAAATTCACGGAGCAACACGCGTAATTGGGATTGCTGGGAATCGGAAAGTTCGCCAGGCGCAGAACAAAGGGAATCCATCCAACCGTCATCGAGGTCAGAATGCGTGTTGGACCGAGGCGCGTCATCCACATGGCCCACAACAAAGTCACCGTGGAGCGCTAGTGACGCGTGAGCAATCACGGCCCCCTGGGGCACGACCCTCGTTCGCAACCCCGTATTCAACACCTGGATGAAAGGTTGGCTCGTACTAGGTACGAGTGTCTGTGCGCCCACCAGCTCCAATCCCCGTACCGCAGTGTTGGATGGGGCCAGCAACATTCCATACGCCCCCCCCGGTTCGAGTGGCTTACGCAGCTGAAGCGGAACAAGCATTTGTGTGCCCGGCGGAATCCGAACTGTCTGGGACGCCATTGCACAGGCCATGCGCAACCGGGTGAGCGAGGGCAGAAACGACATACGGCGGCCCGATGGAAGCTCAATACAGCCCTTGTCGATCATGATTTTAATGGGCATTTTACAGAGGAAATCAATGCCCAACAAACATAGAACGGCAAGGGTATTAGAAACCAAAATGGGACCCGTCAATTTAATATCGCCAATACAAATTTGGGCATTAATTCGCAGCGAAACCAGGAACAGCAACAGGGGTCAGTGATCGAAACGTCTGGGGCAGCACATTGTAGATGAGGTCAGAAATAATGGTTGCCGATGCCCCCGTTCAACCAGTAACCGAAATTCAATCCCTGCAATGGCGCCGATGATAACAGAGGAACCCGTGGTCGCAGCGACGACCCTATGGGCCAACTCCGACCATTGACCCGGTTGGAGTGGCCGTTCAGGGTGTACAACATTCCGGTCCCGAACTTCCAACGTAACGCGATCGAACGACGTAACCGAGTGAGGAGTATGAGATGCGGGCAGGGACCGAATGCGTGGTGCATCGCAACTCGCCTGTGGCCCCTGTGAAGCTGCAGACGGGCGGGTAGACCGTGGCGGGTGGCCCGGAGCGCGTCGTTGAGAAGCCGGACAGCCAGATGACAGATGTCCTTGTTGTCCGCAGTTGTAGCACGTGACGCGGCCCCCGGTCCGCGGGGAAGCGTGTCTCCCCCGTCGTGACTCGCCCTGCCTTTTGGCGTCCTTTTGGCGTCCTCTGGTCTAACACCGTTTTGAGACGAGGCTCAAAAGAAAGCTGTCTCTGGTGTGGACCAATCAGTTTCAAAGACAATGCATATATTATCAGAGTATGTTTTTTTTGCATTCTGACCACAAGTATTGTGGTTAATGCAGACATGATTCCTTGTAAAAGGTTTCAGTTTGGTGTTTAAATATCTTAACACCTGTTTTGTTGCCAGAAAAAAAGGGAAAAACCTCTTATCATATTTTGCAATTGGCAAAATGTTGGATATCGAGCCTTTTCCAAAATTGATCTTAACAATAATATCTGCCGATATAAATATTTTTAAAAATTAATAATAAAGAAAAATAATGCATAAAACACACAAACCCAAAAACACGCAAACACAGATGGAAATCGTAAAAAGGCCATAAATGTATAGAATAACAAACTCCAAGAGAGGGCAGAGAGGTTATCTGCGAAATCTCCAGACTGCCACGGAAGGACGGTGAAAAAGGGGTATCTGTTTTCTCTCACTCAAAGGTTGGAGGGAGAAAGAAAGAGATCCTGTCCGTCTTTGTCTCTCCCCACAGCACGAGGAAAGAATGTAACACTCTAGTGAGGAAAGCTTGTTGTTACGAAGAGGATCGCCCCCCCCCCCCCCCAGGGGTGTGGCGCAGATGGCACACAAACACACACACGAACGCACAGACACACACTGACCACGCCCTCCCCCCCTCCACAAAGAGAGGGGAGAATTATTTTTGAATATAACGGCTGAGCATCTTTCAAAAAGTTCAGTCAAGACGGATCCACGGCTCAAGAAGTCGACAAGGCACGAGCAGTCGCAGCGAACGGCTGGCTCCAAGGAGCGCGAGCCTCACTGAGTAGCGAGGATCGCTGAGTCGCGATGTATCAACGAGCGTAGTTCAGAGCCGAAAGGCAAAGTATCACTCGAAACTTTAGTCCTACATCAAGTGTCAGCCATCCAGCAGCGGAAAAGCAGAGCGTCCAGCGCCAACAAACAAAAGAGTCAACGAACCAGCGGCCAAGCGTTGTGCCGACTCAGCTACTACAGCAGTGAAGAAAGCCTGCTGCTGCCAACGAACAGAAAGAGCGTGCAGCAGTCATCCAGCAGCGGAAAAGCTTGGCCAGCCGCCAACAACCTCAGCATCTCCACAGAGAGAGCGCGTGCAACGTGGCTCGACCAGCAGCGGAAAGAGCGCGGCCAGCGCCGCCAAGCAAGCGCTTGCCGGCGCAGCTCATCCAGCAGTGGAGAGAACCGCTGTCAGCGAACCAGCACGAGTGCATTCGCGCATCTTCAAGGAGAGGGAGCGCGCGCCACCAGCGCGCGCTACTTCGCGCTACCCGTGCGCCACCAGCGCTGAGGGCGTTCAAGCAGCACCAGGAGAGGGCAGCGGGCCAGCACTCAACACCCATCGTCGCGCCGACTCTTCCAGCCAGCGGTGGACAGAAACTGTGGCAGCCTGTTCGTATGCCCCACCCCCTCCCCCACACTCTCCCCCTCACAACACCACCGCTCCGCAACGAACAAGCAAACACATTTTTGGACACAAGAGATGCTAACCTCGGCGTCTGCTTTACGCAAAGAATTGAACCAGTGATAAAGGAGACACACGATACGCACATCGGGATAATCAAGAAGGGTTTGCCACTCCAAGGTGGTGCATTAAAAATCAATTGATAACGAAAAATACTGCTGTCATTGAGTTGCATTATAACCAATCGTCCTACTGGTTAACAACGTGACAAGGATTGCATTAAGGGTCGCATATGATCAATGACCAAGTGCCGTGTTGTGTAAGAATTCAAGTATACGAATTTGCTTATGATAGAGTTAAAGTTTTGGTAGAATAGTATGCATGTTTTAATCTCTCTCTCAACAACCGAGGTCGCGTGACGCGTCGGGAATTAACCACAGGTGTCGTTATCAAAGTGAAACAACGCAATCGTGATGGTTACCGTGTTAATGCTGTGTTGAAATTCCGAGATTGAGAGTTCTCATATTAACCAAAAATTAAAGTTTAGCTAGGAAATAAAATTGATTAAAGCAAAAGGGTTGTGTGTGATTCTTTCCGTGATTCTGCATAGAATTGTTCTGCGATTGAGATCTGAATCTTGGGGGACCTATCATAAGCACACCAACACACATAATCCATCACATAATCAATAAGCGTTAAATCTAGAATAATCGTATCCTTATTGATTATACGGAGTCAAATAACAGAGCCGAGTTGACTGTCTCATTCACGCTCACAACACCTACATCACTGCATACGATTAATTGCGTTATTTCAATTAATAACCAACCTTCATCACCAAGGCTGGACCTAATTATCATAACGACCTGCATTATCATAACCACACGCACTCGCATAAATCAATACGATTATCGCTCGAATTAGCATAATTTATGCACATAATTAAACTATTAACATAAATGAATTAGTGTAAAATCAAATTTTCATCACCTACATATACAACAAAAGGAGGTCCCATGATGTAGTTTTATTATGTTCAGGTGGTTATTGGAAATACAATTTAAGACAACATTTACTTGTGTCCAAATATTTTAACTAATTTCCCGAAACTCATTGCTGAGTCGGTCACCACACGGGTCTATCCAGCTCTCTCTGGGTTGGCGACTATAAAAAAGGTGCAGCCCTGCAATTGCTTGCTCACGGCACTACTGACGGAAGGGGTCTCCACTAGAGGAGGCTCTGGAGAACTCCTCTGGAGGGTTATTAATGGCCTACTCTTCCACACTGGCCAGACATCTTGGAGGAAATAACCACACTACCTCACCACACGTGAATCTGCAGCTGGGTGAACAGGCAAGGGATATTGTGAAATTTGCTGAGCTGGGGCTCAAACCGACGACCTCTCGTTTTTACAAGTCCATTGTACGAAACATAACGCCATGGCAGCACATGCAATGAACCAACATAGGTCACTATAGCTGTATCATTAGACCTCCTTTGCCAGTACCAAAATGTAATAATAGGGTTTTTCCCCATTTTAACTGCAGGTATTGTGGTAAATGCAGACATGAATCCTTGTAAAAAGGTTTCAGTTTTGTTGCCAGAAAAAAGGAGAAAAACCCTATTATTTCATTATATGTCACTATAGCTGGTTCAGTCTGCCTCTCTCCCGCCGTGATCATAACAAGAGAACAGGACTGTCAGGTACATCACTAGAAAGACATGACGTTGAACAAGGCTAGGTTAACTATATACCTGAATTAGCATTGTGGAATGTGCATGGAGGTGGTATTCTGCATGGAGGTGGTATTCTGTTTTACTTCCTGGAGTAATGCGCACGCAATGGTAAGTTTATGTTGTATTTAACAAAGTTATTTTTTTTTTATTATGAAAATGGTAACATAAAAAAATGATACCTATGCAAATGAATGGCACAGTCCTATTATGGCTTCATTTTATCAGCAGGAGGATTTTTATCAGCAGGAGGTGAGAATGTATTGAAATGAATTAACAAAATGGGCCATTTCAAGTAACACATGACAACTCTTGTCAACATATCCTTAGAATCTAGCAGCAGATTGCCTCTCATTTGGCTTAAATTACGCTTCTGTCATTTACAATGCTTATATAACTAGTATATGGCTTGTTTGATCTCAAGAGATTGGGCCAGTGCCATCCACTTGTGGGCTCCACTCTCAAGCCACCACTATGCAGCAGACGCACATAAAACAATACATTTCCTTATTCACACATACAAATGAAAGGACTTAGTGCAGTAAACTAAAATTCATATTGGCTTTACTGCAAACTATATCACAAATTATTTTGGAAAAAATCATTCTTCGGCATATTTTTACAATCTTATTGCACATCCACATTATGCAGTCCACACGCTTATAACTTAAATTGTCCATTCATAGCTAATGCATACCTATATTATGGCTTTAGGACAATATCTAATTGCTCACTCGATCATGTTACCATGGACTACCCAATTGTTGCCCTCAAAACAGTACAATGCCCTCTGCACGTGACACATTGTACTGTTTACTACTACTGACAGAAGCCCGCATTGCACAACCCAAAACATGAAGAACTTAGCCATAAAAACCGCACTCCACATTTTAGGGCATACACCATTGGGATATTGGAAAATTGCCATTGGAAGTGTTGGCATGTGAGAAGAAACAATCATCCAGAGAAACTCCATTTATAAAGAAAGCAATAACACTCAAGTAAATCTCTTTACATACAAGTTCTTAAATGCAATTTATTCAGTTACATGGCCACATTGCTGCCCGGCAGCTTTCAAAGTTTAACAAATACTGTATACGAGGTCCACTCAAGCAGCAAGCGCCGGAATGCTGGCGTGCAGCACGACTATGCTCTGCGAAACACGCCAACTAATTTTTGCTATTGTGTTTTTACACTTTACTTTGCGGGTGGAACAATTTCATTCTAAACAGCTTTATCGCTTGAATTTATAATGGTGAATTGGAAATGGCAAAACTAATCCAGGGACAAAGGTGGCTTTGCCACCTGTTACTTAAATGTTTAATTCCGTTTCCTGTTAAGTATTTAGGATCGAAGTTCTAAAGCAATGACAATCCATGGCAAGAAGTTTCGTGGTTGTGAACCCCGTTTAGGTATGAGTGCATTATTTGATCTTCCTCATACGTTCAGTACCATACAAAGCAAGTCAACTATATTTCAACTCATGTTTATTTATCGCTTACGCCTTTTACCCTATTACTAGCTTTACTACCCGGCTTCGCCCGGGACTTGGATTATCGTCTAGGATTAATTTCATATTCCCTTATATTTGACTGAAAAACCCTGAAAAAAATTGATGCTTGCAAGAAAGAAAAAAGCCGAAAGAAATCAATTTAACTAAATGGGATGTTTTTCACTCGAGGAAATTCAACCTTAACCCACTTCTACGTAAGGTCGATTTAGACAACTCGGGAAGGGTATGACGTTGCGAGCTGAAAATAGTCGCGTTCCCTTAGAAATTCCAGACAGCAGAAGCTGTGCAAATTTCATGACGTCAGAGGTCAGCGTTCGATAGTTTTTGCCGCTTCACACAAACAGATGTATTTTCTGCTTTTATATTTAAGAGCGAGCTGAAAATAGTCGCGTTGACTTAGTAAATCGAGACAGCGATGCCGCGCATTTGTGCGGGATACACAGCCTACTTGGAGGGATGGGGGGGGGGTGACGTCAGCAGGCACACTGCGTAACGCTACCGCATGCGGGTTACATCACAGATGTGACGTCACAGTTCACTTGCCGTGCAAAATATATCCATTATTGCGCCCCCCTCCCGCCTCGAAAAAATATAAAAGTCTATTTTTATACTTTTTGCATGGTGTACAGTCTGGAAACTACCCACATGCCAAATTTCAAGTTTGTTGCATGTCGGGAAGTATGCTAAACATTTCGAACAGACACACGTATTCACAAATTTCCCTTTTATATATATAGAATAATAATTAAAGTCAATATTCCATCTCTGTAAGCTCTTCATTGCCAGTCGGTGCCTTCTGTTGGCAATACGGAAAGATAGACGCTGGCTGGTTTTGCGTTTCCAAGGCACTTCCTACAAGATACGGCTGCCAAGCTAACTTATTACACACGTGGTAGAACACGAACTTTAATCTCACGAGTGCAATTCCCACTCACGGCCACCAACACCAGTGGCGACTATCTGGCTACCCACCTGGCCACCCACCCCTCGTGTGCCGTGCCGGCGTTCATCGGTACTCGTTAACAGCACTTGCTCCAAAAGTCTGTTAAGGCTATACGGGGGATCTCTGTCTTTGTGTGTCTGTGTGTGTGCCTACGTACGTGTGTCCGCGTGTGTGGCTTAGGGGCCGTCCATAAATGATGTCACGCACCTGGGGGGGGGGGGGGGTCAGACATTTGTGACGATGTGTGACAAGGGGGGGGGGGGGGTTGAGAAATGTGACGTCACATCACAATGCGCAACTTTAAATAAATATAGACAACACGTTCTACTTAATTAAATAGACGTTTTAATAAATGTTTTCTCCTACAACATCAGAGTGCAGCGCCACAGTAAATGACAATAGTTTAAACCGATTTGAAGCATGTTTTATTTTGGGGGGGAAGCATGTTTTATTTTTTGGGGGGGGGCAGAACTTTGTGACTTCATATTTGAGGGGGGTCTGACTTTTTGTGACGCCGTGTGACGACGGGGGGGGGGGTCAAAAATCGGCCAAAATCGCGTGACGTCATTTATGAACGGCCCCTTAGGAGGGTTCCACGGGCTATGAAAGGAGCGGCAAGCGATGTTGCTTCTATCTGCTTTAGAGTCTCCGTAAAGGGCTGAAATCATCATCAGGCCGTTTCTGCCGGGCAATGAAAGTGGAGGCCCCACATCACCATGAGAGCCACGTACCGGGATCCATTCATCCGCTGGTTGAGGCTGCCCCCTTGTGTGGTAACTGCTGGAAATTGGTTTCAGAAGTTGCTCAACTTGTCCACGGGTGCCTTTTGTTTTAGTTGCGAAGTAACTCTGTACCAAATTGATTCTGTCCGGAAACATTCTGAAAATCATTTTTTTTGGATAGTTTAACACTTAGGCTTTCTTGATCAAAATCCAAAATCACGTTTTTTTATGCTCCAACGTACCTGTGGATCAGTCAGAGGTGGGTCTCCAGTAGGCTTTTCATTGTCTTCATAAATATTTCAGAAAATACAATTGTTTTTTAAATAATTATTTAGATAATTAGAACAAATAAATCCATTAAGCAATAACTTCAACTTTACGAACCTTAGTACCCTTGCTTCGGAAAATCCTGGACGGTTTCCGTACTTTAAAAAAATCATAGATATTTGGTGTATCTGTAGTGACATATGACGTCACTACCGTGTTGGGTCTGCACACACATGACATCACTGCTATGTCGGGTCGGTACGAATGACGTCACTGCCGGGTCGGGCAGTGTGGAGGCTGTTGACGAGTGTCACGGGGATCGTGTCAGGCCGTGGCACTCTGAATTAACCTGACCGGGACACGTGACCGGATCAAGGTGGGGGCCAGGGGCCCAAGAAGGACCTTGGGGGTCACGTGGTCGGGGAGCAGAGCCTTTTCGGGGGTTCGAGAAGCTGGGCGTGGCCTGGGTGTGGCCGGTCACGCCGAGGCGCATATAAGCGGCCTCCGCACGCAGAGCGGGGCTGTTCGTGTCCGGTATGAAGACGCCTCATGAAGACAGAAGCCTCAAGTCGTCGTGGCCAAGCAGAAGTCCTCCTGGCTTGGCCACGTTGAGTAGTACCCGAGTGTTCGAATGTTAGCAAGATTAGGACGGCGGTCACCACCTTATATATAGTGTGTGTTACAGTTGTATTGCAGTTGTGTTAAATAGTGTTGCCTCCATACGAGTGTGTGTGTGCCTCTGTCGAACCATTACATGTCTGTTACTCTACACTTCTACTGGAAATTATTCAAGCTCAGCCTAGTGTGCAGAATAATCCAAACAAATTAAGGAAAGCTTTTAAAACATTGAAGCACATGTAAGCTGTGCGCAAATGGGCATTTAAATTACACGAATGTCATTAAAATAAATCTACCACTTCCACGGTAAATCTGATGGCTGGGTGTATGGAATTGATGTGGTCGAAAAAGATGGCAAGCTACCTTTTTTGGATGTCCTAATAAAAAAGAGACCTGATGGTTCAATGAGCCACTCTGTCTACAGGAAAGCTACCCATACGGATGCTTATCTGAAACCGGATTCCCACCACCATCCATCACAGAATAATTCTCTCATCAAGACTCTGTACCATAGAGCCCAATGCATATCCGACCAGGAACACATAGGCAGTAAACTCAAGCACGTACACCAAGCTCTTAAGGCTAATGGTTACTCCGACAATACAATCCGCAAAGCTATCACTCAAACCATGAAGAAGGACCCTCTTGAGGAGCTTTTCAAAACCATCACTTTACCCTACATTGCGGGGATCACAAAAAAGAACTCCAAAATCTTGAATAAACACAAGATCCAGGTCCGTTTCAACACATTACATAAAATCCTTGATCTGGTTCCGTCTGTAAAAGATGTGATTCCGGACATACAGTACCCTGGTGTCTACAAACTAAGTTGCCTCTGTGGTAGTAGTTACATTGGAGAAATCAAACGCCATGTCTCAGACCGCATTCGTGAACACAAAGCAGACCTTAAACACGGTAGGACCAACACCTCGGCCATGGCAGATCATTGTTATAATTCAGTAGGCTCACATGACATTGACTTTTCCAAGACAGAGGTTCTTTGTAAGCCATCTGGCTACCATGAGAGATTCGTTCATGAGGCTATCCACATATACAAGCACAGAGACAATTTCAACCGAGAAGATGGATTCTGGCTTAGCAATCATTGGAAAGATTTGATTAACCATTTGAGGTCTTAATTGATTGTTCACGCTTACAGTGGCTTTCAGACAGCATACATAAATTTTTCGTCTCCCCCCTCCTCTTTTCAGAACATAGATGGACTAGTCCTTCTAAATAAACTGCCAAATTGCTGCGCGTGGCGCTGACGTTTTTAATAAATAAATACACCGTTTTAAAATAAATAAATTAATGCAAACCGACACACCTGATGACGACCGTTTGTGTTATGGTCGAAACGTCGTGAGAATTTTTATTGTGTTTTTTATATATATTTTGTTATTTTATTGTTTCCCTTCAACGTGACTTTACCGAAAGAGCTAAGAATATGAATTACTGCAGTCACGAAAGCTTTAAATCAGGTTTGTTTCTGCCTCCGTTTTATGATGTTTCGAAAATGACACATTGCATTATCATTAAAAAGATTGCTCACTCGGTTGGCTACTGCCTTATCTGGATGATATTTTTAACTGAGCCTCTCATACGGTAAAACCTTTGTCTGGGCAAGCGTCATGCACGCTGGCCATACGCGTCTCAGCCGTGTACAGGTTCTTTCAAGTCGCAATTGCCCCGTTCGACCTCCGAATTTTGTCTGGTTTCCCGGGGAAAAAAATGTTCAGAAATATCATTCGAACACCGATTTGTTCGAGTTCTGGTACGTTCGATCTCCGATGTTCTACTGTACTGCCGAGGAAGCATAAGCTGCGATGAGTCAGAAACGTACTGAGAATGTCAGACGATCGCATTCCAAAGGAGCTCATAACTTTTGATTTAAAGCTTTCGTGACTGCAGTAATTCATATTCTTAGCTCTTTCGGTAAAGTCACGTTGAAGGGAAATAATAAAATAATATATATATAAAAAACAATAAAAATTCTCACGACGTTTCGACCATAACACAAACGGTCATCATGTTTCTTGCCGTTGGTTTTTCACACCTGATGATGACCGTTTGTGTTATGGTCGAAACGTCGTGAGAATTTTTATTGTTTTATATATATTTTATTATTTTATTGTTTCCCTTCAACGTGACTTTACCGAAAGAGCTAAGGATATGAGCTCATAACTGGCGAACTCTACCAAGGTAGCTGTTCAAAAGGTTGGCTGGCCCCTTCTTTATTGGAAAGACACCCTACAAAAACACACACACACACGCACACGCTATTGCACCGTGGTTTCCCTGTCCCTGTTTGGCAGGAAGCAATGCAGCAGAAGAGAAGCAGTGCACTCGGGGCTCGGACGCCTGGATCGGGATGCAACTTAAACTTATATTATTATTTTTTTAAGAGGCGCCACTGTGGAGAGATGTTTCTTCCTCGTCTGGTATGCAGGGAGGTCTTGGGGTTCGATCCAGACCCGGACGCCTGCTGTATTGTTTGGAGTTTGCGTGTTCTCCCTGTGGTTGCGTAGATTTTTTCACCGGGTCCTCCGGTTTTCCCCTCCACATTTAGAAACGGGCATTGAGATTATGTAGACGAGATAAATGCACCTCATGGCGGGACCCCGAGGTCCCGAATAAACGGAAGTCAAAATCGTAATTAATTCATTTATTTTCGGCGATTCCGTCCCACCGCGGACATAAACGCCGCGACCCACCTGGCGCGGATCATTCTGACGTCATGTCCAAGGGGCCGTCCATAAATGACGTCACGCCATTTAGGACGATTTTTCACCCCCCCCCGCCTGCGTCACACGGCGTCACAAAAAGTCAGACCCCCCCCCCCTCAAATATGACGTTACAAAGCTCTGCCCCCCCCCAAAAAAAGTAATGCTTCAAATCGCTTTAAACTATTGTCATTGTAGTGCGTATTTAATGTGGCGCTGCACTCTGATGTTGTAGGAGAAAACATTAAAAAGTCTTCTTTGGTTCTTTCGGTGAAGTCAGTTAGAATGAGAATAAAATAATAAATTGATAAAATAAAATAACACAATAATATTCTCACGACGTTTGATATCATTGCCCATGTCGACGTTGCACTCAAGGGCTTGAGTCACATCTCTGCAGACGTAGCAAGATCTGAAATCGCTGCAACCCTCAAAAACGCTAAGTTGCCACCTAGCAACATCAGCAAAGACAAACGTTTTGAATTATCTCAATTAAAAAAGAGGGATGATATTGTCGTTCTCTCAGCCGACAAAGGCAATGCCACTGTCATCATGAACAAAACAGAATATAACAACAAAATTCAAGAACTACTCAACGATGGCAGCTATACAAAAATAAAAAGAGATCCCACCAACAGCCTGGTCACCAAAACGAACAAAATTATCTCTGATTCAACAGCATTAATTGATGAGAACAAACAGTTCTTGTTGAAACCCTCTGCTGCCAGACCACCAAGATTATATGGCCTTCCAAAGATACACAAAGAAGATACACCCCTTCGTCCCATCGTCTCTACTATCAGCTCCCCCACCTACAAACTGGCACGTTTTCTGGCTGATATACTGCGACCTTTCACTGGAAAAACCACCTCTGCGGTACTAAATTCTACTCACCTGGTATCGACAATCAAAGACATTTCCCTGTCCCCAAACGACCTGCTTGTCAGTTTTGATGTGGTGTCCTTGTTCACCAAAGTCCCGGTACCTGACACCATCGCTATCATTGAAGACCTGGTTCATCAAGGACTGCATACTGATGTACCCCCCCTGGTGAGACATTGCTTAACCAACACATACTTCACCTGGAATGGAACTTTCTACAAACAAACTGAGGGCACCCCAATGGGCTCCCCCCTATCTCCGGTTGTAGCCAACGTATTCATGGAAAAATTTGAAACTGACACCATCCAGACTGCCACTCTACGCCCGACCTTATGGAAGAGGTACGTTGATGACACCTTTGTCATCTGGCCACATGGCCAGCCTGCTCTAGACCAATTCCGCGACCACATCAATTCCATACACCCAGCCATCAGATTTACCATGGAGGTCGAAAAAGATGGCAAACTACCCTTTCTGGATGTCTTAATTAAAAGGAGACATGATGGTTCAATGAGCCACTCTGTCTACAGGAAAGCTACCCATACAGATGCTTACTTGAAACCGGATTCCCACCACCATCCATCCCAGAAGAACTGCCTCATCAAGACTCTATACCATAGAGCCCAATGCATTTCCGACCAGGAACACATTACCAGTGAACTCAAGCACGTACACCAGGCTCTCAGGGCTAATGGCTACTCCGACTACACAATCCGCAAAGCCATCACTCCAGTCATGAAGAAGGATCCTCTTGTGGAGCCACTCAAAACCATCACCTTACCCTACATTGCAGGGGTCACTAAAAATATCTCCAAAATCCTGAATAAACACAAGATCCAGGTCCGATTCAACACAGTACACAAAATCCGTGATTTAGTTCCATCTGTAAAAGATGCTCTTCCAGACATACAGTACCCGGGCGTTTACAAACTAAAGTGCCTCTGTGGTAGTAGCTACATTGGAGAAACCAAAAGACATATCTCGGACCGCATCCGCGAACATAAAGCAGACTTGAAACACGGTAAGACGAACTCCTCTGCCGTGGCAGATCACTGTTACAATTCAGTGGGCTCACATGACATTGACTTCTCCAAGACGGAGGTTCTTTGCAAACCAACTGGCTACCATGAGAGATTCGTTCATGAGGCCATTCACATATACAAGCACAGAGACAATTTCAACCGAGAAGATGGATTCAGGCTTAGTAACCACTGGAAAGATGTGTTAAATCATTTCTGTTCTTAATTAATTGTAATTTTACGATGACCTTCAGACCGCAGCTCTTTCGCCAGCATTGCCTCTTAATACCTCTCACACCACGGTTAATGGTATGGTTTACAACATGGAGTATACTAGGGCTTCGCAGCTGTCTCTCTCCCCCTCCTCTGTTCCGACCATGGACGAACTCGTCCGTCTGAACGGGGCCCGTAGCTATCCGTGGTAAGGAAATTTGAGGGTAAGAATCCACCCATTTTTTCGCCATATAGCATTGTGATATATAACGACTTATGGTTGGTAGCTTAGCTGATTGGAGAATATAGAGTTTATTGATAACATGAAGGTAATTTATATTTTAGTTTTTATTGGTTCACTATATAGTACTGTGAATAGCTCAGATATGTAGTCATTTCTGTGACCAGTCACCAGCAAATCACCCAGTTATTTCAATGCTAAATTCGCCTAGTTATTTCAATGCTAAATTCTCCTGTTTTGATTTGTACTAAGTGCCTCGGTGAATGTGTATGCTCTGACTTCAACGTAACTATTTCTGTAGCAGTTACAAGCGAATGCCTTAATTTAGCTATTTCAATGCTAAATTCTATGCTAATTCCTTTTAACAATGGGTGCCTCTGCGGAGGTGTATGCTTTAACTTTTAACATAGCTATTTCTGTGACCAGTCACAAGCTAATCATTCAGCCTTTTCAATGCTAAATTTTATGCTAATTCCTTCGTCAAGGCTCTTTGTTCCTCTCACACAGCTTAAAAGCCGTGATCTGAACGTGGCTTTCTCACTCCAGCGCTGTCCTACCAGACAGTCTCGCTCCCTTCACCTGATGAAGGCCGCTTGTGTTGTGGCCGAAACGTCGTGAGAATATTATTGTGTTATTTTATTTTATCAATTTATTATTTTATTCTCATTCTACGTGACTTTACCGAAAGAACCAAAGAAGATGAATCATTGCAGTCACGAAAGCTTTAAATCGAAAATTAAAAAGTCTATTTAATTAAGTAGAACGTGTTGTCTATATTTAAAGCTGCGCATTTTGATGTGACGTCACATTTCTCACCCCCCCCCTCGTCACACATCGTCACAAATGTCTGACCCCCCAACCCCCCCGAGGTGCGTGACGTCATTTATGGACGGCCCCCAAGCTTAAGCAGCGAGGACGAATGCGCAGAAGAAACCAAAATTTTAAACTTTTATTAGCGCATCGTGTAGCGCTCGTGGCTTATGGGACCCCGGGGTTCCGCCATAAGGTTCATATTTAATGTCCAAATGAAAAAGCTACTTTGTTTAGCTATCATTTGTGGCCAGGTCGCTTCTGAAAAACAAGTGAATACCTCAGTGGGCTTTGACCGGTAGGATGGGGATGGTTTAGTTTGATTTTGTATGCGTTTGGGTGATTTGTTTACCTTCAACCTTGCACTGCTATCGTGTTTTTGTACTTTCGAGGAGTGAATCATGCAGCCAGGCTATGGCTCTAGGGTTTGGTTGTTACATGTTGTTTATGTCGTTTATTGTGAAAATTCGGTCACAGTTCCTATGATCACTGTTACATTGCTTTTATGGCTTTATTTTGGTGATTTAGAAAAGTTTTTTTGGTTTGGCCATGTTTGTTGTAGTACGGAGTTAGACTGATGGCCTTAATTTAAGTTGTCTTGTGGTTGTTGTTTGACTTGCGTCCCACTGGGATTTTTGCACACAGCGTTGGTGTACGGTGATTTTTATGCAATATTTTGCTGTCTTTTCTTGGATTTTCTGTTTGCACAAAGTCACATAATCACTTTAAGATGTTTTCTTGTTCGTGTTTTTGTTGCGGTTGCACTCGATTCAAGAGCCGAATGGCCCACAGGGCTATATAGCGCACCAAATAAATTAAACTTAAACTGAAAACTGTTGTAACGTTCTTACCCGCCCCTACTGGACATCTGTGAAAAAAGAGCTTTATAGCTCATCGGATTCCTCCAGTATAAATAAATATTATAATTCTTTAAAAAAAAACAATAACATCGAGAGGTTTAAAAAGGTAAACATTGTCGTGATCTGCACGATGCCTAAAGCCTATTATTGGTCTTGCAATTGCTTACATCTAGAGGTAAAACCTCCGTGCTGCCAACAGGTCCCATCCGGAGGCACAAAAAAACCTTTGTTCTGACAAGCGCTCGTAATTGGAGGTTAAAAACCTCTGGTCTGGTAAGGCGTGCTGGACGCGCTCGGCACCACGTTGCGCACCACTCCAGAGGCATGGCGGCGAACACGGTGAGTGCTGTAACGTTACTCCGTGGTTCTGTCGGTAAAGTCACGTAGGTCGCTTGTGTTGCGATCGAAACCGTCGTGATTTATTTTATGCCTGCGTGACTTCACCGAAAGAACCAAAGAGTATGGATCCCTGCAGTCACGGAAACTTAAAATCTAGATTGCTGTAACGTTACTCTTGTTGTTCGGCCCCCATTTTTTTGCGCTAATGTTGAATTTTCTTCGCCGTGTGTGTGTTTTGTTTAATTTGGTCGCCTCCGCAGGTAAAACATTCTTTACAAGCAACGCTTTAAATTGGCCCTGTCCGATAATGTTGCGCGCTTGCGTGGTGCGGAGCGGTCTCAAGGAGGACCGGGGCGCGCTGTGTTTGATACTGTATACTGTACTCGCACACGTGTGTTCAGCTGGAACTGCGGACACGCATGTGCGGAGGACTCGGGGCGTTTATTTAGTTCGTGTTAGTTATTAATTGATGGTTAGAGGTGGCGGTAGCAGCAGTCCACGTGCAGTCAATCCACTGTGAAATGAGGGCCTCCACGCCCCGTTGCAGGCAGTGTGAAGGCTGATTTTAACCATACTTCACCGCTCCGGTCAGTGCGGGTTGTTGACGGTGGAGTTTGGGGATGGGGTGGGGGGGTACAATACAATAATGATTTTGTGCCACACTGCTCTTCACTTATCCCGCACCTCCCATAAGCATGGTTGGTTGCGTACGGTGCGAAAGAAGTTATACATATATACCCACAACGCCTACTGCACATGTGTTACGCATGCTGGCCGCCCATCCACACTGCTCAGGCCCAAAGCTGCTTGGTTTCCGAGTTGTGACGATAACCGGGCCAATTCTGTGTGACGTGTGGTCAAAGGCTCGTCTAGCGCAGGGCTGTAAATTGTTTGGGTTGTGTTCTTACTGCATTGAAGACATGGGGCCAATGAGAAGTCTAGTTCACTAACGTTACCGACTAGTCCTATATTGAAACATGAGATTTCCCAGTTAAACACGCCAAAGTTTGCGTGTGGTTGGAACCGTTCGACCAGCGTTACCCCAACGTTGAATCTGTGTGTGTGTATATGGGTTGTTATTATGCAGTCTGTGATGAACGTGTGCAATTTTCATTTTTGTGTCCAGGCATATCCAGACAAGGACGTCAAGGAGGCGTTAAGCCTCTTGAAGTCGCTGAAGGAGCAGGTAAATGATTGTAAAGAGCACTAGAGAGTGTCCAACAATTATCAAGACTGCTGCAATCACAGCAGCTTACATCACGAGAAGCCCACTGAGATCGAATGTTTCATTTACAGGGGAAACCAGAGTTGTTATAATGTTAGTGGGCTTCTTTGTGGGCAGCAGAGGTCAGTGCAGAAAAATAATTTGTTGTACGGTACAATCCATCCACGTGTGCGTGCGCCCTGCCTTCAGGTCCAGCTTCACTTGTTTGGTTTTATATTTCGATTTAAAGCTTTCGTGACTGCAGGGATTCATATTCTTGGTTCTTTCGGTAAAGTCACGTAGAAGGAAAATAAAATAATACAAATAAAACAATAAAACAACATTTTGTTTTATTTGTATTGTTTGGTTTTGTTGTTTTGCTTTTGTCGTTTTGGTGAGCCAGGTCACTCTTGCAAGTAAGACTCTTAATCATGGTCTCTTGAATTCTCAACCTGGATAAATAAAATGAACTTTACTTGAACCCGCACGACCCACGTGGCATGGGGAGGCCCTCACCCCGCAGTAGATTGACAAAACTTGTTGCACATTACATTTGTACTTTAGTTATGTTAATGGTTTGGAAGCTGTAATTCCACATTCTGTTCACGGTTAGACATCTTGATATGTGGTAAAAGCGAAGATGACCACAATTATCAAGTGTATTAAGGTTATTCTTAATTGATGTTGGTGAGATTGCATAAGCAAAATGTGTGGCATACACTCTCCACGTGACGCAGCCAGTTAATACAGTTGTCATGTGAACAAACCTTCCAGTGTATTACCGCTTCAGCACACCGATATTTTGGAGAGGCATCCACAACATTTGGGTACCCAATTGCTAAATGTGAAGGCGGGTGTATAATATTTCAATGATGCGATCTGACCAAAAAATAAATTGGAAATCATTGTTTGCAAAAGCCTACGTGTTACATTTATTAATAGTGTGCACTTTAGAATTGTTATTCTAATCCGTGATGCTCTTAATTTCAGGTGACCAGTGTTACATCGCACATTCAAGGGCTTCGGAATAAATGCACGAGTGAAGATTTTGACATGTCCAAGGTACGTTACTGCCAGGCATTTTTACTTTACTGTTGTCTTGTTGTTTCTTTCAACGCTTGTGAACGTGCTTGGGATATATTGCCATTGTTGCTAACCCAAAACGAACTTCAAAAAGTCACAAAGGTCACGAGATGGACCTAAAGTCAATAATGCCTGACGATTTAACAAATATTACACAGTTAACTGTTACAGGATCGGCAATATTTAACTGGAATTGCCCCTAAATCTGCATTATTTACTTGTCCCAGAAAGTAAGTTGATTTCTCACTGAAGTTACCTGGACAAAAAAATGTTAGTCGGGAACCTCAAAGAGTCACTCTTGCTAGAGAATTGCTGATTTGGCAACACTGATCTTGGTTGACACTTGCCTGTGAATCCACATACAGGGGCTGAGTTTATTGGACGTTAAGAACCAGATGCTGCTCACCTACCTGATGGACCTGACTTTTGTGATGCTTAAAAAAGTGGAAGGACAGACGTTGGTAAATGAGCCGGCGATCTTCCGCTTGGTGGAAGTAAGAACTGTAAGTAATTGTTTATTTGTTGCATTACTTCGAGCCATGCCTTGTGATTATTAATGGTAATCTCGGTATATACTGATGCATCTCAAAACATTTTATGAACACTATAGAATTGTATGTATAAGAATGGAAAATTGTATGGTGTACATCATCATCATCTTAGTTTGTTCTTACCCCACACCTCCGATTAGCATGGTTGGATACATTTGGTGTGAGAAGTTCAACATACATACATTTGTGTAACCCATGCAACCACTGGAGATTACTACGTATATCATATTTATTAACCATAGTGGCAAAAAGCAGGTATTCTTGAAGCTTGACAATTCCGAATCCTGACAATTGATTGAATATCGAGGGTGCGGAGATGAATCATTACATGCCCAGTGACTGTAACAACACTTGCGTAAAGAACATGATTGTATGTACCGTACGGAGCCAACCGTGCTAATTGGAGGTGTCAGCAATGTTTACCTCCATCCTGAAGCAATGACCAATGGTAAATTCCAAAGGCTTGTTTCAAGAGTAGGACGTTTTCCCTGTAGGTGCTGGAGAAGATGCGTCCTGTAGAACAGAAGCTACGCTACCAGATTGACAAGCTGGTGAAGACCACACTCACTGGCAGCATGGGTAAGCTTGGGCAGTTTTTTTGCTTTGAACTTCACAAAATGAAACCACCGTGTGTGTTTATGTACATAGTTTCATAATAATAATCATCATCCCTTAATCATGGGGTAAACATTTTTATGATCTGCACGATGCCTACCACTAATGTCCTTGACACTCCATCATCCTTCTGCTCCTTGGCTGACTTCCCGTCGACTGGGCCCTGCTACATGCTTTTGGAAAGTCCCCCTTGTCTTTCTATCGACTCGTTCAAACCGTTATTGCAGCTTCTCTCGCTTTGTTTATGCCAGTAAGTTATATGCATTATAAAGAGCATGGTGTGTTCAGTGGGGTTGAAGAAAATCTGTGCTTTTAAAGTAAGACACTCCTGGGCTGTTTGCCGGTTGCTGTTGACATGAGAATGTAGCTTTTGTGAATGAGAAACGAGACTTTGAAATGACGGTCAGGTGCCACGTTGATGACGCCGCCACATTGGTGTATTAAGACGTGTGACATTTATAGCACTATAACGGGGAGTGCCTTACCATCGAAGCTTTAACCAGGGATGATTTGCACATCTGTAAGAAAAGAGCTAATTGTTTATATGCTTAGCTCTTTCGGTAAAGTCACGTTGAAGGGAAACAATAAAATAATAAAATATATATAAAACAATAAAAATTCTCACGACGTTTCGACCATAACACAAACGGTCGTCATCAGGTGTTATGGTCGAAACGTCGTGAGAATTTTTATTGTTTTATATATATTTTATTATTTTATTGTTTCCCTTCAACGTGACTTTACCGAAAGAGCTAAGAATATGAATTACTGCAGTCACGAAAGCTTTAAATCAAAAGCTAATTGTTTGTTGGTTGGCAGTCATATACAATTCCGTATTTGTATATAAGCATTTAGTGTCGTTTATTTTATGCCATGCGAGGCTTTTTTGGTGGCATTTTCAACTTCGCTATCCTCCAAGTTGTCGTGTTATATGTATTTGCACATTGTTCTACTTTTTTGTAGGAGAGAATAACCCACTGAGGTTCAAGCCTAACCCTGACAACATGGTTAGCAAGGTAAGCACGAAACAGCCTTCTATTCTGCATTTTAAGACCTTGTGCTGTAATGCTTTGCAGATTGCATATTTCTGAGTGAATTCTCACTTTCAAGGATTTAAGTAAAGTAACTGTGGAGCTGATAAGGTCAGTAGGAACCATGAGGTATGTGGTGGCTATGTGCGAATTTCGCATAATCACGAGTTCCTAAATGTTTACTTAGTCCCTATTCGTATTCGTGACCTACCGGACTCCAGTATTTGCGAGTGAACGTAGTACCAGACCACCGACACCGGGGAGGTGCGTGCAGAATTTTACATTTAGATGACAGTGAAAAAAGTATATTTCTGCATTATACTTGATACGTACTTGCAGTCGACTCATACATTTTGGTATAAAAGAGTTTACTGAGTCACCCTCCTGAATTTCTGAGCATCACCACCACCTCCATTATCAAATCATCACCAGTAAATGTAATTAAAAAAACACATTGGTCTTTATATAGTATGTATTGTGGTCATTGTTATTAAACATTTACAATTCCCCCCCATGTTCACTTGTACCAGGAATGTAACCCCATTTTTTCCATTGGAACAAAGTTTCTGCATTTGCGATTTCTGAATTCCTGATTGTTTTCAAGAATCTAACCCTCGTGGATAGAGAGGGTTTACTGTACATTGACTGATGAGGGTGATATGGAAAAAAAGGTATGATAGGATTGAGGTAAAGACATATCACATACCCTTCCTCCCTTTTCCCCCGTTCTGTTGGGTATGCGCTTTGTGACAGCTGGGTGATGAGAATGATGAAGACGGTGAAGAAGACGATAAGACAACGAAGGAAGATGAGAAGAAACAAAATAGATATGTCCCTCCGCACATTGCAGCAATGCCCTACAGTAAGATATTGATACCTGCTCATTGTGTTTCCCGCACTTCCGATTAGCGCGGTTGGCTACGCACGGTTCTAAAGAAGTTCAACATACACGCACAGGAGGGACTCGTGCGTCATCTTATCTTAATGAGGTTTATATAGCGCCTTTACCAAGGTGCTTTACAGCAATTGTAAATTTTGACTTAAAACTTTCGTGACGAGCAGGAATTCATATTCTTTGGTTCTTTCGGTAAAGTCACGTAGATAGAATAATAATAAAAAATAAAGTTAATAAATAAAACAAAAAAACACTAATGTAGACTGTAGCCTGCTTCTAAATCAGAGTGATTGGCAGTCTATAATGTAGACTTTAGCCTGGTTATTAAGTTTGGTGAGTGTACTGACAGTCTATAATGTAGACTGTAGCCTGGTTCTAACCTGAATAAAATCAAAATCAAGTAAAACAAAACCACGACGTTCCGATCGCAACACAAGCGGTCGTCATCAGGAAAAGGGGGGGGGGGGGTTAGCCTCTAAAGGCAAACTGTTTATAAAGATTTAGAGATGAGCGTAGCCCAAGTGTGTGTTTTTTTAATATTAACTTTGTGTTATGTTTCTATCTACGTGACTTTACCGAAAGAACCAAAGAATATTAGAATTATAAAATTGTACATTGCATGATAGTAATTTTAAATGAAGAATTGGGTTATTGGACGTGGTTTTGTAGTTTTGATTCAGTAAAACGAGGGATTGATACGAAGGTTTGGGTTAGGCCTGGTCGTAGTTGGCGGGTGACAATACTGGGGGGCAGAAAAGTATTTGGCGTTTGGGCCATTGAGGCGTAAACATTTCCCTGATGTCTTCTTGCGGTGGTCTTTCCACATCTGCCCTTTCATCGTTGCTTTAATATTACTATGTTTAATCCTCTGGTTAGCGTCGTCTGGCTTCTGAATCGGTTCGGTTGAGCCTGGGGTATGTATGTGCTGCTAGTTCAGTGTTTCCTCCACTCCAGTCCTTGCAACTCCCCAAGCATTACTACAGTTGTCCGTGATTACCAAGTGCATGCAGTGGACCGTTGGGGGCGTTACGAGGAATGGAGTTGGGACACATTATGGTTGGCCATCACATGCCTCTGTCAGTGATTGTGTTTTATAATGCTACAACCATACCTCAAGATATTGGCAATCTTGGACTCAAACTATGAACTCAATAACTGCTCAACTGATGCCATTGTTTACTCATGATCAACACGATGAGCAACCATCGCTCAAACCCCTTTGCACATGGCGTCCTTGAGATCCCGGGTGTGTTTTTACTTGACAAAACAAGGTTTCCATATGGCCGTAGATGGGTCTGTCCGTCTATCCGTTCATGCTCATGTGTGTGTTTCTTTGCATCCGCAGACCAGGATGACACGGAGGCGGACCGGCAGCGGAAGCGCTTGGTGGACGCGCGGCGGCGTGCGCTGAGCAGCTCTGTGATTCGTGAGCTGCACGAGGAGTACTCGGAGGCGCCTGAGGAGATCCGCGACGGATACAACATGCACCGCATGCGCCACAGCCGTGAGGACCAGCACAGGTGACCGGAGCCCCATTGGGGGTTGTTGCTCAGATTTATTTGACTATACATTTCCACGTGATAAGCCACTTCTTAGCACTTTGATTTGTGGCAAGGTCGCGTATGAAAATGTTATTTCGCTCAGTGGCCGTTACCTGGTAATTTTTTACTTTTTTAAAGAGTACATTTTTTAATATGAATGCATGTGTACAGACATTTTTTTCCCATCTTCTGTTGGATAAAGGCATCCCGATGCTGGGTGAGTCATGAGGGTTATTAACATTATTCCACTTTGGTGGTCATTGAGGGTCTGTGAAGGTGGGGAACATAGAAGAACAATACAGCTGTGGATTCTGCCGCATTGCCTCCTGCTTCCCATCACGTAGCCATGCAGGCCTATGATAAACTGTTTGTCATTAGTGGTCACCTGTCCACGCACTACCTAGACTCAAACCTGCTTTGCGTAGCTGCTGCAATTTGAGATTAGATGAAGGTGGGTGCACTTTGTTGTACTCGGCTGTAGGGAGCAGCATTAGGTTGCCAAACGGACAGAAATTGAGTGTTATATGCACTCATTGGCTTGTGGCCAGATCTACTGCATTATATTATTTCTGCTTGCTGTGCTTATTTGAGTGTATGCTTTCATTTTCTTATATCAAAAGGGAAGTGAAAGCTAAAGTACACCTATATGCAGAGTTGTTTTGAGAGTTTGCAGGGATTTTAGTTGTTTTGGGCCTTGTTTTCATTGGGCTTCCTCTTCAGGCCCTGTTCTTTTCTCCTCAGGCCCTGCCCCCTCTTTAAGCCACACTCCCTTTCTCATAGGAACCTGAACCATCAACAGCTGCCGGTACACTGCAATAAATATGCTTGAGTGCATTATATTCAGATAAACAACAACAAAAAAACTCGAATTAATTGCATGGGCATGAGATGCTCAGGGTTATGAAAAACCGTGAGTTCAGTGGAAATCCTTGAGCCTTGATGTATGGGGTAGTGGTGGGGGTTGTAGAAGGGGGTGGGGGGCGTGTCCCTGCCCAACAATGGAAGTGGTGGGTTGGGGACAGTAGGTAAGTGGTGGGGCAGCATCACGACGGCAACCAAAATTTCTCTCCGAATTGCTTCATCTTGAAATCTGAACCTCCGTAGCTTTTAAGCATACATCAGGCTACTTAGCTGTGTTGGATAAACAGGCCGCACCTTGCTAATAAGACTTGATGACATAAAAACTGCTCAAATGTTGCCATGCTTAAACACCAACAAGAACCATATACCAATGAATTTAAAGGAATTGTTTTCATTGACAAAACCGATATCTTTGCCTAACTGCCTTTATGTTTGCATGCAATTCATATACAGGAAAACCCCTGTGAAACGTAAGGGATGTGTTAATGAGAAAGTGACCTCTTAATTTCCCATATACAATGTTAAAATCAGGGGTTGCATTCCTAGCTGATATTCAAATTATTAGATCACTTACCAGATATGGTTGAAGAGCTATGCCGATTTTGATCTTCAATCCAGACACGTAAAAGTCTTTCCATAGTTTCTGTAGTTCCACAACTGCTTTACAAGTTATTTTAATTGCACTTCAAGGGAAGCACATTCTAGAGTTTTTACCGCATTAACTTGAAAAGTTTTCACCGAGGCCATGGGTAGGTCAAGAATTTAAGCACCTTCAAAACTTTTAAAATATATAATTTAACCTCTAGATTAATACATTTCCTTGGACATTCTTTCCAGAGGCACTATAATTCACTGTGCATTTTGCACTCATCTTTGGAAGCCCTTTGTATTTTTGTTATATAAACTGTCACCTAACACTAGAGTCTTTACCTAACACTTGCACAATGATGGAGGCTGAGCACGTGGGTTGAGGGAATTTCGGCGGTACCCACTATACATGTACAGTGCATTATTACATTGCAAAATAGTCATTTTTCACCACGTGAGTCCCTAGTTTAATAATTGGGCAAAAAATATCCCTAATTAATCGGCAATGTATATGCAGAGCGACGCATTATGCGATAACTTATAGCAGGGAATTCCTGCATTTATTCATTGTGGCGTTGGACTTTTCAAACGCAGATTTGTTTTAAATGGGTTTTGTCTATAATACAATTTGCATTTGAATAGCGACAATATGATTGCATCTGGAGATGTACAGAAAGGGCATCTTGATTTCACAAAGAGCAAGGTAGCCGTTGGAAGAGAAATACAGGTGTAGTCTGGAATTGAATCAAGGCCAGGAAGAGCCATCAGGACAGATGACTGGGAGAAGGGAATTCCATGCTATGGGAGAATGAAAATGCATAGGATAACAAGGAAAATGAGTGACCTCCCATTGAGTGAATGTTAACTGGGAGCCTCTACAGAAATCCTGTATATTTACGAGGTAAAATATTTTATAAGTTAATTATAATAAAATATAGGCTGGTGTACTCCATTGTGTTGTCATGAGTGTTCCCATTTCCAGCCTCAATTGCCTTCACAGAAAGCGTTGATGTAGAATGCTGTGGAATGAGAAGTTGGTGGGGGAGCCACAGGGATGGAGGATTCATGACCGTTTTTCACTGTGGGCACGCAGAAAGGAGTATGAGGAGGCGATGATGGTGCGTCTCAACGTGCCCAAAAAGGAGCAGCAGAAGAGGAAGCGCGCCTTGGCCATGACGTCGCAGCTGGACTCGCTCACACACTTTGGCGACATCAGTGCGCTGACCAGAGATCAAACGCTGGGAGAGGACGAAGTAGGTGTTGGTTGGTCAACGGGTTGGTACACACGAATTATTTAAAAGTTACGGGCAGAGCCAAAGGGAAATGCAGTGTGGGATGAGGTGTTATGCTGCTGGTTTGTGAAATAATTTTTCAAATCGGCGCATGAGTGCATGTTGGGGATCTGGTCTGTATTTTTTTGGCAAGAAGTAATGTAAAATGGATGGCGTTTTCACTGGAACTGCTGCGTAGCAAGTTTTGTTGTAAGCCCTCCAGTTAAATCTGATTTGTGTACTTTTTAGGATGAGAGGCCTCACAAGAAAAAGAAGAAAGTACTTAAAAAGAAGGGAAAGAAAGGTAAATGTTGTGATGTTAATGACTGATCATTAAGATAAAAGAAACAAATTGCTTGCATGAGAAGCGCACATTAGTAAGCGCACTGTACTCTGAACCTGACAATCTGAGTTGAATTCCATGCCATGGCTAATATCTGTTGAGTGATGTCTTTACTTGTCCTTGGCAATTGACCCTCGCCAACCTTCATTAAAAAAGATGGTCAAACAACCCACATAACCAGTACAGTGTGGGGAGGGGGCTTCATCCAGAAGTAGAATGACGAGTTGAATATTAGAACTGTAACCCCATTGCACGGTATTTTTCATAATATTTACAACCTAATCCGTTAAAATGTTTTAATTACGTGGTTGTTTTGCAGGTTTCCGGCGGAGGCACTGAAGGGGAAGTTATTTGGAAATTTCCATTTTCACGTCCAGAAATATTAACGTGTTGACGCAAACAGTCCACCACCAGCTGCATTATTATGATCAAGGCTTCACCCCCCCTGTTTCCTATGCATACGTACATTGTCAGTAGACCCCTCATACGCAAGCGTACGCATTTGAGTTAACCCCCCTTCCACGCGTACGTACTAAATGGATGGCCCCTTACCTTGTTTTTAGACTGATTTGATTTGTGACGCAACGTTTTTTTTAGGTGACTGCTACCCATTGTTAGATGCCATTCTTTTAAAAAGTAGTTTTCCTTCAACCTAACATATGAAATTAAATAATTTATTTGCTTATGTTTGTCAAGACACTAACGAAAGTAAAAAAAATTCGTTTGTCTGGAATTGTGTTTTATGTACAAGAAAAAGTAAAAATGTTTAAGAATAAACCAATATGAAAATAACTTTCTTTGAGAGCCATGGTTTTTTGGATAATACAATAAACCCTCTATTTGCGAGGTGTTACATTCTTTAAAACGATGACTGCAATAAATAATACTTAAAGAACAATGAGGTGTTTTTTTCTTACCTTTAACAATAACTATTAAGTATTATAAATGTGTTTTTATATTACCTTTGATTTGACGACGAAGGGTGGTGTTCATGGGGGAGATGTAATGAGAGAGGAAAGTGGTCCCTGCTAACATGACGCTTGCGAGCCATGATTAAAGGGAATTAACAAGCGTACGCATAAAGTAAAAATGCACAATTGTCGAGTTCACAGGAGCTGCAAGATAGTAAACCTATTCGTGGCACACGGGATTACTGCGAGACTTGAGGACAAAGCGGGCAGACGAGGTGATGTGCCTAATCTTCGCATACAGTTTCAAATTAAACATGCTGCGCTCACCTCCCGGTGTTGGTGGTCTGGCACACACTCGAGAATACGGGCAGGCCTCTGGTTACTAACTTAATTCGTTCCTGAGATCCGTTCGTAAATCGGAACAATGCACTATTTAAATGTCCGTAAGGTAAGCGTTATGAAATGTTACGGTTCAACAAAAAGGGAAGCATTGTTCAATTCGATAAGAAATATTTCACATTTGCATGTAACACTGTAAAAAAAGACTAGTAAATAAAATATAGTAACAGAAAAAAAGTTTATTTTCACTTACCTTGAGTCATGCTAACTTGTCGTCGGAAGGGGTTCAATGAGTCAACACAATTGCCGACACCCCAACGACAACGATCCCCCGTGTATCCTGAACAGGCTGTTGGAGAAAGTGCTGTTAGTGAGCAGCGCCTATGAAGGCCGGCACAGTACACGAGGTGGTGAGTGGCCAGTGCCACGCTTGGCTGCCTTTGCCTCCCCAATGGCGATGTTTACGAACTGCACCACGTACTCATTTGAGGCTGAGTCGACATAGGGGATGCCCAGTTCCCATTCAGATAATCGTCACTGGTGTTCGTGAGCAGGAATTGCACTTTGATCGCCAGTTTGGTAGCGCAGCGCGCTAATCGTTTTACTACCGCTGCCCCCACACGTGCACACACAAAGACAAAAAAACCCCATATAGCCTTAAACTGTTGGGGCAAGTGCTGTTAGCGAGCAGCGCACATGAAGGCTGGCATGGCACACGAGGGGGTGGGTGGCCAGCGCCACGCCCGGTTGCCTTTGTTTCCCCGGTGGTGATGTTTACACACCACACCAGATACTGGTGTTGGCCGTGAGCAAGAATCAAACTCGTTGCTGCTTTCGTACAGCTGCGCGATAACCGCTACACTACCGCTCCCCACACGTCCGCGCGCGCACACCAACACCAATAACCCACCAATAATCGCCATTCACATTATGAGACCTCCTTTGCCAGTAACAAGATATAGTAATAGGTTTTACCCTTTTAACTGGCACATAAACTGACACCTTTATTCAAGGCATCATGTTTGCAATAACCATGATGCCTTGAATAAAGGTGTCAGTTTTTGTGCCAGTTAAAAGGGTAAAACCTATTACTATATCTTGTTACTGGCAAAGGAGGTCTCATAATGTAAATGCTCACCCCGAGCCCTCAATACTCTGATAGTGCGTTGTTTTTGAGTTGTACGCCTTTTGGCGTCTGCTGGTCCAACACCAATGGAGACTAGGCTCTAAGAAAAGCTGTCTCGGGTGTGGACCAATCAAATTCAAGGACAGTGCATATTATCAGAGTTGTCTCTTTTGTTTGCATTTTGACTGCTTGTGTTGTGGTTATTGCAAACATGATGCCTTGAATAAAGGTGTCAGTTTTTGTGCCAGTTAAAAGGGTAAAACCTATTACTATAACTCGCCATTCGTCACGAAGTGACTGTGACATCTCCACGGTGCCTGTGCCAGGTCAGGTGCCCTTTGAGGTCACGTGAAGTGTCGGGGGCTTGCTGACAGGAGGACACTGGACAGATCCAGCAAGTGCCATGGGTTGGCTCACTGAGATGACTGGCAGATGCACCAGCTGTACCCCCTACTATGCCAACTTGCTGTATTTTAGTCGCCCGGTGCTCTGCTCGTGAGCATCGCTTCTCTGCCCTTCGTTGTTGCTGGAGGGCGACTGCCTCCAACTGCCAGTAGCATCCTTAACGATGCTCCTCCATAGAGGCCAATCTTGACACCGCTGGTACCAGTCGTCGGCAAGTCCACTCAGCTCCGGCAAGTCCATTCAGCTGTACATCCTCCCATACCGCATCAGTCCATGTCTTCTCCAGCCCATGTCGTGGCCTTTTTCCCCCCACGATGCCACCCAACAGAAGCTGCTTAGGCATGTGGTGGCTGGGCATACGGGCTACATGACCCAGCCAACGCAGCCTTGCCTGCCGGAGGAGCTCACTGATGGGAATGTGTCCAGATCTTTCAAGGATTTGTGAGCACCGTACACAATCCAGCCCGGTTAAACCCAGGATGGATTGGAGGCATGCCACCCTGAATGTTTCTAACCGGCGCAGATGTTCCATTAGAGGGGTCCACGGTTCACAAGCATAGAGAAAGGGGGGCATGACTGTGGCCGAAAAGATCCGAAGCTTCGTGTGGAGCGACAGGACAGGTAGCTTCCACACAACATTGCGCAGCCGATGAAAAGATAATGCCGCCCGACAGATTCGGAGCAAGACCTCTGCTGTCAAACCGGAGCTGGTCATAAGCACACTGCCCAGGTATGGGAAACTCTCCACTCTCTCCACAATTGCTCCATCACCAATGGGGAGTTGAGGGGGTGGAGTGTTTCGTGGCACAAAATACAGAGGCAGGTGCTTAGTTTTGATGTACCAGATTTAAATTCCTCTGTTACAGCCATGGAAAGCTTCTCGAACTACGTGGTCAAACATACTCTTTGGTTCTTTCGGTAACGTCACGTAGGTATAAATAAAATAAAACAAATCAACGTTTTGATCGCAACACAAGCGACCCTCATCAGGTGGGACATTCACAGCAAGAAAATGCTGAAGTCGGCGAGAGAGCTGCCGTAGCAAGAGGTTATATAGGTAAGAAAGGGGGGAGGAGGTAAGGGGGGAGAGCGAGAGAAAAGGGGGGGGGGAGGTGTGGGCTGAGGGGGGGGGCGCATGAGCGCTAGGGGAAGAGGACATGTGGCTGGGGGGGGGGGGGACATGGGCAGGGCTAGCAGTGGGAAGCCAGAGAAGAACAGATAAAAATGTGCTAGTAAACCGGCAGCTAATGATGGAAACAACAACAAGTTAAGGCATTACCTGGTTGATATCATCCTTCCAATGATTGTTCAATTTGTATCCATCTTCTCGGTTGAAATTTTGTCTATGTTTATATATCTGGATGTCTTCATGAGTATGAAGGTGGCAGCCCCGGGACGATTCGGTCAGTTGTCTACAACCTCCGGGCCGTCACGACTCACTCCCTGCCTGCCGTCCTGCCTCTTCAATCCGCTCACAGCATTCGTGTGATGCCAGCGAGTGCTGCTGCGAAACAATGATTGGGCAAGTCTTCTCTCGTCCTTCTCCCTCTGACTCTCTCAGCATCCGTGGGATGCCACGAGTCCAGTTTCAAGGTACGTGGTAGGACGTTTGAGTAGCTAGGTTCATAGTTACGCTAGGCCAGGGGTGGGCACATTTTTTGACTCGCGGGCCACAATGGGTTCTAAAATTTGACAGAGGGGCCGAGCCAGGAACAGATGGATGGAGTGTTTGTGTGAACTAATATAAGTGACATGTAAAAATCATTACATGAAAGGATTTGGCCTTTAACAGGTAGCAAAGCATGTATTTGCAAGGCAATTTAACAAATTACATGAACAATACAAAAACATGTTGTAACTCCCGGTCAAAGTGCGCCATCTAATAGGGAAATGAGGGCATTACAGGAGAAACGTAAAATTAAATTTAATAATAGTATTTGGACAAGTTCGGCGGGCCGGATTAAAAAGCCCAACGGGCCATATACGGCCTGGGGGCCATACTTTGCCCATGTCTGCGCTAGGCTCTCCTCGCGAAATATTCCTCCTCCGGGTAATGCGTATTGGCGCCATTAATAAACTCTAGTACAGAATATCGGTGTAGTGTGTTTTCTGTGTGTGTGGGCAGAACCTCAGCGTAGTGTCCGATCTGTGTGGGGCGCGTCTGCGTGGAGAGACGGTGTGCCCGGCATGAGCGCAAGCGCAGGGCTGCAGCGTGGGGGTGGTGTGAGTGATTTGAGCGTGCGCGTGAGGCGCGTGTACTGCAGCACACACGGCCGCCGTCATTTGCACGTGCTTGCTCTCACGTGCGTGTTTACACAGCGCGCTTTACGCAGCGCGTTTACACAGTAGAAATAGCGTTAACGGTGAGGCTGCCCCATAGTCCTATCCCCACCGTTCCTTTTCCGCTAGCATTAGTGTCTGTTTGCACAGTGTATTAAGGTTTATCCGGGGGTGGGGGGGGGGTGTATATTCATACCGCCGCCGTTTCTGTTGATAAACTTGGCGGTGGTAAGCGCTCGCGTGCAGCGTGTTTACACAGCGCGCTTTACGCAGCAAGTTTGCACCGCGTGTTTGCATTACGCTGCCGGGTCCTCAGGGGAACATAACGCTGGCCGTTGGGGAAGCACGCACCTAT
The DNA here is from genome assembly GCF_048934315.1 of Petromyzon marinus. Lineage (NCBI taxonomy): Eukaryota > Metazoa > Chordata > Hyperoartia > Petromyzontiformes > Petromyzontidae > Petromyzon > Petromyzon marinus. Next base: position 9,761,581 of record NC_133691.1, on the reverse strand, counting down.
AGATATTCATACAGCCGCCGTTTCTCTTCAGTTTACATTAGCATTACGGGCACATGGATTAGGGCTTAACCACCCGGAGGGGCGCGTGCATATTCATACCGCCGCCGTTCCTTTTGGTCAGCGCCAGCTTTGTGAGGGAAAAACGCGCCTGCAGGGGCGCACGCATGCACGCCTCCGCGTTCGTTTGTGTGGTGGTGGTGTGATTTAAGCGTGTGGGAGATAACCCCAGACGGTGGTGAGCCAGTTCAGATATGTCCCTCAGAGAGGGCACTGGCGCGGGGGGGCCGATCACAGGATCGGCGGGAGCCCGGCGAGAGGCGGCCGAAGAGGAGGAGGGGGGAGTGGAGGGGGTGGACGTAGCGCCCCCCCATGACTCACGGGGAGCGGGGAGGTGGACATCGGCCCCCACAAATTCCACTCCCCCAAGACCTCACAAAAATGCTCTGCAGACCTGCGCACACGCACACACAAAGACTCACTCCCAGCGCAAGGAATACTCATTACATCTCGCAGAGGATCGCTCCTCTGGACAAAATAGTTCCGCATATCAGTTTGCAATTGCGATCTCGTGTTTTAAATCGATGTACAGTGAGGGAAAAAAGTATTTGATTCCCTGCTGATTTTGTACGTTTGCCCACTGACAAAGAAATGACCAGTCTATAATTGTAATGGTAGATTTATACTCTTTGGTTCTATTCGGTAAAGTCACGTAGGTAAAAAAATACGTGACTTTACCGAATAGAACCAAAGAGTATGGATCCTTGCAGTCACGAAAGCTTTAAATCTAGAAATGGTAGGTTTATTTGAACAGTGAGAGACAGAATAACAACAATAAAATCCAGAAAAACGCATTTAAAATAATGTTATAAATTGATTTGCATTTTAATGAGAGAAATAAGTATTTGACCCCTCTGCAAAACATTACTTAGTACTTGGTGGCAATACCCTTGTTGGCAATCACAGAGGTCAGACGTTTCTTGAAGTTGGCCACCAGGTTTGCACACATCTCAGGAGGGATTTTGTCCCACTCCTCTTTGCAGATCTTCTCCAAGTCATTAAGGTTTCGAGGCTGACGTTTGGCAGCTCGAACCTTCAGCTCCCTCCACAGATTTTCTATTGGATTAAGGTATGGAGACTGGCTAGGCCACTCCAGCACCTTAATCTGCTTCTTCTTGAGCCACTCCTTTGTTGCCTTGGCCGTGTGTTATTGGTCATTGTCATGCTGGAATACCCATCCACGACCCATTTTCAATGCCCTGGCTGAGGGAAGGAGGTTCTCACCTAAGATTTGATGGTACATGGCCCCGTCCATCGTCCCTTTGATGCGGTGAAGTTGTCCTGTCCCCTTAGCAGAAAAACACCCCCAAATCATAATGTTTCCACCTCCATGTTTGACGGTGGAGATGGTGTTCTTGGGGTCATAGGCAGCATTCCTCCTCCAAACACGGCGAGTTGAGTTGATGCCAAAGAGCTCCATTTTGACCTCATCTGACCACAACACTTTCACCCAGTTGTCCTCTGAATCATTCAGATGTTCATTGGCAAACTTCAGACGGGCATGTATATGTGCTTTCTTGAGCAGGGGGACCTTGCGGGCGCTGCAAGATTTCAGTCCTTCACGGCGTAGTGTGTTACCAATTGTTTTCTTTGTGACTATGGTCCCAGCTGCCTTGAGATCATTGACAAGATCCTCCCGTGTCGTTCTGGGCTGATTCCTCACCGTTTTCATGATCATTGCAACTCCACGAGGTGAGATCTTACATGGATCCCCAGGCCGAGGGAGATTGACAGTTCTTTTGTGTTTCTTCCATTTGCGAATAATCGCACCAACTGTTGTCACCTTCTCACCAAGCTGTTTGGCAATGGTCTTGTAGCCCATTCCAGCCTTGTGTAGGTCTATAATTTTGTCCCTGACATTCTTGGAAAGCTCTTTGGTATTGGCCATGGTGGAGAGTTTGGAATCTGATTGATTGATTGCTTCTGTGGACAGGTGTCTTGTATACAGGCAACAAGCTGAGATTAGGAGCACTCCCTTTAAGAGTGTGCTCCTAATCTCAGCTCGTTACCTGTATAAACGACACCTGGGACCCAGAAATCTTTCTGATTGAGAGGGGGTCAAATACTTATTTCCCTCATTAAAATGAAAATCAATTTATAACATTTTTGACATGCGTTTTTATGTATTTTTCTCTCACTGTTCAAATAAACCTACCATTAAAATTTTAGACTGATCTTTTCTTTTTCAGTTTTGTTGCCAGAAAAAAGGGGAAAACCCCTATTATTACATTTTGGTACTGGCAAAGGAGGTCTAATGATGTAGATGCTCACCCCGAGCCCTCATTACTTTGATAGTGCATTGTCTTTTAGCTGTACGCCTTCTGGCGTCATCTGGACGAGCACCAATTGGGTCGAGGCTCAAAAGAAAGACGTCCCTTGGTGTGGACCAATCAATTTAAACGACAATGCATATATTATCATAGTATGGTTTATGTTTACATTTTGACTGCAGGTATTGTGGTTAATGCAGACATGAATCCTCGTAAAAAGGTTTCAGTTTTGTTGCCAGAAAAAAGGGGAAAACCCCTATTATTACATTTTGGTACTGGCAAAGGAGGTCTAATTATGTTAAATTGTCTTCATAGCAAATGTATGAGTATGTTTTGCCTTTAGGACAATACAGTACGGTATGTAATTTTTCAATAGGTTGTGTTAGCAAGGCCACCCAATTGACGGCCTCTAAAATAGTTAAAATGCTGTCTGCACATAACATCTGTGAACCAAATTTTGATTTAAACTTTCGTGACTGCAGTAATTCATATTCTTAGCTCTTTCGGTGAAGTCACGTTGAAGGGAAATAATAAAATATATATAAAACAATAAAAATTCTCACGACGTTACGACCATAACACAAACGGTCGTCATCAGGTGTGTCGGTTTGCATTTATTTATTTTTAAACGGTGTGTTTATTTACTTATTAAAAACGTCAGCACCACGCCCAGCGATTTGGCAGTTTATTTAGAAGGACTAGTCCATCCATGTTCTGAAAAGAGGAGGGGGGAGACGAAAAATTAATGTATGCTGTCTGAAAGCCACTGTAAGCGTGAACAATCAATTAAGGCCCGAAATGGTTAATCAAATCTTTCCAATGATTGCTAAGCCAGAATCCATCTTCTCGGTTGAAATTGTCTCTGTGCTTGTATATGTGGATAGCCTCATGAAAGAATCTCTCATGGTAGCCAGATGGCTTACAAATAACCTCTGTCTTGGAAAAGTCAATGTCATGTGAGCCTACTGAATTATAACAATGATCTGCCACGGCCGAGGTGTTGGTCCTACCGTGTTTAAGTTCTGCTTTGTGTTCACGAATGCGGTTCGAGACATAGCGTTTGGTTTCTCCAATGTAACTACTACCACAGAGGCAACTTAGTTTGTAGACACCAGGGTACTGTATGTCCGGAATCACATATTTTACAGACGGAACCAGATCACGGATTTTATGTAATGTGTTGAAACGGACCTGGATCTTGTGTTTATTCAAGATTTTGGAAATCTTTTTTGTGATCCCCGCAATGTAGGGTAAAGTGATGGTTTTGAAAGGCTCCTCAAGAGGGTCCTTTTTCATGGTTTGAGTGATAGCTTTGCGGATTGTATAGTCGGAGTAAGCATTAGCCTTAAGAGCTTGGTGTAAGTGCTTGAGTTCACTGCCTATGTGTTCCTGGTCGGATATGCATTGGGCTCTATGGTACAGAGTCTTGATGAGAAAATTCTTCTGTGATGGGTGGTGGTGGGAATCCGGTTTCAGATAAGCATCCGTATGGGTAGTTTTCCTGTAGGCAGAGTGGCTCATTGAACCATCAGGTCTCTTTTTTATTAGGACATCCAAAAAAGGTAGCTTGCCATCTTTTTCGACTTCCATGGTAAATCTGATGGCTGGGTGTATGGAATTGATGTGGTCGAAGAATTGGTCTAGAGCAGGCCGGCCATTAGGCCAGATGACAAAAGAGTCATCCACGTACCTCTTCCATAAGGTTGGGCGCAGAGTGGCAGTCTGGATGGCGTCAGTCTCAAATTTCTCCATGAAAATGTTAGCTATAACCGGAGATAGGGGGGAGCCCATTGGGGTGCCCTCAGTTGGTTTGTAGAAAGTTCCATTCCAAGTGAAGTATGTATTGGTTAAACAACGTCTCACCAGGGGGGGTACCTCAGTGTTTAGTCCTTGATGAACCAAGTCTTCAATGATTGCGATGGTGTCAGGTACAGGAACCTTGGTGAATAAGGAAACTACATCAAAACTGACAAGCAGGTCGTCTGGGGACAGGGAAATACCCTTGATTGTCGATACCAGGTAAGTAGAATTTTGTACCGCAGAGGTGGTTTTTCGAGTGAAAGGACGCAGGATTTCAGACAAAAAACGAGCCAGTTTGTAGGTGGGGGAGTTGATAGTAGAGACGATGGGGTGTATCTACTTTATGTATTTTTGGTAAGCCGTATAATCTTGGTGGCCTGGCAGCAGAAGGTTTCAACGAAAACTGTTTAGATTGATCAATTAATACGGTTGAATGAGAAATTATTTTGTTGGTTTGTGTAATGAGGCTGTTGGTGGGATCTCTTTTTATTTTTGTATAACTACCATCGTCGAGTAATTATTTAATTTTGTTGGTGTATTCTATTTTATCCATGAGGACAGTAGCATTGCCCTTATCAGCTGAGAGGACTACAATGTCATCCCTCTTTTTTAATTTATATAATTCAAAACGCTCATCTTTGCTGAGGTTGCTAGCTGGCATCTTAGCGTTTCAGACAGCATACATTAATTTTTCGTCTCCCCCCTCCTCTTTTCAGAACATGGATGGACTAGTCCTTCTAAATAAACTGCCAAATCCCTGCGCGTGGCGCTGACGTTTTTTAATGAATAAATAAATACACCGTTTAAAAATAAATAAATTAATGCAAACCGACACACCTGATGACGACCGTTTGTGTTATGGTCGTAACGTCGTGATAATTTTAATAGTTTTATATATATTTTATTATTTTATTGTTTACCTTCAACGTGACTTTACCAAAACAGCTAAGAATATGAATTACTGCAGTCACGAAAGCTTTAAATCAAAATTTAACCGCCTCCACGGGGAGGGTTTCCACATAACTTTAAGATCCTTCAACAAACTCCGGGATAAGAAGGCTCAGCTGATCGAGTCTCTCACCTTTCTGAAGAGATGCCGCGACTCTGGGGTAATACCAATCGCTTTTACACTGACCTCTGCTGCTGTAACTTCTTCTAATGTGAAGCGAATTCTTTTCAAAACTAGCTTAGGTCTTATCTCAGAAAAAATCAGACTTATATGCACCGAACTAGATCAGTTAGACAAGACACTCTACAAATCACACTTATCATTGATGGCAACAATGTCCACATCGGATTGGGAACATGTAGACAATATGACTGCCTCTTCAGCTGCTACTATGTCGACCAAATGTAAGGACAACCTGATTTCCAAATTTAACCTCCTCTTCAACAAAAGACCGGACCCACACACCAAAAAGTTAGACGTTCACAAAGTCGTAATTAATCGCAGTAACAGTTCTATTTCCGATTGTCTGAAATCCGTGTTAGCTAAAGGTCTAAACTTTGCAGTCACACCTAAACACATACCAGTTAATGATATAATTGCCCAAGTAGACGTTGCTCTCAGGGGCCTGGGTCACATCGCTGCAGACGTAGCAAGATCTGAAATCGCTGCAACCCTCAAAAACACTAAGATGCCAGCTAGCAACCTCAGCAAAGATGAGCGTTTTGAATTATATAAATTAAAAAAGAGGGATGACATTGTAGTCCTCTCAGCTGACAAGGCCAATGCTACTGTCATCATGGATAAAATAGAATACAACAACAAAATTAAAGAATTACTCGATGATGGTAGTTATACAAAAATAAAAAGAGATCCCACCAACAGCCTCATCACACAAACCAACAAAATAATTTCTCATTCAACCGCATTAATTGATCAATCTAAACAGTTTTCGTTGAAACCTTCTGCTGCCAGGCCACCAAGATTATACGGCTTACCAAAAATACATAAAGTAGATACACCCCATCGTCTCTACTATCAACTCCCCCACCTACAAACGGGCTCGTTTTTTGTCTGAAATCCTGCGTACTTTCACTGGAAAAACCACCTCTGCGGTACAAAATTCTACTCACCTGGTATCGACAATCAAAGCTATTTCCCTGTCCCCAGACGACCTGCTTGTCAGTTTTGATGTAGTTTCCTTATTCACCAAGGTTCCTGTACCTGACACCATCGCAACCATTGAAGACTTGGTTCATCAAGGACTAAACACTGAGGTACCCCCCCTGGTGAGACACTGTTTAACCAATACATACTTCACTTGGAATGGAACTTTCTACAAACAAACTGAGGGCACCCCAATGGGCTCCCCCCTATCTCCGGTTATAGCTAACATTTTCATGGAGAAATTTGAGACTGACGCCATCCAGACTGCCACTCTGCGCCCAACCTTATGGAAGAGGTACGTGGATGACACTTTTGTCATCTGGCCACATGGCCGGCCTGCTCTAGACCAATTCTTCGACCACATCAATTCCATACACCCAGCCATCAGATTTACCATGGAAGTCGAAAAAGATGGCAAGCTACCTTTTTTGGATGTCCTAATAAAAAAGAGACCTGATGGTTCAATGAGCCACTCTGTCTACAGGAAAGCTACCCATACGGATGCTTATCTGAAACCGGATTCCCACCACCATCCATCACAGAAGAATTCTCTCATCAAGACTCTGTACCATAGAGCCCAATGCATATCCGACCAGGAACACATAGGCAGTGAACTCAAGCACGTACACCAAGCTCTTAAGGCTAATGCTTACTCCGATTATACAATCCGCAAAGCTATCACTCAAACCATGAAGAAGGACCCTCTTGAGGAGCCTTTCAAAACCATCACTTTACCCTACATTGCGGGGATCACAAAAAAGATCTCCAAAATCTTGAATAAACACTAGATCCTGGTCCGTTTCAACACATTACATATAATCCGTGATCTGGTTCCGTCTGTAAAAGATGTCATTCCGGACAAACAGTACCCTGGTGTCTACAAACTAAGTTGCCTCTGTGGTAGTAGTTACATTGGAGAAACCAAACGCCATGTCTCGGACCGCATTCATGAACACAAAGCAGACCTTAAACACGGTAGGACCAACACCTCGGCCGTGGCAGATCACTGTTATAATTCAGTAGGCTCACATGACATTCACTTCTCCAAGACAGAGGTTCTTTGTAAGCCATCTGGCTACCATGAGAGATTCGTTAATGAGGCTATCCACATATACAAGCACAGAGACAATTTCAACCGAGAAGATGGATTCTGGCTTAGCAATCATTGGAAAGATGTGATTAACCATTTCGGGTCTTAATTGATTGTTCACGCTTACAGTGGCTTATAGACAGCATACATTAATTTTTCGTCTCCCCCCTCCTCTTTTCAGAACATGGATGGACTAGTCCTTCTAAATAAACTGTCAAATCGCTGCGCGTGGCGCTGACGTTTTTTATAAAGAAATAAACCGTTAAAAATAAATAAATTAATGCAAACCGACACACCTGATGACGACCGTTTGTGTTATGGTCGAAACGTCGTGAGAATTTGTATTGTTTTATATATTTTATTATTTTATTGTTTCCCTTCAACGTGACTTCACCGAAAGAGCTAAGAATATCTGTGAACCAGATTGTGAGGAAATTACAGTGAGGGAAAAAAGTATTTGATCCCCTGCTGATTTTGTACGTTTGCCCACTGACAAAGAAATGGTCCGTCTATAATTATAATGGTAGGTTTATTTGAAAAGTGAGAGACAGAATAACAACAAGAAAATCCAGAAAAATGCATGTCAAAAATGTTATAAATTGATTTGCATTTTATTGAGGGAAATAAGTATTTAACCCCCTCTCAATCAGAAAGATTTCTGGCTCCCAGGTGTCTTTTAAACAGGTAACGAGCTGAGATTAGGAGCACACTCTTAAAGGGAGTGGTAATCTCAGCTTGTTACCTGTATAAAAGACACCTGTCCACAGAAGCAATCAATCAGATTCCAAACTCTCCACCATGGCCAAGACCAAAACGATCTCCAAGGATGTCAGGGACAAGATTGTAGACCTACACAAGGCTGGAATGGGCTACAAGACCATTGTTAAGCAGCTTGGTGAGAAGATGACAACAGTTGGTGCGATTATTCGCAAATGGAAGAAACACAAAAGAACTGTCAATCTCCCTTGGCCTGGGGCTCCATGCAAGATACTCACCTCGTGGAGTTGCAATGATCATGAGAACGGTGAGGAATCAGCCCAGAACTACACGGGAGGATCTTGTCAATGATCTCAAGGCAGCTGGGACCATAGTCACCAAGAAAACAATTGGTAACACACTACGCCGTGAAGGACTGAAATCCTGCAGCGCCCGCAAGGTCTCCCTGCTCAAGAAAGCACATATACATGCCCGTCTGAAGTTTGCCAATGAACATCTGAATGATTCAGAGGACAACTGGGTGAAAGTGTTGTGGTCAGATGAGACCAAAATTGAGCTCTTTGGCATCAACTCAACTCGCCGTGTTTGGAGGAGGAGGAATGCTGCCTATGACCCCAAGAACACCATCCCCACCGTCAAACATGGAGGTGGAAACATTATGCTTCGGGGGTGTTTTTCTGCTAAGGGGACAGGACAACTTCACTGCATCAAAGGGACGATGGACGGGGCCATGTACCGTCAACTCTTGAGTGAGAACCTCCTTCCCTCAGCCAGGGCATTGAAAATGGCAACAAAGGAGTGGCTCAAGAAGAAGCACATTAAGGTCCTGGAGTGGCCTAGCTAGTCTCCAGACCTTAATCCCATAGAAAATCTGTGGAGGGAGCTGAAGGTTCGAGTTGCCAAACGTCAGCCTCGAAACCTTAATGACTTGGAGAAGATCTGCAAAGAGGAGTGGGATAAAATCCCTCCTGAGATGTGTGCAAACCTGGTGGCCAACTACAATAAACATCTGACCTCTGTGATTGCCAACAAGGGTTTTGCCACCAAGTACTAAGTCATGTTTTGCAGAGAGGTCAAATACTTATTTCCCTCATTAAAATGCAAATCAATTTATAACATTTTTGACATGCGTTTTTCTGGATTTTTGTTGTTGTTATTCTGTCTCTCACTGTTCAAATAAACCTACCATTAAAAGTATAGACTGATCATTTCTTTGTCAGTGGGCAAACGTACAAAATCAGCAGGGGATCAAATACTTTTTTCCCTCACTGTACATTGTATTAGTGCCACACTAAGTTTACCGTCTCCACCCTGGAACGATTCTGAACATTCTCGTCGCGCACAAACCACAGCAAGCTTTTGTGAACAAACCCCCTTCACAAAAACCCACATTACACAACCCAAATATTTGCATATTTCAGGGTGTATTTCCTGAGCACCCAGAGAAACCCCATTTATACAAGGTATGCTTCAAATATCTGGTCATACAGGTTCCTAAATGCAATACTGTATATTAACTGACATCTGATCACCTTGCAGTTCAGCAGCTTTCAAATATTAATACAGATACAAGGTCCAATTACTCTTGCCTCGAGCGATGGAATGCAGAAGTGCAGCACTACTCGGCTCTGCGAAACACGGCAACAAATTGTTGCTATTACTATAATAGCCCAGAAATGTGTTACTATAATAATAGCCCAGAAATGTGTTACTATAATAATAGCCCAGAAATGTGTTACTATAATAGCCCAGAAATGTGTTACTATAATAATAGCCCAGAAATGTGTTACTATAATAATAGCCCAGAAATGTGTTACTATAATAATAGCCCAGAAATGTGTTACTATAATAATAGCCCAGAAATGTGTTACTATAATAATAGCCCAGAAATGTGTTACTATAATAATATCCCAGAAATGTGTTACTATAATAATAGCCCAGAAATGTGTTACTATAATAATAGCCCAGAAATGTGTGACGCGTGTGACGTCACTCCACATGCCGCATCCCCTCGTCAATAATACAAGAATCATGCGCGGGTGGATTTTTACAGCAGAAATGATTTATTTTCGCAAATTCGCTTTAAGTTTGACGTTTGATAGTGAATGTGATAAATCATTCTACGCAGCAACAAAGTGGATTTGGTGTATTTATTTCTTCAGCACTTGAGTCAAAAGGTAAGCCTAATGTATGCCTCTACATTATGGTAAAATAGACACGAGTTCATAGTGCTACAGTGACATTAAGTGAGGTGTTTTATGGCGTAGTTTTGTGCAAGAACCACTGCCATTAAGACAGTGCTACAGTGTACTGCAGTGAAGTGTTTGATGACGTACTTTCGTGCAAGATTCACTGCCATTAAATTTACACACGATACAATGATACTCTGGTCGATTTTTTTTCGTAAATATTACAGCTTCCGTCCTAGGACGGGCGAAGCAGCTGGTTGTATGAGAATAGGTTTCACCCTTTCTGGCAATACAATTGGTGTTAAGATGTTAAAACACCAAACGAAAACCTTTTGCAAGGAATCATGTCTGCATTAACCACATATACTTGTGGTTAACGTGCATACAAAAAAAACATGCTCTGACAGTATATGCATTGTCTTTTAAACTGATTTGTTCCACACCAGAGGCAGCTTTCTTTGGGGCCGTCCATGACGTCACGCGATTTTGAACGATTTTTGACCCCCCCCCCCTAGTTACACGGCGTCACAAAAAGTCAGACCCCCCCCCCCATCAAATATGACGTCACAAAGCTCTGCCTGCCCCCCCCCCCCAAAAAAACATGCTTCAAATCGCTTTAAACTGTTGTCATTGTAATGCGTATTTAATGTGGCGCTGCACTCTGATGTAGGAGAAAACATTTATTAAAAAGTCTATTTAATTAAGTAGAACGTGTCGTCTATATTTATTTAAAATTGCGCATTTTGATGTGACGTCACATTTCTCAACCCCCCCCTTCGTCATTTATGGACGGCCCCTTTAGAGCCTAGTCTCAAACAGTGTTAGACCAGAGAACGTCGAAAGGCAAATAGCACAAAGATCTATTTTTATATTTTGATACTGGTAATGGAGGTCCCATTATGTTACTATTGTGTTTGTCTTTACTTTGGGATGCCGCAATTTTACTCTTTACAGCTTTAGCGCTCAAATTAACAATGGTAATTTAGGATTTGGCAACTTAGTTAAGCACCCAAGTGGCAAAGATAATCCAGGAACGAAGGTGGGTTTGCCATCCCAGATTTAATGTTTTACTGCGTCTCCTCTGAAGCGTATCAGGTCGTATTTCTTAAACCATTGACTTTTCCTGGAACAAGTTTTGTGGTGGTAAAAACCGGTTTTTTGGGGAGGGGGGGGGGTATGAGAGTGCATTGTTTAAACCTCCTCATAGCCATTCGGTGCCATTCATAGTGAACAAACTATTTAAACAAGCCGTGCGCTTAGGAACGTGAGTGGCATTGCTTGGAGGTGTTCACTCGTCAACATCGTCGTCAGGACTGTCTTATCAAACCTGCCGCTTGATTAAGTACGACAATGTATTTGCTCCATACGAGTGGATGAGCGTGTGTGTGAGTGTGCGCGCTAAAGACTTGTACAACTCAAACGCCGGTAAGACTTTGTACGTTTGTCCGACGTGTTGCCACGCCCGTGTTCCGTTCTCTCTGCTCGTGTGTGCACGCATTGTCCACGCGTCGCAACCTCACTGCCACGCGGGTGCTCGCAGTTCTGCTGAAGACATCATCAGATAAGACATCATCTGATCAGCTTGCACTTTTTTTTGGAGAGGGAGGGGGGGGTACATTGCAGTGACGTTAATTAACAATATTGGTTTGGTATCAAGAGTGTTTCCTCCAGCATTGAGATGTCGCAACATTGTAGAATTAAATGTATAGTTGCGAACGTTTGAGCTATGTTTAAAAAAAAATCTCTGATGTTACTGTATTTCGTTTACTGTTGTTCCCATTGGTTGTGTCGCAGTTAAGGTTAACAGAGGGGAAAATGGCATGGAATTATTTACGTCTTCTAACCCTCCTGGCGGTCCTGTTAAGTGCCCAAGGTGAGTCCTGAATGTTCGTATTTCTCACTGGGGAAATTGATATGACTTGAACAGTTGATAATGCAGTAACGGTCATACAAAAGAATATGTGATGCTTTATACTCATTGGTTGTTTCGGTAAAGTCACGTATGTCGAAATAAAATAAAATAAATCACGACGTTTCTAACGCAACAACAAGCGCTCGTCCTCAGGTGAAAATGGCGTAAACCACACACCGAGGGAACACACAGAGGGACATCACACACAGAGCACACAGAGAATGGCAAACTGCACGGAGGCAAATACAGCAAGAAGATAGGAGACGCGCAGGGAGACGCGCAAGGAGACACACAGAGGGACATCACACGCAGAGCACACCGAGACTGAGGGAATTACTATACTCATTGGTTATTTCGGTAAAGTCACGTATGTAGAAATAAAATGCACGGAGGCAAATACAGCAAGAAGATGGGAGATGCGAACTCAGCAAACCTTAGAAATATAATGCGATGCAACACCGTGGGCTAACAACAAAGTTAGACACTAAACCGGGTTAAACACGTATTTCAAAAGACTGCTAAATCTTGTGTTCATCTTCTAGATTGAATACACCAACGTAAACAGTGGATAATGACTCGTGAACAGACACGAGGTACGAGGTAGCAGAGATACATACACAGAGAAGACACAGGGAAAGGTGTTTTGGGTAGTACAGAGAGACACAACGAACAACACCACACCAAGAGACATACACACATGGAGGGGCACACACAGAAAGATGCTCGGAGGGGTAACGCACAGGGACTTATATAGGCTGTAGAGGTGGGGGAAGGGAAGGGTAACCGTGCATGGACATGCAAATACCAATGCAGGCAACAAATCGGGAGAAACACATGGGAACACGAAAACGGAGAAGGTCCGGAAGTCCATAATACAGTTTTTTTTGGGTTAGATCGCGTCAGTGCCGGATTATCCTAGTAGCTACATATATGTAGTAGCTACTACATATGTAGTGGCCTTATTGACGTCAGAGACTATTGACTTGAGGCAACATGTATTTATTACAGATATCTCAATTACAGTAGCGACCCTGACACTCGAAGAGGTAACGGCCTCTTCACCCGTGCTTCACAGAGGGAAGTGTTCCCGAGCTTAAGCCCACGCTAGCTCCCTACGTCCCTCTAACCCAGTCCTCTCTTGAGAGGCTATAGACCTGGCCCAGCTTCGGCACAGGTCTCGATCACCAGCCCACGAGTCCGGCCCTCAGAAGGACATCGGTCCTCGCGGCTCTGGTGTCGCACCCTGGCTTGCTTTGCCCGGCCCTCAAAAGGGCAGCGAGTCAAAGGAGTTCCAGGGTCTGGCTAGTCGGTCTTCGTTCTTCACTGGCTCTTCATCTTGACTGATGAAGCCGTCCCAGCTGCAACAACACTCAACAATAAAGCACTTAACAAGAACCAGAATCACATGTGCCTCAATAACAAGAACAACACATCAATAACAACAACAATCGCAATAAATTACCCCAACCCACCTGTACAAATAAATACTATAAACAGCACACAACAACAAAAAACCCTCCCCCCCGGCACCGGAGCCCGCGACGCAACTCGACCGACCCGACGCATAGTTCGTGAGGAGAAGAAGGACATCTGGACAGTGAGTATACATCCCTCACGAAAACCGGTGTGATTTAGCACGAGTCCGAATGGCTGGTCCGTTGTACGGGGCAGGGAATGGTTGTCTGGGGGTTGAGGCAGGCAGCCCCTGAGAGCACGGTGTGGGCTGCCTGGTTCCACAATCATCGTCCGGCTCCAGCGGCCGATGCGCTGTTTCAGCCGTCAATTCCGGTGTGCCTGGAAGTGGAACAGTCAGTGGCATGTGAGGATAAGGCGACGGCACAACATTTCCTGAGTCGACGGACACATTACATGCTCGGCCCGTAGGACATGTAGGGTAGGAATGAGGTGAAATGAATGGTTTCAGCCGTCATGAGTGAACATACCATAGCCGTTTCCCCCACTTAATCCAAACACATTGTGGCCGTGCGACCTGCTCAACCTCAACCGGCCCCCGCCATGGCTTCAGCAGTTTTTGGGATGTCGCCAATGGTACCTACGGACAGTGTAACCAGGCCTTATCGCCAGGCTTCCACTCGTGGGTGTGTGTGCGGTGTGCGCGCAACCGCTCGTTCGCCTTTTGGCGAGAGCTCGAATGCTGAGCCGCAGCCTCCCATGCCTCGGCCAATTTCAAAAGGTTGATTTTGACATGATCGGCCAACTTGGATTTTGGGTGGGGCGCCGGAATCCCCAACTGGGCATCCACGGGCAGATCAACATGCCTGCCATACATCAGGAAGAATGGGGAATACCCAGTTGCCGCGTGGGGAGCTATCCTATAGGCGGCAAGAACACCCGGGATTTGGAGGTCCCAATCCACCTGAGATTCGCACACCTGATGGCACAGCATGGACATGAGCGTCCTGTGGAGCCACTCCACCATCCCATCCGTCTGCGGGTGGTAAGGGGAGGTACGCACTTTTTTTGTACCCAAAAGGTCGCACACCTCACGCAGTAAGAAGCTCAAGAAATTATTTCCCTGATCAGTCAGCAGCCGCTCCGGTGCGCCTTTGTCCAGGACATAGCCCTGTCGAGCACGACGAGCTCGTTGACGCGGGAGACTGGAATGGATTGCAGCGACGGACTGGCCGCCTTGGCTGGCGGTTTCCGCTGGGCACACTGTACACATCCTCTGAGAACGATCGACACATCCTTATTCATGCCTGGCCAGAAGAAGTCAAGGCGGAGCATGGCTAGGGTCTTGTGAAACCCTAAATGCAACAGCTGCTCGTGAGCGGCCAGGATGATCCTACCCCGTAAGGCAGAAGACACGACGATTTTATAATGAAGGGCTTTCCCGTCCCAATTCATAAGGAGACCCTCCCGCAATATCCAAGAATCGACCCCTCCCCGACCATCCGTGGAGCCGCCAGCCTTACGACACAGTCAGCGAGGATCAAATTAAGTAACGAATCTCCACCCATTTGAGAGAGAGAGATACTCGGAGCCGGTGCGTTAGCGGCGGCGGCCAAAACCATGGACGGGACAACACATTTCGGTTTGCAACGTCCCGACCCAAGAAAGCATGCACATTCCCCGCCGACGGGCAGTCACAACAGGGCATCAGCGTTTGTATGGCGAACACCCTTTCAGTAAGTGGTTGTGAATTGGTAGTCCTGCAGGACTTCCAACCATCGAGACAATTAGCCTGATGGCTGGTCAACACGGAGTGCATATTGTAACGCCGCATGGTCCGTACGGACAATGAAGTGCCGTCCGTAAAGATACGGCTGATACTGTTGGATAAAAAAAACGATAGCCAATAGTTTGCGACGGGTGACGCAATACCAATGTTCTGCTGGTGATAAAACCATGCTACCATAGGCGATGACGCGTTCGACTCCTCCAATGACCTGCGAGAGCACTCCGCCAATGCCGGTGTTACTGGCATCCGTGTCGAGCAGAAAAGGCGCAGTAAAATCAGGGTAACACAGGGGCGGAGCACTCACGAGGGCGTCACAGAGGGAGTGGAAGGCGGCCTCCTCCTCAGGACCCCAGCAAAATTTAACGCCTTTCGCCATTAGAGCGTGGAGGGGCTTGGCTATCGTGGCAAAGTGTGCGACGAACCGCCGATAGTAGGAGGCAAATCCTATGAAGCTACGGACCTCACTGACCGAAGTGGGCGTGGGCCAGGAGCTGACGCACTGTGTTTTAGCGGGATCAGTAGAGATACCTGAACGACTCACTATGTGCCCCAAATACCGCACAAATTCCCGGAGGAGGTGGCACTTCTGTGGTTTAAACTTTAATTTAGCGGACCGCATTTTCAGAAATACTGCCCGTAGACGTTCGAGGTGTTCCTCGAACGTCCTGCTGAACACAATGACATCGTCCAGGTAAATTAAACAGGTATCCCATTGGAGACCGGCCAAAACCAATTCCATCAAGCGTTGGAATGTCGCGGGAGCTGAGTGGAGTCCCATAGGCAACCGATTAAACTGAAATAGGCCCACGGGTGTTCTAAAAGCGGTCTTGGGTTTTGACTCCTCGTCAAGGGGGAGTTGCCAAAATCCCGATAGCAGGTCTAACGTGGAGAAATATTGTGCCCCTGCCAAGGCGTCCAATGATTCGTCCATACTGGGGAGTGGATATGCGTCGGCCACAGAGATCTTATTAAGGTGACTAAAATCCACACAAAATCTCAGAGACCCATCGTGCTTTTTGACGAGCACGATGGGGGCCCCCATGGACTGGTGGAAGGGGAAATGATGTCCGCAGACAGCATGTCATTAACAGACGATATGACATGGTCCTTCTCGGCGGGACTTAGCCGGAAGGGATTTTGCCGAACGGGGGCGGTGTTACTAGTGTCAATATGATGACGTAACAAGTCAGTGCAACCGATATCATATTTGTGGTTGCTAAAAACGAAAACTCAAGCAACAGGGCGCGCAGTGCAGCAAGTTGTGAACTGGATAGGTCACTTGATCCAGAACAAAGTGAATCCAACCACCCATGATCCCGGCTTAGTTCTGGATGTGGAGCGGGACCGGTATGTACATGCCCAACCACCGGCTCCCCCATTGGTGCCGTCATCGCGTGAGCGAGCACGGTTCCTTGTGGGACCACAGCCGTCCGCGAGCCCACATTTAGAACCATGACGAAAGGACTCCTGTCTCCTCACACTATCGTCTGAGCCACCAACAACTCCAGCCCCCTCATTGCTCCGTTTGACAGACCCAAAAGGACCCCATGCGTTGCTACCCCTATGCTGAGAGGTTTTCGCAACTGTAGGGGAACCAACATCTGTGACCCAGGCGGTATGTGTACCGTCTGGGTGACCATAGCTTGTACAGTCGCACAGGCCGTGTGTATACCGCTGGGAGAAGCCAAAAACGCAATGTGGCGACCCGAAGGAAGCTCAATACAGCCCTGATCAATGAGGATCTTAATCGGCATTTTAGACAAAAAATCCGTTCACAATAAACATGGGACTGCGAGAGAGGATGAAACCAAGACTGGCCCAGACAGTTTAATATCGCCGATAGAAATTCTCACCCGGATTTGACCGACAATGCCCAAGGATCCTCCGTTTGCCGCATAGCACGGAACGTCAACGGGCAGTAATGGTCGACATTGAACAGGAAGTATGTTATAAATCAGGTCGGAAATAATTGTTGCCGACGCCCCAGTGTCAACCAGCACCCGAACCTCGACCCCCTCAATAGAACCCGCAACCACGGACGACCCGGCCGACGCAGCAACCACCCTATGAGCCAACTCGGACCACTGACCTGGTCCGAGTGCTCGTTAGTGGCAACTCGCAACGAGCATATATTCGCCTCATCCGCTGCCAGGACGATGATGCCCAACTCCTGGACCAACGCTAGGAGCTTCTCCGTCACCATGGCATCGATGCCTTCACAGTCCATCTGTGGAAAAGCTGCCTTAGCAAGGGCCAGAAGAGCTGTGCGGTAGGCGAGAGGCATCTCCTTCGCGCCCTTCCGCCGGTCATGGAAGTGGTGGCGACTCGCAGACGGTGGCCCGTATACAGTGGCCATCAACCGAAGTGCTGCCGTTAGTGTAGAGCGACTTGCTTTCGGGGTTGACATGAGGGTGGCCAGAGCGTCGTCATCCAGAGTCGCCGGGAGGGCGCACAGCGCCTCATCGTCGGACCAGCCCGATATCTTTTGGTGAGCGAGGAAGCGTCGGTGGAAAGCTCCTCAGTCGCCTCCCTCAGCTGTGAAAACTGTTAAAATGGGCAGTCGCTGCTGGAACGTTTGCTCCATCTCCGGCCGATGATGGTCACATACAGCACTCGTACAGTGCAATGGCGGCCCCCTCTGTAGGTCACAGCACTTCTGGCGCGGAGATTGCTGGTTGGCTACGGCTGTGCCCGTCACTTGAGGATGACGTGGCGAGCGGTGGTTGGATGCCGCATCCCACGTGGTGCGCCCGGCCCCCGCCACTCCCGGAGTCCACCGCAGAAATGGCGGCAATTTAAATTTGTCCACCGCTCCTCCCGGACGGGTAATTTATTCCATTATGGATGCAGCGGCGAGCAGCAGTTCAGCGAGGCGGGAGTAAGCATCCCAGAGCCCACACCCTGACTGTGGCGGCATGTCTGGCGGCTGCGATGGCTGTTGAAGCGCCGGCATCGCTCCAACTCCAGCCGACCCGCCTCTGCAGAGTCGTCAATTTGGCCTGGTTCGTGCGCACGAACTGTGCTCCTCGTGTCCATCTCGTGCAGGTAAAACCACTTCTGACCCCTTATTGACGTCGGAGACTGTTGACTTGAGGCAACACGTATTTATTACAGATATCTCAATTACAATAGCGACCCTGACACTGGAAGAGGTAACGGCCTCTTCACTGAGGGGCGGGGCTGGGAGGGATCACAGCATCCCCCACCAGCCCCCCAGGGTGGTGGCCGTTGCGGACGTGTTTGTGGCCACCATTATACAACCGCGTGTTACCCTCCCGTAACACCTCTACACATATACTACATATATATGTATGTACATAATACATATATGTAGCTACTACTTTATTTTTTATTATTTTTTTATTTTGGTATAGCCCTGTGAGCCATTCGGCTCTTGAATCGGGTGCAACCACAACAAACAAAAAAACAAAAACACGAACAAGATAAACATCTTAAAGTGACTATGTGACTGTGCAAACAGAAAATCCATGAAAAAAACAACAAAATATTCCTGAAAAAAGCACCGTACACCAACGCTGTGTGCAAAAAATGCCAGTGGGATGCAAGTCAAACAACAACAACAAACACAATAAAACTTAGATTAAGACCATCAGTCTAACTCCGTACTACAACAAAACAAACATGTCCATACCAAAAAACGTTTTCGAAATCACCAAAAAAATAAAGCCATAATTGCAACGTAACAGTGATCACAGGGAATGTGACCGAATTTTTACAATAAACTACATATGTAGTGGCGCGACGGCGCGTGTTTATAACGGCTGCATGTCCGCGCTCGGCTGCCAGGGGAAGGTAGTTAGTTGGCGAGCGTCGCCACGTGAATGGGAGCACGACGCGGCTGGGGAACGTTGAGAGCGGCCAGGTGCGGGAAGACCGTTGATGTAATTAAAGTAGGATATGGACCGGAATTGAAGGGACCGGTACCTGTCAATCACATAGAGGAATCTTCCGGACAGGATGTTCTGGAAGGGTCGCGAGGGCTATATAAGACGAGCGAACGAGCTCGGAGGGACAGTGGGCTGAAGACAGAAGACAAGACAAGTTGAAGCCGGACCAGCATAGGTTAGCTATCCCTGTGTGGGAGTAGTCCTGTATGGACTCGTATAGGCTAGGGGTAGAGGCGCTAAGGGCATGAGCGCAGTCCGTACGTGGGCACGTTTAAACGCCGCGGCTGCCGTGGTATCGAGCCGCTGAGACAGCGAGACACGGCAGCCGAAGGGACGAAGGAAGGTTCGCAGAGAGTGAGACCGGGAGGCGGCGAGTGAGAGAGCGAACGAGCGGCGCACGGCGGAATCTCAGCATGCTGCAACAAGTGCTGTAATGTCGACATCGTGAATAAAGTGGCCCGGAAAGAAAAAGACAACAAGTTGTCCACCTGAAATCTACAACACTACACATATATGTAGTAGCTACATATATATGTAGTAGCTACGGGCCCCGCACTTTCAAAGGCCCCGCGCTAAATGCTTTCCAGTTATCAATTCTGGTTCAGTGATTCTGTACTTGCTCTATAACTATAGTACTATACTGTCTTCAACTTTTATGAACTACTGGGTGTTTAAGGCTAGCGATTTGTCATATTATCTGGCTGTATAGAAAATGAAAACATACAATTACTTTGCTATGCAAGTAAAAAAATTGTGTTTTTTTTATATTTAGGGCCCCTTTATAACATATGCTACAGGCCCCGCACAAGCTTAATCTGGCACTGTATCACATAAATATATAAATGTGTCGTTAATCCACCACCACCCGCAACAGCCAATTAGTAAGGGTTGTCATGTAAACAGAACATGCCAATTCGTTACTAGTCCAGCACACTGATGTGTTGGAGAGTCAAGCCACAACATTTACAATCTGAGTACGACGTTTCACCAGTAATTATAACTAGCTTCATCAGTCGCCTGATTGACATGTTCTGTTTACGTGACAAACCTTACTAATTGGCTGTCGGGTGGTGCCGGGTTTAACGACACACATTTACGTGATTTAACCCAAAAAAACCTGTATTATGGATGATATTGGTCGCAAATGCCTATATGTTAAAAAGGCCCGGAAAGTTCAAATCAGTAGTAAAAATATTCTCAAAATTGTTGAACCAGCTAATTGAGAAATTAATTTTCTGTGTTTAAAAAAAAAATACGCTTCATTCAACGTGAATTGCCTAATGAAGATAACATTTTTAAGTTGTTCATATTAGAAACCACTGTAACACCACAGCCTGATTTTTACCGGGGGGCGGCTGTGAAGGCGTCCGAGTGAGAGATATCCCTTCGTTCATTGCGATTAGCTTCACATTTTAGCCATGCCGTTTGAGACCCATTCAGGGTGATGAAAAAGGCGCCCAGGGCTGTAATGAGACGATATCACGCTGCGAGGTCTCACTGTGCAAATGTAACAGGTCACAGCTTTTGGCAGTGTCAAAGGGGTTGTGTCGTGTGGACTTGAGGGTCATGGGGACAGCATTTGAGAGCTTTTTTGTTTTGTTTCATATTGTTTATAAATGCCTACCTTTTGGTAGATAAGACAGTTATATCACTTTCACGGGAAGGCCAATAACATGACAAGGTTTTTCTTAATTTGAACACCATATTTTCAAGTCACTCACAACAGCCCCACCTAGTGCCAATGTCACGAGCCGCCACTACCGATTGTGCTGTTGTGTCCTGTCGCGAGACAGAGTACACTAGCCATTCGGATTTCAAGGAGGCAAGTGCAATACTTTTTAGTCGCTGGACCAGAGCAGAAATTGGTACCACTTAAAGTAGAACCACTGTACTCTTGGTTCTTTCGGTAAAGTCACATGGAAAATCAAATAAAATCATTAAAGAATACGACATTAATGATAAAACACAGACGCAGAAACAACACAGGCAGACAACATACAGAGAGAGACACACAAAGACACACACCAAGACAAACAGAAGGACAACCACTCTGTGCCGAGGCCTTAAATAGAAAGAGGGGGGAGGGGCCAGGGCAGAGAGAGGACTGCGGAGGACAAATGAGTGGAGTAGTGTGGAATTCCGGACCACAGTGGCTGGAGGAGAGACAATGGTTCTATTATTATTTGATTTGATTTTCTACGTGACTTTGCCGAAATATCCAAAGAGTAATTTCTGCAGTCACGAAAGCTTCGAATCAAGTTAGAACCACTGTAGTAACGATTTATATGTATGGCTAATAATATTGGATAATTCTTTTAACCCACTCATTTCATATGAGTGTAGTGGAGTAGGAAGGTGTGCTGGGGAAACTGCGCGATTGTATTGATCACACGGACAGTGTGGGGTTTATCTGGGGTCAGCCTGAGGAGACGGCCGAAACAGTGGGGTCGTGTTAGGACAGCCAGGTGAAGAGGCTGGGGTGATGAGGTAACAGT
The DNA here is from genome assembly GCF_048934315.1 of Petromyzon marinus. Lineage (NCBI taxonomy): Eukaryota > Metazoa > Chordata > Hyperoartia > Petromyzontiformes > Petromyzontidae > Petromyzon > Petromyzon marinus. The sequence goes on along the minus strand of NC_133691.1, from coordinate 9,739,828 downwards.
CGGGCCAATTAAGCCAGAAGGGCTGTGATTGGTTGGTGCTGTTGCTGGGGCCGAGGAGGCGTCGAGGTGTCTGGAAAAAGGCAGGTGGTTGAAGACGCGAGGCGTGCTGAGGCACGCGGACCAATTAATTAGCGATAATGAGAATGGGGATAAATTGGGGGGAGACAGAGAGAGAGAGAGGAGGAGATTGGAGTTGGGAGCTGTGCGGTGAAGACGTTGAGTTCGGAAACAGAGTTTAGAAGAGAGTTGGAGCATAGTGATAGCGAAACCGAAGCAAGACGAAGCAGTTAGCAGTGGAGTGAGCATAGTGATAGCGAAGCTGAAGCAAGACGAAGCAGTTAGCAGTGGAGTGAGCATAGTGATAGCGAAGCTGAAGCAAGACGAAGCAGTTAGCAGTGGAGTGAGGATAGCGAAGCCGAAGCAAGATGAAGCAGTTAGCAGTGCAGTGAGCATAGTGATAGCGAAGCTGAAGCAAGACGAAGCAGTTAGCAGTGGAGTCGGCATAGTGATAGCGAAGCTGAAGAAGATGGAGCAGTTAGCAGTGGAGAGAGCGTAGTAATAGAGGAGCTGGAGACGAGGTGTGCGGAGACAGAAGTGAGATTGGGTTTCGCTGTGTGCGACGACGCTGTATAGCGGAGGAGCTGAGGAGGATAGCCAGCAGTGGAGAGAGCGTAGGAATAGAGGAGTTGAAGACGTGTGTGCGGAGCAAAGCGACGTGATACTGGGAACCAAGGTGGTGAGCGAGACGGGCGAAGCACGGCGAATGAGCCGCGGTGTCCGGGATACGGTGGAGTGTGGAGGACGTGTTAAACGATGAAAATAAAGTGGTTGAAGAAAGACAAAAGTTGTTCGTGTAAAGTTCAACCACTACATGAGTATCACAAATCGCACTGCCATTAGCCACTTAAAGAAATTGGAACGACTATACGACCTCAGGTGGGACTGACAAGTGAAATAGCTTGCTGGTTAACACGGTAGAGGCAGAATTTGCCACACACTTTGCTACAAAAAATAATGTACGTAACATGACATTTAAAAAAATATACAGCTTTAATTTACATTTTCATATCTGGGATTGAGCTAAATGAAGTAAAAATATAAGTTTATTGTTGTTTATTTTGTCCAATCGTTGGTGACTGGGCTGAGACCATCAACTCGCTATTCGTGAGAACCCAGAATCTCGGCAGTGCCAGCTCAGTGCTCTGACCTCTGAGCCGCCTCTAAAACACGTGAGTTAGTACGTGTGCGGGCAGGACTGTGGGCATTGGTGTGGAGCACCGCGCATGTCAGCTGGTTTCGGCTTCCACGAGTCGGCTCTACTGCAGGATGAGCAAAGATTTTCCACATGTTATCTGACGAGTAAAACTAGATTTTTCAAAATACATGGCAGTGATAAGACCCGACCCACAAGAATAGCTGCCATAGAATCTGAACAGTAGTCAGATTAATCTGGGTTGAAACGAGAAGTGGCACCGACGTGACCTGAAAGTGAGAGACCCGATTACACAAGAATAGACTTGTCTTTACATAATGGGTGACGTCACGATTCCTGGATTTTAAATGCATGTCATTTCAATAAAAGGTGTATGGAGTTTGTTTGCATAAATATACATAAAATGTATGCATTCGTATTTGTATTCGAATAAATGAATGTAGTACACGGTGAATAACTTTAAAGTTGAAGTAAGCTCATGGTGATATAAACATTTTATAATCAATCACAGTTATAATAGTTGAGTTACCACCGGTCCCAGTTTTCCCAGGACATGCTCCCTTTGATGTAGCTGTACTGGGAAATCTGGAACCTTCAGAAGAATAAAAGTATTACTTTTGGTCAGTTGAGTAGTAATACACCACTTAAGAATATCCATTTCATGTAGTTCTCCACTATTTCGGATGTATAGACAATTTTTATTTGGAGGACATTTCATAACCTGGATTTACAAGAGAATGGGATGCATGTTTCTCTAGACACTACAATCCATCTGTCCACATATATTCTGCTTCAGATAGGCTGTAGTTAATAAGTTCAGGCAATCCGTTGATTTTCCATTGATGGTAGACTTGAGTTATAATATTATACGCATTTAACAGGTGATTATTGATAATAGGTTTTTCCGGGAACAAAACAGGTGTTAAGATGTTAAAACACCAAACTGAAACCTTTTACAAGGAATCATGGCTGCATTAACCACAATGCTTGTGGTCAGAATGCAAACAAAAAACGTACTCTGATAACATGGAATTCTCCTTGAAACTGATTGATCCATACCAGAGACAGCTTTCTTTTGAGCCTCGTCTCAAACGGTGTTAGACCAGAGGACGCCAAAAGGCGTATTCTGACCAAAAGCATTGTGGTTAATGCAGACATGATTCCTTGTAAAAGGTTTCAGTTTGGTGTATTAACATCTTAACACCTGTTTTGTTGCCAAAAAAAAGGGGAAAAATCTATTATCATATTTTGGTACTGGCAAAGGAGGTCCCATGAAGGTGATTTTTGGTCACACTATGACTAGGAATAGTGTACAAGCTCTTAATCCTAAAGATTAAAAAAAAATACGTAACGTGTTATATTCGTAAGCAAGGGTTAAAATTGCTTGCTACATTCCTGAATTTGCAGTATATGCTGTTTAAAGAAAGCTATTTGTTGCTTTAGGCGAATTCTACATACCACGATTTATAGCGAATGTTTGTGTCTATACATGACTAAAATTCGAATGAGGGTTCATGTCCTTCTTTGTAAATGTGCACAGTTGAACAGTTAAATACAACAGTGGAAATATATAAAGTAAAATCATTTGCAATAGCAACAGTTCTTATAGCATGAGCAATAGCGCCATAAAATAAAGCACCAGCACAAAGTTTAAGGTTACTGAGAGGAGCGGCCTATATCGATCGGGGCATCCTCGTCCTCGCATAGCATCATCCTCCACGCCATGGCTGCTTTCTCCACTGCTTGGCCTCTTCCACTGGAACCCACCTTCCACCATCTCTCCCCTATCATACCTCCACCATTAACGTTTGACCATACCTCGATGTATAACATTTTGTTTAGCGTTCTTTAAGACATGAACGTAAAGTGATACATCATACTTTGAAACGTATTTTACCATAATGGGGCATCCATTATGTAACTCAACGTGCATTCCTAAGAAAATATTTAGTCACCAAGAAACCTAAAATAACACAAACGAGTGGTGTGGCTACGAAACACTGCACCTAGGTAAATTGCATGGAACTGTATACAATGCACGCACGAACAAACGACGTAACAATGTGCATTTACTAGAGGTATTTCGATTTTTTAATACCAATTTTTATTTTAAAAAACAATAATGAAACAAATGAAAAAGGTCTAAATTTATGACGAATCATCGTAAATCGAATGAACATATATTGGGGGTATACTTGTGTAATGAGCGACTTCCGCGACACGTCGTGTAGAGGGTACTCTCTTCTTTATTCACATTCGGGCACACCACAGGCCAACCTTATACTCTTCCTTCTCCAAGTACACACGGAGATATTAGCATCCCTACAGGCTACACGTGGTCGATCCAGCAGCGTGGTTCCGTCCGCCCACTCCCGGCCTCGCCGCTGGTTGACAGCGCGCCGGCGAAGGTGGTGGGACTTCCAGTGCCCACAGTCCTCGGAAACCATTGTATTATTCATCGTGTTGTTTACAAACCCTAGCCTTTGCCTTGATCCGTGCCCTGGAATCTGGTCCACTGTCGGAGACAACGTCACCCAAGACATCAATTTTATACCTGTTCCTGTGTTTTATTTATACTATGTTGGAGAAATGTGTGAGTTGAGGGTGAGGACACATGAAGACAAGCTGTGTGACTGAATTGTATCTCCTCTGCATCAGTGGCTGTTTGTCTATTTGTGTTAGTGAACTCAATATCAAGAAAATTAGTTTTGGGCCTTTTTGAACGTTCATATATTTTGTCTTCCAAGAGATGATAGCCCAGAACGTCCCTTATCTGTAGTCCTGGTAAGCTGTTGAATTTATTGCAGCTAATAACATTTGTTGAAGTGGTGGGGCATGGGGGCATAGTTACAGTAGCTGAATGTTAATTGAAATGCACTTGATTCTTGTTTAACAGGACAGACAACCCCGACAGCATTGACAACACATCTGCCAGTGACAGTACAGATAACATCTTTGAATATTGGTAAGACACCCAGTGCTTCCAACATTTATTTACCTAATGTAACACAAACATTAAAACGAAACTATAAGGATGTGAATATATGGTAATCGTTTGGATGTGCTGTATGATTATGATGGCGAAGTGGACTGTAGATGAAAGTGACTGTGAAAAAGGTGACTGTCTAGAAAATGTTTATGACTAACATAAAAAAGGTTCCTTAATTATTTTCTAACATTTCACCTGTTCTTTTTCGAAGGGTAAAATAATGACAAAATGTATTTATGTTTTATTAGAGTGTGCAGGAAGTGACTTCCAATGTGCTGCTGATAAACGCTGCATCCTGGGAATCCTGTACTGTGATGGGGTGGCTGATTGTGCGGACCAAAGCGATGAGACTCCAAACTGCCAATGCCGGTCAGACCAAATCCGTTGTGGCGATGGAACATGCCTAGGAATAGAATATGTGTGTGATGGGGTCTATGACTGTGGAGACTATTCAGATGAAAACAACTGCAGTGAGTTAATTATATTAACTATATGATACTATTATGAATGTCATATCTAATTTAATATAAGTATGTATCATTTATAGGAAGGTATTAATTGACATTGTTTTTTGCAGCTTGCACTCCGAATCAGTACAAATGCAATAACAGTAACACCGAATGTTTGGACCCACTCTACGTCTGCGATGGAGAAACTGACTGTAGCGATGGATCTGATGAAAGCAACTGTGAAAGAGGTTTGTTTACTGAATTACTCTATTAACTGCCAGTAGATAACCTAAAGATGGATGCATTTTATCTAAATATCTGTCAATTTGCATTCCATAAAGTAACTTGGACAGCGGCTAGGGCAATTTGAGCACAAATTCAAAATTGTAAAAGTGTTGAGGTGTAAATGATGACACGAAGACAGATCTTTGTAAGGGCTTTTGCCAACAGTTTATTAGGAGGCTTATGCCAGTAACTGATGGAGGAATATTTCACTTGTTCCCAGGGGTAGGGGTACTGGGGATCCCCTAGCACACCCACAGGCTAACCTAGCCTGGTGCTAATTTCCCCCTACCCTGGGTCCCATCTCTCCACCAGGGAAAGGGTAATGGGAGATCACTAGCACACCCAGGGGCTACACTAGCCCGGTTCTAATTTCCCCCTACCCTGGGTCCCGACTTCCACCCTTCACATTCCCGGACTCTCCAGACGACCTTGAACACGTGACGGGTTCCAGCTTAAATACCCCAGGGGGACGTGACGTCACTGTCCCGCCCCTGTGCATGACGTCACCATCCATGACGTCATCGTACCGGAGGGCGAGTGTGACATGACGTCACTAACTACTATTCTACATCACCCTCCCCCACCCGTGAAAAAAAATCAGCCGACCCGGCTGCAACCATTATGAGAGCAGAGCTCGGCAACCCGGATGGGAAGACAACCACATCAAAAGAGTGCAAGTGACATGTGTGTGAAGAGAACAGGACCGGCTGCTAGAACACAACCCAACACTAGGGCAGCACGGTACAGGGCAACTTGGAGACAGTCTCCACACGGGACACCGGAGCGTGTCCGAAGAAGGCAGGGGACGAAGAAACGGCCCCACTGGCCGTCACCGTATCCGCACGCCCCACGAGCATGTGCGTGAGGCCGGCCCGCTCCCCCGTGCCGCGTCGGCGTCAGAATCGGCGGTGTGCTGGCAGGTGTCAAGTCCGCCGGCCAATCCGCCAGGTGAGGCGCCGCTGGTGGAATTACTGGCAGGGCTTCTGCAGGCGCACACAAAGGCATGGCATCGTTTGCGCCATACAACTCGTGTGGCCCAGCTCGGCGGACACAACAGACACCCGGCCCCTGAGTAGTGGAGATGAGGGGATTCCGGCGTGAGAGAAGAGAAGAAAAAGAATAACACAAATTCAGACGCGTTGGATGCACAACCAACGCGGCAATGAACCCAAATACAGTAGAACCTCGGAGATGGAATGCACCAGATCCCGAACAAATTGATGTTGGAACAAATCGGTGTTGGAATGGCCATCTGGAACGAATTAAGTTTGATCTGCAGGGTACCACTGTATGTACACCTTCACCCACACAACACGGGTGGCAGGGTTCCCCGACCCTCAGCCAAAGTTCCATCCACTAGACGGTGATAGAGCGAAGACGGAAGAACTGCCTAGCGCTCACACACTCACACACCCCTTTTAGGATGTCATCCGACATCCCGGGTCGAGACATCATGCGTCAGAACCAACCCATGTCCCGGGGCGAAGAAGCCGCACTTCAGGGATGCCCCCAGGATCTGCATTTTAGTTAAAGAAAATAGTTCGGCGTGAAAATTGGCCGAAATAGCGGCCGCCCGCGCAAACCGCATCCCTACTGTTTCCCGCGCTTCGCCCAAAATGGCGGCTACACGCGCGATCCGCATCTCGGTGGTTTCCCACGCTCGCACAACATAGCCCTCCCTTGAAGGCCACCCCGGGCATCTCATGCCACCAGGCATTACCCCCCGCCTTTCCGACGTGCACGCGTCGGCCCTATCAGGGGAACCTTGACCGAGTCTCCCTCCGAGACCCGCACCGCTCGCCTATAGCCGTACCGACTGAGCCGAGAACAACCATCGCTCACTTACTGCACAACATGCACCCTAACAACGGAGGGATACAGTCTCAACACAACCGGACAACAACGCCTGAACACCACGAATCACCAGCCCTCTGTTGCAACGCGCCTCGGGAGTGTCTCGATCTCCAGGCTGGCAGGGCGAGCCTACAGCTCCAGACGCACCACGGAGGGTCTCAACCTCCGGGCCACCAGGTCAAGCCGTCAGCCGTAGCATGACGGGACCACATTCTCCGAGCCATGTGAGCGCCCAGCCCACTAGGCTATCCACACCACGGAGTGTTTCAATCTCCGGGCGGCCAGGTCAAGCCGTCAGCCATAGCATGACGGGACCACAACTGACATGTTAGGCACGCAACACCCCCTGGACCATCCTGGTCAGGATCTGCGCCCCAATAAATTTGACAGCCAGCACCACAATTCCAAACACTGGCAGCATGTCAGCTTCCCAATTTAAATGCTCCGTACCAATGACGGCAGAGCCACAAACCAAGGCAATCATCCCCCGCACAATCGCAATTTCACACCCTCACAACACATACAATTTGAACCTTGCATTTCAAAATCTCCCTCAACATTTACCATGGGACTCAGGCATTCCAATTTGAGGAGCAAAAAAATGAATACACAAAACGCCCAATAATCACCGAATGGAGTAATACAGTGTATGCAGTCTATGCAGTATATGCAGTCTGCATACAGCCAACCATCTCGAGCAATGCTCCATACAGTCTATACACTGTTAACAATCACAGCACAGCTATACATTAACAATGATGAACAACGTTTTCCACAGTCACACGTTGACAACACTCACAAGCGACGCTCCATACTGTATACCCAAAAACAATCGCAACTCCGCAACGGCAACCAACAAAGTGTCAACAAATCATTAACCCGGCAATCCACTGGATCTTAACCGAGCCCGAGACCCCCCACCTAGCCGAATTAATCATTAACTGGCTCCTTAACATAACAATCCCGACGCCATAATCAACTAATAATGTAACACGCGGACACCCGACACGAACGCCATGGACAGACGCAAGTTATTAAAAAGCAATTGGATGCCCCGCATCCCGGGGGGAAAACAATAAAAAAATAACACGAACTCACAACCCGGCGCACGCAAGATGGATGAGGTGTCAACAGGGGCCGGTGTGTGTCGTGTCACGCCTCGCCTGACAAGCTGTGACGAGTGGAGGACGGGGTGCCACTCGAACGTGTAGAGCTCTGCCTCCAAAGGTGTTGACGTCGGCGGGAACGGCAGTTTGGCGGGAACATCGCCCCCGCCAAAATGGCGGGAACGGCGTTTTGGCGGGAACAGCGTCCCGGCCAGCCACCGAAATGGCGGCTCTACCGCGGCCCCCGCATGCCCTCCGGGCCTCCCCCGCCAGCCCCCGCAGCGACGACAGCGTCCTCTCCTCGCGGCTCCTTCCCGCGCCACAGCTGCATCAGCAGCAGGCTGCACACCATGTGGCACCTCCAAAATGGCCACTCCCGACCACTTCTCTGCCGCGATGGCCAAGATGGCGGCGGCCTGCCACGTGGTCGCTGGAAGACCTTTAATGGCGGCCGTCTCCCCAACGCACCCGATATCCTCCACTGGTACTGTAGACACACGAGCCGTGGCCGCAATAACCGTGGCCATGGAGCCCAGGGTCGTCCAGTCCCGGGTCGCCGCCTCTGTGTCGTCGGAAGACACAACAGGTGGGTTCCGCTTTTTCAAGAGCATCGCCTTGAAAAAGTCTTCTTCTGACGCCAGTTGTTGAGGCCTAAATTATGAGACGAAGACAGATCTTTGGAAGGGCTTTCACCAACAGTTTATTAGGAGGCTTATGCCAGTAACTGATGGAGGAATTTTTCACTTGTGCCAAGGGGTAGGGGTACTGGGGATCCCCTAGCACACCCACAGGCTAACCTAGCCTTGTGCTAATTTCCCCCTACCCTGGGTCCCATCTCTCCACCAGGGAAAGGGTAATGGGAGATCGCTAGCACACCCAGGGGCTACACTGGTCCGGTGCTAATTTCCCTCTACCCTGGGTCCTGACTTCCACCCTTCACGTTCCCGGACTCTCCAGACGACCTTGAACACATGACGGGTTCCAGCTTGAATACCCCAGGGGCACATGACGTCACCGTCCCGCCCCCTGTGCATGACGTCACTATCCGTGACGTCATCGTACCGGAGGGCGAGCGTGACATGACGTCACTAACTACTATACAAAAGTATAAAATGTCACCAATATTTAACCTGTAATCATTGTCATCCCAGAGTGTTCCGACAGTGAGTTCCGCTGTGCCGATAAGAAGCATTGCATCCCTGGACACCTATACTGTGATGGGGAGCCCGACTGTGCAGACCAGAGTGATGAGACTCCAAACTGCCAATGCCGCTCAGACCAAATCCGTTGTGCCAATGGAAGCTGCCTTGGAATAGTGTTCGTGTGTGATGGAGTCAACGACTGTGGAGACTATTCAGACGAAAGCAACTGCAGTGAGTTAAAACATGGGACGTATACTTTAAATTAAAAATTCCAAATCTAAATTAAAACATCTCTATCATTTATAGGAAGGTATTAATTGACGTTGTTTTTTGCAGATTGCACTATGAATCAGTACAAATGCAATAACAGTAACACCGAATGTTTGGACCCACTCTACGTCTGCGATGGAGAAACTGACTGTAGCGATGGATCTGATGAAAGCAACTGTGAAAGAGGTTTGTTAACTGAATTACTCTATTAAATGCCAGTAGATAACCTCAAGATGGATGCATTTTATCCACATATCTGTCAATTTACATTCCATAAAGTAACTTGGACAGCGGCTAGGGCAAATTCAGCACAAATTCATAATTGTCAAAGTATAAAATGTCATCAATATTTAACCTGTAATCATTGTCATCCCAGAGTGTTCCGACAGTGAGTTCCGCTGTGCCGATAAGAAGCATTGCATCCCTGGACAACTTTACTGTGATGGGGAGCCCGACTGTGCAGACCAGAGTGATGAGACTCCAAACTGCCAATGCCGCTCAGACCAAATCCGTTGTGCCAATGGAATCTGCCTTGGAATAGTGTTCGTGTGTGATGGAGTCAACGACTGTGGAGACTATTCAGACGAAAGCAACTGCAGTGAGTTAAAACATGGGACGTATACTTTAAATTAAGAATTCCATATCTCAATGAAAATGTCGGTATCATTTATAGGAAGGTATTAATTGACATTGTTTTTGCAGATTGCACTCCGAATCAGTACAAATGCAATAACAGTAACAGCGAATGTTTGGACCCACTCTACGTCTGCGATGGAGAAACTGACTGTAGTGATGGATCTGATGAAATCAACTGTGAAAGAGGTTTGTTTACTGAATTACTCTATTAACTACCAGTAGATAACCTAAAGATGTATGCATTTTATCTACATATCTGTCAATTTACATTCCATAAAGTAAGTTGGACAGCGGCTAGGGCAAAGTCAGCACAAATGCATTATTGTCAGAGTATAAAATGTCACCATTATTTAACCTTTTATCGTTGTCATCCCAGAGTGTTCCGACAGTGAGTTCCGCTGTGCCGAAAAGAAGCATTGCATCCCCGGACATCTTTACTGTGATGGGGAGCCCGACTGTGCAGACCAGAGTGATGAGACTCCAAATTGCCAATGCCGCTCAAACCAAATCCGTTGTGCCAATGGAATCTGCCTTGGAATAGTGTTCGTGTGTGATGGAGTCAACGACTGTGGAGACTATTCAGACGAAAGCAACTGCAGTGAGTTAAAACATGGGACGTATACTTTGAATTAAGAATTTCATATCCCAATGAAAATGTCGGTATCATTTATAGGAAGGTATTAATTGACATTGTTTTTGCAGCTTGCACTCCGAATCAGTACAAATGCAATAACAGTAACACCGAATGCTTGGACCCACTCTACGTCTGCGATGGAGAAACTGACTGTAGTGATGGATCTGATGAAAGCAACTGTGAAAGAGGTTTGTTTACTGACTTACTCTATTAACTGCCAATAGATAACCTAAAGACGGATGTGTTTTATCTAAATATCTGTCAATTTGCATTCCATGAAGTAACTTGGACAGCGGCTAGGGCAAATTCAGCACAAATTCATAATTGTCAAAGTATAAAATGTCACCAATATTTAACCTTTTATCATTGTCATCCCAGAGTGTTCAGACAGTGAGTTCCGCTGTGTCGATAAGAAGCATTGCATCCCTGGACATCTTTACTGTGATGGGGAGCCCGACTGTGCAGACCAGAGTGATGAGACTCCAAACTGCCAATGCCGCTCAGACCAAATCCTTTGTGGCAATGCAACCTGCCTTGGAATAGTGTTCGTGTGTGATGGAGTCAACGACTGTGGAGACTATTCAGACGAAAGCAACTGCAGTGAGTTAAAACATGGGACGTATACTTTAATATTCATATTCTTAGCTCTTTCAGTAAAGTCACGTTGAAGGGAAACAATAAAATAATAAAATATATATTAAACAATAAAAATTCTCATGCCGTTTCGACCATTACACAAACGGTCATCATCAGGTGTGAAAAACCAACGGCAAGAAACATTTGAAAGAAGTGGCGGTTTGCATTTATTTCTTTTTAAACGGTGTATTTACTTACTCATTTATAAAAAACGTTAGCACCACGGGCAGCGATTTGGCAGTTTATTTAGAAGGACGAGTCCATCTATGTTCTGAAAAGAGGAGGGGGGAGACGAAAAATCAATGTATGCTGTCTGAAAGCCACCATAAGCGTGAACAATCAATTAAGACCTGAAATGGTTTATCAAATCCTTCCAATGATTGCTAAGCCAGAATCCATCTTCTTGGTTGAAATTGTCTCTGTACTTGTATATGTAGATAGCCTCATGAACGAATCTCTCATGGTAGCCAGATGGCTTACAAAGAACCTCTGTCTTGGAGAAGTCAATGTCATGTGAGCCTACTGAATTATAACAATGATCTGCCACGGCCGGGGTGTTGGTCCTACCGTGTTTAAGGTCTGCTTTGTGTTCACGAATGCAGTCCGAGACATGGCGTTTGGTTTCTCCAATGTAACTACTACCACAGAGGCAACTTAGTTTGTAGACACCAGGGTACTGTATGTCCGGAATCACATCTTTAACAGACAGAACCAGATCTCGGATTTTATGTAATGTGTTGAAATGGACCTGGATCTTGTGTTTATTCAAGATTTTGGAGATCGTATACTTTAAGTTAAGAATTCCATATCTCAATGAAAAAATCTGTATCATTTATAGGAAGGTATTAATTGACATTGTTTTTTGCAGCTTGCACTCCGAATCAGTACAAATGCAATAACAGTAACACCGAATGTTTGGACCCACTCTACTTCTGCGATGGAGAAACTGACTGTAGTGATGGATCTGATGAAAACAACTGTGAAAGAGGTTTGTTTACTGAATTACTCTGTTAACTGCCAATAGATAACCTAAAGACAGATGCGTTTAATCTAAATATCTGTCAATTTGCATTCCATAAAGTAACTTGGACAACGGCTAGGGCAAATTCAGCACAAATTCATAATTGTCAAAGTATAAATTGTCACCAATATTTAACCTTTTATCGTTGTCATCCCAGAGTGTTCCAACAGTGAGTTCCGCTGTGCCGATAAGAAGCATTGCATCCCTGGACATCTTTACTGTGATGGGGAGCCCGACTGTGCAGACCAGAGTGATGAGACTCCAAACTGCCAATGCCGCTCAGACCAAATCCGTTGTGCCAATGGAAGCTGCCTTGGAATAGTGTTCGTGTGTGATGGAGTCAACGACTGTGGAGACTATTCAGACGAAAGCAACTGCAGTGAGTTAAAACATGGGACGTATACTTTAAGTTAAGAATTCCATATCTCAATGAAAAAATCTGTATCATTTATAGGAAGGTATTAATTGACGTTGTTTTTTTGCAGCTTGCACTCCGAATCAGTACAAATGCAATAACAGTTACACCGAATGTTTGGACCCACTCTACGTCTGCGATGGAGAAACTGACTGTAGTGATGGATCTGATGAAAACAACTGTGAAAGAGGTTTGTTTACTAAATTATTCTATTAACTGCCAATAGACAACCTAAAGACGGATGCGTTTTATCTAAATATCTGTCAATTTGGATTCCATAAAGTAACTTGGACAGTGGCTAGGGCATATTCAGCACAAATTCATAATTGTCGAAGAATAAAATGTCACCAATATTTCACCTTTTATCGTTGTCATCCCAGAGTGTTCCGACAGTGAGTTCCGCTGTGCCGATAAGAAGCATTGCATCCCTGGACATCTTTACTGTGATGGGGAGCCCGACTGTGCAGACCAGAGTGATGAGACTCCAAACTGCCAATGCCGCTCAGACCAAATCCGTTGTGCCAATGGAAGCTGCCTTGGAATAGTGTTCGTGTGTGATGGAGTCAACGACTGTGGAGACTATTCAGACGAAAGCAACTGCAGTGAGTTAAAACATGGGACGTATACTTTAAGTAAAGAATTCCATATCTCAATGAAAAAATCTGTATCATTTATAGGAAGGTATTAATTGACGGTGTTTTTTTTCAGCTTGCACTCCGAATCAGTACAAATGCAATAACAGTTACACCGAATGTTTGGACCCACTCTACGTCTGCGATGGAGAAACTGACTGTAGTGATGGATCTGATGAAAACAACTGTGAAAGAGGTTTGTTTACTAAATTACTCTATTAACTGCCAATAGATAACCTAAAGACGGATGCGTTTTATCTAAATATCTGTCAATTTGGATTCCATAAAGTAACTTGGACAGTGGCTAGGGCATATTCAGCACAAATTCATAATTGTCGAAGTATAAAATGTCACCAATATTTCACCTTTTATCGTTGTCATCCCAGAGTGTTCCGACAGTGAGATCCGCTGTGCCGATAAGAAGCATTGCATCCCTGGACATCTTTACTGTGATGGGGAGCCCGACTGTGCAGACCAGAGTGATGAGACTCCAAACTGCCAATGCCGCTCAGACCAAATCCGTTGTGCCAATGGAAGCTGCCTTGGAATAGTGTTCGTGTGTGATGGAGTCAATGACTGTGGAGACTATTCAGACGAAAGTAACTGCAGTGAGTTAAAACATGGGACGTATACTTTAAGTTAAGAATTCCATATCTCAATGAAAAAATCTGTATCATTTATAGGAAGGTATTAATTGACGTTGTTTTTTTGCAGCTTGCACTCCGAATCAGTACAAATGCAATAACAGTTACACCGAATGTTTGGACCCACTCTACGTCTGCGATGGAGAAACTGACTGTAGTGATGGATCTGATGAAAACAACTGTGAAAGAGGTTTGTTTACTAAATTACTCTATTTACTGCCAATAGATAACCTAAAGACGGATGCGTTTTATCTAAATATCTGTCAATTTGGATTCCATAAAGTAACTTGGACAGTGGCTAGGGCATATTCAGCACAAATTCATAATTGTCGAAGTATAAAATGTCACCAATATTTCACCTTTTATCGTTGTCATCCCAGAGTGTTCCGACAGTGAGTTCCGCTGTTCCGATAAGAAGCATTGCATCCCTGGACATCTTTACTGTGATGGGGAGCCCGACTGTGCAGACCAGAGTGATGAGACTCCAAACTGCCAATGCCGCTCAGACCAAATCCGTTGTGCCAATGGAAGCTGCCTTGGAATAGTGTTCGTGTGTGATGGAGTCAATGACTGTGGAGACTATTCAGACGAAAGTAACTGCAGTGAGTTAAAACATGGGACGTATACTTTAAGTTAAGAATTCCATATCTCAATGAAAAAATCTGTATCATTTATAGGAAGGTATTAATTGACGTTGTTTTTTTGCAGCTTGCACTCCGAATCAGTACAAATGCAATAACAGTTACACCGAATGTTTGGACCCACTCTACGTCTGCGATGGAGAAACTGACTGTAGTGATGGATCTGATGAAAACAACTGTGAAAGAGGTTTGTTTACTAAATTACTCTATTAACTGCCAATAGATAACCTAAAGACGGATGCGTTTTATCTAAATATCTGTCAATTTGGATTCCATAAAGTAACTTGGACAGTGGCTAGGGCATATTCAGCACAAATTCATAATTGTCGAAGTATAAAATGTCACCAATATTTCACCTTTTATCGTTGTCATCCCAGAGTGTTCCGACAGTGAGTTCCGCTGTTCCGATAAGAAGCATTGCATCCCTGGACATCTTTACTGTGATGGGGAGCCCGACTGTGCAGACCAGAGTGATGAGACTCCAAACTGCCAATGCCGCTCAGACCAAATCCGTTGTGCCAATGGAAGCTGCCTTGGAATAGTGTTCGTGTGTGATGGAGTCAACGACTGTGGAGACTATTCAGACGAAAGCAACTGCAGTGAGTTAAAACATGGGACGTATACTTTAAGTTAAGAATTCCATATCTCAATGAAAAAATCTGTATCATTTATAGGAAGGTATTAATTGACGTTGTTTTTTTGCAGCTTGCACTCCGAATCAGTACAAATGCAATAACAGTTACACCGAATGTTTGGACCCACTCTACGTCTGCGATGGAGAAACTGACTGTAGTGATGGATCTGATGAAAACAACTGTGAAAGAGGTTTGTTTACTAAATTACTCTATTAACTGCCAATAGATAACCTAAAGACCGATGTGTTTTATCTAAATATCTGTCAATTTGGATTCCATAAAGTAACTTGGACAGTGGCTAGGGCATATTCAGCACAAATTCATAATTGTCGAAGTATAAAATGTCACCAATATTTCACCTTTTATCGTTGTCATCCCAGAGTGTTCCGACAGTGAGTTCCGCTGTGCCGATAAGAAGCATTGCATCCCTGGACATCTTTACTGTGATGGGGAGCCCGACTGTGCAGACCAGAGTGATGAGACTCCAAACTGCCAATGCCGCTCAGACCAAATCCGTTGTGCCAATGGAACCTGCCTTGGAATAGTGTTCGTGTGTGATGGAGTCAACGACTGTGGAGACTATTCAGACGAAAGCAACTGCAGTGAGTTAAAACATTGGACGTATACTTTAAGTTAAGAATTCCATATCTCAATGAAAAAATCTGTATCATTTATAGGAAGGTATTAATTGACATTGTTTTTTGCAGCTTGCACTCCGAATCAGTACAAATGCAATAACAGTAACACCGAATGTTTGGACCCACTCTACGTCTGCGATGGAGAAACTGACTGTAGTGATGGATCTGATGAAAACAACTGTGAAAGAGGTTTGTTTACTGAATTACTCTGTTAACTGCCAATAGATAACCTAAAGACAGATGCGTTTAATCTAAATATCTGTCAATTTGCATTCCATAAAGTAACTTGGACAACGGCTAGGGCAAATTCAGCACAAATTCATAATTGTCAAAGTATAAAGTGTCACCAATATTTAACCTTTTATCGTTGTCATCCCAGAGTGTTCCAACAGTGAGTTCCGCTGTGCCGATAAGCATTGCATCCCTGGACATCTTTACTGTGATGGGGAGCCCGACTGTGCAGACCAGAGTGATGAGACTCCAAACTGCCAATGCCGCTCAGACCAAATCCGTTGTGCCAATGGAAGCTGCCTTGGAATAGTGTTCGTGTGTGATGGAGTCAACGACTGTGGAGACTATTCAGACGAAAGCAACTGCAGTGAGTTAAAACATGGGACGTATACTTTAATATTCATATTCTTAGCTCTTTCATTAAAGTCACGTTGAAGGGAAACAATAAAATAATAAATATATATAAAACAATAAAAATTCTCACGACGTTTCGACCATAACACAAACGGTCATCATCAGGTGTGAAAAACCAACGGCAAGAAACATTTGAAAGAAGTGGCGGTTTGCAGTTATTTATTTTTAAACGGTGTATTTACTTATTTATAAAAAATCATTAGCACCACGGGCAGCGATTTGGCAGTTTATTTAGAAGGACGAGTCCATCTATGTTCTGAAAAGAGGAGGGGGGAGACGAAAAATTAATGCATGCTGTCTGAAAGCCACCATAAGCGTGAACAATCAATTAAGACCTGAAATGGTTTATCAAATCCTTCCAATGATTGCTAAGCCAGAATCCATCTTCTCGGTTGAAATTGTTTCTGTGCTTGTATATTTGGATAGCCTCATGAACGAATCTCTCATGGTAGCCAGATGGCTTACAAAGAACCTCTGTCTTGGAGAAGTCAATGTCATGTGAGCCTACTGAATTATAACAATGATCTGCCACGACGGGGGGTGTTGGTCCTACCGTGTTTAAGGTCTGCTTTGTGTTCACGAATGCGGTCCGAGACATGGCGTTTGGTTTCTCCAATGTAACTACTACCACAGAGGCAACTTAGTTTGTAGACACCAGGGTACTGTATGTCCGGAATCACATCTTTTACAGACGGAACCAGATCTTGGATTTTATGTAATGTGTTGAAATGGACCTGGATCTTGTGTTTATTCAAGATTTTGGAGATCGTATACTTTAAGTTAAGAATTCCATATCTCAATAAAAAAATCTATCATTTATAGGAAGGTATTAATTGACATTGTTTTTTTGCAGCTTGCACTCCGAATCAGTACAAATGCAATAACAGTAACACCAAATGTTTGGACCCACTCTACGTCTGCGATGGAGAAACTGACTGTAGTGATGGATCTGATGAAAACAACTGTGAAAGAGGTTTGTTTACTGAATTACTCTGTTAACTGCCAATAGATAACCTAAAGACGGATGCGTTTAATCTAAATATCTGTCAATTTGCATTCCATAAAGTAACTTGGACAACGGCTAGGGCAAATTCAGCACAAATTCATAATTGTCAAAGTATAAAGTGTCACCAATATTTAACTTTTTATCGTTGTCATCCCAGAGTGTTCCAACAGTGAGTTCCGCTGTGCCGATAAGAAGCATTGCATCCCTGGACATCTTTACTGTGATGGGGAGCCCGACTGTGCAGACCAGAGTGATGAGACTCCAAACTGCCAATGCCGCTCAGACCAAATCCGTTGTGCCAATGGAAGCTGCCTTGGAATAGTGTTCGTGTGTGATGGAGTCAACGACTGTGGAGACTATTCAGACGAAAACAAATGCAGTGAGTTAAAACATGGGACGTATACTTTAATATTCATATTCTTAGCTCTTTCATTAAAGTCACGTTGAAGGGAAACAATAAAATAATAAAATATATATAAAACAATAAAAATTCTCATGACGTTTCGACCATAACAAAAACAGTCATCATCAGGTGTGAAAAACCAACGGCAAGAAACATTCGAAAGAAGTGGCGGTTTGCATTTATTTATTTTTAAACGGTGTATTTACTTACTTATTTATAAAAAAAAACGTTAGCACCACGGGCAGCGATTTGGCAGTTTATTTAGAAGGACGAGTCTATCTATGTTCTGAAAAGACGAGGGGAGAGACGAAAAATTAATGCATGCTGTCTGAAAGCCACCATAAGCGTGAACAATCAATTAAGACCTGAAATGGTTTATCAAATCCTTCCAATGATTGCTAAGCCAGAATCCATCTTCTCGATTGAAATTGTCTCTGTGCTTGTATATGTGGATAGCCTCATGAACGAATCTCTCATGGTAGCCAGATGGCTTACAAAGAACCTCTGTCTTGGAGAAGTCAATGTCACGTGAGCCTACTGAATTATAACAATGATATGCCACGACCGGGGGCTGTTGGTCCTACCGTGTTTAAGGTCTGCTTTGTGTTCACGAATGCGGTCCGAGACATGGCGTTTGATTTCTCCAATGTAACTACTACCACAGAGGCAACTTAGTTTGTAGACACCAGGGTACTGTATGTCCGGAATCACATCTTTTACAGACGGAACCAGATCTCGGATTTTATGTAATGTGTTGAAATGGACCTGGATCTTGTGTTTATTCAAGATTTTGGAGATCGTATACTTTAAGTTAAGAATTCCATATCTCAATGAAAAAATGTGTTCATTTATAGGAAGGTATTCATTGACATTGTTTTTTGCAGCTTGCACTCCGAATCAGTACAAATGCAATAACAGTAACACCGAATGTTTGGACCCACTCTACGTCTGCGATGGAGAAACTGACTGTAGTGATGGATCTGATGAAAGCAATTGTGAAAGAGGTTTGTTTACTGAATTACTCTATTAACTGCCAATAGCTAACCTAAAGACGGATGCGTTTTATCTAAATATCTGTCAATTTGCATTCCGTAAAGTAACTTGGACAGCGGCTAGGGCAAATTCAGCACAAATTAATAATTGTCAAAGTATAAAATGTCACCAATATTTAACCTTTTATCGTTGTCATCCCAGAGTGTTCCAACAGTGAATTCCGCTGTGTCGATAAGAAGCATTGCATCCCTGGACATCTTTACTGTGATGGGGAGCCCGACTGTGCAGACCAGAGTGATGAGACTCCAAACTGCCAATGCCGCTCAGACCAAATCCGTTGTGCCAATGGAAGCTGCCTTGGAATAGTGTTCGTGTGTGATGGAGTCAACGACTGTGGAGACTATTCAGACGAAAGCAAATGCAGTGAGTTAAAACATGGGACGTATACTTTAAGTTAAGAATTCCATATCTCAATAAAAAATCTGTATCATTTATAGGAAGGTATTAATTGACATTGGTTTTTTGCAGCTTGCACTCCGAATCAGTACAAATGCAATAACAGTAACACCGAATGTTTGGACCCACTCTACGTCTGCGATGGAGAAACTGACTGTAGTGATGGATCTGATGAAAACAACTGTGAAAGAGGTTTGTTTACTGAATTACTCTGTTAACTGCCAATAGATAACCTAAAGACGGATGCGTTTAATCTAAATATCTGTCAATTTGCATTCCATAAAGTAACTTGGACAACGGCTAGGGCAAATTCAGCACAAATTCATAATTGTCAAAGTATAAAATGTCACCAATATTTAACCTATTATCGTTGTCATCCCAGAGTGTTCCAACAGTGAGTTCCGCTGTGCCGATAAGAAGCATTGCATCCCTGGACATCTTTACTGTGATGGGGAGCCCGACTGTGCAGACCAGAGTGATGAGACTCCAAACTGCCAATGCCGCTCAGACCAAATCCGTTGTGCCAATGGAAGCTGCCTTGGAATAGTGTTCGTGTGTGATGGAGTCAACGACTGTGGAGACTATTCAGACGAAAGCAACTGCAGTGAGTTAAAACATGGGACGTATACTTTAAGTTAAGAATTCCATATCTCAATAAAAAAATCTATCATTCATAGGAAGGTATTAATTGACATTGTTTTTTTGCAGCTTGCACTCTGAATCAGTACAAATGCAATAACAGTAACACCAAATGTTTGGACCCACTCTACGTCTGCGATGGAGAAACTGACTGTAGTGATGGATCTGATGAAAACAACTGTGAAAGAGGTTTGTTTACTGAATTACTCTGTTAACTGCCAATAGATAACCTAAAGACGGATGCGTTTAATCTAAATATCTGTCAATTTGCATTCCATAAAGTAACTTGGACAACGGCTAGGGCAAATTCAGCACAAATTCATAATTGTCAAAGTATAAAGTGTCACCAATATTTAACTTTTTATCGTTGTCATCCCAGAGTGTTCCAACAGTGAGTTCCGCTGTGCCGATAAGAAGCATTGCATCCCTGGACATTTTTACTGTGATGGGGAGCCCGACTGTGCAGACCAGAGTGATGAGACTCCAAACTGCCAATGCCGCTCAGACCAAATCCGTTGTGCCAATGGAAGCTGCCTTGGAATAGTGTTCGTGTGTGATGGAGTCAACGACTGTGGAGACTATTCAGACGAAAACAAATGCAGTGAGTTAAAACATGGGACATATACTTTATTATTCATATTTTTAGCTCTTTCATTAAAGTCACGTTGAAGGGAAACAATAAAATAATAAAATATATATAAAACAATAAAAATTCTCATGACGTTTCGACCATAACACAAACGGTCATCATCAGGTGTGAAAAACCAATGGCAAGAAACATTCGAAAGAAGTGGCGGTTTGCATTTATTTATTTTTAAACGGTGTATTTACTTACTTATTTATAAAAAAAAACGTTAGCACCACGGGCAGCGATTTGGCAGTTTATTTAGAAGGACGAGTCTATCTATGTTCTGAAAAGACGAGGGGAGAGACGAAAAATTAATGCATGCTGTCTGAAAGCCACCATAAGCGTGAACAATCAATTAAGACCTGAAATGGTTTATCAAATCCTTCCAATGATTGCCAAGCCAGAATCCATCTTCTCGGTTGAAATTGTCTCTGCGCGTGTATATGTGGATAGCCTCATGAACGAATCTCTCATGGTAGCCAGATGGCTTACAAAGAACCTCTGTCTTGGAGAAGTCAATGTCACGTGAGCCTACTGAATTATAACAATGATCTGCCACGACCGGGGGCTGTTGATCCTACCGTGTTTAAGGTCTGCTTTGTGTTCACGAATGCGGTCCGAGACATGGCGTTTGATTTCTCCAATGTAACTACTACCACAGAGGCAACTTAGTTTGTAGACACCAGGGTACTGTATGTCCGGAATCACATCTTTTACAGACGGAACCAGATCTCGGATTTTATGTAATGTGTTGAAATGGACCTGGATCTTGTGTTTATTCAAGATTTTGGAGATCGTATACTTTAAGTTAAGAATTCCATATCTCAATGAAAAAATGTGTTCATTTATAGGAAGGTATTCATTGACATTGTTTTTTGCAGCTTGCACTCCGAATCAGTACAAATGCAATAACAGTAACACCGAATGTTTGGACCCACTCTACGTCTGCGATGGAGAAACTGACTGTAGTGATGGATCTGATGAAAGCAATTGTGAAAGAGGTTTGTTTACTCAATTACTCTATTAACTGCCAATAGCTAACCTAAAGACGGATGCGTTTTATCTAAATCTCTGTCAATTTGCATTCCGTAAAGTAACTTGGACAGCGGCTAGGGCAAATTCAGCGCAAATTAATAATTGTCAAAGTATAAAATGTCACCAATATTTAACCTTTTATCGTTGTCATCCCAGAGTGTTCCAACAGTGAGTTCCGCTGTGCCGATAAGCATTGCATCCCTGGACATCTTTACTGTGATGGGGAGCCCGACTGTGCAGACCAGAGTGATGAGACTCCAAACTGCCAATGCCGCTCAGACCAAATCCGTTGTGCCAATGGAAGCTGCCTTGGAATAGTGTTCGTGTGTGATGGAGTCAACGACTGTGGAGACTATTCAGACGAAAGCAAATGCAGTGAGTTAAAACATGGGACGTATACTTTAAGTTAAGAATTCCATATCTCAATGAAAAAATGTGTTCATTTATAGGAAGGTATTAATTGACATTGGTTTTTTGCAGCTTGCACTCCGAATCAGTACAAATGCAATAACAGTAACACCGAATGTTTGGACCCACTCTACGTCTGCGATGGAGAAACTGACTGTAGTGATGGATCTGATGAAAACAACTGTGAAAGAGGTTTGTTTACTGAATTACTCTGTTAACTGCCAATAGATAACCTAAAGACGGATGCGTTTAATCTAAATATCTGTCAATTTGCATTCCATAAAGTAACTTGGACAACGGCTAGGGCAAATTCAGCACAAATTCATAATTGTCAAAGTATAAAGTGTCACCAAAATTTAACCTGTTATCATTGTCATCCCAGATTGTTCCGACAGTGAGTTTCGCTGTGCCGATAAGAAGCATTGCATCCCTGGACATCTTTACTGTGATGGGGAGCCCGACTGTGCAGACCAGAGTGATCAGACTCCAAACTGCCAATGCCGCTCAGACCAAATCCTTTGTGGCAATGGAACCTGCCTTGGAATAGTGTTCGTGTGTGATGGAGTCAACGACTGTGGAGACTATTCAGACGAAAGCAACTGCAGTGAGTTAAAACATGGGTCGTATACGTTAATATTCATATTCTTAGCTCTTTCTTTAAAGTCACGTTGAAGGGAAACAATAAAATAATAAAATATATATAAAACAATAAAAATTCTCACGACGTTTCAACCATAACACAAACGGTCATTATCAGGTGTGAAAAACCAACGGCAAGAAACATTTGGAAGAAGTGGCGGTTTGCATTTATTTATTTTTAAACGGTGTATTTACTTACTTATTTATTAAAAAAACGTAAGCACCACGGGCAGCGATTTGGCAGTTTATTTAGAAGGACGAGTCCATCTATGTTCTGAAAAGAGGGGACGAAAAATTAATGCATGCTGTCTGAAAGCCACCATAAGCGTGAACAATCAATTAAGACCTGAAATGGTTTATCAAATCCTTCCAATGATTGCTAAGCCAGAATCCATCTTCTCGGTTGAAATTGTCTCTGTGCTTGTATATGTGGATAGCCTCATGAACGAATCTCTCATGGTAGCCAGATGGCTTACAAAGAACCTCTGTCTTGGAGAAGTCAATGTCATGTGAGCCTACTGAATTATAACAATGATCTGCCACGACCGGGGGGTGTTGGTCCTACCGTGTTTAAGGTCTGCTTTGTGTTCACGAATGCGGTCCGAGACATGGCGTTTGGTTTCTCCAATGTAACTACTACCACAGAGGCAACTTACTTTGTAAACACCAGGGTAATGTATGTCCGGAATTACATCTTTTACAGACGGAACCAGATCTCGGATTTTACGTAATGTGTTGAAATGGACCTGGATCTTGTGTTTAGTCAAGATTTTGGAGATCGTATACTTTAATTTAAGAATTACATATCTCAATGAAAAAATGTGTTCATTTATAGGAAGGTATTCATTGACATTGTTTTTTGCAGCTTGCACTCCGAATCAGTACAAATGCAATAACAGTAACACCGATTGTTTGGACCCACTCTACGTCTGCGATGGAGAAACTGACTGTAGTGATGGATCTGATGAAAGCAACTGTGAAAGAGGTTTGTTTACTCAATTACTCTATTAACTGCCAATAGCTAACCTAAAGACGGATGCGTTTTATCTAAATATCTGTCAATTTGCATTCCATAAAGTAACTTGGACAGCGGCTAGGGCAAATTCAGCACAAATTCATAATTGTCAAAGTATAAAATGTCACCAATATTTAACCTTTTATCGTTGTCATCCCAGAGTGTTCCAACAGTGAGTTCCGCTGTGCCGATAAGCATTGCATCCCTGGACATCTTTACTGTGATGGGGAGCCCGACTGTGCAGACCAGAGTGATGAGACTCCAAACTGCCAATGCCGCTCAGACCAAATCCGTTGTGCCAATGGAAGCTGCCTTGGAATAGTGTTCGTGTGTGATGGAGTCAACGACTGTGGAGACTATTCAGACGAAAGCAAATGCAGTGAGTTAAAACATGGGACGTATACTTTAAGTTAAGAATTCCATATCTCAATAAAAAATCTGTATCATTTATAGGAAGGTATTAATTGACATTGGTTTTTTGCAGCTTGCACTCCGAATCAGTACAAATGCAATAACAGTAACACCGAATGTTTGGACCCACTCTACGTCTGCGATGGAGAAACTGACTGTAGTGATGGATCTGAT
Organism: Petromyzon marinus; assembly: GCF_048934315.1. Taxonomy (NCBI): domain Eukaryota; kingdom Metazoa; phylum Chordata; class Hyperoartia; order Petromyzontiformes; family Petromyzontidae; genus Petromyzon; species Petromyzon marinus. The sequence goes on along the minus strand of NC_133691.1, from coordinate 9,715,536 downwards.
GAAAACAACTGTGAAAGAGGTTTGTTTACTGAATTACTCTGTTAACTGCCAATAGATAACCTAAAGACGGATGCGTTTAATCTAAATATCTGTCAATTTGCATTCCATAAAGTAACTTGGACAACGGCTAGGGCAAATTCAGCACAAATTCATAATTGTCAAAGTATAAAGTGTCACCAAAATTTTACCTGTTATCATTGTCATCCCAGATTGTTCCGACAGTGAGTTTCGCTGTGCCGATAAGAAGCATTGCATCCCTGGACATCTTTACTGTGATGGGGAGCCCGACTGTGCAGACCAGAGTGATCAGACTCCAAACTGCCAATGCCGCTCAGACCAAATCCTTTGTGGCAATGGAACCTGCCTTGGAATAGTGTTCGTGTGTGATGGAGTCAACGACTGTGGAGACTATTCAGACGAAAGCAACTGCAGTGAGTTAAAACATGGGTCGTATACGTTAATATTCATATTCTTAGCTCTTTCTTTAAAGTCACGTTGAAGGGAAACAATCAAATAATAAAATATATATAAAACAATAAAAATTCTCACGACGTTTCAACCATAACACAAACGGTCATCATCAGGTGTGAAAAACCAACGGCAAGAAACATTTGGAAGAAGTGGCGGTTTGCATTTATTTATTTTTAAACGGTGTATTTACTTACTTATTTATAAAAAAAAACGTAAGCACCACAGGCAGCGATTTGGCAGTTTATTTAGAAGGACGAGTCCATCTATGTTCTGAAAAGAGGGGACGAAAAATTAATGCATGCTGTCTGAAAGCCACCATAAGCGTGAACAATCAATTAAGACCTGAAATGGTTTATCAAATCCTTCCAATGATTGCTAAGCCAGAATCCATCTTCTCGGTTGAAATTGTCTCTGTGCTTGTATATGTGGATAGCCTCATGAACGAATCTCTCATGGTAGCCAGATGGCTTACAAAGAACCTCTGTCTTGGAGAAGTCAATGTCATGTGAGCCTACTGAATTATAACAATGATCTGCCACGACCGGGGGGTGTTGGTCCTACCGTGTTTAAGGTCTGCTTTGTGTTCACGAATGCGGTCCGAGACATGGCGTTTGGTTTCTCCAATGTAACTACTACCACAGAGGCAACTTACTTTGTAAACACCAGGGTACTGTATGTCCGGAATTACATCTTTTACAGACGGAACCAGATCTCGGATTTTACGTAATGTGTTGAAATGGACCTGGATCTTGTGTTTAGTCAAGATTTTGGAGATCGTATACTTTAATTTAAGAATTACATATCTCAATGAAAAAATGTGTTCATTTATAGGAAGGTATTCATTGACATTGTTTTTTGCAGCTTGCACTCCGAATCAGTACAAATGCAATAACAGTAACACCGATTGTTTGGACCCACTCTACGTCTGCGATGGAGAAACTGACTGTAGTGATGGATCTGATGAAAGCAACTGTGAAAGAGGTTTGTTTACTCAATTACTCTATTAACTGCCAATAGCTAACCTAAAGACGGATGCGTTTTATCTAAATATCTGTCAATTTGCATTCCATAAAGTAACTTGGACAGCGGCTAGGGCAAATTCAGCACAAATTCATAATTGTCAAAGTATAAAATGTCACCAATATTTAACCTTTTATCGTTGTCATCCCAGCGTGTTCCAACAGTGAGTTCCGCTGTGCCGATAAGAAGCATTGCATCCCTGGACATCTTTACTGTGATGGGGAGCCCGACTGTGCAGACCAGAGTGATGAGACTCCAAACTGTCAATGCCGCTCAGACCAAATCCGTTGTGCCAATGGAAGCTGCCTTGGAATAGTGTTCGTGTGTGATGGAGTCAACGACTGTGGAGACTATTCAGACGAAAGCAACTGCAGTGAGTTAAAACATGGGACGTATACTTTAAGTTAACAATTCCATATCTCAATTAAAAAATCTATCATTTATAGGAAGGTATTAATTGACATTGTTTTTTTTGCAGCTTGCACTCCGAATCAGTACAAATGCAATAACAGTAACACCGAATGTTTGGACCCACTCTACGTCTGCGATGGAGAAACTGACTGTAGTGATGGATCTGATGAAAACAACTGTGAAAGAGGTTTGTTTACTAAATTACTCTATTAACTGCCAATAGATAACCTAAAGACGGATGCGTTTTATCTAAATATCTGTCAATTTGGATTCCATAAAGTAACTTGGACAGTGGCTAGGGCATATTCAGCACAAATTCATAATTGTCGAAGTATAAAATGTCACCAATATTTCACCTTTTATCGTTGTCATCCCAGAGTGTTCCGACAGTGAGTTCCGCTGTGCCGATAAGAAGCATTGCATCCCTGGACATCTTTACTGTGATGGGGAGCCCGACTGTGCAGACCAGAGTGATGAGACTCCAAACTGCCAATGCCGCTCAGACCAAATCCGTTGTGCCAATGGAATCTGCCTTGGAATAGTGTTTGTGTGTGATGGAGTCAACGACTGTGGAGACTATTCAGACGAAAGCAACTGCAGTGAGTTAAAACAATAGACGTATACTTTAAGTTAAGAATTCCATATCTCAATGAAAAAATCTGTATCATTTAAAGGAAGGTATTAATTGACATTGTTTTTTGCAGCTTGCACTCCGAATCAGTACAAATGCAATAACAGTAACACCGAATGTTTGGATCCACTCTACGTCTGCGATGGAGAAACTGACTGTAGTGATGGATCTGATGAAAGCAACTGTGAAAGAGGTTTGTTTACTGAATTACTCTATTAACTGCCAATAAATAACCTAAAGACGGATGCGTTTTATCTAAATATCTGTCAATTTGCATTCCATAAAGTAACTTGGACAGCGGCTAGGGCAAATTCAGCACAAATTCATAATTGTCAAAGTATAAAATGTCACCAATATTTAACCTTTTATCGTTGTCATCCCAGAGTGTTCCAACAGTGAGTTCCGCTGTGCCGATAAGAAGCATTGCATCCCTGGACATCTTTACTGTGATGGGGAGCCCGACTGTGCAGACCAGAGTGATGAGACTCCAAACTGCCAATGCCGCTCAGACCAAATCCGTTGTGCCAATGGAAGCTGCCTTGGAATAGTGTTCGTGTGTGATGGAGTCAACGACTGTGGAGACTATTCAGACGAAAGCAACTGCAGTGAGTTAAAACATGGGACGTATACTTTAAGTTAAGAATTCCATATCTCAATGAAAAAATCGGTATCATTTATAGGACGGTATTAATTGACATTGTTTTTTGCAGCTTGCACTCCGAATCAGTACAAATGCAATAACAGTAACACCGAATGTTTGGACCCACTCTACGTCTGCGATGGAGAAACTAACTGTAGTGATGGATCTGATGAAAGCAACTGTGAAAGAGGTTTGTTTACTGAATTACTCTATTAACTGCCAATAGATAACCTAAAAACGGTTGTGTTTTATCTAAATATCTGTCAATTTGCATTGCATAAAGTAACTTGGACAGCGGCTAGGGCAAATTCAGCACAAATTCATAATTGTCAAAGTATAAAATGTCACCAATATTTCACCTTTTATCGTTGTCATCCCAGAGTGTTCCAACAGTGAGTTCCGCTGTGCTGATAAGAAGCATTGCATCCCTGGACATCTTTACTGTGATGGGGAGCCCGACTGTGCAGACCAGAGTGATGAGACTCCAAACTGCCAATGCCGCTCAGACCAAATCCGTTGTGCCAATGGAAGCTGCCTTGGAATAGTGTTCGTGTGTGATGGAGTCAACGACTGTGGGGACTATTCAGACGAAAGCAAATGCAGTGAGTTAAAACATGGGACGTATACTTTAAGTTAAGAATTCCATATCTCAATAAAAAATCGGTATAATTTATAGGAAAGTATTAATTGACATTGTTTTTTGCAGCTTGCACTCCGAATCAGTACAAATGCAATAACAATAACACCGAATGTTTGGATCCACTCTACGTCTGCGATGGAGAAACTGACTGTAGTGATGGATCTGATGAAAGCAACTGTGAAAGAGGTTTGTTTACTGAATTACTCTATTAACTGCCAATAGATAACCTAAAGACGGATGCGTTTTATCTAAATATCTGTCAATTTGCATTCCATAAAGTAACTTGGACAGCGGCTAGGGCAAATTCAGCACAAGTTCATAATTGTCAAAGTATAAAATGTCACCAATATTTAACCTTTTATCGTTGTCATCCCAGAGTGTTCCAACAGTGAGTTCCGCTGTGCCGATAAGAAGCATTGCATCCCTGGACATCTTTACTGTGATGGGGAGCCCGACTGTGCAGACCAGAGTGATGAGACTCCAAACTGCCAATGCCGCTCAGACCAAATCCGTTGTGCCAATGGAAGCTGCCTTGGAATAGTGTTCGTGTGTGATGGAGTCAACGACTGTGGAGACTATTCAGACGAAAGCAACTGCAGTGAGTTAAAACATGGGACGTATACTTTAAGTTAAGAATTCCATATCTCAATGAAAAAATCGGTATCATTTATAGGAAGGTATTAATTGACATTGTTTTTTGCAGCTTGCACTCCGAATCAGTACAAATGCAATAACAGTAACACCGAATGTTTGGACCCACTCTACGTCTGCGATGGAGAAACTGACTGTAGTGATGGATCTGATGAAAGCAACTGTGAAAGAGGTTTGTTTACTGAATTACTCTATTAACTGCCAATAGATAACCTAAAGACGGATGTGTTTTATCTAAATATCTGTCAATTTGCATTCCATAAAGTAACTTGGACAGCGGCTAGGGCAAATTCAGCACAAATTCATAATTGTCAAAGTATAAAATGTCACCAATATTTCACCTTTTATCGTTGTCATCCCAGGGTGTTCCAACAGTGAGTTCCGCTGTGCCGATAAGAAGCATTGCATCCCTGGACATCTTTACTGTGATGGGGAGCCCGACTGTGCAGACCAGAGTGATGAGACTCCAAACTGCCAATGCCGCTCAGACCAAATCCGTTGTGCCAATGGAAGCTGCCTTGGAATAGTGTTCGTGTGTGATGGAGTCAACGACTGTGGAGACTATTCAGATGAAAGCAACTGCAGTGAGTTAAAACATGGGACGTATACTTTAAGTTAAGAATTCCATATCTCAATGAAAAAAATCGGTATCATTTATAGGAAGGTATTAATTGACATTTTTTTTGCAGCTTGCACTCCGAATCAGTACAAATGCAATAACAGTAACACCGAATGTTTGGACCCACTCTACGTCTGCGATGGAGAAACTGACTGTAGTGATGGATCTGATGAAAGCAACTGTGAAAGAGGTTTGTTTACTGAATTATTCTATTAACTGCCAATAGATAACCTAAAGACGGATGTGTCTTATCTAAATATCTGTCAATTTGCATTCCATAAAGTAACTTGGACAGCGGCTAGGGCAAATTCAGCACAAATTCATAATTGTCAAAGTATAAAATGTCACCAATATTTCACCTTTTATCGTTGTCATCCCAGAGTGTTCCAACAGTGAGTTCCGCTGTGCCGATAAGAAGCATTGCATCCTTGGACATCTTTACTGTGATGGGGAGCCCGACTGTGCAGACCAGAGTGATGAGACTCCAAACTGCCAATGCCGCTCAGACCAAATCCGTTGTGCCAATGGAAGCTGCCTTGGAATAGTGTTCGTGTGTGATGGAGTCAACGACTGTGGAGACTATTCAGACGAAAGCAACTGCAGTGAGTTAAAACATGGGACATATACTTTAAGTTAAGAATTCCATATCTCAATGAAAAAATCGGTATCATTTATAGGAAGGTATTAATTGACATTTTTTTTGCAGCTTGCACTCCGAATCAGTACAAATGCAATAACAGTAACACCGAATGTTTGGACCCACTCTACGTCTGCGATGGAGAAACTGACTGTAGTGATGGATCTGATGAAAGCAACTGTGAAAGAGGTTTGTTTACTGATCTACTCTATTAACTGCCAATAGATAACCTAAAGACGGATGTGTTTTATCTAAATATCTGTCAATTTGCATTCCATAAAGTAACTTGGACAGCGGCTAGGGCAAATTCAGCACAAATTCATAATTGTCAAAGTATAAAATGTCACCGATATTTAACCTTTTATCGTTGTCATCCCAGCGTGTTCCAACAGTGAGTTCCGCTGTGCCGATAAGAAGCATTGCATCCCTGGACATCTTTACTGTGATGGGGAGCCCGACTGTGCAGACCAGAGTGATGAGACTCCAAACTGCCAATGCCGCTCAGACCAAATCCGTTGTGCCAATGGAAGCTGCCTTGGAATAGTGTTCGTGTGTGATGGAGTCAACGACTGTGGAGACTATTCAGACGAAAGCAACTGCAGTGAGTTAAAACATGGGACGTATACTTTAAGTTAAGAATTCCATATCTCAATGAAAAAAATCTATCATTTATAGGAAGGTATTAATTGACATTGTTTTTTGCAGCTTGCACTCCGAATCAGTACAAATGCAATAACAGTAACACCGAATGTTTGGACCCACTCTACGTCTGCGATGGAGAAACTGACTGTAGTGATGGATCTGATGAAAGCAACTGTGAAAGAGGTTTGTTTACTGATCTACTCTATTAACTGCCAATAGATAACCTGAAGACGGATGTGTTTTATCTAAATATCTGTCAATTTGCATTCCATAAAGTAACTTGGACAGCGGCTAGGGCAAATTCAGCAGAAATTCATAATTGTCAAAGTATAAAATGTCACCGATATTTAACCTTTTATCGTTGTCATCCCAGCGTGTTCCAACAGTGAGTTCCGCTGTGCCGATAAGAAGCATTGCATCCCTGGACATCTTTACTGTGATGGGGAGCCCGACTGTGCAGACCAGAGTGATGAGACTCCAAACTGCCAATGCCGCTCAGACCAAATCCGTTGTGCCAATGGAAGCTGCCTTGGAATAGTGTTCGTGTGTGATGGAGTCAACGACTGTGGAGACTATTCAGACGAAATCAACTGCAGTGAGTTAAAACATGGGACGTATACTTTAAGTTAAGAATTCCATATCTCAATGAAAAAATCGGTATCATTTATAGGAAGGTATTAATTGACATTGTTTTTTGCAGCTTGCACTCCGAATCAGTACAAATGCAATAACAGTAACACCGAATGTTTGGACCCACTCTACGTCTGCGATGGAGAAACTGACTGTAGTGATGGATCTGATGAAAGCAACTGTGAAAGAGGTTTGTTTACTGATCTACTCTATTAACTGCCAATAGATAACCTAAAGACGGATGTGTTTTATCTAAATATCTGTCAATTTGCATTCCATAAAGTAACTTGGACAGCGGCTAGGGCAAATTCAGCAGAAATTCATAATTGTCAAAGTATAAAATGTCACCGATATTTAACCTTTTATCGTTGTCATCCCAGCGTGTTCCAACAGTGAGTTCCGCTGTGCCGATAAGAAGCATTGCATCCCTGGACATCTTTACTGTGATGGGGAGCCCGACTGTGCAGACCAGAGTGATGAGACTCCAAACTGCCAATGCCGCTCAGACCAAATCCGTTGTGCCAATGGAAGCTGCCTTGGAATAGTGTTCGTGTGTGATGGAGTCAACGACTGTGGAGACTATTCAGACGAAAGCAACTGCAGTGAGTTAAAACATGGGACGTATACTTTAAGTTAAGAATTCCATATCTCAATGAAAAAATCGGTATCATTTATAGGAAGGTATTAATTGACATTGTTTTTTGCAGCTTGCACTCCGAATCAGTACAAATGCAATAACAGTAACACCGAATGTTTGGACCCACTCTACGTCTGCGATGGAGAAACTGACTGTAGTGATGGATCTGATGAAAGCAACTGTGAAAGAGGTTTGTTTACTGAATTACTCTATTAACTGCCAATAGATAACCTAAAAACGGATGTGTTTTATCTAAATATCTGTCAATTTGCATTCCATAAAGTAACTTGGACAGCGGCTAGGGCAAATTCAGCACAAATTCATAATTGTCAAAGTATAAAATGTCACCAATATTTATCCTTTTATCGTTGTCATCCCAGCGTGTTCCAACAGTGAGTTCCGCTGTGCCGATAAGAAGCATTGCATCCCTGGACATCTTTACTGTGATGGGGAGCCCGACTGTGCAGACCAGAGTGATGAGACTCCAAACTGCCAATGCCGCTCAGACCAAATCCGTTGTGCCAATGGAAGCTGCCTTGGAATAGTGTTCGTGTGTGATGGAGTCAACGACTGTGGAGATTATTCAGACGAAAGCAACTGCAGTGAGTTAAAACATGGGACGTATACTTTAAGTTAAGAATTCCATATCTCAATGAAAAAATCGGTATAATTTATAGGAAGGTATTAATTGACATTGTTTTTTGCAGCTTGCACTCCGAATCAGTACAAATGCAATAACAGTAACACCGAATGTTTGGACCCACTCTACGTCTGCGATGGAGAAACTGACTGTAGTGATGGATCTGATGAAAGCAACTGTGAAAGAGGTTTGTTTACTGAATTACTCTATTAACTGCCAATAGATAACCTAAAGACGGTGTGTTTTATCTAAATATCTGTCAATTTGCATTCCATAAAGTAACTTGGACAGCGGCTAGGGCAAATTCAGCACAAATTTATAATTGTCAAAGTATAAAATGTCACCAATATTTCACCTTTTATCGTTGTCATCCCAGAGTGTTCGAACAGTGAGTTCCGCTGTGCCGATAAGAAGCATTGCATCCCTGGACATCTTTACTGTGATGGGGAGCCCGACTGTGCAGACCAGAGTGATGAGACTCCAAACTGCCAATGCCACTCAGACCAAATCCGTTGTGCCAATGGAAGCTGCCTTGGAATAGTGTTCGTGTGTGATGGAGTCAACGACTGTGGAGACTATTCAGACGAAAGCAACTGCAGTGAGTTAAAACATGGGACGTATACTTTAAGTTAAGAATTCCATATCTCAATGAAAAAATCTATCATTTATAGGAAGGTATTAATTGTCATTGTTTTTTGCAGCTTGCACTCCGAATCAGTACAAATGCCATAACAGTAACACCGAATGTTTGGACCCACTCTACGTCTGCGATGGAGAAACTGACTGTAGTGATGGATCTGATGAAATCAACTGTGAAAGAGGTTTGTTTATTGAATTACTCTATTACTGCCAATAGATAACCTAAAGACGGTGTGTTTTATCTAAATATCTGTCAATTTGCATTCCATAAAGTAACTTGGACAGCGGCTAGGGCAAATTCAGCACAAATTTATAATTGTCAAAGTATAAAATGTCACCAATATTTCACCTTTTATCGTTGTCATCCCAGAGTGTTCGAACAGTGAGTTCCGCTGTGCCGATAAGAAGCATTGCATCCCTGGACATCTTTACTGTGATGGGGAGCCCGACTGTGCAGACCAGAGTGATGAGACTCCAAACTGCCAATGCCACTCAGACCAAATCCGTTGTGCCAATGGAAGCTGCCTTGGAATAGTGTTCGTGTGTGATGGAGTCAACGACTGTGGAGACTATTCAGACGAAAGCAACTGCAGTGAGTTAAAACATGGGACGTATACTTTAAGTTAAGAATTCCATATCTCAATGAAAAAATCTATCATTTATAGGAAGGTATTAATTGTCATTGTTTTTTGCAGCTTGCACTCCGAATCAGTACAAATGCCATAACAGTAACACCGAATGTTTGGACCCACTCTACGTCTGCGATGGAGAAACTGACTGTAGTGATGGATCTGATGAAATCAACTGTGAAAGAGGTTTGTTTATTGAATTACTCTATTACTGCCAATAGATAACCTAAAAACGGATGTGTTTTATCTAAATATCTGTCAATTTGCATTCCATAAAGTAACTTGGACAGCGGCTAGGGCAAATTCAGCACAAATTCATAATTGTCAAAGTATAAAATGTCACCAATATTTAACCTTTTATCGTTGTCATCCCAGAGTGTTCCAACAGTGAGTTCCGCTGTGCCGATAAGAAGCATTGCATCCCTGGACATCTTTACTGTGATGGGGAGCCCGACTGTGCAGACCAGAGTGATGAGACTCCAAACTGCCAATGCCGCTCAGACCAAATCCGTTGTGCCAATGGAAGCTGCCTTGGAATAGTGTTCGTGTGTGATGGAGTCAACGACTGTGGAGACTATTCAGACGAAAGCAACTGCAGTGAGTTAAAACATGGGACGTATACTTTAAGTTAAGAATTCCATATCTCAATGAAAAAATCGGTATCATTTATAGGAAGGTATTAATTGACATTGTTTTTTGCAGCTTGCACTCCGTATCAGTACAAATGCAATAACAGTAACACCGAATGTTTGGACCCACTCTACGTCTGCGATGGAGAAACTGACTGTAGTGATGGATCTGATGAAAGCAACTGTGAAAGAGGTTTGTTTACTGAATTACTCTATTAACTGCCAATAGATAACCTAAAAACGGATGTGTTTTATCTAAATATCTGTCAATTTGCATTCCATAAAGTAACTTGGACAGCGGCTAGGGCAAATTCAGCACAAATTCATAATTGTCAAAGTATAAAATGTCACCAATATTTCACCTTTTATCGTTGTCATCCCAGAGTGTTCCAACAGTGAGTTCCGCTGTGCCGATAAGAAGCATTGCATGCCTGGACATCTTTACTGTGATGGGGAGCCCGACTGTGCAGACCAGAGTGATGAGACTCCAAACTGCCAATGCCGCTCAGACCAAATCCGTTGTGCCAATGGAAGCTGCCTTGGAATAGTGTTCGTGTGTGATGGAGTCAACGACTGTGGAGACTATTCAGACGAAAGCAACTGCAGTGAGTTAAAACATGGGACGTATACTTTAAGTTAAGAATTCCATATCTCAATGAAAAAATCGGTATCATTTATAGGAAGGTATTAATTGACATTGTTTTTTGCAGCTTGCACTCCGAATCAGTACAAATGCAATAACAGTAACACCGAATGTTTGGACCCACTCTACGTCTGCGATGGAGAAACTGACTGTAGTGATGGATCTGATGAAAGCAACTGTGAAAGAGGTTTGTTTACTGAATTACTCTATTAACTGCCAATAGATAACCTAAAAACGGATGTGTTTTATCTAAATATCTGTTAATTTGCATTCCATAAAGTAACTTGGACAGCGGCTAGGGCAAATTCAGCACAAATTCATAATTGTCAAAGTATAAAATGTCACCAATATTTATCCTTTTATCGTTGTCATCCCAGCGTGTTCCAACAGTGAGTTCCGCTGTGCCGATAAGAAGCATTGCATCCCTGGACATCTTTACTGTGATGGGGAGCCCGACTGTGCAGACCAGAGTGATGAGACTCCAAACTGCCAATGCCGCTCAGACCAAATCCGTTGTGCCAATGGAAGCTGCCTTGGAATAGTGTTCGTGTGTGATGGAGTCAACGACTGTGGAGACTATTCAGACGAAAGCAACTGCAGTGAGTTAAAACATGGGACGTATACTTTAAGTTAAGAATTCCATATCTCAATGAAAAAATCGGTATCATTTATAGGAAGGTATTAATTGACATTGTTTTTTGCAGCTTGCACTCCGAATCAGTACAAATGCAATAACAGTAACACCGAATGTTTGGACCCACTCTACGTCTGCGATGGAGAAACTGACTGTAGTGATGGATCTGATGAAATCAACTGTGAAAGAGGTTTGTTTACTGAATTACTCTATTAACTGCCAATAGATAACCTAAAAACGGATGTGTTTTATCTAAATATCTGTCAATTTGCATTCCATAAAGTAACTTGGACAGCGGCTAGGGCAAATTCAGCACAAATTCATAATTGTCAAAGTATAAAATGTCACCAATATTTCACCTTTTATCGTTGTCATCCCAGAGTGTTCCAACAGTGAGTTCCGCTGTGCCGATAAGAAGCATTGCATGCCTGGACATCTTTACTGTGATGGGGAGCCCGACTGTGCAGACCAGAGTGATGAGACTCCAAACTGCCAATGCCGCTCAGACCAAATCCGTTGTGCCAATGGAAGCTGCCTTGGAATAGTGTTCGTGTGTGATGGAGTCAACGACTGTGGAGACTATTCAGACGAAAGCAACTGCAGTGAGTTAAAACATGGGACGTATACTTTAAGTTAAGAATTCCATATCTCAATGAAAAAATCGGTATCATTTATAGGAAGGTATTAATTGACATTGTTTTTTGCAGCTTGTACTCCGAATCAGTACAAATGCAATAACAGTAACACCGAATGTTTGGACCCACTCTACGTCTGCGATGGAGAAACTGACTGTAGTGATGGATCTGATGAAATCAACTGTGAAAGAGGTTTGTTTACTGAATTACTCTATTAACTGCCAATAGATAACCTAAAAACGGATGTGTTTTATCTAAATATCTGTCAATTTGCATTCCATAAAGTAACTTGGACAGCGGCTAGGGCAAATTCAGCACAAATTCATAATTGTCAAAGTATAAAATGTCACCAATATTTCACCTTTTATCGTTGTCATCCCAGAGTGTTCCAACAGTGAGTTCCGCTGTGCCGATAAGAAGCATTGCATCCCTGGACATCTTTACTGTGATGGGGAGCCCGACTGTGCAGACCAGAGTGATGAGACTCCAAACTGCCAATGCCGCTCAGACCAAATCCGTTGTGCCAATGGAAGCTGCCTTGGAATAGTGTTCGTGTGTGATGGAGTCAACGACTGTGGAGACTATTCAGACGAAAGCAACTGCAGTGAGTTAAAACATGGGACGTATACTTTAAGTTAAGAATTCCATATCTCAATGAAAAAATCGGTATCATTTATAGGAAGGTATTAATTGACATTGTTTTTTGCAGCTTGCACTCCGTATCAGTACAAATGCAATAACAGTAACACCGAATGTTTGGACCCACTCTACGTCTGCGATGGAGAAACTGACTGTAGTGATGGATCTGATGAAAGCAACTGTGAAAGAGGTTTGTTTACTGAATTACTCTATTAACTGCCAATAGATAACCTAAAAACGGATGTGTTTTATCTAAATATCTGTCAATTTGCATTCCATAAAGTAACTTGGACAGCGGCTAGGGCAAATTCAGCACAAATTCATAATTGTCAAAGTATAAAATGTCACCAATATTTCACCTTTTATCGTTGTCATCCCAGAGTGTTCCAACAGTGAGTTCCGCTGTGCCGATAAGAAGCATTGCATGCCTGGACATCTTTACTGTGATGGGGAGCCCGACTGTGCAGACCAGAGTGATGAGACTCCAAACTGCCAATGCCGCTCAGACCAAATCCGTTGTGCCAATGGAAGCTGCCTTGGAATAGTGTTCGTGTGTGATGGAGTCAACGACTGTGGAGACTATTCAGACGAAAGCAACTGCAGTGAGTTAAAACATGGGACGTATACTTTAAGTTAAGAATTCCATATCTCAATGAAAAAATCGGTATCATTTATAGGAAGGTATTAATTGACATTGTTTTTTGCAGCTTGTACTCCGAATCAGTACAAATGCAATAACAGTAACACCGAATGTTTGGACCCACTCTACGTCTGCGATGGAGAAACTGACTGTAGTGATGGATCTGATGAAATCAACTGTGAAAGAGGTTTGTTTACTGAATTACTCTATTAACTGCCAATAGATAACCTAAAAACGGATGTGTTTTATCTAAATATCTGTCAATTTGCATTCCATAAAGTAACTTGGACAGCGGCTAGGGCAAATTCAGCACAAATTCATAATTGTCAAAGTATAAAATGTCACCAATATTTCACCTTTTATCGTTGTCATCCCAGAGTGTTCCAACAGTGAGTTCCGCTGTGCCGATAAGAAGCATTGCATCCCTGGACATCTTTACTGTGATGGGGAGCCCGACTGTGCAGACCAGAGTGATGAGACTCCAAACTGCCAATGCCGCTCAGACCAAATCCGTTGTGCCAATGGAAGCTGCCTTGGAATAGTGTTCGTGTGTGATGGAGTCAACGACTGTGGAGACTATTCAGACGAAAGCAACTGCAGTGAGTTAAAACATGGGACGTATACTTTAAGTTAAGAATTCCATATCTCAATGAAAAAATCGGTATCATTTATAGGAAGGTATTAATTGACATTGTTTTTTGCAGCTTGCACTCCGTATCAGTACAAATGCAATAACAGTAACACCGAATGTTTGGACCCACTCTACGTCTGCGATGGAGAAACTGACTGTAGTGATGGATCTGATGAAAGCAACTGTGAAAGAGGTTTGTTTACTGAATTACTCTATTAACTGCCAATAGATAACCTAAAAACGGATGTGTTTTATCTAAATATCTGTCAATTTGCATTCCATAAAGTAACTTGGACAGCGGCTAGGGCAAATTCAGCACAAATTCATAATTGTCAAAGTATAAAATGTCACCAATATTTCACCTTTTATCGTTGTCATCCCAGAGTGTTCCAACAGTGAGTTCCGCTGTGCCGATAAGAAGCATTGCATGCCTGGACATCTTTACTGTGATGGGGAGCCCGACTGTGCAGACCAGAGTGATGAGACTCCAAACTGCCAATGCCGCTCAGACCAAATCCGTTGTGCCAATGGAAGCTGCCTTGGAATAGTGTTCGTGTGTGATGGAGTCAACGACTGTGGAGACTATTCAGACGAAAGCAACTGCAGTGAGTTAAAACATGGGACGTATACTTTAAGTTAAGAATTCCATATCTCAATGAAAAAATCGGTATCATTTATAGGAAGGTATTAATTGACATTGTTTTTTGCAGCTTGCACTCCGAATCAGTACAAATGCAATAACAGTAACACCGAATGTTTGGACCCACTCTACGTCTGCGATGGAGAAACTGACTGTAGTGATGGATCTGATGAAAGCAACTGTGAAAGAGGTTTGTTTACTGAATTACTCTATTAACTGCCAATAGATAACCTAAAAACGGATGTGTTTTATCTAAATATCTGTTAATTTGCATTCCATAAAGTAACTTGGACAGCGGCTAGGGCAAATTCAGCACAAATTCATAATTGTCAAAGTATAAAATGTCACCAATATTTATCCTTTTATCGTTGTCATCCCAGCGTGTTCCAACAGTGAGTTCCGCTGTGCCGATAAGAAGCATTGCATCCCTGGACATCTTTACTGTGATGGGGAGCCCGACTGTGCAGACCAGAGTGATGAGACTCCAAACTGCCAATGCCGCTCAGACCAAATCCGTTGTGCCAATGGAAGCTGCCTTGGAATAGTGTTCGTGTGTGATGGAGTCAACGACTGTGGAGACTATTCAGACGAAAGCAACTGCAGTGAGTTAAAACATGGGACGTATACTTTAAGTTAAGAATTCCATATCTCAATGAAAAAATCGGTATCATTTATAGGAAGGTATTAATTGACATTGTTTTTTGCAGCTTGCACTCCGAATCAGTACAAATGCAATAACAGTAACACCGAATGTTTGGACCCACTCTACGTCTGCGATGGAGAAACTGACTGTAGTGATGGATCTGATGAAATCAACTGTGAAAGAGGTTTGTTTACTGAATTACTCTATTAACTGCCAATAGATAACCTAAAAACGGATGTGTTTTATCTAAATATCTGTCAATTTGCATTCCATAAAGTAACTTGGACAGCGGCTAGGGCAAATTCAGCACAAATTCATAATTGTCAAAGTATAAAATGTCACCAATATTTCACCTTTTATCGTTGTCATCCCAGAGTGTTCCAACAGTGAGTTCCGCTGTGCCGATAAGAAGCATTGCATGCCTGGACATCTTTACTGTGATGGGGAGCCCGACTGTGCAGACCAGAGTGATGAGACTCCAAACTGCCAATGCCGCTCAGACCAAATCCGTTGTGCCAATGGAAGCTGCCTTGGAATAGTGTTCGTGTGTGATGGAGTCAACGACTGTGGAGACTATTCAGACGAAAGCAACTGCAGTGAGTTAAAACATGGGACGTATACTTTAAGTTAAGAATTCCATATCTCAATGAAAAAATCGGTATCATTTATAGGAAGGTATTAATTGACATTGTTTTTTGCAGCTTGCACTCCGAATCAGTACAAATGCAATAACAGTAACACCGAATGTTTGGACCCACTCTACGTCTGCGATGGAGAAACTGACTGTAGTGATGGATCTGATGAAATCAACTGTGAAAGAGGTTTGTTTACTGAATTACTCTATTAACTGCCAATAGATAACCTAAAAACGGATGTGTTTTATCTAAATATCTGTCAATTTGCATTCCATAAAGTAACTTGGACAGCGGCTAGGGCAAATTCAGCACAAATTCATAATTGTCAAAGTATAAAATGTCACCAATATTTCACCTTTTATCGTTGTCATCCCAGAGTGTTCCAACAGTGAGTTCCGCTGTGCCGATAAGAAGCATTGCATCCCTGGACATCTTTACTGTGATGGGGAGCCCGACTGTGCAGACCAGAGTGATGAGACTCCAAACTGCCAATGCCGCTCAGACCAAATCCGTTGTGCCAATGGAAGCTGCCTTGGAATAGTGTTCGTGTGTGATGGAGTCAACGACTGTGGAGACTATTCAGACGAAAGCAACTGCAGTGAGTTAAAACATGGGACGTATACTTTAAGTTAAGAATTCCATATCTCAATGAAAAAATCGGTATCATTTATAGGAAGGTATTAATTGACATTGTTTTTTGCAGCTTGCACTCCGAATCAGTACAAATGCAATAACAGTAACACCGAATGTTTGGACCCACTCTACGTCTGCGATGGAGAAACTGACTGTAGTGATGGATCTGATGAAAGCAACTGTGAAAGAGGTTTGTTTACTGAATTACTCTATTAACTGCCAATAGATAACCTAAAAACGGATGTGTTTTATCTAAATATCTGTTAATTTGCATTCCATAAAGTAACTTGGACAGCGGCTAGGGCAAATTCAGCACAAATTCATAATTGTCAAAGTATAAAATGTCACCAATATTTATCCTTTTATCGTTGTCATCCCAGCGTGTTCCAACAGTGAGTTCCGCTGTGCCGATAAGAAGCATTGCATCCCTGGACATCTTTACTGTGATGGGGAGCCCGACTGTGCAGACCAGAGTGATGAGACTCCAAACTGCCAATGCCGCTCAGACCAAATCCGTTGTGCCAATGGAAGCTGCCTTGGAATAGTGTTCGTGTGTGATGGAGTCAACGACTGTGGAGACTATTCAGACGAAAGCAACTGCAGTGAGTTAAAACATGGGACGTATACTTTAAGTTAAGAATTCCATATCTCAATGAAAAAATCGGTATCATTTATAGGAAGGTATTAATTGACATTGTTTTTTGCAGCTTGCACTCCGAATCAGTACAAATGCAATAACAGTAACACCGAATGTTTGGACCCACTCTACGTCTGCGATGGAGAAACTGACTGTAGTGATGGATCTGATGAAATCAACTGTGAAAGAGGTTTGTTTACTGAATTACTCTATTAACTGCCAATAGATAACCTAAAAACGGATGTGTTTTATCTAAATATCTGTCAATTTGCATTCCATAAAGTAACTTGGACAGCGGCTAGGGCAAATTCAGCACAAATTCATAATTGTCAAAGTATAAAATGTCACCAATATTTCACCTTTTATCGTTGTCATCCCAGAGTGTTCCAACAGTGAGTTCCGCTGTGCCGATAAGAAGCATTGCATCCCTGGACATCTTTACTGTGATGGGGAGCCCGACTGTGCAGACCAGAGTGATGAGACTCCAAACTGCCAATGCCGCTCAGACCAAATCCGTTGTGCCAATGGAAGCTGCCTTGGAATAGTGTTCGTGTGTGATGGAGTCAACGACTGTGGAGACTATTCAGACGAAAGCAACTGCAGTGAGTTAAAACATGGGACGTATACTTTAAGTTAAGAATTCCATATCTCAATGAAAAAATCGGTATCATTTATAGGAAGGTATTAATTGACATTGTTTTTTGCAGCTTGTACTCCGAATCAGTACAAATGCAATAACAGTAACACCGAATGTTTGGACCCACTCTACGTCTGCGATGGAGAAACTGACTGTAGTGATGGATCTGATGAAAGCAACTGTGAAAGAGGTTTGTTTACTGAATTACTCTATTAACTGCCAATAGATAACCTAAAAACGGATGTGTTTTATCTAAATATCTGTTAATTTGCATTCCATAAAGTAACTTGGACAGCGGCTAGGGCAAATTCAGCACAAATTCATAATTGTCAAAGTATAAAATGTCACCAATATTTATCCTTTTATCGTTGTCATCCCAGCGTGTTCCAACAGTGAGTTCCGCTGTGCCGATAAGAAGCATTGCATCCCTGGACATCTTTACTGTGATGGGGAGCCCGACTGTGCAGACCAGAGTGATGAGACTCCAAACTGCCAATGCCGCTCAGACCAAATCCGTTGTGCCAATGGAAGCTGCCTTGGAATAGTGTTCGTGTGTGATGGAGTCAACGACTGTGGAGACTATTCAGACGAAAGCAACTGCAGTGAGTTAAAACATGGGACGTATACTTTAAGTTAAGAATTCCATATCTCAATGAAAAAATCGGTATCATTTATAGGAAGGTATTAATTGACATTGTTTTTTGCAGCTTGCACTCCGAATCAGTACAAATGCAATAACAGTAACACCGAATGTTTGGACCCACTCTACGTCTGCGATGGAGAAACTGACTGTAGTGATGGATCTGATGAAATCAACTGTGAAAGAGGTTTGTTTACTGAATTACTCTATTAACTGCCAATAGATAACCTAAAAACGGATGTGTTTTATCTAAATATCTGTCAATTTGCATTCCATAAAGTAACTTGGACAGCGGCTAGGGCAAATTCAGCACAAATTCATAATTGTCAAAGTATAAAATGTCACCAATATTTCACCTTTTATCGTTGTCATCCCAGAGTGTTCCAACAGTGAGTTCCGCTGTGCCGATAAGAAGCATTGCATGCCTGGACATCTTTACTGTGATGGGGAGCCCGACTGTGCAGACCAGAGTGATGAGACTCCAAACTGCCAATGCCGCTCAGACCAAATCCGTTGTGCCAATGGAAGCTGCCTTGGAATAGTGTTCGTGTGTGATGGAGTCAACGACTGTGGAGACTATTCAGACGAAAGCAACTGCAGTGAGTTAAAACATGGGACGTATACTTTAAGTTAAGAATTCCATATCTCAATGAAAAAATCGGTATCATTTATAGGAAGGTATTAATTGACATTGTTTTTTGCAGCTTGTACTCCGAATCAGTACAAATGCAATAACAGTAACACCGAATGTTTGGACCCACTCTACGTCTGCGATGGAGAAACTGACTGTAGTGATGGATCTGATGAAATCAACTGTGAAAGAGGTTTGTTTACTGAATTACTCTATTAACTGCCAATAGATAACCTAAAAACGGATGTGTTTTATCTAAATATCTGTCAATTTGCATTCCATAAAGTAACTTGGACAGCGGCTAGGGCAAATTCAGCACAAATTCATAATTGTCAAAGTATAAAATGTCACCAATATTTCACCTTTTATCGTTGTCATCCCAGAGTGTTCCAACAGTGAGTTCCGCTGTGCCGATAAGAAGCATTGCATCCCTGGACATCTTTACTGTGATGGGGAGCCCGACTGTGCAGACCAGAGTGATGAGACTCCAAACTGCCAATGCCGCTCAGACCAAATCCGTTGTGCCAATGGAAGCTGCCTTGGAATAGTGTTCGTGTGTGATGGAGTCAACGACTGTGGAGACTATTCAGACGAAAGCAACTGCAGTGAGTTAAAACATGGGACGTATACTTTAAGTTAAGAATTCCATATCTCAATGAAAAAATCGGTATCATTTATAGGAAGGTATTAATTGACATTGTTTTTTGCAGCTTGCACTCCGAATCAGTACAAATGCCATAACAGTAACACCGAATGTTTGGACCCACTCTACGTCTGCGATGGAGAAACTGACTGTAGTGATGGATCTGATGAAAGCAACTGTGAAAGAGGTTTGTTTACTGAATTACTCTATTAACTGCCAATAGATAACCTAAAAACGGATGTGTTTTATCTAAATATCTGTTAATTTGCATTCCATAAAGTAACTTGGACAGCGGCTAGGGCAAATTCAGCACAAATTCATAATTGTCAAAGTATAAAATGTCACCAATATTTATCCTTTTATCGTTGTCATCCCAGCGTGTTCCAACAGTGAGTTCCGCTGTGCCGATAAGAAGCATTGCATCCCTGGACATCTTTACTGTGATGGGGAGCCCGACTGTGCAGACCAGAGTGATGAGACTCCAAACTGCCAATGCCGCTCAGACCAAATCCGTTGTGCCAATGGAAGCTGCCTTGGAATAGTGTTCGTGTGTGATGGAGTCAACGACTGTGGAGACTATTCAGACGAAAGCAACTGCAGTGAGTTAAAACATGGGACGTATACTTTAAGTTAAGAATTCCATATCTCAATGAAAAAATCGGTATCATTTATAGGAAGGTATTAATTGACATTGTTTTTTGCAGCTTGCACTCCGAATCAGTACAAATGCAATAACAGTAACACCGAATGTTTGGACCCACTCTACGTCTGCGATGGAGAAACTGACTGTAGTGATGGATCTGATGAAATCAACTGTGAAAGAGGTTTGTTTACTGAATTACTCTATTAACTGCCAATAGATAACCTAAAAACGGATGTGTTTTATCTAAATATCTGTCAATTTGCATTCCATAAAGTAACTTGGACAGCGGCTAGGGCAAATTCAGCACAAATTCATAATTGTCAAAGTATAAAATGTCACCAATATTTCACCTTTTATCGTTGTCATCCCAGAGTGTTCCAACAGTGAGTTCCGCTGTGCCGATAAGAAGCATTGCATCCCTGGACATCTTTACTGTGATGGGGAGCCCGACTGTGCAGACCAGAGTGATGAGACTCCAAACTGCCAATGCCGCTCAGACCAAATCCGTTGTGCCAATGGAAGCTGCCTTGGAATAGTGTTCGTGTGTGATGGAGTCAACGACTGTGGAGACTATTCAGACGAAAGCAACTGCAGTGAGTTAAAACATGGGACGTATACTTTAAGTTAAGAATTCCATATCTCAATGAAAAAATCGGTATCATTTATAGGAAGGTATTAATTGACATTGTTTTTTGCAGCTTGTACTCCGAATCAGTACAAATGCAATAACAGTAACACCGAATGTTTGGACCCACTCTACGTCTGCGATGGAGAAACTGACTGTAGTGATGGATCTGATGAAAGCAACTGTGAAAGAGGTTTGTTTACTGAATTACTCTATTAACTGCCAATAGATAACCTAAAAACGGATGTGTTTTATCTAAATATCTGTCAATTTGCATTCCATAAAGTAACTTGGACAGCGGCTAGGGCAAATTCAGCACAAATTCATAATTGTCAAAGTATAAAATGTCACCAATATTTATCCTTTTATCGTTGTCATCCCAGCGTGTTCCAACAGTGAGTTCCGCTGTGCCGATAAGAAGCATTGCATCCCTGGACATCTTTACTGTGATGGGGAGCCCGACTGTGCAGACCAGAGTGATGAGACTCCAAACTGCCAATGCCGCTCAGACCAAATCCGTTGTGCCAATGGAAGCTGCCTTGGAATAGTGTTCGTGTGTGATGGAGTCAACAACTGTGGAGACTATTCAGACGAAAGCAACTGCAGTGAGTTAAAACATGGGACGTATACTTTAAGTTAAGAATTCCATATCTCAATGAAAAAATCGGTATCATTTATAGGAAGGTATTAATTGACATTGTTTTTTGCAGCTTGCACTCCGAATCAGTACAAATGCAATAACAGTAACACCGAATGTTTGGACCCACTCTACGTCTGCGATGGAGAAACTGACTGTAGTGATGGATCTGATGAAAGCAACTGTGAAAGAGGTTTGTTTACTGAATTACTCTATTAACTGCCAATAGATAACCTAAAGACGGATGTGTTTTATCTAAATATCTGTCAATTTGCATTCCATAAAGTAACTTGGACAGCGGCTAGGGCAAATTCAGCACAAATTCATAATTGTCAAAGTATAAAATGTCACCAATATTTCACCTTTTATCGTTGTCATCCCAGAGTGTTCCAACAGTGAGTTCCGCTGTGCCGATAAGAAGCATTGCATCCCTGGACATCTTTACTGTGATGGGGAGCCCGACTGTGCAGACCAGAGTGATGAGACTCCAAACTGCCAATGCCGCTCAGACCAAATCCGTTGTGCCAATGGAAGCTGCCTTGGAATAGTGTTCGTGTGTGATGGAGTCAACGACTGTGGGGACTATTCAGACGAAAGCAAATGCAGTGAGTTAAAACATGGGACGTATACTTTAAGTTAAGAATTCCATATCTCAATAAAAAAATCGGTATCATTTATAGGAAGGTATTAATTGACATTGTTTTTTGCAGCTTGCACTCCGAATCAGTACAAATGCAATAACAGTAACACCGAATGTTTGGACCCACTCTACGTCTGCGATGGAGAAACTGACTGTAGTGAGGGATCTGATGAAAGCAACTGTGAAAGAGGTTTGTTTACTGAATTACTCTATTAACTGCCAATAGATAACCTAAAAACGGATGTGTTTTATCTAAATATCTGTCAATTTGCATTGCATAAAGTAACTTGGACAGCGGCTATAGAAAAAAAAGCACAAATTCATAATTGTGAAAGTATAAAATGTCACCAATATTTAACCTTTTATCGTTGTCATCCCAGAGTGTTCCAACAGTGAGTTCCGCTGTGCCGATAAGAAGCATTGCATCCCTGGACATCTTTACTGTGATGGGGAGCCCGACTGTGCAGACCAGAGTGATGAGACTCCAAACTGCCAATGCCGCTCAGACCAAATCCGTTGTGCAAATGGAAGCTGCCTTGGAATAGTGTTCGTGTGTGATGGAGTCAACGACTGTGGAGACTATTCAGACGAAAGCAACTGCAGTGAGTTAAAACATGGGACGTATACTTTAAGTTAAGAATTCCATATCTCAATGAAAAAATCGGTATCATTTATAGGAAGGTATTAATTGACGTTGTTTTTTGCAGCTTGCACTCCGAATCAGTACAAATGCAATAACAGTAACACCGAATGTTTGGACCCACTCTACGTCTGCGATGGAGAAACTGACTGTAGTGATGGATCTGATGAAAGCAACTGTGAAAGAGGTTTGTTTACTGAATTACTCTATTAACTGCCAATAGATAACCTAAAAACGGATGTGTTTTATCTAAATATCTGTCAATTTGCATTCCATAAAGTAACTTGGACAGCGGCTAGGGCAAATTCAGCACAAATTCATAATTGTCAAAGTATAAAATGTCACCAATATTTCACCTTTTATCGTTGTCATCCCAGAGTGTTCCAACAGTGAGTTCCGCTGTGCCGATAAGAAGCATTGCATCCCTGGACATCTTTACTGTGATGGGGAGCCCGACTGTGCAGACCAGAGTGATGAGACTCCAAACTGCCAATGCCGCTCAGACCAAATCCGTTGTGCCAATGGAAGCTGCCTTGGAATAGTGTTCGTGTGTGATGGAGTCAACGACTGTGGGGACTATTCAGACGAAAGCAAATGCAGTGAGTTAAAACATGGGACGTATACTTTAAGTTAAGAATTCCATATCTCAATGAAAAAATCGGTATCATTTATAGGAATGTATTAATTGACATTGTTTTTTGCAGCTTGCACTCCGAATCAGTACAAATGCAATAACAGTAACACCGAATGTTTGGACCCACTCTACGTCTGCGATGGAGAAACTGACTGTAGTGATGGATCTGATGAAAGCAACTGTGAAAGAGGTTTGTTTACTGAATTACTCTATTAACTGCCAATAGATAACCTAAAGACGGATGTGTTTTATATAAATATCTGTCAATTTGCATTCCATAAAGTAACTTGGACAGCGGCTAGGGCAAATTCAGCACAAATTCATAATTGTCAAAGTATAAAATGTCACCAATATTTCACCTTTTATCGTTGTCATCCCAGAGTGTTCCAACAGTGAGTTCCGCTGTGCCGATAAGAAGCATTGCATCCCTGGACATCTTTACTGTGATGGGGAGCCCGACTGTGCAGACCAGAGTGATGAGACTCCAAACTGCCAATGCCGCTCAGACCAAATCCGTTGTGCCAATGGAAGCTGCCTTGGAATAGTGTTCGTGTGTGATGGAGTCAACGACTGTGGGGACTATTCAGACGAAAGCAAATGCAGTAAGTTAAAACATGGGACGTATACTTTAAGTTAAGAATTCCATATCTCAATAAAAAAATCGGTATCATTTATAGGAAGGTATTAATTGACATTGTTTTTTGCAGCTTGCACTCCGAATCAGTACAAATGCAATAACAGTAACACCGAATGTTTGGACCCACTCTACGTCTGCGATGGAGAAACTGACTGTAGTGAGGGATCTGATGAAAGCAACTGTGAAAGAGGTTTGTTTACTGAATTACTCTATTAACTGCCAATAGATAACCTAAAAACGGATGTGTTTTATCTAAATATCTGTCAATTTGCATTGCATAAAGTAACTTGGACAGCGCCTATAGAAAAAAAAGCACAAATTCATAATTGTCAAAGTATAAAATGTCACCAATATTTAACCTTTTATCGTTGTCATCCCAGAGTGTTCCAACAGTGAGTTCCGCTGTGCCGATAAGAAGCATTGCATCCCTGGACATCTTTACTGTGATGGGGAGCCCGACTGTGCAGACCAGAGTGATGAGACTCCAAACTGCCAATGCCGCTCAGACCAAATCCGTTGTGCCAATGGAAGCTGCCTTGGAATAGTGTTCGTGTGTGATGGAGTCAACGACTGTGGGGACTATTCAGACGAAAGCAAATGCAGTGAGTTAAAACATGGGATGTATACTTTAAGTTAAGAATTCCATATCTCAATGAAAAAATCGGTATCATTTATAGGAAGGTATTAATTGACATTGTTTTTTGCAGCTTGCACTCCGAATCAGTACAAATGCAATAACAGTAACACCGAATGTTTGGACCCACTCTACGTCTGCGATGGAGAAACTGACTGTAGTGATGGATCTGATGAAAGCAACTGTGAAAGAGGTTTGTTTACTGAATTACTCTATTAACTGCCAATAGATAACCTAAAGACGGATGTGTTTTATCTAAATATCTGTCAATTTGCATTCCATAAAGTAACTTGGACAGCGGCTAGGGCAAATTCAGCACAAATTCATAATTGTCAAACTATAAAATGTCACCAATATTTAACCTTTTATCGTTGTCATCCCAGAGTGTTCCGACAGTGAGTTCCGCTGTGCCGATAAGAAGCATTGCATCCCTGGACATCTTTACTGTGATGGGGAGCCCGACTGTGCAGACCAGAGTGATGAGACTCCAAACTGCCAATGCCGCTCAGACCAAATCCGTTGTGCCAATGGAAGCTGCCTTGGAATAGTGTTCGTGTGTGATGGAGTCAACGACTGTGGGGACTATTCAGATGAAAGCAAATGCAGTGAGTTAAAACATGGGACGTATACTTTAAGTTAAGAATTCCATATCTCAATAAAAAAATCGGTATCATTTATAGGAAGGTATTAATTGACATTGTTTTTTGCAGCTTGCACTCCGAATCAGTACAAATGCAATAACAGTAACACCGAATGTTTGGACCCACTCTACGTCTGCGATGGAGAAACTGACTGTAGTGAGGGATCTGATGAAAGCAACTGTGAAAGAGGTTTGTTTACTGAATTACTCTATTAACTGCCAATAGATAACCTAAAAACGGATGTGTTTTATCTAAATATCTGTCAATTTGCATTGCATAAAGTAACTTGGACAGCGGCTATAGAAAAAAAAGCACAAATTCATAATTGTCAAAGTATAAAATGTCACCAATATTTCACCTTTTATCGTTGTCATCCCAGAGTGTTCCACCAGTGAGTTCCGCTGTGCCGATAAGAAGCATTGCATCCCTGGACATCTTTACTGTGATGGGGAGCCCGACTGTGCAGACCAGAGTGATGAGACTCCAAACTGCCAATGCCGCTCAGACCAAATCCGTTGTGCCAATGGAAGCTGCCTTGGAATAGTGTTCGTGTGTGATGGAGTCAACGACTGTGGAGACTATTCAGACGAAAGCAACTGCAGTGAGTTAAAACATGGGACGTATACTTTAAGTTAAGAATTCCATATCTCAATGAAAAAATCGGTATCATTTATAGGAAGGTATTAATTGACATTGTTTTTTGCAGCTTGCACTCCGAATCAGTACAAATGCAATAACAGTAACACCGAATGTTTGGACCCACTCTACGTCTGCGATGGAGAAACTGACTGTAGTGATGGATCTGATGAAAGCAACTGTGAAAGAGGTTTGTTTACTGAATTACTCTATTAACTGCCAATAGATAACCTAAAGACGGATGTGTTTTATCTAAATATCTGTCAATTTGCATTGCATAAAGTAACTTGGACAGCGGCTATAGAAAAAAAAGCACAAATTCATAATTGTCAAAGTATAAAATGTCACCAATATTTCACCTTTTATCGTTGTCATCCCAGAGTGTTCCAACAGTGAGTTCCGCTGTGCCGATAAGAAGCATTGCATCCCTGGACATCTTTACTGTGATGGGGAGCCCGACTGTGCAGACCAGAGTGATGAGACTCCAAACTGCCAATGCCGCTCAGACCAAATCCGTTGTGCAAATGGAAGCTGCCTTGGAATAGTGTTCGTGTGTGATGGAGTCAACGACTGTGGAGACTATTCAGACGAAAGCAACTGCAGTGAGTTAAAACATGGGACGTATACTTTAAGTTAAGAATTCCATATCTCAATGAAAAAATCGGTATCATTTATAGGAAGGTATTAATTTACATTGTTTTTTGCAGCTTGCACTCCGAATCAGTACAAATGCAATAACAGTAACACCGAATGTTTGGACCCACTCTACGTCTGCGATGGAGAAACTGACTGTAGTGATGGATCTGATGAAAGCAACTGTGAAAGAGGTTTGTTTACTGAATTACTCTATTAACTGCCAATAGATAACCTAAAGACGGATGTGTTTTATCTAAATATCTGTCAATTTGCATTGCATAAAGTAACTTGGACAGCGGCTATAGAAAAAAAAGCACAAATTCATAATTGTCAAAGTATAAAATGTCACCAATATTTCACCTTTTATCGTTGTCATCCCAGCGTGTTCCAACAGTGAGTTCCGCTGTGCCGATAAGAAGCATTGCATCCCTGGACATCTTTACTGTGATGGGGAGCCCGACTGTGCAGACCAGAGTGATGAGACTCCAAACTGCCAATGCCACTCAGACCAAATCCGTTGTGCCAATGGAAGCTGCCTTGGAATAGTGTTCGTGTGTGATGGAGTCAACGACTGTGGAGACTATTCAGACGAAAGCAACTGCAGTGAGTTAAAACATGGGACGTATACTTTAAGTTAAGAATTCCATATCTCAATGAAAAAATCGGTATCATTTATAGGAAGGTATTAATTGACATTGTTTTTTGCAGCTTGCACTCCGAATCAATACAAATGCAATAACAGTAACACCGAATGTTTGGACCCACTCTACGTCTGCGATGGAGAAAATGACTGTAGTGATGGATCTGATGAAAGCAACTGTGAAAGAGGTTTGTTTACTGAATTACTCTATTAACTGCCAATAGATAACCTAAAGACGGATGTGTTTTATCTAAATATCTGTCAATTTGCATTCCATAAAGTAACTTGGACAGCGGCTAGGGCAAATTCAGCACAAATTCATAATTGTCAAAGTATAAAATGTCACCAATATTTAACCTTTTATCGTTGTCATCCCAGAGTGTTCCAACAGTGAGTTCCGCTGTGCCGATAAGAAGCATTGCATCCCTGGACACCTTTACTGTGATGGGGAGCCCGACTGTGCAGACCAGAGTGATGAGACTCCAAACTGCCAATGCCGCTCAGACCAAATCCGTTGTGCCAATGGAATCTGCCTTGGAATAGTGTTCGTGTGTGATGGAGTCAACGACTGTGGAGACTATTCAGACGAAAGCAACTGCAGTGAGTTAAAACATGGGACATATACTTTAATATTCATATTCTTAGCTCTTTCAGTAAAGTCACGTTGAAGGGAAACAATAAAATAATAAAATATGTATGAAACAATATAAATTCTCACGACGTTTCGACCATAACACAAACGGTCATCATCAGGTGTGAAAACCCAACGGCAAGAAACATTTGAAAGAAGTGGCGGTTTGCATTTATTTCTTTTTAAACGGTGTATTTACTTACTCATTTATAAAAACGTTAGCACCACGGGCAGCGATTTGGCAGTTCATTTAGAAGGAAGAGTCCATCTATGTTCTGTAAAGAGGAGGGGGGAGCCGAAAAAATAATGTATGCTGTCTGAAAGCCACCGTAAGCGTGAACAATCAATTAAGACCTGAAATGGTTTATGAAATCCTTCCAATGATTGCTAAGCCAGAATCCATCTTCTCGGTTGAAATTGTCTCTGTACTTGCATATGTGGATAGCCTCATGAACGAATCTCTCATGGTAGCCAGATGGCTTACAAAGAACCTCTGTCTTGGAGAAGTCAATGTCATGTGAGCCTACTGAATTATAACAATGATCTGCCACGGCCGGGGTGTTGGTACTACCGTGTTTAAGGTCTGCTTTGTGTTCACGAATGTGGTCCAAGACATGGCGTTTGGTTTCTCCAATGTAACTACTACCACAGAGGCAACTTAGTTTGTAAACATCAGGGTACTGTATGTCCGGAATCACATATTTTACAGACGGAACCAGATCTCGGATTTTACGTAATGTGTTGAAATGGACCTGGATCTTGTGTTTATTCAAGATTTTGGAGATCGTATACTTTAAGTTAAGAATTCCATATCTCAATGAAAAAATCTGTATAATTTATAGGAAGGTATTAATTGACATTTTTTTTTGCAGCTTGCACTCCGAATCAATACAAATGCAATAACAGTAACACCGAATGTTTGGACCCACTCTACGTCTGCGATGGAGAAAATGACTGTAGTGATGGATCTGATGAAAGCAACTGTGAAAGAGGTTTGTTTACTGAATTACTCTATTAACTGCCAATAGATAACCTAAAGACGGATGCGTTTTATCTAAATATCTGTCAATTTGCATTCCATAAAGTAACTTGGACAGCGGCTAGGGCAAATTCAGCACAAATTCATAATTGTCAA
Organism: Petromyzon marinus; assembly: GCF_048934315.1. NCBI lineage: Eukaryota > Metazoa > Chordata > Hyperoartia > Petromyzontiformes > Petromyzontidae > Petromyzon > Petromyzon marinus. Next base: position 9,686,400 of record NC_133691.1, on the reverse strand, counting down.
AGTATAAAATGTCACCAATATTTAACCTTTTATCGTTGTCATCCCAGAGTGTTCCAACAGTGAGTTCCGCTGTGCCGATAAGAAGCATTGCATCCCTGGACACCTTTACTGTGATGGGGAGCCCGACTGTGCAGACCAGAGTGATGAGACTCCAAACTGCCAATGCCGCTCAGACCAAATCCGTTGTGCCAATGGAACCTGCCTTGGAATAGTGTTCGTGTGTGATGGAGTCAACGACTGTGGAGACTATTCAGACGAAAGCAACTGCAGTGAGTTAAAACATGGGACGTATACTTTAATATTCATATTCTTAGCTCTTTCAGTAAAGTCACGTTGAAGGGAAACAATAAAATAATAAAATATGTATGAAACAATATAAATTCTCACGACGTTTCGACCATAACACAAACGGTCATCATCAGGTGTGAAAAACCAACGGCAAGAAACATTTGAAAGAAGTGGCGGTTTGCATTTATTTCTTTTTAAACGGTGTATTTACTTACTCATTTATAAAAACGTTAGCACCACGGGCAGCGATTTGGCAGTTCATTTAGAAGGAAGAGTCCATCTATGTTCTGTAAAGAGGAGGGGGGAGCCGAAAAATTAATGTATGCTGTCTGAAAGCCACTGTAAGCGTGAACAATCAATTAAGACCTGAAATGGTTTATCAAATCCTTCCAATGATTGCTAAACCAGAATCCATCTTCCCGGTTGAAATTGTCTCTGTGCTTGTATATGTGGATAGCCTCATGAACGAATCTCTCATGGTAGCCAGATGGCTTACAAAGAACCTCTGTCTTGGAGAAGTCAATGTCATGTGAGCCTACTGAATTATAACAATGATCTGCCACGGCCGGGGTGTTGGCCCTACCGTGTTTAAGGTCTGCTTTGTGTTCACAAATGTGGTCCAAGACATGGCGTTTGGTTTCTCCAATGTAACTACTACCACAGAGGCAACTTAGTTTGTAGACATCAGGGTACTGTATGTCCGGAATCACATATTTTACAGACGGAACCAGATCTCGGATTTTACGTAATGTGTTGAAATGGACCTGGATCTTGTGTTTATTCAAGATTTTGGAGATCGTATACTTTAAGTTAAGAATTCCATATCTCAATGAAAAAATCTGTATAATTTATAGGAAGGTATTAATTGACATTTTTTTTGCAGCTTGCACTCCGAATCAGTACAAATGCAATAACAGTAACACCGAATGTTTGGACCCACTCTACGTCTGCGATGGAGAAACTGACTGTAGTGATGGATCTGATGAAAGCAACTGTGAAAGAGGTTTGTTTACTGAATTACTCTATTAACTGCCAATAGATAACCTAAAGACGGATGCGTTTTATCTAAATATCTGTCAATTTGCATTCCATAAAGTAACTTGGACAGCGGCTAGGGCAAATTCAGCACAAATTCATAATTGTCAAAGTATAAAATGTCACCAATATTTCACCTTTATCGTTGTCATCCCAGAGTGTTCCGACAGTGAGTTCCGCTGTGCCGATAAGAAGCATTGCATCCGTGGACATCTTTACTGTGATGGGGAGCCCGACTGTACAGATCAGAGTGATGAGACTCCAAACTGCCAATGCCGCTCAGATCAAATCCGTTGTGCCAATGGAAGCTGCCGTGGAATAGTGTTCGTGTGTGATGGAGTCAACGACTGTGGAGACTATTCAGACGAAAGCAACTGCAGTGAGTTAAAACATGGGACGTATACTTTAAGTTAAGAATTCCATATCTCAATGAAAAAATCGGTATCATTTATAGGAAGGTATTAATTGACATTGTTTTTTGCAGCTTGCACTCCGAATCAGTACAAATGCAATAACAGTAACACCGAATGTTTGGACCCACTCTACGTCTGCGATGGAGAAACTGACTGTAGTGATGGATCTGATGAAATCAACTGTGAAAGAGGTTTGTTTACTGAATTACTCTATTAACTGCCAATATATAACCTAAAGACGGATGCGTTTTATCTAAATATCTGTCAATTTGCATTCCATAAAGTAACTTGGACAGCGGCTAGGGCAAATTCAGCACAAATTCATAATTGTCAAACTATAAAATGTCACCAATATTTAACCTTTTATCGTTGTCATCCCAGAGTGTTCCGACAGTGAGTTCCGCTGTGCCGATAAGAAGCATTGCATCCCTGGACATCTTTACTGTGATGGGGAGCCCGACTGTGCAGACCAGAGTGATGAGACTCCAAATTGCCAATGCCACTCAGACCAAATCCGTTGTGCCAATGGAACCTGCCTTGGAATAGTGTTCATGTGTGATGGAGTCAACGACTGTGGAGACTATTCAGATGAAAGCAACTGCAGTGAGTTATAACATGGGACGTATATTTGTCCACGAAGCCATTCAGATATACAAACACAGACATAACTTCAACCGAGAGGATGGTTTCAAATTAAGCAACCATTGGAAAGACATTTTAAATCATACCAAACGTCAGCTAATTTCTAACAGCAATTTCAAGTAATGGTATACCAAGCAAATTCTTTCCAAACTTTCTATTAAACCCTTTTTTCTACTCTCCCCTCACAGCACATTCTTGCCAATCTTTAATTTTTCCGTTTCTATTTCACAGTGACCCATCCTCCGCACCCTCTACACAACAAAAACATGCTAATCCCCCAGTTACATGCTAATTTTCTGACTTTAACACCCTGCTGTTTCAACACTTTAACACAGCTATTTTTGATATGTAACTCCTTTGTCAAGGCGACCTGCTCCTCCCACCGAGCTTAAAAGACGCTGTGAATCTTAGCAGCGGTCATTGAAGTGCTGTCGTCCCGACAATTCTGTTCCTTCACCTGAAGGCCACTTGTGTTGTGGCCGAAACGTCGTGATTTTTGTTTGGTTTATTTTTTACCTACGTGACTTTACCGAATAGAACCAAAGAGTACGGGATGTATACTTTAAGTTATCAATTCCATATCTCAATGAAAAAATCTGTATCATTTATAGGAAGGTATTAATTGACATTGTTTTTGCAGCTTGCACTCCGAATCAGTACAAATGCAATAACAGTAACACCGAATGTTTGGACCCACTCTACGTCTGCGATGGAGAAACTGACTGTAGTGATGGATCTGATGAAAACAACTGTGAAAGAGGTTTGTTTACTGAATAACTCTATTAACTACCAGTTGGTAACCTAAACATGTGTAATAAGAGAGCACCATCTCCTGCATAATTGATGGGTTACACTTTACATACTGTCACAGTCCATGGCTTATCAGTAGTGGGGTTCTATCTGGGGGAAAGGTTAACGGGCAGAGCTAGCATGGAAGCCTCGGGAACATTCTCTAAGGTTTCTAGGGGGGCGTGGCCAGAGGCGGGGCTTAGCCTCGGCAAAAAGAATATAAGCGAGGAGCAGCGGAAGGTTCGGCGCTCCCCGTCGCTGCTGCCCCGCCATCTCCACCTGGCGGCTCGACCTCCAGCCGCTCAGCCGCTTCTCAGCACACCGCCAGCCAGCAGTGCGGTGGAGAGCGGGGCAAGCGCCACGTGGCGCGTGGCAGCGCAATCACACAAACAACGAACAACGGCATCCGTGTAACTAGAGTCGTGGCTGTGAAGAACCTTTAATAAATAAATAAAGTTCTGCCATGTCAGAGCCACTGATTACACATGGATGCATTTTATCGAGAAATCTGACAATTTACATTCCATTAAGTAAATTGGACAGATGCAAAAACCAAATTAAGCACAAATAATGTAAAAGTGTAACATTTCCCACATTTGTATCCGTTCATCCTTGTCCTACCAGAGTGTTCAAACAGTGAGTTCCGTTGTGCCAATAAGAGGCAGTGCATCCCTGGACGCCTTTACTGTGATGAGGAGCCCGACTGTCCAGACCACAGCGATGAGACCCCCAGCTGCCATTGCCTCCCAGAGCTGCAACTGCCTTGTGGCAATGGGACCTGCCTGGCAAAGGAAAGCTTCTGTGATGGAATCAATGACTGTGGGGACTACTCAGATGAGGCCAACTGCAGTGAGTCAAATGTCTACAAAAATACAAAATGTAAATAAATAAAGTGTACTTCTTTGTTAAACCATTGCTTACAATCAATATTTACACGTGTTTTTTTCATGCAGCTTGCTCTCCAAACCAATTCACGTGCAGGAGCAGCAGGCTGTGTGTGGACTCGATGTTTGTTTGTGATGGAGAAACGGACTGCATTGATGGATCAGATGAAATTGGCTGCGATATCGGTAACTTTAACATCGATTGCTTTTCTTCTTAGAATTAATATATAAAAATGAAACGTGTTTATGTTCGTCCTAAAGAAAGGTTGCTCTTGAGTACCACCAGAAAAGTATATATATGGATGTTAGAAGTAAAAATAAACACCCATTAACTTACTCTTTGGTTCTTTCGGTAAAGTCACATTAACTTGTGTCTCGGCCTAGCTGTGCGCTGCGTTGCACCACTATCCGTGTAGATAACCTCGCATTCAATAAACCTTCAGATCTCGGGTGAATATCCGACTCCAAACGTATTTAATGAATTGAACGAGGTAAAACTGATGGAAAAACACAGCACAAATACAGCATCTGTTAATACTTGGAAATATCAATACAATGAATACTACAGCATCATAACATTGTCTTAGATAACATGAAACACAAAAATAGATACTGGATGGATCAGGCACCTACATTAGTACTGAATAGCTATACAAGAGAATAAGCTGCTGTGTTAAGGGCACAGTGTGATCACCATGCTGCAGCCTAAATGTACAGCACTGCACGTAACACTGAACTGTCCATGAGATATTTCATCATCCTTGCTCTCAAGATCGCAATAAGGTTACATGGGCACAAATTTGACTCGACTCATTCAATTACAAGTAAGATTCACAATAAGGCAAGTGGCAGGCTTCGTTGTTAACTAGGCCTCATATTTATCATAACAATTTAACATTATAAAGGCATTTACAGCATAACAGCCATTCTAACATTATATCAGCATTCCCAGTATTATAAGAACAAACGAATTTACAGACAATGCGTCTTAAAGTCCCACAATGAACAGATACACCTGTCTTCACGGAGACGTTATTTGTGCCTCCATTTTGTACTCTGTGTAACGGCTGACACCCTCCCGCGTGGTGGAGAGGGAATCTTAAATCGTAACTTCCTGGTCACGTGACCAAACTCAACCTCAAAACAGGAAATTCCTGTGTACACACACCCCCACACCTGCCGTGAGGCAGAACAACTTGTATTTGTAATAATTCAGAGTGTGCAGTGCATGAGTTCCGCTGTGCTAACAAGAAGCAGTGCATACCTGGATGGTTTTATTGCAATGGAGAGGCTGACTGTGCAGACCAGAGCGATGAGACTCCCAGCTGCCATTGCCTCCCAGAGCTGCAACTTCCTTGTGGCAATGGGACCTGCCTGGCAAAGGAGAGCTTCTGTGATGGAGTCAATGACTGTGGGGACTACTCAGATGAGGCCAACTGCAGTGAGTCAAATGTCTATCAAAATACAAAACAATGTATATGACTAAAGTGCACTTTTTTGGTAAACCATTGCTTACAATCAATATTTACACGTGCTTTTGTCTTGCAGCTTGTTCTCCAAGCCAATTCACGTGCAGGAGCAGCAGGCTGTGTGTGGACTCGATGTTTGTTTGCGATGGAGAAACGGACTGCAGTGATGGATCCGATGAAACTGGCTGTGATATAGGTACCTTTCATCAACAATGTGCTTTTATAACTGTTGTAATTTTTTAAAATGATGCTTCATTATGGTCCTTTAAAGACACACCTCATATTACTCCCAACAAAATAAATACATGAAACGTTTTCGAAGTAAAATAACTAACACCAATAGTTGTCTATCATGTGACAACCCAGAGTGTGCAGTGAATGAGTTCCGTTGTGCAAACAAGAAGCAATGCATCTCTGGGCGGTTTTACTGCAATGGGGAGACGGACTGCATGGACAAAAGCGATGAGACTCCAAAATGTCAGTGCCACACAGACCAACAGCTGCCTTGTGGCAATGGGACCTGCCTGGCAAAGGAGAGCTTCTGTGATGGAGTCAACGACTGTGGGGACTACTCAGATGAGGCCAATTGCAGTGAGTTTAATGTCTTTCCAATTGATAACAATGTATATATTATACTCTTTGGTTCTTTCGGTAAAGTCACATAGAAATAAATTAAAATGAAACAAATCACGACATTTCGATTGCAATACAAGCAATCAGGTGGGAAAACCATAAGCAATATTTTTTTTTGCTGAAGTGGGAGAGAGCTGCCGTGGCAAAAGGTTATATAGGTAAGAAGGAGAAGGGGCAAGGGGGGAGAGAGAGAGGGTGGGGGGTGTGGGGTAGGGGGCGCTGCGTGAGCACTAGGAGAGGGGATGTGAGGCTGGGGGGGAAGTGGGCAGGGATGGAAGTGGGAGGCCGAGAAAGCTGGGGATGTCAGGGGGAAATGAACTCGGAAAAATAGACTAGTACCCGGCAGATATGAACGACACAACCGTAAAGCAGTTACGATTTTACCTGGTTAAGAACATCCTTCCAATGATTGCTCAATTTGTATCCATCTTCTCAGTTGAAGTTATGTCTATGTTTATATATCTGGATGGCTTCATGAACAAACCTTTGATAGTAGCCAGAAGGTTTGCAGAGTACCTTGCTCTCGGAAAAACAATATCATGCAAGCCTACAACGTTATAATAATGGTCAGTCATGACAGAGGTATTGGTTATGCCGTGTTTCAGATCTGCCTTGTGATCGCGGTCCGAGACATGCCGTTTTGTTTCCCCAAAGTAACTGCTACCACAGGTACAACTCAGTTTGCAAACTCCCGGATATTGCATATCAGGAATGACATCCTTCACAGATGGGATTAGATCACGGATTTTGTGTACTGTATTGAATCGGACCTGGATCTTGTGTTTGTTTAAGATTTCGTCAATATTTTTGGTAACACCTGCTATGTATGGTAACATGATGGTTTTGATCGGCTTCTCAGGGGGTTGTTTCTCCATAGTTGGAGAAACAGCTTTGCGAATAATGCAGTCCGAGTACTCATTCATCTTGAAGGCCTGGTGTACGTGTTCCAGTTCACTGGCTAGGTGGTGTTGGTCGGAAATGCAGCGGGCCCTATGGTGTAGTGTTTTGATGAGGGAATTCTTCTGTGCCGGATGGTGGTGGGAATCAGGTTTCAGATAGAAATCTGTGTGGGTGGCTTTCCTATAGACAGTGTCCCAACGAGCCGTCAGGTCTCTTCTCAAATAAAACATCCAGGAATGGTAGCTTACCATTCTTCTCTACTTCCATGGTGAATTTGATGGATGGGTGTATGGAATTGATGTGGTTGAGAAATTGGTTTAAGGCATAAATAAGTCGTTACATAAACTATTTTTTAATAATTGCTTCTCTTTTTCCTTGCAGCGTGTTCACCATTTCAGTTCACATGCAGGAGCAGCAGGCTGTGTGTTGACTCGATATTTGTTTGTGATGGAGAAACGGACTGCAATGATGGATCAGATGAAATTGGCTGCGATATCGGTAACCTTCATGTTGATTTTTGTTTATCATCATTATAAATATATTAAAATTAAAAGTGATTTATCCTCATCATAAAGAGACAGAGTTCCTAATACCACCAGCAAAGTAACTACATTGACATTCAAAGTCTAAAAACAAACATCAATTGTATATTTCTGACAACCCAGAGTGTGCAGTGCCTGAGTTCCGCTGTGCTAACAAGAAGCAGTGCATACCTGGATGGTTTTATTGCAATGGAGAGGCCGACTGTGCAGACCAGAGCGATGAGACTCCCAGTTGCCATTGCCTCCAAAACCTGCAAATGCCTTGTGGCAATGGGACCTGCCTGGCAAAGGAGAGCTTCTGCAATGGAGTCAACGACTGTGGGGACTACTCAGATGAGGCCAACTGCAGTGAGTCAAATGTCTATCAAAATATAAAACAATGTATATGAATTAAATGTACTTCTTTGGTTAACCATTGGTTAAAATCGATATTTACACGTGCTTTTGTCTTGCAGCTTGCTCTCCAAGCCAATTCACATGCAGGAGCAGCAGGCTGTGTGTGGACTCGACGTTTGTTTGTGATGGAGAAACAGACTGCAGTGATGGATCCGATGAAATCGGCTGTGATATAGGTACCTTTCATCACGAATGTGTTTTTATAACTGTTGTAATTTTTGAAAATGATGCTTCATTATGGTCCTTTAAAGACACACCTCATATTACTCCCAACAAAATATACACGTGAAAGATTTTCGAAGTAAAAAAACTAACACCAATAGTTGTCTATTATGTGACAACCCAGAGTGTGCAGTGAATGAGTTCCGTTGTGCAAACAAGAAGCAATGCATCTCTGGGCGGTTTTATTGCAATGGGGAGCCGGACTGCATGGACAAGAGCGATGAGACTCCGAACTGCCAGTGCCACACAGACCAACAGCTGCCTTGTGGGAACGGGACCTGCCTGGCAAAGGAGAGCTTCTGTGATGGAGTCAACGACTGTGGGGACTACTCAGATGAGGCCAATTGCAGTGAGTTTAATGTCTTTCCAATTGAAAACAATGTATATCACTTAAATCAGTCGTGTTACATAAACTATCGTTTAATAATTGCTTCTCATTTTCCTTGCAGCTTGTTCACAAATTCAGTTCACATGCAGGAGCAGCAGGCTGTGCGTGGACTCGATGTTTGTTTGTGATGGAGAAACGGACTGCAGTGATGGATCAGATGAAATTGGCTGCGATATCGGTAACTTTAACATCGATTGCTTTGAATGAATATATTAAAATGAAGCGTGTTTATCTTCGTCCTAAAGAAACGTAGCTCTTGAGTAGCACCAGAAAAGTATTTATATGGACGTTATAAGTAAAAATAAACACCCATTAACGTACTCTTTGGTTCTTTCGGTAAAGTCACATTAACTTGTGTCTCGGCCTCGCTGTGCGCTGCGTTGCACCATTATCCAAGTAGGTAACCTTGCATTCAATAAACCTTCAGAGACAGGGTGAATATCCGATTCCAAACGTAATGAATTGAACGAGGTCAAAATGATGGAAACACAGCACAAATACAATACAATGAACACTACAGCATCATAACATTGTCTTAGATAACATGAAACTCAACAATAGATCCTGGATGGATCAGGCACCTACATTAGTACTGAATAGCTATACAAGAGAATAAGCTGCTGTGTTAAGGGCACATCGTGTGATCACCATGCTGCAGCCTAAATGTACAGCACTGCACATAACACTGAACTGTGCATGAGATATTTCGTCATCCTTGCTCTCAAGACCCCAATAAGGTTACATGGGTACAAGTCTGACTTTACTTATTCAATTACAAGTAAGATTCACAATAAGGCAAGTGGCAGGTTTCGTTGTTAACTAGGCCTCATATTTATCATAACAATTTAACATCATTATAAAGGCATTTACAGCATTATAACGGCCATTCTAACATTATACCAGCATTCCCAGTATTATAAGAACAAACGAATTTACAGACAATGCGTCTTAAAGTCCCACAATGAACAGATACACCTGTCTTCACGGAGACGTTATTTGTGCCTCCATTTTGTACTCTGTGTAACGGCTGACACCCTCCCGCGTGGTGGAGAGGGAATCTTAAATCGTAACTTCCTGGTCACGTGACCAAACTCAACCTCAAAACAGGAAATTCCTGTGTACACACACCCCCACACCTGCCGTGAGGCAAACACCTGCCGTGAGGCAGAACAACTTGTATTTGTAATAATTCAGAGTGTGCAGTGCATGAGTTCCGCTGTGCTAACAAGAAGCAGTGCATACCTGGATGGTTTTATTGCAATGGAGAGGCTGACTGTGCAGACCAGAGCGATGAGACTCCCAGCTGCCATTGCCTCCCAGAGCTGCAACTTCCTTGTGGCAATGGGACCTGCCTGGCAAAGGAGAGCTTCTGTGATGGAGTCAATGACTGTGGGGACTACTCAGATGAGGCCAATTGCAGTGAGTCAAATGTCTATCAAAATACAAAACAATGTATATGACTAAAGTGCACGTTTTTGGTAAACCATTGCTTACAATCAATATTTACACGTGCTTTTGTCTTGCAGCTTGTTCTCCAAGCCAATTCACGTGCAGGAGCAGCAGGCTGTGTGTGGACTCGATGTTTGTTTGCGATGGAGAAACGGACTGCAGTGATGGATCCGATGAAATTGGCTGTGATATAGGTACCTTTCATCACCAATGTGCTTTTATAACTGTTGTAATTTTTGAAAATGATGCTTCATTATGGTCCTTTAAAGACACACCTCATATTACTCCCAACAAAATATATACATGAAAGGTTTTCGAAGTAAAATAACTAACACCAATAGTTGTCTATCATGTGACAACCCAGAGTGTGCAGTGAATGAGTTCCGTTGTGCAAACAAGAAGCAATGCATCTCTGGGCGGTTTTACTGCAATGGGGAGCCGGACTGCATGGACAAGAGCGATGAGACTCCAAACTGTCAGTGCCACACAGACCAACAGCTGCCTTGTGGAAATGGGACCTGCCTGGCAAAGAAGAGCTTCTGTGATGGAGTCAACGACTGTGGGGACTACTCAGATGAGGCCAACTGCAGTGAGTTTAATGTCTTTCCAATTGAAAACAATGTATATCATACTCTTTGGTTCTTTCGGTAAAGTCACGTAGTTAGAAATAAATTAAAATAAAACAAATCACGACGTTTCGATAGCAACACAAGCAATCATCATCAGGTGGGAAAACCACAGCAAGATTTTTTTTTTTGCTGAAGTGGGAGAGAGAGCTGCCGTGGCAAGAGCTTATATAGGTAAGAAGGGGGGAGGGGCAAGGGGGGAGAGAGAGAGCGGGGGGGGTGTGGGGTAGGGGGCGCTGCGTGAGCGCTAGGAGAGGGGACGTGAGGCTGGGGGGGGAAGTGGGTGGGGCTGGAAGTGGGAGGCCGAGGGGATGCGGGGGGGAAATTAACTCGGAAAAATAGACTAGTACCTGGCAGATATGATAGACACAACCATAAAGCAGTTACGATTTTACCTGGTTAATAACATCCTTCCAATGATTGCTCAATTTGTATCCATCTTCTCGGTTGAAGTTATGTCTGTTTATTTTTCTGCATGGCTTCATGAACAAACCTTTGATAGTAGCCAGAAGGTTTGCAGATTACCTTGGTCTCGGAAAAAACAATATCATGCGAGCCCACAGCGTTATAACAATTGTCAGCTACGGCAGAGGTATTGGTTCTGCCATGTTTTAGATCTGCCTTGTGTACGCGGACACGGTCCGAGACATGTCGTTTTGTTTCCCCAAAGTAACTGCTACCACAGGTACAACTCAGTTTTTAAACTCCAGGATATTGCATATCAGGAATGACATCCTTCACGGATGGGATTAGATCACGGATTTTGTGTACTGTATTGAATCGGACCTGGATCTTGTGTTTGTTTAAGATTTCATCAATATTTCGATTTAAAGCTTTCGTGACTGCAAGGATTCATCTTCTTTGGTTCTTTCGGTAAAGTCACGTAGAATGAGAATAAAATAATAAATTGATAACATAAAATAACACAATAATATTCTCACGACGTTTCGGCCACAACACAAGCAGCCTTCATCAGGTGACGGGGACGAGACTGTCTGGAGGACAGCGCTGGAGTGAGAAAGCCACGCTGAGATCACGACCTTTAAGCTGTGTGAGAAGAAACAAAGCGCCTTGACAAAGGAATTAGCATATAATTTAGCATTGAAATGGCTGAGTGATTAGCTTGTGACTGGTCACAGAAAAGGCTATGTAAAAGTTAAAGCATACATATCCGCAAAGGCACCCCTTGACAAAGGAATTAGCATAGAATTTAGCATTGAAATAGCTAAGTTAAAGTATACACATCCGCAGAGGCACTCCTTGACAAAGGAATTAGCATAGAATTTAGCATTGAAATAGCTGAGTGATTAGCTTGTGACTGGTCACAGAAATAGCTATGTTAAAGTCAGAGCATATACATTCACCGAGGCAACTAGTACAAATCAAACAGGAGAATTTAGCATTGAAATAACTAGGCGAATTTAGCATTGAAATAACTGAGTGATTAGCTTGTGACTAGTCACAGAAATGGCTATGTTGAAGTTAAGGCCTACACATCTGAGCTATTCACAGTAACTGGGTATACAATACAATATATAATGAATACTATATAGTGAACCAATAAAAAAATACTAAAATATAAATTACCTCAATGTTATCAATAAACTCTATATTCTCCAATCAGCTAAGCTACCAACAATAAGTCGTTATATATCACAATGCTATATGGTGAAAAATGGGTGGATTCTTACCCTCAACTTTAGCAACACGGATAGCTACGGGTCCCGTTCAGACGGACGAGTTCATCCATGGTCGGAACAGAGGAGGGGGAGAGAGACAGCTGCGAGGCGCTGTTATACTCCATGTTGTAAACCATACCATTAACGGTGGTGTGAGAGGTATTAAGAGTCAATGCCAGCGAAAGAGCTGCGGTCTGAAGGTCATCGTAAAATACAATTAATTAAGAACGGAAATGGTTTAAAACATCTTTCCAATGGTTACTAAGCCAGAATCCATCTTCTCAATTGAAATTGTCTCTGTGCTTGTATATGTGAATGGCCTCATGAACGAATCTCTCATGGTAGCCGGTTGGTTTGCAAAGAACCTCCGTCTTGGAAAAGTCAATGTCATGTGAGTCCACTGAATTATAACAGTGATCTGCCACGGCAGAGGAGTTCGTTCTACCGTGTTTCAAGTCTGCTTTATGTTCGCGGATGCGGTCCGAGATATGTCGTTTGGTTTCTCCAATGTAGCTACTACCACAGAGGCACTTTAGTTTGTAAACGCCCGGGTACTGTATGTCTGGAACAGCATCTTTTACAGATGGAACTAGATCACGGATTTTATGTACTGTGTTGAATCGCACCTGGATCTTGTGTTTATTCAGGATTTTGGAGATCTTTTTAGTGACCCCTGCAATGTAGGGTAAGGTGATGGTTTTGAGTGGCTCCACAAGAGGATCCTTCTTCATGACTGGAGTGATGGCTTTGCGGATTGTGTAGTTGGAGTAACCATTAGCCCTGAGAGCCGGGTGTACGTGCTTGAGTTCACTGGTAATGTGTTCCTGGTCGGAAATGCATTGGGCTCTATGGTATAGAGCAGTGGTTCTTAACCTGGGTTCGATCGAACCCCAGGGGTTCGGTGAGTCGATCTCAGGGGTTCGGCAGAGCCCCCGCCACGGAGGTCCGGACACACTTGAATTATTGTGTAAATTTGTGATGACACACACGGCCCGCTTGGCCATCACTGGCTGCAGATGATCATGCTACACTGCTTGGCCAATCAGCGCTGCGGGGAATTTAGTGCGTACTCAGTAGTCAACGTGTGACTGTTGTTGTCGTACGTCGTGTGATTTCTTTAATATTTTATCCATACTAACTATGTCGGGCAAAAGAAGAAAGTGGTCGGACGAATATGTACAACATGGATTCTCATGTATCACGGAACGTGATGGGAGTGAGCGTCCTATCTGCATGATTTGCAACGCCAAGTTGAGCAACTCTAGTCTTGCACCGGCAAAACTAAAGGAACACTTCTTGAAGCTGCATGGAGACGGGGAATACAAGAACACAACACTTGCTGAATTCAGGGTGAAGAGAGCCAGATTCGATGAAAGGGCCACTCTGCCTGCTCTTGGATTTGTACCTGTTAACAAACCGATCCTGACAGCATCGTACGAAGTTGCTTACCTGATCGCAAAGCAGGGCAAGCCACACACCATTGGTGAAACACTTGTGAAACCAGCTGCATTAAAGATGGCGAATCTGATACTCGGAACAGCGGCCGAAGGTAAATTATCCCAAATTCCCCTTTCAAATGACACCGTCAGTGACAGAATAGAAGACATGAGTAAAGACATCTTGGCTCAAGTAGTCGCGGATCTGATTTCAAGCCCGGCAAAATTCAGCCTTCAACTCGACGAAACCACAGACGTTTCTGATCTAAGCCAGCTTGCTGTTTTTGTACGCTATGTGAAAGACGACATGATAAAAGAAGAGTTTTTATTTTGTAAGCCTCTTACAACAACAACGAAGGCAGCCGATGTGAAGAAGCTTGTGGATGACTTCTTCAGAGACAACAATCTTTCATGGGATATGGTTTCTGCAGTTTGTACGGACGGAGCTCCAGTCATGCTGGGAAGAAAGTCTGGTTTTGGTGCGCTAGTAAAGGCCGATGCACCACACATCATTGTGACGCATTGTATTCTGCACAGGCATGCGTTGGCAACAAAAACCTTACCTCCAAAAATGGCAGAAGTATTAAAAACTGTGGTGGAATGTGTGAACTATGTGCGAAAAAGTGCTCTGAGGCACCGCATCTTCAGTGAGCTGTGTAAAGAAATGGGCTCTGAATTTGAGGTACTTCTGCTCCATTCTAATATTCGGTGGTTATCCCGGGGACAGGTGCTGAATCGTGTTTTTGCCATGCGTGTGGAATTAGCCCTGTTTTTGCAAGAGCACCAACACTGCCATGCAGATTGATTCAAAAATCCTGAGTTCATTCTCATTTTAGCGTACATGGCTGATATATTCGCAGCTCTCAATCATCTCAATCAGCAGATGCAGGGTGGTGGAGTCAATATCATGGAAGCGGAAGAACACCTGAAGGCTTTTCAAAAAAAGCTACCGTTATGGAAACGATGAACAGAGAACAATAACTTCGCAAACTTCCCGCTTCTGGACGACTGTGCAAGTAAGATCGAAGATGTGTCTGGAATCGGAGATATTTCTGTATCCACAGAACTGAAGCAAACAATTGCCACGCACTTAGATTAGCTTGCAAAGTCTCTCGACGGATATTTCCCTACAAGAGAGTCATATCCAGCATGGGTGAGACAGCCGTTCACGTTTGCTGTTGAAACAGCAGATGTCAATGATGAATTCCTCGACGAAATCATTGAAATTCAGCAGAGCCAGGTTCAACAGCAACTCTTCAGAACAACAACGCTCTCAACGTTTTGGTGTCGACAAATGAACAAGTATCCAGTTATTGCTAAGAAAGCCCTGGATTTTTTTATACCATTTGTTACAACATATCTTTGTGAGCAATCCTTTTCGAGGATGCTGGACATAAAAACGAAGAAAAGGAACAGACTTTGCTGTGAAAATGACATGAGAGTGGCACTTGCCAAGGTGAAGCCACGCATATCTGAACTGATCTCTCAAAGGCAACAGCAGAAGTCACATTGATTTCCAGGTATGTAATTTGTTGTGAGTTTATGCATTGTGTTGGTTTTATTCTTTGAACAAGGTAATGTTCATGCACGGCTCATTTTGTGTACCAGTAAAAAAACATATCTATGTCTTGAATTTGAAAAAAAATCACATTTTATTTTTCACTAAAGAGGGGTTCGGTGAATGCGCATATGAAACTGGTGGGGTTCGGTACCTCCAACAAGGTTAAGAACCACTGGTATAGAGTCTTGATGAGGGAGTTCTTCTGGGATGGATGGTGGTGGGAATCCGGTTTCAAGTAAGCATCTGTATGGGTAGCTTTCCTGTAGACAGAGTGGCTCATTGAACCATCATGTCTCCTTTTAATTAAGACATCCAAAAAGGGTAGTTTGCCATCTTTTTCGACCTCCATGGTAAATCTGATGGCTGGGTGTATGGAACTGATGTGGTCGCAGAATTGGTCTAGAGCAGGCTGGCCATGTGGCCAGATGACAAAGGTGTCATCCACGTACCTCTTCCATAAGGTCGGGCGTAGAGTGGCAGTCTGGATGGCGTCAGTTTCAAATTTTTCCATGAATACGTTGGCTACAACCGGAGATAGGGGGGAGCCCATTGGGGTGCCCTCAGTTTGTTTGTAGAAAGTTCCATTCCAGGTGAAGTATGTGTTGGTTAAGCAATGTCTCACCAGGGGGGGTACATCAGTGTGCAGTCCTTGATGAACCAGGTCTTCAATGATAGCGATGGTGTCAGGTACCGGGACTTTGGTGAACAAAGACACCACATCAAAACTGACAAGCAGGTCGTCTGGGGACAGGGAAATGCCTTTGATTGTCGATACCAGGTGAGTAGAATTTAGTACCGCAGAGGTGTTTTTTCCAGTGAAAGGTCGCAGTATATCAGCAAGAAAACGTGCCAGTTTATAGGTGGGGGAGTTGATAGTAGAGACGATGGGACGAAGGGATGTATCTTCTTTGTGTATCTTTGGAAGGCCATATAATCTTGGTGGTCTGGCAGCAGAGGGTTTCAACGAGAACTGTTTGGTATCATCAATTAATGCTGTTGAATCAGAGATGATTTTGTTCGTTTTGGTAACCAGGCTGTTGGTGGGATCTCTTTTTATTTTTGTATAGCTGCCATCGTTGAGTAGTTCTTGAATTTTGTTGTTATTTTCTGTTTTGTCCATGATAACAGTGGCAATTGCCTTGTCGGCTGAGAGGACGACAATGTCATCTCTCTTTTTTAACTAACCTCTGCTGTTGCAACTTCTCTCAATGCAAAACGAATTCTAGCTAGATCTAGCTTCGCTCTTATCTCGGAAAAAATCAGACTTACACGCACCGAACTCGATCAGTTAGACAAGACACTCTACAAATCACACTTAACATTGACAGCAACAATGTCTACATCGGATTGGGAACATGTAGACAATATGACTACCTCTTCGGCTGCCACTATGTCGACCAAATGTAGGGACAATTTGATTTCCAAATTCAATCACCTCTCCAGCAAAACATCGGATCCACACACCGAAAAGATAGACGTCAACAAAGTCGTAATTAATCGCAGTAACAGTTCCATTTCTGACGGTCTGAAATCCGTTTTAGCTAAAGGTCTAAACTTTGCTGTCACACCGAGACACTTACCGGTTAATGATATCATTGCCCATGTCGACGTTGCACTCAAGGGCTTGAGTCCCATCGCTGCAGACGTAGCAAGATCTGAAATCGCTGCAACCCTCAAAAACGCTAAGTTGCCACCCAGCAACATCAGCAAAGACGAACGTTTTGAATTATCTCAATTAAAAAAGAGAGATGACATTGTCGTCCTCTCAGCCGACAAGGGAAATGCCACTGTCATCATGGACAAAACAGAATATAACAACAAAATTCAAGAACTACTCAACGATGGCAGCTATACAAAAATAAAAAGAGATCCCACCAACAGCCTGGTTACCAAAACGAACAAAATCTCTCTGATTCAACAGCATTAATTGATGATACCAAACAGTTCTCGTTGAAACCCTCTGCTGCCAGACCACCAAGATTATATGGCCTTCCAAAGATACACAAAGAAGATACACCCCTTCGTCCCATCGTCTCTACTATCAACTCCCCCACCTATAAACTGGCACGTATTCTTGCTGATATACTGCGACCTTTCACTGGAAAAAACACCTCTGCGGTACTAAATTCTACTCACCTGGTATCGACAATCAAAGGCATTTCCCTGTCCCCAGACGACCTGCTTGTCAGTTTTGATGTGGTGTCTTTGTTCACCAAAGTCCCGGTACCTGACACCATCGCTATCATTGAAGACCTGGTTCATCAAGGACTGCACACTGATGTACCCCCCCCTGGTGAGACATTGCTTAACCAACACATACTTCACCTGGAATGGAACTTTCTACAAACAAACTGAGGGCACCCCAATGGGCTCCCCCCTATCTCCGGTTGTAGCCAACGTATTCATGGAAAAATTTGAAACTGACGCCATCCAGACTGCCACTCTACGCCCGACCTTATGGAAGAGGTACGTGGATGACACCTTTGTCATCTGGCCACATGGCCAGCCTGCTCTAGACCAATTCCGCGACCACATCAATTCCATACACCCAGCCATCAGATTTACCATGGAGGTCGAAAAAGATGGCAAACTACCCTTTTTGGATGTCTTAATTAAAAGGAGACATGATGGTTCAATGAGCCACTCTGTCTACAGGAAAGCTACCCATACAGATGCTTACTTGAAACCGGATTCCCACCACCATCCATCCCAGAAGAACTCCCTCATCAAGACTCTATACCATAGAGCCCAATGCATTTCCGACCAGGAACACATTACCAGTGAACTCAAGCACGTACACCAGGCTCTCAGGGCTAATGGTTACTCCGACTACACAATCCGCAAAGCCATCACTCCAGTCATGAAGAAGGATTCTCTTGTGGAGCCACTCAAAACCATCACCTTGCCCTATATTGCAGGGGTCACTAAAAGATCTCCAAAATCCTGAATAAACACAAGATCCAGGTCCGATTCAACACAGTACATAAAATCCGTGATCTAGTTCCATCTGTAAAAGATGCTGTTCCAGACATACAGTACCCGGGCGTTTACAAACTAAAGTGCCTCTGTGGTAGTAGCTACATTGGAGAAACCAAACGACATATCTCGGACCGCATCCGCGAACATAAAGCAGACTTGAAACACGGTAGAACGAACTCCTCTGCCGTGGCAGATCACTGTTATAATTCAGTGGACTCACATGACATTGACTTTTCCAAGACGGAGGTTCTTTGCAAACCAACCGGCTACTATGAGAGATTCGTTCATGAGGCCATTCACATATACAAGCACAGAGACAATTTCAATCGAGAAGATGGATTCTGGCTTAGTAACCATTGGAAAGATGTTTTAAACCATTTCCGTTCTTAATTAATTGTATTTTACGATGACCTTCAGACCGCAGCTCTTTCGCTGGCATTGACTCTTAATACCTCTCACACCACCATTAATGGTATGGTTTACAACATGGAGTATAACAGCGCCTCGCAGCTGTCTCTCTCCCCCTCCTCTGTTCCGACCATGGATGAACTCGTCCGTCTGAACGGGACCCGTAGCTATCCTTGTGGCTAAAGTTGAGGGTAAGAATCCACCCATTTTTCGCCATATAGCATTGTGATATATAATGACTTATTGTTGATAGCTTAGCTGATTGGAGAAGATAGAGTTTATTGATAACATTGAGGTAATTTATATTTTAGTATTTTTTATTGGTTCACTATATAGTATTCATTATATATTGTATGGGTATACCCAGTTACTGTGAATATCTCAGATGTGTAGGCCTTAACTTCAACATAGCCATTTCTGTGACTAGTCACAAGCTAATCACTCAGTTATTTCAATGCTAAATTCGCCTAGTTATTTCAATGCTAAATTCTCCTGTTTGATTTGTACTAGTTGCCTTGGTGAATGTATATGCTCTGACTTTATCATAGCTATTTCTGTAACCAGTCACAAGCTAATCACTCAGCTATTTCAATGCTAAATTCTATGCTAATTCCTTTGTCAAGGAGTGCCTCTGCGGATGTGTATACTTTAACATAGCTATTTCAATGCTAAATTCTATGCTAATTCCTTTGTCAAGGGGTGCCTTTGCGGATGTGTATGCTTTAACTTTTACATAGCCTTTTCTGTGACCAGTCACAAGCTAATCACTCAGCCATTTCAATGCTAAATTATATGCTAATTCCTTTGTCAAGGCGCTTTGTTTCATCTCACACAGCTTAAAGGTCGTGATCTCAGCGTGGCTTTCTCACTCCAGCGCTGTCCTCCAGACAGTCTCGTCCCCTTCACCTGATGAAGGCCGCTTGTGTTGTGGCCGAAACGTCGTGAGAATATTATTGTGTTATTTTATTTTATCAATTTATTATTTTATTCTCATTCTACGTGACATTACCGAAAGAACCAAAGAAGATTTCGTCAATATTTTTGGTAACACCTGCTATGTATGGTAACATGATGGTTTTGATCGGCTTCTCAGGGGGTTGTTTCTCCATGGTTGGAGAAACAGCTTTGCGAATAATGCGGTCCAAGTACCCATTCATCTTGAAGGCCTGGTGTACGTGTTCCAGTTCACTGGCTAGGTGGTGTTGGTCGGAAATGCAGGGGCCCTATGGTGCAGTGTTTTGATGAGGAATTCTGTGCTGGATGGTGGTGGGAATCAGGTTTCAGATATAAATCTGTGTGGGTGGCTTTCCTATAGACAGAGTGTCCCAACGAGCCATCACGTCTCTTCTCAATTAAAACATCCAGGAATGGTAGCTTACCATCCTTCTCCACTTCCATGGTGAATTTGATGGATGGGTGTATGGAATTGATGTGGTTGAGAAATTGGTTCAAGGCTTAAATAAGTCGTGTTACATAAACTATTGTTTAATTATTGCTTCTCATTTTCCTTGCAGCTTGTTCACCATTTCAGTTTACATGCAGGAGCAGCAGGCTGTGTCTGGACTCGATGTTTGTTTGTGATGGAGAAACGGACTGCAGTGATGGATCAGATGAAATTGGCTGTGATATCGGTAACTTTAACGTCGATTCTCTTTCTACTTAGAATGAATATATTAAATTAAAAGTGTTTATGTTCATCCTAAAGAGACGTGGCTCCGAGGACCACCAGAAAAGTAAATATATGGACATTAAAAGTAAAAAAACACCCATTGAATAGTATTTGTGACAATTCAGAGTGTGCAGTGCATGAGTTCCGCTGTGCTAACAAGAAGCAGTGCATACCTGGATGGTTTCATTGCAATGGAGAGGCCGACTGTGCAGACTACAGCGATGAGACTCCGAGCTGCCATTGCCTCCCAGAGCTGCAACTGCCTTGTGGCAATGGGACCTGCCTGGCAAAGGAGAGCTTCTGTGATGGAGTCAACGACTGTGGGGACTACTCAGATGAGGCCAACTGCAGTGAGTCAAATGTCTATCAAAATACAAAACAATGTATATGACTAAAGTGCACTTTTTTGGTAAACCATTGCTTACAATCAATATTTACACGTACTTTTGTCTTGCAGCTTGTTCTCCAAGCCAATTCACGTGCAGGAGCAGCAGGCTGTGTGTGGACTCGATGTGTGTTTGCGATGGACAAACGGACTGCAGTGATGGATCCGATGAAATTGGCTGTGATATAGGTACCTTTCATCACCAATGTGCTTTTATAACTGTTGTAACTTTTTTTAAATGATGCTTCATTATGGTCCTTTAAAGACACACCTCATATTACTCCCAAAAAATATATATACATGAAAGGTTTTCAAAGTAAAATAACTAACACCAATAGTTGTCTATCATGTGACAACCCAGAGTGTGCAGTGAATGAGTTCCGTTGTGCAAACAAGAAGCAATGCATCTCTGGGCGGTTTTACTGCAATGGGGAGCCGGACTGCATGGACAAGAGCGATGAGACTCCAAACTGTCAGTGCCACACAGACCAACAGCTGCCTTGTGGAAATGGGACCTGCCTGGCAAAGGAGAGCTTCTGTGATGGAGTCAACGACTGTGGGGACTACTCAGATGAGGCCAACTGCAGTGAGTTTAATGTCTTTCCAATTGAAAACAATGTATATCATGCTCTTTGGTTATTTCGGTAAAGTCACGTAGTTATAAATAAATTAAAATAAAACAAATCACAACGTTTCTATAGCAACACATGCAATCATCATCAGGTGGGAAAACCACAGCAAGATTTTATTTTTTGCTGAAGTGGGAGAGAGAGCTGCCCTGGCAAGAGCTTATATAGGTAAGAAGTGGGGAGGGGAAAGGGGGGAGAGAGAGAGAGGGGGGGGTGTGGGGTAGGGGGGCGCTACGTGAGCACTAGGAGAGGGGATGTGAGGCAGGGGGGGGGGGAGTGGGTGGTGCTGGAAGTGGGAGGCCGAGGGGATGCGGGGGGAAATTAACTCGGAATAATAGACTAGTACCCGGCAGATATGATAGACACAACCATAAAGCAGTTACGATTTTACCTGGTTAATAACATCCTTCCAATGATTGCTCAATTTGTATCCATCTTCTCGGTTGAAGTTATGTCTGTTTATATTTCTGCATGGCTTCATGAACAAACCTTTGATAGTAGCCAGAAGGTTTGCAGAGTACCTTGGTCTCGGAAAAAAACAATATCATGCGAGCCCACAGCGTTATAACAATGGTCAGCTACGGCAGAGGTATTGGTTCTGCCGCGTTTCAGATCTGCCTTGTGTTCACGGACACCGTCCGAGACATGTCGTTTTGTTTCCCCAAAGTAACTGCTACCACAGGTACAACTCAGTTTGTAAACTCCAGGATATTGCATATCAGGAATGACATCCTTCACAGATGGGATTAGATCACGGATTTTGTGTACTGTATTGAATCGGACCTGGATCTTGTGTTTGTTTAAGATTTCGTCAATATTTTTGGTTACACCTGCTATGTATGGTAACATGATGGTTTTCATCGGCTTCTCAGGGGGTTGTTTCTCCATGGTTGGAGAAACAGCTTTGCGAATAATGCGGTCCGAGTACCCATTCATCTTGAAGGCCTGGTGTACGTGTTCCAGTTCACTGGCTAGGTGGTGTTGGTCGGAAATGCAGCGGGCCCTATGGTGTGGTGTTTTGATGAGGGAATTCTTCTGTGCTGGATGGTGGTGGGAATCAGGTTTCAGATAGAAATCTGTGTGGGTGGCTTTCCTATAGACAGAGTGTCCCAACGAGACATCAGGTCTCTTCTCAAATAAAAACATCCAGGAATGGTAGCTTATTATCCTTCTCCACTTCCATGGTGAATTTGATGGATGGGTGTATGGAATTGATGTGGTTGAGAAATTGGTTCAAGGCTTAAATAAGTCGTTACATAAACTTTTTTTTAATAATTGCTTCTCTTTTTCCTTGCAGCGTGTTCACCATTTCAGTTCACATGCAGGAGCAGCAGGCTGTGTGTTGACTCGATATTTGTTTGTGATGGAGAAACGGACTGCAATGATGGATCAGATGAAATTGGCTGTGATATCGGTAACTTTAACATCGATTCTCTTTCTACTTAGAATGAATATATTAAAATCAAAAGTGTTTATGTTCGTCCTAAAGAGACGTGGCTCCGAGGACCACCAGAAAAGTAAATATATGGACATTAAAAGTAAAAAAACACATTCATTGAATAGTATTTGTGACAATTCAGAGTGTGCAGTGCATGAGTTCCGCTGTGCTAACAAGAAGCAGTGCATACCTGGATGGTTTCATTGCAATGGAGAGGCCGACTGTGCAGACCACAGCGATGAGACTCCGAGCTGCCATTGCCTCCCAGAGCTGCAACTGCCTTGTGGCAATGGGACCTGCTTGGCAAAGGAGAGCTTCTGTGATGGAGTCAACGACTGTGGGGACTACTCAGATGAGGCCAACTGCAGTGAGTCAAATGTCTATCAAAATACAAAACAATGTATATGACTAAAGTGCACTTTTTTGGTAAACCATTGCTTACAATCAATATTTACACGTGCTTTTGTCTTGCAGCTTGTTCTCCAAGCCAATTCACGTGCAGGAGCAGCAGGCTGTGTGTGGACTCGATGTTTGTTTGTGATGGAGAAACGGACTGCAGTGATGGATCCGATGAAATTGGCTGTGATATAGGTACCTTTCATCACCAATGCACTTTTATAACTTTCACATATAAATATTTTTAAATGATGCTTCATCATGGTCCTCTAAAGACACACCTCATATTACTCCCAATAAAGCAAATACAGTGGTACCCCGGAGATCGAACTTAATTCGTTCCAGAAGGCCATACGAACACTGATTTGTTCGAACACCGAATTAATTTTCCCCATAATAATTTAAGTAAATGACATTAATTGGTTCCAGACGCAAGAAATCTCTCATTATAAAGCATTGTTACACGAAGTTTACAGTAATTACGTGCATAAAATCAAACGAAAAAACAAGAGACACAATAAATAAATGGAATGAATAAATAAATGGAATAAATGAATAAATATATGGAATAAATGAAATAAATGAACATTAAATTTCACTTTACCTGTAGTAAGGAGAGTTGATTGCTTGAGTGGAAGGTGGTGAGGAGGAGGTGGTGGTGTTATTGTTTGGAAGGGGAGCCCCTTTGTTTGGGCAAGCACCATGCACGCTGGGCCATACGCGTCTCAGCCGTGTACAGGTTCTTTCAAGTCGCGATTGCCGTTCGACCTCCGAATTTCGTTCGGTTTCTGGGGCAAAAAATGTTGGGATATATCGTTCTAACACCGATTTGTTCGAATTCTGGTGCATTCGATCTCCGAAGTTCTACTGTATATGAAAGGTTTTCAAAGTAAAATAACTAACACCAATAGTTGTCTATCATGTGACAACCCAGAGTGTGCAGTGAATGAGTTCCGTTGTGCAAACAAGAAGCAATGCATCTCTGGGCGGTTTTACTGCAATGGAGAGCCGGACTGCATGGACAAGAGCGATGAGACTCCAAACTGTCAGTGCCACACAGACCAACAGCTGCCTTGTGGAAATGGGACCTGCCTGGCAAAGGAGAGCTTCTGTGATGGAGTCAACGACTGTGGGGACTACTCAGATGAGGCCAACTGCAGTGAGTTTAATGTCTTTCCAATTGAAAACAATGTATATCATACTCTTTGGTTATTTCGGTAAAGTCACGTAGTTAGAAATAAATTAAAATAAAACAAATCACGATGGTTCGATAGCAACACAAGCAATCATCATCAGGTGGGAAAACCACAGCAAGATTTTATTTTTTGCTGAAGTGGGAGAGAGAGCTGCCGTGGCAAGAGCTTATATAGGTAAGAAGGGGGGAGGGGAAAGCGGGGATAGATAGAGAGGGTGGGGTGTGGGATAGGCGGGCACTGCGTGAGCGCTAGGAGAGGGGACGTGAGGCTGGGGGGGGAAGTGGGTGGGGCTGGAAGTGGGAGGCCGAGGGGATGCGGGGGGGGGGGAAATTAACTCGGAATAATAGACTAGTACCCGGCAGATATGATAGACACAACCATAAAGCAGTTACGATTTTACCTGGTTAATAACATCCTTCCAATGATTGCTCAATTTGTATCCATCTTCTCGGTTGAAGTTATGTCTGTTTATTTTTCTGCATGGCTTCATGAACAAACCTTTGATAGTAGCCAGAAGGTTTGCAGAGTACCTTGGTCTCAGAAAAAAACAATATCATGCGAGCCCACAGCGTTATAACAATGGTCAGCTACGGCAGAGGTATTGGTTCTGCCGTGTTTCAGATCTGCCTTGTGTTCACGGACACGGTCCGAGACGTCATTTTGTTTCCCCAAAGTAACTGCTACCACAGGTACAACTCAGTTTGTAAACTCCAGGATATTGCATATCAGGAATGACATCCTTCACAGATGGGATTAGATCACGGATTTTGTGTACTGTATTTAATCGGACCTGGTTCTTGTGTTTGTTTAAGATTTCGTCAATATTTTTTGTAACACCTGCTATGTATGGTAACATGATGGTTTTCATCGGCTTCTCAGGGGGTTGTTTCTCCATGGTTGGAGAAACAGCTTTGCGAATAATGCGGTCCGAGTACCCATTCATCTTGAAGGCCTGGTGTACGTGTTCCAGTTCACTGGCTAGGTGGTGTTGGTCGGAAATGCAGCGGGCCCTATGGTGTAGTGTTTTGATGAGGGAATTCTTCTGTGCTGGATGGTGGTGGGAATCAGGTTTCAGATAGAAATCTGTGTGGGTGGCGTTCCTATAGACAGAGTGTCCCAACGAGCCATCAGGTCTCTTCTCAAATAAAACATCCAGGAATGGTAGCTTACCATCCTTCTCCATTTCCATGGTGAATTTGATGGATGGGTGTATGGAATTGATTTGGTTGAGAAATTGATTCAAGGCTTAAATAAGTCGTGTTACATAAACTATTGTTTAATAATTGCTTCTCATTTTCCTTGCAGCTTGTTCACCATTTCAGTTCACATGCAGGAGGAGCAGGCTGTGTGTGGACTCGATGTTTGTTTGTGATGGAGAAACGGACTGCAGTGATGGATCAGATGAAATTGGCTGTGATATCGGTAACTTTAACATCGATTCTCTTTCTACTTAGAATGTATATATTAAAATCAAAAGTGTTTATGTTTGTCCTAAAGAGACGTGGCTCCGAGGACCACCAGAAAAGTAAATATATGGACATTTAAAGTAAAAAAACACCCATTGAATAGTATTTGTGACAATTCAGAGTGTGCAGTGCATGAGTTCCGCTGTGCTAACAAGAAGCAGTGCATACCTGGATGGTTTCATTGCAATGGAGAGGCCGACTGTGCAGACTACAGCGATGAGACTCCGAGCTGCCATTGCCTCCCAGAGCTGCAACTGCCTTGTGGCAATGGGACCTGCCTTGCAAAGGAGAGCTTCTGTGATGGAGTCAACGACTGTGGGGACTACTCAGATGAGGCCAACTGCAGTGAGTCAAATGTCTATCAAAATACAAAACAATGTATATGACTAAAGTGCACTTTTTTGGTAAACCATTGCTTACAATCAATATTTACACATGCTTTTGTCTTGCAGCTTGTTCTCCAAGCCAATTCACGTGCAGGAGCAGCAAGCTGTGTGTGGACTCGATGTTTGTTTGTGATGGAGAAACGGACTGCAGTGATGGATCCGATGAAATTGGCTGTGATATAGGTACCTTTCATCACCAATGTGCTTTTATAACTGTTGTCATTTTTGAAAATGCTTCATTATGGTCCTTTAAAGACACACCTCATATTACTCCCAACAAACTATATACATGAAAGGTTTTCGAAGTAAAATAACTAACACCAATAGTTGTCTATCATGTGACAACCCAGAGTGTGCAGTGAATGAGTTCCGTTGTGCAAACAAGAAGCAATGCATCTCTGGGCGGTTTTACTGCAATGGAGAGCCGGACTGCATGGACAAGAGCGATGAGACTCCAAACTGTCAGTGCCACACAGACCAACAGCTGCCTTGTGGAAATGGGACCTGCCTGGCAAAGGAGAGCTTCTGTGATGGAGTCAACGACTGTGGGGACTACTCAGATGAGGCCAACTGCAGTGAGTTTAATGTCTTTCCAATTGAAAACAATGTATATCATACTCTTTGGTTATTTCGGTAAAGTCACGTAGCTAGAAATAAATTAAAATAAAACAAATCACGATGTTTCGATAGCAACACAAGCAATCATCATCAGGTGGGAAAACCACAGCAAGATTTTATTTTTTGCTGAAGTGGGAGAGAGAGCTGCCGTGGCAAGAGCTTATATAGGTAAGAAGGGGGGAGGGGAAAGGGGGGAGAGATAGAGAGGGGGGATGTGGGATAGGCGGGCACTGCGTGAGCGCTAGGAGAGGGGACGTGAGGCTGGGGGGGGAAGTGGGTGGGGCTGGAAGTGGGAGGCCGAGGGGATGCGGGGGGGGGGGGGGAAATTAACTCGGAATAATAGACTAGTACCCGGCAGATATGATAGACACAACCATAAAGCAATTACGATTTTACCTGGTTAATAACATCCTTGCAATGATTGCTCAATTTGTATCCATCTTCTTGGTTGAAGTTATGTCTGTTTATTTTTCTGCATGGCTTCATGAACAAACCTTTGATAGTAGCCAGAAGGTTTGCAGAGTACCTTGGTCTCAGAAAAAACAATATCATGCGAGCCCACAGCGTTATAACAATGGTCAGCTACGGCAGAGGTATTGGTTCTGCCGTGTTTCAGATCTGCCTTGTGTTCACGGACACGGTCCGAGACGTCATTTTGTTTCCCCAAAGTAACTGCTACCACAGGTACAACTCAGTTTGTAAACTCCAGGATATTGCATATCAGGAATGACATCCTTCACAGATGGGATTAGATCACGGATTTTGTGTACTGTATTTAATCGGACCTGGTTCTTGTGTTTGTTTAAGATTTCGTCAATATTTTTGGTAACACCTGCTATGTATGGTAACATGATGGTTTTCATCGGCTTCTCAGGGGGTTGTTTCTCCATGGTTGGAGAAACAGCTTTGCGAATAATGCGGTCCGAGTACCCATTCATCTTGAAGGCCTGGTGTACGTGTTCCAGTTCACTGGCTAGGTGGTGTTGGTCGGAAATGCAGCGGGCCCTATGGTGTAGTGTTTTGATGAGGGAATTCTTCTGTGCTGGATGGTGGTGGGAATCAGGTTTCAGATAGAAATCTGTGTGGGTGGCGTTCCTATAGACAGAGTGTCCCAACGAGCCATCAGGTCTCTTCTCAAATAAAACATCCAGGAATGGTAGCTTACCATCCTTCTCCATTTCCATGGTGAATTTGATGGATGGGTGTATGGAATTGATTTGGTTGAGAAATTGATTCAAGGCTTAAATAAGTCGTGTTACATAAACTATTGTTTAATAATTGCTTCTCATTTTCCTTGCAGCTTGTTCACCATTTCAGTTCACATGCAGGAGGAGCAGGCTGTGTGTGGACTCGATGTTTGTTTGTGATGGAGAAACGGACTGCAGTGATGGATCAGATGAAATTGGCTGTGATATCGGTAACTTTAACATCGATTCTCTTTCTACTTAGAATGTATATATTAAAATCAAAAGTGTTTATGTTTGTCCTAAAGAGACGTGGCTCCGAGGACCACCAGAAAAGTAAATAAATGGACATTTAAAGTAAAAAAACACCCATTGAATAGTATTTGTGACAATTCAGAGTGTGCAGTGCATGAGTTCCGCTGTGCTAACAAGAAGCAGTGCATACCTGGATGGTTTCATTGCAATGGAGAGGCCGACTGTGCAGACTACAGCGATGAGACTCCGAGCTGCCATTGCCTCCCAGAGCTGCAACTGCCTTGTGGCAATGGGACCTGCCTTGCAAAGGAGAGCTTCTGTGATGGAGTCAACGACTGTGGGGACTACTCAGATGAGGCCAACTGCAGTGAGTCAAATGTCTATCAAAATACAAAACAATGTATATGACTAAAGTGCACTTTTTTGGTAAACCATTGCTTACAATCAATATTTACACATGCTTTTGTCTTGCAGCTTGTTCTCCAAGCCAATTCACGTGCAGGAGCAGCAAGCTGTGTGTGGACTCGATGTTTGTTTGTGATGGAGAAACGGACTGCAGTGATGGATCCGATGAAATTGGCTGTGATATAGGTACCTTTCATCACCAATGTGCTTTTATAACTGTTGTCATTTTTGAAAATGCTTCATTATGGTCCTTTAAAGACACACCTCATATTACTCCCAACAAACTATATACATGAAAGGTTTTCGAAGTAAAATAACTAACACCAATAGTTGTCTATCATGTGACAACCCAGAGTGTGCAGTGAATGAGTTCCGTTGTGCAAACAAGAAGCAATGCATCTCTGGGCGGTTTTACTGCAATGGAGAGCCGGACTGCATGGACAAGAGCGATGAGACTCCAAACTGTCAGTGCCACACAGACCAACAGCTGCCTTGTGGAAATGGGACCTGCCTGGCAAAGGAGAGCTTCTGTGATGGAGTCAACGACTGTGGGGACTACTCAGATGAGGCCAACTGCAGTGAGTTTAATGTCTTTCCAATTGAAAACAATGTATATCATACTCTTTAGTTATTTCGGTAAAGTCACGTAGTTAGAAATAAATTAAAATAAAACAAATCACGATGTTTCGATAGCAACACAAGCAATCATCATCAGGTGGGAAAACCACAGCAAGATTTTATTTTTTGCTGAAGTGGGAGAGAGAGCTGCCGTGGCAAGAGCTTATATAGGTAAGAAGGGGGGAGGGGAAAGGGGGGAGAGATAGAGAGGGGGGGTGTGGGATAGGCGGGCACTGCGTGAGCGCTAGGAGAGGGGACGTGAGGCTGGGGGGGGAAGTGGGTGGGGCTGGAAGTGGGAGGCCGAGGGGATGCGGGGGGGGGGGGAAATTAACTCGGAATAATAGACTAGTACCCGGCAGATATGATAGACACAACCATAAAGCAATTACGATTTTACCTGGTTAATAACATCCTTCCAATGATTGCTCAATTTGTATCCATCTTCTCGGTTGAAGTTATGTCTGTTTATTTTTCTGCATGGCTTCATGAACAAACCTTTGATAGTAGCCAGAAGGTTTGCAGAGTACCTTGGTCTCAGAAAAAACAATATCATGCGAGCCCACAGCGTTATAACAATGGTCAGCTACGGCAGAGGTATTGGTTCTGCCGTGTTTCAGATCTGCCTTGTGTTCACGGACACGGTCCGAGACGTCATTTTGTTTCCCCAAAGTAACTGCTACCACAGGTACAACTCAGTTTGTAAACTCCAGGATATTGCATATCAGGAATGACATCCTTCACAGATGGGATTAGATCACGGATTTTGTGTACTGTATTTAATCGGACCTGGTTCTTGTGTTTGTTTAAGATTTCGTCAATATTTTTGGTAACACCTGCTATGTATGGTAACATGATGGTTTTCATCAGCTTCTCAGGGGGTTGTTTCTCCATGGTTGGAGAAACAGCTTTGCGAATAATGCGGTCCGAGTACCCATTCATCTTGAAGGCCTGGTGTACGTGTTCCAGTTCACTGGCTAGGTGGTGTTGGTCGGAAATGCAGCGGGCCCTATGGTGTAGTGTTTTGATGAGGGAATTCTTCTGTGCTGGATGGTGGTGGGAATCAGGTTTCAGATAGAAATCTGTGTGGGTGGCGTTCCTATAGACAGAGTGTCCCAACGAGCCATCAGGTCTCTTCTCAAATAAAACATCCAGGAATGGTAGCTTACCATCCTTCTCCATTTCCATGGTGAATTTGATGGATGGGTGTATGGAATTGATTTGGTTGAGAAATTGATTCAAGGCTTAAATAAGTCGTGTTACATAAACTATTGTTTAATAATTGCTTCTCATTTTCCTTGCAGCTTGTTCACCATTTCAGTTCACATGCAGGAGGAGCAGGCTGTGTGTGGACTCGATGTTTGTTTGTGATGGAGAAACGGACTGCAGTGATGGATCAGATGAAATTGGCTGTGATATCGGTAACTTTAACATCGATTCTCTTTCTACTTAGAATGTATATATTAAAATCAAAAGTGTTTATGTTTGTCCTAAAGAGACGTGGCTCCGAGGACCACCAGAAAAGTAAATATATGGACATTTAAAGTAAAAAAACACCCATTGAATAGCATTTGTGACAATTCAGAGTGTGCAGTGCATGAGTTCCGCTGTGCTAACAAGAAGCAGTGCATACCTGGATGGTTTCATTGCAATGGAGAGGCCGACTGTGCAGACTACAGCGATGAGACTCCGAGCTGCCATTGCCTCCCAGAGCTGCAACTGCCTTGTGGCAATGGGACCTGCCTTGCAAAGGAGAGCTTCTGTGATGGAGTCAACGACTGTGGGGACTACTCAGATGAGGCCAACTGCAGTGAGTCAAATGTCTATCAAAATACAAAACAATGTATATGACTAAAGTACACTTTTTTGGTAAACCATTGCTTACAATCAATATTCACACATGCTTTTGTCTTGCAGCTTGTTCTCCAAGCCAATTCACGTGCAGGAGCAGCAAGCTGTGTGTGGACTCGATGTTTGTTTGTGATGGAGAAACGGACTGCAGTGATGGATCCGATGAAATTGGCTGTGATATAGGTACCTTTCATCACCAATGTGCTTTTATAACTGTTGTAATTTTTGAAAATGCTTCATTATGGTCCTTTAAAGACACACCTCATATTACTCCCAACAAACTATATACATGAAAGGTTTTCGAAGTAAAATAACTAACACCAATAGTTGTCTATCATGTGACAACCCAGAGTGTGCAGTGAATGAGTTCCGTTGTGCAAACAAGAAGCAATGCATCTCTGGGCGGTTTTACTGCAATGGAGAGCCGGACTGCATGGACAAGAGCGATGAGACTCCAAACTGTCAGTGCCACACAGACCAACAGCTGCCTTGTGGAAATGGGACCTGCCTGGCAAAGGAGAGCTTCTGTGATGGAGTCAACGACTGTGGGGACTACTCAGATGAGGCAAACTGCAGTGAGTTTAATGTCTTTCCAATTGAAAACAATGTATATCATACTCTTTGGTTATTTCGGTAAAGTCACGTAGTTAGAAATAAATTAAAATAAAACAAATCACGATGTTTCGATAGCAACACAAGCAATCATCATCAGGTGGGAAAACCACAGCAAGATTTTATTTTTTGCTGAAGTGGGAGAGAGAGCTGCCGTGGCAAGAGCTTATATAGGTAAGAAGGGGGGAGGGGAAAGGGGGGAGAGATAGAGAGGGGGGGGTGTGGGATAGGCGGGCACTTGTGTTCACGGAAGTGGGAGAGAGAGCTGCCGTGGCAAGAGCTTATATAGGTAAGAAGGGGGGAGGGGAAAGGGGGGAGAGATAGAGAGGGGGGGGTGTGGGATAGGCGGGCACTGCGTGAGCGCTATGAGAGGGGACGTGAGGCTGGGGGGGGAAGTGGGTGGGGCTGGAAGTGGGAGGCCGAGGGGATGCGGGGGGGGGGGAAATTAACTCGGAATAATAGACTAGTACCCGGCAGATATGATAGACACAAACATAAAACAGTTACGATTTTACCTGGTTAATAACATCCTTCCAATGATTGCTCAATTTGTATCCATCTTCTCGGTTGAAGTTATGTCTGTTTATTTTTCTGCATGGCTTCATGAACAAACCTTTGATAGTAGCCAGAAGGTTTGCAGAGTACCTTGGTCTCAGAAAAAACAATATCATGCGAGCCCACAGCGTTATAACAATGGTCAGCTACGGCAGAGGTATTGGTTCTGCCGTGTTTCAGATCTGCCTTGTGTTCACGGACACGGTCCGAGACGTCATTTTGTTTCCCCAAAGTAACTGCTACCACAGGTACAACTCAGTTTGTAAACTCCAGGATATTGCATATCAGGAATGACATCCTTCACAGATGGGATTAGATCACGGATTTTGTGTACTGTATTGAATCGGACCTGGATCTTGTGTTTGTTTAAGATTTCGTCAATATTTTTGGTAACACCTGCTATGTATGGTAACATGATGGTTTTCATCGGCTTCTCAGGGGGTTTTTCTCCATGGTTGGAGAAACAGCTTTGCGAATAATGCGGTCCGAGTACCCATTCATCTTGAAGGCCTGGTGTACGTGTTCCAGTTCACTGGCTAGGTGGTGTTGGTCGGAAATGCAGCAGGCCCTATGGTGTAGTGTTTTGATGAGGGAATTCTTCTGTGCTGGATGGTGGTGGGAATCAGGTTTCAGATAGAAATCTGTGTGGGTGGCGTTCCTATAGACAGAGTGTCCCAACGAGCCATCAGGTCTCTTCTCAAATAAAACATCCAGGAATGGTAGCTTACCATCCTTCTCCACTTCCATGGTGAATTTGATGGATGGGTGTATGGAATTGATTTGGTTGAGAAATTGATTCAAGGCTTAAATAAGTCGTGTTACATAAACTATTGTTTAATAATTGCTTCTCATTTTCCTTGCAGCTTGTTCACCATTTCAGTTCACATGCAGGAGGAGCAGGCTGTGTGTGGACTCGATGTTTGTTTGTGATGGAGAAACGGACTGCAGTGATGGATCAGATGAAATTGGCTGTGATATCGGTAACTTTAACATCGATTCTCTTTCTACTTAGAATGTATATATTAAAATCAAAAGTGTTTATGTTTGTCCTAAAGAGACGTGGCTCCGAGGACCACCAGAAAAGTAAATATATGGACATTTAAAGTAAAAAACACCCATTAAATAGTATTTGTGACAATTCAGAGTGTGCAGTGCATGAGTTCCGCTGTGCTAACAAGAAGCAGTGCATACCTGGATGGTTTCATTGCAATGGAGAGGCCGACTGTGCAGACTACAGCGATGAGACTCCGAGCTGCCATTGCCTCCCAGAGCTGCAACTGCCTTGTGGCAATGGGACCTGCCTTGCAAAGGAGAGCTTCTGTGATGGAGTCAATGACTGTGGGGACTACTCAGATGAGGCCAACTGCAGTGAGTCAAATGTCTATCAAAATACAAAACAATGTATATGACTAAAGTGCACTTTTTTGGTAAACCATTGCTTACAATCAATATTCACACATGCTTTTGTCTTGCAGCTTGTTCTCCAAGCCAATTCACGTGCAGGAGCAGCAAGCTGTGTGTGGACTCGATGTTTGTTTGTGATGGAGAAACGGACTGCAGTGATGGATCCGATGAATTTGGCTGTGATATAGGTACCTTTCATCACCAATGTGCTTTTATAACTGTTGTAATTTTTGAAAATGCTTCATTATGGTCCTTTAAAGACACACCTCATATTACTCCCAACAAACTATATACATGAAAGGTTTTCGAAGTAAAATAACTAACACCAATAGTTGTCTATCATGTGACAACCCAGAGTGTGCAGTGAATGAGTTCCGTTGTGCAAACAAGAAGCAATGCATCTCTGGGCGGTTTTACTGCAATGGAGAGCCAGACTGCATGGACAAGAGCGATGAGACTCCAAACTGTCAGTGCCACACAGACCAACAGCTGCCTTGTGGAAATGGGACCTGCCTGGCAAAGGAGAGCTTCTGTGATGGAGTCAACGACTGTGGGGACTACTCAGATGAGGCCAACTGCAGTGAGTTTAATGTCTTTCCAATTTAAAACAATGTATATCATACTCTTTGGTTATTTCGGTAAAGTCACGTAGTTAGAAATAAATTAAAATCAAACAAATCACGATGTTTCGATAGCAACACAAGCAATCATCATCAGGTGGGAAAACCACAGCAAGATTTTATTTTTTGCTGAAGTGGGAGAGAGAGCTGCCGTGGCAAGAGCTTATATAGGTAAGAAGGGGGGAGGGGAAAGGGGGGAGAGATAGAGAGGGTGGGGTGTGGGATAGGCGGGCACTGCGTGAGCGCTAGGAGAGGGGACGTGAGGCTGGGGGGGGAAGTGGGTGGTGCTGGAAGTGGGAGGCCGAGGGGATGCAGGGGGGGGGGGAAATTAACTCGGAATAATAGACTAGTACCCAGCAGATATGATAAACACAACCATAAAGCAGTTACGATTTTACCTGGTTAATAACATCCTTCCAATGATTGCTCAATTTGTATCCATCTTCTCGGTTGAAGTTATGTCTGTTTATTTTTCTGCATGGCTTCATGAACAAACCTTTGATAGTAGCCAGAAGGTTTGCAGAGTACCTTGGTCTCAGAAAAAAACAATATCATGCGAGCCCACAGCGTTATAACAATGGTCAGCTACGGCAGAGGTATTGGTTCTGCCGTGTTTCAGATCTGCCTTGTGTTCACGGACACGGTCCGAGACGTCATTTTGTTTCCCCAAAGTAACTGCTACCACAGGTACAACTCAGTTTGTAAACTCCGGGATATTGCATATCAGGAATGACATCCTTCACAGATGGGATTAGATCACGGATTTTGTGTACTGTATTGAATCGGACCTGGATCTTGTGTTTGTTTAAGATTTCCTCAATATTTTTGGTAACACCTGCTATGTATGGTAACATGATGGTTTTCATCGGCCTCTCAGGGGGTTGTTTCTCCATGGTTGGAGAAACAGCTTTGCGAATAATGCGGTCCGAGTACCCATTCATCTTGAAGGCCTGGTGTACGTGTTCCAGTTCACTGGCTAGGTGGTGTTGGTCGGAAATGCAGTGGGCCCTATGGTGTAGTGTTTTGATGAGGGAATTCTTCTGTGCTGGATGGTGGTGGGAATCGGGTTTCAGATAGAAATCTGTGTGGGTGGCTTTCCTATAGACAGTGTCCCAACGAGCCATCAGGTCTCTTCTCAAATAAAACATCCAGGAATGGTAGCTTACCATCCTTCTCCATTTCCATGGTGAATTTGATGGATGGGTGTATGGAATTGATTTGGTTGAGAAATTGATTCAAGGCTTAAATAAGTCGTGTTACATAAACTATTGTTTAATAATTGCTTCTCATTTTCCTTGCAGCTTGTTCACCATTTCAGTTCACATGCAGGAGGAGCAGGCTGTGTGTGGACTCGATGTTTGTTTGTGATGGAGAAACGGACTGCAGTGATGGATCAGATGAAATTGGCTGTGATATCGGTAACTTTAACATCGATTCTATTTCTACTTAGAATGAATATATTAAAATCAAAAGTGTTTATGTTTGTCCTAAAGAGACGTGGCTCCGAGGACCACCAGAAAAGTAAATATATGGACATTTAAAGTAAAAAAACACCCATTGAATAGTATTTGTGACAATTCAGAGTGTGCAGTGCATGAGTTCCGCTGTGCTAACAAGAAGCAGTGCATACCTGGATGGTTTCATTGCAATGGGGAGGCCGACTGTGCAGACTACAGCGATGAGACTCCGAGCTGCCATTGCCTCCCAGAGCTGCAACTGCCTTGTGGCAATGGGACCTGCCTGGCAAAGGAGAGCTTCTGTGATGGAGTCAACGACTGTGGGGACTACTCAGATGAGGCCAACTGCAGTGAGTCAAATGTCTATCAAAATACAAAACAATGTATATGACTAAAGTGCACTTTTTTGGTAAACCATTGCTTACAATCAATATTTACACATGCTTTTGTCTTGCAGCTTGTTCTCCAAGCCAATTCACGTGCAGGAGCAGCAAGCTGTGTGTGGACTCGATGTTTGTTTGTGATGGAGAAACGGACTGTAGTGATGGATCCGATGAAATTGGCTGTGATATAGGTACCTTTCATCACCAATGTGCTTTTATAACTGTTGTAATTTTTGAAAATGCTTCATTATGGTCCTTTAAAGACACACCTCATATTACTCCCAACAAACTATATACATGAAAGGTTTTCGAAGTAAAATAACTAACACCAATAGTTGTCTATCATGTGACAACCCAGAGTGTGCAGTGAATGAGTTCCGTTGTGCAAACAAGAAGCAATGCATCTCTGGGCGGTTTTACTGCAATGGAGAGCCAGACTGCATGGACAAGAGCGATGAGACTCCAAACTGTCAGTGCCACACAGACCAACAGCTGCCTTGTGGAAATGGGACCTGCCTGGCAAAGGAGAGCTTCTGTGATGGAGTCAACGACTGTGGGGACTACTCAGATGAGGCCAACTGCAGTGAGTTTAATGTCTTTCCAATTTAAAACAATGTATATCATACTCTTTGGTTATTTCGGTAAAGTCACGTAGTTAGAAATAAATTAAAATCAAACAAATCACGATGTTTCGATAGCAACACAAGCAATCATCATCAGGTGGGAAAACCACAGCAAGATTTTATTTTTTGCTGAAGTGGGAGAGAGAGCTGCCGTGGCAAGAGCTTATATAGGTAAGAAGGGGGGAGGGGAAAGGGGGGAGAGATAGAGAGGGTGGGGTGTGGGATAGGCGGGCACTGCGTGAGCGCTAGGAGAGGGGACGTGAGGCTGGGGGGGGAAGTGGGTGGGGCTGGAAGTGGGAGGCCGAGGGGATGCAGGGGGGGGGGGAAATTAACTCGGAATAATAGACTAGTACCCAGCAGATATGATAAACACAACCATAAAGCAGTTACGATTTTACCTGGTTAATAACATCCTTCCAATGATTGCTCAATTTGTATCCATCTTCTCGGTTGAAGTTATGTCTGTTTATTTTTCTGCATGGCTTCATGAACAAACCTTTG
This sequence comes from Petromyzon marinus, assembly GCF_048934315.1. Classification (NCBI taxonomy): domain Eukaryota; kingdom Metazoa; phylum Chordata; class Hyperoartia; order Petromyzontiformes; family Petromyzontidae; genus Petromyzon; species Petromyzon marinus. The sequence continues at coordinate 9,649,013 of NC_133691.1, read as the reverse complement.
ATAGTAGCCAGAAGGTTTGCAGAGTACCTTGGTCTCAGAAAAAAACAATATCATGCGAGCCCACAGCGTTATAACAATGGTCAGCTACGGCAGAGGTATTGGTTCTGCCGTGTTTCAGATCTGCCTTGTGTTCACGGACACGGTCCGAGACGTCATTTTGTTTCCCCAAAGTAACTGCTACCACAGGTACAACTCAGTTTGTAAACTCCAGGATATTGCATATCAGGAATGACATCCTTCACAGATGGGATTAGATCACGGATTTTGTGTACTGTATTGAATCGGACCTGGATCTTGTGTTTGTTTAAGATTTCGTCAATATTTTGGTAACACCTGCTATGTATGGTAACATGATGGTTTTCATCGGCCTCTCAGGGGGTTGTTTCTCCATGGTTGGAGAAACAGCTTTGCGAATAATGCGGTCCGAGTACCCATTCATCTTGAAGGCCTGGTGTACGTGTTCCAGTTCACTGGCTAGGTGGTGTTGGTCGGAAATGCAGTGGGCCCTATGGTGTAGTGTTTTGATGAGGGAATTCTTCTGTGCTGGATGGTGGTGGGAATCAGGTTTCAGATAGAAATCTGTGTGGGTGGCTTTCCTATAGACAGTGTCCCAACGAGCCATCAGGTCTCTTCTCAAATAAAACATCCAGGAATGGTAGCTTACCATCCTTCTCCATTTCCATGGTGAATTTGATGGATGGGTGTATGGAATTGATTTGGTTGAGAAATTGATTCAAGGCTTAAATAAGTCGTGTTACATAAACTATTGTTTAATAATTGCTTCTCATTTTCCTTGCAGCTTGTTCACCATTTCAGTTCACATGCAGGAGGAGCAGGCTGTGTGTGGACTCGATGTTTGTTTGTGATGGAGAAACGGACTGCAGTGATGGATCAGATGAAATTGGCTGTGATATCGGTAACTTTAACATCGATTCTATTTCTACTTAGAATGAATATATTAAAATCAAAAGTGTTTATGTTTGTCCTAAAGAGACGTGGCTCCGAGGACCACCAGAAAAGTAAATATATGGACATTTAAAGTAAAAAAACACCCATTGAATAGTATTTGTGACAATTCAGAGTGTGCAGTGCATGAGTTCCGCTGTGCTAACAAGAAGCAGTGCATACCTGGATGGTTTCATTGCAATGGGGAGGCCGACTGTGCAGACTACAGCGATGAGACTCTGAGCTGCCATTGCCTCCCAGAGCTGCAACTGCCTTGTGGCAATGGGACCTGCCTGGCAAAGGAGAGCTTCTGTGATGGAGTCAACGACTGTGGGGACTACTCAGATGAGGCCAACTGCAGTGAGTCAAATGTCTATCAAAATACAAAACAATGTATATGACTAAAGTGCACTTTTTTGGTAAACCATTGCTTACAATCAATATTTACACATGCTTTTGTCTTGCAGCTTGTTCTCCAAGCCAATTCACGTGCAGGAGCAGCAAGCTGTGTGTGGACTCGATGTTTGTTTGTGATGGAGAAACGGACTGTAGTGATGGATCCGATGAAATTGGCTGTGATATAGGTACCTTTCATCACCAATGTGCTTTTATAACTGTTGTAATTTTTGAAAATGCTTCATTATGGTCCTTTAAAGACACACCTCATATTACTCCCAACAAACTATATACATGAAAGGTTTTCGAAGTAAAATAACTAACACCAATAGTTGTCTATCATGTGACAACCCAGAGTGTGCAGTGAATGAGTTCCGTTGTGCAAACAAGAAGCAATGCATCTCTGGGCGGTATTACTGCAATGGAGAGCCGGACTGCATGGACAAGAGCGATGAGACTCCAAACTGTCAGTGCCACACAGACCAACAGCTGCCTTGTGGAAATGGGACCTGCCTGGCAAAGGAGAGCTTCTGTGATGGAGTCAACGACTGTGGGGACTACTCAGATGAGGCCAACTGCAGTGAGTTTAATGTCTTTCCAATTGAAAACAATGTATATCATACTCTTTGGTTATTTCGGTAAAGTCACGTAGTTAGAAATAAATTAAAATAAAACAAATCACGATGTTTCGATAGCAACACAAGCAATCATCATCAGGTGGGAAAACCACAGCAAGATTTTATTTTTTGCTGAAGTGGGAGAGAGAGCTGCCGTGGCAAGAGCTTATATAGGTAAGAAGGGGGGCGGGGAAAGGGGGGAGAGATAGAGAGGGTGGGGTGTGGGATAGGCGGGCACTGCGTGAGCGCTAGGAGAGGGGACGTGAGGCTGGGGGGGGAAGTGGGTGGGGCTGGAAGTGGGAGGCCGAGGGGATGCGGGGGGGGGGGGAAATTAACTCGGAATAATAGACTAGTACCCAGCAGATATGATAGACACAACCATAAAGCAGTTACGATTTTACCTGGTTAATAACATCCTTCCAATGATTGCTCAATTTGTATCCATCTTCTCGGTTGAAGTTATGTCTGTTTATTTTTCTGCATGGCTTCATGAACAAACCTTTGATAGTAGCCAGAAGGTTTGCAGAGTACCTTGGTCTCAGAAAAAAACAATATCATGCGAGCCCACAGCGTTATAACAATGGTCAGCTACGGCAGAGGTATTGGTTCTGCCGTGTTTCAGATCTGCCTTGTGTTCACGGACACGGTCCGAGACGTTATTTTGTTTCCCCAAAGTAACTGCTACCACAGGTACAACTCAGTTTGTAAACTCCAGGATATTGCATATCAGGAATGACATCCTTCACAGATGAGATTAGATCACTGATTTTGAGGACTGTATTGAATCGGACCTGGATCTTGTGTTTGTTTAAGATTTCGTCAATATTTTTGGTAACACCTGCTATGTATGGTAACATGATGGTTTTCATCGGCCTCTCAGGGGGTTGTTTCTCCATGGTTGGAGAAACAGCTTTGCGAATAATGCGGTCCGAGTACCCATTCATCTTGAAGGCCTGGTGTACGTGTTCCAGTTCACTGGCTAGATGGTGTTGGTCGGAAATGCAGCGGGCCCTATGGTGTAGTGTTTTGATGAGGGAATTCTTCTGTGCTGGATGGTGGTGGGAATCAGGTTTCAGATAGAAATCTGTGTGGGTGGCTTTCCTATAGACAGTGTCCCAACGAGCCATCAGGTCTCTTCTCAAATAAAACATCCAGGAATGGTAGCTTACCATCCTTCTCCATTTCCATGGTGAATTTGATGGATGGGTGTATGGAATTGATTTGGTTGAGAAATTGATTCAAGGCTTAAATAAGTCGTGTTACATAAACTATTGTTTAATAATTGCTTCTCATTTTCCTTGCAGCTTGTTCACCATTTCAGTTCACATGCAGGAGGAGCAGGCTGTGTGTGGACTCGATGTTTGTTTGTGATGGAGAAACGGACTGCAGTGATGGATCAGATGAAATTGGCTGTGATATCGGTAACTTTAACATCGATTCTATTTCTACTTAGAATGAATATATTAAAATCAAAAGTGTTTATGTTTGTCCTAAAGAGACGTGGCTCCGAGGACCACCAGAAAAGTAAATATATGGACATTTAAAGTAAAAAAACACCCATTGAATAGTATTTGTGACAATTCAGAGTGTGCAGTGCATGAGTTCCGCTGTGCTAACAAGAAGCAGTGCATACCTGGATGGTTTCATTGCAATGGAGAGGCCGACTGTGCAGACTACAGCGATGAGACTCCGAGCTGCCATTGCCTCCCAGAGCTGCAACTGCCTTGTGGCAATGGGACCTGCCTGGCAAAGGAGAGCTTCTGTGATGGAGTCAACGACTGTGGGGACTACTCAGATGAGGCCAACTGCAGTGAGTCAAATGTCTATCAAAATACAAAACAATGTATATGACTAAAGTGCACTTTTTTGGTAAACCATTGCTTACAATCAATATTTACACATGCTTTTGTCTTGCAGCTTGTTCTCCAAGCCAATTCACGTGCAGGAGCAGCAAGCTGTGTGTGGACTCGATGTTTGTTTGTGATGGAGAAACGGACTGTAGTGATGGATCCGATGAAATTGGCTGTGATATAGGTACCTTTCATCACCAATGTGCTTTTATAACTGTTGTAATTTTTGAAAATGCTTCATTATGGTCCTTTAAAGACACACCTCATATTACTCCCAACAAACTATATACATGAAAGGTTTTCGAAGTAAAATAACTAACACCAATAGTTGTCTATCATGTGACAACCCAGAGTGTGCAGTGAATGAGTTCCGTTGTGCAAACAAGAAGCAATGCATCTCTGGGCGGTATTACTGCAATGGAGAGCCGGACTGCATGGACAAGAGCGATGAGACTCCAAACTGTCAGTGCCACACAGACCAACAGCTGCCTTGTGGAAATGGGACCTGCCTGGCAAAGGAGAGCTTCTGTGATGGAGTCAACGACTGTGGGGACTACTCAGATGAGGCCAACTGCAGTGAGTTTAATGTCTTTCCAATTGAAAACAATGTATATCATACTCTTTGGTTATTTCGGTAAAGTCACGTAGTTAGAAATAAATTAAAATAAAACAAATCACGATGTTTCGATAGCAACACAAGCAATCATCATCAGGTGGGAAAACCACAGCAAGATTTTATTTTTTGCTGAAGTGGGAGAGAGAGCTGCCGTGGCAAGAGCTTATATAGGTAAGAAGGGGGGCGGGGAAAGGGGGGAGAGATAGAGAGGGTGGGGTGTGGGATAGGCGGGCACTGCGTGAGCGCTAGGAGAGGGGACGTGAGGCTGGGGGGGGAAGTGGGTGGGGCTGGAAGTGGGAGGCCGAGGGGATGCGGGGGGGGGGGAAATTAACTCGGAATAATAGACTAGTACCCAGCAGATATGATAGACACAACCATAAAGCAGTTACGATTTTACCTGGTTAATAACATCCTTCCAATGATTGCTCAATTTGTATCCATCTTCTCGGTTGAAGTTATGTCTGTTTATTTTTCTGCATGGCTTCATGAACAAACCTTTGATAGTAGCCAGAAGGTTTGCAGAGTACCTTGGTCTCAGAAAAAAACAATATCATGCGAGCCCACAGCGTTATAACAATGGTCAGCTACGGCAGAGGTATTGGTTCTGCCGTGTTTCAGATCTGCCTTGTGTTCACGGACACGGTCCGAGACGTCATTTTGTTTCCCCAAAGTAACTGCTACCACAGGTACAACTCAGTTTGTAAACTCCAGGATATTGCATATCAGGAATGACATCCTTCACAGATGGGATTAGATCACGGATTTTGTGTACTGTATTGAATCGGACCTGGATCTTGTGTTTGTTTAAGATTTCGTCAATATTTTTGGTAACACCTGCTATGTATGGTAACATGATGGTTTTCATCGGCCTCTCAGGGGGTTGTTTCTCCATGGTTGGAGAAACAGCTTTGCGAATAATGCGGTCCGAGTACCCATTCATCTTGAAGGCCTGGTGTACGTGTTCCAGTTCACTGGCTAGATGGTGTTGGTCGGAAATGCAGCGGGCCCTATGGTGTAGTGTTTTGATGAGGGAATTCTTCTGTGCTGGATGGTGGTGGGAATCAGGTTTCAGATAGAAATCTGTGTGGGTGGCTTTCCTATAGACAGTGTCCCAACGAGCCATCAGGTCTCTTCTCAAATAAAACATCCAGGAATGGTAGCTTACCATCCTTCTCCATTTCCATGGTGAATTTGATGGATGGGTGTATGGAATTGATTTGGTTGAGAAATTGATTCAAGGCTTAAATAAGTCGTGTTACATAAACTATTGTTTAATAATTGCTTCTCATTTTCCTTGCAGCTTGTTCACCATTTCAGTCCACATGCAGGAAGAGCAGGCTGTGTGTGGACTCGATGTTTGTTTGTGATGGAGAAACGGACTGCAGTGATGGATCAGATGAAATTGGCTGTGATATCGGTAACTTTAACATCAATTCTATTTCTACTTAGAATGAATATATTAAAATCAAAAGTGTTTATGTTTGTCCTAAAGAGACGTGGCTCCGAGGACCACCAGAAAAGTAAATATATGGACATTTAAAGTAAAAAAAACACCCATTGAATAGTATTTGTGACAATTCAGAGTGTGCAGTGCATGAGTTCCGCTGTGCTAACAAGAAGCAGTGCATACCTGGATTGTTTCATTGCAATGGAGAGGCCGACTGTGCAGACTACAGCGATGAGACTCCGAGCTGCCATTGCCTCCCAGAGCTGCAACTGCCTTGTGGCAATGGGACCTGCCTGGCAAAGGAGAGCTTCTGTGATGGAGTCAACGACTGTGGGGACTACTCAGATGAGGCCAACTGCAGTGAGTCAAATGTCTATCAAAATACAAAACAATGTATATGACTAAAGTGTACTTTTTTGGTAAACCATTGCTTACAATCAATATTTACACATGCTTTTGTCTTGCAGCTTGTTCTCCAAGCCAATTCACGTGCAGGAGCAGCAAGCTGTGTGTGGACTCGATGTTTGTTTGTGATGGAGAAACGGACTGCAGTGATGGATCCGATGAAATTGGCTGTGATATAGGTACCTTTCATCACCAATGTGCTTTTATAACTGTTGTAATTTTTGAAAATGCTTCATTATGGTCCTTTAAAGACACCTCATATTACTCCCAACAAACTATATACATGAAAGGTTTTCGAAGGAAAATAACTAACACCAATAGTTGTCTATCATGTGACAACCCAGAGTGTGCAGTGAATGAGTTCCGTTGTGCAAACAAGAAGCAATGCATCTCTGGGCGGTTTTACTGCAATGGAGAGCCGGACTGCATGGACAAGAGCGATGAGACTCCAAACTGTCAGTGCCACACAGACCAACAGCTGCCTTGTGGAAATGGGACCTGCCTGGCAAAGGAGAGCTTCTGTGATGGAGTCAACGACTGTGGGGACTACTCAGATGAGGCCAACTGCAGTGAGTTTAATGTCTTTCCAATTGAAAACAATGTATATCATACTCTTTGGTTATTTCGGTAAAGTCACGTAGTTAGAAATAAATTAAAATAAAACAAATCACGATGTTTCGATAGCAACACAAGCAATCATCATCAGGTGGGAAAACCACAGCAATATTTTATTTTTTTGCTGAAGTGGGAGAGAGAGCTGCCGTGGCAAGAGCTTATATAGGTAAGAAGGGGGGAGGGGAAAGGGGGGAGAGATAGAGGGGGGGGGGGTGTGGGGTAGGGGGGCACTGCGTGAGCGCTAGGAGAGGGGACGTGAGGCTGGGGGGGAAGTGGGTGGGGCTGGAAGTGGGAGGCCGAGGGGATGCGGGGGGGGGGAAATTAACTCGGAATAATAGATTAGTACCCGGCAGATATGATAGACACAACCATAAAGCAGTTACGATTTTACCTGGTTAATAACATCCTTCCAATGATTGCTCAATTTGTATCCATCTTCTCGGTTGAAGTTATGTCTGTTTATTTTTCTGCATGGCTTCATGAACAAACCTTTGATAATAGCCAGAAGGTTTGCAGAGTACCTTGGTCTCAGAAAAAACAATATCATGCGAGCCCACAGCGTTATAACAATGGTCAGCTACGGCAGAGGTATTGGTTCTGCCGTGTTTCAGATCTGCCTTGTGTTCACGGACACGGTCCGAGACGTCATTTTGTTTCCCCAAAGTAATTGCTACCACAGGTACAACTCAGTTTGTAAACTCCAGGATATTGCATATCAGGAATGACATCCTTCACAGATGGGATTTGATCACGGATTTTGTGTACTGTATTGAATCGGACCTGGATCTTGTGTTTGTTTAAGATTTCGTCAATATTTTTGGTAACACCTGCTATGTATGGTAACATGATGGTTTTCATCGGCCTCTCAGGGGGTTGTTTCTCCATGGTTGGAGAAACAGCTTTGCGAATAATGCGGTCCGAGTACCCATTCATCTTGAAGGCCTGGTGTACGTGTTCCAGTTCACTGGCTAGATGGTGTTGGTCGGAAATGCAGCGGGCCCTATGGTGTAGTGTTTTGATGAGGGAATTCTTCTGTGCTGGATGGTGGTGGGAATCAGGTTTCAGATAGAAATCTGTGTGGGTGGCTTTCCTATAGACAGTGTCCCAACGAGCCATCAGGTCTCTTCTCAAATAAAACATCCAGGAATGGTAGCTTACCATCCTTCTCCATTTCCATGGTGAATTTGATGGATGGGTGTATGGAATTGATTTGGTTGAGAAATTGATTCAAGGCTTAAATAAGTCGTGTTACATAAACTATTGTTTAATAATTGCTTCTCATTTTCCTTGCAGCTTGTTCACCATTTCAGTTCACATGCAGGAGGAGCAGGCTGTGTGTGGACTCGATGTTTGTTTGTGATGGAGAAACGGACTGCAGTGATGGATCAGATGAAATTGGCTGTGATATCGGTAACTTTAACATCAATTCTATTTCTACTTAGAATGAATATATTAAAATCAAAAGTGTTTATGTTTGTCCTAAAGAGACGTGGCTCCGAGGACCACCAGAAAAGTAAATATATGGACATTTAAAGTAAAAAAACACCCATTGAATAGTATTTGTGACAATTCAGAGTGTGCAGTGCATGAGTTCCGCTGTGCTAACAAGAAGCAGTGCATACCTGGATTGTTTCATTGCAATGGAGAGGCCGACTGTGCAGACTACAGCGATGAGACTCCGAGCTGCCATTGCCTCCCAGAGCTGCAACTGCCTTGTGGCAATGGGACCTGCCTGGCAAAGGAGAGCTTCTGTGATGGAGTCAACGACTGTGGGGACTACTCAGATGAGGCCAACTGCAGTGAGTCAAATGGCTATCAAAATACAAAACAATGTATATGACTAAAGTGTACTTTTTTGGTAAACCATTGCTTACAATCAATATTTACACATGCTTTTGTCTTGCAGCTTGTTCTCCAAGCCAATTCACGTGCAGGAGCAGCAAGCTGTGTGTGGACTCGATGTTTGTTTGTGATGGAGAAACGGACTGCAGTGATGGATCCGATGAAATTGGCTGTGATATAGGTACCTTTCATCACCAATGTGCTTTTATAACTGTTGTAATTTTTGAAAATGCTTCATTATGGTCCTTTAAAGACACCTCATATTACTCCCAACAAACTATATACATGAAAGGTTTTCGAAGGAAAATAACTAACACCAATAGTTGTCTATCATGTGACAACCCAGAGTGTGCAGTGAATGAGTTCCGTTGTGCAAACAAGAAGCAATGCATCTCTGGGCGGTTTTACTGCAATGGAGAGCCGGACTGCATGGACAAGAGCGATGAGACTCCAAACTGTCAGTGCCACACAGACCAACAGCTGCCTTGTGGAAATGGGACCTGCCTGGCAAAGGAGAGCTTCTGTGATGGAGTCAACGACTGTGGGGACTACTCAGATGAGGCCAACTGCAGTGAGTTTAATGTCTTTCCAATTGAAAACAATGTATATCATACTCTTTGGTTATTTCGGTAAAGTCACGTAGTTAGAAATAAATTAAAATAAAACAAATCACGATGTTTCGATAGCAACACAAGCAATCATCATCAGGTGGGAAAACCACAGCAATATTTTATTTTTTTGCTGAAGTGGGAGAGAGAGCTGCCGTGGCAAGAGCTTATATAGGTAAGAAGGGGGGAGGGGAAAGGGGGGAGAGATAGAGGGGGGGGGGGTGTGGGGTAGGGGGGCACTGCGTGAGCGCTAGGAGAGGGGACGTGAGGCTGGGGGGGAAGTGGGTGGGGCTGGAAGTGGGAGGCCGAGGGGATGCGGGGGGGGGGGAAATTAACTCGGAATAATAGATTAGTACCCGGCAGATATGATAGACACAACCATAAAGCAGTTACGATTTTACCTGGTTAATAACATCCTTCCAATGATTGCTCAATTTGTATCCATCTTCTCGGTTGAAGTTATGTCTGTTTATTTTTCTGCATGGCTTCATGAACAAACCTTTGATAATAGCCAGAAGGTTTGCAGAGTACCTTGGTCTCAGAAAAAACAATATCATGCGAGCCCACAGCGTTATAACAATGGTCAGCTACGGCAGAGGTATTGGTTCTGCCGTGTTTCAGATCTGCCTTGTGTTCACGGACACGGTCCGAGACGTCATTTTGTTTCCCCAAAGTAATTGCTACCACAGGTACAACTCAGTTTGTAAACTCCAGGATATTGCATATCAGGAATGACATCCTTCACAGATGGGATTTGATCACGGATTTTGTGTACTGTATTGAATCGGACCTGGATCTTGTGTTTGTTTAAGATTTCGTCAATATTTTTGGTAACACCTGCTATGTATGGTAACATGATGGTTTTCATCGGCTTCTCAGGGGGTTGTTTCTCCATGGTTGGAGAAACAGCTTTGCGAATAATGCGGTCCGAGTACCCATTCATCTTGAAGGCCTGGTGTACGTGTTCCAGTTCACTGGCTAGGTGGTGTTGGTCGGAAATGCAGCGGGCCCTATGGTGTAGTGTTTTGATGAGGGAATTCTTCTGTGCTGGATGGTGGTGGGAATGAGGTTTCAGATAGAAATCTGTGTGGGTGGCTTTCCTATAGACAGAGTGTCCCAATGAGCCATCAGGTCTCTTAAATAAAACATCCAGGAATGGTAGCTTACCATCCTTCTCCACTTCCATGGTGAATTTGATGGATGGGTGTATGGAATTGATTTGGTTGAGAAATTGGTTCAAGGCTTAAATAAGTCGTGTTACATAAACTATTGTTTAATAATTGCTTCTCATTTTCCTTGCAGCTTGTTCACCATTTCAGTTCACATGCAGGAGCAGCAGGCTGTGTGTGGACTCGATGTTTGTTTGTGATGGAGAAACGGACTGCAGTGATGGATCAGATGAAATTGGCTGTGATATCGGTAATTTTAACATCGATTCTCTTTCTACTTAGAATGAATATATTAAAATCAAAAGTGTCTATGTTCGTCCTAAAGAGACGTGGCTCCGAGGACCACCAGAAAAGTAAATATATGGACATTAAAAGTAAAAAAACACCCATTGAATAGTATTTGTGACAATTCAGAGTGTGCAGTGCATGAGTTCCGCTGTGCTAACAAGAAGCAGTGCATACCTGGATGGTTTCATTGCAATGGAGAGGCTGACTGTGCAGACCACAGCGATGAGACTCCGAGCTGCCATTGCCTCCCAGAGCTGCAACTGCCTTGTGGCAATGGGACCTGCCTGGCAAAGGAGAGCTTCTGTGATGGAGTCAACGACTGTGGGGACTACTCAGATGAGGCCAACTGCAGTGAGTCAAATGTCTATCAAAATACAAAACAATGTACATGACTAAAGTGCACTTTTTTGGTAAACCATTGCTTACAATCAATATTTACACGTGCTTTTGTCTTGCAGCTTGTTCTCCAAGCCAATTCACATGCAGGAGCAGCAGGCTGTGTGTGGACTCGATGTTTGTTTGTGATGGAGAAACGGACTGCAGTGATGGATCAGATGAAATTGGTTGTGATATCGGTAACTTTCATCACGATTTTGCTTTCATTCATATTTTTAATGTAAATGATGCTTCCCCATGGTCATCAAAAGACACACCTCTCGTATTTCTCCCAACAAACTAAAAGTGAAAAACTAACACCAATAGTCGTCTATCATGTGACAACTCAGAGTGTGCAGTGAGTGATTTCCGCTGTGCTGACAAGAAGCAATGCATCTCTGGGAGGTTTTACTGCAATGGAGAGGCCGACTGTGCAGACCACAGCGATGAGACTCCCAGCTGCCATTGCCTCCCAGAGCTGCAACTTCCTTGTGGCAATGGGACCTGCCTGGCAAAGGAGAGCTTCTGTGATGGAGTCAACGACTGTGGGGACTACTCAGATGAGACCAACTGCAGTGAGTAGCTTAGTTCAGAATTTTCATTTTTGAGCTACCAAACCTTTGATAATCACATTGACCAAATGTGAATTAAAACTCACCAAGAGTGTGGTGATGTGTGCCTTGCAGCCTGTGTTGATGGGGACTTTCAGTGCAAACGCAGTGGATGCGTTCCGCTTTCTCTTGTTTGTGATGGCGACGTGGACTGTGTAGATGGCTCGGATGAAGCTTTATTTTTATGCAGACCAGGTAAGCAAGTGTATCCTCTCAGTCTTTGTAAAAATAAAACTTATTTCGTGTTTCTTTTTACCTGTCTCTGTGAGTAGATGTTGGTGTACATTTACATTAACACTGTTTCGTCCTTCGTGTATTACAGCAAAGTATAATTTTAGAGTAAAGTTGAATTTTGATCCATCTCTGAGCATCAACCAAATGGAGAATGAGGTGAGAAGCTGACTTATCTTGTAGACCATAAAACAAATGTTTTTCACCTATAGGAATAGGTTTTACCCTTTTAACTGGCACAAAAACTGACACCTTTATTCAAGGCATCATGTTTGCAATGACCACAACACAAGCAGTCAAAATGCAAACAAAAAAGACAACTCTGATAATAATATGCACTGTCCTTGAATTTGATTGGTCCACACCCGAGACAGCTTTTCTTAGAGCCTAGTCTCCATTGGTGTTGGACCAGAAGACGCCAAAAGGCGTACAACTCAAAAACAGCACACTATCAGTCTCCACCAATGGAGACTAGGCTCTAAGAAAAGCTGTCTCGGGTGTGGACCAATCAAATTCAAGGACAGTGCATATTATTATCAGAGTTGTCTTTTTTGTTTGCATTTTGACTGCTTGTGTTGTGGTCATTGCAAACATGATGCCTTGAATAAAGGTGTCAGTTTTTGTGCCAGTTAAAAGGGTAAAACCTATTCCTATATCTTGTTTCTGGCAAAGGAGGTCTCATAATGTTTTTCACCTACTTTTTATAAATGGTGGGCAATAATGGAAACATTTTACTTAACTGTGTTGTACATTTGTTATTATTACTATTGAATGTGGTTGTTTTTCTCCTCCTTAATGACAGATACAAATATATCTGAAGAATTTATTTCCAAAGCAGAATGTGAAGACAAAATATAAGCAACTTCCCTAAACATGTCTTAAAATGTCAACGTATAGTTACTACACCAGAAAATTACTACTACTATATTCTTGGTTCTTTCGGTAAAGTAACGTAGAAGGGAAACAATAAAATAATACGACTACTAGTTTTCTTAAATAGTGAACTCTTCACAATATGGAATCTTCTTTGTAACAAATTATTTTCCCATACTTTTGAGAGCATCACACACACCGCCATGTACACAAACAGCAATCACACACTGCTTAATCATATGCACTTGTTATTCTGTACGAAATGTAGGTCTTAAATGGGAAGGGCTTTTATTTAAGTTGTGTTTCTCTTTGTTGGTTTTTGATGACGTTGTTTTGTGTTGTCTACACATGTATGACAAGATCACACGTAACCATCATAATATTTTACGCGTGTTAATACTTGCAGCAAAAATCAATCGGATTTTGTTGAATTAAAAAACTTCGTAAATATTTTATCACTTTATTATTATTATGTGTGGGAGCCATGGGGATATATTGCATCCAATACGAGTTAAATTTCTCGAATTATGCCTCAGATTAATCAAGTATTTGCTGATACTGCATTCGCGTGGTACACAAGCACAATATGCAAAAAAACTCAACACTTGCACAACAACACTACCTTCGAAAATATATATATCAGATTATATAGGTTTCTATACATTTTTGTTTTGTACTTTGATGATTGCAAATATAATAAAGGTTACTTTCAAAAGCAGTTAACCCTTGTTTTATTATACGGAAAGTTTGAATGTTCATTAAATATTTTGGGAGAAAATAAAATTCCAAATGTTTACAAAATATTCAGCACACCTGCTTACTGTATGGTGTGTGTGTGTGTTTTTTTAAGTAAATGTTACTGTTAGAAAGTTGTAAAATTCTAAAGCATTTATCAAATATTTGTTTTCATACAAATGTATTAATTATTGATCAATCTATAAATCCAATGTCAACAGGTTAGGTAATGTTTAGGCAAATTATGATTTTAGTAAGTAAATTCGCTCTGCTTTAAATTAAGGTTAGGTTCATGGCTCAAATTTTACTAATAAGCAAAACTATCCAAACTGGAATTTTCTATAAATGGAATGGAATTAAACATTTTGGAACTATATAAAAAATAAGGTTAGAATGCAGCTTAAAAGCACACAAATATACTTGAAATGAAAAACGGAAGAAAGTTTATACATTATGAGACCTCCTTTGCCAGTAACAAGATATAGGAATAGGTTTCACCCTTTTAACTGGCACAAAAACTGACACCTTTATTCAAGGCATCATGTTTGCAATAACCACAACACAAGCAGTCAAAATGCAAACAAAAAAGACAACTCTGATAATATGCACTCTCTTTGAATTTGATTGGTCCACACCCGAGACGGCTTTTCTTAGAGCCTAGTCTCCATTGGTGTTGGACCAGAAGACGCCAAAAGGCGTACAACTCAAAAACAGCGCACTATCAGAGTATTGAGGGCTCGGGGTGAGCATTCACATTATGAGACCTCCTTTGCCAGTAACAAGATATAGGAATAGGTTTTACCCTTTTAACTGGCACAAAAACTGACACCTTTATTCAAGGCATCATGTTTGCAATAACCACAACACAAGCAGTCAAAATGCAAACAAAAAAGACGTGTCTTTTTTGTTTGCGGGGGTCACAAAAAAGATCTCCAAAATCCTGAACAAACACAAGATCCAGGTCTGATTCAACACAGTACATAAAATCCGTGATCTGGTTCCATCTGTAAAAGATGCTGTTCCAGACATACAGTACCCGGGCATTTACAAACTAAAGTGCCTCTGTGGTAGCAGCTACATTGGAGAAACCAAACGACATATCTCGGACCGCATCCACGAACATAAAGCAGACTTGAAACACGGTAGGACGAACTCCTCTGCCGTGGCAGATCACTGTTACAATTCAGTTGGCTCACATGACATTGACTTCTCCAAGACGGAGGTTTTTTGCAAGCCAACCGGCTGCCATGAGAGATTCGTTCATGAGGCCATCCACATATACAAGCACAGAGACAATTTCAACCGAGAAGATGGATTCTGGCTTAGTAACCATTGGAAAGATGTTTTAAACCATTTTGGTTCTTAATTAATTGTATTTTACGATGACCTTCAGACCGCAGCCCTTTCGCTGGCATTGCCTCTTAATACCTCTCACACCACGGTTAATGGTATAGTTTATAACATGGAGTATAATAGCACATCGTGGCTGTTTCTCCCCCCTCCTCCGTTCCGAGCATAGATGGAATCGTCCGTCTGAACAAAGCTCGTCGCTGTCTGTGGTGCTAACGTTGAAAAGAAAAAACCGCCACCCATTTTTTCGCCAAATGGAATTGTAATGTATAACGACTTATTGTTAGTAGCTCAGCTGATTGGAGAGTATATAGAGTTTATTGATAACATTGATGTAGTTTATATTTTAGTTTTGTATTAGTTTACTATATGGTATTCATTATATAGTGTAGTGTATACCCAGTTAGTTTATGTTTATAGCTCAACTTATTGAAGAATATATTGAGTATATTATATTGATGTAGTTTATACTTAGTTTTTTCACATCGGTTTATTGTATGATAGTTGGGTAGTTGCAGTCCTTTAGCGTCCATATACTAAATACCTCTGTTGAGATGTAAACTTTGACTTTAACATAGCTATTTCCGTGACCAGTCACATGCTAATCCCTCACATTAACATCATGCTAATCACCCAGTTACATGCTAATTTCTGACTTTAACACCCTGCTGATCCAACACTTTAACACAGCTATTTCAATGCTAAATTCTCCTGTTTGATATGTAAACTCATTTTTCAAGGCGCTTTACCTCTCCCACCTAGCCTAAAAGACGCTGCGAATCTCAGCAGCGTTCATTGAAGCGCTCAGCTAATTGGAGAGTATATAGAGTCTATTGATAACATTGATGTAGTTTATATTTTAGCTTTTTATTAGTTTACTATATGGTATTCATTATATAGTGTAGTGTATACCCAGTTAGTTTATGTTTATAGCTCAACTTATTGAAGAATATATTGAGTATATTTATTATATTGATGTAGTTTATGCTTAGTTTTTTCACATCGGTTTATTGTATGATAGTTGGGTAGTTGCAGTCCTTTAGCGTCCATATCCTAAATGCCTCTGTTGATATGTAAACTTTGACTTTAACAAAGCTATTTCCGTGACCAGTCACATGCTAATCCCTCACACTAACATCATGCTAATCTCCCAGTTATATGCTAATTTCTGACTTTAGCACCCTGCTGATCCAACACTTTAACACAGCTATTTCAATGCAAAATTTTCCTGTTTGATATGTAAACTCCTTTGTCAAGGCGCTTTACTTCTCCCACCTAGCTTAAAAGACGCTGCACATCTTAGCAGCGTTCATTAAAGCGTTGTCATCCCGACAGTTCTGTTCCTTCACCTGAAGAAGGCTACTTGTGTTGTGGCCAAAACGTCGTGAGAATTTTATTGTCTTATATTGTTTTATTCTCATTCTACGTGACTTTACCGAAAGAACCAAGAAGATGAATCCTTGCAGTCACGAAAGCTTTAAATCGAAAAAAAATTATGTTATAGTTTTAGGTTTAATTTGGAACATTCCAGGAATAAAATGTAATATAACATTTACTTATTTCCAAATATTTAAAATAAATTCCCTAAACCCATTGCTGAGTCCATCACCACACGGGTCTATCCAGCTCTCTCTGGGTTGGCGGCTATGAAAACAAAAGTAAAAGGTGCAGCCCTGCAGTTGCTTGCTCAAGGCACTGCTGACAGAAGGGGCCTCCACGAGAGGAAGCTCTGAAGAACCCTTGCCATACTCTTCAACGCTGGCCAGACACCTTGGAGGAAATAACCCCACCACACGCGATCTGATTGAATGTGGTATACCCATTTATGTAGACTGCTGAGTGAACAGGCAGGGGGATTTATTAAATTTGCCCATTGTTTCAACTGCTGAGCCAGGGATCAAACCAGCCGCCTCTCTTTTTGTAAGTCTATAATAAAACAATATAAGTCACTGAGCCGGTCTGGCCTGTCTGTGTTGTGCCGAGATCATCAGGCTGGCTAACTGCATCACAAAATAGACATGACGTTGATCACGGCGAGGTTAACTTTATTCACCTGAATTGGCATTGTGGACTGTGGTATGTGGATGGAGATGGTGCACATTTTCCCGCACATATTCTGTCAGAACATACTGGTCGTCATCGGCATGTCTAAATCCTGCATCGACGGTCGATTAATTTACATATCAATGAGAAAATGACATCACTGCTGTTCTTGAAGAACCCGTACCCATCGAAAAAGCACAGAGAAAACGGGCTAAGCACACGGTAACTGGCTGTCACCAGAGGCGATCGCTGTGAAGCAGACGTGGAGGAGGCTGGAGTATCTTTGAAAGAAAACTGGTTTGTCCAACTCGCTTACAGGGCCACCTGCAGATCTGCCAACCGGTTCATTATTGAGTGTCACATCATGCTATGCTCTGCGTGTCAATGAGTTGGCTCGTGACCCCTGTGTCTCTGCAGTGCATCGTGAAGGGTCTAAAACAGTGACGATCAGGACAGCCATTTATAAGTTGAAGGCAATGCATTCTCCCGGTCTGTCACCTGAGTTTGATAAACCTAGAACCAATGCAAAACTCGGGACCCTGGCACCAACGTCGGTGGGAGAGGTGTCAATGTTCATCGCAGGGCTGACAAATAAAACATCGCCGCTGGACTACATCCACATGTCGATTCTCAAATCATACCCAGACGTAATTGCGCCGCTGATTGTCCACCTTGCAAATCGTTCAGCGAGGACTGTCTCCCAGACTGGTTCAAAATGGCGCAGGTAACACTACTCCTGAAAAAAGTTGGCTTGAGCCTTAGTGAGCAAGCAAATGATCATCCGATCTCAAACCTGAGTACAATTTCAAATCTCATGGAGCGCCTTTGTCTGCAGTGGTTACTTCCCCACGTTGCTGCGATGGGCAGATTCAACCCGTCGCAGTTAGCATACCGGAAGTTCCACAGCACTGAGATGGCACTAATAAAGATAACTGATGACCTCAACAAGATCATGGATGACCGGTGCACCACAGTGTTGGTTGGCCCTCGATCTCACAGCTGCCTTCGACACCATCGACCATGAGATTCTCATCGGGTGGCTAAGGTCAAGGTTCGGTGTATCGGGTATGGCACTGGGGTGGATTGAGTCGTACCTACGTGCTAATCACAGTTTCTCAAGCTGGGTGACGAACAGTCATCGCCTATGCCATGTTTAGTTGGCGTACCAAAGGGGTCCATCCTTTTGCCTTTCCTATTTTCAATAGTCTCCGATCGCCAATGTCATTTCACCGCATGACATAAAGTTCCATAAATATGCTGATAATACACAATTGTACACCGCATCGAAGTTAAAATTAGATATGTAGAGCCTCGGGAACCTCGAATATTGCTCTCGAGCAGTGCACGTGTGATTTTCATAAAACGAAATGTGGCTTAATCGAGAAAAATCAGAGGTTCTGCTGCTTGGCATTCAGGCGAAAACATGTGGTGGGAGGTATCAGGTGTGGCAGTCGCAGACTCCAGGATTAAGTTTTCTACTCATCTAAAGAGCCTCCGCACCATACTCGGCCAGATTACGTCGTTTTAGCATTATGCAAAATATAGTCAGGTTGTGAAATCTTCATATTAGGGCTCTACGACACATTCGACCTCTATTGAGTCGTGACATAACAAACACGTTGACATGTAGCATAGTATCAACAAGGCTGAAATTATTGCAACTCACTACTCTATGTGATGTCTGGTATAAACATTCCCAAGCTGCAGCGTCTATAAAATTATTTGTCACGTGTTATGATGGGTACTGCAAGATTTGACGATGCCCGTCCAGTGCTCGCCGAGCTGCATTGGCTTCTGGTTGCTGAACGAATACAATATAAGGTCGCACTCATTTCACAAAGTGCTTGACACAAATGAACCACAATACCTTGCTGATCTCAAGAAGCATAAACTTTCACGCAAACTCCAGTCATCCTCGCAGTGGCTTTTGGTGAACCACCGAACAAAGATATTCAATGCATCTCGGATGTGCTTTTCGACCGTGTGGAAGGCTCTTCCTTCATATATAAGGAAGCCACTGGTGCTAAGCACTTTTAAATCTATATTGGAAACTAATTTATTTAGAACAACTTTTTTGTGTTTAGTTTTTTGTCTTTCCAGCACCTACGATTAGCGTGGTTGGTTACGTATGGTGCGAAAGAAGTCCAACATACATTCTGTTTGACCTCCTGGGGCAAGGTGCACACAATGGCAAGTTTGTTTTATTGAACAAAGTTAATATTTTAAATCTTTTAATAAAAATGTTAACATAACAGCAATAATATGTACAGGGATGAATGTCACGACCGCGGAGCAGCTCCGCAAGCGCCACGATTGTCCACTACCCCCCACCCTCAGCACACGCACACACACAGCACTTGCACCCACATAGTGTCCTGGCGGGGAATTGCCAGGCACATCGGGTTTTAATCCGAAAGGCCCCTAGAGGGAGAGTCCCGTGGAGGGCAGTGGCGAGCGGATTCCGTTCTTGGGATAGGAGTCGGGTCGCCCCCGCTTGGAGCCCGTGGCCACTATCGTGGCGTCAGCCGTCACCGTTGGTCCCCTCACGGAGATGCTGTTACCGGTAGCAATGACCCCCCACCGACCGCTCTCACTGACCATCGAGTGAGGTAATGTTGACTCCTCACGTGGAGTTGGCGGCACGGTACGGGGTTGTAGGGTCGGCCATGTTGGTAAATGCTGATGGGGGCCGGCTATTTCTGCGAGTTTTTAACCTCCACAGTACCCCAGCAACGCTGCGACGGCGCACCACAGTAGCCACAGTGTACCCCCTGCACACACGTCACTCTAGCAGCCCGGTGTTTTCCCTCTGGGCTGAGGACCCCTGCCACCCCGAGGACAACCAGGACCTGGCATGGCGAGTCGGTCCGACTCCCAGCGCAGAGGTCGTCCCCCTGCTTGATGCGCTACATGTACCCTGGGCAGATTTACCCAAGGGGGAGGCTGATCAGCTGCGAGGATTACCGCGGGAGTACGCCGATGTGTTTAGTGAGCACGAATCGGATGTGGGCCGGACAGACCTCGTTAAGTACCAAATTGACACAGGTGCCGCCTGACCCATTAAACTCCCCACGCACCTGAACGGGCCCAGATTAAAGAGGCGGTCGCGGATATGCTCTGCGATAACATACCATATTTTCCCGCATATAACCCGCGGGGTATACCACTTTTTACAAACAAAACAAGACCCTGCGGGGTTTATGGAGGTGTGGGCTATCCAAAAAATATTTTACACGTGTGACATGTCATAACTCGTTTATTTTTTTCATGGTAGGACTATCCACTATGCAACACTCACTTTTGACTAAAGCACTGCTGAATAAACCACTCACACTGAAATGTCACGTGTAATCACGTTAAATATTATTCAAATTGTTTGTACAATTAAACGACAATGTTTGAAGTAGGCGCACTTTGTTTACCGTAATACTTTCAGTGGCTGTAGGGGGGTGTGAAAGTTTCAGCTGAGGCTATGGATTGCACAATGGGAAGGGCCTTAACAAGCGTCAACTAGACGTGGAATCATAATTGCTCAGTCCCTTAGGCCGCTGCTAATGGCTGAGCACTATACAATCGCGACCATGAGCTTTTTGTCAAACTTCCAATGGCTTTGTAACCAGGAGGCAATGGCGTTACCGTAGTGCCGCTATTGGCTGCGCAGTGCGCAATCTACTAGTGCTAAAACTGTACAGGAATAACTACCGGTCCAGTAGTTGTAATATGATGAGGTCGAATGCTGGTAAGCCTAACAGTACGATTACTTACTTATCTACCAGTTATGTGTTACTTATTTATTGAATTTTGACTTTTGTCACTTATTTACTGTTTTAAATTCACTCGTTTCCGGTTAGTTTGTTTTCTTTGTGTACGTTATGATTTTAATGTTAACAATTGAAAGTGGAATGTATTACAAATGTAAACTTTGTATTAATAGGATGGAATTAAGCTGCGTGTTCTGCCTCACGGCAGGTGTTTTGCTCCACGGCAGGAGTGGAGGTGTGTGTATACAGGAATTTCCTGTATTGAGGTTGAGTTTGGTCATGTGACCAGGAAGTTACGATTTGAAAGTCTTTCAGCCACGAGGCTGGAGTCAGCCATTACACAGAGTTCAAAATGGTGGCACGAATCGCTTCCCAGTGAAGACAGCTGTAACTGTACATTGTGGGACTTTAAGAAGCATTGTAAGTTCGTTTATGTTCTTATAATACTGGGAATGCTGTTATAATGTTAGAATGACCGTTATAATGCTGTCAGCTGTAACTGTACATTGTGGGACTTTAAGAAGCATTGTAAGTTCGTTTATGTTCTTATAATACTGGGAATGCTGTTATAATATTAGAATGACCGTTATAATGCTGTAAATGTCTTTATAATGCTGTTAAATTGTTATGATAAATATGAGGCCTAGTTAACAACGAAGCCTGCAACTTGCCTTATTGTGAATGTTACTTGTCGAGTCAAACTTGTACCCAAGTAACTATTGCGATCTTGAGAGCAATGATGACGAAATATCTCATCTACAATTCAGTGTTATGTGTAGTGCTGTACTTCTGGGTTGCAGTGTATAGCTATTCAGTGCTAATGTAGGTGCCTGGTCGATCCATGATTATTGTTGAGTTCATGTTATCTAAGACAATGTTATGATGCTGTAGCGTTCATTCATTGTATTGATATTTCCAAGTATTAACAGATGCTGTATTTGTGCTGTGTTTTTCCATCGGTTTTACCTCGTTCAGTTCATTAAATACGTTTGTGGAGTCGGATGTTCACCCTGGCTCTGAAGGTTTATTGGATGCGAGGTTATCTACTCGGATAGTGGTGCAACGCAGCGCACAGCAAGGCCGAGACACTGCGATAAAGACGTTAAAGATATTCATGCATGCGGGGTATATGGAGGTGCGGGCTATCTGAAATTTGTTTTACACAAAGCGCATTTTTTGCGGGGTATATGCATCTGCGAGTTATATGCGTATGCGGGCTATATGCGGGGAAATACGGTAATCCAGCCCTCAGCGAGCCCCTGGTCTGCCCCGGTTGTGCTGGTGACGAAGAAGGATGGGTCGACTCGATTGTCGATTATCGAAAACTGAACGCGGTTACCCTCGGCGATGCTTTCCCCATCCTCTGCATCGATGACACCTTAGACAGCCTCACGGTGGCACGGTATTTTTCCACCCTGGATCTAGCGTCCGGGTATTGGCGGGTGGAGATGGCAGAGGAGGACCGCATTTACCACCCCAATGGGACTGTTCGAGTTCTGAGTACTTCCGTTCGGACTCGCTAACGCGCCTGCAACGTTCCAGCGGTTGATGGAGTTGGTGATGCGGGGCTTGCAATGGGAACAGTGCCTAATTTACCTGGATGACGTGATAGTGTTCAGTAGGTCCCTGTCTGAGCACTGGTCCAGGTTACGGGAGGTGTTCCAATGACTGCGAGCAGCCCATCTCAAGCTCAAGCTGCATAAGTGTCATATTGCGCAGCGGGAGGTTGGGGACCTCGGACACCGCGTCAGCGAGGCTGGGGTGCGCACCGACCCGGAAAAGGTACGCGCCGTAGTGGAATGTCCACGGCTGAGAAACCTGACGGAGATCGGGTCATTCTTGGGGCTAGCCTGTTATTATCGTCGCTTTGTGAAGGGATTCAGCGAGATTCCATGCCCCCCCACCCAACTCACTTCCCCTAAGAACCCCTACCATTGGATGCAGGCCTGCCAGACAGCCTTCACCACCCTCAAGTACCACCTCACCCATACCCCCACCCTGGCTTTCCTTGACTTTTCCACAGATTTTTATCCTGGACACCGATGCCTGCAGCAGTGGGCTGGGCTCTGTGTTGTCGCAGGTGCAGGCTGGGATGGAGCGGGTCATCACATACGCCAGCCGGACCCTGAGCGGGGCCGAACTTAATTATTGCATGACCTGTCAGGAACCATATGCCGTGATTTTCGCGTGTAAGCAGTTCTGGCCGTATCTGTACAGCAAGAAATATCGCATGCACACTGACCATTATGCTCTGCAGTTCCTCCTCACATTCAAGGAACCACGGGGGCAGATGGCCCGGTGGCTGACGCAGCTGCAGGAGTATAACCTGCAGATCGAATACAGGGCTGGACGGACGCATGCAAACGCGGACGCATTGTCGAGGTGACCAGGAGTGTGCGCCGAGACGTGGGCGGAGGAGGCCTGCCCGTGCTTCACGGGGGGATGCTGCCGACAGGCAACGCCCCCACTGGAACGCCCTGAGACTAACCCCCCTCTGTTGAAAGAGAGTGCCGTGTGTGCCACAGAGGTCCCTACAGAAGGAGCCGGGGACCAGGTGGGCTGCCCGGCAGGCATGGAACTCACCCAGGAGCCCAACGGGCCGCACGGCCCCACCCGGTCGGATCCAAGAGGACGTCGGCTGTGCGTTCCCGGGCCTTGACGACGAGCAGCTGCGACAGGCCCAGCAGCGGGACCCAGATCTAGCGGCGGTGGAGGCGGCCCTGCGGGAGGAGAAGGTCGCCATGCAGGGACCCTGGAGTAGTTTGTACGCCCGGTTGTGTGTAAAGAATGGGGTGGTGCGGGAACTAACTGAAGCCGGGCAGCCGGGGTGCATCTGTGTTCCTGCCCAGGTGCGGCCCCAGCTGCTACGGATGGTACACGACCACCCTCTCGGGGGCCATGATGGGGAACGGCGCACGTGGCCGCCTGGGTACAGGGCTGCAGCGCTTGTCAGCAGTGTGGGCAGAAACCGGCACGGTATCAGGTGCCCCTGAGGCCGTTCCGCGTCAGCTGGGCAAACCAGTTAGTTTTGGTCGACCTACAGGGGTCATTCCCGCGATCACACCGAGGCAACCGGTACATTTTCGTAGCGGTGCAGTATTTCACACGCTATCCAGTGGCAGTGACCGTCCCCAATAAGACGGCCGTTGTGGTCGTCCGGGCATTTGTGGGGCATTACTTGCTTAAACATGGGATCCCCGAACGAGTCATTACTGACCAAGGTAGTGAGTCCGAGGCAGAGCTATTTCAGACACTGCCGGGAGTTCGGAATCCAGAAGGACCGAACCACGGCATACCACCCCCAGGCAAATGGTATGGTGGAGCGGATGAACCAGACTCAAATGTATGGCGGCCACCAATCAGCAGGATTGGGACGAACACCTCCCCTACGCTCTACTCACACCACCACAGTGCACACCTCCACTGGGCAGACCCCCTTCCTATTGATGTTTGGTCGGGAGTCTCACCTACCAACAGATCTGTTGTTCGGTGTTCCCCCACCACAACCGGAGGAAGGGAGCCAACCCATAGAACACCTGATGGGGACCCTGCAAGGGGCCCGTGGCCGGGCCTACCAACAGGAGGAGGCTGCACATCAGCGGCAAGAGCAGGGCGCCTGCCCCCGTGTGGAGCCCTCTTTCTACTCGGCATGCTCTAAGGTATGGCTGCATACCCCGCACGTAGGGGCCGGACAGGTGGGGAAGCTGACCACCTACTGGCACAGATTCTGGACCGTGGTGTGGCAGATCTCTCCCTGGACGGAGCCACCACCCACGAAACTGGCAACAAGGGCCGGGCGAGTCCCACATACTCCGTGGCGCTACCTGATTAGAGCGGACCAGGCGAAGTGCTCCAGTCAGCCCGGGACGGGGACGGGCACCTTGGGGAGCTATGTGGTGCCACGACCGCGGAGCAGCTCCGCAAGCGCTGCGATTGTCCACTACCCCCCACCCTTAGCACACGCACACACGCAGCAGTTGCACCCACGTAGTGTCCTGGCGGGGGATTGCCTGGCACATTGGGTTTTAATCCAAAGGGCCCTGAGAGGGAGAGTCCCACGGTTTCCCCCTGCCAGGAGATTGGCCAACCCTCACAGGACAGGTTACATTGCGGTGCCCCTAAATTTGCTTAAAATTGTATGGGCGCAGAAGGAAAAAGGTTCACTGGGCCAACCGCAACAAGTTTTTCATGACATTGGGAGAGGCTGAGGGTGGAATATTAGGCAAGAAGGGCAGACCAGTAGGTTAGAATTAATGAGCATGGGAGAACAATGGGTGAACGGAGCAGCAGCACACTCCGTGGCACTCCATGTAGAGAAGCTCGAAAGGCACGACGGCGCAGGTAAGCGCACAATTGGCCGCGCAGTACAATGCCACCCTGGGCCTTTGAAGTGAGGGGATTAGGCCATGGTAGAGACGGTGGAGAGGGACGACGGCGCAGGTAAGCACATGATTGGCTGCGCGGTACAACGTCACCCTGGGCCTTTGAAGTTTATAGAATAAAAAGAGTTGCCCAGAACAATTTGAGCGCAGTTGTCTTCAACCTCCGGGCCGTCAAGACCCACTCCCTGCCACCCTGCCTCCTCGAGCCGCTCGCAGCATCTGTGTGATGCCAGCGAGTGCTGCTACGAGGCAGTGATAGGTGAAGTTTTCTCTCGTCCTCCTGCTGACTCTCACAGCGTCCGTGCGACGCCGTGAGTACAGCTACGAAGTACGTGGTAGGACGTTTGAGTGACTGGGTTCATAGGCAGAGTTAGGTTAAGCTCTTCTCGCAAAATATTCCCCCTCCAGGTAGTGTGTATTTGCGCCGTTAATAAACTTTAGTACAGAGTATCGGTGCAGTGTGATTTTTGTGTGTGGGTGGAACCTCGGCGTGGTGTTGGTAATTTGAGTGTGTGTGCGAGGCGCGCGCGTGTATTAAAACATAGACGGCCAAAGACGCGCCCACGTCCGAGCAGCCGTGCCGCGCGTGTAGTTCTGGGCTGATTCCTCACCGTTCTCATGATCATTGCAACTCCACGAGGTGAGATCTTGCATGGAGCCGCAGGCCGAGGGAGATTGACAGTTCTTTTGTGTTTCTTACATTTGCGAATAATCGCACCAACTGTTGTCACCTTCTCACTAAGCTGCTTGGCAATGGTCCTTGGAGAGCTCTTTGGTCTTGGCCATGGTGGAGAGTTTGGAATCTGATTGATTGCTTCTGTGGAGCACTCCCTTTAAGAGTGTGCTCCTAATCTCAGCTCGTTACCTGTATAAAAGACACCTGGGAGCCAGAAATCTTTCTGATTGAGAGGGGGTCAAATACTTATTTCCCTCATTAAAATGCAAATCAATTTATAACATTTTTGACATGCGTTTTTCTGAATTTTGCTATTGTTATTCTGTCTCTCACTGTTCAAATAAACCTACCATTAAAATTATAGACTGATCATTTCTTTGTCAGTGGGCAAACGTACAAAATCACCATGGGATCAAATACTTTTTCCCTCACTGTAGTTGTCCACAATATGGCTGAAACGTGACTGGTGGAGAATATAGAGTGCACGTATTGCCAGCTCAGCCCGATAGCCCTAACTTTAAACCAATTCTATTTCAGGAGTCCCAATTTCACAACGTTTATTTAATTTATTTTAACACTGACATTAAAAAATAAATTTCTTCAAGATATTTTATCTATTTTCATTCATTTCTATTTTCTACCTTTTTAGATGACATTTTAAAAAAGGAAATCATTTTGTACAAAAGATGCACGAGTTCATTTATTTTTTATGTACGCTCAAGAAAACTATCTTTAAAAAAACGTCCTCAATTTATTCTAGATTTGAAGCTTTCGTGACTGCAAGGATTCATACTCTTTGTTTTTTTCGGTAAAGTCACGTAGGTAAAATAAAAGAACTACATTAAATCACGACGTTTCGGAGGCAACACAAGCTTCCGTCTTCAGGTGGAACAGTCACAGCAGAATATCTCTTGTGTTGCCTCCGAAACGTCGTGATTTAATTTAGTTTTATTTTATTTTACCTACGTAACTTTACCGAAAAAACCAAAGAGTATGAATCCTCAATTTATTTCAAAGACAATTCATGGATGCATAAATGTTCATGGCAGTCAGTTTGAATATTTGTTAAAATAAATATCATCACAGAAAGATAAAGTTGCGTGCTTACCAACGTAATGGAACGTCTGTCCCTGCGACTTGTTGATTGCGACAGCGTATGCGGGTAGAATGAGAAATTATCGTCGTCGCAATACAAATGGCAAAGTTGTGTCGGTGGGGGCCAAGTCGATTCTGGGAATGAACACCGAATTGCCTCGTTCTCTCTCTCTCAAGTGGTCATCATATTCATCATCGACAGATAAAGTTGCTTATAAATATCATTTTACCATCTGGAAGACTCCATTGAAAACGACATTTCGTGTGAATTTTCTCTCGTCGTTAAGTAGATGATGGCCTTGCTGTGGGGGGGGGGGTTCGGTTCGATGCGGACTTTCACCCGTTTGGGATTGCGGGATCGAGAGAAGGCGACGCGGAGCTGTTGGCCGTGCGACAAGACCGCCGTCTGCTGATCCATTCCAACGTGATCGAACGTCTGTCCCTGCGCCTCCGTCGTTCATGCACGAGGCGCGTAGGTTTGCAGCGCCCCCTGCAGGAAAATAACGTGAAGTGCAGCGTTCATCATGTTCATCTGTGATAAAGTTGGGCGTTTCTATTAATATAGACCAGCTTTACTACCCGGCTTAGCCCGGGACTTGGATTCACCACGCCCGGCCGCCTTTGTCTCCCCAGTGGCGATGTTCACACACCACACCAACTACTCGTTTGAGGCTGAGTCGACCTAGGGGGGTGGCCCAGGAGCCGTTGAAGTAATCGTCACCGGTGGTGGCCGTGAGCGGGAATCGAACTCGGGTGGGCGGGTTCGTAGCGCAGCGAAGCGCTGACCACTACGCATGCGCGGGTCACATGACAGATGTGACGTCACAGCTAACGTGCCGTACACAAACTATGCATTATTGCGCCCCCCCCCCCAAAAATAAATAAATTCCAAAGTGTATTTTTTATAATTTTTGCATGGTGTACAGTCTGCAAAGTACCCACATGGAAAATTTCAAGTTTGTTGCATGTCGGGAAGTTCGCTAAACATTTTGAACACAACCACAAATTTCCCTTTTATATAGAGATTAATGAATGCATCTTAACTTTTGTGCCAATCTGTATATTTATTATAATCAGGATGGCTTGGTAGCATAGTTATTATCATATATTACACTTCTTTCGCACCATACGTAGCCAACCTTAGTTTAACTATGAAAATGGCGATCTTAGTTTAATTCCCAGCCTTAGCTCACGAGTGGTGACATCTGAACTGGTCCTAAATGCCCCTCCTCCCTTCACCAACCCACACGTACTCGTGTGAAGTATAGTAAAACACTCATGACCATACTCTTTGGTTCTTTCGGTAAAGTCACGTAGGTATAAAATAAAATAAATCACGTTTCGATCGTCTTCAGGCGGAAAAAATATAATCCAGCAGTGGAACTGCTGAACCAGCTAGAGAGCAGCTACAACAAGGAGGTTATATATGTGGCGATGGGCAAGCAAGCGTGGTCGGAGCTAGAAAGGAATTCCATTCACGGACGTAAGCACGTCAGTTGTGTTAATGGGGGAGATTAAGGAGAGAGGGATTAGGGAGATTAGCATGAGCTTACGTCACCACATAAGAGTATCATGCCTGCATATGCACACAACCGCAGTGTTAGCGGTTAATGAGATATTAGCACCATGAGAGTGCAATCCAAAGGTCATGTGAGCATGAGAGTGTAATCCAAAGGACATGTGAGAGATCTAAGAGAGAGGCATAGAGACACACAAAGTCGGAAATAACAGCTGACATAGGCAGGTAGGATGGAAACATCACAGTCAGTTAAGACTTTACCTGGTTAATAACGTCCTTCCAATGATTGCTCAGTTTGTACCCATCTTCTCGGTTTAAGTTGTCTGTGTTTATATATCTGGATGGCTTCATGAACAAATCTCTGAAGGTAGCCGGTAGGTTTGCAGAGTACCTCCGTCTTGGAAAAATCCATTTCAATGAAGGCCTTCCCAACAGTGTGGAAGGCTTTCATCAAGAAGTGCTGCCAAATACTGCATAGTAACCTCCTAAAATACATTTTACTCTGTGACAATATTATTGGAGCAATGAAAGATTGTGTGAAGGTGCTCAGTGGATTATAACATGAACCCAAACATTATCTCAAACGCTGACTATAGCTGTTCAAAAACACGTCGCCACGTAGCAAATCAGAAACCAATGAACGTTGCACAAAGCAGTGAATTTTTTTTTTAAAAAGCAGCACACAAGCACACCAGACCTGGGGTCAATTTTAATTACCATCATTACAGAAGCAACGTGTACTGAAGTTACATTGTGACTGTAATTAAGCATGGCCAATTACAATTGTACAGTTTGTCTCCTTGAAATCATGGAGGTGGGTATACTGTGGCCTGCATATAACAGGGGTTTTGTTAGGGGCAGGAGGTAAAAATGTAGGGAAAATTGGAAAGTTAAAATCGCAGTCCCAAAAATAAATAGAACACCATTCAAAGCAATGCCGAGTGGTTTTGAGTTGCAAACATACGCTATGTAGAAACATCAAGTGCTAGGCAGTCCCATTTTAGTACTGTAACAAATGATACCATAATTAGTTCCCGTATAGTAACAAAGTCTCTCACTACACTCCCACTTCTGCAGACCAAGTACTTTCTTATAATTGTTGTATTGTTTTAAGTTACTTTATACATGTATGCTGTATACTTTTTCATGTAATAGGAATTGTTTAGCACTCAAAAAATACAAGTTGTAAATGTGATCAATTTGACCTCAGAAATGTTAAAGAAAATGGAAATACTGGGCACCCCACCCAAGGGCAGTGTAAATTAAAGTTAACAAATATCTGAGGCTCAACCTGGACACATGATGGTGATCCGACTGCACATCCATCAGCCCTGCCCACTTTAACACAACCTTGCCCACACAGCCACTAGCCCCACCCACACAGCCACTTGCCCACCCACACAACCGCCATTACCCAGTAAATGGTGGTGATGTCACCGCAGCGCTTGTGCCAGGCTCGCCAGGCTCACTAGGCTCACCAAGCTCACCAGGCACAGAGCAAATAGCCCCACTTAGTGAGACCTCGACCACTCATTCATGGCGCCGCCTGCTGCTCATAGACCGTGCCCATTCCTCAGCCAATCTGACCCATGACTCAGGTATCCCTGTCCTTTGCCTGTATAAGATGAGCATGAGCCAGAACACTTTAAACCAGGACAAAATCTACATTTTCACAAAAGCTTTGGCAAAGAGGGAAGGGGGGGGGGGGCAACTTTTCTGTCACCAGCTCTGTGCCGGCCAAACCAGCATGTCTGGCAGCATTAATGTGAATGACCCCGGTCTGCTCAGCAGGCTACGGTGCACAATGGACGTAGGACCCAATCGGCGGCGTCGATGTCAGCTTGCAGTATGGTTCGTATGAGGCAGGGCCGCAGGCAGCGGGGGAATGAACATGGCCTTCAGCGAGGCAGCCATGCTGGCGATCTCGGGGTCCTGGGACTCGTAGCTGCGGATGAGGCGCGTGAACTTGAGCACACCTGCACACATTGCGTACAAGGGCGGCAGGGCGAGGTTCACAAAGTGAGATCGGAACACTCAGCGCTAAACTTCATAAACTATATTCTCTTGAATATGGATCATATGCATGGTAATTTACAACAAAATTAACTAAATATGTACAAAATATTTAGAAATGAAGGCTTAGAATTACGTTGAGAGAAAAATTAACACATGTAAGATAACATACAAAGGTGAAAGTCAATTAATACAGTTAAAAAGTGGATTTGGACAGGCCACATCACAAGGAATGATCGCCGATTTTCAAAATAGTGATAGTGGCAGCCAAGCAATGGAACGCGTCTGAGATTAGATCTATCGAGAAGATGGAGCCTTTAAATCATGTATGTGCAGGTGCGAGGGGGATTATTAAATTGCGGAACTGGGAGAGATGGCAATGCCTTCATCAAGAAGTGAATTAATTATGGCGGATTATAATGCTAGACGATGAGGGGCAGAGTCTGGTGACACAGTAGCTATTACACAAAGAACCTTGCGTATGCTATCCTGCCTATGTCAGCATTAAACCTTGCGGGTGTAAGGGTGCAGGAGATGCAGTGGCTAAGCCCACAAATCTATATGGCACCTGAAGCGTTGGTACAAAAAGCAAGCAGAGCCAGTGTCAAGATGTTCCTGGAATAGCTGGGTACTGCTGGGACCCTTCGTGCTCTTCTGGGCCAAAGACACCCTTGATTAAGCCAGGTTCTCACCTGTGGAGTTGATGGTTTCAGTCTGGACTAAAACACTGACCGACAGACGAATATAGAAACCTATGGTCTTTCATAAACTGGGTTGTGATTAAACCGGGTTCCAAGTGTAGAATTGATGATCTCAGCCCACATTCAATTTAGTTTTGCACTTAATTCACCAAAATGCTAGGCCTGAGAAATACAATTAACAGTTTCACTGCCATGAAAGAAACATTTATGAGTAGGCCTGTGGATAAGAGATCACTCAGCAGTTCTATGAGATTTCCTTCCAAGAAACATTCTCTAACACATGGATTGATGCAACTCGTTGGAAAGTTTTATCGAGAGACTCGCGGCCATGGTCACGCGGCGACTTGCTACGTACCCTCTCCGTCATTGGTGAAGCCGTACGTCTTGACCACATCCTGCTGGATCTGCGTGGCGAGCGGCAGCACGAGCTGCAGCGTGCGGCACATGTCGTTAGCGGCTCCATCGCGCGCCTCCTCCATGCGCGATGCATTCTCGGGCAGCGCAAACGCCGCCAGCACCTCCGCCAGGACAGCTGTGGGGGGGCGTGAGGGGCAGGGAGGAAAGGGAACACAGCTACATATAGTTTACTCATGTACAGTACAATACATGTACGATACAATATGGAATTATTGGGTGTAGAAGCACAATAGTTCGTCAAAAACCAGTTTAGAGTTTAGAGATACGTTTTTTGGTTCCGTTCGCCTCTCCGCTCGTATTGTACATTTATAATTTGTTCACAAGGATCATTGGGAACAGAAGAAAGGAAAATGTAGAGGCGAACCAACCACAAGCTTCTCCAAGTTTTGAAAATGTTTCTCTTCCATTTGAAATATCAAATAGCCAGAGACACCATCACGACAATAAGAAATCAGTTTAAATGCTCAGCGAGGCATAAGTATCAATTACTTGAGATTGCCAGGACAAGTGGCTCACATATGCAGACTTGCATACTTAGGGAGATTTGAGATTCAGTATAAATGGCAAATGTTGACAAGTAGACACATTCATACATAGGAATCGGGAGATCCATAATCATATGAATAGCGCTCTTTATTCAGTCCGGAAAGATTCACTCAGGAAAGACACACTCATCCTCGCAGGGGCTTTTGGCTAACAAATCGAAGAAATATGGTCACTACATCGCGCTCTTTCAGATGCACTTCTGCAACTGTCTGGAATGCCCTTCCTTCCGATATTAAGAAGCCACTGGAGCTATGCACTTTTAAATCTAGATTGAAAACTCACTTCTTTAGGACTGCTTTTCGGGTTTAGTTTGTTGTCCCCCCCCGCACCTCCAATTAGTACAGTTAGCTATGTATCGTGTGAAAGAAGTTCAACATACATACATGATTCTTTCAGGAGGGTCACATTATGCTTGTCCAATTACATTGACGAGTATATTATTCGGCTTCATGTGGGAGAAAACCATCATTCATATAAGATTGTATCAAAGCTCCACATATAAGTTGAAGAATCCATTCATGACCTGTACATTTCTCAGTAACCGTCTGACCCTCTCTTACTAGAAATCTGTGAAAAAGAGCTTCATAGCTCATTGGATTTCTCCAAGATAAATAAAGATTCTGATTCTAAAAAAATCTGCATTCCTATGCATTCTCCTAAGTACGCCTGATTGGCGTCCTCAATCTGATCAAATTCCATGCATTCAGAATCATATTCTATTCTTGCCCATGATGGCAATGTTTGAGAGCTAAATACCATAGTCGATGTCTGCTGGCAACGAGAGGGCTTCAAGAGAGAGTTGTAGGTTTGCTATTGCTCCATTGAATGAGCAGACTGCAGTGGCTTACTGTATGGTCCAGAATTAAGGTTGCAATGGCCAGTCGCACGACTGTGGCTTGCCTTTAATCTTTCATTCGTGAAGTTTATGTGCGCATCGGCCTGTGATGATACGTTTGCGCTAAACAGGTTTGAGCCTCTGAGAACGGCTGCACTGCAAGTGGAACCTACGGGACAAGCAGGGCCATATTATCCAAAAGCACTGTGCCTCTTAAATTTACCACTGTGCCTACTACGGCCTACGAAAACTGAAGGGCCAACGATTTTTTTAACCGTGTTTGGTTTGTTTGTACGATTTAAAAAAAAATGTAACCAAGATATCTTCTTGATTATATAGCTTGGATAGGCACAGTGTATATACACAAAGGCAGTCAAGTCAAATTTTTTTTTGTAAGGTGAGAGAAATTAACACCGGAGATGAACTTTTCGACATTTTTTGTTCATTAAAAAACTGGCAATAACATCTTCAAATAGTGTTTTTTTACGCATTCTCATTAGAGGGTGGTGCAAGGGTGGTAACAAGGGCAGCAGCACCAACTGGAAGTTACCACTGAAGGCCGACGGAAAATAAGTGCCTAGGGGCTACAAGAATAAAAAAAAATGGTAAAACCTATTCTTGTTTTTTAATACTTTGATACTGGCAAAAAAAATGTCCCAATTCGTGACCTACAAGAACCTTAATCCCGCTCTGGGGTTCAAGAGGTCAGAGCCAAGTGTTGCCATCCCCTCGCCTCGTAGCTTCTCTCTGGCTTCTCCCGTTTCCTCACCACACGAAGCCAACCCCGTGTTGTTACGAAGGATCGATTAAAGCTAAACGATGTCAGCATGGAACCCGTGAATGTAAAGATCTCGATGTTCACGGGTCGCATTTGTTGTTATTGTTGTTGTAATAATGGATTACGTGCAAGGTCAAACAATCGCTGGCGGAAGTGCCACTGACACTCATCGCAAAGCTAAAAACCAGCAGAATTTTAGGGTCTTGAATCGAAACGCAACTCTCGCCCATCGTCCCGGCAACGAAATCGCTGCGCGGTGGCGAGGAATGAATGAATGAATCGTTACCCAAACATCGCACGGAAGGAATTGGGACAAACGCCACCGCGCGTGAGCAGCACCCTCCTGAGATTTACGTCTTGAGACTCGGGCTCAACTCTCCTGGACGCAGCATTTAGACAGCTTCAGCGCGGTTATAAACGACCGTCCGGTCGAATCCCTTTCCCCCGCGACCCGCATGGCGTGGGGGGAGGCCCTCATCCAGCAGTGGATTGACAATGGTTGTGCGTGTAGAGGACCGTGGAGCAAGTGGTTGGCTCGGAGCACGATGCATCAACCCGCGTGCCAAGTTCGCGTCCCGGACACGGCCACAAAGAGGGGATCGAGCGATATGCGAAGCCGACCTGGGCCTTGCACGCGTGGACCTGCGCGGTGAGGTTTTGGTGAAGTGTTGGTGAGGTTTTGGTGAAGTGTTGGTGAAGTGTTGGTGAGGTTTTGGTGAAGTGTTGGTGAGGTTTTGGTGAAGTATTGGTGAAGTGTTGGTGAGGTTTTGGTGAAGTGTTGGTGAAGTGTTGGTGAGGTTTTGGTGAAGCAGCAGCACGCCTCCTCCCCACTGCCACGGCGTCCGCCAGACACGGCTGAACGCCGACTCCATCCACCGTCGCGGGGCTGTAAGGATGGCGCTCCCATGGCACAGACAGGCACGGCCACTGCGCCTCCTGCCCACCCACGCAGGCCTGCGGGCCCCGGGCGCAAGTCACGGCCACTGCTGCTTGTACGAGGTGGTGGTGATGGTGGTGATGGTGGTGGTTCCGCCCCGGAACGTCGCGACCAGCCACCCCCAACCGAACGTCTCACCTTTCGCCTGGTCCACGGACAGAGTGGGGGCCGCCTGCTGAGGCGAGGCCATGGCTGCGAGGGCCCACGCGAGTCTCTGCCACCGCCGCCACCACCGCCACCCAACCCCACGCCACTTGAACAGCGACCGCGGAGCGAGTGACGGAGAATCGACGACGACGAGCGGAGACGCGAGGAGGCACAGGAGGCAACCCTCCCCCACGCCACCACCACCACAAAGCCTCGAAACGCCGAGAACCGCAACAGACTCACGATGACCCAACAACAGCAGCAGCAGGAGCAGCAGCAATAACCGGCGGTCGCCGCTAAGTGGCGCTCGTGCCATGCTTCAATGCCGAGATTAAGCGCGGTTGGCTCCGTACCTGTCAACCCCATTGATTGACACAAAAAAAGTAATGGTGATTTTTTTTCTTTCTTTACCCGTCATCTCTCGGGCCGTTTATTAGCAGTGTGAGCAAGGAGGTGGACGATGCCGGTGCACCGCGTGCATACTTGTCAACCCCTTATCAGTGCCCCCTAACCTTATTGCAGATCAATTCAGACCTTTATTGGTCACACCATGCCCCTTTATAAATCTAAACGTTCATCCTACGAAGTCCCATCACAAAAACAAATAGACAAAAAAATGTGTTTGCCCGTATTGAAGCGGCTGTACGCCGTATGGATCTGAAAACTCTATTTCCCTTTATCAAAATACGGGGTAATCCATATGGGTTGACACGGTATGCCGGTACGGTGCGAAAGAAATTCAACATACCTACGAGGGCCCGCTGGCAGGCCACGGAACAGACCCAGGTCCTGCCATGGGTTGACTGACAGAGATGGCTGGCAGATGCAGCAGCTATGGCTCCCTGCTACGCCAGCTCTGCTTTTTAGCCACCCAGCCAATATACGGCCAGTCCTCGACTTAGGAATGGATAGCGTTCCTGAGACTCGTTCGTAAATCGATTTGTTCGTATCTCAGAACTCAACATGTTTTTTATTGTGCATACCGTCAGTGTTATAAAATGTGGTTTGGCTCAACAAAAAAGGGAAGCATTAAACTCAGAAAATAAAACAAATATATTGCACATTTACATGTAATACTGTAAACAGGTCCCTGCAGGGTGGGCTGGTAGGAACATTGGAATTTTTCACTTCGTTAAAGTATTGAAAGGGGACGGACGGACACATTAATCTATTGCAGGCTGGTACACTCAGTTTACAACTTCGTTCCTACCAGTATAAATGTGTAGTGTCGGTGTCAGGCATTGTATATAGCATTGTTATGCACACTTACCTGTAGTAGCACACATGTGTCCATAGGGGGTGGTAACCCGGGATAGGCAGGATGAGCCGGGCCGTTGGGATTCTAGGCTCTCCCAACCCCAAGAGAGGGGTTGGGGGGGATATTCCAGAGCCCCCTAGAGAGTTCCAGAAGGGGGGCGTGGCCAGGGGTGGAGAGTCCCGGCCACGGGTATAAAAGCCGGACCTCTGGACGAGTCCGGCAGTCTTCGTCAAGCCGAAGAAAGAAGACTAGCTAGGCTAGGACTCTGGGAACCCCCAGACCTGCCGTTCTTCTAAAGGCCGGGGCTGTAGTGGGCCAGTGGTCGACCCTGGGAACCCCTGGGACCCGACGTCCTTCTAAGGGCCGGGACCGAGTGGGCCAGTGGTTGGGACCTGAGGACCTTGGCTGGGTTGGGTCAGATAGCCTCCCCCTAGGACCCCTTAGCCGGAGGAACGTGAGCGTAGTCCGAGTGATTAGGACACGCTAGCCCGGAGGCTATACCTCCTTGGGTATCGGATAGAGGGGCCGCTACCCCTCTGTGTTAGGGACCCGTGTATCCCGCAGTTATATTGAATAAACGTGTGCCTCAAGCACTCCGTCTCCGGTCTCCCTGGAACCCACTACAAATGTATTGTAAATGCAACATAAAATAACATTAAAAAAAATGATGTTTTATTTTCACTTTGAGTCGAACGGTTCACTGTCGTTATGCATTATGGAGGATGCTGGGACTAATTACATCTCGCGGAGGATCGCTCCGCCGAGCAAAATAGTTCCGTGGTTCGGTTCGTAAGTACAACGGAATGTTTACAAGTCGGAGGCTTAAAAAAATTGTCTTACGGCAGTGGTTCGTTCGTAAGTGCGGATGTTCATAAGTTGTAAGTTTATATCTCGGGGACTGCCTTACACAGAGACCCATAGACTTCCAGAGACTCATAGACTTGCACAGAGCCCCATAGACTTACACAAAACCCCATAGACTCACGGAGACTCATACACTAAAACACAGACCCACAGACTCACACAGAGCCCCATAAACTCACACAAGAATCCACAGACTCATAGAAACTCACAGACTCACACAGAGCCCCATAGACTCACACAATAACCTATAGACTCATAGAAACTCACATAGAGACCCACAGACTCACACAGAGCCCAAAGGACTCACACAAGGGCCCATAGACTCACATTCACAAAGAAACTCACAAAATCCTAAAGACTCACAGATTCCCAAAGAGAGCTATAGACTCACACAGATACCTATTGACTTACATAATACCTTATATACGCACAGATGCCCATACTCACATAGACACCCATAGACTCACAGAGATCCACAGACTCACACAGAGACTTATAGACTAACAGAGACCCACAGACTCACACAGATCCACCGACTCATGCAGATATGTGTTGAATTTCTTTCCCCATAGACTTAAAGACCCATAGACTCACAGAGAGACCAGATACCCATTTCAGCACCATTGTAATGGTTTGCCATGTTACGATGCTATATAAATTATTAATTAACACATGTAAACATTTTACGCATTTTCCATTGGAAACAAACTATAATAAGGTCATTTCCAGGGTTGTGTATATTTGACAGTATATTGCATAACTACAATGTTAAAAAAACATCGGCACTGAATGAGTGGGGCGTGTGGGTCATTGTCTCTGGACATCTTTGAAAAAGAGCTTCATCACTCATCGGATTTCTCCAGTTTAAATAAAGATTTTGTTTCGCGGCGATCAGAGTCCACTTTTGCTCAACACTCTTTACACCACTTGTCATTGATGAGATACACCGTAGTAAATGTTGTACTGTATTGAACTCGTCACCTGTGATTTTTTTAATATATACAGTGAGGGAAAAAAGTATTTGATCCCCTGCTGATTTTGTACGTTTGCCCACTGACAAAGAAATGATCAGTCTATAATTTGAATGGTAGGTTTATTTGAACAGTGAGAGACAGAATAACAACAAAAAAATCCGGAAAAACGCATGTCAAAAATGTTATAAATTGATGTGCATTTTAATGAGGGAAATAAGTATTTGATCCCCTCTCAATCATAAAGATTTCTGGCTCCCAGGTGTCTTTTATACAGGTAACGAGCTGAGATTAGGAGACAACTCTTAAAGGGAGTGCTCCTAATCTCAGCTTGTTACCTGTATAAAAGACACCTGTCCATAGAAGCAATCAATAAATCAGATTCCAAACTCTCCACCATGGCCAAGACCAAAGAGCTCTCCAAGGATGTCAGGGACAAGATTGTAGACCTACACAAGGCTGGAATGAGCTACAAGACCATTGCTAAGCAGCTTGGTGAG
This sequence comes from Petromyzon marinus, assembly GCF_048934315.1. Lineage (NCBI taxonomy): Eukaryota > Metazoa > Chordata > Hyperoartia > Petromyzontiformes > Petromyzontidae > Petromyzon > Petromyzon marinus. Next base: position 9,610,597 of record NC_133691.1, on the reverse strand, counting down.
AAGGTGACAACAGTTGGTGCGATTATTCGCAAATGGAAGAAACACAAAAGAACTGTCAATCTCCCTCGGCCTGGGGCTCCATGCAATATCTCACCTCGTGGAGTTGCAATGATCATGAGAACGGTGAGGAATCAGCCCAGAACTACACGGGAGGATCTTGTCAATGATCTCAAGGCAGCTGGGACCATAGTCACCAAGAAAACAATTGATAACACACTACGCCGTGAAGGACTGAAATCCTGCAGCGCCCGCAAGGTCCCCCTGCTCAAGAAAGCACATATACATGCCCGTCTGAAGTTTGCCAATGAACATCTGAATGATTCAGAGGACAACTGGGTGAAAGTGTTGTGGTCAGATGAGACCAAATTGGAGCTCTTTGGCATCAACTCAACTCGCCGTTTTTGGAGGAGGAATGCTGCCTATGACCCCAATAACACTATCCCCACCGTCAAACATGGAGGTGAAAACATTATGCTTTGGGGGTGTTTTTCTGCTAAGGGGACAGGACAACTTCACCGCATCAAAGGGACGATGGACGGGGCCATGTACCGTCAAATCTTGGGTGAGAACCTCCTTCCCTCAGCAAGGGCATTGAAAATGGGTCGTGGATGGGTATTCCAGCATGACAATGACCCAAAACAAACGGCCAAGGCAACAAAAGAGTGGCTCAAGAAGAAGCACATTAAGGTCCTGGAGTGGCCTAGCCAGTCTCCAGACCTTAGTCCGATATAAAATCTGTGGAGGGAGCTGAAGGTTCGAGTTGCTAAACGTCAGCCTCGAAACCTTAATGACTTGGAGAAGATCTGCAAAGGGGAGTGGGACAAAATCCCTCCTGAGATGTGTGCAAACCTGGTGGCCAACTACAAGAAACGTCTGACCTCTGTGATTGCCAACAAGGGTTTTGCCACCAAGTACTAAGTCATGTTTTGCAGATGGGTCAAATACTTATTTCCCTCATTAAAATGCAAATAAATTTATAACATTTTTGACATGCGTTTTTCTGGATTTTTTTGTTCTTATTCTGTCTCTCACTGTTCAAATAAACCTACCATTAAAATTATAGACTGATCATTTCTTTGTCAGTGGGCAAACGTACAAAATCAGCAGGGGATCAAATACTTTTTCCCTCACTGTATATACTTGGCCTGAAAATGATACATTTTCTTCTGTTTTCTGGAGGGTCGCAAACGCCATTAATGGCAAAATTCGACGAATTTTCTGTAAAATTTCCAATGAAATATATATATATCATGTACCTACAATTACATGTATTAAAACTCGAATCGCTTCAAAACATTGTTTCATCAACATTTAAGTTGGTTTCTGTGAACATCGCTCTTTGCAATTTGAAGCGAGCAGCAGCAGCAGCCCGCGCCCGCGTGGGGTGTGGCCCGAACCGTCGCGTCCTCGGGCCCCAGGGAGTGGCGACGGCTCTGGGATTCTAAACGTTCCGTTGTACGAATGGCGAGGAATTGTCCGTCTTGTGCGAATAACATTCACGACAATCACCACGGCAGAGACACTAAAAACAACAACACAGCATGCAGTTTAAAATTGTCACGTTATTCATAACAGATATACTGCGCTGGTCTCAGCAAATCGCCGCGCGAAATTACGACGTCGCCCAAACTTTCACGGAACCCCCATTCGCATTAAACTCGGTTCGATACCAATCGGTGGCGATTCTCGGCTCTGAAGAACGTTCCCCCGTTTGGACTCGCGATGCGGGGAGAAGGTGCGTGCGAGATTATTGAAGAGATTGCAGAAAAAAAAGCAAGCGAGGATTTCCCCCCCCCCCCTCCAATATATGTTTCTGAGCTGCATAAGCAAGGAGGTGGACGACGCCGATGAATGCATACCTGTCAACCCCTTATCAGTGCCCCCTACCTTATTAGAGATCAATTCAGACCTTATTGGTCACCCCCGTGCCCTGATAAATCTCAGCGTTCATCCTGCAAAGTCACATCACATGGGAGAAACGCAGACAAATAGACAAACACATTTGTTTTCCCGTATTATAACGTCTGTACACCGTAGGGAGCTGAAAACTCAATTTCCCCGTACAAGCATACGGATCAACTGTATGGGTTGACAGGCAATGGCAGAGCCAGGATTTTCAGGTAGGGGGGGGAAACCCCTCCAGCAATGAAAAATGATAGAGGAGTTGTTCGTAAGTAAGGACTTGTTAGTAAGTAAGGACTTGTCCCTTGCTTTTTATTCGACGCGTGTGCGGCGATGGTGCAGCCATCGATCGAGGGTTGAATTCGAGCCGCGTTGTGTGATCGGCATCGCGCTCGCTGAAGGTGTTTGCCTTCAGGGAAGTCGTGGACTATATACGCAACTGCGCACAATTCTAAGCCACTTATAACCGCTTTGCTGTTACTTGTTGCCAATTATGGACTCAGACTATTGTCCTATCATCTCATAGAGTCCCTAGCACATAATAATATGCTACACAGTGGCAGTGGGGGTCGCAAAATGCCGATTTATTACCAATAAACCCCAATGATCCGATCGAAATTAGGGATTTGGATCTGACCATTGGGGTGGGCACGTGCCACCCCACCCCCCACTGGCTCCACCAGTACTGACAGGTATGCGACTATACACGACACTACTATACACTACACTGCTATACACTACACTATACACCACTGCACTACTTTCCACTACACTACAATATACACTACTATACACTACTACACTACTATACACTACACTATACATTATACTATACACCACTACACTACTATACACTACACTACAATATACACTACTATACACTACACTATACACCACTACACTACACTATACACTACACTATACACCACTACACTACTATACACATTATACACTACTATGCACTACACTATACACCACTACACTGCTATACACTACACTATACACCACTACACTACTTTCCACTAAACTACAATATACACTACACTAAAATATACACTACACCACTATACACTACTATACACTACACTATACACCACTACACTACAATATACACTACACTACAATATACACTATACTACAATATACACTACACTACAATATACACTATACTACTATACACTACACTACAATATACACTACACCACTATACACTAATATACACTACACTATACACCACTACACTACTATACACTACCCTACAATATACACTACACTATACACCACTACACTACTATACACTACAATATACACTACACTATACACCACTACACTACTATACACTACACTACAATATACACTACACTACAATATGCACTACACCACTATACACTACTACAGTATACACTACACGACTACACGACTACACTACTATACACTACACTACAATATACACTACACTATACACCACTACACTACTATACACTACACTACAATATACACTACACTACAATATGCACTACACCACTATACACTACTACAGTATACACTACACTATACACGACTACACTACTATACACTACACTACAATATACACTACACTATACACCACTACACTACTATACACTACACTACAATATACACTACACTATACACCACTACACTACTATACACTACACTACTATGCACTACACTATACACCACTACACTACTATACACTACACTATACACCACTACACTGCTATACACTACACTATACACCACTACACTACTTTCCACTAAAATACAATATACACTACACTAAAATATACACTACACCACTATACACTACTATACACTACACTATACACCACTACACTACAATATACACTACACTACAATATACACTATACTACAATATACACTACACTACAATATACACTACACTACTATACACTACACTACAATATACACTACACCACTATACACTACTATACACTACACTACTATACACTACACTATACACCACTACACTACTATACACTACAATATACACTACACTATACACCACTACACTACTATACACTACACTACAATATGCACTACACCACTATACACTACTACAGTATACACTACACTATACACCACTACACTACTATACACTACACTACAATATACACTACACTATACACCACTACACTACTATACACTACACTATACACTACACTACTATACACTACCCTACAATATACACTACACTATACACCACTACACTACTATACACTACACTACTATACACTACACTATACACCACTACACTACTATACACTACAATATACACTACACTACAATATGCACTACACCACTATACACTACTACAGTATACACTACACTATACACCACTACACTACTATACACTACACTACAATATACACTACACTATACACCACTACACTACTATACACTACACTATACACTACACTATACACCACTACACTACTATACACGACACTACTATGCACTACACTATACACCACTACACTAATATACACTACACTATACACCACTACACTACTATACACTACACTACAATATACACTACTATACACTACACTATACACTACACTATACACCACTACAGTACTATACACTACACTACACACTACTATACACTACACTATACACTACACTATACACCACTACACTACTATACACTACACTATACACTACACTATACACCACTACACTACTATACACTACACTACAATATACACTACTATACACACTATACACTACACTATACACCACTACACTACTATACACTACACTATACACCACTACACTACTAAACACTACACTACAATATACCCTACTATACACTACACTATACACTACAATATACACCACTACTATACACTACACTATACACTACATTATACACCACTACACTACTATACACTACACTACAATATACACTACTATACACTACACTATACACCACTACTATACACTACACTATACTACTATACACTACACTACAATATACACTACTATATACTACACTATACACCACTACACTACTATACACTACACTATACACCACTACACTACTATACACTACACTATAAACTACACTATACACCACTACACTACTATACACTACACTACAATATGCACTACACTATACACCACTACACTGCTATACACTACACTATACACTACACCACTACACTACTATACACTACACTATACACCACTACACTACCATACACTACACTACAATATACACTACTATACACTACACTATACACCACTACACTACTATACACTACACTATACTATACACCACTATACACTACACTACAATATACACTACTATACACTACACTATACACTACACTATACACCACTACACTACTATACACGACACTACTATGCACTACACTATACACCACTACACTAATATACACTACACTATACACCACTACACTACTATACACTACACTACAATATACACTACTATACACTACACTATACACTACACTATACACCACTACAGTACTATACACTACACTACACACTACTATACACTACACTATACACTACACTATACACCAGTACACTACTATACACTACACTATACACTACACTATACACCACTACACTACTATACACTACACTACAATATACACTACTATACACACTATACACTACACTATACACCACTACACTACTATACACTACACTATACACCACTACACTACTAAACACTACACTACAATATACCCTACTATACACTACACTATACACTACAATATACACCACTACTATACACTACACTATACACTACATTATACACCACTACACTACTATACACTACACTACAATATACACTACTATACACTACACTATACACCACTACTATACACTATACTACTATACACTACACTACAATATACACTACTATATACTACACTATACACCACTACACTACTATACACTACACTATACACCACTACACTATTATACACTACACTATAAACTACACTATACACCACTACACTACTATACACTACACTACAATATGCACTACACTATACACCACTACACTGCTATACACTACACTATACACTACACCACTACACTACTATACACTACACTATACACCACTACACTACCATACACTACACTACAATATACACTACTATACACTACACTATACACCACTACACTACTATACACTATACTATACACCACTATACACTACACTACAATATACACTACTATACACTACACTATATACTACACTATACACCACTACACTACTCTACACTACACACCACTACACTACTATACACTACACTATAAACTACACTATACACCACTACACTACTATACACTACACTACAATATACACTACACTATACACCACTATACACTACACTATACACCACTACACTACTATACACTACACTATACACCACTACACTACTATACACTACACTATACACCACTACACTATTATACACTACACTATACACTACACTACTATACACTACACTATACACTACACTATACACTACACGACAATATACACTACGATACACTACACTATACACCACTACACTACTATACACTACACTATACACCACTACACTACTATACACTACACTTTACACCACTACACTACAATATACACTCCTATACACTACACACCACTACACTACTATACACTACACTATACACTACACTATACACTACTATACACACTATACACTACACTATACACCACTACACTATTATACATTGCTCGGCAGTGGTTTTGCCGTGCCTCGACCACCTTGGCGTTACCCAGCATCGCCCTTCGTGAGCCTCGCACTCACCGATGACCCGTTCAGTGAATCGCCTTTTGTTCACCCAACGGTATACAATCGTTGACAACAACAAAAATGTCAGGACGCAAACGTAATAACTTAACATTTAATTGTAACAACAACAATCACCCGAGTTACAGGGAGCGGGCACGACGCTGTGCGCCGACGAGGAGGATCCGCGCAGTCGCCGCTCCCGGGCAAAGCGATCGCAAGTTGGCCACACTAACAATGTCTATCGCCACGCATTACCATTGTTACCTTTCTAAAATCCGACATCGAAAATATCTGCCGTGGTGTGACGCACGGCTAGCGCACTGGACTTGCAATCCCGATGATCGGCGATCTGATTCCATCTCCAGGCGCGGCAGTTAAATCAATGGGGGGCACTTTTCTTAAAGCCCCCTCCCGTTTCTGTCCACCGAGTGGCCTGGATGGTTGACAGGGCGCGTGTGGTGGGGTAATGTGTGAGCGCGCCCACGTCTTCCAGCTAGAATTATAGTGGAAACCTCTGATGGCACTCCACAAAACACGCGGTTTTCAGCACCCTGGGTAGAACAATGACAGCGCAACGCAGCTCTCCTCTACCGCGGCCTGCATCGTCCCTCGGGCACGCTTGGCCCTCTAAGCCCCTGGCAGTTCTAGAGCTGCGATGCGAGACGAACCAAACGAGAACCGTCCCCTTTGTTTGTCGCGAAGAGTTATAAATAACCTCCCCTAGGCCAGCCACAGGGGATGAAGCGAGGGTGGGAACAGACCCCCTAGGGTCCCTGTTTGTGCGGCAAGTGTCGCTGCAGCGAGGACAAGACGCTGGCGAAGGGCCCTCCGAGGGGTTCCGGGACCCTCGGCGGGGGCCCTGCCCAGCCCAGTGACTGCGGCCTGGGGCTCCCAGCGGACGAGGTCGCCGGCGTGGGCACGATCCCTTGGCCGAGCTCGCACGCCGCGGGCCCCGTGCAGGGACCCGCGGCGGGCCCCGCGCCGGGCCCCGCGCCGGGCCCCGTGCTGTCTGGCACCGGCGCTTTGGCCTCCCTGATCCCCGCGCCGGACGCGTCGGGCTCCTCGCCTCCCGCTGCGCGCGCCCCGTGCTGCGCGCCGCCTTTGGCCGCCGCGGCTGCGCGCTCTTGCTTGCGGAACTTAGCGCGGCGGTTCTGGAACCAAACCTGGGACGACGGGAGGGAACGATGTGCAACAACTGAGTCACCAACGCGACGAGCTCGCACAAGCCGCACCGCACAAAAAACTAGCACACGACAGTCACAGTCGCCATTCGCCGCTAAGTGGCGGTGAAGTCACTTGGCGCCAGGCTAGGTGAACTTTGAGGTCACGTGAAGTGTCGAAGGCTCGCTGACACAAGGTCACGGGAGAGACACAGGTGTTATGGGTTGACTGATATGACTGGCAGATGCAACTCCTTGTGCTCCCCACAGCACCAAATCCCTGCGCTTTAGCCACCCGGACCTCCACCCGATATTTTGAGCATCGCTCCTCCGTTCTGCATTGTTGGAGGGTGACTGCCTCCAACCTTCTGTAACCGCATCACCCCATCTCTTCTCTAGCCCATGCCGCCACCCTTTCCGTGGGGGCAAACAATCTGATTAGGCATGTTGTGGCTGGGCCTGTGGGCTACATGACCCAGCCAACGCAGGCTCGCCTGCTGGAAGAGCTCACTGATGAATGAGTGTCCAGATCTTTTTAAGATCTTAGAGCTTCTCACACAATCTAGCCTGGTTAAAGCAAGGATGGATCGTATGGGCAGATCAGCCTAAATGTTTTAAACCAATGCAAATGACCCATCAAAGGGGTCCGCGTGTCGCAAGCATACAGAAGAGAAAGAGCTAATAACTGTGGCCGAGAAGACCAAAAGCTTCAAGCAGAGTGACAGGCCAGCAAGCTTCCACATCGTTACACAGCAAGAAATACAAATACAAAGAATCCCGTATAGCCTATGAAGGCCGGCACGGCACTGGTGTTGGCCGTGAGCGGGAATCGAACTAGAGCAGCCAGGTTTGCAGCGCAGCGCGTTTACCACGACGCCACTGCTCCCCACACGAACGGGTACAGATACATACACGCACAGGTACACACACAGGTACACAAGACAAAGATCCCCCGTATAGCCTGAACAGACTGTTGGGGCAAGTGCTGTTAGTGAGCACCTATGAAGGCCGGCACGGCACACGAGTAGGTGGGTGACCAACACCACTCCCAGCCGCTTTTGTCCTCCCCAGTGACGATGTTTACTACACACCGCATTAGGTACTCGTTTGAGGCTGAGTCGACCTAGGGGAGGCCCTGGACCGGTTCACATAATGGTCACCGGTGTTGGCCGTGAGCGGGATTCGAACTCGGGTGGCCGGGTTCGTAGCGCAGCGTAGCGCTAACCGCTACACCACCGCTCCCCACAGGTACAAACAAAGACATAGATCCCCGTATAGCCTGTAACAGACTGTTGGGGCAAGTGCTGTTAGCGAGCACCTCCCACAGGTATACACACACACACACATGAGCGAGTATGTTGTGTCAACCCAGCAGGACTCCACAACGGCACGACAACCCCAAGCTGGCGATTGATAGTAAAGGTGTTGTGCTGACGTTCCTGGTGGTCTTGAGATGGTGCTGGTGTTGAGTAGTGGTGGTGTTGGTGTTGAGGTGGTAGTGGTGGTGCTGGTGTTGAGGTGGTAGTGGTGATGGTGTTGAGGTGATAGTGGTGTTTGTGTTGAGGTGGTAGTGGTGCTGGTGTTGAGGTGATAGTGGTGGTGTTGAGGTGATACTGGTGGTATTGGTGTTGAGTATTGGTGGTGATGGTGGTGTTGAGGTGGTAGTGGTGGTGTTTGCGTTGAGGTGATAGTGGTGGTGTTGAGGTGATAGTGGTGATGGTGTTTAGGTGGTAGTGGTGTTGGGGTTTAGGTGGTGGTGTTGAGGTGGTAATGGTGGTGTAGGTGGTAGTGGTGGGGTGGTCTTGAGGTGGTAGTGGTGGTGGTATCGAGGTGGTAATGGTGGTTAGGTGGTAGTGGTGGTGCTGGTGTTGAGGTGGTAGTGGTGGTGTTTGTGTTGAGGTGATAGTGGTGGTGTTGAGGTGATAGTGGTGATGGTGTTTAGGTGGTAGTGGTGTTGGGGTTTAGGTGGTGGTGTTGAGGTGGCAATGATGGTGGAGGTGGTAGTGGTGTTGAGGCGGTAGTGGTGGGGTGGTCTTGAGGTGGTAGTGGTGGTAGTGTTGAGGTGGTAGTGGTGTTGAGGTGGTAGTGGTGGTAGTGTTGAGGTGGTAGTAGTGGTGGTGTTGAGGTGGTAATGGTGGTGTAGGTGGTAGTGGTGGTGCTGGTGTTGAGGTGGTAATGGTGGTGGTGGAGGTGGTAGTGGTCGTGGTGTTGAGGCGGTAGTGGTGATGTTGAGGTGGTAATGGTGGTGGAGGTGGTAGTCGTGTTTGTGTTGAGGTGGTAGTGTTGGTGGTGTTGGGGTGGTATTGATGGTGGTGTTGATGTGGTAGTTGTGTTGAGGTGGTAATGGTGGTGGTGGTGGTGGTGTAGGTAGTAGTAGTGTTTGTGTTGATGTAGTAGTGGTGTTAAGGTGGTAGTGGTGGGGTGGTCTTGAGGTGGTAGTGGTGGTAGTGGTGGTGGTGTCGAGGTGGTAATGGTGGTGGTGGAGGTGGTAGTGGTCGTGGTGTTGAGGCGGTAGTGGTGGTGTTGAGGTGGTAATGGTGGTGGTGGTGTTTGTGTTGAGGTGGTAGTGGTGTTGAGGTGGTGTTGAGGTGCTAATGGTGGTGGAGGTGTTGAGGTGGTAGTAGTAGTAATAGTTGTGGTGGTGGTGTTGGCGTGCCGACCACGCCTCCCCCACCTGCACGCGCGCCTCCGTGAGGTCGATGCTGAGCGCGAGCTCCTCCCGTGTGTAGATGTCGGGGTAGTGAGTCTCGGCGAACACGCGCTCCAGCTCGCGCAGCTGCGCGCTCGTGAACGTCGTGCGGATGCGGCGCTGTTTCCGCTTCTCGGCCAGAGAGCCCGGCTCTCCGAACAACTTGTAGGGGACTGGGGGGGGGGGGTGGCACGCGAGGCAATCCGTCAGCCTGGAGACAACGGGCAAGGAGAGCGCTTGTCGAGAGTGAACACGCGGGGAAGTCGTCAGAGACGTGGAATTGCATCAACTCCTGCGCAAGTGGAGGCTCGTGCATGGTGTACACGTGCCGGCCTGAGAGGCGTCACCATCAGGGTGGGGGGGGGGGGCAGAGCTACAACCGTGCCAAGCAAGGGTGGAAAAAAACCCGATTTTATCAGCAAATTTTATTGGGTTATTGGTTTTATTTAAAAACCCGATTTAGGTCGGAAAAAAAACTATGGTTTTAATCCGGCAGGTCAAGTTGTCGCCATCGGATTCGCTGTCCTCTTCAATCATCTCAACCGCGCCGTCGAAGAAGGCGTGTGAATGTTGCTCCAGATGAAGACGACGACGAGCTTCTCCACCGACTTCACGCTCGGGCTGTTCCTCAGCTTGGAGAGTGAACGAAGGCCGCCGTGGTGGTGGAGAAGAAGTTCCTCTCGGATGCGGCGCTGGACGTGGCGATGCTGGACACCTCTACGGCGACCTTTTGCAGCTCGGGGCCACTCGCTGCCATCGGACAGCCAAATACTCCATCGGCGTCTTGCGACCTTTGACCATCATCATCTTGTAGCGCAACGTGTTGTTGTTTGTCTTCTCTTTGGTGGGGGGGGGCTATAATTATAGGGATTAACAGGGAATAAATCCGAATAAAACCGGATTTTTGGCCATCTGAGATTATTGTTTTTTTAAACCATGAAAAACACGATGGAATAAAAACTCGATGCTGCCAGCCTTGGTCCGTGCTGATTCGGGGGTTCCCCCACCCGCCCAACACCCAAAGCCACCGAGAATAAAAAAAAACAGGTCCCTGCAGGGTGGGCTGGTAGGAACATTGAAATTTTGCGCAATTTTATTTTTACACCCCAACAGCACGAGATTTCACTTCGTTAAAGTATTGAAAGGGGACGGACGGACGGACACATTAATCTATTGCAGGCTGGTACACTCAGTTTACAACTTCGTTCCTACCAGTATGAGTCAAGCATCCCCATCACGAACTCTCTCATTGCAAACCTCTTGAGACTGCTCAGGCCTGGAGGTGTCAAGGGCAAGGAAAGAGCAGGAGGCGGCGCGGAGAATAGCGCGGCAGAGACAGAAAGAGAGGGGGGGGGGGGCGAGGTTTAGAGAGCGGCGCAGGTGGAGCTCACGGGGTTGTCTCGGTGAATGTCTCGTGCGGAGGCGTCCGTGAAGAGCGCGGTTGCCTGACCGATTTAATTAACCGTGCAACTATTAGATTCCTCGGTTTAATTTGGCGGTTAAGTGGCGGGATTAAGTGTGCCGTATATACAGTGTGCGCACCTCCGATCGTGCCATTCGCCAGCCGCGAAGCACGAAGGGTATAAGCTTGCTCTCGCTAACTCGATTTGCGGGCAGCGGCTTCGAGGCGATTGTTGCCGCGGTTGGGTGAAGCGCGGCGCTGGTGGGGGAGCGCACGGTGGCCTGGACTCCGCAATCTGGACGGATAAGGACCTGGTCTAGTGTCATAGCGAGTGGTGGAGTCAGTGTTAGTGGTGGGGTCAGTGTTAGTGGTGGGGTCAGTGTGAGTGGTGGGGTCAGTGTGAGTGGTGGGGTCAGTGTTAGTGGTGGGGTCAGTGTTAGTGGTGTGATCAGTGTTAGTGGTGGGGTCAGTATTAGTGGTGGGATCAGTGTTAGTGGTGGGGTCAGTGTTAGTGGTGGGGTCAGTGCTAGTGGTGGGGTCAGTGTTAGTGGTGGGGTCAGTGTTAGTGATGGGATCAGTGTTAGTGGTGGGGTCAGTGTGAGTGTTGGGGTCAGTGTTAGTGGTGGGGTCAGTGTTAGTGGTGGAGTCAGTGTTAGTGGTGGGGTCAGTGTTAGTGGTGGGGTCAGTATTAGTGGTGGGGTCAGTGTTAGTGGTGGGGTCAGTATTAGTGGTGGGGTCAGTGTTAGTGGTGGGGTCAGTGCTAGTGGTGGGGTCAGTGTTAGTGGTGGGGTCAGTGTTAGTGGTGGGGTCAGTGCTAGTGGTGGGGTCAGTGTTAGTGGTGGGGTCAGTGTTAGTGATGGGATCAGTGTTAGTGGTGGGGTCAGTGTGAGTGTTGGGGTCAGTGTTAGTGGTGGGGTCAGTGTTAGTGGTGGGGTCAGTGTGAGTGTTGGGGTCAGTGTTAGTGGTGGGGTCAGTGTTAGTGGTGGAGTCAGTGTTAGTGGTGGGGTCAGTGTTAGTGGTGGGGTCAGTATTAGTGGTGGGGTCAGTGTTAGTGGTGGGGTCAGTATTAGTGGTGGGGTCAGTGTTAGTGGTGGGGTCAGTGTTAGTGGTGGGGTCAGTGTTAGTGGTGGGGTCAGTGTTAGTGGTGGGGTCAGTGTTAGTGGTGGGGTTAGTGTTAGTGGTGGGGTTATTGCGAGTGGTGGTAGTGGTGGGGTCAGTGTGAGTGGTGGGGTCAGTGTAAGTGGTGGGGTTAGTGTGAGTGGTGGGGTCAGTGCGAGTGATGGGGTCAGTGTTAGTGGTGGGGTCAGTATTAGTGGTGGGGTCAGTGTTAGTGGTGGGGTCAGTGCTAGTGGTGGGGTCAGTGTGAGTGGTGGGGTTAGTGTGAGTGGTGGGGTCAGTGCGAGTGGTGGGGTTAGTGTTAGTGGTGGGGTCAGTGTGAGTGGTGGGGTCAGTGCGAGTGGTGGGGTTAGTGTTAGTGGTGGGGTTAGTGTTAGTGGTGGGGTCAGTGTTAGTGGTGGGGTCAGTGTATAGGTGGGGTCAGTGTGAGTGGTGGGGTTAGTGTTAGTGGTGGGGTCAGTGTGAGTGGTGGGGTTAGTGTTAGTGGTGGGGTCAGTGTGAGTGGTGGGGTCAGTGTTAGTGGTAGGGTCAGTAATAGTGGTGGGGTCAGTAATGGTGGTGGGGTCAGTGTTAGTGGTAGGGCCAGTGTTAGTGGTGGCATCAGAGTTAGTAGTGGCGTCATTGTTAGTGGTGAGGTCAGTGTGTGAGGTGGTGTTATTGGTGGGGTCAGTGCGAGTGGTGGGGTCAGTAATAGTGGTGGAATCAGTGTTAGTGGTAGGGTCAGTGTGAGTGGTGGTGTTAGTGCTGGGGTCAGAGTTAGTGGTGGGATCAGTCTTAGTGGTGAGGTCATTGTTAGTGGTGAGGTCAGTGCTAATGGTGGGGTCAGTGCTAGTGGTGGACATTAGCCAGGACGAGCGTGTTCTTACCCGAGCTGTAGGTGGGCGTGAGCGACTCACGCAGAGCGCCCACGCCTGGTCCCCACGCCGTCCTCAGCGGCGGGTACTGGAACCCGCCAGGCTGCGCGCACGGACTCAAGTCCACGTACGCGGACGGGAGCCCCGCGGAGTCCACGGCGCTGTGAATCGGCGCGTCGTAGCCGGCGCTGCTGTGGAGGAACGGGTAATCCATGGCGAACATGTGGCCACCCCTACCACCAGCAGCAGCAGCACGCCGGGAACGCGCGGTGCCGAGACGCGGAGCGCACGGCACCCGCTCGCGCCGCGCGCTTTAAATGGCCCGCGGTGGCGTGACGTCACCGCTCAGGGAGGCCCTCCTCCTGCTGATGTTCATGCCCCCTCCAACCTCTCCATCCTCAACTCTCCACCCTCAATTCACCACTCTCCACTCTCCCACCTTCGACTCGCCACTCTCCACCCGCACTACTCTCAATTCACCACCCTCCACCCTCAACTCACCACTCTCCACTCTCAACTCTTCACTCTCCACTCTCAACTCACCACTCTCAACTTACCACTCTCCACCTTCAACTCACCACCCTCAACGTACCACTCTCAACTCACCTCTCTCCACTCTCCACCTTCAACTCACCATTCTGCGCCCTCAACCCACCACCTCTCCACCTCTGGAACCTTTAAATCGCCGTCCTTCACTCAGCACAAAATCTTAACCACCATTCGTCTCCATTCTCAACTCAACCCCCCGTCCCCTTCCCATATCTACACGCCTCGTGCTGCCTGCGTGGCTGGGAAGCTTTGCGATGGAGGAGCTTGCTGGGAAGGTTGCGATGATAGGCCACAAGTGCAGAGTTTTTATTTTTCAAACGAGGATGGTTCTCTCTGTAAATTGTAAGTGGCTGGAAGGACGCCTCGCGACGGATTCGTTCATTCTCGCGCTTCGTTTTGCCCTTCAACCTCGATACAAATCAAACGCAGGACAAATGAAGAATGAGGATGCGGCGTAGGGGCTTTTACAATTCCACTGAAACCTAAACATTTGTAATGTCTTCACTTGGCTCTCCCATGAGCCTTGATTGAAACACACTTAAAACTTTATCATTCTTGATATGCCGTCGTTTCTGCGTTTTGAGTACGTTTCGCTTCAAGGCAAGAAAACAGACACACAGAATGACACGTGGAATGTATCAAAATTCATTGTGATTAAATGAAATTGTCACCATTGACAGTGTATTGAGAGTCTACCTCTGTCACCTGTTGTGGTTCCATCTTTCCCCCCCAGGGCTACATTTGTAAATTGTTTCCATGGTGTCATCACTTGTGGTGACACCTGCAATATTTTTTTGTCATTGTTCTCCGATATTTTTTCACCGTTTACCTGCTCGCTTACAGAATCTTGCATTTAAACTTTGGTTCAGCATCTCCATCTCTTTACCTATCTCCTCTTCCTCAACTTGCTGTATGCTTTCTAACCTTTCCTCCCACTTTAAACTCATTATCCATTCAAGATCAACGTGTCATCGTCGTGACCGAAAGCCGGCGATGTCATCACCACCACCACCACCACTCATCGCCAACGCATTCTCCCACTCCGCCAGATCGACACGCAGCTAAACAGGAGTCGCAGCGGCCTCCGAGATCTGCCCCTGACGGCCGCCCAGCGTCTGCTCTCCCTGACGGCCCCCCAGCATCTGCTCTCCCTGATGCCCCCCAGCATCTGCTCTCCCTGATGGCCCCCCAGCGTCTGCTCTCCCTGATGGCCCCCCAGCGTCTGGTCTGCTCTCCCTGACGGCCCCCCAGCGTCTGCTTTCCCTGATGGCCCCCCAGCATCTGCTCTCCCTGACGGCCCCCCAGCGTCTGCTTTCCCTGATGGCCCCCCAGCATCTGCTCTTCCTGACGGCCCCCCAGCGTCTGCTCTCCCTGACGGCCCCCCAGCGTCTGCTCTCAGGTCTGCGCTGCCCATGGTCGCCGCACTCATGGAGACCGCTCCGGTGCCGGCCTCGGTAACCGATCTCCCCCATCCCCCCACACGCGCCCTGCCCAGCGAAGCCGTTTTTGCCTAATGCCGTATTTCACGAAACTCATGTGTCCTGTTTTCGTCCAGACTTCTGTATGGCTTCTCCTGTCTTCCTACGAAATTCCCAACATTTGTGTCAGACACCTACATTTCAAATCCCAATAACTTCTCTTGGAGCTGCTAGGGTCCAATTCGGTGATCTGCAGTCATACAGATAGCATTCCACCTTATACACCCTTTAATTTACACGTTGACTCACCTCTCTTATCTTCCAAAGTGGTTTCCACAGTCCTATACCATCTCAGCCTTCGCTCCCCTTACCGGGAGCGAATGTTGCGAGGTACTACAAGAGCCCCGTTTCTACCAACACCAACTTTGCCTTGGGAACACCTCAGGCCCCAGTATCTGGACTGAGTTGCCGAAGACCTCCAACAGCTGCATGGCTCCAGCCAAGGTCCTAGCCAATAAACATGCATCCTCTGCACATTCACCTCGCCTGTGTGAAATCCCGGGCTTTCTACTCCATCAACCCAATTAATGCTATTAGCGAATACGGTCAAGGAACATTAAACATGGCAGACTATATACGTATGTTGAACTTCCTTCGCACCGTAGATAGCCAACCGTGCTCATCGGAGGCAGACATTGTCCTAACATCAAAACGTGCTGATGCCCTCACCTTGTGTATTTTTACGTGTGCGTGTGTTATCAATGTGCATGACTCCGTAGCCAAGGAGTTCTAGTCTGACGCTTGGTGGACAAGGTCAATGGACCAGAGAATCTAAATGGGAAAATGGAACAAAAAGAAAACCCATTCTGGCTGGATCATTGCCCATCATAAAAAGGACCGCATTTTCGATGGGAAGTTTGCAACTGCGTTTGGAGCAGTAGCAAGAGTTCTAAAATGAAATCTGGCTTCTATAGCCGTTTCACGGCACTGGCTGTGAGCTGATAAATCGCTTCAGTGCGACCGTTCGATGTATTCTAGATTTGAAGTTTTCGTGACTGCAATGATCCATACTCTTTGGTTCTTTCGGTAAAGTCACGTAAGTAAAAATAAAAAATAATTGATTTGATTAACTTTAGTTTTTATTTTTACTTACGTGACTTTACCGAAAGAACCAAAGAGTACGTTCGATGTAGGAAATTCTTTTGCACCCTACGTAGCCAACCGTGCTCATTGATGGCCTTTACGGGCAGGCAGCAGCTGACCACGTGCTCCGGTGTTCTGCCCCACAGTCGCAGATGTTAAAACAAAGACAGCATTTTTCACTGATGTCTATATTTTATTTTCGTAACAATATACAATGGCTGTGACGTAAATGAACAGTGTCAGTACATGGACACACGAACCAACAAACATTCCTGGTGGAGCAGAGGTCTCCGCATGGCCTCTGGCATCCAGGCCAATGGGCACCCATCACCACATTCGCAAATGTAGCCCTACAAACCGACCGGTGAAACAGCTGTTTATAAGACTTCAGTTGGACACATTGTTTGCGAGATACTCGCACTTCGCCCCAGAAAGTTCCTCGATGTTGTACTACTCCTGACGCAATCATCTGGCTCGACCAACTCAATATATATAAAAAAAAACAGTTGTTGTTCTACATCAACATCAGCCACACGAGGAGGTAATCACCAGCAAAATTTTACTTTCGTACAGAGCTCTCTCGCCCAATAAGCAAAGAGCACATGGCGAGTCGTATGATGTGATCACTCGGTGGATTTCCACTTGTGTGCCTGCTGCATAGCTGAGTAGAAGCTAAAGGGGTTCCGATTGGTCGAAAAAAGTCGAATGTGATTCCCTGCTCGATTGAGCATTGAGGTGGTCGCTCGTCTTCTCCTTACAGCACTAAGCCAATGGTGGAAATTCGATATTTCTATTTATCACTTCCCCACAAAGTAACTCATTTTATCGCCTCCAGAGGGAGGGATAATGTACCAAGTCGACCCCCCTCCAACGAGGATGTGAACTCGCAACCTCCCGATGCGAGCCACCCGCTCGCTCTGCCGTTGAGTGACGTGGCCGGCGTATCGGTGGTGCAGCCTCACAGCCACGACGGCGCTGTCACCAACAAGACACGTTCTCGGGCTCCAGGGGCACGTGGACATCGAGGAGCCGTGCGCCCTCCCCACCCTCCTCAAGCAACTCCAGGCGTAGGGTGCGCGCCGCCGTCGTCGCCGCCGCCGCCGCCGCGCCCGCCCGGCCACCGGACGCCGCTCGGACTCTCAGTGCGCAGCCCCGGGGAAGCAGCCCACGCTCGAATGCGGTGGCCAGCAGCGAGACGAGCCGACGCTCCACCTGCTCGCCACACGCACACGCGCCCCGCGGTCTCGTCACACGGCAGCGGTGGGGTCAACCGGCAGTGTGCGTGCGTGCGTGAGTGAGGGTGTGTGTGGGTGGGTTGTGGTAGTGTAGCAGTTAGCACGCTGCGCTTTGAACCCGGTGACCCAAATTCGATTCCCATTCATGGCCAACACCAGTGACGATTATCTGTACCTCATCTGTACCAGTCCTGAACTTTCCTAGGTCGACTCAGCCTCAAATGAGTACCTGGTGTGGTGCGTAAACATTGCCACTGGGGAGACAAAGGCGGCCGGGTGTGTTACTGGCCACCCACCCCCTTGTGTGCTGTTCCGGCCTTACCCCAACAGTCTGTTAAGGCTATACAGGGGATCTTTGTCTTTTATTAGGGTGTGCGAGAGGGTGTGTGAATGAATGAGAGAGGGTGTGTGGGCGAGTGTCAGTGTGGGAAGGTGTGCGAGTCACCCTGGTTTTCTTCGCTCAATAAAGCCTTTCCACCCACAACCACGACCGACATAACTTTGCTAGGTTGGACCCCCAATTTGGCGCCGTACACCCACGGCGAGGAGGACACGGGGTCTATGCCACGAGCGACCTGCTGCGTGCGCCTCACCCCCAGCCGCATCACGTATGCCATGGCGCGAGTGTCGATATGATGAGCCACTGCCCACCCCATTTCCCCGAGTATCCCCTTACAGGTGGAGGTGGGCTCAGGGTTGAGGGCGACTGCAGTCAGTGCACGAGCCTCCTTTCCTAAACTCGTGCTCATCTTGAGTTGCGTACGAGTGCCTGCGAAGGCCGGCAGGGCACGAGGGCGTGGGTGGCCAGCATCACGCCCGGGCCTTTTTGTATCCCGACTAGTGCAGTTTAGACACTGCACCAGGAGCTCATTTTATTCTGAGTCAACCTAGGGGAGGCCCAGGACCGGTTCAGATATTTGTCACTGACGTTGGCCGTGAGCGGGATTCAAAACTCGGTGTTCCGGGTTCGCAGCGCAGCGCGCTAACTGCCGCGCCACCGCTCGCCACAGCGAACACACGCGCCGACACGTGCAGCAG
Organism: Petromyzon marinus; assembly: GCF_048934315.1. Taxonomy (NCBI): domain Eukaryota; kingdom Metazoa; phylum Chordata; class Hyperoartia; order Petromyzontiformes; family Petromyzontidae; genus Petromyzon; species Petromyzon marinus. The sequence goes on along the minus strand of NC_133691.1, from coordinate 9,591,247 downwards.
TGATAGCGAGGCAGCCGGTATGTCCCTGCCGGCGCGTCATTAAGACCCTGACTGTGTCGCTCACTTCCAGGCGGTGTCTGTGAGGGTGGCCTGGGGCTCATTGATCCATGCGCTCCCCATGCTTATAAAGGCAGGTTATTGCGACCACCCAATGTGTTATTTAGCCATGGCCTAGAGGCGTGCAACAAGCCCAATAGCCGCATCAATTAAAATATATTTATTAAAATTGGATTTTGCCTGAAACCAGAATATAATCAGGGAAGCCCCCGGGCTGCAACGAGGGTTGAGGTTAGCATTTTGGTTAGGGTTATAATTACGGCTAAGGTTAGCATTGTGGCTATGGTTAGGGTTACCACAATTGTTAGGGTTAGCTGTCCACTATTTACATTGCACTCAGAACTTTAGTGCCTACAGCTCGACCGTATGTAGTCCCCACAGCACGTGGCCTGCCGCAGCTCGGAGAACACGGCCTGCACGCACAGCGTGCTGCGCACTCCATCGCACATCGCAGGCTGCTGTCCACATTCAGCCGTGTACCCTCATCGGGCGTTCTCCGTTCCATAAAAGAAAACGCTGGCCCTGATAATTCTTTATTATGAATTCTACAGAAGCCCTAACCGCTAAACTGCACGGAAGCATCCATAGGGCTGTCATTCTGAATACCATCTTTACAATACAACAAATATGTTAACTCGTAGACATTACAAATGTGATGGTGCTCTTCGTTGCTGGCCGGTTGATATTTTGGGCTTTTGGACCTGTGCTCAGCATTTATGTAAAAAAAACAACTTAAAAATTAGATTAATTACATTTTTTGATCGCTCCCCCTCCCCACTCCCACCTTACTAAAGATTAATCAGCGTGCTTCAATATTTGTCCCGGTTTCAGAACCGATGGGTTATCTTTCACTGCACAAAATATTAATAAATATAAATCTTTAGTTGGGAATCTCCATTTATTTTTGCTCCAGTGGACGTGGAATGACCCGCAAATGAACAAAGTGGCCCTTGTCGCAGGTTGCGTGCTGAAGCCTCGCAGTCTATCCAAGGAGCTTTCAGACCAAATAATTACAACTCCTTCATCTGTGGTTCCCAACATTTCTGGACAGGCGGACCACGGTCAACCCTCAAAACATTTTCACAGACAACTACGCAGAAAAAAACATTAATAACAAAAATCACATCCGCAACGAGAACCGCAAACCGCCTCCGCAGGGCCTTGCGGACCACGGCTTGGGAAGCGCCGACATCTGTCAGAGAAGCCTCTGCTCTGCCACCCCCATGGCGCCGCGGCAACGACTCGGGTGGCAGCGTAGGAGCGCACGGTCACCTCGTGCTTGATGGAGCGAGCGCCGTAGTGCACGTTGTACCCCTCCGCCAGCACGTGCAGCACCTCCGCCTCCCACTGGAGATCCATGCCGTGGCGCTCGTGTGCCTGGCCCATCGCAGAGCATCGCCCGTGATGGAGACCACCGAGCACAGAGGTCACTCAACACAGAGGTCACTCAACACAGAGGTCACTCAACACGGAACGTCACTCATCACGGAGAACGTCACTCAACGCAAAACGTCACTCATCATTCTAAACAAGTGCCCATTGTGTGCCTGGGTCATGGTCCAATTTTTCTAAATTTAAACAATTACCTGCAAATTACTCAATGGGGATTACACGGAGCAATCATTGCCCCATACTGCATACTATTGCCCACTTGCACGCCAGGGGCAGCTGCCTCTGAGGGTGCCCTTGGAATGTGCCGAGATGACATGTGGTACGAGTCGCTTATCGCGTGTAAAGCGCACGGAGCCTCCACGCCGTGACGTGTATTGTATCACAAATCATCGTCAATGTCATTAATATCACGGAAAATGGGTTATATTGTTGGCCGTCAAGCTGTGGCGATGTTGCGTTACCTTGCGGGCCCACACTGTGAGCTCCCTCTCCACCAGCTGGAGCAGCTCGGCGTGCGAGAAGGGCAGGAAGTAAACGATCTCGTTAATCCGACCCAGGAACTCATCCCTTCCAAAGTGCTTCTGCACCCAAAGTAAGAGCCGGGCGCACGCACACACACACACTCGTGTTGGCATGTGGTGTTTGTCGGGCTCATGTCAAGCATTCTGATTGCAATTCCAATCGGTGTTTGATGGAGCACCCTGTATCCCGGTGCATCTCAGAGTGCTTGATACATGGCAATCGACTTACATTAAATGATCGCGACACACTTTAAAGGGCACTGTGAAGCAAACGGCGTATAATCTTAACGTGAATACATCCACAGTAATAACCAGGAAGGTCTGCCTAATTTGAACCACGAACCTCTGCAATGGGCGGTAATCGCTTACCACTGGCCATTTCACCAAGCATGGACACGTAATTTTTCAAGTTTTTCCAAAGAAAATATGATGCAAATGAACATCATCGGAACTCTGCAGAAAATGTTTCTCCATCTAGCCTTTCGAGACGACATGGGGTGTTCGTGAGCACCTATCAAAGCAGGCACACCACGCACGATGTCCAGCCTGTGTGGTACAGCATCGCTAATGTTGACCCACTCTGTACCCGAGTCAACCACAAGGTGATGGTTGTTTAACGGTAACCGGTATCTTAAAGCCAAGAGGCGGTGACCGTTTCCAGTGGAACTTTTTGATGAACGCACTCATTTTCATAAGTTTCAATCACTGCGACAGGAGACAGAATTGAACTGGCAACCTCTGGATGGCAGGTCCAATGTGCTGACAATTAGTCCTCAAATAAAAAGGTAAAAATGTTACGTTTGTTTCTGTATGTGTGGTAAAACCGGTAACCGTTGTTTTTTCATGGTTTCTTCCAAGCGGCCACTGGTAATGTAAAATAACAAATAGTATGCACAACTATAGCTTAGGCCGTGGTAACATAGAGCAGAGAGCACACCACTGAATTTCCAAAACACACTGCAATCAACCGGCACAGGTCAACACACACAGCACCTTAAGTATGGGCCGGATGACATCGTCCTTGAAACTTCTGGAAATGGTTACTTGATTTGAGGCCGGTGTCTCTTCTGCACACAACCACACGCGAACGCGCACACTCATGTCTTCTGTTTGAAGTGGCCCTTGTGCCCGTGATGCGTGGGCACAGCCCAATCCAGGAGATGGACATCGCTCAGTCTTTCACCACCCACTCACCACACTGCAGGTCACAACGCATCTCTTTCTGATTCTTTTCTCGCATTGCTCCACTTTGGAATTCACCCCTATTGTCTCTTTCCCCCCAAGCTCTCATAGTAACCTTGCTCAATTCAAGAAACGTGTTAAATATTACTCGTGCCAACCCTAACCATAAGTCTCACCGAGGCTGGAGTTGCTCTGCGCAACATGTGCCTGCTGTTCCGCCTCTCTGCGCAGCGCCAGCGCGTGCTGTGCGATCTCCTCATTTCCAAGGTTGGAGGTCATGATGAACACGGCATCTGGGCAGGCCACAGTGTGGCCTTTGCCGTCTGTCAGTCGTCCCTACAACAACACACGCAGCGCAGTCACCACTCACGCCCGAGAGCGGCATGCGCGAGACATTCGCAGCAGGCAACACGGCACGATGACGACCGTGCGCTCGGGGGCCAGGGTGGCGTCCGGTCGCTCGGCACCACCGCGGCATCACCTCTCCCACGCCACCGCGCTCCCTTCCCCCATCGCGCAGCTCGCACGCACACGGGGAAGACTTCGCCGCGATTGCTAAGGGACAGCACAGGGTGAAATTGTGAATAAATGAAAAGTGCGGATAATGAAATAAAGTTCGCTGTAATAAAATAATGGGATCTAAAAAAGCTCAAAAGATAGATATTTTGTGCAGGATCGCTGTGAGCGAGGTGGGGCCTCTGGCAGCTCGGCCCCCTCAGCCCTTGTACTTTCTCCCTCCAGCCCATCTGTCTCTGTCCATCGTAATCGAATCAACCAGGCGGACCAAGTGCAAGCACATCTTGGGATACCTCTATGATGCAGAGCAAGCGGAGAGGTGTGAGGCAGCGCGTGTGTGTGTGCATATGCGGTGTCGGCTGATAATGTATGGCTGCTGTCATAACCGCACGCGGGTAATCGCATTAAGCCATTGCAGATGGATGCCAGCATTCTAGGCGCGCCTCGTCTCTACGTCCCCGCCGCGCCCGCTAATTTGCCGTGATCGCTACCCTCCGACCCCCTTGTCTCTCTCTCCTCCCTGGTGCCCCCCCCCCCCCCCATAGAATAATCACACACCCCACCCCCTGAGTGTAAATGTTTTCTGAAGAGTGGCAGGGTTACATAGCCAAATAAAATTGCCACGTGTACAAACGTTTAACGTAGCAATTATTATGTCGTGCCTCCCTGGGAAGTTGAAGAATAATTCTCACAACCAAATACAGCAATTGATATACGTGAAGTTTCGCTTGAAACTGCGCGAACACCTTCAGGAAAATCCAGTAAGTCATAACTCTAACAATGAGGGTCTTTATGCACAAATTTGGCCAGATAAATTTGTGGCTTAACGCAAAAATCTATATAAAAAAAAGATAACATTGACTGCAAAAACCTCCACGTTGAGATTGTAAATTTAAACATCGGCAGGCACATCCACCTGAGAACATGTTCGCACACACGTGGGTGTATGTATATTCAACTTGAACACAAATGTGTCTGCACATAAACTATAAATACAAAGATTCCCCATATGCCCATAGCGACTGTTGGGGCAAGTGCTGTGAGCGAGCAGCACCTATGAAGACCAGCACTGCGCATGAGGGGGTGGTGCTATTATAACTTCGTCCGACCGCCTTTGTCTCCCCAGTGGTGATGTTTACACATCGCACCACTGATATTGGTTCAGGACTGGTTCAGATTTTTATCACTGATATTGGCCATGAGAGGGAATCAACCTCGGTTTTCTGGATATGTAGCGCAGTGCGCTAACCACTGCATCGCCGCTCCCCATAACCTACGCGCACATTTTATGCGTACGCTAACACATACAGCTGCAAAGACAAACACCCGCATGCTCAGATGCCAGCACACCTCTACGCATACACACCCGCGTAACACTGCGAGCTTGCTTCATGCACCTGACGGTCCATAATTGCTGTGCCCCAAATGAGATTAGCTAATGATCATTTCAGTGAGGCAATACATCATTCTGTTTGCTCAGCACCGGTCTGGGGACACTGCCTGAACATCATTCCTTTCCACTCATCCACAGAGCTCGCGCCGTGATTGTAGAGTAACCAATAACCATGCGTCTACACTTACAGATACTTCTCAGTTTGATGGAGGAACCACCTTTACAAAGATATTCATTCAACCATTCATAATGTGTTTTCAGTATTAATCCCAGCACATAAAACGCACATGAAACAGAATTACAATCCTAGTTTCCATTGATAATCGTCTCAGCGGAGAGGGAGGAGGCGAGGACTAATAACTTCAGCAAACAGGGCCCATCTGGCTGCTGGTCAATGGAGAGTCCAAAGACGATACAGACACGTTACATGTGGATGCACGAGTAAACAGAAACAGCTATAGGCGCGCACGCACACACGCACGCACGCACACACTCGGACACAGCCAAGCAAACACATGGACATTCGTAACTGTAAACACAAGGGCGCACCACACAGGCACCAGAAGGGCTCAAACCCGGGTGCGGATTCTGGGAAGCTTTCGAGCAAGTGCCATAACAACCGGCAACAAGCCAGCCTCCCCCAACGTACCTAGTGCCACCAGCGACACGGGCGTCAGTATGAAGAACACGTTCAATGTACCAGCTTTCATTGATACCAACTGTTCTTGGGGCACTGCTTCGACGCGGGGAGAAGCCTTGTAGACCTGAGTAGCTATGCTGGATAAGGGGCACCCATACCAGTCAGGTACTCAGCGATAGGTGAGACAAAATACGTTCCCGTCACCACCTCACACTGACCAGAGTAGTGAAGTATGGTTAACGGACTCTCAGATAAGAAGGTTTACAGATGTCAGACTGGTAGAAGTCAACTCTGCCTTTTACAGTGCTGAAAGTTGCTGGACCAGACGTAACAGCTGCCGACGTCATGGAAGTGCAAGAAAATGCTGAAACAAAGTTAGCCAACTTGTTCGTAAAATGTTTACTCGGTAATGAAATACAGCTAGCATGCAATGGTGCCTCATTTTTCTATTCCAAAATTATTAAACTGAACTACAAAACCATTAGCCTCTTATTGAACATATATATTGTAAAACATTTTTACGAACATCATTGGGAGCAGAATAATAAACAGATGAAAGGCGAGTCAGGCACAGGAGCATGTAGGGTTTCGGAAAGGTTTCTCTACCATTTATCACATACATATGAATACAATTTTGGAGAAGACCGATTAATTTAAATTACCATTCTGCTTCATCCCTGTAGACTATGACAAATCATTCGCCTCAGTAAACACTGATGAAGTCATCTACACTCTCATAAACCAAGGCCTAAAAACAAATATTTGTCAAAAATAAATATCCATTTACGAAAACAGAACATGCACACTGTTGAATACAAAACTACACATTACAAAGGGAGCCAGACAAGGTGACACCTTACACCAAACCTAGATCTTTTACAAAAATGGAATTAAATAAATACAGGTATAAATGCTAACAGCTCATGAACCATCTAGGATTGAATTACATTGGTATTATAATGAAGTTCAACAAACATGTCTGTATGTTGAACTTCTTTCGCACCGTACATGGCCAACCGTGCTCATCGGAGGTGCGGGGGATGGGCAACAAACTAAACACACAAAAGCAGTTCTGGAGAAATGTACAATAAGTTCACTCAACAGTCGGAGACGTCTGTCGGAGAGACACAACAGGAGGACAGCAAAATATGTGAGCCTGAGACAGCGACTAACAGCACCCGGGATCAAAAGCAAAAAAATAAAGAGGTGGACCGGTCCGGATTAGAGTGCTTTTGGAAACCTAAACTTGACAAAGCAAAGCAACGTACCAACGTGCCTACAGAAAAGAGTTTTCAATCAGTGCGTGCCACCTGCTATGGCATATCGATTAGAAATGTGGTTCGCAAAAAATATAGAACAAAAAACTGAAAGTGTGCAAACCAGCATGAAGAGAGACGTGCTTGGAATTACGATAAGAGAGAGAGAGAACAGGAAACATTGTTTCCCTTCTATTGTTTCCCTTCTACGTGACTTTACCGAAACAACCAAGAATAAGAAACACGTTGATTAGAGGAGAGAATATTGAGGTTAATGACTTAATCTAAACTATTACGAGGAGTGGGCTCGAGCAGGACACGTCGCTCTCAGCGACAATGGCTGAGGGTCGAGAACAATAACGGAGCAGCGGCCACGGAGGGCAGCAGATCCCAGAGGACATCCACCCCTTGGTGGACGTGCTCTGGGATCTGCTGCGATGAGGTCGGCTCGCGTGCAGGTGCTGGGCGGGGCATCACACCGCACGATTGTGAGAAGTGGCGGTGACTTGCGGAGGCCTTCATCCAGCAGTGGATTGAACATGGCTTACGATTATGATGAATCGGTAAGCATAAGGTACAACTGCAGGGTAATTACTTCATAACAGACATCGCAACAATATTGCAAACATCACACCTAACCTCCTTCTGAGAATAGCGCCAACGGTGCGACCATTAAGCGGTAGCCACACTGCGAAGGTCCCATCAGTTTGATGTTGCGAGTGGGTGTGCACATGTACATGCTGAAGAGTTTGTGTGCGGGGATTCCTGTCCCTAATGGGTGTCGCATCACGCTTTGATTAGGGTAACGACTGGCGACGTGCCGTTATTGGCGAGTGCTAATCCGGGCCACCACGTGGCCCCTCAGCACTGCTGGCAATATTGCCTCTTCCAACGATGCAATTACAACCGCTCTCTCTCCGCGGCCCATCCCCCTACATCTCTTCGTCTGCACCCTCAACAGGCCGGCAGCAATCACTTCACAACTGCCTTTTGCAGCGAGGTCAAGCCACGAACCGCACTGCGCTCAACAACGCAGAGCGACCCGACCATTACTGCGTCCTGGGATGACACGCTATATTACGCAACCCCACGCACACCAAAGCTGCACACCAAAGCTACACGTTACGCTAAGGTCGTGCTATGTACGTATGTTGAACTTCTTTTTCACCGTACGTAGCCAACAGTGCTAATCGGAGGTGCTGTGAAGAAGGGCCAGTGTTATAAATGAACGTGTTCAGTTTTTGTTGTTTGTGCCAACGCCGTACATTTTCACCAAATTGTCTATTTTCTATCACTTTACGAATATTGAAGTTGCTGGGATAATATTTACTTGACATACCAACCTTTTTCAGCTTGCACATACTGTACTGTAAGCAATGCGTACAGAAATTACCCCAAACCAACTTTTCGATGGCAGTGTATGCAATGTGAAAAGTGCACACAGCTCATGATCCATCCAATACAAAGATAACTTGTCTTATCATGTATTCCGATCACATTATACCCCAGCTGTAAAGTGGGAGTAATATCTGCAGATTACATTTTTAAGAAGTCATAGATTTGGCATAAAATCAAAAGTGTATAGCTCGGGGGAATCCCTTCTGTGACTTCCAATGATTGTGAGTGGGCACCATTGATGAAGACAAACTTTTTTCTGCCAGCAAGAGTTTAACTTGTATGCTTTAACCCAGCAAGGAAGGACTGTGACCCAGCAAGGACTGTAACCCATGACTTAAAGCTTTCGTGACTGCAGGAATTCATATTCTTTGGGCCTTTCGGTAAGGTCACGTAATTCTACGTAGTTCTACGTAACTTTACCGAAAGACCCAATGAATATGACTGTAACCCAGTAAGGGAGGACTAAGCCGGCAAGGGTGGACTAACACCGCAAGGGAGGACTGTAACCATTTTAACACATCAGGCCATAGTCCCAACGTTTGATTCAGGAGCAGAATGTGATGTACAGGTTATAAATGCTTAAGACAGATCTATAAAGATTGTTCCAGGTATCTGGGCACATTCCATAGTGCTACATATACATTAATAAATATATACAGTGAGGGAAATAAGTATTTGATCCCCTGCTGATTTTGTACGTTTGCCCACTGACAAAGAAATGATCAGTCTATAATTTTAATGATAGGTTCATTTGAACAGTGAGAGACAGAATAACAATAAAATAATTCAGAAAAACGCATGTCAAAAATGTTATAAATTGATTTGCATTTTAATGAGGGAAATAAGTATTTGACCCCCTCTCCATCAGAAAGATTTCTGGCTCCCAGGTGTCTTTTATACAGGTAACGAGCTGAGATTAGGAGCACACTCTTAAAGGGAGTGCTCCTAATTTCAGCTTGTTACCTGTATAGAAGACACCTGTCCACAGAAGCAATCAATCAATCAATCAGATTCCAAACTCTCCACCATGGCCAAGACCAAAGAGCTCTCTAAGGATGTCAGGGACAAGATTGTAGACCTACACAAGGCTGGAATGGGCTACAAGACCATTGCCAAGCAGCTTGGTGAGAAGGTGACAATAGTTGGTGCGATTATTCGCAAATGGAAAAAACACTAAATAACTGTCAATCTCCCTCGGCCTGAGGCTCCATGCAAGATCTCACCTCGTGGAGTTGCAATGCTCATGAGAACGGTGAGGAATCAGCCCAGAACTACACGGGAGGATATTGTCAATGATCTCAAGGCAGCTGGGACCATAGTCACCAAGAAAACAATTGGTAACACACTACGCCGTGAAGGACTGGAATCCTGCAGCGCCCGCAAGGTCCCCCTGCTCAAGAAAGCACATATACATGCCCGTCTGAAGTTTGCCAATGAACATCTGAATGATTCAGATCACAACTGGATGAAAGTGTTGTGGTCAGATGAGACCAAAATGGAGCTCTTTGGCATCAACTCAACTCGCCGTGTTTAGAGGAGGAGGAATGCTGCCTATGGCCCCAAGAACACCATCCCCACCGTCAAACATGGAGGTGGAAACATTATTCTTTGGGGGTGTTTTTCTGCTAAGGGGACAGGACAACTTCACCGCATCAAAGGGACGATGGACGGGGCCATGTACTGTCAAATCTTGGGTGAGAACCTTCTTCCCTCAGCCAGGGCATTGAAAATGGGTCGTGGATGGGTATTCCAGCATGACAATGACCCAAAACACACGGCCAAGGCAACAAAGGAGTGGCTCAAGAAGAGGCACATTAAGGTCCTGGAGTGGCCTAGCCAGTCTCCAGACCTTAATCCCATAGAAAATCTGTGGAGGGAGCTGAAGGTCCGAGTTGCCAAACGTCAGCCTCGAAACCTTAATGACTTGGAGAAGATCTGCAAAGAGGAGTGGGACAAAATCCCTCCTGAGATGTGTGCAAACCTGGTGGCCAACTACAAGAAACGTCTGATCTCTGTGATTGCCAACAAGGGATTTGCCACCAAGTACTAAGTCATGTTTTGCAGAGGGGTCAAATACTTATTTCCCTCATTAAAATGCAAATAAATTTATAACATTTTTGACATGCGTTTTTCTGGATTTTTTTGTTGTTATTCTGTCTCTCACTGTTCAAATAAACCTACCATTAAAATTATAGACTGATCATTTGTCAGTGGGCAAACGTACAAAATCAGCAGGGGATCAAATACTTTTTTCCCCTCACTGTACATCTGCTGTTACTTTCAAAAGGGTGATTATGTTAGTCTAATAATAGATGTAGATAATTAATTTGATTATATTCTTACGCATGGCAATAGGTTCATCCCATTGTCGAGATCCGCTGGCCAGGAGAGAGTGTAGTTTTTCTATTCCTCTGTTGCAGGAGACAGACTATAGTGATTTAAAATATGGTCCAGAGTTTGGGTTGCATGACCACAGTCGCACTGCTGTGGCTGTTTCTTTAATTTTACATGTATAACGGAGATGTGTGTATCGGCCTGTTAGTGTTCTGATGCGGTTGATGGTTTCACCAGCGTTTTGGAGAAAGGTCTAAGCCAGGAGGTGCAATGTTTGGGTCTCAAAAGAGATGCTTATTCTGGATGATTTCGTTATTCCACTCGGTTAAATTACTAAATGGCCCAAGACCGATTTAAATCAATCTGCTGGCAAATTAGAGACCAAAAATAAGCACACTTTCTAATAATAAGAACTCCTCCACCCTCTCTTATACTGAAACTGGTTTAGAAAGGAACATTTACATAGTGTGAAACACCTGTACCTTATTGGGACTACCCTCACCTCATCGAACAGTTGTAACATAGCTGTGAGCACGTCGGGGTGCGCCTTGTCCACCTCGTCAAACAGCACCACGGCATTGGGGCACTTCTTCAGACGGCTGGTCAGCTGGCCGCCCTCCTCATAGCCCACATAGCCGGGCGGCGAGCCGATCAGCTTGGACACCTGCACACCACTCCGGCGCATGCCATTACAAGCGCGCGGATGCTGGATGCATACTGTACACACTGTGACCATTGCGCCAGGCTAGGTGTGCTTGAGGCCATATGTAGTTGTGAAGGTTCCTGGTCATGGGCTAAACCCAAACGCCACAATCGGTAAACAAGAGTGAGCCGACTGAAAGATGCGCCACCCGCAATTCTCATTGTGTCAACTAGCTGTGGTCTACTTGGCCAACGCTCTGCTGGTTTTAACAGCCACTTCTCGGCTTCCCATTCGGCTTTCATCAGAATCTTTATTTAGACTGGAGGAATCCAGTCTGCAGCAAGCCACCCCATAGCACAATTCACGAGCCGTCAGCACGTCCACTCAGCTGCAAGTCCTACTGTGCCACAGTAACTGATCTCTTACTCATACTCTTTGGTTCTTTCGGTAAAGTCACGTAGGTAAAAAATAAAATAAAGTCAGTAAAATCAAGACGTTTCGGAAGTAACACAAGCCTCCGTCATCAGGTGGGATAGCCACCCTCCTTCTTGCTGTGACTATCCCACCTGATGACGGAGGCTTGTGTTGCTTCCGAAACGTCGTGAATTGATTAACTTTATTTTATTTTTTACCTACGTGACTTTACCGAAAGAACCAAAAAGTATGGATCATTGCAGTCACGAAAACTTCAAATTTAGAATTAAATGATCTCTTCCCCAAATTGTACCATCCCTGCTCAGCATCCTCTATGCAGCCAACATCAAGTGGCTCAGGGGTACAGCCAAGTTGCTGACAACCGTAAACTTGCAAGTTCGAATCCTGGTTAACAGTTGACTCAGCCCACCATCCCTCTCATGGGTCAATATGTATGTATGTTGAACTTCTTTTGCACCGTACGTAGACAACCGTGCAAATCGGAGGTTTTCCCACCAGTGTCCCATTATGCACGGTGTACGACCGAGTCTTCCTCCGCTGTTTCAGAATGGCTTTCTACGTTTAAGGCGCACTACTTTGTGGACAAGTCGACAGTGCTTTTCCTTTGGACTCACCCTGCCATATGAATGCAGAATTTCCACCACTGCCTCAGGCGTGAGATTGGCACCACCTCAATGCTCAATTGAGCAGGACATTGCTTTGACTCGACTATTCAGCTAAACAAAAGATGTTTGTATGTATGTTGAACTTCTTTCGCACCATACAAAGCCAACCGTGCTAATAGGAGGTGTGGGGGAAGGACAACTAAACACAAAAATCAATCTAGATTTTAAAGTGCATAGCCCCATGGCTCCGTAATATCGGAAGGAAGAGCGTTCCAGACAGCCACAGAAGCGCATCTGAAAGCGCGCGATGCAGTGACCATCTTTTGTCGAGTTTTCGGCAAAAGTCACTGTGAGGATGACTGGAGTTTGCATGATGGTTTATCGTCCTTGACGAGATCAGCAAGGTATTGTGGTTCATTTGCGGAAAGCACTTTGTGTGTAATGAATGCGATCTTATAATGTATTCGTTCGGGAACCAGAAGCCAATGTAGCTCAGCGAGCACTGGATAGACATGGCCGCATTTTGCAGTACCCTTCATGACACGTGCCATGCACATGCTGCAGCTTGGTAATGTTTTTGCCAGATGTACCGTACAGTAGGGAGTTGCAATATTCGAGCCTTGTCGCTACTATGCTACACGCCGCTGTGTTGGCTATGTCACGTACGTATGCATGTCACGACTGAATAGTGGTCGAATGTGTCGTAGAGTCGTGATATGAAAATTTCAGGACTATATTTTGCACGTGATGAGCAAACAACGTATTTTGGTCGAGTATGGTGCCGAGGCTCTTTAGGCGAGTAGAATCCAGCAGTCTACGACCGCCACACCTGATCCTCCCACAAATGTTTTCACCTGAGCCCAAGTGGCAACCAGCAAAACGAGCAGAACCTCCGATTTTCTTGAATGAAGCAACATCTTGTTTCGTACAAACCACACGTGCACCGCTACCGTGCAATCATGGAGGCTACCGAGGCTCTCCATATCTAACTTTGACTTCAATGCAGTGTAGAATTGTGTATGTTTAGGCACACATGGCTGGGCTTCCTTGATACATGACTCTGCCAATACAGCATATCCTTGTCTGCCAGAGGAGTTCACTAATAGAGGAGATTGTGAAAGATTTCTCAAGTGTCAATGAGGAATACTCTACAGGGAAAGGACAGAGCATGCATACGGTAACACACCCCCATCCATACCCAAAGGCAAGATCTGCTTACCTCGTGTTTCCCTTGAAACTCCGACATGTCCAAACGTATGAATCCCTGTGCAAACAGAGAAAAGTCTTCCCTTTAGCCTTAACACGTGCGATTATAAAGGACTAATGAAGGCCAATACAGCATGGTGTGGCTAGCACAGCAGGAGTTAACTGCTTTATGAACTATCAATTAACTTTTATTACAGTAAGGTATAGTAACTATAGGTAATTGTTAGTTGAAACTATATTCAAGTAAACTATATTAAAGAATAGATACATTTATATATGTATTGTATAGGCTTGATTATATTACCCACTCATCCATTTCAAATTCATTGTGGCATTTTTTCCATGTAATATAACTGAAGCCAATGGAACTAGCACTAAAAGAAATGCAGTTCCCGTTAGCACAAGTATAGTGACATTGTGGATGTCACTGTGTAGTGCCGGCCCTAGAGAGGCACGGCGTGCGATGTATTCACATCGCGGACATCACGTATGTAGCGACATCGAAGATGTCACTGGGTAATGCCGGCTCTAACGAGGCACGGCGTGCCATGTACTCACATCACGGACATCACATATGTAGCGACATCGTGAATGTCACTGGGTAATGCTAGCTCTAGCGAGACATGGCGTGCGATGTACTCACATCGTGGACATCACGTGTGTAGTGACATCGTAGTGACATCGTGGATGTCACTGGGTAATGCCGGCTCTAACGAGGCACGGCGTGCCATGTATTGTCATCGTGGACACCCCGTAGGTGGGTGTAGTACGAGCCCCAGAGGGGGCTCGGAGAGTGCTGAGTCAGCACTAAGTGGCACCACGCGTGGCGTGCAGTGCCGACCTCTACAGGATGGGGTGTGAGAGTGTCAGCCATGGAATGAGGTAACCACAGACCATGGCACTCTGGTTAACCCGGGAAGGCACGTGACCAGTGAGATCTACACATGGGCCCCATGTGGGGGCTGGGGGTGGTCACGTGCCGGGGCGAGATCCTGCTCGAGGGTTCGAGAAGGTGGTCGTGGCCAAGGGCGGAGCCAGCCACGGCCAGCGAGCATATAAACCGGGTCCCCGAGAGGGACTGGGCTTCAGCGTTGTTGTTGTTGTCATTTAAGATCTACGTTCTGCGTTCTACGTCCAAGAAGAAATCACCAACACGTGACCTGGACCCAAGCCGGGGTCCTGTCCATTGTAGCTACTCCCAGTGTAACTAGTGTAGTTAGCCTGGTGGTCCACCACCATTGGGTGTAGTTAACCTGGTGGTCCACCACCATGGGGTGTAATCTGGTAAAGGGGCAGTTACCCCTTTGTGTTAAGTATGTTGGTATTAATAAATGTGTTGCTTCCAAAGAGTACGTCTGCGACTCCGTTGAATCCACTGCACATGTGCTATCTTTGTTTTTGTTATGTATAACATAGTATTGCATAAAACTAAGAACCATATCTATGCTCAAATGAGCACTTGAAGCACATCTCCTTTATACAGCCCCCAGCCAGTTGTGTATTTTCCTCATTCCTATGGCTGGGAGTGAGTGAAATCCATCGGAAAACCACTGTTGACTTCTAAACAAAGTAGTACTAACTTTATCGATCCCCGAGGGATAATGGGCTGAGTCAAACCCCAGCCAGCATTTAAACGCGCAACCAATTGTGAACAAACTGCTCGCTCCACCGATGACCCACCTGGCCAGATTATGTGAAGGCAAAGATATGCGAAGAAGGCGTATTGTACCAACTGATTATTTATGTTGTTGCTTATACTAATGTAATCTTTGATTTGCTTTTTTTGCCAGAACAAAACGGCCTATTCCCATTTGCACCCGAAGTGGTACATGAGGCCCTATGATGAGATTGACGAATCACACACCTTTTTCAGGTCCTTGTGCATGTACTTGGCAATCTGTTTGGCGAGTTCTGTCTTACCTGTCCACACACAGCCAAGGAACCAAATGTAATCATTCCACGTAAGACAAGAGAAGTGTCAATCTCTCCGTTTCCTCATTAAATGTATCCGGCAGGCCACCATGGTTATTACTTTGGGCGTATTAACCCAATGCCATATTACTGTTTTGTTTTTTAAGATGTTTTCAGCCAATCAATGATGAGTGTTCATTATACGAGTGGGAGGAAACCGGAGCACCCGGAGAAAACCCGCAAGCGCGAAGGGCAATACTTCATACAGATGGAAACAGATCGCGATTAGTACACTTGCTGTACTGCCTTCTCCGGGCAAGCCAGGGTATGGCACTTTCTCGACGCCCACGAGAAGTGAGTGTCACAACATGTGTGCGATGATCCACCGACCCTCGCTGCTGTCTCCACACTGCTGGGTTACAGCAGGCAGCCACGTGCGTAGCCACCACCGCCCAGTATCATCGCCCCCTGCAGGCAGACTCATGCCGACTTGCAGGCCAGTTCCGAGTCAGCTTGTGCCACAAAAGGACAGCTGCCACTGGGGGTGCCCTCCAAAAGTTTAATATGAAATGTGATGTATTGCGGGTAACACGCCTGAGAAAGGCTGGCGTGAAGGGCGCTCTTTGGAAAAGAATCATTCTCATTATCACTTGTGATCTTGGAATGAAATGTCACATTCCTTGAGTTAGGACAGTGCTTAATGCAGCTAAGGGCATAGCTGTGCTCAACAGATGCTTCAGCTGGGCGGTGGTAGCTTTGCACGTAGCGGCCTGTCACCCATCACTGTGGAGGCAGCGAGGGTTGGAGGATCAACGCACAAATGTTAGGAAATTCCCTTCCCAGAGGCGTTGAGGTGTCATACTCTGGCTCTCCAGGAGAAAGCGGTACAGCAAATGTTGAGTCCACCTGTTCCATCTGTATGGGATAGAGTTTTTCACACCTCGCATGCGTGGGTTTCTCCGGGTGCTCTGGTTTCCTCCCACATGCAAATATTGAAGAATTGGCTGATAACACCTTAATATATAGAGGACCGCAGAGCTTAAAACCCATTACCAATTCATCAGGATGAAGTGATATGACAAACAAGATACCAAATTCTCTATATTACACCGTGAAGAAACTGTACTGAGAATCACACCAGGAGAACTAGTTATTGAACTATGTGCAGCCACACCATCAATAATGACAATCTTTGCCTGTACATGGCACTTGCATGCCTCAGCAACTCACAGTGCCTTACATCACATCTCATCTCAAACATCTAAAGGGTACCCCTAGTGGCAGCTGTCCATGTGAGGCACAAGGTGACCCAGCACCAGCCTACAAATGAGCATTAGTCTGTCTGGAGGGGGCAACGGTATCTGTGTAATTTCCATTGAGTAATTTGGAGAATGTAGACAATATATCTGTACTTTGCTAATGATTCGGTGAATTTTAAGAGAACAATAATCAGAAAAAAACTCAAATACAGATACGCCTGCTACATACTGGGTCCAATCCCGTATCAGCATTTCAACTGGAAGATGATGTTAACAGAGCACCGCAACAAGCTCCACATCTTTCTGTGTTTGTGATTATTATGCATGTGTCATACAAACCAATTCCGGAAGAGCCCAGAAAAAGGAAGACAAGGGGATGTTCCTCATCATACCAACCGTTCTCCTTCCGACGTATAGCTACACACACACATGCGCAAACAAAAGTGTTCCTGCACAGATACATCACATGTATGTATGAACAGTGGTTGAAATGGAAGCTGAGAAATATGAAACCTATTTATCCTGCAATCCATGACCACTGATCCTCACACACAGGAACAACAACAACCGCCGTTCACCACTAAGTGACGGTGATGTTACCACGGCGCTTGTGTCATGCGAGGTGCACTTTGAGGCCATGTGAAATGTCAAAGGCCCGTTTGCAGGATGTCACAGAACAGACCCAAAGTGCCATGGGTTGACTGACTGAGATGACTGTCAGATGCAGGGACAGTCACCCACACACTCATGTAATCACACACCTTGCGTGTTTTCATTCTACCTTCCTTCTGTCGGTCTCGCCTCCATATCCTTTTTGCTCTCCCATTCCTTCCCTCCCCCTCTATTTTCATAGGGCTTGTGTTTTATAAGCGATGCACCAATTATAGCAATATTAGCAGGCCAACCACAGGAGGAGCAAGCCAGCTTCAGATCAAGTGCTTTACCACATTGTCTTACTTTAGGATTATTTGACATTCATATTTCTTTAAAGAAGTTGTTGGCATATGAGTACAGGTGTCTTGAGAATGATGCAAGGCATTTCATGGCAAGACAAGATAAGCAATGCGGAAGTCCAGAAGACAACATAGCAGTTAAGTATATTAGATTTGATTAGAAATAAATGGCTGCACTCGGTGGAATATGTGCAGGATGGAGGATGACTACGGTAGTTGAGTCTGGCAACCAAGAGGAAGATGTAAGGCCAGATGGTGGGAGACTTTTCGGGCATATCTTGGAGTTTTGCATGTTCACTGTGCAGTAGCTGCAGGATCTGGCAGAGGGTAGAAATCGTCCATAGCGAGGTGTGGTGGCACCAATGTCAATGGCCATGATGACATCTTGATCCGAGTACTTATTTTGGGCATTTAGTGCACAACGACATTAAGGACCAGCCAACACAGAGACCCTTTTAGTATGAATGGCTTTCCAGAGACACGCATGCCCTAACAACACCAGCAGCACGGCCAACCCAACAAATCGGTCCTGAGCAGCTGTGCACATAAGTGCATCGCTTAGCAAACGGACATTAATACGCAGCATCAGCACGCTGGCTAGCAACCAGAGTTCGTGTCTGAGGAATACAAGCAGGCAGCCAGTCTCCTGCATGTTGGAGGTAGTGACAGGCCACGTCTGTGATTGACTCTCACCGGAAGCCACAGTAGCGATGGCACCCTCCTGTCCCACCAGGTACTCCGTGAACCTCTTCTCCAGCGGGTAGCGCACTCTCTCAGCTGCATCCTGGCTGTCCTTTAGCTCCTTGCTCTAGCGTCCACACAACACACACACGGCATCCACGTGGCATACAGAGCGCCAATCTGAACACCGCCCTTTCTCAGCTCTTATTTGCTCAATGAGAATAAACTAGGGGTGTTAAAATATTTTTTTTGTATTACCGGTTACACGAAAAAAAATGTAAAAAACTGGTGAATACCGGTTTGCCGCACGTGTAGAAAGTTCTAGGGCAATAGATGTAGAGTGTAGGTACGCCCGCCTGCTCAGCGTGGAAGTAGACGAAATACCCCAAACTCGATCCCTCAGCCTACCCTCTAGAGTTCAATCCATTGGAGACCCTTACGCCAGCAGTGGTGTGAGCAAACCATTGCAGGGCTCCACACGGCGACTTTGGCCAGTGACCTTTGTACGTTGGCGCATACCAATCAGTGCATTTATATACGTGAAATAATTCCGCTGTCTCGGGGTATGTATGCGCGCACTTTGAACAAATTTTATACAAATCCACATTGTTCAAGCTACGTGTGCAGATTTGGTGTCGGTCGAAGTCTGTCGTCTGTACATGTTCAAGCAAAAAAACGTCCTTCATGATCTTTTCATGCCAAGTTTAGGGGCGCAAAACAAAAAGCACGCGTATGTAGGCTACTAAATTCCATAACCACGGAACACTAACGTGCTTATGTGCGCTACAGAAATAGATGGTTCTCTGCTGGCCTCAGGGACCGTGAGCCTAGCAACACGCATCTCTATCAACGGTTGGTCCTTGCAGGAGTCAAAGCAAAGCATCAGGGGGCTTGGTGGGGGGTGCAGGATGGAATGGTTAAATGACCGATACAAGAATGAGAATGAATGATGAATGAGTTTTGGAGAAATTAGAGGAATTTTTACCTCAAAATATATATTTTAAATGTCTTCACATTTATAGCTTATGTGGACTGTGAAATTCAACACCGACTATCGAAAGCACTTATGTACATTATAAAAGTTTTACTACTGGTCGTCAGAACACAGCGTGTGTGCAAATTAGAAAGTGAGCAAATGAGCGAAGAATGAGAGTGAAAATATTGAGTGCATAAATGAATGAGAGGCAAGATTAATTTAATTAGGGAGGAATTTGTGAATGAAGCAGGAGAGAATGAGAAAATAATTCATAAATGAGAATGAGTACATGGGGAATAAATGTATAAAATCAATGAGAGGATTGAGTCAATCAATGAGTGGAATGATTGATTAAATTAGTTCAGAATTATGATTTAGAGGAATGAGTGACTGCATGAGAGAGGAATAAGAGAAATTGTTTAGCTCAAAAACATAACCAAAACATCTTTCACAAATCTGCTTACATGTATTGTGAAAATAACTTATTTTCTAAAGCGCTTACGTACTTTTCAAAATGAAATGTTTCACTGAGTAAATGAGGTAATTAATTTGGTATACTTGTCGTTGAGGGTGTAGTTTAGCAGTGTCATGAAGTTGTGTGGTCTTGTGTAAAGTAGTGTAGTGTAATGGTGAAGTCGTGTACACAATTTCTGTAGTGTGTACTATAGTGGTGCGGTGTATTCATGTAGTGTTGTGGTGCAGTGTTGTAGTGTTGGAGTACAAATTGTGGATGTCATAGGTGTGTGGTTGTGGTGAGTGTATGGACAATTAGTCTGGTAACTGGTGTCCTGTGAGTAGTGGGTGATGTCTGCTAAGTTTCAGGACAGCAGTGCGTCTGATAAGTGTCAGCAGAGTAGTGCCTGGTGTGTGTCTACCAAGTGGTGTGGTGTCTGGTGAGGGTTAGGTGGATGACTGGTAAGTGGTGTCGTGGGAGTGGTGAGGTGTCTGGAGAAGGTCACATGTCAGGTGTCTGGTGGGCGACTGGCAGTAGTGTCAGGTGGTCAGTGGCAGCTGTCTGGTGAGTTCCGAGTGGTCAACAGAGTAGGGGTGGAGTCCATGGCAGAGAAACCGGTATGGGGAGAATAGTTGAGAGAGGGCGACTGAGCCGATGGGGAGGATAGCCCCATCCTGTAGGACAGGCTGCCCTCGAGGTCATTCGTAAAATTCCCCTTGAAACAGGTACGGCAAGTCCTCGCCTAACGCGTGTTCGCACTATAACGCGTTTTCGCTATAACGCGGTTCTTCATTAGGGAACGCTTTTCGCACAACGCGAAACGCGCGGTTGACAAACTACTTTCTTGGAGCTGCATGGCTGAGCAAGTATGATACAGTACACGGAATGATACAGTAATGTGGTGGGCAAACCCTCAGTTATTTGTTTTGCCATCTTCCTGTGTGTACGTGTCGTATCTTGCCAAACTTTATCGTTATATTTGAGGAGTAATTGTTTTTGCTTAATGCGTTTTTAGCTTAACGTGGAAGTTTTCAGGAACGCATCTACCGGATCAAACGACGACTTACTGGTCCCTGTATTTTGGAACCAGTAATTGGTTCTGAAGATTGTTACCAGTTTACCGGTAACCTTTAAACAACCCTTATGCAAACACTGCAACCGTACCTTAACCTTGTGCTTGGAAAGCATTTTCTTGACATCACCTTCGCGAGCATAGTCCAGCGCTGCGTGGCCTGCAACGTCCACTTGTGTGGAGTCTGCACCTGTAAGGCAGTCCCCGGATTACGAAAGGGTTAGGTTTCCGAGAATGATTCGTAACCCGAATTCTACGTATGCCGGAAACTGAACAATTTCCCCCCAAAATGAAGATAAAGTCCCATAGCCAGAAATAGTCATGCCTCCCCTACGACCCGATTACTAGTTTGTTTTCTCTCAGCACCGTATTGCGCTGTCGTCCATTTTCTATCTTTGCTGTTTTTTCCTGGATTTTTCGGTTTGCGTGTAGTCACTTTCAGATGTTTCTTGTTCATGTTTTTGTTTTGTTGCGGTTGCACCCGAGTCAAGAGCCGCATGGCTCACAGGGTTATACCTAATAAATGAAACTAACGCTACCTGTATCATATCGCTGTACATACCCTCCGCACTTCCAATGATTCTTTCATTTCATCAAAAATCGACCCTAACACTACCCATAAATAAACAAATGGAACATATACTGTATCCAATTGTTTATAAATACCACGAAACATTTTAATATTAATTATTAACATCCGTCTCTTCCAAATGTTCGTTTACCGTGCATTAGGATAGGCCTAGAGCACAAGCAATGGAAGTGTAATTCTGTTAAATAACGGACATATGGGAAATTATTCATGAAATAAATTAAAAATAAAGAAAACTAGCGATAGAAACGTGGGAAACAAGACGTAGTTCTAAAATAAACAATTACGTAATGCTATGAAATGAGCGAGGTGTCAGGCTGCCCGTCTTACGCGGTATTCATCTGCAACCTCACCACGCTGCACTGCTTTGCGCTTGCATAACTAACGCAAACATTTCCGCATATTGAATTTTTTAACATTATTTACGGGAGCATTTCTGTAAGGTCGGATCTCCGTAAGTCAGTTCTTCCGCAACCCGGTGACTTACTGTATAGACTTAACGGACTTTTGGCGCAAGTGGTGTTAGTGAGCACCTACAGAGGCCAGCACGGCCTTCACCTCCACCTACCCTGTAAATGGCTTTGCTTAACGTCATTTCTATATTTGCATCTATAAAGGAACGCATCCCCAAAGTAAACCGGGGTATCACTGTATCTTACATCTCTCCACATCTCAAGTGTACATCTCGCATTTCACTGCATCTCTTTCATTTGTGTACCTTGAATTTAGTGTTTCTCCAAGATTTTACTCGCCCGGCTTCAAGTTAAAATCAATCTGATTTAGTATGGCCGATGAAGAGCAACTCCTAGAGATTCGGTTTCAAGTGATTTTGTGAAACGGGATTTTCCCTGTAAGAAATAAACATTGAATGTACTTGTTTGTATATGTGCTTGCTTTGTGTGTGGGGAATGGTGGCAAAGTGGTTAGCACACTGCACTACAAACCCGGTGACCCGAGGCCTCTTCCAGCTCATGGCCAACACCAATGACGATTATCTTAAACGGTCCTGGGCCTCCCCAAGATCGACTCAGCCTCAAACGAATACCTGGTATAAAATGTAAACATCCCCACTTGGGAGATAAAGATAGCCGGCCATGGTGCTGGCCACCCACCCCCTCGTGTGCCATGTCGGCCTTCATAGGTGCTAGCTAGCAGCACTTGCTCCAAAAGCCCATTAAGGCTGTACAGGGGAGCTTAGTATTTTGTGTATATTGTGTGCGCATGTATGTGTAGGTTAACGAGTTTGTGATGTATCAATTGACACCCTGGACACGCTGGCAAATGAGATGTTTACTCTCAAAGGGTATTTCAGGTTCAATATTTTAGAAAGTAAAATTCGACATAAGCGAAGCAGACAGTTTAAAACTTGTGAAAGAGGACCGAGGTTTACACAGTTAGGGGTTTGATTTGTCACCCACGTAATTAATGTATTCGATGGCCGTGCGCTCTGAAACCACGGGGACAGCAGCAGTGCGGAGGTGGGACCTCCAGTAATGGCAATGATGACCCTTTGAACCTTATTGATTTATTACGTGGAAGGACGGACGCGTGAAAGTGGAAAATTGTCTGCTTATTTATTTCATTACTTATATTCTCATTTTGTGTCGAACTAGGACCCATATCTAAAATGCGTGGTTCTTGCCCATAAAAATATAGCAGTTCACCAGCATTGGTTCAAGCAATCCTGTTGAGTCAGTGCAGCCAATAGTCTGCACTCTGAGGCCACGTGGCTGATGGGATGTGTATAAAATACGTTTTTTTAAAGGATGGCCAAATATGTGAAGGGTGTATTGTCGGCCTCTTTATTGCATTCCTCATTGCGTTATTATTTTATTGGTAGCGTTAGTCCACGCGAGCTGAAAGTTAAAAACATGCCTGTTGTGCACTTCTGATCCCCTTTGTCTGAGTGAAGTAATTGTGACTTACAATGTGCAAGTGTGTTTTAGGGAAATAAATAGTTATGCAAAATGTAAGCATGAAAAAGTAACATGAACCAATTATCGACAAACGTGTCTTGTAATACCAGTAGAAAGGTCACATACGTTTTAAAGACATAAATCTCAAAATCTATTACGATCGTAAATATGCTTTTCAGGTTTTAAGGCCGATGGCCCAATGCAGCTGTGAGTAGCACAAATGGAATTAGGAATAATGGATGCAGGGTTGCTGGGTTGTGGCCAACTCTGACCACAGAGGATAAGGGTCATGCATGAGGGGGTTCTCGCTGGTCGCCAGAGACACACAGAGGGGGCACAGAAGGGAATGGGGGTGCTCGGGAGTCAGAGTTTAACAGACTCAGCCTTGGGGGGGTTCCGCACGAGTGACCCTGAGTGGTTAAGTACGGCTTGACTCCCTCCGCTAACATAAGCCAAGGATGCGCTCTTATTGGTGAAGACACTGGGGCACATACGCACGCGTATACAATCGAGGAATTTTGCATGCACACATGCAAAGGCACAGGCGAGTGAACAAATGTACACATAAAAGCAGAGGGAATGCGCACACAGATGAATTAATGTGCATGCATACTGAAACGTGCACTGGCAGAGAGGCAAATCCGAGCGCAACACACAAATCACACCTCTGATTAGCACGGTTGGGTACGTACGGTGCGAAAGACGTTCGACATACATACATATCATTATTTGCGACTGCTGCTGGCTATAAGTTCAGCAGCAATGCATTGCAATGCTGCAAGGATTATAGTTTACAAAACATACAATGCTCAGTCGTTCATATTTTGACAAATACACAACTAAAACAGCAGATGTTACTGCAGCACCTGAGATATGTGCAAATGAGTGTTTCTCTTTCACCCGTGATTATCTGGCCAGTGGTACAAGCGAGCGGTTCGCAATCGGAAGGTTTGCGAGTTGAAATCCTGGTTGGAGAGTGACTCGACCCATCATCCCTCTAGGCCAATAAAACGAGTACCACTTTGTGCGGAAGCCAACAGTGTTTGTCCCATGGGAAGACTCACTCTTGCTACGGTAATGTAGAACTTCCACCACTGGCTCAGGACAGTGAACAGGAGATGACCACTACCTCAACGCTCATTTGAGCAATTAATCCCTTTTGACATTTTTTTTTTTTACACGTGAAAACCCACCCAGCAACAAAACACACATCAGCCAAGACATGCACAGGAAGCGTGTTTGACAGATACGTAGCTGGCTGCACGTCTGCTGTTTTCAAGGGCGACCACTTTGCCAGATGACAAGAAGACCCAAAACAGTAAACACAAACCGATTGTACTCCACCGCAGGCCCACCTCCCCAGGCTTCTTCACAAGCGCTCCATCTGTCCCTGTCCCATCAACCCACAACCCCCACGGCTGCAGGGGGGGGGGGGGTATTTGCAAAGCGGTAAACCATAGCAGACGCAGCGCACACCACTGAGGAACCCTTGTCTAGTCCAGCCGCTCCTCAAACAAGGCCTTTGTGTGAATTTTACCCAAGCACAGACAGAGATAATTTTCTCCGTGTGATATTGGCCTACAAAAACCTATCTTTTAAATTAACGACCTTAAATAAATACATACATGAGCTATTAAATACGTGAAAATTATCATAACACAAAAATAAATTAGTTGCAATAAACAAAGTGAATATAAATACATATGAAAGTATTAAATAATAGTTTATCAATGAATTTACCTTCAATTATGATGATGCTGCGCAGTAGAAAGATGCAGTAATGATGATGCTGAAGACGATGACGATGATGGTGGTGAAGATGATCATTGTGATGTAATTACTGCTCCTACATAGACAATCTCCAACATACACATCTCACCACTTTCTTGCATCACATTCTCTCTCATCATTTGATCTCATCACTTTCTCGCATAGCATTCTCTCATCACTTTATCTCGTTATGATATCTCGTCACTTTCTTTCTCTTTCTCTCTCGATGCAGTCGTGTAGAGTTCCAGATGTCATTCGCGGACAGCCAAAATCCCGGATAACAAGTTCGTAATGAAAAAGGGAATAGTGTATAGTTAATGGGATGAGGGAAAAGGAAACTAAAAACAATACTGAGTTAACACCTATTGTGTCGACATGCAACGAGACTGTCGCAGGATGGCTGGAAATATGAAGCTTAAATTTTTACTTAAAACTTTCGTGACTGCAGGAATGCATATTCTTTTGTTCTTTCGGTAAAGTCACGTAGATATAAAAAATAATAATCAAATGAATAATAAAAATAACAAAAATAAAATAATAAACAAAAGAACACACTAATGTAGACTGTAACCTGGTTCTAAATCGGAGTGAGTGCACTAGCAGTCTATAATGTAGAATGTAGCAATGGTTATTAAGCTGGGTGAGTGTACTGGCAGTCTATAATGTAGACTGTAGCCTGGTTCTTAACCTCGGTGAGTGTACTGGCAGTCTATAATGTAGACTGTAGCCTGGTTATTTAAGCTTGGTTAGCGTATTGGCAGTCTATGATGTAGACTGTAGCAATGGTTATTAAACTGAGTGAGCATACTGAGTAGCTGCCCTGCCCATGTTGCTGACACACTTGGGCTACGCTCATCTCTAAACCTTTATAAACAGTTTGCCTTTAGAGGCTAACCCCCCTTTTTGTGATGACAACCACTTGTGTTGCGATCGAAACGTCATGGTTTTTGTTTTTATTTTAATTCCTATTTTATTTTATTCAGGTTAAGAACCAGGCTACAGTCTACATCATAGACTGCCAATACATTCACCAGCTTAAAAACCAGGCTACAGTCTACATTATAGACTGCCAGTACACTCACCAAACTTAATAACCAGGCTACAGTCTACATTATAGACTGCCAGTACACTCACTCCAATTTAGAACTAGGCTACAGTCTACATTAGTGGTTTATTATTATTATTTATATTTTATTTGTATTCATCTTCTTTGGTTCTTTCGGTAAAGTCACGTAGAATGATAATAAAATAATAAATTGATCAAATAAAATAACACAATAATATTCTCACGACGTTTCGGCCACAACACAAGCGGCCTTCATCAGGTGAAGGGGGTGAGACTGTCTGGTAGGACAGCGCTGGAGTGAAAGAGCCACGTTCAGATACGGCCTTTAAGCTGTGTGAGAAGAACAAAGCGCCTTGACAAAGGAATTAGCATATAATTTAGCATTGAAATGGCTGAATGATTAGCTTGTGACTGGTCACAGAAATAGCTATGTTAAAAGTTAAAGCATACACACCCGCAGAGGCACCCATTGTTAAAGGAATTAGCATAGAATTTAGCATTGAAATAGCTAAGTTAAGGCATACACATCCGCAGAGGCACCCCTTGACAATGGAATTAGCATAGAATTTAGCATTGAGATAGCTGAGTGATTAGCTTGTACCTGCTGCAGAAATAGAGCTTGTACCTGCTGCAGAAATAGCTACGTTAAAGTCAGAGCATACACATTCACCGAGGCCCTTAGTACAAATCAAACAGGAGAATTTAGCATTGAAATAACTAGGCGAATCCAGCATTGAAACAACTGAGTGATTAGCTAGTGACTGGTCACAGAAATGACTACACATCTGAGCTATTCACAGTACTATATAGTGAACCAATAAAAACTAAAATATAAATTACCTTCATGTTATCAATAAACTCTATATTCTCCAATGAGCTAAGCTACCAACAATAAGTCGTTATATATCACAATGCTATATGGCGAAAAAATGGGTGGATTCTTACCCTCAAATTTCAGCACCACGGATAGCTACGGGCCCCGTTCAGACGGACGAGTTCGTCCATGGTCGGAACAGAGGAGGGGGAGAGAGACAGCTGCGAGGCCCTAGTATGCTCCATGTTGTAAAACTATACCATTAACCGTGGTGTGAGAGGTATTAAGAGGCAATGCTGGCGAAAGAGCTGCGGTCTGAAGGTCATCGTAAAAATACAATTAATTAAGAACAGAAATTATTTAAAACATCTTTCCAGTGGTTACTAAGCCTGAATCAATCTTCTCGGTTGAAATTGTCTCTGTGCTTGTATATGTGAATGGCCTCATGAACGAATCTCTCATGGTAGCCGGTTGGTTTGCAAAGAACCTCCGTCTTGGAGAAGTCAATGTCATGTGAGCCCACCTGCTTGTCAGTTTTGATGTGGTGTCCTTGTTCACCAAAGTCCCGGTACCTGACACCATCGCTATCATTGAAGACCTGGTTCATCAAGGACTGCATACTGATGTACCCCCCCTGGTGAGACATTGCTTAACCAACACTTACTTCACCTGGAATGGAACTTTCTACAAACAAACTGAGGGCACCCCAATGGGCTCCCCCCTATCTCCGGTTGTAGCCAACGTATTCATGGAAAAATTTGAAACTGACGCCATCCAGACTGCCACTTTACGCCCGACCTTATGGAAGAGGTACGTTGATGACACCTTTGTCATCTGGCCACATGGCCAGCCTGCTCTAGACCAATTCCGCGACCACATCAATTCCATACACCCAGCCATCAGATTTACCATGGAGGTCGAAAAAGATGGCAAACTACCCTTTTTGGATGTCTTAATTAAAAGAAGACATGATGGTTCAATGAGCCACTCTGTCTACAGGAAAGCTACCCATACAGATGCTTACTTGAAACCGGATTCCCACCACCATCCATCCCAGAAGAACTCCCTCATCAAGACTCTATACCATAGAGCCCAATGCATTTCCGACCAGGAACACATTACCAGTGAACTCAAGCACGTACACCAGGCTCTCAGGGCTAATGGCTACTCCGACTACACAATCTGCAAAGCCATCACTCCAGTCATGAAGAAGGATCCTCTTGTGGAGCCACTCAAAACCATCACCTTACCCTACATTGCAGGGGTCACTAAAAAGATCTCCAAAATCCTGAACAAACACAAGATCCAGGTCAGATTCAACACAGTACATAAAATCCGTGATTTAGTTCCATCTGTAAAAGATGCAGTTCCAGACATACAGTACCCGGGCATTTACAAACTAAAGTGCCTCTGTGGTAGTAGCTACATTGGAGAAACCAAAAGACATATCTCGGACCGCATCCGCGAACACAAAGCAGACTTGAAACACGGTAGGACGAACTCCTCTGCCGTGGCAGATCATTGTTATAATTCAGTGGGCTCACATGACATTGACTTCTCCAAGACGGAGGTTCTTTGCAAACCAACCGGCTACCATGAGAGATTCGTTCATGAGGCCATTCACATATACAAGCACAGAGACAATTTCAACCGAGAAGATTGATTCAGGCTTAGTAACCACTGGAAAGATGTTTTAAATAATTTCTGTTCTTAATTAATTGTATTTTTACGATGACCTTCAGACCGCAGCTCTTTCGCCAGCATTGCCTCTTAATACCTCTCACACCACGGTTAATGGTATAGTTTTACAACATGGAGCATACTAGGGCCTCGCAGCTGTCTCTCTCCCCCTCCTCTGTTCCGACCATGGACGAACTCGTCCGTCTGAACGGGGCCCGTAGCTATCCGTGGTGCTGAAATTTGAGGGTAAGAATCCACCCATTTTTTCGCCATATAGCATTGTGATATATAACGACTTATTGTTGGTAGCTTAGCTCATTGGAGAATATAGAGTTTATTGATAACATGAAGGTAATTTAAATTTTAGTTTTTATTGGTTCACTATATAGTACTGTGAATAGCTCAGATGTGTAGTCATTTCTGTGACCAGTCACTAGCTAATCACTCAGTTGTTTCAATGCTGGATTCGCCTAGTTATTTCAATGCTAAATTCTCCTGTTTGATTTGTACTAAGGGCCTCGGTGAATGTGTATGCTCTGACTTTAACGTAGCTATTTCTGCAGCAGGTACAAGCTCTATTTCTGCAGCAGGTACAAGCTAATCACTCAGCTATCTCAATGCTAAATTCTATGCTAATTCCATTGTCAAGGGGTGCCTCTGCGGATGTGTATGCCTTAACTTAGCTATTTCAATGCTAAATTCTATGCTAATTCCTTTAACAATGGGTGCCTCTGCGGGTGTGTATGCTTTAACTTTTAACATAGCTATTTCTGTGACCAGTCACAAGCTAATCATTCAGCCATTTCAATGCTAAATTATATGCTAATTCCTTTGTCAAGGCGCTTTGTTCCTCTCACACAGCTTAAAGGCCGTATCTGAACGTGGCTCTTTCACTCCAGCGCTGTCCTACCAGACAGTCTCACCCCCTTCACCTGATGAAGGCCGCTTGTGTTGTGGCCGAAACGTCGTGAGAATATTATTGTTATTTTATTTGATCAATTTATTATTTTATTATCATTCTACGTGACTTTACCGAAAGAACCAAAGAAGATGAATCATTGCAGTCACGAAAGCTTTAAATCGAAAAATATTTTTAGTCACTTTATTTTTATTTTATATTTCTATCTACATGACTTTACCAAAAGACTCAAAAAATAATATGGAGCTTATTAAATAAAAATACCATAGTACTCTTGTGATATCGGAGTAGACACGAATTAGCTTTTTTATTTATCACTTTTGCGGAGCACAGGCCCAATGGCCCAACATGCTGAGCTGTGCGTGTGATCGGGAGCTTGTGTGATCCGGAGCTGTGTGTGACCCAAAGCTGTGTGTGATCCGGAGCTGTGCATGTGATGCGGAGCTGTGTGTGACCCAGAGCTGTGTCTGTGACCCAAAGCTGTGTGTGATCCGAAGCTGTGTGTGATCCAAAGCTGTGTGTGATCCGAAGCTGTGTGTGATCTGGAGCTGTGTGTGATCCGGAGCTGTGTGTGATCTGGAGCTGTGTGATCTGGAGCTGTGTATGTGACCTAAAGCTGTGTGTGATCTGGACTTGTGTATGATCTGAAGCTGTGTGTGATCTGAAGCTGTGTGTGACCTGGAGCTGTGTGTGACCTGGAGCTGTGTGTGATATGGAGCTGTGTGTGTGACCTGGAGCTGTGTGTGATATGGAGCTGTGTGTGTGTGATATGGAGCTGTGTGTGATCTGAAGCTGTGTGTGATCTGAAGCTGTGTGACCCAAAGCTGTGTATGATCTGGAGCTGTGTGTGTGACCTGGAGCTGTGTGTGATCTGAAGCTGTGTGTGATATGGAGCTGTGTGTGTGACCTGGAGCTGTGTGTGATATGGAGCTGTGTGTGTGTGTGATATGGAGCTGTGTGTGATCTGAAGCTGTGTGTGATATGGAGCTGTGTGTGTGTGATCTGAAGCTGTGTGTGACCTGGAGCTGTGTGTGATTTGAAGCTGTGTGACCCAAAGCTGTGTATGATCTGGAGCTGTGTGTGTGACCTGGAGCTGTGTGTGATCTGAAGCTGTGTGTGATATGGAGCTGTGTGTGTGACCTGGAGCTGTGTGTGACCTGGAGCTGTGTGTGATATGGAGCTGTGTGTGTGACCTGGAGCTGTGTGTGACCCCCCTAATGGAACATCTTCGCCGGTTAGAAACATTTAGGCTGGCCTGCCTACGATCCATCCTGGGTTTAACCAGACTGGATTGTATGAAGAGCTCACAAATCTTTGAAAGATCTGGGCAAGGTCCCATCGGTGAGCTCCTCTGGCGGGCAAGGCTGCGATGGCTGGGTCATGTAGCCCGCATGCCCAGCCACCGCATGCCGAAATAGCTTTTGTTCGGCCGGATTGAGGGGGCTAAACGGGCGCGGCACGGGCTAGAGAAGAGATGGAGTGATGTGGTACAGGAGGACGTGGAGCTGAGTGGACTTGCCGATGACTGGTACCAGCGGTGTCAAGATCGGCCTCTGTGGAGGAGGCTCGTGAAGGACGCTACTGGGCAGTTGGAGGTAGTCGCCCTCCAACAACAACGGACGGCGGAGGAGCGACGCTCACAACAACGAGCGGAGCGCCGGGTGGCTAAAGCACAGCAGGTTGGCACAGTAGGGGGCACAGGTGGTGCATCAGCCAGTCATCTCAGTCAGTCGACCCGTGGCACCTGAGTCTGCCCCGTGACCTCCTGCCAGCGGGCGTTCGACACTTCACGTGGCCTCAGGGTGCACCTAGCCTGGCACAAGCGTCGTGGTGACATCACCGCCACTTAGTGGTGAATGGCGGTTGTTGTTGTTGTTGTGTGTGATATGGAGCTGTGTGTATGACCTGCATCCAGCAGCAACTTGACCATGCGTGCATCATCGATGAGAGTTGCGTAGTGCAGCGCCGTCACTCCCTGGAAACTGGCGCGTGTGTTGAGGCGGTCGCTAAACTCATCCTCACGAACCACCAGCACTGGGCAAACACACGACATCACATTACCACCAACAAGTCATTCAAAATGATTAGGCCATTGTGTGCCAGCGTCATTGTCCAAATTTGATCAATTCCAAAAATTACCAGTAAATTACTAAACTGGCTTACACATGGCAGCATTCATTGCTTCGTAATGGCAGACTAATGCCCACTTGCAGGCCACTGCTGAGTCACCTTGTGCTGCACAGGGATAGCTGCCACTGGGGGTGACCTTTATATGTTTGCCATGAGATGTTATGTAATGCGCTTTGAATTCCTGAGGCATTTAAGAAAGTACCGTATGCATTCAGAGATTATGATTTTTATGGCATTTTTATTTCTTAAAATATTCCATTTGCAAGGGTGTCTATGGTGGTGATTGACATGTACATAGCAAACACGCACTGACACATATATGAGCAATGAAATGCATAAGTACAGCAAGCCCTTCCCTCTCGTGGTGATTAGCGATCGCGGTTTTGTGCCAAATTTATTAAGGTACAGTTCGCCAATCCGCGCCCCTGCGTCTCGACCATTCTTAGCCGACCGCGAGATTCCTGTTAGCAATCCGTAGCTGCATTGCTCACGATGATGCTGCCACAGAAGAACACACGGCGTCGTCTTGTCCCAGGTCACATGGTGTTCTCAGCCTCCAGTGAAGAGCCAATGAGGTTCAGATGCACAATCTTTCTTACTGTATTGTTCAGTACTGTACATAGATACGTGTACAGTATTGTACACTACATTGCTTTTTGCATTTCAGACATTCACTGTACAAGTTATATTTAACACTAGAACATATTATGCATATTTTACATTCAAAATACTCCCCGTTTAATTTTTTTCGTTGATGTAGGATTGTAGGGTAACGTAAACAAAAGGAGGGGGTTGTCATATTATTAACTGTGAACCAAATCATAGTTTCCCATTTGCCTTGAAGTTAACAAATCGCAGATTTGCCGATTGCGGCTATTTTCAAGAACGTAACCCCCGCGATGGGCAAGGGTTTGCTGTACACATATAAATGACCATGACATAGGAAACCAATTAATTTCAAAACTACTACAGCATCTCCAGCCTTGCTCAATCCACAGCTGGATGAAGGCCTTCTCAACTCGCCACCAGCTCTCAAAATCCAGCGATGTGACAATCCATCCAGCAGCTGGCCACGGACTGATCTCATGGCTCCATCTCCTCGATGGGCATCCTCTCGGACACCTTCCATTCCTTAGGCTACCGCTCCATTCTGATTCTTGATCATCGTCCGTCCTCCCTTCGATCGACGTGTCCCGGCCAAGCCCGCTCGCATTTCTTAATACCCACAGAGGCTCTCTGATCCACGTGTTTCTCCGTCTCTCAATGTAATTCTGAGCAGGCATCGCTCAACGCTTCTTTGCACCCTGTTCCTCCGATTATCACGGTTGGCTAAGTACGGTGTGAAAGAAATGAGTTTCGGTGTTTGTTAAAAAAGAAAAATTCGCTAATGTCCATGTTTCTAATCCATATGTCATAGCAGGTGGTACGCACCAATTCAAAACTATCTTCTTGAGAAACATTGCGAGACTCTCATCCATAACACAACAAATATTAAATCATCCAACGACGGAACCTGTGCAGCTCCTCACTGAACCCTGTGCTGGAGGCTGTGTTGCGTCTTCACATTGTAACAATACATTCAGAAATAAATGCTACACATGTATACATATAAACAACAAAGTTGCTTCAATACAACATAATCATAACATTGGCACAGCAGCACGAGCAGCAAGGGTATTGGTTGCTCCAGCAGCTGCTAGGAACACAACCCAGCCACAGTCAAACACATCTCACTCACACACACAGAGCCCCTTGTATAGCCATACAGACTATTATAGCACGTGGTGTTACAGAGCACCTATTAAGGCTGACATGGCACACAAGGAGGTGGTATGGCCAAATAACATGCCCAGCTGCCTTCGACTCCCTCAAACACTACTTGTACCCAATGTTATCCATTGCCACGAATCCGCCTCTCTCGAGTGTGAGCCTGCTCATGCTCGTGTGTGTGTGTGTGTGTGGTTCATGGTGTGTGCACACTCACCCTCAAGGGAGTGCATCCCCAGCGAGCGCGCCGTGCTGTAGACGTTTACAAAGTCGTCGCCAACATCAGGATTTGCTCCAGCAGCAAGGAGCACCTCAACCACACTGGAAATCACACGACAGCTACCATTCACCCTTCTCGATCGTATGGACACGAGTTGAGTAGTAACAGTAAATCCATGTCTAAGTTGTAAATCCTGCTGCTGGCTTCAGAGGACAACCAGGAAATACCAATCAGGCCCCCGGAGAAAGCTCGCAGTGGACGTAAAGTTCACACAAGGACCCAGAGACTCACAAAGAGACCCATAAACTCACAATTTTGTTAGTTGTGGTGGGCTGCAATCGCATGGGAAAATCATCTTTAAATTTTCCCTTGTATAGGAAAAGCTGATTGCAGCTGCCTTCACCAGTCTGCATACAATGTAAGGCAACCTGCTGTTTGTGGGGCAGTGAGCTTCCTGATGGCTGGGCAGTGGTGGTGGGATCCTCCATGAGCTGTTTCGTTGGGATGATATTTTGCGTCCTATGTAAGTTTAATTTCTTCCGCACCGTACGTAGCCAACCGTGCTCATCGGAGGTTCTCCCACTCGTTCCTCCACCAGTGTCCCATGATGCATGGCGGGCGGCCGAGTCTTCCTCTGGTGTTTCAAAATAGCTTTCTCCATTCAAGGCACATTACCGAGAGGGTATTGATGTATGTGTGCCTGGACAGGTCATTTTCTGGTCGTGGGTGCATTCCCGCAGTGTTGCTGCTAAACTGACGTGCGATATGGGACAGTACGGGCAACCAAGATGTGGGGCTGAATTTTCACCAGTAATTAGCGACAATGACATTATTGCCGCATGCGTGTCAGGCCAGGTGCACATTGACACGGAGTGGTGAAGGTGCCAATAACAGGTCATGGAAGAGACGGGGACTGTTGCTGATTAGTAGTTTCATAGTTGAGTTTCATATATTTGGTACAGCCCTGTGAGCCATTCGGCACTTGACTTGTGCGTCATGGTCACCCAACACAATCCTCAGTGTGTGCCTATGGGAAGTGCAAGTTCCACAGCTCAGAGTTGTTCCTTTCACGCACCTGTGGTGACAGTTGATGGCCGCCACCATAAGGGCCGTCCAGCCAAGCTCATGGCGAGAATCTGGATCCACCCCTTCAGCTAGCAGTCTGCGAGGAACCCAAAGCACACAGCACACATCTATGCATCAATAGGTATAGGAGGGAGTGTATCTGAACCTGGGCCTCACATGCGTACCCAAACATCAAATAGGAAATGTATATACTGTGACATAAGCAATGAATGCTGTGCTATCTATACCAGCATCTCCTTATACACCATTCTGGCCTTAACAGGTGCTAGGATTGTTAAAAACTGGTAAACCAGTGACCGTTTTCTGATAGATTACTGGTTCCAATAGTCAGAAGCCGGTAATCGTTTCCAGTGGAAATGTAGTCATTAATGCGTGTACTGAATGGAACGTGACACCTTATACAGAGGCCTAACTCCTGCGTGGTACATTTGCCCTCGACCGGCTGACTGCCTGTGACAATATACCGTACATTTATACTGCTGCGTGGGCAAAGGTGTTGATATTTAAGAAACTTTCCCCATTTGTTTCAACTACCATGCCGGGAGATTGAATTGAACGAGTGACTTCCGGATTGCAAGTTAAGTGCGCTCACCATTAACCCACAGCATCTCCCTTCGTGTCTCAGGGTAAATTTGTCAAAATGTAACATTTTCTACATGTGCCGAAAAATTGGGAACCGGATTTTTATTGGCTTTTCATGCGACTATCAGTAACGCAAACATGTTTTCAACAACCCTAATTAGGGGGCTTCCTAACAGCCCTTGCAATAATTGCCTTCTTGGTTAAGTAGCTGGTTGTTTGTCTTCGTGAATGGAGTGCATGAGCGCGTGTACATGCAGAGTTTTTGCGTGGGTAAGCACTTGGAAGTCATCCCAGCCATTGCTTATTCAAACACTGCCTCTAAACTGTCATTGTTACGTGGCACCTGCAGCCTCCAATCTGTTTATGGGTAAACAGTGCACGCCACTCATGGCCATGCCCCGTCACTGATATGCAGTTAAATAAGCCACAACGCATTCGACAATTTGCTTCAGAACACAGTTCTCTGGCAAATTGGCAGGTGTCCATCATGACCCACAAAAGCCTGACTTAACTCCAATCTGAAAACTGCTAGCACATGCTTGCCAAGACTAGGGTTGGAAAACGGTAACTCTTAAAAGAATCGATTACCATATCAGAAAGTCATAAAATGGTCATCATTTTCAGTGAAAATGTTGTAGGAATAATAATGCAATTCATAACACATGCAAGGTTGCGGACCGAAAACGCAATAGGTGGGCATACCCACACTTTACCCCACATACACGAGCTGGTGATCAACTAACTGGTGAATCCATTTATATGGCTGGGTGGACAGAAGCGGTGGGGAATATTTAGGAAATTTGCCCCATTGTTTCAACTGCTGTGCCAGGAGATGGAATTGAACCGACAATTTCTGGATCGCGAGTCCAGTGCGCTGCTCATAACACCGTGGCAGCTTCCGCATCCATGTAGTGAAGACATGTTAGCGGGAGGGGGAAGTGAGTGACGTGGCCCAGCCGCAGCGACATTACTGCTTGTTTCAGAGGTGCACAGTTCGATATCGGCAGTCCGCCCTGGTTATTACTAGAGGTGTATTAAACCATACAAATACATGCTGTCCGCTTCATGGCAGACGATAAAAATCAAATGGTATCATTCGAAACGAGTAGGCAGGCCACTGTGTGCGAGCGTCATAGTTAAAATTCCAAATAAAAAAAATACCTGTGAATCACTAAATTGTTATTACACGTAACAACATCGCCCAACCACTGTGAAACTATTGCAGACTGTGTTAAATATAGCGCCTCCGTGGTGATGAGAATACTGTAGCGCGAATACCAAATGTAACAACTTTCATGATTACTCAGCAGAGCTTAAATTTTGCCTCGTTGTCCGCTTGACGCTGCCCTCACCTGTTGACCTCCACTGTGTCACCTGTCCGGGCAGCCCGCAGCAGACGCTCACCTGTAGAAACACCAAGAACAAGCAAACCAGGCTCACCCACCCTGGTTATTACCACTACACAGCCACACACAAAACCACCATGCACACACAGGGGGTAGGTGGCCAGCGCCATGCCAGGCCACCTTTGCCTTCCCAGTGGCGATGTTTACACACCGCACCAGGTACTCATTCGAGGCTGAGTCGACCGAGGGGAAGCCCACGACCGGTTCAGATAATCGTCATTGGTGTTGGCCGTGAGCGGGAATCAAACTCTGTTCGCCGGGTACGTAGCACAGTGCACTACCGCTCCCTGTCACACACAAACACTGTCACACACATACGCTGTCACACGCACATACGCTGTCACACCAACACCCGCCATTCGCCACGAAGTAACGGTGACATCACCACGGCGCCTGTGCCAGGCTAGGTGCACTTTGAGGCTATCACGTGAAGTGTCGAAGGCCCGCTGGCAGGAGGTCACGGAACAGACCCAGGTGGTGCCATGGGTTGGCCGACTGGGATGACTGGCAGATGCGCCAGCTGTATCCACTACTGTGCCAATTGTTGTATTTTAGCCGCCCAGCGCTCCGCTCGTTGTTGTGAGCGTCGCTCCTCTGCCCTTCGTTATTGGAGGGCGACTGCCTCCAACTGCCGAGTCGCGTCCTTCACGAGCCTCCTCCTCCACAGAGGCCGATCTGGCACCGCTGGTACCGGTGTTTGGCAGTCACATGCTGTCACACACACACACACGCTGTCACACACACACACGCTGTCACACACACACACATGCTGTCACACACACGCTGTCACACACACACACGCTGTCACACACACACACGCGCTGTCACACACACACGCTGTCACACACACACACACGCTGTCACACGCACACATGCTGTCACACACACATGCTGTCACACACACACACGCTGTCACACACACACACGCTGTCACAAACACACACACTCTGTCACACACACGCGCTGTCACACACACGCGCTGTCACACACACACACGCGCTGTCACACACACACACGCGCTGTCACACACACACACAAACGCGCTGTCACACACACACGCTGTCACACACACACACACGCTGTCACACACACACACGCGCTGTCACACACACACACGCTGTCACACACACACGCTGTCACACACACATGCTGTCACACACACACACGTTGTCACACACACACACGCGCTGTCACACACACACACACAAACGCGCTGTCACACACACACGCTGTCACACACACACACACGCTGTCACACACACACATGCTGTCACACACACACGCGCTGTCACACACACACATGCTGTCACACACACACACGCTGTCACACACACACACACACGCTGTCACACACACACACACACACGCTGTCACACACACGCTGTCACACACACTGTCACACACACACACGCGCTGTCACACACACACACGCTGTCACAAAGACACACACTCTGTCACACACACGCGCTGTCACACACACACAAGCGCTGTCACACACACACGCGCTGTCACACACACACACTCTGTCACACACACGCGCTGTCACACACACACACGCGCGCTGTCACACACACACACACGCGCTGTCACACACACACACAAACGCGCTGTCACACACACACGCTGTCACACACACACACACGCTGTCACACACACACACGCTGTCACACACACACACACGCGCTGTCACACACACACATGCTGTCACACACACACGCTCTCACACACACACACACACACGCTGTCACACACATACACACACTCGTTGTCACACACATGTGTCACACACACACACGCTGTCACACACACACGCGCTGTCACACACACACGCTGTCACACACACACTGTCACACACACACACACTTTCATACACACACACACGCGCTGTCACACACACACGCTGTCACACACACACACACGCTGTCACACACACACACGCTGTCACACACACGCGCTGTCACACACAACAACAACCGCCATTCGCCACTAAGTGGCGGTGACGTCACCACGATGCTTGTGCCAGGACATGTGCACCTTGAGGTCACGTGGAGTGTCGAACGCCCGCTGGCAGGAGGTCACGGGGCAGACCCAGGTGCCACGGGTCGACTGACTGAGATGACTGGCTGATGCACCACCTGTGCCCCCTACTGTGCCAACCTGCTGTGCTTTAGCCACCCGGCGCTCCGCTCGTTGTTGTGAGCGTCGCTCCTCCGCCCTCCGTTGTTGTTGGAGGGCGACTACCTCCAACTGCCCAGTAGCATCCTTCACGAGCCTCCTCCACAGAGGCCGATCTTGACACCGCTGGTACCAGTCATCGGCAAGTCCACTCAGCTCCACGTCCTCCTGTACCACATCACTCCATCTCTTCTCTAGCCCGTGCCGCGCCCGCTCAGCCCCCTCAATCCGGCCGAACAAAAGCTGTTTCGGCATGCGGTGGCTGGGCATGCGGGCTACATGACCCAGCCATCGCAGCCTTGCCCGCCGGAGGAGCTCACCAATGGGACCTTGCCCAGATCTTTCAAGGATTTGTGAGCTCCTCACACAATCCAGTCTGGTTAAACCCAGGATGGATCGTAGGCAGGCCAGCCTAAATGTTTCTAACCGGCGAAGATGTTCTATTAGGTGGGTCCACGTTTCGCAAGCGTAGAGAAGGGAGAGAATGACCGTGGCCGAGAAGACCTGAGGCTTAGTGCGGAGCGACAGACCAGGTAGCTTCCACACAGCGTTACGCAACCGATGAAAAGATATTGCCGCTCGACTGATTCGGAGTGAGACCTCTGCTGTTAAACTGGAGCCGGTCATAAGCACACTTCCCAGGTATGGGAAACTCTCCACTCTCTCCACAACTGCCCCATGACCGATTGGGAGTTGTGGGGGTGGAGTGTCCGATGGTGCAAAATACCCAGGCAGGTGCTTAGTTTTGGTGGGGCTGATGGTAAGGCCCCATCTCTTAGTGGCACGCTCCAGTCTCAGCAGCAGCGTCTCCAACTCCTCCTCTCAATTATCAGCTATTACCAAATCATCGGCATACATAACGTGGTTGAGCAATAGGGAACCATCCCTTGACCGCACCGAGGCATCGATCAGCCTCCCATTATATCTGTACCATATGGAGATTCCCCCGGTACAGCTATTGAAGGCTTCGAAGTACGTGGTCGAAATAGATGTTAAATAATGTGGGAGCCAGAGGACATCCCTGTCGCACCCGAAGGTGTACAGGGAAAGGCTCGGACTCCCGGCCACGTAGTTTTACCCGGGCCCGCTCACCATCATGAAGGTCCTTAATGATCGTGAGCAGAGGGTCAGGTACTTCAAAAGCACGAAGAACAATCCAGAGCCCAGGCCTATTGATGGTATCATAGACCTTGACCATGTCAATAAAGCAGAGATGTAGGTCTTGCTGGAATTCCCTACACCTCTGCTGTAGCAGACGGACAGAAAATATGGCATCTGTGCAGGACCGCCCTTTCCTGAAACTGCATTGGGGCTCCGCAAGCCTCTCCTCAGCGTGCCTGGCAAGGCGATGTTGAATAATCCTTTCCAGGACCTTTCCCGGCACACTGAGGAGTGAGATGCCCCTGTAGTTGTTACAGTCTGTGCGGTCCCCCTTCTTAAAGAGGGGGACCACCAGTGCATCCTTCCAATCCTGCGGAAACCGTCCAGTGGTCCAGACTGTTGTTATGAAGTCATTTAGGGCAGTCTGTGCACAAACTCCACCCTCCCTCAGCATTTCGCTTGGGAGATCATCTGTGCCCGCTGCCTTTCCTGGTCTCAGACTCCGGATCGCCCTCAGTACTTCCTCAACAGATGGCACTTCAGCCAGCCACTCACAGGGGGTGACTTCTTCCAATATTTGAGGCACCGCAGCCTCAGCAGGGTCATCCTCACTTTGTGCCACGATGTTTTCCTGGCTGAGGGATTTTCCCTCCCCCAGGACCTCACAGAAATGCTCAGCAAATCTGCAAACCTGTTCCTGGGGGTCGGAGATTGGGTCACCGTTTTTTCCCCTAATGATGGTAATAGGTGTGGCACTGCAGGTTACTTTTTTGATGGAGTTAAATAGAGATTTGTGATCACGGGCCACTGAGGCAGACTCCATCTCCTCAGCAACCCGCGACCACCAACCATCCTTGCAGCGCCTCACGGCTCTCCGAACCTCCGAGCGAAGGTTGCGGTAAGCCTCCTCATTCTCTGACGTGGGATTCTGTAGCCGATGACAGTGGGCCTGTCGCTTTTTCTCAACCATCCTGAACACCTCCTCTGTCAGCCAGGGTCTCTGGGGAGGTCCTGACCACGTACCCAAAGCAGACATTGCAGCCGCATGAGTCACAGTTCTAAACCTCGCCCATTTACCCTCGACATCAGGAAGAGTGGGGGACGATGCCAACCCCAGCCGCAGGCGATGATGAAATTCTTACTTGCAACTTTCATCAGATAACCGAGACTAGGCCACGTTTTGGCTGGAATGGGGTCCTGGGTGTACACCCACCACCGAAGCGGAAGAATGGGCGGCGCATCTTACAGATGACAAGTCGATGGTCAGAGGGCAGATCAGCTCCACGGTAGGTCCTGGTGTCAAGGACATGGGCTCGCATCCGCTGGTCCGTCACTATGTAGTCCAGCAGATGTTCTTGCTTGGACCCGGCATGCATCCATGATGTTGTGTGGATGCGCCGATGCCGGAACAGCGTGTTGGTAATTACAAGTCCATGGGCTGCACAAAAATCTAGCAGCCTCCTACCGTTGTTATTAAGCTGATCCGGCCCATGCCTTCCAATCACTCCAGGCCAGGTGCCAGCATCATGACCAACTCGGGCATTGAAGTCACCCAACAAGATGACTCTATCCCGAGGGGCCATTTTAGCCAGTACCTGTGACAGGAGGTCATAGAAGGCATCTGACTCATCGGCTTTGCCTGCATCCCTTCACGGATGTTCGTCTTCGGTGGGGGCATAAGTAACCGCGACCACCAATCCTCGCCTCCGATTGATGGGAAGGCGAGCCCAAAGTAGCCTGGGGCTTACAGCTTCCCACACCTCACCGCCACGCTCCCACGCCCCCTTCATTCTTTTGTTCAAAAGAAGAGCCACACCCTGTTGTTTGGCAGTCTCCTGCCCCGAGTAGAGAACTGTCCACCCCTCATGGTGGCAGGAGCCAGAACGGGTCCACCGGACCTCCTGAATGCCACAAAGATCCAGGCGGTACCGATCCAGCTCCCGACAGAGGAGTGGTAGCCTCTCCTCCGCAGTGAGCATTCGAACATTCCACGTGGCCAAACGAAGTGGCTTTTCGTTGTTTCTGGAGGAGCCCCGAGGGTTGAGATTCAATCTCCTGGCTCCGCCAATTGGGGTTTGGCGAGGAGACGTCATAGACGCCTGGTCCCCCGGGGCCTCCGGCACAAGCTTATTTGTTACATATTTAAGTTTAAGTTGTAGTTTCGTGGTAATTTTTTTAAGGTGGAGGGGTTACCAGCCCCTCGCACCCGTCACACACACACACGCTGTCACACACACACAACAAAGACAAAGATCCCCCATATAGCCTTAACAGACTGTAGGGGCAAGTGCTGTTAGCGAGCACCTATGAAGGCCGGAACGGTACACGAGGGGGTGGGTGGCCAGCACCACGCCCGACCGCCTTTGTCTCCCTAGTGGCAATGTTTACACACCGCACCAGGTACTCATTTGAGGCTGAGTCGACCTAGGGGAGGCCCGGTACCGGTTCAGATAATCGTCACTGGTGTTGGCCGTGAGCGGGAATCGAACCCGGGTCGCCAGGTTCATAGCGCAGCGCGCTAACCGCTACACTATCGCTCCCCACACACACACGCTCACACACACACACACGCGCTGTCACACACACACGCGCTGTCACACACACACATGCTGTCACACACACACACTCTGTCACACACACGCGCTGTCACACACACACACGCGCTGTCACACACACACACAAACGCGCCGTCACACACACACGCTGTCACACACACATGCTGTCACACACACACACGCTGTCACACACACACACATGCGCTGTCACACACACACACACACGCGCTGTCACACACACGCTGTCACACACACACGCTGTCACACACACACGCTGTCACACACACACACGCTGTCACACACACACACACACACGCTGTCACACACACACGCGCTGTCACACACACACGCGCTGTCACACACACACACACACGCTGTCACACACACA
Source organism: Petromyzon marinus (assembly GCF_048934315.1). Taxonomy (NCBI): domain Eukaryota; kingdom Metazoa; phylum Chordata; class Hyperoartia; order Petromyzontiformes; family Petromyzontidae; genus Petromyzon; species Petromyzon marinus. Next base: position 9,548,199 of record NC_133691.1, on the reverse strand, counting down.
CACGCTGTCACACACAACAACAACTGCCATTCGCCACTAAGTGGCGGTGACGTCACCATGACGCTTGTGCCAGGACATGTGCACCTTGAGGCCACGTGGTGTGTCGAACGCCCGCTGGCAGGAGGTCACGGGGCAGACCCAGGTGCCACGGGTCGACTGACTGAGATGACTGGCTGATGCACCACCTGTGCCCCCTACTGTGCCAACCTGCTGTGCTTTAGCCACCCGGCGCTCCGCTCGTTGTTGTGAGCGTCGCTCCTCCGCCCTCCGTTGTTGTTGGAGGGCGACTACCTCCAACTGCCCAGTAGCATCCTTCACGAGCCTCCTCCACAGAGGCCGATCTTGACACCGCTGGTACCAGTCATCGGCAAGTCCACTCAGCTCCACGTCCTCCTGTACCACATCACTCCATCTCTTCTCTAGCCCGTGCCGCGCCCGCTCAGCCCCCTCAATCCGGCCGAACAAAAGCTGTTTCGGTATGCGGTGGCTGGGCATGCGGGCTACATGACCCAGCCATCGCAGCCTTCCCTGCCGGAGGAGCTCACCGATGGGACCTTGCCCAGATCTTTCAAGGATTTGTGAGCTCCTCACACAATCCAGTCTGGTTAAACCCAGGATGGATCGTAGGCAGGCCAGCCTAAATGTTTCTAACCGGCGAAGATGTTCCATTAGGGGGGTCCACGTTTCGCAAGCGTAGAGAAGGGAGGGAATGACCGTGGCCGAGAAGACCTGAAGCTTAGTGCGGAGCGACAGACCAGGTAGCTTCCACACAGCGTTACGCAACCGATGAAAAGATATTGCCGCTCGACTGATTCGGAGTGAGACCTCTGCTGTTAAACTGGAGCCAGTCATAAGCACACTGCCCTGGTATGGGAAACTCTCCACTCTCTCCACAACTGCCCCATCACCGATCGGGAGTTGTGGGGGTGGAGTGTCCGATGGTACAAAATACACAGGCAGGTGCTTAGTTTTGGTGGGGCTGATGGTAAGGCCCCACCTCTTAGTGGCACGCTCCAGTCTCAGCAGCAGCGTCTTCAACTCCTCCTCTGACTGAGCAGCTATTACCAAATCATCAGCATACATAACGTGGTTGAGCAATAGGGAGCCATCCCTTGACCGCACCCGGGCATCGATCAGCCTCCCATTATATCTGTACCAAATGGAGATTCCCCCGGTACAGCTATTGAAGGTTTCACGAACTACGTGGTCAAAATAGATGTTAAATAATGTGGGAGCCAGAGGACATCCCTGTCGCACCCCAAGGTGTACAGGGAATGGCTCTGACTCCCGGCCACGTAGTTTTACCCGGGCCCGCTCACCATCATGAAGGTCCTTAATGATCGTGAGCAGAGGGTCACACTGTCACACACACTCTGTCACACACACACACGCTGTCACACACACGCTGTCACTCACACACACGCTGTCACACACACACACTGTCACACACACACACGCTGTCACACACACACTGTCACATACACACACACGCTGTCACACACACTGTCACACACACGCTGTCACACACACACACAACAACAACAACAACCGCCATTCGCCACTAAGTGGCGGTGACGTCACCACGACGCTTGTGCCAGGCTATGTGCACCCTGAGGCCACGTGAAGTGTCGAACGCCCGCTGGCAGGAGGTCACGGGGTAGACCCAGGTGCCACGGGTCGACTCACTGAGATGACTGGCTGATGCACCACCTGTGCCCCCTACTGTGCCAACCTGCTGTGCTTTAGCCACCCGGCGCTCCGCCCGTTGTTGTGAGCGTCGCTCCTCCGCCCTCCGTTGTTGTTGGAGGGCGACTACCTCCAACTGCCCAGTAGCGTCCTTCACGAGCCTCCTCCACAGAGGCCGATCTTGACACCGCTGGTACCAGTCATCGGCAAGTCCACTCAGCTCCACGTCCTCCTGTACCACATCACTCCATCTCTTCTCTAGCCCGTGCCGCGCCCGCTCAGCCCCCTCAATCCGGCCGAACAAAAGCTGTTTCGGTATGCGGTGGCTGGGCATGCGGGCTACATGACCCAGCCATCGCAGCCTTCCCTGCCGGAGGAGCTCACCGATGGGACCTTGCCCAGATCTTTCAAGGATTTGTGAGCTCCTCACACAATCCAGTCTGGTTAAACCCAGGATGGATCGTAGGCAGGCCAGCCTAAATGTTTCTAACCGGCGAAGATGTTCCATTAGGGGGGTCCACGTTTCGCAAGCGTAGAGAAGGGAGGGAATGACCGTGGCCGAGAAGACCTGAAGCTTAGTGCGGAGCGACAGACCAGGTAGCTTCCACACAGCGTTACGCAACCGATGAAAAGATATTGCCGCTCGACTGATTCGGAGTGAGACCTCTGCTGTTAAACTGGAGCCAGTCATAAGCACACTGCCCTGGTATGGGAAACTCTCCACTCTCTCCACAACTGCCCCATCACCGATCGGGAGTTGTGGGGGTGGAGTGTCCGATGGTACAAAATACACAGGCAGGTGCTTAGTTTTGGTGGGGCTGATGGTAAGGCCCCACCTCTTAGTGGCACGCTCCAGTCTCAGCAGCAGCGTCTTCAACTCCTCCTCTGACTGAGCAGCTATTACCAAATCATCAGCATACATAACGTGGTTGAGCAATAGGGAGCCATCCCTTGACCGCACCCGGGCATCGATCAGCCTCCCATTATATCTGTACCAAATGGAGATTCCCCCGGTACAGCTATTGAAGGTTTCACGAACTACGTGGTCAAAATAGATGTTAAATAATGTGGGAGCCAGAGGACATCCCTGTCGCACCCCAAGGTGTACAGGGAATGGCTCTGACTCCCGGCCACGTAGTTTTACCCGGGCCCGCTCACCATCATGAAGGTCCTTAATGATCGTGAGCAGAGGGTCACACTGTCACACACACTCTGTCACACACACACACGCTGTCACACACACGCTGTCACTCACACACACGCTGTCACACACACACACTGTCACACACACACACGCTGTCACACACACACTGTCACATACACACACACGCTGTCACACACACTGTCACACACACGCTGTCACACACACACACAACAACAACAACAACCGCCATTCGCCACTAAGTGGCGGTGACGTCACCACGACGCTTGTGCCAGGCTATGTGCACCCTGAGGCCACGTGAAGTGTCGAACGCCCGCTGGCAGGAGGTCACGGGGTAGACCCAGGTGCCACGGGTCGACTCACTGAGATGACTGGCTGATGCACCACCTGTGCCCCCTACTGTGCCAACCTGCTGTGCTTTAGCCACCCGGCGCTCCGCCCGTTGTTGTGAGCGTCGCTCCTCCGCCCTCCGTTGTTGTTGGAGGGCGACTACCTCCAACTGCCCAGTAGCGTCCTTCACGAGCCTCCTCCACAGAGGCCGATCTTGACACTGCTGGTACCAGTCATCGGCAAGTCCACTCAGCTCCACGTCCTCCTGTACCACATCACTCCATCTCTTCTCTAGCCCGTGCCGCGCCCGCTCAGCCCCCTCAATCCGGCCGAACAAAAGCTGTTTTGGTATGCGGTGGCTGGGCATGCGGGCTACATGACCCAGCCATCGCAGCCTTCCCCGCCGGAGGAGCTCACCGATGGGACCTTGCCCAGATCTTTCAAGGATTTGTGAGCTCCTCACACAATCCAGTCTGGTTAAACCCAGGATGGATCGTAGGCAGGCCAGCCTAAATGTTTCTAACCGGCGAAGATGTTCCATTAGGGGGGTCCACGTTTCGCAAGCGTAGAGAAGGGAGGGAATGACCGTGGCCGAGAAGACCTGAAGCTTAGTGCGGAGCGACAGACCAGGTAGCTTCCACACAGCGTTACGCAACCGATGAAAAGATATTGCCGCTCGACTGATTCGGAGTGAGACCTCTGCTGTTAAACTGGAGCCAGTCATAAGCACACTGCCCTGGTATGGGAAACTCTCCACTCTCTCCACAACTGCCCCATCACCGATCGGGAGTTGTGGGGGTGGAGTGTCCGATGGTACAAAATACCCAGGCAGGTGCTTAGTTTTGGTGGGGCTGATGGTAAGGCCCCACCTCTTAGTGGCACGCTCCAGTCTCAGCAGCAGCGTCTCCAACTCCTCCTCTGACTGAGCAGCTATTACCAAATCACAAAGATAAAGACAAAGATCCCCCGTATAGCCTTAACAGACTGTAGGGGCAAGTGCTGTTAGCGAGCACCTATGAAGGCCGGTAACGGTACACGAGGGGGTGGGTGGCCAGCACCACGCCCGACCGCCTTTGTCTCCCTAGTGACGATGTTTACACACCGCACAAGGTACTCATTTGAGGCTGAGTCGACCTAGGGGAGGCCCGGGACCGGTTCAGATAATCGTCACTGGTGTTGGCCGTGAGCGGGAATAGAACCCGGGTCGCCAGGTTCATAGTGCAGCGCGCTAACCGCTACACTATCGCTCCCCACACACACTGTCACACACACACACTGTCACACACACACACACTGTCACACACACACACACTGTCACACACACTGTCACACTGTCACACACACTGTCACACTGTCACACACGCTGTCACACTGTCACACACGCTGTCACACACACACACACTGTCACACACACACACTGTCACACACACACACTGTCACACACACTGTCACACTGTCACACACACTGTCACACTGTGACACACACTGTCACACTGTCACACACACTGTCACACTGTCACACACACTGTCACACTGTCACACACACTGTCACATTGTCACACACACTGTCACACTGTCACACACACTGTCACACTGTCACACACACTGTCACACTGTCACACATACTGTCATGCTGTCACACTGTCACACTGTCACACACACTGTCACACACACTGTCACACTGTCACACACACTGTTACACTGTCACACACACTGTCATACTGTCACACTGTCACACACACTGTCACACTGTCACACACACTGTCACACTGTCACACACACTGTCACACTGTCACACACACTGTCACACTGTCACACACACTGTCACACACACTGTCACACACACTGTCACACTGTCACACACGCTTTCACACTGTCACACACGCTGTCACACACACACTGTCACACACACACACTGTCACACACACTGTCACACACACTGTCACACTGTCACACACACTGTCACACTGTCACACACACTGTCACACTGTCACACACACTGTCACACACACTGTCACACTGTCACACACACTGTCACACTGTCACACACACTGTCACATTGTCACACACACTGTCACACTGTCACACTGTCACACATACTGTCATGCTGTCACACTGTCACACACACTGTCACATTGTCACACACACTGTCACACTGTCACACACACTGTCACACTGTCACACACACTGTCACACATACTGTCATGCTGTCACACTGTCACACACAGTCACACACACTGTCACACTGTCACATTGTCACACACACTGTCACACTGTCACACACACTGTCATACTGTCACACTGTCACACACACTGTCACACTGTCACACGCACTGTCACACTGTCACACACACTGTCACACTGTCACACACACACTGTCACACACACACAAACCTCTGTCTCCGCCGCTCGCCGCGTGGATGGACCCGATGGCGATTCCCGCGGCCACGACCCAGGCCGGGCCCCAACGCGTCCTCCCCCGCGGCGTGAAGCCTCCTCCTCCTCCCCCTCTCCCCGCGACCCCCGCGGCCTGCAGGGCGGCCCAGCCGTGTCGCTTCCCCGGCCCGGTCTCGGGGAGCAACCGAGAGACCAAAGCCCCACGCAACGGCCTCAGCGCGGCGCGTACAGCCATGCCGCCAACGCAATTGTATTCCCTACACTAGACACGCATACACCTTTATATATCTTACACTAGACGCGCATAGCCATTTATATATCCTACACTAGACGTGCATATTACATAATATATCCTACACTAGACACGCATACACCTTTATATACTCTACACTAGACGCGCATACACCTTTATATAGCCTACACTAGACGCGCATTGAACTTTATATCCTACACTAGACGTGCATATACCTTTATATATCCTACACTAGACGCGCATATACCTTTATATATCCTACACAAGACTCTACACACTCTATGGTTTTATTCGGTAAAATAAAATAAAACAATTAAATCACGACGTTTCGGAGGCAACACAAGCTTCCGAAACGTCGTGATTTAATTGTTTTATTTTATTTTACCTACGTGACTTTACGGAATAAAACCAAAGAGTATGAATCTTTGCAGTCACGAAAGCTTCAAATCTAGAAGACTCTACACATTCGTCAATCGCACTGTGGCGTGAACAGGCGACGTTTCAAGCAATGGTCCCTTCACAGCGAGAGGCCAGTTGAATACTACCCTTCACACAACGGGGTCTGCTGAGAATGTAATCTTCGAAAAATAATTCGCCCTGTTTGTAAACAAGTAGGAGTTACCTAATTGTAGATGTTGAGCAACTGTGCTTGTTAAATGAACTCATTGCGAGTAAAATGATGAGGTGTCGTTGTGCGAAAGTGTTCCCACATACCCCAGGATTCTGAGACATTAAATGCCAGGCGCAATCATAGGAAACCATTATAAAAATAACACGAAACTGAAAATAATATATCCATACATGTCAACCCCTTATCAGTGCCCTACCATATTAGAGACCAATTGATATCTTATTGGTAGTCACCCCGTGCCTTTATAAATCTCAACGTTCATCCTACAAAGTCCCACCACAAGGGAGATACACACACACATTGATACATTTTGATTTAAAGCTTTCGTAACTGCAGTGATTCATATTCTTGGTTCTCTCGGTAAAGTCACGTTGAAGGGAAACAATAAGATAATAAAATATATATAAAACAATAAAATTGTCACGACGTTTCGACTGCAACACAAGCAGTCATCATCAGGTGTGAAAACCAACGGCAAGAAACATTTGTTTAATATATATTTTATTATTTTATTGTTTCCCTTCAACGTGACTTTACCGAAAGAACCAAGAATAATACGTAGATACATATTTAGTTTTGTCTGTATTGAAACGGCTGTACGCCGCATGGACCTGAAAACTCAATTTCCCTGTAACAAGTATACGGGGTTAAAGGGCCGTCCATAAATGACGTCACGCACCTAGAGGGGGGGGGGTCAGACATTTGTGACGATGTGTGACGAGGGGGGAGGGGGGGGTGAGAAATGTGACGTCACATAAAAATGCGCAACTTTATATAAATATAGACAACACGTTATACTTAATAAAAAAAAAATTAATAAATGTTTTCTCCTACGACATCAGAGTGCAGCGCCACATTTAATACGCACTACAATGACAATAGTTCAAAGCGATTTGAAGCATGTTTTATTTTTTTTGGGGGGGGGGGGCAGAGCTTTGTGACGTCATATTTGATGGGGGGGGGGGTCTGACTTTTTGTGACGCCGTGTGACGAGAGGGCGGAGGGTCAAAAATCGTCCAAAATCGCGTGACGTCATTTATGGACGGCCCCTAAACCGTATGGGTCGACAGGGATGCACGCGGCTGATGGCATCAAATGGCGTCATAGGAAACGAGCAGGCAGGCCATTGCGTGGCAGCGTCACGGTCAAAATGTTGAAAATTTACCCATAAATCACTCAATTGGGAATGCGCGTAGCAACTTCGCCCGTTCCTGTGCAACTATCGCAGACTGTGTTAACACATAGCGCTGTGAGAGTAACTATAGCGCGAATACCAAATGTAAACAATTATCATGATCACTCAGCAGAGCTTCAAGTTGGCCTCCTCGGTCCGCTTGACGCTGCCCTCAACTATTCACCTCCACTGGGTCACCTGTCCGGCCTCTGGCCGCCCAACCTAAACGGAATACAGGAATACCATCCAATCTAGATTTAAAGTTTTCGTGACTGCAGGGATCCATACTCTTTGACCCCCCCCCGCTCTCTCTATCTCTCCTCCCTGGCTCCCCCCCACTCTCTAACCTATAAAGCCTCTTGTTACAGCAGCCCCTTTTGGCCACTTCAGCAATTGTTTCTTGCTGTGGTTGTCCCACCTGATGACGGACGCGTGTGTTGCGCCCGAAACGTCGTGATTTAATTTATTTTATTTTATACCTTACGTGACTTTACCGAAAGAACCAAAGAGTAGGAATACCATCCACCTAAAAATAAGTTGTTGTTGTTGTTGTTTTACACGTGCGCATTATACCCGTGTGCTGTCAACAACGGTTTTCGCGGACGCTGCATCTGGGGCAATGTTTGACGATCGAGAGGGCGAGACCCCCAGGTGAACGCATCGAGGCTGTCTGTACCCCGGGCCGGATTCCCCGCGTGCCGGCCAGTGTGAGGGCAACCACCGGCCAAGGGGCCGTCCATAAATGACGTCACGCACCTAGGTGGGGGGGGGGGTCAGACATTTGTGACGATGTGTGACGAAGGGGGTAGGGGGGGTTGAGAAATGTGACGTCACATCAACATGCGCAACTTTAAAGAAATGTAGACAACACGTTTTACTTAATTAAATAGACTTTTTAATAAATGTTTTCTCCTACAACATCAGAGTGCAGCGCCACATTAAATACGCACTACAATGACAATAGTTTAAAGCGATTTGAAGCATGTTTTATTTTTGGGGGGGGGGGGCAGAGCTTTGTGACGTCATATTTGAGGGGGGTCTGACTTTTTGTGACGTCGTGTGACGAAGGGGGGGGTCAAAAAATCGTCCAAAATAGCGTGACGTCATTTATGGACGGCCCCAAAGTGGTGGTGGGTTTGGGCAGTGGGAGTTTTAGGAGAGGGCACAAGCGTTGGGTGGTTGGGAAAGGGAAGCAGACTGAGAAGTCTGCCTTCGAAGTCCTCGATGAAAGAGTGTTAGGGACTTATCTCAGCGAAATGATTCGTTTTGTATGCAGCATCATTCGTGGTACACAATGGCTGATGAACCACAGACAAGCTTGGAAGGCTGCCAACATTCGCTCTGCACTTATATACGTACTGTATTAATACGTTTTCGGCCAATGAGTGTTTTATACGTGGGAGAAAACCGGAGCACCCGGGGAAAAATCACACGTGCGAGGGGGAAACGCTCAATCCCGTACAACAGGGACAGACACTGCACTGCATTCTGCCGGCAAGCCAGGGTTATGGCACCTTGATGCCTACGGTAAGAGAGTCTCGCAAACATTTCTCTCTCCAATCCACCAACCCTCGCCTCCAGTGCTGCCTTACAAGCGTGCGTCACCAGCTCCCTGGACCCCCTCCCCTCTGCATCCCCCAAGACCCCCCTCCGCATCGCCCGAGACCTCCTTCATACCCCCAGACCCCCCCTCCGCATCCCCCCAGAACCCCCTCCGCACCCCCCTCGCCTCCGCACTACCCCCTCCCCTCTGCCGCCGCGCGACTCGCTGAAGCTCGCCTCGATGGAGCCGCAGCCGCCTCTCGCCGCTCTGCTCGCCACGTGCCTCCTCCTCGTGTCCGCTCTCCCGTTGGGTACATCGCGCTGTGTGCGGCGGCACCACACGACCCGACCGCGTCGGTACAAACTCGTGTAATGTCCGTGCAGGTGCGTGCAGGTGCGTGCAGGTGCGTGCAGGTGCGTGCAGGTGCGTGCAGGTGCGTGCAGGTGCGTGCAGGTGCGTGCAGGTGCGTGCAGGTGCGTGCAGGTGCGTGCAGGTGCGTGCAGGTGCGTGCAGGTGCGTGCAGGTGCGGGTATGCGGAGCGGTGGTGTAGCGGTTAGTGCGCTGCGCTACTGAAGCTGGCGACCCGGGTTCGATTCCCGCTCACGGCCAACACCAGTTACGATTATTTGAACCGGTCCTGGGCCTCCCCTAGGTCGACTCAGCTTAAAATTATTACCTAGTGCCGATGTGTAAACATCGCCACGAGGGAGACAAAGGCAGCCGGGCGTGGTGCTGTGCCGACCTTCAGCACTTGCCCCAACAGTCTGTTTAGGCTATACGGGGGATCTTTCTCGTGTGCAGGTGTGCAGGTGTGCAGGTGTGCAGGTGTGCAGGTGTGCAGGTGTGCAGGTGTGCAGGTGTGCAGGTGTGCACGTGTGCAGGTGTGCACGTGTGCACGTGTGCATATGTGTATACATATGCACACATATCCCCCCCAATATTCAAATATGCTAAAAATGTCCCCCCCAATATATTTCTATGCTATGTAAATAAAAACAACACTTTGCTTAAACCTTGGCCACAATATCTGGACTTGTCTTCATATAAATCATAGATTTCTGTTGATATGATTGTGGTTATGGTTGTACGTAATTAATCCCTAATCTCTGCCATTACATACAATGAAACAAGAAATGGTAAAAAAAAAAGAAAAAAACAGAGCATTGTAATACAATACACTATTAGACATTATTGTAAAAAATAAATAATTAAACCAATCCCATGTGTTAGTGAATTTTATAATATTTTAGGCAGGAAATGAGTTTTCAAATTTAGATATTTTTTTGGGTTGGGACCCCCAGACACCCTAGAAGATTTGGTCCCCCCAATGTTGACTCCATGGCTACGGCCTTGTGTTATACTCGAGTATACAGGTGTATACAGGTGTGTGCAGGGAATGCGTGCAGGTGTGTATGCGGACATGCGGTGGCTGGGCATGTGGGCTACATGACCCAGCCAACGCAGCCTCGCCTGCTGGAAGAGCCCACTAATGGGACCATGTCCAGATCTTTCAAGGATCTGTGAGCTCCTCACTCAATCCAGCCCGGTTGAACCAGGAATGACTCGTAGGCAGGTCAGCCTTAACATGTCAAACCGGCGAAGATGTTCTATTAGAGGGGTCCACGCTTCGCAAGAATAGAGAAGAGAGAGCATAACTGTGACCGCGAACACCTGGAGCTTCGTATGGATCGACAGACCAGGTAGCTTTCGCATAGCGTTACGCAGCTGATGAAAAGATAATGCCGCTCGACTGAGACTTCAACTGCCAAGCCGGAACTAGTCAAAAGCAGACTACCTAGGTATGGGAGCTTCTCCACTCTCTGCACAACTGCCCCAATCATTCATTGGGAGTTGAGGGGGTGGAGTGTTTGATGATACAAAATAACCATACAGGTGCTTTATTTTTATAGGGCTGATGATAAGGCCCCACCTTTTTGTGGCACGTTTCAGGTACAGCAGTGGAGTCTTAAACTCCTTCTCAGAGTAGCAATTACCAGGTCATTGGCATACTTAACATGATTTACTGGGCATCGATCAGTCTCTTATTGTCGCGGTATCAAATATAAATTCCATTTTTACAGCCATGGAAATGTTATTTAACTACGTGGTCATAAATATGTAAAAAGTAGGAACCAGAGGATATCCCTGTTGCATCCCAAGAACAACAGAAAATAGTTATGACTCCCAACCACACAGCTTTACCTGGGCCCGCCCACCATCATCAAGGTCAAGGATTCTGAGCTTAGGGTCAACGACCCTGAAAGCACGAAGAATAGACGTTGACCAGGTCAATAAGCAGAGCTATAGGTCCTGTTGAATTTCCCTACACCTTTGCTGTAGCAAATGGACACAATATGGCATATATAGAGGACCACCTCGTTCTGAAACACCATGGGGGCACCGCATGCCCAATCACCTTGTTTGGCCGAATAGATGGGGCTAAACAGGTGGGGCATGGGATAGAGAAGAGATCGGCTGATGTGGTACCGAGAGGGTGTAGAGCTGAACGGACTAGCCCATAAGAGTATGGACTTGCCCATACTGTAATTGATAAGAGCGGTGTCAAGATCGGCCTTTATGGAGGCTCGTGAAAGACGCTACTGGGCAGTTAGAAGCAGTCGCCCTCCAAAAACAGAGAAGCGAAACTCACAACAATGTGTGTGATGGTGCGTATGGGGGTGCGTGCACGCCACGGCACCTGGGTCTGTCCCGTGATCTGCCAGCGAGCCTTCACGCGGCCTCAAAGTGCACCTAGCCTGGCACAAGCGCCGTGGTAACGTCACCGCCATTTAGTGGGGAATGTTGGTGTGTGCACGCCGCCCCGTGTCCCCCGTGCAGGAGCTCGCGGTGCCGATGGGCGCTTCGCTCACGCTTTGCTCCGCGCGCTCTTTGAGAATTACTCGAGCGCCGTGCGGCCCGTGAGCGACACCAACAGCGCGCTCAACGTGACGCTTCAGATTACGCTCTCCCAGATCATCGACATGGTGAGCGAGTGTGTGGGCAGGCGGGCGAGTGAGGAGTGGGTGTGTGGGCGGGTGGATGAGTGAGGAGTGGGTGGGCGGGTGGGTGAGTGGGCGAGTGAGAAGTGGGTGGGTGAGCAGGTGAGCGAGTGGGTGGGTGGACAGGTGAGCGAGTGAGGAGTGGGCAGGTGGGCGGGTGGGTGAGTGGGCAAGTGGGGAGTGGGTGGGCGAATAAAGAGCTCCCTCTAGTGGAGGCTCTTCCCCCAGCAGTGGCGTGCGCACGGAATTGCAGGACTTCACCTTTACCTTTTGAGAAACGAAGGCAAGTGTACTTAGGTCGCCGTGCGATTCCTGACTTTCAGACCTGTAATCGATTCTGGAAACGGTTACCGGTTTGCCGGTTGTCATTTGACCATCCTAGTTTTTTTGCGTGTAGTCAAAGCCAAAGATCCGCAGTATAGCCGAAGCAGACTGGTGGGACAAGTGCTGTGAGCGAGCACTTTGAAGGCCGGCACGGCACACGTGGGGGTTGGTAGCCAGCACCACGCCCGATTCAAGCCTGTCTCCCCAGTGGCGACGTTTACACATCGCACCAGGTATTCACATGAGGCTGAGTGGACCTACAAGTACAGGAAGTCCCAGTAATGGTTCAGATTTTGGTACGGGAGGTGGACGTGAGTGGGAATCCTACTCAGGTTGCCGGGTTCATATAGGGCAGCGCGCAAACTGCTATGCTACTGCTCCCCATTAGACATCCTTCACCTATACACGTAACCCTGCCGCCACTCCGCTGCGCGACAGGACGAACGCAACCAGATCCTGGCCGCGTACCTCTGGGTGCGACAGATGTGGAGAGATGCCTACTTGAGCTGGGACCGGGAGCAGTACGATGGTCTCGACACGCTGAGGATCCCCAGCAGCCTCGTGTGGAAACCAGACATCGTGCTCTACAACAAGTACCCACCATGCATGCACCAGCAGCAGCAGCAACTACGCAGCAACCACTCCACCGACGAGCACTGGCACCCCACGCGCACATCACCCCGCGCTCACCCCACCCAGGTGCAGCACGCGTGCCCTCGTGCACAACGCACGCCGCTGGGGCGCAGCCAATCGCTCCAGTGACGATCGAGTGAGCGGAACCGACCCACGCAACAACTGGGTCGAGTCCCCCCGCACCACCCGATGCGGTCCGCTCACTCCCGAGGCTCAACTCACGCCATTCACTCGCCATCCGGAGGCAATGAGGAGGCATCCATTATTCACGTGGCGCGCTAGAGTTGCTCGGCACCAGGCACGCTGGTGGCACTCGAGTTACTCTTGAATATTCCCAATTGTTTAAACCCAGTTGCCGACCACGTGCCCTCAGGTCCGAAAGGCAGCCAGCACCAAGCAGCGCGATTAAAAGTTGTGATCGTTTTGTTAAGAGTTAACACTTTTTTGAACTGAGGATGCTTATGACTAGAGCTTGAGAGGAAATACCAAGGTTGCGCATTGATAGGAATTAAGCATAAAGTGAATGAGTGGATGAGTTATTGGTTTAGGGTGATTCGGTGTATTGTTCTATTATGGGAAACGGTGATGCAGTGGTTAGCGCAGTGCGCTACCGACGCAGCAACCCGAGTTCAATTCCCGCTCACGGTTAACACCAGTGACGATTATCTGAACCGATCCTGGGCCTCAATTGAGTACCTGGTGCTGTGTGTAAACATCGCCACTCAGAATTCAAAGGCAGCCGGGTGTTGTGCTGGCTATCCACCCCCAGGTGTGCTATGCCAGTCTTTAGTGGTGCTACTCGCAAATAGCACTTGCCCCAACTCTGTTATTGGGTACGTAGGGGATAATTTTCTGCTTTAGTAGAAATGTCTTTTGTTGGGTTTCATCTCACGAGCAATAATACATCTTGGAAGCAAACGGGCCTTTGTATCACCATCATATTATAATTCACGCGCCAATACTTCACCTCTTTATACGCTGAGTCTAATGTATCATATTTATTATGCTTGTTTACCCAAGAAAGCCTCACTGATTCTCAACACTCGTTTTTAGGAGGGTCCTGCCAAGTTCCCACAGTAGGGGACGTTGCCTCGTGTAATCACAATTGAGTAACTTTAAAGTGCATTTTTAGCATTGGGATGTTTGGACAGTACGTTACATTGGGTGTGTTCTTTTTAGCTATGCCAGGGAACTGGAGGACCCAGAGCAAACCCACGCAGAAAATGGTTGAGAAAAAAAACTCCACATCAGAGATGTGCCCGATCGGGTATTGAACCCATGGTCTTCTCGCCATAAGGCACGAGTGTCACCACTGCGCTGCCACCCTGCTGTTAAAACGGCCAACTGCGCCGTCAGGCACGTTCCACAGAGATGACTCTCTCCGCATCGCCGATCGCGACCAGGAGCAGCCTTCCGCCAAACGAGGAGGCGGAGGTTGAGCGACTCCCCACCCGCCCACACTCTCCACCCCCCTGCAGTGCCGACGATGAGTTCACGCGCTCCATGGAGACCAACGTGGTCCTGCGGCACACGGGCGACATCACGTGGGATCAGCCGTCCATCACCAGGAGCTCGTGCGGCGTGGACGTCTCCTATTTCCCGTTCGATGCGCAGCAGTGCCACCTGACGTTCGGCTCGTGGACCTACAATGGGCACCAGGTGAGCGCACGGAGGACATGCGACGCCGCCGTCGTCTCTTGTTCTGCATTACGGCCCATCCCCCGAAGGAACTGGTAAATCGATCCTAAATTCACGGTCGCGAATCGTCGTTTCCTGGTCACGGGCGATCTGGTTGAGCACCCCCCCGCCACCGCAGCCGCGTGATAGCAGTTGGGTCACAATACGAGGGCGGCTTCTTCCCACGGCCGCGCGTGCAGGTGGACATCTTCCCAGGCCCAGACAACGCCGAGCTGAAGGACTTTGTCGCAAACGTCGAATGGGAGATCCTGGGCATGGCTGCACGGCGCAACGTCATCGTGTACGGATGTTGCTCGGAGCCGTACCCCGACATCACCTACACCATCACACTCAAGGTGTCCATCACCCACACTATCATGTCCTGCAACGCTTCCACCGGTATATCCACTGCCCCCTGCTGCCACTCGTTTCAAGAGACTGAACTCGTGCGCTTCTCTCTTCTAGCGACGTTCTTCATTCTACATCTTCAACCTCCTCCTCCCGTGCCTCATGATCTCCTTCCTGGCACCCTTGGGTTTCTACCTACCCGCCGACTCAGGCGAGAAGGTGTCGCTGGGTGTCACTGTGCTGCTGGCGCTCACCGTCTTCCAGCTGCTGGTGGCCGAGAGCATGCCACCGTCTGAGAACATGCCGCTCATCGGTAAGGACGAGCCGCGATCAGCCTGCACCTCGCGAGACGTGCCAAGAGCGCATGGGTGTTAGACGGAGGAGCGGCGGGTGTGTCGCTTTGCCATGTGACGGCGCTCACGCCGCTGCCGCCGCCGCTGCTGACGGCTCGGTCGCGTGCGCCTCTCCTATTCCTCGCAGGCAAATACTACATCGCCACTATGAGCATGATCACGGCCTCCACGGCGCTCACCATCTTCGTGATGAACATGCACCACTGCGGGCCCGAGGCGCGGCCCGTGCCCGCGTGGGCACGCGTGCTTGTGCTGCACTACCTGGCGCGAGCCTTCTTCGTCTACGAGGTCGGGGAGAACTGCCGCACGGCGCGGCTGCGCGCCGCCACCCCGGCCACCGCCGCGACACCGCTCGACACCAAGGAGTGGGAGGACGAGGCGCCGGGACCCCTCGACGCCGCCACCACCGCCGCCGGCCGCTGCCGCCGTTGCTGCTGCTGCTGTTGCTGCGCGGGCCCGCGGGGGGGACGCGTGGCCAGGGACGTGGCCTCTATCGCGGCGTTCGTGCGCGAGGCGCGCGCCGCGCACGAGCTGAGCAGCGAGTGGAAGAAGGTGGCCAAGGTGATGGACCGCGTGTTCATGTGGATCTTCTTCCTGCTCGTCTTCTGTATGAGCCTGCTCATCGCTGGCAAGGCCATGTGAGGCGGTCACAGGAACGGGGTTAGGGGCAGGGGGAGTAATCTGGTCCAGGATTCCTCGTCTCGAGTTCTACGCCGCAATCACGATGCCCAGGCAATGTGCCACGGAAATGGCGACGTGGTGATTTGCATCACGGTGGACGTCACAGATGCTGTGACGTAATTCGAAAAAGAGTAGGCCATGTGTGCCGGCATCATCGTGAAATTTACCAATATTGCTAAATTATTTTAAAATAAAACTTAATTGGAATAACAGCGAGCAACTGCTTTACCTTGTACCACACAGACAGCTGTCATCAAGGGTCCCCTATGCCAATGCTTCGCAACCGGTATGCTGCAGAACAATCCCAGATGTGCCACGGTATTTAGAATTGATCGGCAGGCACAGACAATGAAACAAACACTACAGACATGAACGTAAAACAATGAAACGGAGGCACGTTGAAATTAAAAAAATTAAGACAGTTAAATTATCCATAAGAGGTTTCTTTTTTTGGATCTACCCTAAAAAACACTCTATTATGGATGATATTGGTCGCGAAAGCCTACGTGTTAAACATTTTAATTAAACAATTATCAGACACATAGACACAGATCTATACAATTAGACAGACACACAGCCACTGAAATGAAACCGTGAATAGACGGCCATCCTAACAACCACCAATTAAACAAAGACACACACGCGCACAGACTGACAGACACACACACACTGAACACACGACTCCACTCCGCGAGTTGTCTGAGCTGGGTGCCCCCCCCCCCAGACCCCCCACCCCGGGTGCGAGATTAAACCCGGGAGTCGCGTGTCTGGGAACATGCGGTGATCGAGGGGAGATCCACACACACATGACGCGACATTCCACATTTCCATGACGGCACAAAGTCCGTCCGAAGCGGCGTGTCACTTGAGAAAGAAACGTCCGCACACACACACACACCATCATTATCAGCTGTAATCAATCCACTGATGGATACAGGGCCCACAGTGGTGCGTTTGTTGGTTCGGCGTTCCACAACGAGAAATCAGTCTTGACGGTGAGCGTGAGTGGCGGGGAGTGAACAAGGTTTAGAAGCAATGCCCTAGGCTACACAAAGAAGAGAGCTGGGACATTGGAATGATCGAGATGAGATGCGATGTAACGCGCCTTGAGACGCTGGGTCATTTTAAGCGAGCGCCCAATAAATGCAAATCATTTCCCTCGTGTCATGGATCATCCTCCGGGCGAGGGTTGAGCGACCTCGTGGAAGCTGGAACCGCTGCACTGAGGCCCTCACCCCCGTACCCTGCCTGCCCCATCGCGCCGCTCTGCCCCCTCCAAACATTGTCAAGGAGCCGCCACTGCAACGAACGCGTTTGCACCTGAAGCCATTGCAACAGCACTGGCACGGACAGCCAGCACCAAACATTATCGAGGGAATCGCTTTTATCAGATCGGTGACCCCAGGTCCCTCTTGCAAATGAGACTCCCATCCTGGGGCCCAAGATACCAAACGGCTTACGGCAACGAAGTTTCTAATTTCCCACTCAATGTAATGCCAAGTGTGCGTGCATCTATCCATGCTTCTTTTGCACACCTTTCTTCCACGTTCTAGGACGACCGTGTTTTTGATCCACGTGTCGCCATAGCAGTTAAAATTGCGCTCCGATTGAATATTTCTTGTTAGGGACATTGTGCGTCATTTTTCATCACGAAGTTCAGTTTCCCAAAAAGCATTCCGCGATTTAAATGACGATCCCAGGTATAGAGGCACAGTGCAGCGAGAGCTACTGCGCCGATGTGCAGTGGTGTAGAGTGAAGAGGTGCAGTGGTGAAGAGGTGCAGTGAAGAGTGATGAGGTGCAGTGGTGAATAGTGAAGAGGTGCAGTGGTGTAGAGTGAAGAGGTGCAGTGGTGTAGAGTGGGGAGGTGCAGTGGTGTAGAGTGAAGAGGTGCAGTGGTGTAGAGTGAAGAGGTGCAGTGTAGAGTGAAGAGGTGCAGTGGTGTAGAGTGAAGAGGTGCAGTGGTGAAGAGGTGCAGTGGTGAAGAGTGAAGAGGTGCAGTGCTGTAGAGTGAAGAGGTGCAGTGGTGTAGAGTGAAGAGGTGCAGTGGTGAAGAGTGAAGAGGTGCAATGGTGTAGAGTGAAGAGTTGCAGTGGTGAAGAGTGAAGAGGTGCAATGGTGTAGAGTGAAGAGGTGCAGTGGTGTAGAGTGAAGAGGTGCAGTGGTGTAGAGTGAAGAGGTGCAGTGGGGTAGAGTGAAGAGGTGCAGTGGTGTAGAGTGAAGAGGTGCAGTGGTGCAGAGTGAAGAGGTGCGGTGGTGTAGAGTGAAGAGGTGCAGTGGTGTAGAGTGAAGAGGTGCAGTGGTGTAGAGTGAAGAGGTGCAGTGGTGTAGAGTGAAGAGTTGCAGTGGTGTAGAGTGAAGAGGTGCAATGGTGTAGAGTGAAGAGGTGCAGTGGTGTAGAGTGAAGAGGTGCAGTGGTGTAGAGTGAAGAGGTGCAGTGGTGTAGAGTGAAGAGGTGCAGTGGTGTAGAGTGAAGAGGTGCAGTGGTGTAGAGTGAAGAGGTGCAGTGGTGAGGAGTGAAGAGGTGCAGTGGTGTAGAGTGAAGAGGTGCAGTGGTGTAGAGTGAAGAGGTGCAGTGGTGTAGAGTGAAGAGGTGCAGTGGTGTAGAGTGAAGAGGTGCAGTGGTGTAGAGTGAAGAGGTGCAGTGGTGTAGAGTGAAGAGGTGCAGTGGTGTAGAGTGAAGAGGTGCAGTGGTGAGGAGTGAAGAGGTGTAGTGGTGTAGAGTGAAGAAGTGCAGTGGTGTAGAGTGAAGAGGTGCAGTGGTGTAGAGTGAAGAGGTGCAGTGGTGTAGAGTGAAGAGGTGCAGTGGTTTAGAGTGAAGATGTGCAGTGGTGAGGAGTGAAGAGGTGTAGTGGTGTAGAGTGAAGAGGTGCAGTGGTGTAGAGTGCAGAGGTGCAGTTGTGTAGAGTGAAGAGGTGTCCGGGTCACGTGCGCTTCCGGCGCCACTCGTTACGTCGTCGCGACTCTCGCGCGCACGTGACCACGTCTCCAGCGTCCCGCCCGTGACCGCGCCCTCACCGGAGCCACCGCGATTTCTGATTGGGCGGCGGAGACGTGACGCGCCGCGTGGTGGGGTGGGGGGTGCTGGCGTGCCGGGTCACGTGAGCCGCTCGCCATGGCGGAGCGCGCCGCGCGGGGATTCGGAGAGGCGCTTGCGGTGGAGACGCACGGAGAGGCGAGGAGGGGGGGGGGTGATTGATGGGGGGGGGAGGCGAGAGGGCAGGGGGGGGGGGCGAGGGGGGCCGGGTGGGGGGGGGCGAGGGGGGCCGGGTGGGGGGGGGCGAGGGGGGCCGGGTGGGGGGGGGCGAGGGGGGCCGGGTGGGGGGGGGGCGAGGGGGGCCGGGTGGGGGGCGAGGGGGGCCGGGTGGGGGGGTGAGGGTGGCAGGGGAGGTAAATAAACTGACCACCAACAACATTTTTGGTTGTCCGATGTATAGACTCGCCTCCCCCCCCGTACCATAGCAATGTGGAATTTCCATCTGCGCGTGAGGATTGTCAACATGAAAAGAGCACCGCCTGGGATGCTCGCAGGGACGGGTGGCTTTTGACTCCGAGCTCGTTCTGGGCGGCAGGCAACGAGAGGAGGCGATCCCCCGCCACCCCCCTGGATGTCTTTCTCAGCCGCCGCACCACCACCACCTGCACCAGCACCACCAACAGTAGCACCAGCAGCAGCACCACCAGCACCACCACAAGCACCAGCACCACCACCACCTGCACCACCAACAGTACCACCACCAACAGTACCACCAGCAGCAGCACCACCAGCACCAGCAGCACCACCACAAGTAGCACCAGCAGCAGCACCACCACCACCTGCACCACTACCAGCACCACCAACAGTACCACCAGCAGCAGCACCACCACCAGCAGCACCACCAGCACCACCACCAGCAGCAGCACCACCACCAGCAGCACCACCAGCAGCACCACCAGCACCACCACAAGTAGCACCACCAGCAGCACCACCAGCAGCAGCACCACCACCAGCAGCACCACCACCAGCAGCACCACCAGCAGCAGCACCACCACCAGCAGCACCACCAGCACCACCACCAGCAGCAGCACCACCAGCACCACCACCAGCAGCACCACCAGCAGCACCACCACCAGCAGCAGCAGCAGCACCACCACCAGCAGCACCACCAGCAGCACCACCACCAGCAGCAGCAGCAGCACCACCACCAGCAGCAGCACCACCAGCACCACCACCAGCAGCACCACCAGCAGCACCACCACCAGCAGCAGCAGCAGCACCACCACCAGCAGCAGCAGAAGCCAGGGCGCTTCGCAGCACGTTTCGATTTGAAAACGTTTGCTGAACACAGGGGCCCAAATGCTAAAAAGCGAGCAGCAACAGACAGCGCTAGCACAGTCGTTTATAAATGTGTTAAAGCGTCTCTTGAATTGAGCAAGCGCTTGAGGAATGGAGACGATGGGAGGGAAGAAGCAAGAGTGTTGGTGGCTGAGTGAGTAGCTTAGCAAGTACACTGTAATGACCTGCAGTGTGGTGAGTGGGTAAGTTGTGACCTGCAGTTTGGTGAGTGGGTAAGTTGTAATGACCTGCCGTGTGGTTAGTGGGTGAGTAAGTTGTGACCTGCAGTGTGGTGAGTAGGTAACTTGTCGTGACCTGCAGTGTGGTGAGTGGGTGAGTAAGTTGTGACCTGCAGTGTGGTGAGTGGGTGAGTGAGTTGTAATGACCTGCAGTGTTGTGAGTGGGTGAGTAAGTTGTGACCTGCAGTGTGGTGAGTAGGTAACTTGTCGTGACCTGCAGTGTGGTGAGTGGGTGAGTAAGTTGTGACCTGCAGTGTGGTGAGTGGGTGAGTAAGTTGTTGTGACCTGCAGTGTGGTGAGTGGGTGAGTTATAACCTGCAGTGTGGTGAGTGGGTGTGTTGTTGTGACCTGCAGTGTGGTGAGTGGGTGAGTAAGTTGTGACCTGCAGTGTGGTGAGTGGGTGAGTAAGTTATGACCTGCAGTGTGGTGAGTGGGTGTGTTGTTGTGACCTGCAGTGTGGTAAGTGGGTGAGTTGTGACCTGCAGTGTGGTGGTTGAACACAATGTGGATGAGACTAAATACCCTGTAAGACCTCGTCCGCAACATCGGTGGAGGAACCAACTATTGATGTTCACGGGAACCGTCACCATGGTAGAGTAACAATAAAATAATATTATTTTATTGTTTCCCTTCTACGTGACTTTACCGAAAAAAACAAGAATATGAATCCCTGCAGTCACGAAAGCTTTAAATCAAAATTTCATGGTAGAGTAGCTATAGAAGTGACATTAGGATGTGACTGACTGCCGGTGAGCGAGTGACTGGCTGGAGTCTTTCAGAGTACTCGGGTCACTAACCCTACTGCTTTACATCGTATTCCGTGGAGTAATAGAATGCGTTGTGCCGTGCAGGCTGCTCACCTGCACCACTCGATTGACACCATGCTGACACGCCTCGAGGAGTTTTGCAGCATGCTGGACATGGTGAGTTTTGGTTACCACTGCAACATTCATGCCCGACCCCCAAGGTCAAGACCAGGGACGTGCGGACAGGGGAGGCAGGGGAGGCAGAGCCTCACCTGTCATACTCCAATGAAAATATCTGTTACGAATTTTTTAAAAAATATATTTTTTCCACTGATCTGTGTTATAAATGTCATTTCTGTATGATTCCAATCATTACAGAAAGATAGTAACAGGCACGCGCTTATTGCCCGCGCTCCATCCAGTTTCTGAAGGGTTGCACAATCAGTGGGGAAGCTGAGCTCGTCGCTGCCTCACCTCTCGTCTCCCTGTATTTGCATCGGAGCTCCGCAAATTTGGCGATTTTGACTATAAAAAGGATTGGAATCATACAGAGTTGATATAACAGATCAGTGGAAAAATCTTCATTTTGTATTCATTGGCGTATGCCAGGTGAGGCTGTGCTTCCCCTGCCTCCCCTGACCGCACGTCCCTGGTCAAGACCTCACAGTGGAATATTCGTGGGTGTGCTGCACCGTACAGATGCGCAGAGATTCATCTCAGGTTGTGTCTACGAGCCTGCCCGAGATCCTGGAGCAAGCAGCTGCCATGACCACCATTTTCCACCGGGTTGATCAACTGGAGGTGAGCACGGGGACATGTCCCTCACGGGCGCAACTCTGGGTAACCACCGCACCCTACTGTGCAGTCCTCTCGCCGCTTAGCGTAACGGTCCACTGGCAACTATCTAAACCTGGTTCGGACAACCGCCATGCACTCAGAACATATTGAGTTTACTTTAAAAAAAGTGCTGTAATCTGTTGCTTACAAAGCCATAAAAAAACATTCACTTCCTATTGACCAGATAGTTGTGCCATTGACAATAAAGGACTATTTGACAACAGCCAGAATGCTGAAGTGGTGCTCAACAATCGGTGATTTTTAATCTTCCCAGGGAGTAGGTGGGGGGAGTGGCCCTGAAAATGTGAGGAATTTTAAGCAGGGC
Organism: Petromyzon marinus; assembly: GCF_048934315.1. NCBI lineage: Eukaryota > Metazoa > Chordata > Hyperoartia > Petromyzontiformes > Petromyzontidae > Petromyzon > Petromyzon marinus. The sequence goes on along the minus strand of NC_133691.1, from coordinate 9,525,547 downwards.
CATAGATTAATAAAAACAACATTCATTGTATTCTCCCTGTTAAATATATTTTTTAAAAATACCAAAACCAATCACACTCCCATAGCCCCCCCTTCCCGTGGATCTGCGCCTGGCTTGGATATCGAGATCTTTGTAAGCAAATGCAGCGAGAGGCAGAAGCAGAGCTGCGTTGGATCTGCTGCAGGCATTTGTGCGACTCGTGGGGAGGGACGTGCAGGCCATGGAGGACGCTGTCGTCGCGGCCGAGCGGGAGCAAGGCTCCCTCCCGCACTCCATGACCAAGTTCTTCCGCTCCATCAGCATGCCCTCCTTCCTCAGCGTGCGTCTCCTCGACGAACAGAATCAGAATCTCCCAGTGCCCACCTCGCACCTTCCACACGCACGTACGGCCATAGAGGTGTAATTGACATTGCCCGTACTCGGGGAGGGACTGTCAAGGTCTTCCCACACATCTCCACAATCCCAGGGTCCCTCTGCTGGTAACCTCATCCGATCCTGAGTCAACTACAAGGTCCCTCTCACCGTCCCGATGGTCCTTCATTGACTCTGCCCTGCCTAACTCTCCCCTCTCATCTCACTCCACTCCCATCCACTCCATGGGCTCTTAACTTTTCCTTCTGCACCTCCGATTAGCACGGTTGGCTATGTACGGTGCGAAATAATTTCAACATTCTAATCTCACTCTACTCCCTTCCATCCATTCTAACTCTCAACTCAATTCTCCCCTCCACACTCTCCTACCTCTCCCCTTTCATTTCACTCTACCCCCTTCACATGCTGTACGCTCCAGAATCTATTAGCTTTCTCTGATTTCTAATTTGTTGATATTGTGCTGATTTCTATTTGCATCATTGTTGTACTTGTTTTTATATTGTTGCTTTTATTATTGTGGTGACCTAGAACACTTTTGCAAAGTTCTGGTTTCTTGAGTTTACACCTGGTTAAACAAAATAAACCTGAATCTTGAATGCAACTAACTGGAGGCCCTAATAGTAGTTGGAGAAACGTCCCAACTAACCATTTGTCTGTTTTGCAATATCTTGAGATAGTCACATTCAGATGTGAAATACAAATTCCGTTATGTTTGGCTTTTTTGTGACAATTTATATGATTACACGTAGGTTTTCACGGCCAATATGATTTACAAGTGACTGAATGGATGCATCCCTACAGTTGATTGGCTAAAGTCGTATGTAATGTCTACGTTTGGATGTGAGAATTGTTCAACTCACCGGTGAGATGAAACAAACTGACGTGTTGAACCCTTGTTCGCCACGTGACATTTTAATTCGTTGGCTGTGTCGGGTGGTGGAAGATCTTGCAACAAGTTTTTCCAGATCATCACGAGGCCTAACCCAAAAATCTATAAAATTCATGCTTTAATTTAACAAGTGCAGCTGTCGGACATAGGTTTGTCTACCAAATGCATTGCGTTTTTCTATACCAGCAGAAATCGTCCGGTCCTGACGAGGCCTCAGCTCCAACTTCCTCGCCCAGCATCCCTGCTGTGTTCCACACAGAAGACTTCATCAAGTCCCAGGAGGCTGCTTGTTGGCCAGAGGATCTGGGACTCAACGACATGCGGGATTCTAACTGAAGTTTTAGAGAAATCAGTCAACCACTCTTCCGCATCTGCACATAAATGATTTTTTTATCGACCTCTGGGCTTTCCAGACCAATATTTATCCAGCGGTATTTCTTTAAACAAGGAAATTCTAAACTGGCTTTAATTTTTTTGGATCTTGCCAGTGTGTGAGAAAAAATATATTGCTGGGTCACTTTAGATTTTTGGCAAGAGCACTTTGACAAAGTAGAGGGGCAGTGACATGGCCAAAGCAGCAGCAAGTTCACCGTTTTTTCAGGGGTTCGTGGTTTTTATCCGGCAGGCTGCTCCGTGTATTAATAAAATAAGTGCCATCTGCTTCTCTCACAGTGGGCGTGAAGAGATCCCGTGACATTCAAAACGAGTAGAAATTACCTGTAAATAACTCAATTGGCAATACACGCAGCAATCGTCGGCCCCTAATGGCAGACTAAGTGCTGAGGCACCTTGTGATGCACAGGGACAGCTGTCACTGGGGGTGCCCTTTTAATGTTGAGATGAGACGTGGTGTAAGGCAATGTGAGATAGAGGCATTTTCGTGCCATATACTGTACATGCAAATATTAGTAAAGCACGAGCCCCAAGCCAATACAAATAGTAAAAAAATAACACATTGATGAGGGGTTATGGGGATTACTGTTGGGCTGACAGAAAACCCTGCTGCTGTTGCCTGGATGATGGCATGACCGGGAATAAACATTCAATGAATACACAAACTTGTAACGCGCAGTTTTTGATATAATTCATAGGCGCAGGGAAAACACTGACCAATGCTAAAGTATCCAGAACCAGCACCAAATATTGCCCAAGGTCTTTGGCCCTATATTGAGACGTTTGGCAAACTCCTGCAATGTGTACATGTGAGATTGACAATCCACGTAGTGTACTGCCATACCCTGTCAAGCCAGGCGATTGGCAAATTTGTTTAATCCACCATCCCTTGCCTCCGTCGTGCTGCACGCTAGGTGTGTACCACCAGTGTGTGGTTCACGAATTTTGAGGAATGTGCTGCCGATTGAGCACTTGCTAATTTGCTTAAGGTGGTCACATCCTTATCACGATCAGTACGACCATGGTTACTGTTAACTTCACCCATTAATTCCTCCATTTTATACGTAGGCTTTCACGACCAATATCCATAATACGGGTTTTTTTGGTTAGATCGCGTAAATGTGTGTCGTTAAACCCGCCACCATCCGACAGCCAATTAGTAAGGTTTGTCACGTAAACAGAACAAGCCAATTCGTTAAGAGTACAGCACAGCGGTGTTGGAAAGCAAATCCACAACATTTACAATCAAGAGTACGACGTTTCACCAGTAATTGCAACTAGCTTCAACAGGTGACAGCCAGATTTGTGAAGAAATCCTGTTTCATTCCTTAAATAGAGGGGTAGATGTGATGACAACACCTGTGAGCTCTTGCGCGAAGTCGGGGGGGCGGGGGGGATTAATGATTACATATCAAGGACTGGGTATCCATTGTCGTTCGGGTTATTTATATGGCAATCAACGTAGATGATCTTGATTTGAAGCTTTCGTGACTGCCGGAATCCACACTCTTTGGTTCTTTCGGTAAAGTCACGTGGGTAGAAAATGAATAGATCACAACGTTTCGTCAGCAGCTGTTCTCCTGCTGTGGTTGTCCCACCTGATGACGGTTGCTTGTGTTGCGATCGAAGCGTCGTGATCTATAAATTTTCTATCTACGTGATTTGAGCGAAAGAACCAAAGAGTGACGTACATTATGCAAGCTCATTGTTCTTGTACTTCCTGTCGATTGTGTGCACTAAAATAGCCATACCAATTGATTTTGATAATTTTCAATTTAAAGTTTTCGATACTGCTTGGATTCATATTCTTTGTTCTTTCGGTAAAGTCACGTAGAAGGGAAATAATAAAAATAAAACTATTTTAAAACTATTGTATTATTTCCCTTCTACGTGACTTTACCGAAAGAACCAAGAATATGATTTTGATAATGTTGAAGTTCTGTGCAAAACTTAGTTACTTCTGGCCAAGACTAATTAGAGAATATCGAAAATTAGAGAAATACAATTAATTAAAACCATTCGGATAGCTACAGACTTAGTGCTGCTTGGAAGCTAATCATCAAATAATACATTGTTTAAATACATGCCTATACAGGTCACGATACTTCAATAGGGATTACCATGAAAAACGGAAAGCTTCTGGGATAGAACTGAATGTCATCAAAGAAGCAGAAGCATGATTACCTTTTATCATTTAAATTGTATTTCCTGACAATGCGAAATTATTACCAAGTTCTACATCAACAGCTATTGCTCATGAGTGCTGTGCAAAATGTGTTTATTGGGATAACTGACGGCATGACGATTCTCAACATTCTATGACGGCATGTGCGGTGTAAATTCACAAAGATAGAAATACAGTACTCAAGGCTGACCCGAGTTAAGTGAACTGCAGTATAACTTTTGATTTAAAGCTTTCGTGACTGCAGGGATTCATATTCTTGGTTCTTTCGGTAAAGTCACGTAGAAGGGAAACAAATAAAAATATAAAACAATAAAATGATCACGACGTTTCGACTGCAATAATGATTGCTTGTGTTGCAGTCGAAACGTCATGAGAATTTTATTGTTTTATATTTGTATTATTTAATTGCTTCCCTTCTACGTGACTTACCGAAAGAACCAATAATATGCAGTAGAACTGCCAAGTTATCTTCATTCGTAGTGGAAGTACTTCCAAACCAAAAATAAAACATGTTAAGTACATTTATAAAGTTACGGTAAACTGATAAGATAATCTATATTGTTACAAATTATTTGAGAGCAAACCTTAGTAATCATGGGCAGCAAAGTGCATTGATGAACAAGGTACACACATCTGCCAAATATCAACTTTATTAAACATTTACATCCAAAATATTAATATTTTATACCTACATCATGCACGAGGCATATGGGGATAGAAACGAGAAAATGTTACGCAATGTTATTGTTGTAATCTTCACGAGCCACATAGGTTACATACAGCTCTGAAATACATTCACCTTGGGTCTGCGGACTGCACATTGCGAACACACAGCACCCCATATCGCTCTGGAAAATATCTCCCGGTTCTGGTTTCAAGAATAGGCAGGCTAAATTGTACTGCTTGCAATGTTCTAAAAGTACAACCCCAGCTGCGCCGCGTTCTCTCTCCAGCACCAGGGCCCTCTTGCACACTCGCAGTCCACTCATCCACTTCCGACGTTCACTGACGCGATGTCACGAAAATCGATCTGAATTACGGGCATTGAAGGAAAGTCACCAATACCTGGACATGTCGCCTCTGGGCCAGCTTCCATACAGTCGTGCAAAGCAAATAATGAAAGATTAAATCGAAAGTTGTATTAAGATCATTTATGAATGCGAAACTCTTATAACCCAGGTTATGAGTGTGCAGAAGCCTCTGCTATTCATGTTTTGTTGCATCAACAGTGGAGGCGTGTTGTCTCATCCCACAGTGTTCACTCGCCACACTGCTTCTTCCCTCCCATCGTCTCTTCTCGAAAGCTCTTAGATAATAGCCTTGCCTATTCATGAAACCCATCAATTCTTATCTGTTTCAACATTAATCGTTACGTTTGTTGCAGGCCGCTTATGGTTCTTTGCCTGTGCTCGGAAACTATATAAAACAAATCTGTATTTCAGGGAAGCAAAGTTTTCGCCGAAATTATCCGACCTTTGTAAAATACATAAAGCTTCACATTAATACAAAGACGAAACATTATAAACACGTTAACCGAACATCACCAAGCAAGATGACTGTGGTTCGGCACACATGACCAGGATCGCGTTTCAAATGGGGGTCGCATTCATGCCCTCACAACCCATGAAATTATTTAATCTATGTACAGTAGCAGTATTATATATATACAGTAGCAGGTCCATGGGTTATATTCATTGTATTATTTACACCTCTTTTACCCAGAAATAATCTTATTTTAGGAGGGTCCTGCCAAGTTTTCACGGTAGGGGGCGATGTTGCTGGGTGTGGAATCCCAAATGAGTAATTTGCAAGTATTTTTTCAGCATTGGGGTGGTTGTCTAATACCAGGTACACCGTGTGAGATTATTAGCTGGAAAAAAATTGGAGCTAAACATTTACACCTCCACGTGGTCCGTGTGCTTACTATGCCCCGCGTGCTTCACGTGATCCATGTCATTACTGTGCCCTGGGTGCTCTGCATCCCCCGTGTGCCCCACGTGCTTACTTTGCCCCGCGTGCTCCGTGTGCTCTGTGTTGTCTGTGTGGTTACTTTGCCCTGGCAGCGCTGTTTTTTCCATCGGGATGTCCCACGTGGTCGAGTCCAATACAGGGAAGAAGAGGCCGTGGTTGAGGCCCTGCATCTCCAACATGCTGAACCCTAGCAGCACGTGGGTCCGATGTGCCTCGATCGAACGTAGGCATTCCTTCTGCTTGCAGGCAAACAGAATGGCCGCGTCTCCATGGCACATCCACAGTTTCTCTGTGAGCAGGGCCACCTCCTTCTGGTTTGGGTATGGGCGCTCGTTGAAATATTTCACGAGGAACTGCTTCCTTTCGTCGTAACTCTTGTCGACGTGGTCGGTCGGATCTAGAGCCAGGTGCATGGATCCGCTGCTCCTGTTATGATGCACTGCCTTTTTTAATGTACAGCCCTTCTGAATGATCACAGCTGTTGTGTTTTGTTGTAATTTTGCCTTAGTATCCCTGAAACTTGGATTGTGCACTGGTGTGTTTTTGACACAACGTACTGCGATCTCAACCCGTGGCGCCGCGTTGCCTCCATTGTGATCCACGACCTTCGGTTTGTACTGAGTGATCCTCACCTCCTCAGGAGAGTTCACCGTGCAGTCGTCCTTTGTACCAGCCATTACCCCAAGCACCTTACGTTCCATCACCTGCATCGGGCAGTGCTTCTTGTGAGCGTCCAGCGCGTTGACATACAGAGGATAGTGATACTGTACTTTGCAGTGAAAGCAGTAATACTTCACCATGTTCTTTTTCCGATCAAAAGTCTGGCTGACGCCATGCGTTGTATTAAGGTGATGTTCCACCATGGCAGCGATCTCCTGCTGGGGTCCCCGTATGGTTGCCCCGCAGAACACGCAAAGTGCGTGCACCTGCCCCAGGAACCGCGAGCGCATTGCCGGAGGTCTCGGCTGCGGCATCCACGGCCCCGCTGGCTCCTGGAGACTCGCGGCGTTCACACCAGGGGGCGGTGGCGCCGGGCTTTTACCCAAATCGCCGGGTATAGGTACAGCAGGGACGGTGACCAAGCAGCTGCTCGATGCACAGCAAAGAGCTGTGGGTGTTGGCATCGCGGCGGCGACGGCGGCATGCGCAGAGGGTGTAGAGGTCTGATTCACTGGCACCATGGTTATGGGGCCCGCGGGGCCATTGTTGACCGTCACAAAATATTGCTGCATCGGGGCGGCCGGCAGGGTCGCAGCAGCGGTGACACCGATCGCTGCGGGATTCACGCCATCGCAATTTACGACCCCCTTCGTTGTCGTGCCCACGGGCATCTGGGCCGAGCTGGAATGAGCAAGACCGGGAGCTGGCTGCAACAGCAGCTGCAGGGGCTGTCCAGTCCCGCGGTTGCAGATGGTGACGGTCTGCGGCATCATCCCTGAGGGCATGTGAGGAACTGTCACAACGTGCGGCTGCTGGGGATGCGTCATCATTATCTGCGTGGTGCCTGACCCCCACATGCCATTCTGTAGCTGATGCAATGCTGAGGCGGTGCCGGGGTTCACGGCGAATTGCGCCTGAGCTGCTTCCGAAACGTTCACCGCTGTAGGCGACGCCATCGCTAAGTGAAACTGTGCGGCAGTGTCTGCTTGCTGACGCAGCGGTTCCTGTCCGGACATCACGTTATTCTCAATCGCTTTGCTTACTGTGGAAATTACGTTTTGTGCGCACGCGGTCGTCACTCGGGAAGAGACAGCAGGGGGCTGCTGGTTGGACTGCATTGCTGGCATGGAGGGCGCTATAGACACAAAGCGGGGAACTCCACCAGACTGCGGAGCCTGCGATAAGTTCAGTGTGAGCAACGCTGGCATGTTGCCAAGCTGCTGTGATTGTGACGCAACAACAGATTGTTGAGGGACCAACTTAAGAATCAACGACTGTTGATCTTGGGTAGACACTGGGACCGGTGGGAGGGTGAAAGTGAAGATTGGGAGAGATGGATTCGAAGGTTGACTCTGCACGGTCGCACCACTGCATGGCTGCGTTATGTTTGACACGGTGCACTGAGGTTGCAACAACGTGTTTGGCATAATGTTTTCTGGTGCCTGGAAATCGTTCGTAAACGTTTGTGAGTGCGCGGAAAGACAACCTGCGGAAGATCTTGCGGAAATGACGGCTTGCGATTCAAGAATTGCAGAGCCACTAGTCCCGTAGTACGGATGCTCTTTGGCCATGTGTTCCAGCATCTGCCGATGTTCCTTGAAGGCCAAGAGGCAGTACTGGCAGTGCAGGCTATGCTGCAGCATGTGCTCTCTCAGCATCGTGGGATGCATCTCCGCTTTGCACAAGGAGCACTCTGACATGCGTGGATCTGAGAGGCCGCTCTCCTCTGCCAGTGTGGGGCCGTGACACGTGAGGGAATGCCCCAGAAATACCCCCGAGGTCACAAACTCCTTGCAGAACCTGCAGAACTGAAGTTTTTGTGCCGGTACTACTAATCGTGATCCGGTCTTGACCTGTAGTGACGAAACGGTCGAGCCCACTGTTCCGCCATTCTCCACAGGAACCATGGACGCTTGGCTCGGTTGAACGCTCGGAGGTGCAATCTGTGACGGGGGGGCTAGGCAGAGGGGCGGTGGCGGTTGGAAGGCAAGCAGCTGTGTGGGACAGATGTACTGCTGCTGCCCGCAGCCTCCCGGCCACGACGGCGCGAAGCTGGCGTATCCGACGAGAGACCAGGGGTGCCTGGGGTCGTGCGAGGCCGCCGCGTGCCGCAGCATCGTCTCATAGTCGCTCTCCTGCCGTCTTGGTTTTTTGGTCTTTACTGCCAAGGTGCCACTGGTCTGTTCCTGCGTAAACACACGGAGAGAAGTAAGCATAGCAGCTATGAAAGCAGCACAGTCTGCTTCATTGACAATTGCAATTCCTAAGGTAATGCATGTTTTATTTTGCTGCTTTTGTTAGGAATGTTAAATTTTAAGATGTCCACATGTCTCTTAAATGGGTATTGAACATCCTGTATGTAATATAATTAATTAAAAGTCATATATACGGTTCCTCACTTAACACATGGTTACACACCACGTTTTCGCTAAAATGCAGCTCTTCCGTTAAGGAACACTTTTCGCACAATGCGGAATGCGCACCGTGATAATGCGGTTTCTGAGCGGTCGATTTCCTTGAGGTGCGTGGCTGAGTGGTGTGATACAGTACGCGGAATGATGCATCAACGCGGCGGCATACCCTCAGTTATTTGTTCCGCCATCTTACTGTGTGTACGTACATCATATCTCGCCAAACTTCGTTAAATTATTTATTTGGAAATTGTTTTTGCTTCAACGCGTTTTTCGCTTAATGTGGCACTTTTCAGGAACGCATCCAATGCGTTATATGAACATTATGGTGGGACCCCGGGGTCCCATAAGCCCCTGGCTCTCGCATAAACATGATATTATAATAAAAAAAACTTTGCTCTTTTTCACCAATGGGTTTAAAGGATGGTAGCAAGTGTTGTCTTGTTAAACTATGCCTTTAAAACTGAAAATTACTTACCTGCAGAACCTCTATTTACATACACTATAGAAAAAATAATTTACACCCCTCTGTCAATCATCGTGTTTCTCAGTGTGGATTTGTGAAAACACTTTGTAAACAGCACGTAAAATAGTACGCGTTTTCAATGCGCTGTTCATATTTTAACACAAGTTTATACCAAGGTTACTCTACAGAGTAGTGGGTCGCCGATCCTCTTATCCGCATTGATAAGAGCGGTATGTGGGGACTAAGGTTTTTTTTCGGTTAAGCCAATCTGCACAGATGCATACAGACAAAAAATATGATCAAAAAGGAGGAATCAACGGTGCAACGCATCTCAACTGTTAAATAGCTGCAGGTAATAGGATTGTCATCGATTGATCCTGGCTATAGACATTGGTTCGTCACAAATAATAATTAAGATAAGAGAGCAGTTTCACTGTATTATGCATACCGTTATGACAAATAAAGGACTTAAGTCGTGTAGGCAGTTTGTGCAGCTTTGGATAAGACTAATGATCCTGCCCATACCCGAGCATGGAGTACATTCGCTTGTTCAGCTCTTCTGCGTATTCGTCCTCGCTGCGCTTGGACGACATGACAACAGAATGATTCGCGCCAGGTGGGTCACGGTGTTTATGTGCGCGGTGGGACGGAGTTGCCAAAAAATAATTAATTACGATTTTGACTTCCATTTATTCGGGACCCCAGGGTCCCGCCATAAAGTTCAAATGAGGATTTAGTGTACGCTCCATTTCCAAGCGAGGCAAACAGAACGATATTTGAATGGTCATCCTCCTAGTTGGACGTCTCTTCCCACAGTGGACAAACAGCAGAAGGGCCTCTCAGATAACAGTGATAGTTAGTAGACAGTTCAGCTCCACAGGGACACGCATGCAGAGATAAACAGTGAGAAACAGACACACAGATGGACAAAGAAATAACGCCAGTTACAGAGAGAGGCACAGTCAGACCCTGTAATACGTCCAACAGAAAGGTAAAACATTCAGCTTGCAAAGCGTTATAATGCAAGGCGTATGCATAATGGGGATACGCATTCATATGTACAACATCGTGAGCTTTTTTAGCGATGCTGTGTAGCATAAATATTTTTGACATGTGCTTGTGCATTTGAATAATTTAATAACGTGCACGACGTCATCGCAAACACGGCTGTGATACTTTACGATGAGTCTCATTGGCCACTACTGGCAGACTAATGCCCACTTGCAAGCCAGGTGCTGAGTCACCTTGTGCTGCCCAGGGACAACTGCCCCTGCGGGTACACATTTAAATGATTGCGATGAGATACAAATCTTGCATCGCGTGTGAAGCGCTGCGAGAGACTGCGAGACGCTCCAAGACGCTGCGGCGCACCGCAGGGCGGTTCCATCAAACACAGGTCTGTTAGTTTAACACGTATTACAGCTCTGGAAGTTTGTTTCGTTACCGTGGTGGCCGGCAAACTCGCCAGGGCTTTACGCTTGTGCTTTGCGGGAGGTTCGTGTTCAGTGAGCAGCTCCCAGTCCGTGCACTGATAGTTCCAGGTAACCAGCTCCTCGTCCTCCTGGTTCTAGCATGCATAAAGACAAATATCCCCCATATAGCCTTAAGAGACTGTCAGGGCCAGTGCAATAGCGAGCACCCTATAAAGGCTGGCACAGCGCACGAAGGGGTGGGTGGCCAGCAGCCCACGCCAGGCCGCACGTGCTCAACATTGTACATGACAGATACATTCAAATAAGGAATGTTAAACAAAAACTGGTAAACCAGTAATCTATTTTCCCAATCAATTACCAGTTCTGAAATGGAATACCTGTCAAAGGTTAAAAAATACAGCACTGCCTTCATGCTTGTCTAACTGGAAATCTGCGAAACTACTGGGCAACTGTGAAAAAGAGGTTCATAGCTCATCAGATTCCTCCAGGATAAATAAAGATTTTGATTCCGATTAGTTTTTTCATAAACTCCCAACCTGCGGTATTAACCAGGGCGGCCTACTGGATTCAAACAGCAAACCTTTGCGACAAAGGTCAAACGCGCTACGGCCGGGCGGTGCCAACACCTAATGCGAGCACTGCACGCGCGTCAGACTTCACGGCTGCAGACCCTCGCGGTGATCGACCTGTTACCTCCACAAACGTCTGGCACCACTCCAGGCCAATGTCGCACAGGATTCTCTTGACGGTTTTACGGCTCTTGCGTAGACACTCCAGATTTGACACAGGCAGCTGCAGTGACGACCCAGCTGCTGCAAATACAGACATCGCAACAACCCCCCTGGCTGTTACTCCTGGCGTGCTGCTGCTACGCTAATCACAGCGGTTAAAGCACCGGTTCTTGACACTGTGCCTCAACAGTGAGTGGAGAGATTCGAGTTTAAATTCTGGTTGGGTTTTGACTTCAGCACATAATCCCTCACGGGTGATTGAAATTAGTACCACTTTGTGGGGAAGTCAACAGTGGTTGTCGTATGGATAGACTCGCCATCACCATAATAATACGGAATTTCTACCACTGGCTCAGGGTTGTAAATGGAAAATGAGCACTTGTGTTATGTTTTGACTTCCTGGGTCGAAAACAATTCCACCCAATATTTTAAGGGTCCACGTTACCAAAGGTTTAATTGACATTGTGTAATGTTTATTCTGACCGTGGATATGCTTATATCTTGCAGTGAACGAGCAAATAGTGTGAACAGTCAGAATGATATTGGTTACCTGGCTGTTGTTGGAAAAGGTCGGTCTTCATATCGGAAGTCATGGCATCCTGGGGAATAGAGAATAACATTTATTCTACAGCGCAAAGGGTTTCATTGAATTTAAACTCACAGTTGCCAGGCACTGGCACAAAAGCCCAACATCTCAAGCGACTGGCAACAAACAGCACTTTTAAAGTTGTAATAGATTCCTCCACCCAAGTTGAGGACCAGGTCAACCATGCTATTTCATCTCATCCACATGGCGTTAACCACCACCACTCTGCTTCTTCCCTCGCCCTCTGCCTCCTTGAAATTCCCTCCCAATATCGTCGTCTCTTTTCCAAGCTCTCATAACAACCTTGCTCAATTCGAGAAACGTGTTACACCCTTGTCTACTATAGCTTTGACGGTGCTATTTGCATTCTGGCCGCTTGATGTTTGGGGCATTTGGACCCATGCTCAGCAACTCTGTGTGTGCCCCCTAGGAGGTAGCGCTGACCTGGCTCGCTCGTGGAGAATGTGCGAGCTGCTGCCACTGCTCTTGCTCCATGGGACAACCTGTACGGAATGGAAAGGCAGATTAAATATATAGAGTGTATATAGTGTATACACCTGAACCCATGGACAGGATAGAATGGCAGGAAGTTGTCTGGTGATGTCAGAGCCACGTGGCAGCCATGTGTCACAGCTGTAGCTGTTTAACTATACATGTTTTATTTGTGTATAGCAGTGTCATCCATACAAGTCGCAGACCAAAACGCTGCAGGTTCCTCAAAGCGACGTAGGAACCCACAAAGATGTGCTTGGTAAGGCAGCCAAAAAACCGACACCGAAATGTGCCCAAGCTCTGTGATCCTATATCATGACGTGTGGCCAACTGCATCAACACGGTGCATGAATGTGTGCGATTCGCCATCACTGCCTCCACAGTTCTGTGTTACAAGTTCGAGCGGCAGAGCCATGGAGAATGTAGCATATGCAAAACGTTTAATCTTTATGCAGCATTCAAAAGGCTTAGGGAACAGTAGTGTTAAGCAACGTCTTGCATTTGGCCTTCATACAATACAGGGTTATGCAGATTATACGCAGTGGATTAAGTGTAACATCGTTAGTTGGACTTCAGAGACGGTGGCACGGCCAATCGGTAGCGCATGCTGCAGAGGTTGACGGTTCGACACAGCGGCCGCCCTAGATATTACTGTGGCTGTCTTACGAGCAACTTTACATTCCGGAGACACGTTATTTCGGGGGCTCACTGTCCACCCCAGTTTAACACGTAGTGGTAGGCTTTCGAGACCAATATCATCCGTAAAAAAAATATTTTTTTGGGGTCCATTAATAATGTTTGTCACGTAAACAAAACGTGCCCGGTTAGTTACTACTTAAGCACACCGGTGTCGGGAGAGTAAACCCACAATATTTACTATCCGAGTTCGACGTTTCGTCAGTGATTTACAACAACCACAACCAACTTCATCAGGCGACGGCCAGTTGCTCTCCCCACCCCCTCGAACGTCACGCTGGGCGCGCCCAAGCCACGAGAGAAGGAGGGGGGGGGGAGGAGCATGGCGTGAGGGACGCGTCTATTCGCGCTCGCGGGGGTGAGGGCGGAGCGTGCGGGCCTGGGGCGTACCCCCGTCGCGCCCCCCCCCCCACCCCCGTCGCCCCCACCGTCGCCAACCACGGGCGCGCGGGAGGAGCGAGGGAGGGAAGGCAGGTAGCACGTACCTCAGCCGGAGCGTCACCGGCTGGAACAGAGCCGGCTACCGCCACCAGTACCGCACGGCGCAAGCAGAGGGAGCTGCAGCCCTGGCCGCGTGACGGCCCGCGCGGGCGGGCGGGCGGGAGAGAGGGAGGAGAGGGAGGAGGAGGAGAAGGCGTTGACGCCGCTCGCCGCGCGGAACACAAAAGAAGGCTGCCCGTGTTTTCCGGAACGTACGTCACGCGATATATTAATGAGCCAGCGCTTGGACGAGTCCATTTATATGGCACGGGGGCGTGGGTGGAGCCAATTGCGAACCCAGCATGCATCGCGCGGCGCCAGAACGCGGCGAGATAGGCGCGTTGTTCTAGGCGCCGCCCCTCGCGCGGACGAAGGGGCGGGGCCTACGGGATGAGTAGGCGGGGGCTTGTGTGCGCGGCAGGCGGGGCTAACGGGGTGAGTGGGCGGGGCTTGTACGCGGAAGGCGGGGCCAGAGTCGGTGGAGGGCTCGCCCTGTGGGCGGGGCTAGTGGGTGGGGCTGGATGGTAGGACGGGGCTCGTGGGAGGGCGCGTCTGGGTGGGAGGCAGGGGCTGGTTGGAGGGCCGGGCTAGTGGGAGGGTGGGGCTGGTGGGAGGGCGGGTCCCGTGGGAGGGCGGGGCTGGAGGGGAGGGCGGGGCTGGAGGGGAGGGAGGGGCTGACAGTCCCCGCCCCCCGGCGCGCGTGTCCTGGCAGAGCCTCGAGAAATGTGGCAGCTTTTTCGTTTTTTTTCTGGCACGAAAGTTAACATATTCACATTTTGTAATCACTTCTTAATCACTCTCATCTGGGGGGTAAGCGTGAATAATAGAAGTGATGTGTAAACCGTAGGAAAGTCTGTGGATAAATGCGGGGCCATGGATAAAGATCTCGTGGTAATTGTATTTTAAATGCAGCAATATCTCAATTTACGTCTCCCCCTTTTACGTTGTTTCGCAAATACATCGTCATGTACTTCAAAATGTGTTTTGGGTTGGGCCACAGTCATCTGGACACATTTTTTGACATGAAACCCTCTGCCACCCGACATAGCCAAACAAATGTAATTGTCACACGTACAGCTATTTAAAGCGTGATTATTGTTTCAGCTAACCGGTGTACTTGAGAACTCTCAACCATTTTTTTTGCAATTACAGTACATCAAACGATACGATTTGCTTTAAACTGCACTGATCATCCTCAGATCATCAAACCAGGGAGTGAATGTGCTGTTGTGGCATGTTCTCGATTATGACAGATTTCTGAATCTCTGATTTACTCCACACCAATCATCAGCATTCATGCGAAGTGGAAACAAAAAAACACGGCCAGTTTTGACTTTTTGAGTCCCATCTCAAGTGATGGACGTGTCAATCGATCCTCTGGACACCCTTGAAAATATGATCCATCCCAAGGAATTTTTCCAGGTGAAATATTTAAATGGCTGCTAATGAGGCTATACATGTCAAAACCGGTCAAGAGTTTATATACTCAGTAAATGCCACACTGAGTCGAATGACTCTTTTACAAGCTCCTGCGTATTGTTTCTATATTCAGATGTTTTCCAGGGGCAATTAATGAGCGGTCATGTGTAGAAGAGGAAATCAGAGCTTTCGTGCGAGGGGGAAATAGGCAATGCAGAATGGACAGATGGGGATTAAATTTTGATTTAAAGCTTTCATGACTGCAGTAATTCATATTCTTAGCTCTTTCGGTAAAGTCTTTACCGAAAGAGCTAAGAAGATGGGGATTAGTCCGCACTTTACCGAGACAGGGCTCGGCTCCTCGTCGACGCCCACGAGGATCTACACAACATCTGCGTGTGATCCACCAGCCCCCGCTGCTGCATCCAGTACTGAATCGGAGGCTTGCACAACCCCCAATGAACTCTAAGAAGAGAAGTCCCTGTGGCTGATGGGATGCGTAAAAACGTGTTTACTCATCACGTGGAGCGTTAGATATGTAAAGGAGGTGCCCTGTCATTCTGTTTCGTTCACTCGTAACGCATTGTGATGTTTCATTAAACTGTAAGTTCATTATTTTTTCAATGTGTTTATATTATTATTTGTATGCTGAGTATCTGCTGCTGCTGCTGTGTCCTGTACAGCGCTTTGAAGTCATTGATGAAAAGCGCTACATAAATGTATTTATTACTTGATGATTGCGGCGTTTGCAGTGGTACACAATTGACACGAAGCTCGTCACGTTCATCACCAACACCGCCTGGGTGAGTGAGAGGAACGAGTAGTTTATATTTTTTAAAAAGGCGACTGTCGCCTGACATTTCCTAAAACGTTTCGAAGCAATGGCCCTTCATATCGAAGCCATCCCTGTGAACCCCTTATCAGTGCCCAACCTTATTACAGGTTAATTCAGAACTATTTAGTCACCCCGTGCCCTTATAAATCTCAGCGTTCATCCTACAAAGTCCCAGCACAAGGGATAAACACAAACAAATACACAAATTCATGTTTTGTAGCCCGTATTTAAACGGCTGTGCGCTATATGGACCTGAAAACTCAATTTCCCTGTTACAAGAATACGGGGTAAAATCGTGTGGGTTCACAGCTATGCAAAGGGTCCAATTTTCACACGGACGTCGCACTGCGATTCTTAAATTGAAGGCGCATGCGATATAAAAAAAACAAATAAAGTTGACTCTGATTATAATCTAGATTTAAAGTTTTCGTGAATGCATGCATCCATACTCTTTGGCTCTTTCGGTAAAGTCACGTAGGTATAAAATAAATTAAACCACGACGTTTCGGGCGCAACACAAGCGTGGTTGTCCCACCTGATGACGGACGCTTGTGCTGCGCCCGAAACGTCGTGATTTAATTTATTTTATACCTACGTGACTTTACCGAAAGAACCACAGAGTATGTGATTATAATGATGTGGTGGGGTCAAGGTTGCAGCATCGCCCTCCGGAAGCCTCCGCGGTGGCCGTGGGGGGGGGGGGTCGCGCGGGGGGGGGGTCGCGCGGGGGGGGGTGCGGAGGAGGGGGGTGCGGGGGAGGGGCTCGCAGGGGGGGGGGTCGCGCGGGGGGGGTGCGGGGGAGGGGCTCGCAGGGGGGGGGGGGCAGGGTCGCGGGGGTGGGTTGCGGTTCCGCGGCCGTTGGTTGCGCGAGCCGATCTCGCGAGAGTTGTTGGGAGCGGCCAATAGGAACGGCGGTCGGGGAGAGCGCAGTTCTCGCGAGAGTTGGTATGAAAAGGCAAGAAGCGCGGGAGACCGCGGCTCGAGTGGAGTTGGCGCGCGCGCAAGGAACAGCGCAATAACAATAACAAACACAAATAACTACTACACCACAACAACCACAACACTACAACAGACGCCGTTCAGTTGGCGGTTTACACCACTGCGCTTGTTGGTGCCAGGCTAGGTGGACGTTGAGGCCGTTTGCGTGCGGTGTGCGGAGGGGGCTCGCGTCAGCCACAGGTGGCCGCCGGTCGGTGCTTCGCCTCACGTTACTTTTGCGTTCGTGTTTGTCGCTCCTCCGCCCGCGCTTGCTGTAAGCAGGCACGCCTGCTTCTTCAATGCCGGCATTAGAACCCCTCGAACTTCTTGATTATCACGGTTGGCTGCGTACGGTGCGAAAGAGGTTTCAACACACGGGTCCTGGTTCCACGAAAACTATTGCGCACCGCAAGAGTAATCGTCAACGTGGTTTTTTTTCTCTTTTGTAAACGCGTGATAATTTTATTGTTTCCCCTTCTGCGTGGTTACTTTACCGAAAGAACCAAGCATACGAATCCCAATGCTTTAATAAAATCAAAATTTTAAAACGCATGAGCGTTGAGCAAAAGCGCCGATTGTCGCGTCTTTTATTATTATTATTGTTGTTGTTTCCGCCTTTGCAGGGAGGAGACATGGCTCAGACTCCCGTGTCGTCTGCGGTGCCGCTGCGGAGACCCCTCGGCCTGAGCGCCTCCAAAGAGAAGTCTGCGCGCATCCGCTTGCTTCAGCTGAACTTCAGGAAGCGCCTCTCAGCGCAAGCGGCCACGGTGAGAAAAATGCAATGTTTTTTTTAATGAAATGTACTAGTGGTAATGTAAGGACTCCTCCAGGAAGTGGCCCCGAAAGCTTGCCACAACGCAAGGGGGAGACAGTGGTCAATTACAGCCAACGTCAGTTGAGCGTGGACATATTAGACCCAAGCCGAAAAATAACATGTAAAAATTATGTTTAAATAGATTTTTTTTTATGATAGAATAAGGTATTGTCATCAGTATGACATAAGTATACCAAGTTTGCAGTCGATTCCACATTGGGAAGCGGGTTAAAATTGAGTTACAAGATTTGAGGATACAACAACAGACAGTGAGTTAATAAAAAGCGTGTAATAATAAAAAAACACCCCCACGTAGAACGCAAACTTGTTTAGGCCAAACATCCCAAATGCAAAAAAAATACCTTAAAAATTACTCTTGGGATTAGACGTAGCAAAAAAATTGCTACCACCTGCGAAAACTAGGCAGGAACCCTCTCTGAACTATTCTTGAGGCTCGGTGAGGTTTTCCTGTGTAAACAAGGGTTACTATTAATGGCCATGCTGATGTACGTAACACGAATCGCGAGGATAGTTGTTGAGAATAAATGACCCAATACCTGCCACCACGGCGCCTGTGCCAGGCTAGGTGCACTTTGAGGCAACCACTTGCACCGTCGAAGGCTCGCTGGCAGGTCACGGGACAGACCCAGGTGGTGCCATGGGTTGGCCGACTGAGATGACTGGCAGATGCACCAGCTGTATACCCCCTACCGTGCCAACATGCTGCATTAAAGCCACCCGGTGCTCCGCTGGTTGTTGAATAAGTAACAATACATATACAACACACTATTCCATATCCGTCCCTCCCAGTCACTGCCTTTTGGGAGTGATATTTTTCGGCAGCATTGGTTTCATATTGTACAAGCAAACTCCGGTTTAGACATTCGCGCTTTCAAAAGCAGTCGTATACATAATAGTTCATTACAGCAGGGAACTGCAATAGGTATGCTGTACCCACCACTCATGCGAGTGATTGGTGCGAGTTGCCGAGTTCAGTGTGTAAGCTGCTATCTTTGATTGTGTATTTGTTTACCATTATGACTTACTAAGTTTTTGAATGTACTATATGCATGTTGAACTTCTTTCGCACCATACGTTGTTAACCGTGTTCATCGAAGGTGCGGTGGGAAGGACAACAAGACTAAACACGAAAAGCAGTTGTAAAGAAGTCGTTGCTGATCACTGTAGAAATCATTACTGCTGAAAATTATTCGACTGATGCTGGCTTTTAGGCGCTTGTTGTAGCATTGTCAGTGGTGCCACGTGCGGTCTGTTCCCTGCGAGGCCTCGGTAGAACGCTGCCCTGCGGCAGGGAATGACCTCGCTGCTGCGCAAAATCCTGTGGACTCTGCGCATCCCGCATGAGTTTCTGGGAATGGGAACAAACTTGAGAATACCAATTGGGAGTGGGATGGGAATGAGATGCCAAGCTGATGGAACTGGGTGTAAAAGATAGGTTTAGCCTTAGAACAGATTTATAGTAGAGTTGTATTTTTTTACACAGTTGCTGAGCACAAGGCCAAAACGTGAAATGGCCAGTAACAAACAGCACTCTTGCTGTGTTAAAACCCTTGCATACGTAACAAGTTTATTTGGCCTTTTCAGTTGGAGGACGGTTTATGACATTCGTCAGATCATTACCCGACTTGACCAACATATCCTGTTACGAATTTGAATTTTCAAAGTTGTAATAGATAAACGGTAACACGTTTCTCAAATTGAGAAAAGTTATAAGCTTGGGAAAATAGCGTGGAGCAGTGCAGGGGTAGACGCAGAAAGAAGCATTGTGTCTTGCAGTGTAGTGGTTGAACACTGGTTTGAAATGAAACGGTCTGATAGAACGAGTCCTTAACATGGTTGGATGAATGGGAATTAAGTGAGAAAGTGACTGGAGTGAATTAGTGACTGCTGGATCATCAACCTGACGATATGATGTATATTATTATGTTATTGATTGACAGTGAGGGATATTTTTAGTTGGGGACAGCTGAAGCTGTTCTCATGCATAGTGTTCAACTGTAACATATTGTACCACAATGTTGCAGGATGCATCGCCCGCATTATCTATAAAGCTTCCGAAAAATGCAAGCACTCCAGACATGAGTCCTTACACCCTGTTGAAAAAGATCCACAGCACAGGTAAGAAAATGGCCTGAGACACCACTACAGTTGTTCAATAATAAAACCTAAATCTATTAGAGCAAACCCCTACCTCTCGATCTCCCATTGTCCCTTCAGCAGCTGAGCTATCCATGCAAATTGTAGATATGAGCAGGCAGTCTCAAATTAAATCAGATTGCATGTCATGCCTTACTTAAAGCACAACTCTCAATGTATTAGAACAGTCCGGGTGGAATCTCAATCAGATGTTTTAATCTGAGACAAGGCCCTTGTATGGATGTAGTTTCCTTTAGGATTCTTAAGGTTCACTATTAACACCTGAGGCTCCGAGCCAGTCCAAGGAATCTGAGATGTTTGAAGAGTGGTGTTGCCACAGAGGACCACGTTGGAGAGATATGACACAAATTAGCAGTGACAATTAGATCACGTGATGCGAGTTTCATGGCGAGTGCCCCACAGTCAATCATTTTCAATAGTGAGTAGCAAAATAGATTTTCTAAATCACAGGCTGAAACAAAATTCACCCCTTACTAACACTTCTTTATAACTCAACATATATTTTTTCTGAAGAAAGGACATTGCTGACAATGTCAGCCTGCTATATATTTTTCTCCAATAAGGCAGTAGTAAGCATGACAATGGTGAAGTGTTTTGAAGCACAGGCAAAATGGATCCCTGGGTTTCTTTTCATGTTGCCCACAGCCGTGGAGGTTAGCCCTGTGGAGGTGTTTAAGCCCATGCCTGAACATGTGAAGGATGATGCGGAGACTTGCAAGAAATCTGAAACAAGCAGGTCAGTACATTAAAGTTTCTTTTAAATGTCTGTCATTGCGTCTGGCGCAAATCACTTGGCACTGTAATGTCCACGTTGGATTTAAAAACACGTGATTTTATATCGAGTACTTATTGCTAAATTGAATCCATGGTTCACACTTAAATTTTGGGTTAAACCACAATGATCTGACCGAACTTGTTGTAAGACCCTCCACTACCTGATATGGCCAAACAAATATAATTGTCATTGTACAAGCATTTAATGCACAAATAATTGTTTTAGCTCAATTTAATAATCAGTGCATTTGTACATATCACAATTTAATGTGTGTGGTTATGTTGGTTGGTAGAGGGTTATACGACAAAAGTTAATTATGAATCCTAATATTGACTGTGGCAATCTTATGTATTAGGTTCATCCAAAGTTGATTAACCTTGTTCTGATTAATGTAAATGGTACAGA
This sequence comes from Petromyzon marinus, assembly GCF_048934315.1. Classification (NCBI taxonomy): domain Eukaryota; kingdom Metazoa; phylum Chordata; class Hyperoartia; order Petromyzontiformes; family Petromyzontidae; genus Petromyzon; species Petromyzon marinus. Next base: position 9,504,378 of record NC_133691.1, on the reverse strand, counting down.
AATGGTGTCCATAAATGTGAGAAATGTATCAACTTTTGAGTTGTAAATCTGTCGTTGTTGTGGTGCTGTTGGGTGCAGTATGTTCGAGTTCACACCGACGGACGAGAGTGAGAGCGAGACACTGCAGCAGCGGCACCACCGCCCCATGATGACGCCGGTCGACATGCAGACATTCACCAAGAGATTCCAGCAAGCCATGGATGGCAGAGGCAGGTTCCCACTTTAGTGCTTGAAATCACCATTGCTGCTGATCTAATGTTACAGCTCTCAGCCAGTGGTGTAAATTCCTCATGCCTATTGCAGGGGAAAATATTTCCAAAGGAAAACCACTGTTCAACTTCTGCACATATTCGGCACTAATTTTATCGCCCTTGGAAGGATGATGGGCTGAGTCAACCCCAGACCAGGATTTGGCTGGATATGACAATTCTGTGGCTATATATACCACGGTTGCATGGGTTTATGCATATGGCCACGAGAATGTGATATGCACACACTCGACTTAATGTGTAAATAACACATTGATGTTCGATATTTCCCTGATATTTTCTTACGAGCCCTTAATTCTTTAAAATGCCTTGATATGTTTTTATTCCAAGTATCATTATTCAAGAATGAAGGGCCAGGGCACTGGGCCTCAAGTCTTAGGCTATATTATACATGGACGCGGGGTGCGCTTGGGTTTAGTGCAGTAATGTGTAACTGCTGTAAAACAGAAATTAGTAAGTTGTATTGTAGACCTGAGATGTGCAGCATTTTAATAATGATGAAGAGTTATGTACAGGAAAGGTGCACCACTTAGTGTCTGCTTAATTTATTATCAGAGCTGTCGTGGTATAATGGGTAGCACACTGGACTTGCAATCCAGAAGTCGCCAGTTCGATTTAGTCTCCTTGCACGGCAGTTGACACGTGGTGCAAGTCTTTTTATTCTCCCTACTACGACGAACCAGGATGAATGGGCATGCCACAATTTGTAAAACAGCAGGGCGTGGCTGGTGGGGTAAAGTGTGGGTACGCCCACCTCTTCCAGCACGGTTTGTCAACATGGAAGAGTAGACCAAAATACCCTCTAGAGCTCCCTTTACCAGAAGCCCTACTGCCGACAGTGGCTTGAGCAAGCAATTGCTGGGTTGCTCCTGTACCCCATTGAGGCATTAATTAGGTAATGGTACAATATCCGGAATTAAATATTGTGATGTGAAATGTTTTTACAGACCTACCTGCATTGGAACGATCTGCCATGAGCAGGTAATGTAATCTGTATGCAGTGCATTTCATAAATATGTTTCCATCTTCAGGTGTGTATCGTCTAGATCCTACCCGAATGATTGTAACAGGTCTAAGTCAGATCTTTATTTTCCGAATCATTGTGTCAGAAGCCCCTATACAGGTTATACGTTTAATTGCCCTTTACTCATGGAATGAAACAAAATGTAACATTACCTGCATCTCATTACATTTTAGGGACATTTGGAATTAGGCTTTTCAACTATTTCAACGCTGCTCTCTGGCCTCTACAAATCCCTCATCTCCAAATCCCAATGATCCAAAATGCAGCTGCAAGATTTCTCACCAGTATCCACAAACGAGACCATGTCACCCGAGTACAGTACTGCACCCGCCCCTGATAACGGAACGTAGAGTGGCAGCAACCAACCACACGAGCAAGCCGGATTAGGAAAGGTTTCTCTACCACAGACCAAATACATAGTAATAGGCTAACACAGACGGTGCGAATACTTTACATCAAGCAACTGCTGTAAAGGAATTTTATTTTGTTGTTATTCTTGGTTACCTAGGAGAGCCTCGCTGAGTTTCAAGACTTTTTCAATAGATGGCAATGTTACTGTGCGCAGTCTGAATTGAGTAATGAGCTGGTAATTATTCAACATTGGGATCCTTGGCCAATACCAGTTACATTGTTTTTTTACTTAAGGGAGGTAACAAGTGAACCCAGAGGGAACCCATACGGAACAGGGGGAGAACATACAAACTCCACATAGAAAGGCACCTGAGTCGGGAATCGAATCCAGGGCCTTGTTGCTGTTAGGCACAAGTGTTACCACTGCGCCACATTGCTACATAACTATTGAATCGCGTGTAACTTGCACAGTATGTTTTGACCGATCGCAGCTTAAGCCTGAACACTTCACTCGACTCCGAGGAGGAGGATGACGATGCGATGGGGGTGAAGATACGACGCAGCCTCACGAGGGCACCAACGCAAATGGCCAACAAGGAGGCCTTTTTGCAGCGTCTACAACAACATTTGAGAGAGGAGGCTGAGGAGCCCCGACCTGCGCACACCACAGGTCTAAAGAAGCTGCTTTCTCCATGCAAACAAAGACAATGTGATTTCCTGCTCGAGTGGGCATTGAGGCGGCGCTCGTCTCCTGTGTACAGCCCAGAGCCTGCGGTTGGAGTTCGCACATCCCCATGGCGGCAGCAAGTCTATCCACTGGGCGTTTAAGCCTCATTGCACATTACCGGCCAAATGGCTCGGCCATAGAGCGTGCAGCTCACAATATGAAGGTTGCAAATTCAAATTTGGTTCTTTGATAGACCCGCAACCACCATAGAAATGTGGAATTTTCACCACCTGGCTCAGGGCTGTAAACACACTATGAGCACCGCCTCAATGTGCAATGTGCATTGACTCTGACTTGAATGGTGTTGTCAAAATCAAGGATGGCTTTGTGCGTTTCATATTGTCAATGTCCTGTTGTGTTTCTCCGTAGACTTGATGGCTGGAGGGGTTTCTGAACTGTCCATCGGGGAACACACCTCGCATTTCTCAGAAAGTAGTAGCAGCAAGCGCACACTGAGAGACCGATCCACGCCGGGAGTCAGGAATATGGCGGCAAAGACACTAGATGGTCATATGGAAGTGTCGGGAAGGGCAGAAGACAAGCATAGTGACGATATGGAAGAAAACGGTGTTCCTGCAGAAGTGACTATGTCGGGTTACCTTAGTCCAGTTATTGACATTCACCCATCACCGCACATTGGCACCCCAATCTTATCTGCAATACAGAGTGGCCTGCAGGACAGCGATGGAGATGGCACAGGGGCAGAGGAACTGAAGACGACGCGTGAAAGCGACGAGATGTCTGAAGAAATATCTGGATTGAACCCCAGGGAGGAAGCAGAAATGTCATCTGCCGAGTTAGTATATCCCATGTCTTTTCCACACCTCGGCCACACATCTCCAGTTGGTGAAGAGTTGATGGGTGACGAGGAGGGGGGGGAGTCAAAACCTGAGTCAGACGGTGACCAAGCTGGCCCTGCTGGAGATGCCTTGGATTTTGGACGTAGCCACAATTTGGCAACGTCACCTTATGAAGAAGAAGAAGAGGAAGATTACGGCAGTAGTAACGATGAAGGTAATGCAGATTTTATTTTATACACACATGACCCCGTTTAGCCAGTTGCCGAGCTATTTAACAAGGGAGATTCGTGGTGCGTGAGCACAGCAAATATAAAAACAATTGCTTCGTATTGTGTAGGACTGGGATATGACATGTTTTAAATGTTAAAAATGTTAACTTGTAAAGTAAAATTTCGGCTAGCCGGACTAATAATAATTTCAACTTTTAAAGCATACAGTATTCACTCACTCTCAAAGAGAGAGAGAACGACACAGGCACGAGGAGAAACCACAGACAAGCAGGAATGCAGCAGCAGCCACGCAGTGATGAGCCGGTGCTCCCAACAATAACCCAGCACAGAGCGATGATTGCTTTGTGCAATCTAAATTGAGTAATGTTTGGATCTTGTTTTGAATTATATCAGGGGATCTTTAACTTCCATTGTGAAGCAAACGGTGCTTGTTTATTGATTAGTTTAAGGCTCTTATTATTTGGGAAATAGTTTGAATCTTAGAAATGTCAAATATTGACTTTGTTACATTGAAGCATTAATAGTAAGAACTGAAGTATATCTCACGAAAATTTACAAAGGAGTTTGTTGCTGCATGCGCTTGAACAGGAGAGTTAAAATTGCATGAAGTGAAGGCGTTCAACAAGCCCTCGCCAACTCTGAACACTCCTGCTTTCTTCACGAGAGACAAACTTTCGTAAGTGACCTTATTTTAAAGCTGAACAAATATTAATTGGTCTAATTTTTTATATCTGGTGTGTTTTGAATGTTTACCAATGTTGCACAGTGAGTTGGGCATTCCTCAGGTTATGTAAACCAATCCAGATAGTATTTGTCCAGATCATCACGTGGCCAAAACAAATCATTAATCTGAATCCAATGTTACACTGATAATTTCACCTATTGCGGATTAGCAGTCCAGAGTAGTTTGGGCTGATGTTGGTACAGATTCATAATCTTCCACATGATAGAGCCATATACTATGACATAGTTCATATTGATGTTATGCATAGCCATATGCTTGTTTTATCTCTTGCAGTAAAGGCAAGCAGAAGGGCCCGTTGAAGATAAACAAAGCTACTTCAAAAAGGGGCAAGACAGAGAAAATGTTGAAGATACCGATGAAGGAGATCAAGAATATCTGCCAGAGATTTGTGCCCTGCCGGCTGAACAGAGATGCCCTTTTGGCCATTGAAAAGAGGTATGCTGTGTAGTTAATGTGAACTGAAAAAATGTTTGATGTTTCGCCCAGGCTCAACTCCAATAAATACATTTATTTACAGTTTTAAACACAGTTGTAGAGCACAGCCCAAAGGTCCAAAATGTCAAGTGGTTAGTAACAAACAGCACTATCATAGCTGTAATAGATGAGTGTTAATGTTTCTTTAATTGAATAATGGTCTTATAAAAGCCTGGGAAAAGAAACATTGGGAGGGAATTCCAAAGTGGAGCACTGCAAAATAAGAAGCAGAAAGAGAAGTGTTGTGACCTAGAGTGTGGCAGTTGGAACACCATCTGTAAAGGGAGGACGGTGTCTGACCATAGAGATCACAGTGAAGAGATCAGGGATAAAGTACAGGGACAGATGTATTGGTGCCGACTTGTACATCATCGTAAACGTTGAGTGACACGAAGAAGACCCTCCTAGCTGAGCGGTGTTTCTCTGTGGCCGCAGCTGTTTTGTAGAGCTCTACCCCGCGGCTGTCTCTGAATGTGTCCTCCAATGCCTAGCCACCAGTTAATTCCATACCTGTCAACCCATACGGTTTACCCGTGTTCTTGTACAGGGAAATGTAGTTTTCAGGTTCATATGGCATACAGCCGTTTCAATACGGGCAATTTTTTTCCTTTTGTTTGTGTTTATCCCTTATGATGGGACTTAGTAGGATGTACGTTGATATTTATAAAGGCACGGGGGTGACCAATAAGGTCTGAATTGGTCTCTAATAAGGTAGGCACTGATAAGGGGTTGTACCTCATCTGCTTAGAGCATGGGCAAAAAACCCCTACAACTCAGATGTGCGTCAGTGTTTATGCCATAAGAAATATCAATGTTGGTACATCCATTTGGTGTCTCGTAATGTACAATATCGTGTCTTACGTTTAGAAACTATGCTGTCTCAGTCATTAGTAAGCCTTTAAAATATTTACTTTAACAGTACGAATGTACATTGTTTTATCTTTTGAATGCCGATACATTTTTGGATTCTTTATTAAGGCCTCGACACAGAGGCATTGGGTCTCTGTGTGTCTATGTTGTGTCTCTCTGTGTCTCTGTGTTGCCTCTGTCTGCTTGTGTGTCTCCGTGTCTGTGTTTTGACTCTCAAATTTAGTTCTACCTGATGACGATTGCTTGTGTTGCAATCGAAACGGCGTATTCTATTATTTAATTTATTTTCTTTCTCCTTGACTTTACTGAAAGAATCAAAGAGTAGAGCCAGAATCTTGTGTGAAGACATGAAAAATAATTCCTCATGTTTGTTCATGTCTTGTTTTGTCCTTATTCTGGTGTAATGCTGTTTGGGGTGCCACGGTGGTGGGATGTTAACTACCTTGCCTGATATACAGGAGGTCGTGGGTTCAATCCCGACCCTGACACCTGTATATTTCGAGTTTGCATATTCTCCCTGTCGTTGCGTGGATTTTTCTCCGGGTCTTCCGGTTTTCCCCTCCATTTAGAGACATGTATTAAGAGTATTTGGCTGCTATACATTTCCACAAAAGCTATTTCGATGAGCTATCATTTGTGGCCAGGTCGTGTTGATGAAAAAGAAATAGCTATGCAGCTCAGTCGGCCTTACCTGGTAAAATAAAAATAGTTTAGGATGTCTTGCACTTTTACACTGTGTTGATGTAGGTTTTATTTTAACTCTTGTCTCCGTTGACTTTCATTTTCCATTAATGGGCCCTGGCCTGGTATAAAAGAACACATGTAATAATCGGACAATATGCCTCCTTCACATTTCTGTTCTTCCACAGAAAAAATATATTTGTTACACATCCCATGATCCACAAAGCCTTCTGGGAAGTACATAATTTCAGCAGCATTCAACACAATTATTATCTGGACCAGTTTCAACATTTATTGCTTCATCAACAGTCAGGTCGGCTTGAACATTCAATGCTGGTGATTTGCCAGATTTGTATCGCCAAGGACCCTTTTATATATGGATCATAGTTCAACAGAAAATATCTTATATATATATTCGTGTTGTTATGGTTATAAAGGTCTTGATTGAAGATCTATTCATTGATTTGCAATCATTTTTCTAGTTTGCCAAGATCTTGACATGCCAAGTGCGTGTGTTTGTACGGCAGACTGCCACTGTTATTTGAACAGATGTTGGATGACCTGGATGCATTTGCATCCCATGCTGGGAGGAAAACGATTACAATCGCAGATGTGGAGCTGCTGATGAAGAGGTGAGGGCAAGGATGCCACCAAATGGGCTGTTAAAGTTTACACAACTATGTTAAATGAATGTTTATTTTTTATTTAATGTCAAGAATTAACCCAGTAAAAGCCAGTGTAATATTGAAGTGTTTTTTTCGATTGTTAAATGTTACAAAATGAACCATGAGAGATAACTCTCAAGAGTAGAGACTTAAAGACCAAATTGGCAAAGCTGTTTTGCAACTTCATCAGAGGTGATACTATTTTTAAAAACGTGTGCTGAGTACAGGCCCAAGGACCCAACGTGTTAAATGGCTGGTAACAAATACCACTGTCAAAAATAGATAAGAGTCAGTTGTAGTAGATGAGAGCAAACATTTGTTGAATTAAGTGTGATTGTAAGGTCTTGGGAAAGAGCATAGAGGGGAATTTAAAAGTGGAGCAGTGCTAGGGAAGAAGCAGAGAAGTGTTTTGACCTGCTGTGTGATGTGTGGATGAGATGAAACGATCATTCTGGTAGGCCGAGTCTTGAATTAAATCCAGACCTCGGCTGAGTAAATCCAAACTTGAATCGTAATCAATCCAAATCTCCCATGGCGTTCAACTATATAGGATTCACAATCCATAATGTAAAGACCTCTGATACCAGGTCTGTATTTGGATTCATTTTGGGAAAGAGTAGCGGTGCAGAGGTTAGCGTGGTAAAGTATGGTCAACACCCATGATATGGCAAGAGGATGCCTTCATCCAACAGTACATTGACAAAACACGAAGTTGTTTTAGTCAAAGTGAATTCCTGCTGAAATGTGCATTGAGGTGGTGCTTATCTCCCGTTTACAGCCCTGAGAGTGGTAGAAATTCCACATTACTATAGCAGGGGCAAGTCTTATCGCTATTAACTTCCCAATCGAGAGGGACAATAGACTGCATCAACCCCCAACCAGGATTTGAACTCGTAGCCTTCCGATTAAGAGTCGCTTGCTCAACCCCCAATGAACCGCCTGGTCAGATAAATATGACTTAGATGAAAAATGCTGCTATCATTGTGGAACCCTTGGGGTGCCCTTTCCTCATGTTGTGTCTGTGTGCGCGTCTGTGCAGGCAGCGTTATGTGACGGACACGATGCCTCTCGTAGCCCTGGCTCGCGAGTATCTCCCCATGGAGAAGCGCGTGGAGTTGCTGGACATTGTGCTGGGCAAGGTCCTGCCACCGCTGCCCATGACAAACATAGAACATTGAGAAAGCTGCATGTGCGGGAAACACCACCCAATGCTAGCACAACACACACACGCATTGTCTTAACCAGCCTCATTTTGGTTTGCGAGAGGAAGTATCAGCTGTAACCCGGCAATTTTTGGGCCTCCACGAAAGCGAACTCTAGAGGGTATTTGGCCTACTGTTCCACGCAGACCAAACGTGTCGGACAAGGTAGGAGAGTCCCACACTATATTCCTTTGCACACCATCTCTGCCGATCGGCTAACTTGTGAACGCATTCTGCTAGGTGGACAGAGGCGGGCGGGATTTGGTAAATGCACTCATTGTTTCAACTGCCGTGGCGGGAAATGGCATTTAGTTGGCGACCTCTGGATGGCAAGTCCAGCGTACTAACCATTACACCACTGAGTGCTGTCCTTTGAATATGCTTTACAATTACTCAAACTAAGCACCGTATAGTATTATATATAAGCATTAGTTTGGCTGTTTTTCATTGCAATAACAGTAAATATTATTCGAAAATACTTGTCAGCTTTCAAAATATTTTATGCACTATCTGAAGTGTATGTATAGCCCTTAACTACTGTTAACTCAATATAGAATTGAAGCTTTCGTGACTGCAGAAATTACTACACTCATTGTTTTTTTCGGTAAAGTCACGTATGTAGAAATAAAATCAAATTAAATCAAATTAAAATAAATCACGACGTTTCGAACGCAACACAAGCGATTATCATCAGGCGTAAAACAAATAGCGAGGGAACACATAGGGGGACATCACACACATAGCACATAGAGAACGTTAAACTGCACGGAGGCCAATTAGGTTTGTTGTTTTCTCGTCTCTCATCTTGTTGTATTGGCCTACGTGCAGTTTAACGTTCTCTATGTACGTGATGTCCCCCTATGTGTTCCCTCGCTACTGTTAACTCGCCACCTATCACAGGAATATTCCCTTGTCGTGTCATTGTCGTACAATTGTGTTTGGAAGAGAAGACAACATGGGCAAGCATAGGATATTTGTCGGTTTATGGATGTATGATGAACTTCTTTCGCACTGTACATAGCCAACCGTGCTAATCAGAGGTGCAATGTTATTCACAGCTACAATAGGTTTCTACACATTTTAATATTTCTGGTGGATGGGGACAGGGAGCATCAACTATGTCAGTTGTAAAATAGTGGCATGGTGTACGTTGTATGTTAGTGACTTCCTGCTCAAATGAGCATGGAGGTGTAGTGCTCATCTCCCATTTACAGCCCTGAGCGAATGGTGGAAATGTCCACGTTCCTATAGCAGGAGTGACCACAATTGCATTCCCCACAGTGGTACTAATTTGATCGTCCTTGGAGTGAAGCTCAGTTGAGTCATTCCCTAGCCGGGATCCGTTTGCCTGCTGCTCGCTTTATTCCACTGAGCGAACTGGCCAAGTTTTAACGTAAACATTTCTCAAAATTCACCATTTATATTTTATCAAAGGCCAAGGCAGGTTAAATTCCTTTAGAGCTGTACACACAATCAGATCTTTAGGTTGGGTTGTCCAAGCAAGGGGCAAGTCTGTCGGTTGGGTCTCAGTCTCGATAGCCAGTGTCATGTCCACACTCTGGCCGTGGTTGATTGCAGTGGCTCAGCAATGTGTAACTGTTGAAGACGATAAATAAAGTTGTAGCGTTTAATAAAAATCAACAAGACGTAGCCGTGGCCAAAGCCGTTGATTGCGCCACACCTCTCTTCTACTCTCCGCCAGAACCCCGATTTAATTTTCAACAGTTACGCAGAACGAAGTGTTTAGCACAAAACGTTATATATGATCTAAACAATGCAACAATTGAAACAAAAAAGTTTCTTCAATGTAATAAAAAGGGTGTATATAATATACCCATTTAATGTCATTACAGACCACATTGCTTGAGTAATTTAACAGAGTTGTGTAGATGTTTATTCTCCGGAATGTTAAGACAATGGACTTAATTTCCTGTAAGTGCAATGGTTGGTTATTTTGTGAGCAATATTTATTTCACTGCAATTGTCACCTCTCTCGTAGAGTTGCCCACATTGTGCTAACATCAATCTTTTTTCTTGCTAACAAGTGTATGATTTCCATACTCGTTAAATACATGTAAAAACGAAATAGAATTTCAAATGTACTTTTTTTTACATTAAATTCTGGCTAAATTTACTGTAGATGTGGTTGGTGGTATTGAAGCGAAACGATTCTTGCATTCCCCCTGCATCGAGTGCCATTGTTTTGGCCCTAATCGCTCCCATTGACAGTTTTCCTCCTATTCTTAGCTCTTTCGGTAAAGTCACGTTGAAGGGAAACAATAAAATAATAAAATATATATAACAAAAATTCTCACGACGTTTCGACCATGACACAAATGACGACCGTTTGTGTTATGGTCGAAACGTCGTGAGAATTTTTATTGTTTTATATTTTACTATTTTATTGTTTCCCTTCAACGGGACTTTACCGAAAGAGCTAAGAATATGAATCACTGCAGTCATGAAAGCTTTAAATCAAAATTTTTCCTCCTGCTGCATGCGCAGTTGGTGACTTTGGCCACAATCAACTCCATCTTGATCTTAAACCCAAGAGAATCCGTTGCACAAGTCTGTTGATGAGACACAGAATCCACTTTTCTGGTTTTTTAATCAAATCTGGAGGAAAAAAACGTGGAAGGCCGTGTGGGCCGTTGGAGTGCGTACAACATTTAAAGGGCCGTAACATTATATTCTTGGTTCTTTCGGTAAAGTCACGTTGAAGGGAAACAATAAAATATATATAACAATAAAATTTTCACGACGTTTCGACTACAACACAAGCAGTCATCACCAGGTGTGAAAACCAACGGCAAGAACATTTGAAAGAAGTGGCGGTTTGTATTTATTTATTTTTAAACGTTAGCGCCACAGATAGGGATTTGACAGTTTGTTTAGATGGACGAGTCCATCTATATTCATATTCTTAGTTTTTTAGGTAAAGTCACGTTGAAGAGAAAACAACAAAATAACAAAATATATATAAAACAATAAAAAATTCTCACGACGTTTCGACCATAACTCAAACGGTCATCATCAGGTGTGTCGGTTTGCATAAATTTATTTTGAAAAGGCTTATTTATTTATATATATAAAAATAACGTTTGCGTCACGCGCAACGATGGCAGTTTGCCAGGAGGGAGACGAACAATGTGTGCTGTCTGAAAGCCACTGTAAGCGTGAACAATCAATTAAGACCCGAAATGGTTTATCAAATCCTTCCGATGATTGCTCAGCCAGAATCCATCTTCTCGGTTGAAATTGTCTCTCTGTATATGTGGTTAGCCTCATGAACAAATCTCTCATGGTAGCCAGATGGCTTGCAAAGAACCTCTGTCTTGGAGAAGTCAATGTCATGTGAGCCTACTGAATTATAACAGTGATCTGCCACAGCCAAGGTGTTGGTCCTACCGTGTTTTAGATCTGCTTTGTGTTCACGAATGCGGTCCGAGACATGTCGTTTGATTTCTCCAATGTAACTACTACCACAGAGGTAACTTAGTTTGTAGACACCAGGGTACTGTATGTCCGGAATCACATCTTTTACAGACGAAACCAGATCATGGATTTTATGTAATGTGTTGAAACGGACCTGGATCTTGTGTTTATTCACGATTTTGGAGATCTTTTTTTGTGATCCCCGCAATGTAGGGTAAAGTGATGGTTTTGAAAGGCTCCTCAAGAGGGTCCTTCATGGTTTGAGTGATAGCTTTGCGGATTGTATAGTCGGAGTAACCATTAGCCTTAAGAACTTGGTGTACGTGCTTGATGAGCGTTTTTAATTATATGAATTAAAAAAGAGGGATGACATTGTAATCCTCTCAGCCGACAAGGGCAATACTACTGTCATGGATAAAATAGAATATAACAACAAAATTAAAGAATTACTCGACGATGGCAGCTATACAAAAATAAAAAGATCCCACCAACAGCCTCGTCACACAAACCAAAATAATTTCTGATTCAACCGCATTAATTGATCAAACTAAACAGTTTTTGTTGAAACCTGCTGCCAGGCCACCAAGATTATACGGCTTACCAAAAATACATAAAATATACACCCCTTCGTCCCATCGTCTCTACTATCATCTCCCCAAACCGACAAACTGGCTCGTTTTCTGTCTGGAATCCTGCGGCCTTTCACTGGAAAAACCACCTCTGCGGTACAAAATTCTACTCACCTGGTATCGACAATCAAGGGTATTTCCCTATCCCCAGACGACCTGCTTGTCAGTTTTGATGTAGTTTCCTTATTCACCAAAGTTCCTGTACCTGACACCATCGCAATCATTGAAGACTTGGTTCATCAAGGACTTAACACTGAGGTACCCCCCCCTAGTGAGACACTGCTTAACCAATACATACTTCACTTGGAATGGAACTTTCTACAAACTGAGGGCACCCCAATGGGCTTCCCCCTATCTCCGGTTATAGCCAACATTTTCATGGAGAAATTTGAGACTGACGCCATCCAGACTGCCACTCTGCGCCCAACCTTATGGAAGATGTACGTGGATGACACTTTTGTCATCTGGCCACATGGCCGGCCTGGTCTAGACCAATTCTTCGACCACATCAATTCCATACACCCAGCCATCAGATTTACCATGGAAGTCGAAAAAGATGGCAAGCTACCTTTTTTGGATGTCCTAATAAAAAAGAGACCTGATGGTTCAATGAGCCACTCTGTCTACAGGAAAGCTACCCATACGGATGCTTATCTGAAACCGGATTCCCCCATCATCCATCACAGAAGAATTCTCTCATCAAGACTCTATACCATAGAGCCCAATGCATATCCGACCAGGAACACATAGGCAGTGAACTCAAGCACGTACACCAAGCTCTTAAGGCTAATGGTTACTCCGACTATACAATCCGCAAAGCTATCACTCAAACCATGAAGAAGGACCCTCTTGAGGAGCCTTTCAAAACCATCACTTTACCCTACATTGCGGGGATCACAAAAAAGATCTCCAAAATCTTGAATAAACACAAGATTCAGGTCTGTTTCAACACATTGCATAAAATCCGTGATCTAGTTCCGTCTGTAAAAGATGTGATTCTGGACATACAGTACCCTGGTGTCTACAAACTAAGTTGCCTCTGTGGTAGTAGTTACATTGGAGAAACCAAACGACATGTCTCGGACCGCATTCATGAACACAAAGCAGACCTTAAACACGGTAGGACCAACACCTCGGCCGTGGCAGATCACTGTTATAATTCAGTAGGCTCACATGACATTGACTTCTCCAAGACAGAGGTTCTTTGCAAGCCATCTGGCTACCATGAGAGAATCGTTCATGAGGCTATCCACATATACAAACACAGAGACAATTTCAACCGAGAAGATGGATTCTGGCTTAGCAATCCTTGGAAGGATTTTATAAACCATTTCGGGTCTTAATTGATTGTTCACGCTTACGGTGGCTTTCAGACAGCATACATTAATTTTCGTCTCCCCCCTCCTCTTTTCCGAATATAGATAAATAAATAAAAACCACCACTTCTTTCAAATGTTCTTGCCGTTGGTTTTCACACCTGATGATTACTGCTTGTGTTGCAGCCGAAACGTCGTGAGAATTTTATTGTTTTATATATTTTATTGTTTCCCTTCAACGTGATTTTACCGAAAGAACCAAGAAAATGAATCACTGCAGTCACGAAAACTTTAAATCAAAATTTGGCCGTAACATTGTCAACTTATTTGAATGATTATGGATTATGGATATCTTCCAATGTGCGAGGGAGAAGATGTTGTGGCTATGCGCTCCTGTAATCCAGCACCACCGTGGAGACGATGGGATCGATCACAAGACGTGTTAAAAGCTCTCCCAATTCGTGGTCGTCGAGGTCGCAACACCCTGGCTTTGCCAGGAGATTGCTACACACCTCGGCGGACGCGTGGGTTTTCTCGGGGAACTCCGGTTTCATGGTGTAGTGACGCCAACGCACGTTCTTCTTGCTTTATTAAGAGCTTTTATTCGGATGCAACTCTATTTCAAGCCTCTGATTGACTTCCTGACTCTAACTTGATTTGGTGCTTGACTCTGTTCACACGTACTTGTATGTGAGGTCGAAAGTGATCCGTTGCCTCGGTCGTTACAAAAGTCATAACAAGCAGCCAATTCCGTTTCAACTACCACGTGCATCACCGGAGAGCGACGCGGTCCCTTGCCCGAGTCGTGAGAATTTCACTACGGTCCCCGGATGGTGGGGTTGTGACGTGGTGGGAGGGTTGGGAGGGAGGTTTGAGGGGTGGGTTGGGGGGGGGGTGTTGAGGGGGAGGGTGTGGGTGGGGTTACGGGGGGAGGGTGTGGGTGGAGTTACGGGGGGAGGGTGTGGGTGGGGTTACGGGGGGAGGGTGTGGGTGGGGTTACGGGGGAGAGTGTGGGTGGGGTTACGGGGGGAGGGTGTGGGTGGGGTTACGGGGGAGGGTGTGGGTGGGGTTACGGGGGAGGGTGTGGGTGGGGTTACGGGGGAGGGTGTGGGTGGGGTTACGGGAGGAGGGTGTGGGTGGGGTTACGGGGGAGGGTGTGGGTGGGGTTACGGGGGGAGGGTGTGGGTGGGGTTACGGGGGAGGGTGTGGGTGGGGTTACGGGGGAGGGTGTGGGTGGGGTTACGGGGGAGGGTGTGGGTGGGGTTACGGGGGAGGGTGTGGGTGGGGTTACGGGGGAGGGTGTGGGTGGGGTTACGGGGGAGGGTGTGGGTGGGGTTACGGGGGAGGGTGTGGGTGGGGTTACGGGGGAGGGTGTGGGTGGGGTTACGGGGGAGGGTGTGGGTGGGGTTACGGGGGAGGGTGTGGGTGGGGTTACGGGGGAGGGTGTGGGTGGGGTTACGGGGGAGGGTGTGGGTGGGGTTACGGGGGAGGGTGTGGGTGGGGTTACGGGGGAGGGTGTGGGTGGAGTTACGGGGGAGGGTGTGGGTGGGGTTATGGGGGAGGTTGTGGGTGGGGTTACGGGGGGAGGGTGTGGGTGGGGTTACGGGGGAGGGTGTGGGTGGGGTTACGGGGGAGGGTGTGGGTGGGGTTACGGGGGAGGGTGTGGGTGGGGTTACGGGGGAGGGTGTGGGTGGGGTTACGGGGGAGGGTGTGGGTGGGGTTACGGGGGAGGGTGTGGGTGGGGTTACGGGGAAGGTTGTGGGTGGGGTTACGGGGGAGGTTGTGGGTGGGGTTACGGGGGAGGGTGTGGGTGGGGTTACGGGGGAGGGTGTGGGTGGGGTTACGGGGGAGGGTGTGGGTGGGGTTACGGGGGAGGGTGTGGGTGGGGTTACGGGGGAGGGTGTGGGTGGGGTTACGGGTGGGTGCCCACGTGACGCGGGGACGCGCGCGCGCGCGCGCTCTGCTGAGTGGAGCCTGGCCTAGGCCGCGCCGCGGGGTCAGCGCCTCGGGGCGAGAGACGGAGACGAAGGCTCGCGAGGAGACTCGGCCTCGGCGATCGACTCCCTCGGGGCGAACCTCTCGCCCTCGGTGAAGAGACTCGCAATGATCCTCGCCGGCACTTCGAGCCTCGCCACGAAAGGCTCGCCGTGCGAGTCTCCCGCGTCCCCGCCGCTGGAACCAGACGGCCGCGCCGAAACAACGGGGATGGTGAGACGCGGCACGCGGTCCGAACAAAGGTGTAGGTACACGCACGAGAGGTGTAGGTACACGTAAGAGAGGTGTAGGTACACGTAAGAGAGGTGTAGGTACACGTAAGAGAGGTGTAGGTAGACGCACGAGAGGTGTAGGTACACGTAAGAGAGGTGTAGGTACACGCACGAGAGGTGTAGGTACACGCACGAGAGGTGTAGGTACACGCACGAGAGGTGTAGGTACACGCACGAGAGGTGTAGGTACACGCACGAGAGGTGTAGGTACACGCACGAGAGGTGTAGGTAAACGCACGAGAGGTGTAGATACACGCACGAGAGGTGTAGGTACACGCACGAGAGGTGTAGGTACACGCACGAGAGGTGTAGGTACACGCACGAGAGGTGTAGGTACACGTAAGAGAGGTGTAGGTACACGTAAGAGAGGTGTAGGTACACGTAAGAGAGGTGTAGGTACACGCACGAGAGGTGTAGGTACACGTAAGAGAGGTGTAGGTACACGCACGAGAGGTGTAGGTACACGCACGAGAGGTGTAGGTACACGCACGAGAGGTGTAGGTACACGTAAGAGAGGTGTAGGTACACGTAAGAGAGGTGTAGGTACACGCACGAGAGGTGTAGGTACACGCACGAGAGGTGTAGGTACACGCACGTGAGGTGTAGGTACACGTAAGAGAGGTGTAGGTACACGCACGAGAGGTGTAGGTATACGTAAGAGAGGTGTAGGTACACGTAAGAGAGGTGTAGGTACACGTAAGAGAGGTGTAGGTACACGTAAGAGAGGTGTAGGTACACGCACGAGAGGTGTAGGTACACGCACGAGAGGTGTAGGCACACGTAAGAGAGGTGTAGGTACACGCACGAGAGGTGTAGGTAGACGCACGAGAGGTGTAGGTACACGTAAGAGAGGTGTAGGTACACGCACGAGAGGTGTAGGTACACGTAAGAGAGGTGTAGGTACACGTAAGAGAGGTGTAGGTACACGTAAGAGAGGTGTAGGTACACGCACGAGAGGTGTAGGTACACGTAAGAGAGGTGTAGGTAGACGCACGAGAGGTGTAGGTACACGTAAGAGAGGTGTAGGTACACGCACGAGAGGTGTAGGTACACCTAAAAGAGGTGTATGTACACGCACGAGAGGTGTAGGTACACGCACGAGAGGTGTAGGTACACGCACGAGAGGTGTAGGTACACGCACGAGAGGTGTAGGTACACGTAAGAGAGGTGTAGGTACACGCACGAGAGGTGTAGGTACACGCACGAGAGGTGTAGGTACACGCACGAGAGGTGTAGGTACACGTAAGAGAGGTGTAGGTACACGTAAGAGAGGTGTAGGTACACGTAAGAGAGGTGTAGGTACACGCACGAGAGGTGTAGGTACACGCACGAGAGGTGTAGGTACACGCACGAGAGGTGTAGATACACGCACGAGAGGTGTAGGTACACGCACGAGAGGTGTAGGTACACGCACGAGAGGTGTAGGTACACGTAAGAGAGGTGTAGGTACACGCACGAGAGGTGTAGGTACACGCACGAGAGGTGTAGGTACACGCACGAGAGGTGTAGGCACACAGAGGGTCAGAGGCATATAGACACATGTAGATACATACAGAGAGATGGCAGGAATAGATACACGCAGAGAGAGAAAGAGATACGGAGACATACACTCGTAGAGAGATACTGTACACAGCGCGATCCACACGTTTGCTGTACAGTACAAAGTTCCCCCATGTTACCTGACTTGGGGGCAAGTGCTGTTAGCGAGCACCTATTAAGGCCGGCACGGCACACGAGGGGCTGGGTGGCCAGCACCACGCCCGGCCGCCTTTGTCTCGATGTTTACACACCGCACCAGGTACTAATTCGAGGCTGAGTCTACCTAGGAGAGGCCCATGACCGGTTCACACAATCGTCACTGGTGTTGGCCGTGAGCCTGAATCGAACCCGGGTCGCCGGGTTCGTCGCCCTGTACAGTACACAGATACACATAGGCAGAGAGATACATAGAGACGTATACAAATGCACATACACAGAGAAACACATTTGGTAATCGATCAGGATTTGTTTAACAAGCCTGACTGCTGATGAGACCCAGAATGTTGAAAACGGACCAGAGATTGCTTGCTTCAACAGATGCAGTTGGGTGTGATATTGGTCTTGAA
This sequence comes from Petromyzon marinus, assembly GCF_048934315.1. NCBI lineage: Eukaryota > Metazoa > Chordata > Hyperoartia > Petromyzontiformes > Petromyzontidae > Petromyzon > Petromyzon marinus. Next base: position 9,486,588 of record NC_133691.1, on the reverse strand, counting down.
AGTCAACGAAGTCGCTATGTGAGCACCAGCCACACAGACGCACATGGGCACATAGGCATTTGTACATACACGCACCGAACACACAGGTGAGCGTAGCCTTACAGGAATAACTGAGGAACGAACACTGCTGCTGACGTGGTTCGTGACGCCTGGAGCTGCACTTTGTTGCCCAGAAGCTTCTCTCTCCCGCTCTCCTCCCCTCTTTATTTCCCTCTCTCTTCCTCCGTGTCCGTGTCTACCTCGTCTCCCGTAAGCTGATGGAAGTCGAAGTGCAAGATGCCCCCGCTGCCGACCCCGCTGCCGACCCTGCTCCCGAACCTGCTGTTACTGCCACAGTCGTGGTGGCGCAGAGCAAGCAGAAGACGCAGTACAAGCAGAAGTACACGGCGGCGTGGGAGCGCGTTCCAGCACTCAAAGGTGCGTGGAGCCCTGGGCTCGGATCGTCTCTGGGAGAGTTTACCCTGGGGGTGGTGGGTGGTCAGCTTTGGGAGTTTGCACGTGTTGTTGCCAACCACGACCACCTACCCCCCATCGAACAAGACGTCAACAATGTACCTGGGCCGTACACTCTTGTCCCGATTCCACATCCGGAAGAATTATTGTGAACAGATTGGAACAATGTGGACGTCCGGATTACACACCTCATTCGAGACTCAAACATTGCAACTCCTGCCTTTGACTTTCAGAATCAGAATCTTTATACTTGAAGAATATGATTAACTACCCAACTCTTTTCGATTTAAAGCTTTCGTGACTGCAAGGATTCATCTTCTTTGGTTCTTTCGGTAAAGTCACGTAGAATGAGAATAAAATAATAAATTAATCAAATAAAATAACAATAAAATTCTCACGACGTTTCGGCCACAACACAAGTGGCCTTCATCAGGTGAAGGGACGAGACTGTCTCGAGGACAGCACTGGAGCGAGACAGTCTCGTCCCTTCACCTGATGAAGGCCACTTGTGTTGTGGCCGAAACATCGTGAGAATTAAATTGTGTTATTTTATTAATTTATTATTTTATTCTCATTCTACGTGGCTTTTACCGAAAGAACCAAAGAAGATGTACCCAACTCTTGTTTTTTGGGTCTTTCGGTAAAGTCACGTAGATAGGTTCAAAGAAGATTAAAACAAAAACAAGCGGTCGTCTTCCTAAAGGCGACCGCTTGTGTTGCGATTGAAATGTCGTAGTTTTTTCTTGTTATTTTCTTTGAACCTACCTACGTGACTTTACAGAAAGACCCAAAGAATATTAATTCCTGCAGTCACGAAAGCTTTAAGTCAAGATTTATACGCAACTCTTTTTTACAGATGTCCTCGAAGAACATCAACAGACCGATGTGAATACCTTCATAAATGGAGAATTAAATACAAGCCACAGTGCGAATGTGGTCATGCAGCCCAAATTATGATCCATATAATAAACCTCTGTAGTCTGTGCTCCTTTAATTATAGAATACCAAAATTACACAGATTGTCCTGAAGCCCTCTCATCGTGGCTAGCAGACCTTGACATTGATTTTTAGCTCCTGAAGATATTGCTATAGGCCAGGATAGAATAGCTTTGGAGAATGGCCGTGGATATGGTGGTGCTGGTAAAACTGGTGATGATGATTGTGGTGGTGTTGGAGATGGTAGTTGTAAGGTTGGTGACTGTGGTGGTGTTGTGAGATGTGGGGAGAAGAAGTATAGCGGTTAGCGTGCTGCGATACGAACCAAGCAACCCGAGTTCAGTTTCCACTCACTGCCAACACCAGTGACTATTATCTAAACAAGTCCTGGGCCTCTCCAAGGTCGACTCAGCCTTAAATGAATACATTGGTGTGGTTTGTAAACAGCAATAGGGAGACTAAGGTGGGTGGGCGTGGTGTTGGCCACCCACTCTCTCGTGTCCTGTGCCGGTTGGAGATGATGCTTGTTGTAAAAGTGGTGGTGGTGCGTTGATGTCATCCAGTCTCAATCGCATTTGGTGCAAGGAATTAAGAGGTTTTGTATGTCCTGTCAGAAGAAGACAGCTGAGGGGGCGACGTAGACTTTGAAGTTTAGCTCTCGCACTTTGCCAGTGTAACGTCTAAAGTTAAGGCCGCGCAGGTTCAAACTGGAGTCTAAACTGATTGTGGATTTTGGCTGATAGAGAAGGCCTTCAGTCTTAGCAGTGTTCAGCTGGAGGCAGTTTTAACAACTTCCAAGATGTGAGAGAATCATTGGTGCCATTTTGGAGAATACAAGTAACAAAATCAATAAGTGGACAATGTACTTCAAATAGCTGTCCCTCTTAAAAATATTTGTATTTTGTTTATACATCCCATCAGCCACATGGCCTTCTGGGAGTGTGAATTTTCAGGAGCATTCATTCAACACAGGAAAACTGTATCAGTTTCCTACATTCAGTTTATTATCATTAATCAGGATTGATATGACCCATATTTAATTGAGAAGGTCCTTGACAAATGACAGTTCAGCATTTGTTCAAGCAATTCTGACTCGGTAGCTAATACAGATGAGTACAGATGTTAACTGTATTCGTGCTGATTTGTTCCGACAGGATGGCTATCTCCAGTTCCAGGAAACAAGTTCATGGCTGGGTGCAGGATATGCAACGTGACGCTGCACGCTCGAAAAAAGGACCTGATGGATCATTGCAAAACCAAGAAGCACCAGAGATGCCAAAGCAGTATAAGTTATTCAGATGTAATTGCTCAGTTGGCTACCTATTCAACGCTGAGCGATGTGAAAGATGCCGAGCTTCGCATTGCAGCATTCACAGCTGAGCATTACTCCCTGCAGAGCTGTGACCATCTGGCAGACATGATCTGCAAACTTGACCCACAGTCCGACACCCTCAAGTCTCTGAAGCTACACCGGACAAAGTGCACAAGGCTGATCACCAACGTGCTCGCTCCCTCACTCCACAAGGAACTGGTCGAAGATATATGCTCGTCCGCCGCATATTACAGCCTCATTATTGATGAGCGAACAGATGTCAGTTGTGAAAACTGCTTGTGTTTACTCATTAAATATTACAGCACGAAGCAGGAAATGATTATAACAACATTTTACAGGCTTCTCACAATGAAGTCAAGTAGTGCAGAGGATATCTGTAAGACCATCATGGATTGTCTGCAGGAGGATGAATTGCCAATTGAGCGGCTCATTGGGGTTGGTGTTGATGGTGCGAGCATGGATGTTGGATGTGAGAAGTCTATTTCCATGATCCTAAAGGAGTCTGTGGAGCATGTTGTGGTGTTCAGATGCATTTGCCGATCTCTCCATCTAGCAGGAAGCAAGGCATCGGAAGCACTGCCAAATCATCTCGAATACTTGGTGAGGGAAACTTACAATTGGTTTTTCCACAATAAAAAACATCAACTGGAGCACAAAGATCTGTTTAAGTCGCTGAATTCTGGAGAAAACCCTCTGAAAATGACCCAAGCGGGGAATGTGAGGTGGCTTGGCACATACGAGGCAGTGTCCCACATTGTTAGCCATTGGGACACGCTGAGCAAAATATTTGAAATGGCTAAAATCAACGAGCGATGCTTTCTTGCAGAACAGCTGCACCAATTGTACTCAGACTCCTACAACAAGCAGTACCTTGTGTTCGTGAAGCACGAACTTATGGATCTCCATCGCATCAACAAATTGTTTCAAATGGAGAATACGGAAGTGTCACAGCTGAATTCTGACCTTGTAGACTATCACTACGGTCTTTTGAAGAAGCTCGTTGGTCCTCAGCAGCTGACCGAGCTCTCGCCAATAGAAGCGCTGTCGCTGAACTTTGAGAATTGCATCATGCCAAGTGCCGTGACAGCCATTGGCAAAGGGAAGACTGAAGAAGTCACACAGCATTGCATGATCTTTCTGTGTGAACTCCTCACACAAGTGAGAATTTGTTTGCCTGAAAATGTGGAAACATTGCAATTTCTGGATTGGTTGACTCCAAAATACAGTTGCTGTGAGCTCAAAGAGTCCATTGTGCCTCTCGCGACACGGTTCTCCTCGATTGTGAATCGTGTGGATGACACAGAACTTGAGTGGAGACTCCTGCCGATGAAAGATTGGAGTCAGCAAACAGAAACCGTGAAGTTTTGGGCCGAGGTCTACAATGCAGAGAATGCAGTCGGAGAAAAGATGTTTGTCAACATATCCAGTTTGGCCCTGGCCGTACTCAGTCTGCCTTTCTCCAACGTGGCAATGGAGAGAGAATTTTCCGTTGTCAATAAAGTCAAATCAAAGCAGCAGAACAGAATGCAGACCTCCACCATGGAAGCCATTATCCAAGTGAGGTGTGGACTGGCATGGAGGCAAGAGGACTGTAGCAACTTTACCGTTACCAAAACCATGCTGGAAAAATTCACGAATGACATCGTGTACAAACCATCAGGGAGCACCGAGGCCACGGAGATCGTCGTGACAGAGCAGCTGTGAGCCTGGAGGTGCAAGGAGTTTCGGTGCTTGCATAGCAGCTTTATTTTTCAAAGAACCTTACATCTAACCTTGCCTCTGCTTTGCTTTTTATAGCAAGTAGTTTATAAAGTAATTTGCATTCCTTAGCTATTCTTAAAAAGAGACTCCAAATTAGAATTTGCATTCATATTACCATTTAAGTAAACTGATTATCTTTTTAGGGCAGGTTATAATGGAACTTTAACAAAACAACATTTTGCATGGATTATGTAACATTTCACAACATGCGTGTTAATTCGCCCTATCAGTCCAGGTGCATCCCACATCGAAGCACGTGGCAGGGCTGGGACACTGAGCGAGTCCTGTTTGTGCCGCTTTGGGTCTCCTCGTCTTGGAAACTCTGTCCAGTGTGGTTTGTTTTTAAGAGTAATTGTGCCACTGTTACAGACAGATGGACAGAGCTAATTAATTTATGCTTTCAGACTTGGCTGAAGAAAAGTTAAAAAGACAGCCATACATTTGGTGTTGTTGCCATGTTATTTTTTACAATTTGATGTTTCTTCCTTATGACTTATACAGCTGTGTAAAATCATATTTAGTACCCGTAAAAATATCTCCCCACAACGCTTTGTATGGCATTCCATATATTGCTTATGACCAGTTTTCTGAAATGTGTGAACTTTGTGTTCAAACGTCAATGTAAAAATCACTCGGTACATTTGTCTCTTGAACTTTACTTTCGTCACATTGTCAAGACTCGTTGCATTAAGAAGCTTAAGCGCCTATGTGGTAGATGAATCGCACCGCTGCAGCGGCACGGATTCTTCGGTTTGTGAACACGACGATTGCACGCGTATATGACGTGACCTGGCGGGTGCAGGAAGACTACAGAGAAGACTGGACGTATGTAAATACTTAAAGCATCGCACAAGGGCCGTGTTTGCCATGCAGTGGTGCAGTCTAAACCAAATGCTCTTGAACAGAGCACAGCAAACAATTGTACACGCAGGCTGGATGCCTCTGCCGTTTCCATCTGGAGTGCTATTAAAGAGAAGCCAATGACACGCAGCAGCACACGACATGTAGAAAACGTCCACATTCCTTTTTTAAATTTGTGGACGCCAAGTCGAGCGGCCGTGTATGAAATTATTATATGCTCGGTGAATGTCTCCTCAAGCGAGCAGTCCCATGTCGGTGGCCCTGAGCCATTTTGTGAAAATTACACTTCTGGCAGGTGCCAGCCTCTCCACGAGGTGATGGATTTCACGGTGATGTATTTACCCCAGTGAGTAGCTGGCCTGAGTAAGCCCCTCACTTCCATTTGAAACTTCCTTCCAATTGTGAGTCGAGCGTGCGGTTATAACAACTGAGGAGGACAGAAACATGTTTTAACCGTAATGGAAAACGTCCAAGTCTTGTTGGCTTGTAAGACATGGTTTGTGTATATGTAAAGTACGTTTTAAACCGTTACATGTTTCTAGTCCGTACCACCTGTGAGAAACAACAGGAACATATTCGATTATGGAAATATTGGCCTGCATTTTATACAAACGCCATGTCTCATCTAGGTATATAGATGCAAGTATGTGTGTGTGTTTTGTTGTGTGGAAAAGAACTGCATAGCAAACATCTTTGTGCATGTTTATTTTGAGAGACGAGTGAGCCAGGTTTGGCATGAAGATGGAATGAATGTACAAAATCAAAGTAGTGAGACCAGTTGGTAGAAAAGTATACCTATTTACTAAACGTTAAGAAATTAAATACCTCGAGCTTGGAAGGATAATATTGTAATGATTAGAGCCATTGGGATAGTGTCACGTATATAAACTATTCACAAAGATCATAACAATAGCAAATGATTGGTTTCCACTGACAAAACACATTTATAAAACTGCCTTAAAAGCATATATAATCGGTGACGTTTTGGATAATGGCCCTATTTCAGACTACCACATTAATTCTAGAATGGACAATACATTCAAATACCATTGTCTTCGTTTTTGGAGACAAGTGCTTCCCAACTGGTGTGCAGCGGTATTTCCGAATCGATCAACCAACACAGCCACACAGACCTCAATGTGAACGATTCAATAATGAAAATACATCAAAGAAATAGACACGTTGAGATGAACACAGTAGACACGGACACGACCCCAAAAAAAACATTAAATAGACAAGGTGGGGAGATGTGTACTGACAGAATACGACTTCTCTGAGTGAATTGGCTGAGCCGGGTGAGAGATTAAACCCGAACATCACGCGTCTGCAGTTCTAAATGAGTCCAGACCTGGAGGGAACACGCGGTGATCGAAGAATTGTGGATTTTCCACCTTTCCATGACGGCATCAAGGCCGTACTTAAGAGACGCACGCGCACACGCGCGCGTATCATCAGCCATGATTAATTACCTGCAGGGTATAGGGCCCACTGATTATATATTTTTGTGTTCGGTGTGCCGTGAAGATCGAGCAAGCTCAACATTGAGAACCGTGGATGTAGAAAAATGGTTGAGAAGCGCTGCTGTAGAATGTAGACTTGGAAAATGCATGACTTGGTAGTAAGGTCGCCCACACTATTAAGCTATTTCAACTTTTATTTTACCAGGTAAAGCCCACTGAGTGATAAACATAGCTCTTTTTCAGAAGCGGCCTGGCCACAAATGATAGCTCAACGAAGTGACTTACGTGGAAAGTTATAGCATGCAAATACACTAAACGCACTTTGATTCTAAATGTGGAGGCAAAAACTGTAGGACCTGGAGAAAAATCCACGCGAAACTCCAAATATACAGCAGGCGTTGCACCAACTCTCACAAAGCACCACCCCCGTGTTCCGCAAAAATAAATAACAACCTCATTGGGTAAACCGTGTGTGGAGCTGAAAAATGCGTTCAATTAAAACAGCGTTGGATAAGGTTTTCCTGTGTATATACTATAAGCGGAGTCAAACTAGGAGACACGCTTTCACCAAACCACAAATAAGTTTTGGACGATTTATTGCCAACGACAACCACCTACCCATCAACAATGTTCCTCGCAGCCAACTCGAGTGCCGATCTCCCTTCTGGGATAGGGCTGCTGCTGCTGCTCTCACCATCCCTAGACTCTCAAACCAAATGCAGAGGAACCGCTGGCGAACAGAGTGGAACAACGCGCATGTCCAGAACAAATGCCTCCGAGACCCCAATCATCGTACCTCCTGGCTTTAACATTCCTCCTGGAAGACACTGGCGGAGGGGATGGAACCATCGACCCGCATCACAACATCGCCAGGTCGATGCTCACATCTTAATAAATGTAAAGTTATGACACAAGTCACGGTCGTACGACTGGACACGTGCAGCCCAAACCGATGGGCTACATCGAGTAAACCACCGTGGTCTGCGCTCCTTCAATGGAGGAGGAACAGAAAAACGACACGAACTTTATCCTGAAGCCCTCTCGTCGTGGCGAGCAGACCTCGACATTGCCACTTAGCTCCTGAAGATATTTCCATATGCCGGGATAGTACAGCTCTGGAGAATGGTCGTGGAGATGATGGTGCTGGTAAAACTGGTGGTGGTTGTAAGATTGGTGATTGTGGTGGCGGTGGTGGTGTTGGAGATGGTGGTTGTAAGATTGGTGACTGTGGTAGTGTTGGAGATGGTGGTTGTAAGAATGATGCTTGTGGTAGTGTTGGAGATGGTGGTTGTAAGATTGGTGATTGTGGTGGTGGTGTTGGAGATGGTGATTGTAAGATTGGTGACTGTGGTAGTGGTGTTGGAGATGGTGATTGTAAGATTGGTGATTATGGTAGTGGTGTTGGAGATGGTGATTGTAAGATTGGTGATTGTGGTGGTGGTGTTGGAGATGGTGGTTGTAAGATTGGTGATTGTGGTGGTGTTGGAGATGGTGATTGTAAGATTGGTGACTGTGGTGGGGTTGGAGATGGTGGTTGTAAGATTGGTGATTATGGTGGTGGTGTTGGAGATGGTGGTTGTAAGATTGCTGATTGTGGTAGTGGTGTTGAAGATGGTGATTGTAAGATTGGTGATTGTGGTGGTGTTGGAGATGGTGATTGTAAGATTAGTGACTGTGGTGGTGTTGGAGATGGTGGTTGTAAGATTGGTGACTGGTGGTGTTGGAGATGGTGGTTGTAAGATTGGTGATTGTGGTAGTGGTGTTGGAGATGGTGATTGTAAGATTGGTGACTGTGGTGGTGTTGGAGATGGTGGTTGTAAGATTGGTGATTGTGGTAGCGGTGTTGGAGATGGTGGCTGTAAGATTGGTGGTGGTGTTGGTGTTTGAGATGGTGGTTGTAAGATTGGTGACTGTGGTGTTGGAGATGGTGGTTGTAAGATTGGTGGTGGTGGTGGAGGTGTTGGAGATGGTAATTGTAAGATTGGTGACTGTGGTGGTGTTGGAGATGGTGGTTGTAAGATTGGTGACTGGTGGTAGTGTTGGAGATGGTGGTTGTAAGATTGGTGGTGGTGTTGGTGTTTGAGATGGTGCTTGTAAGATTGGTGACTGGTGGTGTAGGAGATGGTGATTGTAAGATTGGTGACTGTGGTGGTAGTGTTGGAGATGGTGGTTGTAAGATTGGTGACTGTGGTAGTGGTGTTGGAGATGGTGATTGTAAGATTGGTGATTGTGGTGGTGGTGGTGTTGTAGATGGTGATTGTGAGATTGGTGATTGTCGTGGTATTGAAGATGGTGGTTGTAAGATTGGTGATTGTGGTGGGGTTGGAGATGGTGGTTGTAAGATTGGTGACTGTGGTGGTGTTGGAGATGGTGGTTGTAAGATTGGTGACTGTGGTGGTAGTGTTGGAGATGGTGGTAGTAAGATTGGTGACTGTGGTAGTGGTGTTGGAGATGGTGATTGTAAGATTGGTGATTGTGGTGGTGGTGTAGATGGTGATTGTGAGATTGGTGATTGTGGTGGTAGTGTTGGAGATGGTAATTGTAAGATTGGTGACTGGTGGTGGTGTTGGAGATGGTGGTTGTAAGATTGGTGACTGTGGTGGGGTTGGAGATGGTAATTGTAAGATTGGTGATTGTGGTGATGGTGTTGGAGATGGTGATTGTAAGATTGGTGATTGTGATGGTGTTGGAGATGGTGGTTGTAAGATTGGTGATTATCTTGGGGTTGGAGATGGTGATTGTAACATTGGTGATTGTGGTGGTGGTGGTGTTGGAGATGGTGATTGTAAGATTGGTGATTGTGGTGGGTTGGAGATGGTTGTAAGATTGGTGACTGTGGTGGGGTTGGAGATGGTGGTTGTAAGATTGGTGACTGTGGTGGTGTTGGAGATGGTGATTGTAAGATTGGTGATTGTGGTAGTGGTGTTGGAGATGGTGATTGTAAGATTGGTGTTTGAGATGGTGGTTGTAAGATTGGTGACTGTGGTGGTGTTGGAGATGGTGGTTGTAAGATTGGTGACTGGTGGTAGTGTTGGAGATGGTGGTTGTAAGATTGGTGACTGTGGTAGTGGTGTTGGAGATGGTGATTGTAAGATTGGTGATTGTGGTGGTGGTGGTGGTGTTGTAGCCCAGCCACCGCATGCCGAAACAGCTTTTGTTCGGCCGGATTGAGGGGGCAAAGCGGGCGCGGCACGGGCTAGAGAAGAGATGGAGTGATGTGGTACAGGAGGACGTGGAGCTGAGTGGACTTGCCGATGACTGGTACCAGTGGTGTCAGGATCGGCCTCTGTGGAGGAGGCTCGTGAAGGATGCTACTGAGCAGTTGGAGGCAGTCGCCCTCCAACAACAACGGAGGGCGGAGGAGCGACGCTCAGAACAACGAGCGGAGCGCCGGGTGGCTAAAGCACAGCAGGTTGGCACATTAGGGGGCACAGGTGGTGCATCAGCCAGTCATCTCAGTCAGTCGACCCGTGGCACCTGGGTCTGCCCCGTGACCTCCTGCCAGCGGGCGTTGGACACTTCACGTGGCCTCAGGGTGCACATAGCCTGGCACAAGCGTCGTGGTGACGTCACCGCCACTTTGTGGCGAATGGCGGTTATTGTTGTTGGTGTTGTAGATGGTGATTGTGAGATTGGTGATTGTGGTGGTAGTGTTGGAGATGGTGATTGTAAGATTGGTGACTGGTGGTGGTGTTGGAGATGGTGGTTGTAAGATTGGTGACTGTGGTGGGATTGGAGATGGTAATTGTAAGATTGGTGATTGTGGTGGTGGTGTTGGAGATGGTGATTGTAAGATTGGTGATTGTGATGGTGTTGGAGATGGTGGTTGTAAGATTGGTGATTGTGGTGGGGTTGGAGATGGTGATTGTAACATTGGTGATTGTGGTGGTGGTGTTGGAGATGGTGATTGTAAGATTGGTGATTGTGGTGGGGTTGGAGATGGTGGTTGTAAGATTAGTGACTGTGGTGGGGTTGGAGATGGTGGTTGTAAGATTGGTGACTGTTGTGGTGTTGGAGATGGTGATTGTAAGATTGGTGATTGTGGTAGTGCTGTTGGAGATGGTGATTGTAAGATTGGTGTCTGAGATGGTGGTTGTAAGATTGGTGACTGTGGTGGTGTTGGAGATGGTGGTTGTAAGATTGGTGACTGTGGTGGTAGTGTTGGAGATGGTGGTTGTAAGATTGGTGACTGTGGTAGTGGTGTTGGAGATGGTGATTGTAAGATTGGTGATTGTGGTGGTGTTGTAGATGGTGATTGTGGTGGTAGTGTTGGAGATGGTGATTGTAAGATTGGTGACTGGTGGTGGTGTTGGAGATGGTGGTTGTAAGATTGGTGATTGTGATGGTGTTGGAGATGGTGGTTGTAAGATTGGTGGTTGTGGTGGGGTTGGAGATGGTGGTTGTAAGATTGGTGATTGTGGTGGTGTTGTAGATGGTGATTGTGGTGGTAGTGTTGGAGATGGTGATTGTAAGATTGGTGACTGGTGGTGGTGTTGGAGATGGTGGTTGTAAGATTGGTGATTGTGGTGGGGTTGGAGATGGTGATTGTGGTGGTGGTGTTGGGGATAGTGATTGTAAGATTGGTGATTGTGGTGGGGTTGGAGATGGTGATAGTAAGATTGGTGATTGTGGTGGTGTTGGAGATGGTGGTTGTAAGATTGGTGATTGTGGTGGTGGTGTTGGAGATGGTGATTGTAAGATTGGTGACTGTGGTGGTGGTGTTGGAGATGGTGGTTGTAAGATTGGTGATTGTGATGGTGTTGGAGATGGTGGTTGTAAGATTGGTGACTGTGGTGGGGTTGGAGATTGTGGTTGTAAGATTGGTGATTTTGGTGGGGTTGGAGATGGTGATTGTAAGATTGGTGATTGTGGTGGTGTTGGAGATGGTGATTGTAAGATTGATGACTGTGGTAGTGGTGTTGGAGATGGTGATTGTAAGATTGGTGATTGTTAAGATTGGTGATTGTGGTGGGGTTGGAGATGTTGGTTGTAAGATTGGTGACTGTGGTGGTGTTGGAGATGGTGGTTGTAAGATTGGTGACTGTGGTGGTGTTGGAGATGGTGATTGTAAGATTGGTGATTGTAAGATTGGTGATTGTGGTGGGGTTGGAGATGTTGGTTGTAAGATTGGTGACTGTGGTGGTGTTGGAGATGGTGGTTGTAAGATTAGAGGTTGTAAGACAGTGACGCTGATCTAAACCGGCCCTGTGTCTCCCCTAGGTCGACTCAGCCTTAAATGAGTACCTGGCGTGGTGTGTAAACATCACGAGGGAGACCAAGGCGGTGTTGGCCATGGGCATGAACAGAATATTAACATAAAAAAACAAGCGGGCATTGAGCTGGTTGGAGTAAATGGTCGCGGTCTCTCCGCGCTTACGACCCTTTAAAGTGCCCGCGGGCCCTAACGCTTAACCCCTCACGTGACCGCGAGCACGCTCTCTCGCCTGGGCGGGAATCGATTCCGTTGACTCGTCCTCGCTTGTTGTGAAATCGATTCCCCCTTCTCCGCCGCCGCACTCGGCTCGCGCAGCTCCTGACGGTGACGGAATCGCGCGCTCCGATTCAATGCCGATTTAGCGAATCGATTCTCCCGCACCGTGACCCCGCGATGCGCGCAGACATGGGCGACGCTGCCGCCGGTCGCTGGCGCTCGACGCCCGCCACGCGCTCCCGTCTCTCCTCCTCTCTCTCCTCCTCTCTCTCCTCCACTCTCTCCTCCTCTCTCTCCTCCTCTCTCCCCTTCCGGCTCTCCCCTCTTCTGCTCCTTCTCGGCCTGAGCGCTGTCGCCGCCGCCGAGGACGTTCTGGGGTGCGGGGGATTCGTGAAGTCCGACATCGACATCAACTTCTCTCTCATTGAGGTGCGGCGGCGGGGTGAAGAGGGGTAGTGGCAGAGGGGGGGGGGTAGTGACAGATAGGGGGTAGTGACGGGGGGGGGGTAGTGGCAGGGGGGGGTTGTGACGGGGGGGGGGGGGTAGTGGCAGAGGGAGTAGGGGGGGTAGTGGCAGAGGGGGGGTAGTGGCAGAGGGGGTAGAGGGGTAGTGGCAGAGGGGGTAGGGGGGGTAGTGGCAGAGGGGGTAGGGGGGTAGTGGCAGAGGGGGTAGTGGCAGAGGGGGGGTAGTGGCAGAGGGGGTAGGGGGGTAGTGGCAGAGGGGGTAGGGGGGTAGTGGCAGAGGGGGGGTAGTGGCAGAGGGGGTAGGGGGGTAGTGGCAGAGGGGGGGGGGGTAGTGGCAGGGGGGGGAGAGTTGTGGCAGATAGGGGGTAGTGGGGGGGGTAGTGGCAGGGGGGTAGTGGCAGGGGGGGGCTGGTGGAGGGGTTAGCTGGATGCTGGGTGCCGGGTGCGTCAACTCGTCCGGCGACTCTTCTTTATCATGCCTTTCGGTACTTCGTGTAATCTTCGCGTGGCTCTACCGTTTATATAAATGGGTTTAGTCTAACAATTTTGTTTCTTCATGACCTCTGCTCCTGAGAGGGCTTGGACGACTGAATAGTTTTCTACTGAGCGGACAGGATCAATAACATAACGATCCACTTTGTGAAAGGTATTTGATACCGAGTGAATGTGTCCCGTTAGCGATCATTTAGGGAGTAACACCGGCTCCTCTGCGCAGATCAAGCTGTACACGAAGCAGGGAAACCTCAAATACCAGACGGACTGCGCCCCCAACAACGGGTACTTCATGATCCCGCTCTACGACAAGGTATGTGCGTGTGTGCGGTCCGCATGCGTCGATCGTGGCCTTGCCAGCTCGCCTCGCTCTATTCAATGTTAGGTACATCACAGACGATCGGCAGGTTGCGCGTTGTTATGGGTAACACGTGTGGGGCACGCCCGGTCAGTTTGGCGGAGTAGACCAAATATCCTCGTTAGTTCACTGCGGTGGAGGCCCCTGCCACCAGCAGTGGCGGGAGCAAAACAATTGCAGGGCTACACATTTCACCTTCTGAGAAAGGAGGGCACGTTTATCCGCGCGGTGACCCGTGTGGTTTGTATGTCCGCGCACGTGGCGATCAGTGCAATCATTCCGACGCTCTGCTGGAAACGCCGCCTCCTCTTGTGAAAACGGTCAGGCGGTGGTCGTTTAACAGCCCAATCTAAGCACCTTAAGCCTGGGTCTCACCGAGCGGCTGACCATTTGGTCGGCGCATCGCTGGGAGACCTGCAGACGCAATGACGAAGGCCGTGCTCTGCACCGTGTTCCAGATTGGTTCCGGTTAATGTCGCTTCAACTGCAACAGTGGATGGGTTCTATGTTTGATATCCGCCTTGGCTGTCTCACCGAGTTCACCTCTCTGCAGGGCGACTTCACCCTGAAGATTGAGCCTCCTCTTGGCTGGAGTTTCGGTGAGTAGTCACTGCTGCTGGTTGAGGTTTGCGTGTGATCAGAGTGAGTGTGAGTGGTGCAGTGGTTATCGCACTGCGCTACAAAGCCAGCTCCCCCGAGCTCGAATCCCACTCCCAACCAACATCAGTGACGAATATCCAAACTGGTCCTGGGCCTCCCCAATTGAGCACCTGGTGCGGTGTGTATAAAACATCAGCACTGGGGAGACGAAGGCGGTCGGTCGTGATTCTGCCCATAATGTTCCCCTCGTGTCCCGTTTTGAACGTCACGGGTGCTCGCTAACGCTTTCCCGACAGTCTGTTAAAGTCTTCAAGGGGGGATCTGTGCGATCTCTCAGCCGTCTACACCCCCCCCCCCCCGCTCCACCCCGTGCTCTAGAGCCAAGCAGTGTGGAGCTGCACGTGGATGGGGCGACCGACCCGTGCTCCACCGGCGACGACATCGACTTCCTCTTCACAGGCTTTAGCGTTGCGGGCCGCGTGAGTGTCGGCTCCCTCCACTCGCACTTCTCACTGTCCTTCTCAACGTGAGACTCTCCCTCCCGGCGTGAGACTCTCCCTCTCATGGTGAGACTCTCCCTCTCAGCATGAGACTCTCCCTCTCAGCGTGAGACTCTCCCTCTCATAGTGAGACTCTCCTTCTCAGCGTGAGACTCTGCCTCTCAGCGTGCGACTCTCCCTCTCATAGTGAGACTCTCTCTCTCAGTGTGACTCTCCCTCTCGGCGTGAGACTCTCCCTCTCAGCGTGAGACTTTCCCTCTCATAGTGAGACTCTCCCTCTCAGCGTGAGACTCTCCCTCTCAGCGTGAGACTCTCCCTCTCAGCGTGAGACTCTCCCTCTCATAGTGAGACTCTCTCTCAGTGTGAGACTCTCCCTCTCAGCGTGAGACTCTCCCTCTCATAGTGAGACTCTCTCTCTCAGTGTGACTCTCCCTCTCGGCGTGAGACTCTCCCTCTCAGCGTGAGACTTTCCCTCTCATAGTGAGACTCTCCCTCTCAGCGTGAGACTCTCCCTCTCAGCGTGAGACTCTCCCTCTCAGCGTGAGACTCTCCCTCTCATAGTGAGACTCTCTCTCAGTGTGAGACTCTCCCTCTCAGCGTGAGACTCTCCCTCTCAGTGTGAGACTCCCTCTCATAGTGAGACTCTCCCTCTCATAGTGAGACTCTCCCTCTCAGCGTGAGACTCTCCCTCTCATAGTGAGACTCTCCCTCTCAGCGTGAAACTCTCCCTCTCATAGTGAGACTCTCCCTCTCGGCGTGAGACGCTCCCTCTCGGCGTGAGACTGTCCCTCTTAGCGTGAGACTCTCCCGCTCATAGTGAGACTCTCCCTCTCAGTGGGACTCTCCCTCTCGGCGTGAGACTCTCCCTCTCGGCGTGAAACTCTCCCTCCCGGCGTGAGACTCTCCCTCTCGGAGTGAGACTCTCCTTCTCAGCGTGAGACTCTCCCTCTCAGCGTGAGCCTCTCCCTCTCGGCGTGAGACACATCCTCTTGCATCACAGCGCGCGTCTCACTCTCCCCCCAACCCAGCAGAGTAAATGGGTAAACCACAGTTATTCGCCTGGCGTGTGGCAGTGGGGTAAAATGTGGGTACGACCACCTCCTAGACTCGCGGTCGGTGCCGTGCCGCTGTCCTACGTGCCGCGTGTGCCCCAGGTGCTGAGCCGGAACATGGAGTCGGGGCCAGCCGGCGTTCTGGTTGAGCTGACGGCGGGCGGGGACACCCTGCAGAGCGTGCACACGCAGCCCGGCGGCCGGTCGGTCCACTCGGCCCCCTCCCCACCTCGTGCCGCTCGTCGCGCGTACACGTCCACAGCCACTCGCTCGTGACTGTCCGGCGCGGCAACCTCGACGCACCTGTCACGCTCATGACATGGCTCTGTTGCTGATCTGGTAAAGGCATTGTTGAAGAAGCTTGGTTTTCTTTTCCCGTGCCAAAGCCTCTTTAACTCTGAACAGCTTTTCCTGCTTCTGTACAAAGCATAGATTCGGCCTCAACTGGAATTCTGCTACTGCCGTCATATCTGGACTGGAGCACCCAGTCCCAACCTCACTGTGCCTGATAGAATTAAGCATAAAGCAGCAGGCAGGGTGATTGATGATTGAGCACTCACTGATTCGGCCCAGTCAACTCACGCGCCATTGGGGCAGTTGCCTCCTTATCGCTCTTTTACATCTACTACTACCATGGCTGCTATTCCCATGAACTTAACTCGGTCTATCAGACACCGATTGTTTCATCTCATCCACACTGCATTCAACCACCACCACACTGCAGCTCGCCTCACTTTTTGCTTCCTCCCTCACAGTGCTCCACTTTGGTGGATGCGCGTGTTAAGGGTGCAGGTGTGCTGAGGGTGTGTGTGTGCTCGTTGTGACAGGTACAGCTTTGGGAGAGTCCACCCGGGCGAGTACGAGGTCAAGGCCTCCCACCCGACCTGGACGCTCCAGCCCGTGAGTGGCTCGGCCGCATCACAATTTAAGAGTCGGAGGCGAATGCGTCCCCGTGTTGACAGGGTCCGTGGCAAAATACGTTCGTGGGCAGGCAGGGTTGGCTGTGAATGCGTCGTTGTGCAGGACCCGTATCTAGCAGAGAGGGCCTTCGCCAGTAAGCACCTGGCAGTGGCCCAGCATTGGCTCAAGCAGGCCCGACTCTTGCTGTCCCACTGCCCCCCGTCGTGTGCTGCTCCGTTTTTCGTGGGTGCTTGCCAACAGCGCTTGCCCCGACAGTCTTTGTCGGCCTCACACGCGGTCTTTGTGTTTGCCGTGGCAGGCCTCCGTGGCGGTGACGGTGGGGGTGGCTAACGGAAATGCGGGGGAGGGGCTGGTCGTGGCCGGCTACCAGGTGACTGGGAGCGTGCGAAGCGAGGACGAGCCCGTGCAGGGCGTGCAGCTGCTGCTCTTCTCCTCCAGCGTCACCCAGCAGGTGAGAGGACACGGCAGGGAGAGAGTACGCACGGGGGAGAGTACATGGCGGAGAGGGTACTTGGAAGAGCGAGGGCACGGGGCAGAGAGTACACGGCAGAAAGAATACATGGCAGTGTCGTGAGAGGACGCGGCAGTGTGAGTACACAGCAGTGTACTCCCTGTGCTGTGTACTCTCCCCCGTGTGTAAGTGTACTGCGTTAATGCACGAGTGGATGAGCAGAGTGGATCTAGTGGCCTTGGGAAGGGACCGAAGGAGCCAGGGCCACGAGGCTGTGGAGCCGCCCTCTGCGGAGGTGTTGCTGCACTGCGTGTGGCAGAAGCTATGCTTGCCGTCGGTGAAGAGTTCAGTGAGGTGGTGTGCGCTGTCTAGGATGTGGCTGGGTGCAGCCTTGGACCTGTCAAGGGCTTCTCGGCCGCTTCGACTCTGCCAGCGTTCGTGTGCAGCACCACCTCCACCCATGCCGGCACCTTCATGTTTCCATCGCTCCCGTGTGGCTCCTACTCGTTGGTGAGCACCTCCGTCTCCCTCCGTGCTTTCGTTCAAGCAACACCCACGAGTCAGCAACTTCACTCGTGCGTTCGACTGGTAGTGTGCTGTGAGCGTGTTTGTTAGCGTGCATGCATCCAGGGCTGGATTAATATTTTGTAGGCCCCGGGGCTACAGGTACTGAGGCCCTCAGTAATATTTTCAAAAGGAAAACAAAATTTCGATTTAAAGCTTTCGTGACTGCAAGGATTCATCTTCTTTGGTTCTTTCGGTAAAGTCACGTAGAATGAGAATAAAATACGTGACTTTACCGAAAGAACCAAAGAAGAAGGAAAACAAAGTTAAATTAAAATAAAATTTATTTTTACAAGGCTAACAAATAAAATTCAGCATTCACAAATGAAATAACTTTTCACTTAATCTCTGGAGGCCCTCCAGTTGGCGGAGGCCCCTAGGCTGCAGCCCCTAAAGCCCCGTGTCTTAATCCGGCCCTGCATGCATCCACAACAAGGCAGTAGGACCCTGGGTAATGTGTCGGTTACTAAAGGCAGATGAGCCTCAAGGAGGCCAATGACACCGCTATCACTGGGAAGGGAGAGGCCCCACGTGGGGTATTGGTCCGGCCTGCCAGTAGGCCGTTGTGCGTCATCCCAAGCGAGCGATGTTGCCGGATGCCGCCGCGCGATGTTGGAGCTGTGTGCCTCCCGTCTCTGCTGCAGGTGCCGTTCTACCAAGGCGAGCGCATCACGTTCGACGTCGCGCCCGCGCGCCTCGATTTCACGGTGGAGCACGACAGCCTGAGCCTCGCGGTAAGCCCGGCGGTGGCCAGGATAGAGGAGTCTGACAATGACACAAGTAACGACGTGAAAGCAAAGTGCAACGGTGAAGCAAATAGAAATCGGAGCAATAGCAATTGAACAGATATCAGAGAAAAAATAACAGCATTATGGAAGACATTGACAGCAATGCACAAACAATTTAAATACATTTCTAACAAGCAGCATTTGCCACTTTTTTGCATAGGCTTACGGTTTGAGTGCAGCAGCCGCCCTAACCACAGTGGACATCAAAGATCCCGAGACGTCACTCACAAGAGGAGGCCATTGTCTTCGATGTTTTTGCTAAATTAAAATTGTACCCTCAAATGACTGAAATGTAGAAACTAGGTAATAATTCAACTTGTAGATGAACTGAAAGAATACTAATAATTTGCGGATGAATTTCGATTTAAAGCTTTCGTGACTGCAAGGATTCATCCTCTTTGGTTCTTTCGGTAAAGTCACGTAGAATGAGAATAAAATAATAAAATAGAACAATAAAATTCTCACGACGTTTCGGCCACAACACAAGTAGCCGTCCTCAGGTGAAGAAACAGGACTGTCCAGAAGACAGTGCTTGACAGTCCTGTTTCTTCACCTGAGGACGGCTACTTGTGTTGTGGCCGAAACGTCGTGAGAATTTTATTGTTTTATTTTATTATTTTCTCATTCTACGTGACTTTACCGAAAGAACCAAAGAAGAATTTGCGGATGGTTAAACGCTCGTAAAACGCGTGACAAAATACATTTTCTTGGCTATGTCGGGCGGTGGAGAGTCGTATGAAACCAACTTCACCAGATTATGAAGTGGCCTCACCTAAAAACCAATCATCTCGGTCTTGTCCTGTTAGCCTGCAGAGAAAACCCGGCCGGCCAGGCAGCGTGCGTGCAGAGAGTATGCGCTGTGTCCCCAGACCCCGGGGGTGCACGAAGGTCGTCTCCGCCGTGACGTCAGCTGTGCTCCTCGTTTCACGTTTTGCAGACTGTGTTCCGCGTGATGGGGTTTTCGGTGACAGGCCGGGTGCTGGAAGCGGTCGGTGGAAACGGCATTCCAGGCGCCGTTGTGTCCCTCAACAACATACAAGGTAACATGACAGCCTCACAATGAAGCAAATGTGTAGCCGTCATTCATTGGCACCTATCCCATTATGGGACCACAGCGTGGGCAATTATTGGCGGTGTGTGTGGCTGCCTTCCCGCTGCGCGCGTTACAAATTCAACATTGTTATAACATATTTCATTATTATTGGCGACGCACAAGGAAAGGCACATAATCACTCTTCAAAAGTTTTTAAGTTAATTCCTATAGTCATTGTAAACAGAAATACATACAAAATATAACAGTGGTAAATTTACTAATGAAACCTTGAAACGTCATTTATGTTGGAGGTGTCTGGGTGGCTCAGAGGCCAGAGCACTGCACTGACACCGTCGAGATTCTGCATCCAGGTCCGGGCAGCTGCCCACGGGGTACACCGTGGGTTACACCGTCGGGTACCCTATGGGGTACACCGTGGGGGTAAACAAGTAAACGGACGATGAATAACGCAACGTAGTTATTGACCACATTAATATTAATATAGAATAACATTTTCCGTGCCCGGGTCCCTGGCACGTTCGATATCCTCTCGGCGTCTCCCCGCCGACCCCTGTCCCCGGCGGTTCGCTGCGCACCCCCAGTGGTCACTCGGGAGGACGGCTCGTTCCGGCTGGAGAACATGACGACGGGATCCTACACCATCGCCACCAGCAAGGAGCACTACAGCTTCCCGCCCGTGTCGAGCAAGATTGCGCCCAGCACGCCCACGCTGCCCGACATCGTCGCCTCCAGGTGCCGCTGCCTCGCGTCCGTGGGCCACGCGGTGCTCGCTCCGGCGGTTGCGCTTGGGGTTGAGTGGGGGGCAGCAGGAGTGGTGTGGTGGTGTGTCGGCGGTGCGGGGGCACGGTTTACAGCGGTGTGAGAGTGCGTGCGGTGACGGGGGCCGTGCGGTTGCAGTTTCAGTGTGTGCGGCACCGTGAGCGTGGATCGGCTGCCCGAGGGGGGGCGCGGGGGAGGGAGGCGGAGGGTGACGCTGACGCCCGTTGGAGGGGCCGCCCCCACCGAAGCCTCCGAAACAGACGCCCTCGGGGCCTTCTGCTTCCTGGCTGCCCCGGGCACGTACGGCCTACAGGTAGGCGTACACGCACGCGCCATGAGCATGGCTGCGGGTTCGCTCGCCGGCTACGTCTCACTCGGGCACGGCGAAGTTGGTCTTTGCCGCGTATGTGACTGTGCGTGTTAACGGGTGAGACTGTGTGTTTGTGTCTGTGTGTGACTGCGTGCTGCTGTGCTCACAGGTGGATGTGAGCGAAGCTGAGAGCAAGGCAGGGCTGGCGCTGCAGCCCGCGCTGCTGACCGTCACGGTGACACGGGCTCCCGTGCTGGGCCTCTCGTTCACTCAGCTCTTGCTGTCGCTGTCAGGCACCGTCTCCTGCCTGGGTAACCCGTGCGCCACTTCGCTCTGTGTGCATTGCCCTGCCACGCTGCGTTTTTTATAGGGCGCTGGGGCGGTGGGTAAGGGGGGGCGGGTGAGGGGGGCGGGTGAGGGGGGCGGGTGAAGGGGGGCGGGTGAGGGGGGGGCGAGTGAGGGGGGGCGGGTGCGGAGCGTTTTGTGAGCGTGCCGGTGCAGCTGCTTGCGGTCTGTCGAGTCTGTGTGTACGGCGCAGTGGGCTGTGGCCGCAACACTAACCAAGGAGGCGCTGTGCGCACAGCTGGCTGCGGGGAGCTGGCGCTGACGCTGCAGCATGCGGCACCGCAGGGCGAGAAGCGCTCACTGTCCCTCTCCGACTCCGGCCCCGTTGCCGACTTCTTCTTCGACCGCCTCTTGCTCGGCCGCTACAAGGGTGAGATGCAGTCCCGAGGTGCCTCTTGGTTTCGTTTAACCCGGTGAGGACTCGATGTAGCGGAGGCCTGTAGACCCCACGGGACACTCATGCCAGTTGGCTTTGAGATGTTACTTTAAAACCATTTAACTTTCCGCTGCGTCGCCCCTGGGTGCGCGTGACAATGGCTGTCGTGTTTCTTCTGGTTGCACGTGACGATGGCTGCCGTGTTGTTTATGACGATGGCTGCCGTGTTGCTTATGACGATGGGTGCTGTGTTGCTTCTGGTTGCGTGCGACGATGGCTGTCGTCTACGCAGTGTCGGTGGGCCAGGAGGAGTGGTGCTGGAAGAATCGCTCGCTGGAGGTGGAGCTGTTGGAGAGCGGTGGAGGTGGCCACGTGGAGTTCCGCCAAACGGGCTTCATGCTGCGCTGCAGCCTCTCCCACTCCATCGCCCTGGTGAGCAGCAGCGGCAGCGGCATGGCCATCTCCCAGGGTGCCGCTTGGGAATTCCACCCTCGGTTCATCAGCCCTCTGTGTCCTCCCACAAAGCAAAACTGCTTCCAGATTTCAAGTTTAACGTGAAGGTTTTCGCAGCCATTGTTAAGATCGTAATACATTTTTGGGTTAGGTCACGTAACTATCTGACTGAATTTGTCATAAAACCCTCCACCACCCGACATAGCTAAACAAATATTCAGGTTTATTTCTCCAGTCATTTGATAACCCGATCATTTGAAATGGTTCACACATATTTGGCTATTATTGACCACGTTGACAAATTGGAACCAATCAAGCCGACATTTCCTCTCTGGGCTCATGAACTATGAAGTGCACTGTGACGACAGTGGCCGTGGCGATCTCACCGCCGTCGGCCTGTCTGATGCCCGTGACCGTGCTCGCAGGAGTTTTACCAGGACGAGAAGGGCCCGGAGAACGTCGGCGTCTACAACCTGACCAAGGGCATGAACCGCTTCTGCCTTTCCTTGCCGGGTATGTGCCTGCCGCCCAAGTTGAGCGTTTACGTCCCTCGAGGTCGCGCACCGGGTCATCGACGCGGCCAAAGTTGTTGATGCCGCGCGTCTCGCCGCCGCTTTGTTTTGTTACTGCCGGGTCATTGAGCCGGTTGCGCAGGTGGCACCTGCCCCCCCCGTGGCGTGCAGGTGGCACCTGCCCCCGTGGCATGCAGGTGGCACCTGCCCCCCCCCCGTGGCGTGCAGGTGGAACAATTCTCAGAACCACCACTAGCTGTTACTTAACGTCCACGTCTCTAGTATGTTGTTCTTCACCTTACCGGTGAGCTGAAACAATAACAAATTACCACGTTTTAAACACTTGCACACGTGACAATGTGCTTGGCTGTTTTCCGGTGGCTGAGGGTCTTAGGATCTCAGTTTAGCCAGATCCATTACGTGGCCTCACCCAAACTTCAACTATGAATCGCTCTCGACACGTGTTCACTGAATAGGTTCTTCCGTCAGCGCTTGCCGTCAGCGCAGGGTGCACTGATAATGTGCTGGAGCTACTGTTAATGCCGTGTGTTGCTTGGGTGAATGTGTGTGTGTGCAGGCATGTACAAGCTGACGCCGCGCTCCTGCCACCGCTTTCAGCAGGACGTGTACACTTACGACACGTGAGCCGAGCATTGCACGCATGCGAATCGCACCTTTTTGACAGGACGATGTTACTTCTCTTACTCTGTAACTAATCGTTTGAAGCAAAAAAGGAGATTTACATGAAGTCGGTTGAGAAGACATGAACTATTCAATCTCCAGGTCTAGCCTGAGGGTGATATAACAGTGCGTTCCTCTGCAAGAGCGCCATTTACCGAGTCTCCCTGTTAAATTTTGATTTAAATCTTTCGTGACTGCAGGGATTCATATTCTTGGTTCTTTCGGTAAAGTCACGTAGAAGGGAAACAAAATAATAAAAATATAAAACAATAACATTCTCACGACGTTTCGACTGCAACACAAGCAATCATCATCAGGTGTGAAAACCACAGCAAGAAAATTTGAAAACAAGTCTCCCCGTTGTTGAATGTGAAGTGCGATCTGTTCATCTCGTAAGCAACCACTGCCCGCTGTGCCATGCTTACACAGGAGGAACGGAAGCGATACACCCAGCTACTCCTGATGCCATCGGATGGATGACCACACTCAACACAGTTATCGTGTTTTGTCAGTTGCTTTTCTGGGTGGCACGGTGACACAGGGCAGCACGGTGGTGGCGCAGTGGTACCACTTGTGCCTCGAAGCAAGAATGGCCTGGGATTAATTCCAAACTTGAGCGCCTCTTTGTCGAGTTTGTTCTCCCCCCTGTTCCGCACGGGTTTCCTCTTGGCTCTCTGATCGTCTCCCATAACTAAAAAGACGTGCAACAGAGCTGGTATTGGACATCGCTATGCTGAAAAACGACCTGTAAATTTACTCAGTTTGGGATTACACAGCAAACATAGCAACATTGCCCCCACGACTACGAAAACATCACCGCTCCGGCGTCATAACAATAATCGTTTTAAATGTCGTGCGAAAGAAAAAGCTGCTCGCGCCTGTCCCGGCGAGCGCGAGGCGCCGGATCACACCACTGCGCGCCACGCCTCACCAGAGCCTCTCGCGTGTGTGCGCCGTGCAGCGCCCACCCCAGCGTGCTCGCCATGACAGCCACTCACCACCTGGTGCAGGGAGCCATCGTCACCGACAAGATGGCCGCCGACATCACGCTCACCGTGCAGTAAGCGTCGCGCTCCTCCCGCAGGCACCGGCCACCGTTAGCGCCCGCGGTACACGCGGCGCGGCCCGCGTAGGCCCTCGCCGCAAGCATCGCTCGCGAACGTGCGAGCCTGAAAGCCGTCATCGCACGAGCGCCAGCGGTGCCGTTCGATCGCAGCGTGATTATATAAAAATGCAACCTCTAGCAGTTCTGGGTTGTGTACCACGTGAGTCTTTGGCGTGCCCCCTGCGTATTCTGACCATAGAGTGTAGTAGCGCTCCTCTGCACAATTTGTACTCAACCTGCTCCTCCATGATGGGCATCCATCCTCCCCAACAACACTCACTGCACTGCCCATCTCCTCAACCCAATCCCCCTAATACACCCCGCACCCACCCACCCACCCACCACCCACCCCGCAACCACCCACCCACCCCACAACCACCCCGCAACCACCCACCCACCCCGTAGCCACCCAACCACCCACCACCCATGCCGCAACCACCCCGCAATCACCCAACCACCCATCCCGTAACCACCCACCCACCCCTCACCCACCCACCCACCCACCCCTCACCCATCCACCCACCCTGCAACCACCCACCCACCCCTCACCCACACACCCACCCACCCTGCACCCACCCATCCTGCACCCACACGAACCACTGCATGCGCTGCACTTGCGTACTTATTACGGTGTGCGCTGCACGTGTGCCTGGTCAAGGTCGTCGCTGGAGGAGACCCAGGTCCTGGGCCCTCTGAGACTGGAAGGGGAGGAGGAGGAGGCGGCGGCAGAAGAGGAGGGAGAGGCGGGGGAGCGCGAGCGGGGGCCTGTGGCGCCGTCCCCGTCAGCGCAAGCGCCCTTCACCTACCCCTACTCCTTCTGGGCTCGGTGCGTGGCCGCGAGCTGGAGGGCTCGCCGGATTTTGGACCTTCCATCCATCAGATATCTCCCCCTTGTTAAAATTATAATCGACAAATGTCTGTACTCGCCCGAGTTAAAATTCTTTAAACAGTCGCGTTCTGCAGCAGCACAGGGTCAGGACAGTTGTTCACGATGATGGGGCAGCCCGGGAGGCCATGCTGTGTTTGACAGTTGTCCAGCAGCGTTTTTTGACAATTTTTTTAAGTTTCCATTTTGAGAAAGAGTAATGTTCCAAATAACCTTTTCTCAGGAAAAAAGAATAGTTTGTATGGAAGATGCTTTGAAAAACGTATTACTCCTGCTCCGTGTGTATGTGTGTGTGCTGTGTGTGTTGCGTGCTTTGTGTGTGCTGCGCATGCTGCGTGGTACTGTGTTTGGTGGCACGGCTCGCGGGGCGGCTGTGTGCAGCGCGGGGGAGAAGGTGCGAGTGGAGGCTGCCTCGCGCGAGCTGCTCTTCCACCCGGCAAGCACCGAGGCCGTCGTGCAGGGAGGTGGGTCACACCACTCCTCTTCCTTGCACTGTGGGAGAGCGATTTTTGTGACAACGATGATGACCACGATCAAGTTGCTGATCGAGTAACTCGGAGCGCTGTACACGCTACGATCGCCTTGCACCGCGTCTCAAATGCTCAAAGGGCCCCTCAGTGGCAGCTGTCCCTGCGCGGGTCAAGGCAACCCGGCACCTGGCTTGTGTGTGCCTGCGCGCGCACTCTGCTACCAACCCAGCGACCCGGGTTCGATTCCCGCTCGTGGCCAACATAGCCAGCCTCAAATAAGTGTCTGATGTGTGTAGACATCACAGGGGAGAAAAAGGCAGCTGGCCGAGGTGCCAACAGCAACCACCCCCTTGTGCCCCATACCGGCCTTCATGGGGGTGCCTCGCTAACAGCACTTGCCCCTAAAGTCTGTTAATGCTACACGGGGGATCTTTGTCTTGCCGGTGCGTGTAGAGAGCTGCCCCGAGCAGCTGGCTGCCGTGTCTGGTGAGGCCGGGGTGTTTGTGGCAGGCCGCGTGGAACCGGCTCTGCCCGGCGTCATCATCGACGTACGGGAATCCGGGGCCGCCGACAGCCTCGTCACGGTGCTCACCGACGAGCACGGCTCCTACCGGTATGTACCGCCTCGCCGGGCGCTTTGCCGGGGCACCTCATTGAGGCGCCTCACCGCTCCGGCACGGGCAGCGCGATGTCTCTCATGACGCGCGTGTGTATCCCGGTAACGCTGCGCGCGCTTACCGACCACCGAGATGTCGGGATCGTGTTGCCGATCGGTCCCCGCGGTGCACGCGCCGCGCGTGCTCTCCATCTGCGCGCGAGCGGAGCAGTGGCAAACGGCGGCGAGCGAGGATGTTTGTGTGCGCAGAGTGGGCCCTCTGCAAGGCCACCGCGACTACGCCGTGTCGGCCGCCAAGGAAGGCTTCGTGCTACGCCCCGTGGACGGCCGCCACGGCCATTTCCAGGCCTTTGCCCTGGCCTCCATCACGCTCACGGTACCCGCCGGCCACGTCTCCACGAGTCCGGGGCGGCGCGGTCCGCGTCTCCCGACGCGGCGCTGCGCGCTTCTCATCTCGCACGCACTCACTCGGCGCTCCCGTGCACACCGGCAGTATCTGTGTACTTAATATTCGTAATTGTGTGTTTGGGTTGTGCCACAATTCTTTTAACCGTTGTTTGTGAGAGTTGTGGGTGAATTGGGCAGGTGAGTTGTGAGCTACAAGTGTGGTGGCGGTTTAA
This sequence comes from Petromyzon marinus, assembly GCF_048934315.1. Taxonomy (NCBI): domain Eukaryota; kingdom Metazoa; phylum Chordata; class Hyperoartia; order Petromyzontiformes; family Petromyzontidae; genus Petromyzon; species Petromyzon marinus. The sequence continues at coordinate 9,459,976 of NC_133691.1, read as the reverse complement.
CATAGGTGGAGGAATCAATGGGGGATGTTCACGGGAACAGTCATGGTAGTTGTAGCTGTAGAAGTGTGATGTGACTCTCGGTGAGTGAGTGACTAAAGTAAATCGGTGAGGGCTGGATGAGCAGTCACCGTGACTTCTATCAGGATGATCGGGGTGCTTCACGCGGGATGTGACGGCAGCAGTAGGATTCCAGCTGAGGCTGAATCTGGGATATCCTGTATTAGCATGGTTAATCCGATTCACTTTGATGGAAACGTTTGCGTGTGGGTGGAGACACCGGTGTATATGTGTGTGTGTGTGCTGCTGCGTGTGTCGTGATGCTCCCGTGTAGATCACGGCAGAGGATGGGCAGCCCCTGTCCGGTGTGCTGCTGTCGCTGAGCGGAGGGCAGTTCCGTTCCAACCGCCTCACGCAGGACAACGGCTCCTACAAGTTCACCAACCTGGTCTGTCATGCGCGCTACCACCACCACCACCAGCAGCAGCAGCAGCGCACAACGCTCTCGCTCCAACCCTGAATCAACTGGGCTAAATTGATTTATAATACATTTTTACTAAGGCTATGTAATATACTTGATAAATAAGTGTTGTAAGACCCTCTACCACCTGACACAGCCAAACAAATACAAATTTGTCAAGTGAACAAGCGTTTAACGGCACAAATTTGGCGAGATTATTACGTGGCCTGACCCAAAAATATATCGCGAGTCGTAACATCGGCTGCGTGAACCCACGTGTGGATCGTTGTATTTCATTCATTCAGACTCCGGGCCAGTTCTTCTTCAAGCCCATGATGAAGGAGTTCCGCTTTGAGCCATCGTCCCAGGTGGTGGATGTGCAGGAAGGCCACGCGGTCCACATCGATGTGAGCGCCTTCCGCGTCGCGTACAGGTACGCCTGACGATCCGTCTGGGACTGCGCGCCCCTGTGACGACAGGGCGTCTCGCTGCACTTCGCACACGGTTCCCCACATCTCAGCTGAAACATATGAGAGGGCACCCCCAGTGGCAGCTGTCCTAGTGCGGCACAAGGGGACTCTGCACCTGGTCTGCGAGCGGACGTAGTCTGCCAGTAGGGGGCTAGGATCGCTGCCACTGTTTCCAAATTGAGTAATCGGCGATGTAATTCTTGATTTGAAGCTTTCGTGACTGCAGGAATCCATTCTCTTTGGTTCATTCGAATAAGTCACGTAGGTAGAAATAAAATAAAACAAATCACTTGACGTTCCGATCGCAACACAAGCGGTCGAAACGTCGTGATTTGTTTTATTTTGTTTCTAAGTACATGACTATACCGAAAGAACCAAAGGGTATGGCGATGTAATTTTTCGAATTTGTTAAAAAATGCCGATACAATGGCCACTTGTTTGGAATGGCATTGGGGAATCTTTAGCGTCCACTGTGAAGCAGATGGCGCGTAGCATTGGTACGATTATTACACCCGTAGTAATAACCAGGGCGGCCTTCCAGATTTAGAACCGCGAACCTCTGTGCATGCGTGCGTGTGCGCAGCTGCTTTGGCTGGGTGTGGTCGCTGAGTGGGGAGGCGGAGGCAGGGGTGGGGGTGGAGGCCGTGGGGCAGGGCGCGTGCGGCACGAGCGTGGAGGAGAGCGCCACAGACGAGGAGGGCCGCTTCCGTCTCCGTGGCCTCACCGTGAGTGACCGTCGCACCGCGTCGGCCGTCGCCCTCGCACCGCGAGTAACTCTCGCGCGACACCTCTCGTGAGTTGAGCTTCCCGAGAGTTCCCGCGGTCGAGCTGCGTGACTCCTCGCCCCGGGTCGCTGGGCTTCGTGACCCCACGTCACCCTGAGCTCGCTGCACATCTCGGGGTCAGGTTTTGAGTATGGCGGTGCCTTGCGCATTTTTAATAGATCTCGGCTGTCACCGTTTGTTGGGCGTCTCGAGCGGCTGCGGATGCCGACGATGTCACGCTCGCGTCCGGCACGTGTTTTCCAAAGGGACGATTGCATGAAGGAGCCGGATAATCAGGTTGTGGATTGGAGAGTGAGGTGCGGATGTTTGTAGGAGACTGGAACGACACGCCCTTGCAGGGCTGACATTGGCTGCTTTGGAGGAGACTTGAGAATAATGCCAAAGCGAGGCGTGTGGTGGAGCCGCTCTGCCAGGTCACTGTGAGACAGGGGAGGAAACTTCGTGCAACAAGCAGAGCCATTGGCAGGCCGCTGCTATTCTCCCCCCCAAACCCCACGAGTCCGTCCTGTCCTACAAATGCCTCTGCCAAGACTGGAAACGTGGTGGGCTCAGCTCGGGACCCTAGACAATCAGCACGCAGCGCTGACGACCACCTAGCCGCTGCCGCAAAGGAGATCAGTCGACCTTTGAACTCGCTCGCACGCTCACCCACTTATTCATTCAGTCCCTTTCCCACTCCTCACTCGCCTATTCACACTCAACCACTCACACGCTCACGCTCCCAGCCACTTTCCCACTCGCGCTCGCTCACCCACTCAGCATGGGAGCGGACGGCTTAAAAAGTGAACATGCTGGGCTACTCCCACGACCCTGACGTGGAGACTCTCACCAGGGCCTACACACCGGGGCCATATTGCGAGCCCGGTATTGGAGACGTGACTGGTGGCAGCAAACGAGAGGAAGAGAACCCCTTGTCTAGCAAGCTGGGCGCAGACACCGCGTGGCCGTGATGAGTGTTGTGTTCGCTGCTGCCCCCCCCCCCCCGCACTCACCCCCGCCCCCCCCTCCCCTCCCACGTGTCCGCACAGCCATCGTGCACGTACCACGTGCGCGTGAAGCGGGAGGGAAACGACCACGTCGAGAGGGCCATTCCGCACTACCGCGCCGTGCAGGTGCGCGCGCTGCACCCTCGCGACAACCGAGCAGGCGGCACGCGGCGTTCGCGCCTCTCCCTCCGTGTGATAAATATAAACGTTCCACATCCCATCAGCCACACGGCCTTCTGGCAAGTGCATCACTCCAGCAGCATCGGTTCAACACAAGTAAACTCTGAACGGGTTTCGAAATTTAGTGTCTCATGGGCAGAGTAAGTCTCGCCTGAACTAGTTCTGGTGAACTTCCAAATGTTTCTCGGTAAGAGTCCTGTCCTAGATCTGGATCCCAGTTCACCACCAACTGCTTAATGTTTGTGTTTGCTGCAGGTGGACACGCGTGACATCCACGACGTGAACATCGTCGCATTCCGCCACATGAACCAGTTTGACCTGAGTGGCAACATCATCACTCCCAGCCAGGAGCTGCTGGCCACGCTCAAGGTGAGAGCTCCGAGCCGACTCGGCGAGCGAGGGCGATATCGAAGATTCCCTCCTTCTTGCCACTCGCACGACTCAATTAGGAATTGGCCAAATATCCCAAATTGGAGGGACACGGCTACTAATGGGAGGTGAATAAAAACGGTTTGGAGCACTTTGGCTTCATTGAGTTTCATAATCAAAAGCAGCGGACGCCTGTGCCTGAAGAAGAAAGTTTTTAATCGGCGAGAACTTCCCGCCGTGACGCGGATCAGGAACACGGACACAGATAAACAGAGTGGAACGTGCGCAGAGCAGCACAGAGAGATGCACGCTGGCAATGAAAGCAACGTCCAGTTCGTCCACGGAAGTAAAATTCTGTCTCCGATGCTGGGCCCATGGGAACGTCGACCCCAAACGCTGGGGTGTGTTGGCGTGGCGGATGGCGTGAGGAATACGTGAGCGAGCGAGCATGACGGCGTGTTCCAGGTGGTGCTGTATCGTGGGGAGAACCTGGACACGCCCTTCCAGACGCTCTCTCTGACCCAGTCATCATTCTTCCACTTCCCTCCTCTGCAGAGGGACGGAGAGGTGGGTGGTGCTGCGGCTTCGGGGAGCATCTGTGGGAGCGCTTGTCCTCCTGTCACACTTCCTGTTCTCGTTTGGCAGAGATACTGTCATGATTATCAGATGTATGTCTATGGCCAAAAGAACTATGTTTTTTTCCAGAGAAACTACAGGTAGAGACCACGAGTGGTTCTTCTCTCTGGGAAGGGGGGCTCTCATCCACGTCAGGACAGCGCGGACATCTGGGGGAAGGGAGTTCCAGACTATGTTGGGCAGCAGACGAGAAGGAGGAGAATTGGCGACCTTCCACAGAGCAACAGTTGACTCGGGGCGGTGAAAGGAGGCCTTTGTTGTTGAAGCAGAGAGTGTGTGAAGGGGAGTAGAGTGAGATGAGAGGAGAAAAGGCAGGAGAGTGTGTGGGAAGTGAGTAGAGTGAGTTGGGGTAAAGGTATGGATATTTACTACTTTTCTTTATTGATGACATTTAGAAGGAACCCACGTTATTTGGTAAAAACCAACATTTAACTTTATTCTTAGTAACTTCAAAGTCCACCGTGTATCGGCAGGGCTGGCCCCGACACTCGTGCAGCATGGAGACGTTGAGCGCTCCGGCCGTGCGGCCGCGGTTCCGTTGCAGAGCTACACGATGGCGCTCGAGTCCTCGCTGCCCCGGGCGCTCTACGAGTTCTCGCTCCCCGAGGTCTCCTTCAGCACTGCGGGCTTCCACAAGCACGTGACGCTCTCCTTCTCCCCGCGGGTGAGAGCAGCGCGAGCCGTGCCCGGTCCGCCGCTAGCGGTACGCGACGCGCACGAGCCGCGACTCGCGACCTGTGGGGGCGGCGACGCGGCCCGGCGGTAGCGCCTTTGCCGCTCGGTGCGGAGTTCCGCTGTTCTAATCTTCCAGGCCGCCCTGGTTTTAACCGGCGGAGTGTTAACTGTCAATTGCAACGCTCCGTCTGCCTCAGTGGACGTTAAATGTCCCAGGATGTCATTCTCAAGAGCAGGCCGTTGTGTGCCGGCGTCGGTGGCCCAAATTTGCACAAAAACATTTCGTGACACCACAAAGTACTCAATTGGGATCGCGCACATGGCAATCATTGCCCCTACTGTGAAAAACTTGGCAAGGCCCTCCCGCAAAAGAGTCCTGAGACTCGATGAGACGTTCGTGGGTGAACGACGGCTGTGCCTCTGGCGTGAAACGTGACCGGCGCGACGTGGCGTGGCGTGCAGAGGAAAGCGATGGAGCAGGAGGCGTCACAGGGCTCGTACCTGGCCCTGCCGCTCACACTGCTGCTGCTCATCGCCATCTACAACCACGACAAGGTGACCGTCGCGACTTTCCCCCCTTGCGTGGCTTGATAAACTCCGCGGTGTGTCTCTGTGCTCCCCGCCACCTCACTGCTCTCCCTCTCTGGACACGGGTGCATTTTTGCGGCGTACGTTAGACAACAAATATCACCAAAGTCTCCGGGTCACGGTGTGTATAATTAACAATACATTCAACAATTTACATACAAGTTGGGTAACAATGTCTCATATATAATTAATGTACAGCGTGGTGAATGCCATTAGCGTGAATGACGCCATATAAAATGAAATAATCATTCACATATGTACACGTTTGTGCACTATTTAAACAATATGCACGTTCTGATGAGCGAGTCAAACACGGGGAGGGATGGTGGTGGTGATGCTGAGTAAGCAGCTCACTGTGAAAGGTGGCTGCACACGGGCCCCATTGAGGCGTTGCGGAGGCGTGCCGGTGGTGCCGTGCAGTAGCACGGACGGCTGGCACTGTCGTGCGGCTTTTACCAACAGCTGCCCTGGGCCGCCATGCGGCAGTGCGGCAGTGCGTTCGCCGCTTGTCACAGACGTTGACAGTTCGATGCCGACAGGCCACCCCGGTTAATACTGCACGTTATCAGCCGAGAAAATATCACGAGTCGTCTGCTTCGTTCTCACAATGGACATTAAAGATCACGTGCATTTCGAAACGAGTAGACTTTGTGTGCTCGTGTCGTGGTCCAAACCTGAGAAAAATGACACCACAAATGACTCAATTGGGAAATAGCGACGTCGCAGTCTCAGTGCAGCGCTTACGTTCTTGTAAAGTTTTTATTCCTTCTAAATGTTCTATTTAGGTCTCGGTTTGCGAGAGCTTTGATAACCGCGTCAATTTCCACCAAGTCAGATGCCTCGTCTTAGTCTACAGAGGTCTGGCATATTGTGGATTGATGCCTAACGTCCTGTGTGGCGACTGTTCTGTGCCTGTGCCGTGTGTGCCACGGAGCAGGCGCTGCCCATGCTATGGCAGCTGGGAAGCCGTGTGCAGGCCGTGCAGGCCATGGGGCCTCCGTTCGGAGCCGCCCCGGCTGTGGAGGACGCCAAGAAGCTGCTGAAGAAGCCCAAGAGCCGGAGGACGTGACCGATCACCCATGGCGCGTGCCCCATGACCCGTGACACGTTCCACTGTCGCCCCTTCCGAGTGCATCACACCATTAATCCATCACCACTAGGATGTAAAAGGAAAACTGCCTGCATGGAGTAAACCATAAAATCTAACAATGTGTTTAGAAGACAAATTAATATATATAACAAAAATTAAAACCACAATTGTAACATTAACATAACTGCTGGCGGAAGGGCCTCCACTGGAGGGAACTTGTAAATGGTGTTTGGTCTACTCTTTCACACTTTAACCCCCCCCCCCCCCATATACGTCACCTGCCGAGCATGTTTACCGCTTGGTGTTCAGAGGGTGGATTTTAGAAACTCGCCCCCATTGTTTTAACTGCCGTGCTGGGAGATGGAGTCGAACCGGCGACCTGTTTGGACTCGGCGGGAGGTCCGAGTCGCGAGCGGCACTACTTCTAGGTTTGCAGGAATAACCACGTGATGCCCATGTGAAGAAATGCACGTGGAGGGAGTCTCAGGGATATTTAATGAGGCCTGACGAGTGAGAGGCCTGACGAGAGGCTGACGCGCGGGGTGCATTCGCTGTCGCGGGACAGGAACACCCCGACGAGCCGCAGAGCCCTCCGGCCGTATTCTTCGTCCTGGCGCTGGCTCGAGCAAGCCGGGCTCCGAGCCAGGTGTTTTAACTGTTGGCGGCTCCGAGTGTGTTCCTATCCACGCTCAGGATTTCAATTTCCCCTCCGAGCCAAGCCACGGCTGAGTCACTCGCCACGTCTTTGGAAGCGGCTGAGCAGCTCGAGCCCAAGCTGAACCCGAGCGTTCGAGGCCGAGCCACAACTGAGAATACGGCCTTGGTGTGCGATGATGAGGTGTGCCTGGTAACCAAACCCTGATGCAAAGTAACCCTGGAAATGGACCCATTCTAAAGTTTCACCTCACTGGTGTCCAATGCATTACCACGTGCAGAAATGTGAATTGCGTATTTGTAATTGTGGCAAGCTGATCTGCTATTCGAGGCACGGGAAACGTTGCCAGGTATTTCCATGTTGAGACCAACACGTTCAAGCCACTTCACATGCAGTCCTTTTGAGCTTGGGTTTTCAGTAACTGATCTTTTGTAAATGAATTGTTCTTGCTTTCCATATCACATTGTAAAGATCGTATGTACAGCTGTTTACACCTCCCATGGTACAATTAAAATGCATTGGCAGTGGTGTGCATGCACAAACCAAAACACTTGTCTGGACCCCTGGTTGGAGTCTCCACTTTTTCCAAGGCACAAACCCCCACGTGTCTCAGAAGGTGAGGTCGACAACCAAAACTTTGCATTATATTGGACGCGTGTTCAACACAACACCGGCACAAATTAATTGCTGCCACCCAGACCCAAATTTTGGGGCAGTCTGAGAATCGGTGTTTGTGTTCACGTGGGATACCACAGACAACCAGAAACGGTGCCAAGAATTGCCCAAGCTCTGTGATCCTATATTGGGATGTTTGGTCAACTACACGAATTAATGTATACTTTGTAGTAAGCCTGCATGTGCGAAGCGGGTACACAATCCCTGCACTGATGGAGATTAATCCACTTGCTGTACCACTGCCACCAAGAGACTGCTCTATTATTCAGCTGCCTGGGATACCTTCACATGCGCGAGAGACACCACAGGCCGGAAAATATCCGTGCGTGCAGATACCGGGGAGCATCCCATACTCTGTAACCTCTCACCCCAGTCTGGAATCGAACCGAGTCTCCAGTGCTTTGAGTAGGTGAAGCCAGCACCTGTCTTGATACAGACATAATTTATTTAAAAAATGCAGTAATGAACAGAAAAGTAATAGGCAACTATCATACAGTCTTGCAGGTATATTGTATGTATTTTTCAACAAGTCACAAAAATATTCAAGTTTATCAAGAAATGTTGAACAGCTGGGAAGAACATTCTGCACTGCAAGATTTAAACAGCAAACTTGACAGGAATGGCTCGTGTCTGTTAATTTCAGAGTTACATGAGACCCAGCTGCTATATTACATAAACTCACGAGGCAGTAGCCTAGCAGTAGCCTGGAAGTACTGTAACTTAAGTTTGCTCGTGTAGCGCCAATGCTGAAATTATACAATCCCAAAAGACCGTGTGGCTAATGGGATGTGTTGAAATGATTTCTATTTTGAGAAAGGACAGATGGAAAGGAAGAAAATTGTTATAATATTTTTGATGTTCTGAAGAATTAGTGACACAAAACCCCAACCCATGGTGCGTTTCCGCTGTGTCTTTGGGATGCCAACAAACGTCTAAACGCAGCCCCACAAACCCGTTCTCGTCGTTCATTCACCTTGGCTCAGAACTGCACCTCGTCTGCCCAGTGAGCCTAGAACACACGCACGAACATACAGGAGCACTGTGAACACGTCCGTCACCGTGTGGAATCCAACACGGGGGGGCTTCATCAGATACAAACCGAGACATTGGTCCCTAACCGATGCTACACTATTGCTCCACAACCACGGCCCAATAAACCTAATACATCAAGCCGGAACAGCTACAAACAGCACTTCAAAGTTGCAACAGATAATAAGGTAACACGTTTCTTTAATTTAGATCTCGGTGGAAAAATATAGACGATGAGAAGCAATTCCAAAGTGGAGCAGTGCAAGGGAAGAAGCTGAAAGAGAAGTCTTCTTTGGTTCTTTCGGTAAAGTCACGTAGAATGAGAATTAACTAATAAAATAACACAATAAAATTCTCACGACGTTTCGGCCACAACGCAAGCGGCCGTCTTCAGGTGAAAGGTACAGAACTGTCGGGACGACAGACAAAGTGTTATCGCTATTCGCATTTTGGAATTTACAATGCAAACGACTCGATTGGGATGAGATGGCAACATCGCTCCCTCATGCGAAACCACTGCACACCGCGCTGTGAGAATGCCATGCCACGTGCACTCGTGTTGTGAGTGGAAGGTTAGGGGTGGGGGTTGGTGCCCGTCGTAAGGCGTTCAATGGGAGGATAAGGTCTGGTTGTGGTTATCAGATACCTGTGACGATAGGATGATCTCCTCCAAGTCCCCGTAGCATCCATTCTTATAGCGCACCAGATCCCCCCACAGCACTGCATTCTTACAGCTGTGCAAAATGACAACATCAACGCGTGCTCTTATTTGACAGGTGTCCTTGTGTTACCATACGAGTCCAATAGTCTATTGTGATGGTTTTTTAACTTCATTTTACAATTAATGATTTTCAAATAAACTTTTGTCACTTCAATCTTGATTTGAAGCTTTCGTGACTGCAGGAATCCATACTCTTTGGTTCTTTCGGTAAAGTCACGTAGATATAAAAAATAATAGATCACGATGTTTCGATCGCAACGCAAGCAATCGTCTTTTTCACCTGAAGACGATTGCTTGTGTTGCGATCGAAACGTCGTGATCTATTATTTTGTCACTTCAAATATATTTTCATCGAGTCTTTTGTTTTGTGTGCTCTTTTCTCTCTTTTGTAACACAGTCGCATTTTTTTTCTCTCTTTGGTTCATTGTTGTACCGAGTTTAAAAGTCATTGCTTTTCTCATTGTGGTGACCCAGTTCACTCTTGCTGACAAGTTCCCATCTCGTTAAAGGCATTTTTGGAATGAAAAAAAATCAAAGGGTGCATATCGAAGCAAACGTTTCTCGACAAAGCTACTAAACCCAGGCGTGCTTCTGTGAAGCCTCTCCGCACGCACTCGTTTGCTCGAACACAGCCGTTCCCAACCTTTCTGGAGCCACAAAGCAGTTATCACCCATCAATGGGAACACAATGAGAACAGCGGGGTGGGAGTTTCCAGTCGGCAACAGCGAGAGTTTCCAAGCTCCAAAAATAACAATGCTTAAGGTCGCCCAAGTTTCGACACGTCCCGATGCCCGGCTCACCCTGGGCACTGGCCCTCGACAGGCAGCAGCTGTGTAGGGTCCGTCTTCAGGAAGTCCCGGGCCAGGCAAGTGATGTGGGCCTCCATACGGCAGCCCGGGTGGAAACACGACATGCGCTCATCCTCCTGCTCCCCGTCGTCGCAGTACGCGGCCACACGCGACGCACAGAGAGGAACATTCTACCGACTGCACACCACCGCCTGTTTTACCTGAATGCGCTGCACATTTATGCTTCACGATTTTTTTGTTACACAGTCATCGCCAATCAGAGGATGAAAGGCTCAAAACATCAAGCGGCCAGCAACAAACAACACGACCAAAGTTGTAATCGGTAGTATTTAAAAGTTTCTTGAATGGAGTAAGGTTATCATAAGATCTTGGGAGAAAAGAAGATGGGCGGAAATTGCAAAGTGGTCGATAAATTAGTACTAGTTTGTGGGGAAGATTCAATTTGTCCGATGGAAGACTCACCCCTCCCGTAGTAATGAGGAATTTCCACAAGTAGCTGAGTACTGCCTCATGCTCAGAAATCACTCTGACTTCATTGTTGGCTTTGGGCAGCGCCATGTGGTACCTGGATGCGCTGGTGACATAACATGCATCTTGCTGCGCCGGTCGCTTGACTCGGATTCATGGACTGCACCGCAACTTCTCCCTGCTGCTGCTGCGTTCGGGAGCCACCGCAGGGCCTGGCCTTCGCCCGCACGGGCCCAAACGCCACGGGCATGTGCAGGGGCGGCTCCATGCCCACGGGGAAGTCCTCGCGGTACTCCGGGCGCAGCCAGCGCAGGGTGAGCGGGAGGCGGCACCAGGGCGGCACACGCACCATGTGCCAAAGCACGCGCAAGTGCAGCTGCAGGGAGTTCTCGGACCTGGAGTGCGACAACACACGAGAGGTCCGCGGCGTCGCACATGTGCAGAAGCTCTCGGCCTTATCCAGATCACTGGCTTAAAAGAACTGAATGTGTGGGTACGTTGTCAATTAGACCGTCAACTCCCGGACCGGTGTTTCCGTGCGACGTGGGTGAGCCGCCGTGAGCGCTGGGGGTGCTGCCACGCCCACTCAAACTGCACACACGCACACACAAAGACCCCCCCACCCCGATAACCTTACCGGACTGTTGGAGCAAGCACTGTTTGCGAGTATCTATTAAGGCCTGCATAGTATATTTCACCAAACACCAGATTTAGTTTTACTGCATGGTTATGCGCAAAGTATGTTTGATGGTTTCCAGAAATCGCGGGTCAAGGTTGGGAACCACCAGTTCACGGTAATCGCTCTTTCATCACCCTTTCACCACGAACGTCATTTCCCACAGGGTTCACAGTTAAAATTCATGTGATCAGTGTCATGGCTTCGGAAGCCTTCATTGTGATGTTTGGGGACCGGGGAGACGCTTGTTCATACCGCGGCACCAAAAGTAACGCGTGAACGTGACACCTGCGACGCGGGGCGGAGAATGCTTCTGGTGAAAAGGACCGAAATAACTAAGCAGGCCATTCGCCTCATTCCCACATCTGTCCCTTCACACAAAAACATGAAAAGTATATTGTACCCTTCCCATCAGCCACATGGCCTTCTAGGAGTGAATAATTTCAGCAGACGGTTCAACACAAGCAATCCTCTGGACCGATTTTCGACATCGTCTCATCAGCAGTCAGGCTTGCTTAGAACAATGCTTGTGTGATGGTTATATGACAGAACAACACCTAACTGCAAAAGATGTGTTTGTATGGAGCAGCTGCAGATAGATGTGGCACTCACCCGCAGAGCTGCAATGTCGGATGGAAATCCATGCACGATGAGCACCATGTCCCTGCACGCGACAAGCGAGAAACACCGCGGTACTCACTCACAGCAGAGCAAGTGCAGGCATAGCTCCTTCACATCTGGGCGGAATGCAGGAAATCAAAATGATTTGATGCAGTTTCAAGCGAAAAAGTAATATCCAATTGCGAAACATTGTGAGAATTATTCTTCACCACGCCAGTGAGCAGAAACAACAATTGGCCTCTTAAACGCTTGTTCACGTTGTAAGTTGATGGGTTTGGCCGTGTCTTGCGTCGGAGGGTCTTTTGACGCAGATTTGGCCAAATTATGTCACCTAACAAAAAATTACAATTTCTGTCAATGACACATTATGTGTACGCAGGGGGCGGAAATGGGCCGGAGCGAGCCCGATTGCCGTGGTGGGAGTGAAAATGTAATACCTGTCAACCCATACGGTTTACCCGTATTCTTGTACAGGGAAATTGAGTACAGAAATAAATGTATATTTGTTTCTCCCTTGTGATGGGACTTTGTAGGATGAACGTTGAGATTTATAAGGGCAGGGGGTGACCAATAAGGTCTGAATTGGTCTGTAATAAGAGAGGGCACTGATAAGGGGTTGACAAATATGGAATTTGAACCCGCGTGGCATTACAGCAGGAAGCATGGTCGAGCCTAACGGCTACACCTTATATGTATATATGTATAGTTAACGAGTGTCTGTCCATCACGCTTGCGATCTCCCAAAGGTTACGGTGGGAGCACACGCAGAATCCAATTGTGTATAAGGTCTGCAAATATACACACGCTGCATATAAAACATTGCCTCATTACTTTAAATGTTCGTGAATGTATTGAGCGATGGTCGAGTCCACCACTCCCCCTCCCCCCTTGCGCTCAGGCTCAGTCGCTACGGTCGGGATCTTGTGTGGCGTGGTGGGGGCATTTATGAGTCCCACTGCAGCATGCGAGAGTGGTGGCGGTGGCGCGCAGGCGACGTGCCACGGGCCACGGCCGCTGGTGCGTAGGGCGCCGCCCTTGCGCCGCCCGCCGTTGTGCTGCCCGATCCTGCGCTCGGGGTCCACCGTGTAGCCCACGTAGATGCGACCCTTGAACTTTGGGTTGGTGCAGTAGAGCATGTAGACGCCGAAGAAGTTCTCCACCTCCACCACCATCGCGGTCCGGCGGTCGTCTGCAAAGCAAGTCAATGCGACTTTGTGCAAAGCTGACGATTTCAAGCGGGTGCTGAGTTTTGCTTGCGTTGGACCAACGCAGCTGAAAAGTTCGCACTCCCCAGAAGGCCGCGTTGTGGCTGATGGGGAATGTGTAGAACGTGTGTTCGTGTGGAGGGGCAGACATGGGAAGGAGCCGGATTGTCTGTTTATCGAGTGTTCCTCGAGTGTTTCTTATATAATCCACAACGACGCCACTTATCATTTTGCCTTAATTATTTGAACAGAAATTATGCTGCAAATGGGCGACCCTGGCCACGTTGCGAACAATAAAATAAAATGTTGACATTTGTGGGCAAAACACCACCCCGATATCCTCTTTAACAACTTGTCACCTCAAGCGACTGTGTGGATCACACACAGGCGGTGCACAGAGTACACACAGAGACAGAACACACACGTGGATCACACACAGGCGGTGCACAGAGTACACACAGAGACAGAACACACACGTGGATCACACAGGCGGTGCACAGAGTACACACAGAGACAGAACTCACACGTGGATCACACACAGGCGGTGCACAGAGTACACAGAGACAGAACACACACGTGGATCACACACAAGCGGTGCACAGAGTACACACAGAGACAGAACACACACGTGGATCACACACAGGCGGTGCACAGAGTACACACAGAGACAGAACTCACACGTGGATCACACACAGGCGGTGCACAGAGTACACACAGAGACAGAACACACACGTGGATCACACACAGGCGGTGCACAGAGTACACACAGAGACAGAACACACACGTGGATCACACACAGGCAGCACCCACAGTACGCACAGAGACAGAACACACACGTGGATCACACACAGGCAGCACCCACAGTACACACAGAGACAGAACACACACGTGGATCACACACAGGCGGTGCACAGAGTACACACAGAGACAGAACACACACGTAGATCACACACAGGCGGTGCACAGAGTACACACAGAGACAGAACTCACACGTGGATCACACAGGCGGTGCACAGAGTACACACAGAGACAGAACTCACACGTGGATCACACACACGCAGCACCCACAGTACGCACAGAGACAGAACACACACGTGGATCACACACAGGAGGTGCACAGAGTACACACAGAGACAGAACACACACGTGGATCACACACAGGAGGTGCACAGAGTACACACAGAGACAGAACACACACGTGGATCACACACAGGCGGTGCACAGAGTACACACAGAGACAGAACACACACGTGGATCACACACAGGCGGTGCACAGAGTACACACATAGACAGAACTCACACGTGGATCACACACAGGCGGTGCACAGAGTACACACAGAGACAGAACACACACGTGGATCACACACAGGCGGTGCACAGGGTGCACACAGAGACAGAACTCACACGTGGATCACACACAGGCGGTGCACAGAGTACACACAGAGACAGAACACACACGTGGATCACACACAGGCGGTGCACAGAGTACACACAGAGACAGAACACACACGTGGATCACACACAGGCGGTGCACAGAGTACACACAGAGACAGAACTCACACGTGGATCACACACAGGCGGTGCACAGAGTACACACAGAGACAGAACTCACACGTGGATCACACACACGCAGCACCCACAGTACGCACAGAGACAGAACACACACGTGGATCACACACAGGAGGTGCACAGAGTACACACAGAGACAGAACACACACGTGGATCACACACAGGCGGTGCACAGAGTACACACAGAGACAGAACACACACGTGGATCACACACAGGCGGTGCACAGAGTACACACAGAGACAGAACACACACGTGGATCACACACAGGCGGTGCACAGAGTACACACAGAGACAGAACACACACGTGGATCACACACAGGCGGTGCACAGAGTACACACAGAGACAGAACTCACACGTGGATCACACACAGGCGGTGCACAGAGTACACACAGAGACAGAACTCACACGTGGATCACACACACGCAGCACCCACAGTACGCACAGAGACAGAACACACACGTGGATCACACACAGGCGGTGCACACAGTACGCACAGAGACAGAACTCACACGTGGATCACACACAGGCAGCACCCACAGTACGCACAGAGACAGAACACACACGTGGATCACACACAGGAGGTGCACAGAGTACACACAGAGACAGAACACACACGTGGATCACACACAGGCGGTGCACAGAGTACACACAGAGACAGAACACACACGTGGATCACACACAGGCGGTGCACACAGTACACACAGAGACAGAACACACACGTGGATCACACACAGGCGGTGCACAGAGTACACACAGAGACAGAACACACACGTGGATCACACACAGGCGGTGCACAGAGTACACACAGAGACAGAACACACACGTAGATCACACACAGGCGGTGCACAGAGTACACACAGAGACAGAACACACACGTGGATCACACACAGGCGGTGCACAGAGTACACACAGAGACAGAACACACACGTGGATCACACACAGGCAGCACTCACAGTACACACAGAGACAGAACACACACGTAGATCACACACAGGCGGTGCACAGAGTACACACAGAGACAGAACACACACGTGGATCACACACAGGCGGTGCACAGAGTACACACAGAGACAGAACTCGCACGTGGATCACACACAGGCAGCACTCACAGTACACGCACGTGAACTGGTGCTGGGTCCCGTGAGGCGCGTCCTCCTGCTCCACTGCTACAACGGAACCACTAAATAGCACACAGCACCACCGGTGCCACACAGCACCACACAGCACCACCGGGTGCCACACAGCACCACCGGGTTCCACACAGCACCACACAGCACCACCGGTACCACACAGAGCCACACAGCACCACACAGCACCACCGGTGCCACAAAGCACCACACAGCACCACCAGAGCCACACAGCACCACACAGAGCCACACAGCACCACACAGCACCACCGGTGCCACACAGCACCACACAGCACCACCAGAGCCACACAGCACCACACAGCACCACCAGAGCCACACAGCACCACACAGCACCACACAGCACCACCAGAGCCACACAGCACCACACAGCACCACACAGCACCACCAGAGCCACACAGCACCACACAGCACCACCAGAGCCACACAGCACCACACAGCACCACCAGAGCCACACAGCACCACACAGCACCACACAGCACCACCAGAGCCACACAGCACCACACAGCACCACCAGAGCCACACAGCACCACACAGCGCCACACAGAGCCACACAGCACCACACAGCACCACCGGTGCCACACAGCACCACACAGCACCACCAGAGCCACACAGCACCACACAGCACCACCAGAGCCACTAATGCGACAGTGCAACCACAGCACCACTCGTACAGTGTTGCCGCAATCGCGCGATTCCTTCCTCTCGATTCTGAGTCGAATCGGAGCGCGTCCACTCGAGCGGTCGATCCGTCGATTCGAAAAATCTATCGACGCAGGAATCGCGACATCACGCGGGGTCAGAGGTCGCGACACAAGCGCGTGCGTTACCCTGCGACGTTCATCGCTACCCCGCAACTGCGTTACCCCGCGGCTGCGTTACCCCGTGAGTGTTACCATTCACCAACCCACGAGTGTTACCCAGGCACGTGTGTGCAACCAGATGAAGCTGCGTGTGCCCGTCATTGCGTTAGCCCCGATCGTCAGCTGTGAGTCTCTCTGTGAGTTGTGAGTCTCTGTGAGTTGTGAGTCTCTCTGTGAGCTGTGAGTCTCTGAGCTGTGAGTATCTGTGAGCTGAGTGTCTCTGTGAGCTGTGAGTCTATCTGTGAGTTGTGAGTCTCTGTGAGCTGTGAGTCGCTGTGAGTCTCTGTGAGCTGTGAGTCTCTCTGCGAGCTGTGAGTCTCTCTGTGAGCTGTGAGTCTCTCTGTGAGCTTTGAGTATCTGTGAGCAGTGAGTCTCTCTGTGAGCCATGTGTCTCTCTGTGAGCTGTGAGCCTCTCTGCGAGCTGTGTGTCTCTCTGTGAGCTGTGAGTCTCTGTGAGCTGTGAGTCTCTCTGTGAGTTGTGAGTCTCTCTGTGAGCTGTGAGTCTCTCTGTGAGTTGTGAGTCTCTCTGTGAGCTGTGAGTCTCTCTGTGAGCTGTGAGTCTCTGTGAGTTGAGTCTCTCTGTGAACTGTGAGTCTCTGTGAGCTGTGAGTGTCTCTGTGAGCTGTGAGTCTCTGCGAGCTGTGAGTCTCTGCGAGCTGTGAGTCTCTCTATGAGCTGTGAGTCTGTGAGCTGTGAGTCTCTGTGAGCTGTGAGTCTCTCTGTGAGCTGTGAGTCTCTCTGTGAGCTGTGAGTCTCTCTGTGAGCTGTGAGTCTCTCTTTGAGTTGTGAGTCTCTGTGAGTTGTGAGTCTCTCTGTGAGCTGTGAGTCTCTCTTTGAGTTTTGAGTCTCTGTGAGCTGTGAGTCTCTGTGAGCTGTGAGTGTCTCTGTGAGCTGTGAGTCTCTCTGTGAGCTGTGAGTCTCTCTGTGAGCTGTGAGTCTCTCTGTGAGATGTGAGTCTCTCTTTGAGTTGTGAGTCTCTGTGAGCTGTGAGTCTCTCTGTGAGCTGTGAGTCTTTGAGTTGTGAGTCTCTGTGAGCTGTGAGTCTCTCTGTGAGCTGTGAGACTCTCTGTGAGATGTGAGTCTCTCTGTGAGATGTGAGTCTCTCTGTGAGTTGTGAGTCTCTCTGTGAGCTGTGTGTCTCTCTGTGAGCTGTGTGTCTCTCTGTGAGCTGTGTGTCTCTCTGTGAGCTGTGAGTCCCTCTGCGAGCTGTGTGTCTCTCTGTGAGCTGTGAGTCTCTCTGTGAGCTTTGAGTATCTGTGAGCTGTGAGTCTCTCTGTGAGCTGTGTGTCTCTCTGTGAGCTGTGTGGGACTCTCTGTGAGCTGTGAGTCTCTCTGCGAGCTGTGTGTCTCTCTGTGAGCTGTGAGTCTCTGTGACCTGTGAGGTCTCTCTGTGAGTTGTGAGTCTCTCTGTGAGCTGTGAGTCTCTCTGTGAGCTTTGAGTATCTGTGAGCTGTGAGTCTCTCTGTGAGCTGTGAGTTTCTCTGTGAGCTGTATCTCTGTGAGCTGTGAGTGTCTGTGAGCTGTGAGTCTCTCTGTGAGCTGTGAGTGTCTCTGTGAGCAGTGAGTGTCTCTGAGTTGTGAGTCTCTCTGTGAGCAGTGAGTGTCTCTGTGAGTTGTGAGTCTCTCTGTGAGCAGTGAGTGTTTCTGTGAGCTGTGAGTCTCTGTGAGCTGTGAATCTCTCTTTGAGCTGTGAGTCTCTGTGAGCTGTGAGTCTCTCTGTGAGCTGTGAGTCTCTGTGAGCTGTGAGTCTCTGTGAGCTGTGAGTTAAGTTAGGAGAGAAGTTTAATGGCAGCTGAGACTTCTCACTAGCACATCAGTTGTCAAAAGTATAGTATATATTTTAACGTTGCCACCCATAAAGTTTTTTTCTTGTGGCGGCATTTTGGATCTTACTACGATGGCAGCCTGTCTGATATCACGAGCATTCTCTGTGCTCAGGCTGCTGCTTGACAGGACTCTCCTGCTCCGAGGCTCCATTCCGCACGAGTTGACGGCGTAAGAGCAGTGGCTGTGGCCGGTGGGCCGGCCGGCTCTTCCGTGAAAGAACGAGAGCGTTTCTACCATTGAAGATTGAGCGTTGTCGGGACAGATCCCTTGTTGGCCTATTTTGCAGGAGGAGAGCGGAAGATGGCGTCGCGGGGAAAGAGCGAGACGGACAAGCTGAGACGGAACCTGGAGGAGCAGCTGGATCGCTTGGTGCAGCAGCTGCACGACCTGGAGCGGTGCCGGTCAGCACGCGGCCTGGGCCACGCCGTCGTCCCCAACGCTGCCGTCGTTGTCCCTGCAGGCTCGAGGCCGCAGGAGGCTTGTGCCAGCATCCTGGCGGCGGCGTCACGAACCCTCGCAGCTCGTACAATTGGCGTTCTGACAACGAAATATTAATTCTCCTGGCCTTACCCATTCTCGACCGAGCGCCATGCCTGATGAGGTCGCGTAAGCAGGAATACAAAACTGGGAAGTTATTTCCTTCTCAAATGAGCATTGAGGCGGTGCTTATCTCCTGTTTTCAGCTCTGAGCCAGTGGTGGAAATTACCCATTCCGATGGCGGGAGCGAGTCTCTTCCACAGTACAACCTCTGTTGACTTATCCACAATACCGGAATGCTGCTTGCTTGGATATTACATCGAACACTGTAGATTTTTTCTTCGTTATTCAACGTCGTATCTATATGATTAGCTGATGACCAAATAGCCCGGAATGCGCCGGATCTCGTCAGATTTTGAAACGCGTTGGCACCATGCATGCCACATGGCACCCGAGGGCGGCGCAGCAAAATCCATTGTTGTACGCTACGCTCCCACGTCGATGCTCCTCGCCTTCACAATCCCGCACTGACCAGCGTGGTCAAATAACCCCACGACCCTCACAGCGTGGGGAGGCCCTCGTCCAGCAGTTGACTGACAACGAACTGCGGATGTAGACAAAGATCCCCCCCTATATGGCCTGAACAGACTGTTGGGGAAAGTGCTGTTAGCGAGCGCCTGCGAAGGCTGGCACGGCACACGAGGGGTGGGTGACCAGCACACCACGGTGCTTGTATCAGGCTAGGTGCATCTTGAGGCCATGTAAAGTCTCAAAGCCTCGCTGGCAGAAGGTCACTCAAAGACAAAGCACATTCTCCAACAGTCTGTTAAGGTTAAACATCGGGTGTCTTTCAGCGCGGAGTGTGGATGTTCTCCCCCTGTTCTTCATGGGTTTCCTCCGGGTTCTGTGGTTTCTTCCCTTAGCTAAAAAGTAAACACACAATGGGACTGTGATTTACCAAAACATCCGAATGCTGAAAAATGATCTGACTCGATTGGGATTACATGCAAAAAACTGGACGGGACCCTCCTGAAAAAGAGCCTTTGAGACTCGGTGAGGCTTTCCTGAGTAAACAAATAATATAAAATTGAAATAAATTCATCATTGCATTCAGAAAACTGGGCTGCCGTGTGGAGGTGTGCCCCCTGCGCCCAGCGGGTGTTGCTGTTGGCCGCGCGTGTGCAGGGAGGACATGGAGGCCGAGGAGTACGAGGAGACCAAGGCGGAGACGCTCGAGCAGCTCTCGGAATTCAACACCGCCCTGCAAAAGATCGTCGCCGGCGACATGACCCTGGTGGACGACCTGGGCGCCATGCAGCTGGTGACGAGTTAGGGCTCTTCCGGCGCCCTCGCCGCCGTATTCACGCAGGGTCCTATGTCGTTCATTAGGGTGGCAGCGCAGTGGCGACAACGCCTCACAGCAACAACAAAGGCCTGGGTTCGATTTTCAACTCGGGTATCTTCGTGTGTGGAGTTTGTACGTTCTCTCCCTCTTTTCTGAATGGGTTTTCTCCGGGTTCTGCGGTGTGCTCTCATGGCTAGAAAAAAAATAGTGTGCTTGGTATTGGCCAAAAAGATTAGCTTAAATTCACTCAATTGGGATTACACATTGCAATCCTCTCCCCATTAAGAAAACTTGGCAGGACCCTCCTGAAAAACAGTCTTGGGACTCGGTGAGGCTTTTCTGGGTAAATAAACATAATATAAATAATAACGCTGGCTGTTCAACCAACACACTGCCAACCACTTTGTGAAGCTGTTTGCTTGCTTAAAATGTGTGCTTTTCACTAAATGTCTAATCGATGCAACGCATGGTTGTGGAGCATTTGCATTGGGACATCTAAGAGGGACAAACCCGTTGGTATTGTGTTGCGTCACCCCGCAGGCTATCCAGGCCGCAATAAGTCAAGCTTTCCAAACCCCAGAAGTGATCCGGATGTTTGCGCGGAAGCAGCCAGGCCAGCTCCGCACACACATGGCCCAGGTGAGCCCTCACACAGCCGCCATGAGGTTACCGTTGGTGGTTACCGTTGGTGGTTGCCGTTGGTTGTTATCGTTGATGGTTGTCATCAGTGGTTACCGTTGGTTGTCGTCATTGGTGGTTGGCATTGGTGGATGCCGTGGTCTGTTCAGTCAATTTTGGTAATTTCTTGCAGACATTGCCTCGTGGATGCCCACAGGAATTGAGAATGAACGTGCCCCTTCACCCAATTGTACTATTAACGTCATGAGACACAACACTTCGGCTCCCACACTGCAGGGCAACCGCCAGGTTTGGAAACGGCCCGTGGAAGCAGATCTCACAGAATTACAGTATAACGTCGTCATTTTGGTCTTTGATCATTCGTAATTGGGGATAATTCGGCACGGCCGCGCTTTCGGCATCTATACAGTATTGCCGTACTGAATGGGCCAATTTCGGCATATACGTGGAGCGACGCCCTTAGTCTGCAAGACAAATCCAAAGTTTTGGGTAGAATTAATGCAGGGTGTGTGTCAATGTATATGGTGTGTGAAGAGTTTGACGTAAAATCAAGCACCTTTTATGACATCAAGAAAGGCCCGGGAGAAGATTAGGAAGTATGCTTTAACCTTGGAGGATCCTAGCAGCTCCAAATAGGTACAGAAGAGGATCAAGGCCGCAACGTTTTGTTGACTTGTATGAGTGGTACAAACAGGAGTGTGCACCTAGCGTTAACGTTCGCGGTGTGGACATTCAACACGCTGCAGTACGTCTGGCGCAACACCTGCATATTGGGGCAGGAGGCACTGGGATGTACCATTGTACATGATTCGGAATATTGGATCATTCGGCAAGGCTAGAGCCCCATATGTGTCGAATTAACAAAGGTTTACTGTACGTCAAAGATCCTTGCAAGTGACCTCTAATGCTCACGGCTTGGGAGCAGCACACTGCATGACAGTCAAACTGGATTGTGACAGTTTCTATTGCACCGTAACGTGGCAAAGACATTAGTAGGGCCTGTCACGGTAAGTGAGCTTACCGCTGGGGTAGCTGCTGTTTGAGACCGCTGCCTTCAGTAAATCTCTCGAATTCTTTGTGACGACTGAATAACACGGAGGACTGCATTCGCACTACACTGCGCTGTGGATTGCAGTTGGAGAGAGACGTGCTGGTGGGTAAGCTCCCAAGAGATGTCTACTCGTTACAGAAGGCTGAAACTCTCATGGCACTCCGGAAACTCGGCGACGCGGTAAGGATGGTGATATTAATCCCCCCCACTCCTCCCCCATCCTGTGTCATGCCTGCGGTCGTCGCTTAAGTGACGGCGCAACCCAGGAATAACCTCGCCTCAACATTTTTATTATGAATATTTGAGTGTCATTACAATATCCGTTCATGCAATGTACACTGCACATTAAAATAGCATGTTCTTGCGTTGGCCATTTCTGGATTTGTGTTTAATAAACACACAATTGCATTTCAAGTAACTATGAAAAATTACACATTGAATCTTGCTGCCATGAATTTTGCTGCCTCTTAAAAGTTATGTACTTTAAGCAAATATTAACCCTGTGCCTCAGCACAACACTCCTATATCAGGATCCACAGTGAAATGCGTGAGGCAGCGGCCTCCTGCCGAGTGTTGTTTGTTAGGACCGTCGCGTTCTCTCTCGCAGCTGAGCGCCGAGGAGGAGGCGTTCCTGTCGGCCAACGCCTCGGCGGCCCTCAGCCAACTCGAGCGCGTGACCGACGACCTCGGTGAGCAAAGTCACCTCCAGCGTTAAAAATCAATTCTCAAATATAATATTTCGTTTTTGGAAGCCGGGGGTGTCTCAAAGTGGCGTTTTACATGCGACACGTAGCATCATATCTCAGCACCCGGCCTGCAAGCATGCGTTCGTCTGCCACTAGGCGGTGATGATCGCTGCGTGGATGTGGAACTTATTTCGCACCGTACCTAGCCAACCGTGAGGAATTTGCAGTGTTCATGATTCGAATTGAGAAAATTTGGTTCAAGACGCCGACACACTACAGCCTCCTCGTTTCAAATGACGTCAGAATTTCCTTGGCATCCACTGTGCAGCATGATGCGTAGTCTTCGACGGTGAATGGACACTTGAGTGGCAACCGGAGCGGCGTGCCGAATCGAATCATAAAGCACTGAAAGCTGCGGCGAATGCGCTAACGAACCGCCTCACTGCCCTGACATCTCTCTGGAGGCTGTGTGCACGGGGCACGGTACTGCGGTGATACTTTCTGGTGGTGATCATCGCTTCTGTTGTGTTGCAGGGTCAGCTGATAAGGTGTTGGCACTGGCAAGCTCCGAGGTGGTGAAAGTTAAAAAGTAAAGTTAAACTCCTACTCTGGTGGCTTAAAGTGCAGCTGTGCTGACTCCAACTTGGCGCAGAGCACGAGTTCTACACACGCGCACACTTACACGCATTCACACACTGCCACACACGCTCAGCATTACGCACATTCTACACGCGCGCAGTGCTTTGGGCGCGATGCGTGCGAGCGTTCTCCACATGCTCAGCGCTTGCACACTTGGCAACGTGATGTAGCGGTGCTTGTGCACGGCACGATCCACGTGCACATTAAACTTGCATAGACGCATGGGGAAGCACGGCGGTTCCCCGTGCTGCCCTCTGGACGCAGTTACCCTCTGCTGAAACGCTCACGTTGTTCCTGCCCCTAAATGAACTATCAAACTACTCGGCAGCGTTTTTCCGTCTGTGTAATTCACGGTACTGCTGCCCCACTATTCAATGTCTCCACACTAAAAACTCTGATTTATGCGGAGTCAAAAATAGATTGTAATTAAAAGTTGTTTAGATGGTTTTCAATAAACTTAAACGTTGGTATAAATGGGTTTCATCGGGGGTCAGCTGTTGTACAATCCGTAGCTTTTCTGTCTCAATGAATTCAGACAATTCTTATTGTGTGCGACTGTGGATATAAACTCCAAAACCAGGGGCCGTGTAACTTCACACTGCCCCAAACATATACACGTGACGGTGGTGGATGGGTGGATCTGCCATTCGCCAGCTCTCGGACAAAACAACATAATGGCTGAATCACAATTTAAATTTCATATAGTTGCTCTCTGCACGCCATACACAGTAGGAAGTGGAAACCAAGCCCTGTGGGCTCGAGCAGAAAGGACTTCTCCCCACAGCCAACATACCGATCGCTCTCACTCCGCTTCTCTTAACATTTTTAACGAGTGTCCTATTACGACGGTGCAAAACGTTGGAGCAACATGGACATATTTGAGGCGACCATTCTCTCGTAATTTTGCGAAGCATAAGCGTACAAAACGCGTTGATCACGTTTCACTTAAGAGCTCTTCATAACGCACGTGGCCCTCAAGTGACACGGGCCCGACGTGCCTCAGGTGTTAACCGTTGAGGTTCGGTGACTTGGACGTCCCAACGGAACGCCACTGATATCCCAGCTCGTTCGTCCCGCAGGACAAAGCGGCGCATGAGGAAGACGTAGGCAGGACGAGCGAAGACCCCTTTGCAAACCAATGTATGGCAAACCACCGGGTGACCACTTTGCGGTTTATTAGGATTCACGTAAACGTGTTCTCCAATACGATATTTAAATTGTCACGTTCTTAAAACCCAATCGAGCGCAGATCGGTTATTGAAGCTGACATCCAATACTCATCCATAAGAGGTTTTTGGGTTAGATCGCGTAAATATAAATGTCGTTAAAACCCGCCACCACCCGACACAGCCAACTAGTAAGGGTTGTCACGTAAACAGAACGTGGCCAATTCGTCACTAGTACAGCACTAACCGGTGTGTTGGAGAGCCAAGCCACAACATTTACAATCTGAGTACGTTTCACCAGTAATTACAACTAGCTTCATCAGGCGACAGCCAGATTTCTGGATAAGTTACTGTTTCGTTCCTTATATAGAGGCGTAGACATGGTGACCACGCTTCTGTGCTCTTGCACAATGTGGGGGGGGGGATTACTGAGACAGCGTACATTATGTATGTGCATTATGCGAGCCCTTTGAACTTGTCCTTCCTGTTTACTATGTTTATTAAAATAGCCCTACCAACGGTAATCCCTATTGAAGTACGCTGCCCTTTGTAGGCATGCATTTAAATAATGTATTATTTGATGATTCGCTTCCACGGAGCACTAAGGCGGTAGCTGTCCGAACGGTTAAAGTTATTTAGATTTCTTTCAATTTCGATAATTCTCTAATTAGTCTTGGCCAGCAGTAGCTAGTTTTGCACTAAACTTCAACATTATCAAAATCAATTGAGTGTCCTTGTTGGCACGCCTGTTCTGCTCCTGCTGACAGTTGTATTTGGGAGAATTTAATATTTCTGTTCTTTTAGTCTCGTGCTGATCATTCGTCCAATATAAGGAACGAAACAGTAAGACTTCTTCACAAATCTGTCTTTCGCCTGATGAAGCTAGTTGTAATTACTGGCGAAACGTCGTACTCAGATTGTAGATGGTGTGGCTTTGCTCTCCAACACATCGGTGTGTTGTACAAGTGACGAATTGGCCACCTGCTTACGTGACAACCCTTACAGGTTGGCTGTGTCGGGTGGCGGCGGGTTTTAACGACATTTATATATTTACGCGATCCAAAAACCTCTATTATGGATCATATTTGTTAGCGGAAGCCTACGTGTTAAATCATCCAATAATCACTTGTCCACGTGACCTCATTATAAAACGGCGGGTAACCGGACGATGGGTAAGCTGGGACGTGTTTGTCTTGTTGATTGGACACTCGAGGACGAAATCGATCATTCGTGCCAGACATGATATGCGAGCAAATATGTAAAACATCATGAAAGCTGTAAAGATGACATAACTTTATTTCAGATTCCTGAGATCATCAGTTTAATCTTAAAAACGTAATTACAAAAATAGCCATCGGACTACAATGATTACATTTATTTATAATGTTTAAACTGAAGCTTAGGATTATTCATGTAAATGTTTCTCTCCCACGAGTTTAAACATTTAAAAGCACGTGTAATGGTCACACTTCTGATGCAGTTTCATTTACATACCAACAAATACGCACAAAAAGTTAAAAGTAAAGACCACCAAACCGAAAAAAGCACTTGAGCAAACTTCCGCGCGGATATCGCCATCACCCGATGTGCGCTTTTAAATGACCACTTCAATGAGGAAACCAAGTAGGCACAGAACCTGCGAAACAGTATTTTACACAGCCACCACGTCCACTACAGCAACACAAATTAAACTGCACCTCAGGGATCCATGATTAGAACACCTTTCCCGTGCGCAACTGGGCTTTGCAAGCCATAAGCAGCGCCTTACACCACCTCATCTCACCGCATGTTGCAGGGCACTCCCAGTGGCAGCTGTCCGTGCGCGGCACAAGATAACAAGGCACCCGGCACGCTAGCGTCACATCGGTCTGCCGGTCAGTGGGCGATGTTGACTGTCGCGCGGAGTCCCAACCCAGCGAGTCTGACGCGTTCAAACGTTGAGCGGCAGTCTCCCTCTACGGGGACGCGGTAGCGTCATGTTTGTCTTAACAATGAACCCCCCCCCCGCCCCCGCCACAATGAAGTCGTACTCTCCCAAATAAATGTTCATTCGAATGTGTTAAGAGTTTTTTTTTAATTTTATACGACATGTGCAACACATTTTAGGCAAAAATGACACGCTTTGAAGTACTTATTTAAAAATACAACCAGTGAAACGGTATAACCAGTAGGTGGTAATCAATTTATTCGAGAAATTATGTAAAAAGTTTTAATGAGATCACTCAAGCACAATTTATGCAATTAGTAAACTAAGTTAATATGTTTGAAATAAAAAGTATGGCCATGTTAACCCAATTCATGGAAATTACATTTTGGCAATTTAAAAAGGACAACAGGTAATCGGAGTGTGCAAGCACTCCAGTCAACCTCCTGCTCTGCGTGCCATGAGCCTTACAGAGGGGAACATTTTAAAACGCCAAACACATTTTAAAAACATTCACTCATTATTGAAGCACCTTGGCAGATTTTTCACTTGCGTTAAATATGCACATATGAACTTGACACGCAAGGTTTCTCAGCAAATATGGGTTAGAGGCCACGTGTAATGATCTGGGTCCAGACTTCCTGCATGTCAACCTGATGATGCTTGACGTAGTTTCAAGCGAAACGCTGCATATCTAAATGGTGAATTTGGTTGTCAGAGTTGTTCTTTGAATTACGATTTTAATTTGTTTGACTATGTTTGGTGGTGGAGGAGCCCTCAATTATACAAATTTGGCCAGATCATTAAAGTGACCTTACCCAAACATCAACTATGAATCCTGCACGTATCATTATATACAACCAGACCTAAACGATTCTACAAAATGAAACAAGTCGCCCTTAATATCCCTTGCAAACGAGTTAATGAGGTTCGGGCGTGTCTCAACGGGTTATACTACACCTCCTGGTCAAGTGAAGGAGACGCGGTTGTGTGGTGTGATGTTCTGCCGGCGTCGCTCGTCTGCGAGCGCCCCCAGTGAGGAAGTGAGCCACACTCAACTAAGTGGTTCCACTGCTGCTCTGCTCCAACACTCCGCCCGCCACGACCGCCACCGCTGCTGCTGCGATACTCTGCTGAAGAGACCTCTGGTTAACTCGGCATTAAATGGGGCTCAAAATATGTTCCAGCTTGTTGTCAACACTAACGTAACTTAAGTCCAAAATTTCCAGCCCATTGTTGAAAATGTTGCTGTGCTTTTAGTATTTTCAACATCCCCAGCCGTCGAGCAACAATTCAAAGTATTACACTGTGGGTTTGATTTTAATCACAAGCCAGCAAGTCGAGCACGGTGTATCTGCATTGTAATGCAAGAAGACGATGCACTAAGGTTTACAAAGAGTCTTTTAAAATGGCAGGCACTCTGAAAACTCTGAGTTATTTTCTGGAAGTTGCAACACATTTCTGTCCTCAATCACCAAATACAATGGGCCCCATGAACCACTCTAGTGTGTAGAATACTAAGATCGAGTTTTATTTCACACTGCATTCATTTACTCATCTCTACCAACACTCGTCTAAGTCTTGGTTATTCCGCACCCAAGCCAACTCTTCCAGAGTCTTCAATCAAGCATGCGCCTCGCCAGTCGTTATTCCGCTCGCTACCACCGTGTCTCTACCCCACGCTCTCCACCGCAGCCCTGTGTCACCGGCCTGCCTTTCGAGAACGGACCGTTCCACGCGGCGCTGGTGTACGCACCTATTTTGGCATTTGGCCTCCAAAATTAACGGCCAAATTTGCCGGCTTGCGAGCCCTTCTCTTTTTGGATGTCGCTGCAATGCAATCCTTCGGTAGCTGCGGAGGCTGGGCCCCCTCCTGCTCTTCCTTTGCGAGCGTGGCGGTGGAGGCGGCGGAGGAGAGCGACTCGGAGGCCCCCGCTGGCGGTGCGTCCTCCGAGTCCGGCTGCGCCAGAGCGCAGACGGCGGTTCCGGTGTGCACCACCACGGCCGGCACCACTTCAGGTCTGAGCTCCGCGGCCTGAGGCGACGCCTTCAGGGGCTGGGGGTGAGCGTGAGCTGTCGGATTGGCTGCTTGGAGAGGGTTGCTGTGAGTCACCTGCTGCCTGTACACCTGCAACCCATCCACGGAAGACCAAAAGACGTACGAGTAAACGCAAGTGCGCATCTCCTCACTGCACTATGTTTTCACAATATTTGTTTAGTTGTGCATGCTTGCGTCGTTCATGCGAATTACATCTCACAATCGCCGAGGAACCACAGATAAAACAACAGGCAGCCAGCTGGTGCCAATAATTGCCCAAGCTCTGCAGTCTTCTATTCATGAATACCATC
Organism: Petromyzon marinus; assembly: GCF_048934315.1. NCBI lineage: Eukaryota > Metazoa > Chordata > Hyperoartia > Petromyzontiformes > Petromyzontidae > Petromyzon > Petromyzon marinus. Next base: position 9,431,197 of record NC_133691.1, on the reverse strand, counting down.
AGCCAATTTGTGAATGTTTATACACATGGGAAGAAACTGCAGCACAGAGAAAACTCACGGTTGCACGGGGGCAATACTATCCCATACAAATGAGACAACAAACGAGTCCACACCCTCCTCCAGATGACCAGAATCGTTCTCCCAGTCAAATCCGGTTGATGATAGCAATCATAAAAAAATTATAACTTTCAGCCATGCCAAGTCACTTCTTCAACATGGAACAATCAATTCTGGTTGGTGTCGCCGGATGAGGCTGGTTTGTAATTACCGGTGAAACACAGTACTCGAATTTTAAATGTTGTGGGTTTACTCTCCAACACACAACCGGTATGCTAAACTAGTAACTATTTGCCATGTTTTGTTTACGTAACAAACCTTACTAATTGGATGTGTCGGGTGGTGGCGGGGTTTAATGACACATTTATATTTACGTGATCTAACCTAAAAAAAAACTCTATTATGGAACGATGTCCAAAAACACATGTGCCACCAGTCTCAACTTATTTAAATCCTTCATTTACACTCACTTACACAACACTTGCAACTGTTGCATTTACGGTACATTCATTACGACCCAGCGGTCTGCACCACTTATTTGTGTAATCATGTGTTTGGCTGCGTGTGATATTCACTGTATAATGCATTCTGTGTAAATTCCAGATTGATGCTTGTGTACGCGTCGTTACGTGTTCGCTGTGCAAGTGCCAATCACCACGAGACGTTCCATCTCAAGGGACTATCAAGGTCAAATATTGCAATAAAAAATATATTTCCCATCATACTGCTGCCTGTGCACAACAGCGCACAGTCTCTTCATATACAGCTGTGTTTAGAAGAGACACAGATGTTACTAATTTCTGGGATACCTTAAAGTACACCGGTAAATGTATGTTTCCCCACCTGGAGTGGAACAAATTGGGACAGATGCGCGGACGCTGCGGGTTCATTGGCTTGCAGTCGTTTCGTCTGATGCGGAGCGCTCTGATTGGAGAATCCAAAGCCGGCTGCTGCATTTTGATTAGTTGAAAACTGCTGTGGTGGTTGCGTAAATACTTGAGGCATTGTTTTACGACCGCTTGAATACGCCTGCGTATGCTGATGGGGCAGCTTTTGATTGGCTGCGGTCATCATTCGTGGCTGCTGATGGGGTATGGCGTGATTCGGAGGAGCGAATCTCATGTGAAAAGGAGGCTGATTTATCGCCTGTAGGTGGTAACGCTGTTGGGGGGAAGAGATGATGGGTTGCCAGGGCATCGGGTGGAAATACGGCTGTGAGTGAGGCAGGGTAAAAGCTGCAAGACAAACAGAAACAGCACAAACACACGTACAACAATCGTACAAGTCACACGTATTATGTTACACTGAACGGTTATCAGAACCAATTCAATTTACTTGTATCCAATTAAGAACACCACTTCAGAAAATGAGCACATTGAACAATTTAGTGTTTAGCCAAAAACAGACTTCCCCACAGTGGTAACAATTTTACGACCCCAGAGGGATAATGGGCCGAGTCAACCCTCAAACAGAATTTGAACTCGCAAACTCAGAATTGCAAGCCGCTCGCTCTGCAGGTGAGCCACTGGGCCGGATTTTACATGTGGGGACATATCTAAGCACTGCGCTGCTAAGCGCTGCTTCAAAATGTGGCGAGTTATACTTCCCCTTTACCCCTGCTGACAGAAAGAAGAGGCATCCCTCACCAGCACCTTGGAGAGAGGTGGTTGGCGGCTGCAGGCCCTGCATACGCATAGGCTGGTACATGTTGCACGGGAACGACTGTCCGGCAATCATCTACACTCGCAAACACAAAACAGCACGCTCAGCACAGCAGCGCCATCACAGACACAAACATTATCGGCGCAAACAAGACGGGAAGTTTAATGCATCACCGCGACACGTCTAAGTTACGGATTGAGACGGATTGTGCGTGTAAAGATCCCAGAGAGACGGATTGTGCATGTAAGGATCACAGAGAGACGGATTGTGCGTGTAAAGATCACAGAGAGACGGATTGTGCGTGTAAAGATCACAGAGAGACGGATTGTGCGTGTAAAGATCACAGAGAGACGGATTGTGCGTGTAAAGATCACAGAGAGACAGATTGTGCATGTAAGGATCACAGAGAGCAGCCACTCGTGACCTCCCGCCTACGCGCCCGTCACCGCCAACTGACTGGCGGGTCATGAAACAAGTCGGAGGGAGTGGGTGAGCGTCACGGTGAGCGAAGGGGATGAACTCCACCTGCTGGAGTGGTTGTGGGGGGCCCATGCGGGGCACGTTTGGCAGCAGGGGGGGCCGGTAAGACGCGCTCGCTGTGTCCGGCTCCGGCTTGGCCGCCGCCGCAGGGTGTGCGGCGGCCGGCACAGCCCCGGCTCCCAGACGGTCACCGGGCCCGGTGTTGGCTTTTGCATCTGGGTGGCGGTACACAAACGGGACACTGTGAAGCAAAACTATCCCTCGCTGATATGCTTGTTTATCCATGAAGCCTCACTGAGACTCAAGACTAAGGTGGAGGCCGTCACTGGGTGGGTGTGCTCCTAGAACACGGTACATTGCGCTGCCCAGGAAAGCCTCAAGACTCTTATTCAAGTAGAGTCCTGCCAAGTTTTCACAGTAGGCGGGGTGATGTTGCTACGTGTGAACACGAATGAGTAAATAGGATGTTTGGTCAATACAGTAGCAATTGCGCTGTATGGATTTTTTTTTTTAGCTATGGGAGGCAACCAGAGAACCCGGAGGAAACCCATGGAGAACGACAGGGAGAGAACATCCACACTCCACACAGAAAGGCGCCCGAGTCAGAAATCCCACCCAGGTCCTTCTTACTGTGAGCCACAAGTGGTACCACCTTGCCACCCTGTGCCGCCTGCCGTAGCCAATACGTTAAAGCGAAATCCAACTGAACACCACATGCAACGGTATGAGAGTGGAAAGTGGACATGAGAGACTGCTCGAGGTGAAAAAAAAAACATTGTCCACAATACAAACGCGAGGCTACTATTTGTTGAATCCAAGGAATCTTGTCTGCCTACGTGGCACAGAAGCCAGGCAAGCACGATGTGAAGATAGCATCGGGCTCAGTCAACCTGTCAAACACCAGGTTTTCAATAACCTGGTGTCTGGCAGGTTTAAACCTGATATTATCAGAGGATACGCATTTGAAGCACATGCCGTGGTGTAAAGTGTGGGTACTTCCACGTTTTCCAAGACATCTGGCCAGTGTGGAAGAGAAGGCCAAGCATTTAATGTGCCAATTATTTAATCAGCCTACCGGCGAGCTCAACAGTGATAATTTGCGAGGTCAACGATTGTGCACCGTGTGACAATTTAATTTGTTTGGTTGTGCTGGGCGGTGGAGGGTCTAACGACAAAAAAAATTTGGCCAGACCATTACGAGGCGCCAACCCACACCACTGCGGATATCAAAAACGTGGAATGCATCTGTATTCACGGAAATAAGAAACGCCACGCCAACGGAATCGACGTCAACGACAGTCTCACCCCGTGCCGGTTGCTTGTCTATTTTCAGCAGCTGCATGAGCGTCTCGGTCCCTTTCTGTGAAATCAAAAAACACAACGTGCAACACAGCATGAGGAACAACGCACAGCCGCCGGGGGAGTTCGCGCGCGCCACCGGGGGCAGCCTGCGAACCAGAGGTAGGAAAGCTTTACAAACCTGCACAAATAAGTGGGTGTCGAGGTCATTGGGGGTTGGCCCCGGGCCACTGTCCTGCTGAGGTTTCTGATGACTCGATTCATTTTCGCCGACTTTCAGTGACGACAGGAGTTTTTGGAATTCACTGGAGAGCTTTGACAAAATATAAAAAAGCAGACAAATGCCAGCTCACCATCAATCCTCAAATGTGTAAAATATGAAATGAACATAAGTGCTTGTGCTTTGTACACGTGAAAACAAGTTCTCAAAGATATAAAAAATGTATACAACATTGGTAAACAAACCTCATCAGCAAATGGGATTTGCAATGCCTCTAAGCAGACAAAATCCAGGAGACTAATGTTTCGTGCCTTTGCCCAAAACACTCAGATTAACATCTATGCTGCAAAAGCATCGTTATAGATGGAGACGGTCATTCTCGGAAATTAAATTTGTGATTGTAAACCGTTAGCAGTGCATGAAATTATTTTATGACGTGGCCTTGCATTAGCGCGTTCGTTGCTTGTTACTGGGATTCGCGGTTCGAATTTGTCAGGCCGCCCTGGTTATTGTGGGTTTATTGAGCGTCAGATAGCATTCGTCATCTACTTCACAATGGACACTAAAGATCCCGTGACACCATTCAGAACGAGTAGGTCTTGTGTGCCAGCATCACGGTCCAAATTTTGACATTTAAAAATGACACCGCAAATTACTCCGATGGGATTGCGCGCACACACACAGCAGCAGCAAATCGCCGCACCTTACCGGCACATGAATGCCCATGTGCAGGCCAGGCGCTGATATATCTTGTGCCACACACGGAGAGCTGCCACTGGGGGTCCCCCCTTCATTATGTTCGAGATGAGCTGTGATGCGAAGTTCTTTGAGATGCCGAGGCATTTAAGCAAACGCACGCGTGATGATTATACTTATTATGCAACTGTGGTTGCTGTGTTGGTGTAAATATAGAAGCCGCCCGTTTACCCCTTGGGCTGGCTGCGGTTGAGGTTGAGGGGCGCTCTGCACTGGCCGGGCGAGGATGGAGATGTTGGGCTTGCTGAGTTCTGCTTCCTAAAGGAAAAAGGAAGCGGTGACGACCGTGGCGCCACGCAGACGGGGTCACTCGACGCAAACAGGACCAGGAGGAAGCCGCTGCACAACGAAGTTGGCCGTGCATCACGGGGAAAGCAGGCTTGCATGTATACTTTGCCGAGAAGGGGCAGTGATAGGCAGAGGAGGTAAGATCCTGAGCCTGGAATTGACCAGGAGCAGAGAGTCGACAGCACGGCTGTCTGGGGGTAGCAGAGGAGAAACAGCAACCTTCCACTGAGCAAAGGTTGACTGGGGGTTTCTACAAGTGGAGAGTGTGTGGAGGAGAATAGAGTGAGATGAGAGGGGAGAGGTAGGAGAGCACATGCGATGCAGTGCAAGGGAAGAGATGTGTTGTGTCGTGCAATGTGGTGGTTGCATCCCGTGCGGGTGGAGGAATCAATAAGTGAAGGTCAGAGGAACAGTAACCATGGTAGTAGAGACAAAAGAGTGATAAGGAGATGACTGACTGCCGGCGAGTGACTGGAGTGAATAAGTGAGCGCTGGAACATGAATCGACATGACTGCGTCACGTTGAGTATACATTACAATCAAGTCATTCTAATTGTCTTATCTGTTACTGGTTTCCTCTCCTCTGCGAGACTGGTGGACGTCGCAAGTGTATATAAACGTGTCTATCTGCTTCTTACATTGGTGTTGTTCCCCGGTTTAATATCTTGTAGCTTTTCCCAAAGGGACACGAATCCATCCTGCATCAATACCAAGCACGCAGCAGATTGCGAGTTGTGAGGTGGTAACGACTGCGATGACGAACACAAGGATCCACAGTGTACTCAAGGCAAACGCACACGTATATCATTTAATCAGAGTTCTCAAATACCCGACTGACGATCAAATGAATTGCATTAGAGGGCAAACGATAACTTAGATAATAACATTGCCATCTTGTTGTGGCAAGTAACCAATACTGTTGCGCACGAGCTGCATTGCTTGGTTTGCAGTTTCCGTCCACTGTGCACACTTACGCATGCTAACATTTACGGGGTTAAAACCGATCACAATTAAACAGGGAACCGGTTTAGCGCAGCACAACTTAACGTCGACAAACAGACGCGGAACGTTACGTTTGTTGGCAAAAACGGCGAGGTGGGCGAGTGGTTGAGTCTTCCCGCGGAGGTGAGCACTGCCAGCGGCTGATTGGTTGGGGTTTTGCGGGTGCCTCGGAGGTCGTTTCCAATGTGCAGCGGCTGCGGGGCCGTGGCCAGCTTGCCCACGTTGGGACCCAGCAGCTCGAACGAGCCACGCGTGCCGTGCGACAGGTTCACGAGGGCCGACGGAGGCAGGCGGTACGCGCGACCCGACGTGCACCTGGTGGTGGGGGACGCAGCAGCGATACCATCCGTGACTTTAGGGATGTTTAAAACAAGTGGCTGAGCGGAGGCCCGAAAGGCCCAACGTGTCACAGCACATTAACGAATGGCGCAATCAAAGCTGTAATTGGTAAGAGTTAACATCTTCTTTGGTTCTTTCGGTAAAGTCACGTAGAATGAGAATAAAATAATAAATTGATAAAATAAAATAACACAATAATATTCTCACGACGTTTCGGCCACAACACAAGCGGCCTTCATCAGGTGAAGGGGACGAGACTGTCTGGAGGACTGTCTGGAGGACTGTCTGGAGGACAGTCTCGTCCCCTTCACCTGATGAAGGCCGCTTGTGTTGTGGCCAAAACGTCGTGAGAATATTATTGTTATTTTATTTTATCAATTTATTATTTTATTCTCATTCTACGTGACTTTACCGAAAGAACCAAAGAAGATGAATCCTTGCAGTCACGAAAGCTTTAAATCGAAGAGTTAACATATCTATGAAGTGAGAAAGTTTATTATAAGAGCTTGGGAAAAGAGATGATGGGGAGAGAATTCCATATCGGTGAGTGCTGGATCATTAATCACCCCGACTGCTGCATTACGCTGAATTATACTGAATACCTTGAGTTACGAACTATGTGCTCCACTACAGCTATGCCAAGTGATTACATAAGAGACGCACACAAACACTCAAAGTACTACGCACGCGCGAGCACATTCAATGTGTCTCACCTTATGGTCAGACCTCCAACAAACTCTTCATCAAACAAGACTTCGTAGAGGATGTCTGCTTCACGTTCAGCTAGAAAAACAAACACCAATTAGTCTGTAGCGTCCACGTTGTGTACAGTAAAACTCTCGTCGATAACAAGAGCAGGGGCAGTACATAGACGAGGATTTGTGGAGAGGTCAACGATGATGCCTAGTGTATAACACAGGATGGACACCGGGTTGACACCGGGTTGACAGTCGGTGTACTCAGCCCATCATCGAGTGTACACTTGGTGGACATCGGATGGACATCGGGTGGACACCGGGTGGACGCCGAGTGTGCATTCATGTGAAGTGGCCACCGAAACAGAGCCGGTCAGCAACGCGCGTCAATTATTGACTTCCTGCTCAAATGAGCGGTGCTCATCTCCTGTTCACAGTCCTGAGCCAGTGGCGGAAATTCCACATTCCTATGCCGGGGGCAGAGTCTCTGCCTGTAAATTAGTATCTGTTTTATCAGCTGCAGAGCGATGATGGGTTGAGTTAACCCCAAAAACAGGATTTGAACTTGACAACCTTCTGATTACGAGTTGCTCACTGTAACTCGGAGCCACCCGGACAGTTAAACTCACATAAAGGTGTTTTTACCTTATGATGCAAAGGAATCGAGAAGGAATGTTCACGGCTTCCTTAACACGCGCAATGAAAGATTCATGCATAATGCCGCACGAGAATCTACAACGTCTGCGTATGCTGCGCAATGCGGTTCAATTACAGTCAAGTTGATTAATATTCCACGTGTTATCTATGGGACCTTTTTGCCAGTATCAAAAATTATGAAAAATAAGAACACCTTTCACCCTTTCTTGGCAATAAAACAGGTGTTAAGATGTTCAAACACCACATCGACACCTTTTGCAAGGAATCAAGTCTGTATTAACCACATGTACTTGTGACAAAACATACAAAAATCACCCTCTGATAATATATAAGCACTATCCTTGAAACTGATTGGCCTACACCAGAGGCAGCCTTCTTTATAGCCTTGTCTCACCACCAGTGTTCTACGTGGTCCATCCTTACAACCCTGTTATTTTTGCCACGATGGGTTTTCTCTTCAGTTAAATATCTGAATTACCGCAGTCATATTTCTACGAGGTCGGCAGGAGATGGCAGTGCAGAAAGTGGGTACACGAGTGCATCTGTGTGGACCTCTGAGCATTATCCCCACACGCAAAAACCTCATTTGACGAGCATTTAAACGCGAGTGGGGGTTTCATGGATAACTAAACGACACGTGGATCACCACTGGCGGTCTCACCACCGTGAATGCCGATCAAGGTTCCCCTCAAGCCGAGCGGCACCGAGAAGCTCTCGCGGACGTTCACCACTCGGTCGAACAGCTGGAACTTGGCCTGCGGGTCTGGGATCACGTAGCCCAGCGCCTCCTCGGGCTGCAATGCACGACCGCCGCCACAACAAACGCCGCGGTTTTCATGCCAAGTCGCGCGCCGACAGCACGCACGCACGCACTCACGCACTCAGCAGCCACGCTACACACAGAACCCGATGAACACAACAGCTCATGCAAGCATCGTTCAAGGCTTGTTTGGGTCTCCGAGTGATCTCAAGCAACAGGCTGGAGCGATTCACAAGTGGCCACTTCATCGCAATGTACAATGTTCCTACTCCATGACCGTGCAATGTAGAAACTGGCCATACACCTCCCGTGTGGGGACAAGGAGAGGCAACGAGAGACGAACTGCACTGCTTGAAGAAGAGACAGAATGTGTCGTTGACAGTGCCTTGTTGAATACATTTCTATTGCACTTGTTTACTAAAAAAAGCCTCAGAGCCTCAAGACTTTCACGGTAGGAGGGCGATGTTGCTGGGTGTGTACTCCCAATGGGGTAATTTGCAGATAATTTTTCAGCATTTTGATGTTTTGGACAATACCAGTTACACTGTATAAGTATTTTTTTTAATTTGTGGGAGAAAGGAGATCCACGCAAAACAGGGGAAGGAGGACAATACACACTCCACGCAGAAAGGTGCCCAAGTCGGGAATTAAACATCGGACCTTCTTGCAGTGAGGCACGAAGTTTTTACCCATGTGCCACCCCCTACCACCACAATTAATAATCTACAGAATTAAAAAAATGCATTTAGTAATGCATTTTAATAATGCATTTAGTCATGCATTTAGCAATGCTGTGGATACAGGGCACACACGTGAACCACGGGACATGCGAGGTGTGATGCCACTCACCCGGAACAGCAGATGCGGCTTCACACTGATTTTTACTTTTTTCTTGTTTTTCTTAGCCTGACAACAAAACATTACAGCACACTTTTTTCACACATCACAAGACGTAAACATTCAATCATCGTGCCGTCATTGTTGGATAATTGTCTCATTTTATATTTCCTGCACTCACAACACTTTTTCTTTACCTAATCACTCTCTGATTGGCTCAGGTAGAGGATAAAAAAATCTCCCCTCCGCCATGGTGTGCGGAGCTTGAGTGTCGATTTTCTCAGTTGCGGCTCGGCAGGTTGGACAGTCAAGGCTGCATTATAGATTCAAATGTTTGTATACACGTGTTTGCTGCACACACCGCACACCCTTGCAAATGAGATATTCCATCTCATGGGATATTCAAGACAAAATAATCAATTCTAAAAATAAAAGCATTCAGTGTCTGAGGCTGACAGAAGCGTCCTTTCATTGTGAAGTGCTTCCAAACAAGATATCGTGCAGATTACTATTAATTCCGTGATAAAGATTAAGAAAATAATTTGCACAGTGGCAGAAAATAAGTGTCCACCGACACGGAAGGAGAAGCTCCTTGCCGCACAGCGGTGGGAGTGACGCCTGGCGGGAGCGGCACACGGACCTTGTGGGCATCCACCTCCTGCTCGAGGCGCTCAACCACGCCGGCGTCGAGGACTTGCGTGTCGCAGGACGAGCGCGATGCGCTGGACGCGGGCAGCGACTTCAGCCAATCGAGCACCTCGTGCACGCGCTCCGAGCTGCACGCGCAGACACGGGGCGGCACATGCGCGGGGGGCACCACCTCTCTATGCTGGGTTCCGTTGAGTAAGCGGTGTGGATGGTCATTTTAGTTTGTGCTTCAACACCTCTTGCAAGGCCCTTCGTACGGGGCGGTGACGTGGCCCAGTGGAGGCGCGTTCGTCGCTAATTGCTGAAGTTGATGGTTCAAATCTAGCAGGTCGCCCTGGTTAATATTACGGGGTGTATTAACCGTGCAATAAGCGGTCTCTGCTTTTTCACAGTGGATGTTAAAGATCCCGTGACACCATTCAAAAAGAGTGGACAGGTGTTATGGTCGAAATATCACTTTCCAAATTTACCAAATTTGATTTGAGCTTTCCTGGGTAAACTAGCGCGATGGTAAGGCATGCATCTCGCCAAAGAAAGCGTTGCAATACCACTGTTGACGGTGTGGGCAAGCGATGCGACGTTTGTCACACGATGGTGAAAGCAGTGATGGGTTCAGATTACCTGTTCTCTTCTTCAGACGACCATATTTCATCCTCGTAAAACATGTCACTCTGCGAGTTGCTTGCCAAATATTTGAAAAGCTCTGGAAATCTGAAATGGTGGGAAAAAAAACAAGTTTAATTGAGAAAGCACATTTACACACAAACCTAACAATCGTCTGTTCACTCTACCCTTGTTAACCAAAAGAAATGCTTCAAAGTGAATATTCGGCACAATGCTAAATGTCCCAGCTGCAGTTCGCTTGGATACAAGGGTACGGTGTGGAATCCCCCGACAACCAGGAGACTCCCTTCACGCTCCGTGTTGGCAGTGGTTGTCGAGTCGTTTTTTAAAAATTGTATTCACGTCGATTGCATCCACACGACAGCAACAAGAGACCTTACTTCTCATCTTGGCTACTTAAAATCCACTGTCACCTGAAAATTGTAAAAGCAACACAACTCAACAACCGCACAAAGCAAGATTGTGCAGCACACCAGACATTTATTCAATCAAGTCCATTCAAAATGTTACTTGCTTTCAGAAACATTAAGAAAATAATTCATAAATTAACAGTAGCCAGGCCCAAATTACAAAGGAGAAGAGCAAAAGCTTTGGCATTTGGTGATGTCACGGTGGGTACTCCCAACGACTGCACGCGTCGTCTGTGCTTCGCGTACAGTAAAGAGCGCACGACACAACAAATAATCACTTTGTGCCAGACTCCACTTTACAGGCGTCGTCCCCTCTGAGCCTGCTAAGGAAGCTGGGCACAGGGCTCTGTGTGCGCACTGGGCTCACGAGAGCAGAAGCAGCAGCAGCGGCGACGGGGGCGGTCTCTCTCTTTCTTCACACTTTACCTCTCGACGTACTGGCCGAGCAGCAACTCTGTCGCGGCTGAGTAGAGCCACTCGTTTTCGACGCGCTTTGTGTAACCGGACACCTCCTCGTTTTTTCTGTTGAATTTGAGATTGAGCCCCAGGTTGCACTTCTGATCCCCCTTGGGGCTGTAAAACACACACACGTGGTAAATTAACTCGGACCGATGGCATCGACGTAAGCACCAATGTGTGATGAAGACCTTGAGAGCTTCGCAAGAACTATAAATAACTTTTGCCTGTCTAAATATGGTGGCTCCTGGGTGCAAGGTTTATATGTGTAGCATATGGTTTACTGCAGCACCAGTAGGGTAGGGGTAGGACTTGAAGTGTTTTTGTAACTAAACATTGACGATTGCTTGTGTTGCGATCGAAACGTCTTTATCTATTATTTTTTCTACCTACGTGACTTAAAATTCGAATTAGTCACGGAAAAATATTTCTTTGTTATAAAATAGCATCACAAATGCCAAAGCCCAAAGCCAAACGCATTGATATTTCCCAATGTATTATATCACACAAGTAAATGTATCTATTGCAGACAGTACTGTAATTCAATGGTGGAACATAATAAAGGCAACAACAAATATTTGGCCAAGATTTTAAAGATATTTTAAAGAAATAGAATTACTTTTTTCGTATTAATTGGCGAGGCCATGCGTAGTGCAAGCTCAATTACCATTTCCTGGAGCCTTTGGCGACGAGTAGCGTGCCCGTGATACGTGAGAGCACGTGCCCCGATATTGCCAGGCGGTTGGCGAGCACGTAGCCTGGGCTGTAGCGCACCGCAAAACTCTGCACGGGGAGGCGAAGGCAACACCCGGGGCCAGACACAATCAGCACGAGTAAAACCACGGCACACACCAATACTTTAAGCTACACTTAAAGGCGTAGGTTTTTTTGCATACAAAATTATGATTCACGATCGTTTTTATTGGATTAGGCTACGTAATGATCTGGCCAAACCGGTGTCATAAGACCCTCCCATCACATGACACAGCCAAACAAACTAAATTGTCACGGGTAATTTGTCATGCTGGATTTTATGCTGACTTCCTGGATCTTGTCCTGAGGATGCTTGGTGGAGATTGAAATTAAGTCATATCAGAGAGCTGACACAAAAATAACTGTCGTGTTATTCGCTTGTACGCGAGAACATATAATTGGTATATCCATGTTGGGTGGTGAAGGGTCCTTGCGACAGAAATTTGGCCAAAATCTGTACATGACCTCACCAAAAAACTATTATGAATCACATTACATACACCCCACCCCCACAATTAACAACATTCAAATGCCCTCAACCACTGCAACAGCACTGCTAGGGTAGAGTGCAGCAATGTTTGTGAGCCAGGTTACTCACGTGCTGGTTCTGAATGACCGGTTGCAGGTTGGGCTCGTACGGGACGGTGAACATCACTCGAATTCGTCCCTCACGGATGATGTCGGACGAATCCAAAATCTGGGTTGAGACGCAAACACGAGGAAGCAAAAGACGACATTTGGCATGAAATTAGAATGCACCAGGACTCGGCATCGTCACGGTTTCAGATGCAGTACAAGCCTGTTGTACGTAGGCGGACAGACCGCGTCCTGTATAAAGCGGATTCATTGGGGGACCCCAAAATGTCCCTCTGCTTTTGAAGCAGAGCAACACTCACTTGTTGTCAGCTGCACCTCCACGCCGCACAGAAACGTCTCAGTTTAGTTGTCGTCACGTGTACGAGCGTTTAGCATCGAGTTGAAATGATAATGATATTGTGTCGTAAACGCTTGTACACGTGAAGATTTACTTTGGAGGATAACGCGACAAGAAATTGACCGGACCCAATTACGTGGCTTAACCAAAGAGAGGAAGTGTTTGAAAATGCCCAGGTCAGCTGCGCAGCATGAATTCTATTGTAGGGTTTTTTTACGGTTCCCTCAGTAGCAAGCCAGGCGCGGTGCGAATGTGAAACGTACCTCGCCCTGGCAGCCGTAGTGAGGGGTGCCTAGCATGAACACCGTGGAGTTTAGCGGGAAGATCTCCTCCAAGGTCTTGCTGTGGCTAGCAGCAACTTCGGGTGTGCAAATATCCTGGGAAGAGACAGGGACACACACACACACACTGGCCATGTTTCAAGTGTCACCAAAGTTATTTTGTTGAACCAGGTGAGACCTCTACAGACCAGGATAGGTTAATTTGCAAGAATGACTGACCTGGGTCACCAATATCACCAAAGCAATGACAAAAACAAGTAGAACAAAGCAAATACAAATCAGAGCAAAAACAACAAAACATAAATCAGCATCGAGTTGAAATGATAATGATTTGTGTCGTAAACGCTTGTACACGTGAAGATTTACTTTGGAGGATAACACGACAAAAAATTGACCGGACCCAATTACGTGGCTTAACCCAAGATAGAAAGTGTTTGAAAATGCCCAGGTCAGCTGCACAGCATGAATTCTATGGCAGGGTTTTTATGGTTCCCTCAGTAGCAAGCAATAAATTAGAATTAAAACAACCAAATTGAAATTATCGGAGCAAAAACAATCACATGACAGAACAAATAGAAAACAGTGTACAAACATAAACAATACAACAGACAAGCTAAGGCTAACCTGGGCAAAACAAGTATAATATTAAAATAACATGAAAGCATTCCAATATTGTAATATATATATTACATGTTTGGGCTCGGCCATGTAACGATCTACAAACAACGTATCTAACTGCTACATTTGGCTGTGATGTACCAGTGAGCTGGAACAGTAACAATTGGTGTGGTAAACGCTTGTACACATCATGAATAAACCGGGCTACGTCGGGTGGTGGAGGGTTCCAACGACACAAAACAGGCAGAATGACGTGGCCCAAGCCCCCAAAACTGGAAATGAACCGAGCGTGATAATGTCACCGAGAATAGGTGACGGACCTTGAGAGAGGTGTGCAGCATGAAGGGGGAGGCGTTGGCGGCCCACTGGCGCTGCAGGGTTGCGCAGCCACGCTGCGTGAACACGTAGCGGCGCGAGACGAGTGGGTGCGCGTACAGCACGCACCCCGAGGTGGCCACCACCACGCCCTTCCTGTTCATGTATCTACGCAACAAACAATCGTAAATGCAAAGTGTCAGGTTTAGTACATTTCATATGCATGCGATCATTTTTTAAAGGGCATGGCTATCACAAAGGAAGGCGCTAAAGTTTCAGACAGTTTGTGGCCTATGCTTTTCCAATGACACCACGGGATCTTTAACGTCCACCGTGAAGTAGACGGTGCATATTTACTGGTAAATACACCTGCAGTATTAACAAGGGCCGGCCTGCCAAACTCAAACCACAGGTCTCTGCAATGCGTGGCAAACGCGCTACCGCTGGGCCATGTCACCGCCCATGTTACCAACAAAGCCAACGCGTCTTCTTGGTTATTTCGGTAAAGTCACGTAGAAGGGAAATAATAAAATAATAAAAATAAAACATAATAAAATAAAATTATCACGACGTTTCGGCCACAACATAAGCAGCCGTCTTCAGGTGAAGAAACAGAACTGTCGGGAAGACAGCGTTCCAATGAACACTGCTAATCTTGGCAACGTCTTTTAAGCTGGGTGGGAGGAGCAGAGCGCCTTGGGAGGAGCAGAGCGCCTTGTCAAGAAGAAGATGAATCCATGCAGTCACGAAAGCTTTAAATCAAAATTTAAAGCCAGCGCGTACAGAGATCAGGTCACCTGCAGCGAGCACAATTGCGTGCTTGCTCAATGTCTACCATACAATACAAGGTAATGGCAAGCGTTGACACGTACTGTTCAGTGATGGCAAGCATATCTTTCCGCACATTTTTCTCCTCTTCTTTAGAAAGCTGCACCCTCTTGATATCCACTGCACCCTCCCCTTGCACACTCAGCCTGTACACACACAGTGGAGGGAATCACGTTAATGGCACGACAAACACAACAGCAGAATGACTAGCTTCAGTATGTGAAGTGGGTAATAAACTGGAGGAAGCTTATTACAACACCAACAGACTACAATACAAAGGGGTAACGGCCCCTTCCACCCGATACTCTATGTAGGGACTCCCACGGACTAGCTCGCCTCTTGCTGGCTATTACTTCGCCTACACTGCTGGGGCTTGAGTCTTCTCTTGAGTCTTCACTGGTTATAAGCTGGAGCTCTCACTGGTACGAGCTCGAGCCGACCCGAGCCAGGGGTTAGGCTCTGCCCATTGGGCTCTTCTCTCCAGGTGAGGCTCTTCGGTCTCCGGCCGGACGAAGACGAGCTGGACCCCTCGGGGACCTGGCTTTTATACAGGGTCTCGGCTCACTCAGCCCCTGGCCACGCCTCCCTTCCAGAACCTTCTCCATGAGCCTGGAGAATGACCTCATCCCCCAGCCCCCTGCCTGGGGTCTGGGGTCCCGACCGTTGGTCACGATGCTCCCCCCCAGGGATTGCCTAGGGCCAACAGCCCCTCATCACTATGAAGCCGGTCCGGCCTCTCTGCTGCTCCCTACTGGCACGAGCTAGTACTGCCGGCTATGATGGCAACCATGCCACTACACATGTACAGTGAAACCTTGGATTGCGAGTAACTTCGTCTGCGAGTGTTTTGCAAGACGAGCAAATTTTTTTAATAATAATTTGATAAACGAGTGATGTCTTGCAATACGAGCAGTACACACAGTATACGCTTTGTCTGCCGAGCATCACGTAATCACAACCGAGCCAATGGTTCTTCTCTTTCTCTCGCTGCGGGATTGTGGGTAATCATCTCCCATGCTCGGTCTCAGTCGGCGTGCCTCACTCGTACAGTCAACATCCGTGCGAGCGAATACTGTTTACTACAGTATAGTCACACATCGTCCCAAATGTCTGACCCCACCCCCACCCCTAGGTGCGTGACGTCATTTATGGACGGCCCCTCTGACATTGTGACATGTCACAAGAAGGGATGATGGACACGGGTAATAATTGAGTGGGGCAGGGAAGGAATGGAATCTGTCCATGAGTTCGTCCACCGAGGAGATGGAGTTGCATCAGAGCCGTGAGAGGTTGCAGCGGCTTGGGGAATCAATCATCCCGCAGTGGATAGATCGTGGGTGATGATGGTGATGGAGAATGCAGAATGCCTTCTTTTTCTTACTTGATTTTGAAGTCTGCCACCGCAACGACCAGCGCCTCCTCCAAATGAGGCCAGTTCACAAACACGGGGCGACCAAGCAAGGTGGCAGCCAGCTCCTCCGTCGCCTGCGACACATTGTACACAACCGTCACCCACTCCACCACCGCAACGCCTTTCACGCCTCACAGCAACCAATTCAGAGCTGATTTTTGGGTATAGGTTACGTCATGATCTCACCAAATCTGTGTTGATAAGACTCTCCCTGTCACCAGACACAAACTAAGTAAATTATCACTTGTACCAATGCGCCAATTACTAATATGAGCCGAAAAATTTACCAATGGCGCATTAAACGCTTGTGCACATGAAAATTGCATTTGTTTGGCTTGTGTCAGGTGGTGGAGAGTTTTACAACACTCAAGACTGCCATACGCCTCCACTAACCATCAATCTCACGTGCACATGGGCACCAGCTATCGAAACTGTCCGGGGCCAGGCTCAACGGACGTTTTGGCCCCCTGATGCACCGTCCATATCCACCATGTGACTGCGGAGCTGCCCAAGAGCTGCCCTCGTTGTTGAGGACTGCCCCTTGCATATCGACCTCTGATAGCGGACGCAATCGGTCAACAAATGAATTGTGCGCATGCAAGGACACGTGCGTTACCAAGTGGTTCTGATGATCACATTCCGCTGCCCAAAAGCACGCGCACGACCCTACGTTTGCTCTGTTAATGGCAAGTCATTGAATATAAAGGAAATTTACATTCGGGACAATCATTAATAAACTTTCATAAAAGTACCCTTTTAAATGTATTCGGTATTTTACCATTTCGTTGTTCTTGGGCAATACTTCGAGGATGATGCTCTCTCCTCTGCTTTTGTGCTGGAACACCGTGACGCCGGCCTTCTTGAAGTAGAACTGCCGACAAAGCCAAGAGGAGAAGCAGTGATTACCTTTACAACTCAGTGCAGGTGACTGCCAATTTCCTTTTGGATGGATTTATTACCGGGTACTGAGCCATAAGACATAATATGCAGCCATTTGCAAGGGTACGTATTGCTATTCTGCACATCATTTTGTGTCAGACATTTTAATAATCTTGTGACACAGCCAATAAAGTAAAGTGGTCACATGGGTAAACATGCCAATTGATTTGTTTTTTCAGCAATTTTTTTTTAAAGAAAGTAACATTCACAATCTTATACTTGACGTTTCACTGGACATTACATCCGGCATGCTCAGGTGTTAACAAAAGCTCAGCTCCACTTACACTCAATTTGGCTTACACAGCGCTGCATTGTTCCCTGCTGGACATCCTACTGAAACTCCGCGTCTATGTGACAGCCCCGCGCTGTAAGAATGGCGTGAATACCAATTGCACTCAATTGTTCATTACTATTATTACCTTGTGTGGGATTTGCTTGAGGGTGGGAAAGCCCGGGTAGAAGAGGGTGGGGGTGGAGTATTCCGTCTGCGGTCTCCTGGTCTTCACGTGCCAGGCGTCCATGGGCACCTCAACGCACCTGCCATAAGGAATGACCCCATCACACCAGGTGTTAAGCCGTCAACGAAAAATACCACTAACTCGTCCGCAAGTTACGATAGGGCCGCAATTAATTAGTGTGAATGTAGAGAAAAGTCCAAGTGATTTCCCCTGCTCAAATGAGCATTGAGGTGGTGCTCATCTTCTGTTTCCAGCCCTGAGCCAGTGGTGGAAAGTGCACATTCCTATGGCGGGGGTATGTCTATCCATAAGACAACCACTGCAGACTTTGCTGCAAAGTGGAACCATTTTTCTACAACCTCTCAGGAAAGGTTGATGGGCTGAGTCAACCCCCATCAGGCTTTGCGTTTGCAACCTTCTGGTTGCGTGGTGCTCGTTCACCCGCCTAGCCAGCTGGCCGGTATCCGTGAGGGTTACACTCAAACAGCCATTTTCTTTCCTATTTGCCTGAACAATACGTGCTTGCATTTGTGGCTGCAATTTAACTTCCTGTTTTAACTCACATTAAGGATTTAAATGAGTTGAGACTATTAGCACATGTTAAGTGTGTGCAGAAGATGGTTACATGTTGCAGCGGTGATTTTTTAAGATAAGAATCGTAAATACCAGAAAGGAAAGCCTTGAAATCTCTATGGCGAGGTGTATAAAACGATTATATTCACATCTGTGCCGGCGCCTGGGTCTTCCCAGTTCCATCGTTTAACTGCTCTACCCTGGGGCAGAGTGCTGTCTGCAGTATCTCCTATGCAAGACCAAGTATTTTGTTATTCCAGTATAGGGCCACAGAGCTTAGGAAAGTGTTAACAAAAAAACTGCGCTCGTAAAAAAAGTGTGAATATATTATTTATTTTGTTTAAGTGTATTCGCACACACTAGCCCCGAGCACACGGCTGTCTCACCTGGGCGTTCTGTTGGACAGGTACTCCAGACACGCTGAGTGAACGTTCCTCTGGCGTTCTTCCTCCGTTAGGAGGTGCTCGCATGACTGCATGGCTTCCAGGAGACGTTTCTGGGGGACAGCAACAACTTACCACGCTAAAACCACATGTAATGTTACTGGACTTCAACAAAGCAACAAGAAAATAAGCCTGTGGCCTTTGAGTACACCGAGGCTCTTCGACATTTCATGGCAGGACAGGGAAAGCAACTTGGATTATTGAAAAAGATCCGGAGCGGAGGCTGACATTGGTGCGACACAACATGATGTGAGCATGTGGATAACGGTGATGCAACTTTACAAGTGTATAAACCCCTACAGTGCACGCGTTGGCTGTGTCCTGCACGGTTTACATACGTGCACGCAGCATGCGTCTTTGCGTGCCTCGCAGAATGCACGGCGATGTACGGTGTACACGATCTCACCTCGCAGATGAAGGGCACAAGCACCACGGCCTCCCACTCGTGCTGCTTGCCATTGAGATCTGTGTTGAAATCTTTAGGGTAGAAATCATGCAGCGGAGATGTCTCATCCGACACAAGGCTCTGAGGAGGAACATTCAAAACGATCAGAATTAAGTTCAACGGAGAAATTGTGTCTGTCAAGCATCAATGCTGAGAAGCTTCTTTTGGTTTAACAACACAGACGTGTGTAGCATTGCATGTACAACAGTTTTTAACCTTATCCAGCCCACAAGCTCAACAGATATGAATGTTGAGAAAATGTGGCCATCCCAAAAACAGGCAGCAGTGAAACAGAGATGACTGCGGGCCGGTGTCGTGCCCTCTATTAGAAGCCCCCTTTCATCCACGCTGCAGTGGTAGTAATTCACTCACCTAGCCTTGTATTTAAAATATGTCTCAAAATCATAAAAAGTGGCTTACTCAATACATTATGAAAGCAGGCTCTGCATGCGTCTTGTTATTATTTTATTATCCTTCCGTTATGGCGTGCTGCAGAGATAACCAACTGCGTATGGAACAGCAGAAACAGTTCTAAAGCGAAGTCTGGGTTCTGCAATTGTTTGACGGCGCTGGCTGCGAGCTGGTGAAATGCTTCAGTGCCGCCGTCCCATGGCCTTTATGGGCAGCAGTTCGTGTGCTCGGGTGTTCTTTTTGCGCTCCACCGTCGCAGGCAGAGACACTCGTGAACACACAGGCTGAGACACTCGGGAACGCGCAGGCCAGCACAGAGGCACGGCGGCACCCCAATACACACCTGGTAGGCTTGTGGCAACAGCTGTTTGCTCAGAGAAGGCAGCACAGCTAGGAGTTGTTGATAGGGCAAGAAGGGCTGGCCCAGATTTAACTTAAGTTCCAGCTTTGAAATTCCACGCACGTCCGACACAAACGGGGCGTAGTGGTAGGGATAGAACCTGAATGTGTAATCACAACCATAAAAAACAGAAGCAAGTGACCATCGCTGGCTGGTAACAATCACTATTATAGACTGAAATGGATTTAATATACTTGCAAAAACAATGTCCATATCTTTTGATTTAAAGCTTTCGTGACTGCAGTAATTCATATTCTTAGTTTTTTCGGTAAAGTCACGTTGAAGAGAAACAACAAAATAACAATATATATAAAACAATAAAACATTCTCACGACGTTTCGACCATAACTCAAACGGTCATCATCAGGTGTGTTGGTTTGCATAAATTTATTTTTAAAACGGCACATTTCTTTATTTATATAAAAAACGTTGGCGTCACGCGCAGCGATTGGCAGTTTGCCCAGGACTAGTCCATCTATTTTTTTTGAAAAGAGGAGGGGGGAGACGAAATTTTTTTAATAATGTATGCTGTCTGAAAGCCACTGTAAGCGTGAACAATCAATCAAGAACTGAAATGATTTATCAAGTCTTTCCAATGATTGCTAAGATAGAATCCATCTTCTCGGTTGAAATTGTCTCTGTGCTTGTATATGTGGATAGCCTCATGAACGAATCTCTCATGGAAGCCAGATGGCTTACAAAGAACCTCCGTCTTGGAAAAGTCAATGGCATGTGAGCCTACTGAATTAGAACAATGATCTGCTACGGCCGAGGTGTTGGTCCTACCGTGTTTAAGGTCTGCTTTATGTTCACGAATGCGGTCCGAGACATGGCGTTTGGTTTCTCCAATGTAACTACTACCACAGAGGCAACTTAGTTTGTAGACACCAGGGTATTGTATGTCCGGAATCACATCTTTTACAGACGGAACCAGATCACGGATTTTATGTAATGTGTTTGAAAGGCTCCTCAAGAGGGTTCTTCTTCATGAAGAAGAACCCTCTTGAGGAGCCTTTCAAAACCATCACTTTACCCTACATTGCTGGGATCACAAAAAAGATCTCCAAAATCTTGAATAAACACAAGATCCAGGTCCGTTTCAACACATTACATAAAATCCGTGATCTGGTTCCGTCTGTAAAAGATGTGATTCCGGACATACAATACCCTGGTGTCTACAAACTAAGTTGCCTCTGTGGTAGTAGTTACATTGGAGAAACCAAACGCCATGTCTCGGACCGCATTCGTGAACATAAAGCAGACCTTAAACACGGTAGGACCAACACCTCGGCCGTAGCAGATCATTGTTCTAATTCAGTAGGCTCACATGCCATTGACTTTTCCAAGACGGAGGTTCTTTGTAAGCCATCTGGCTTCCATGAGAGATTCGTTCATGAGGCTATCCACATATACAAGCACAGAGACAATTTCAACCGAGAAGATGGATTCTATCTTAGCAATCATTGGAAAGATTTGATAAATCATTTCAGTTCTTGATTGATTGTTCACGCTTACAGTGGCTTTCAGACAGCATACATTATATAAAAAAAAAATTCGTCTCCCCCCTCCTCTTTTCAAAAAAAAATAGATGGACTAGTCCTGGGCAAACTGCCAATCGCTGCGCGTGACGCCAACGTTTTTTTATAAATAAAGAAATGTGCCGTTTTAAAAATAAATTTATGCAAACCAACACACCTGATGATGACCGTTTGAGTTATGGTCGAAACGTCGTGAGAATTTTTTATTGTTTTATATATATTGTTATTTTGTTGTTTCTCTTCAACGTGACTTTACCGAAAAAACTAAGAATATAAAAATGTCCATATCGATTAAATATATTTATGAATATGACTGTTGTCAGCACATGTGAACAGCCTTACCTTTCCACTGACAGTGATCCCAGTACTAAACTCACACAATTAAAATGCAAGACTTTGATAGCTATTATGTACTTTAATTATGAAAAACCAAGACTCAGCAATAGGGCAAGTGGCATATCATTGCGAGTTAAAATCCTGGTTGGGCACTGACTCAGCCCATAATGCCTCTGGGGTCCATAAAATGATTGACACTTTGTGGGGAAGCCAGCTGTGTTTGTTCTGTGGACATTTGCCCCCCCCCCCCAATAGACATGTGGAAGAGCTTAATACCACCCATTATATCATGGGACCTTTTTGCCAGTATCACAGTATGAAAAATAACAATAGGTAATAAAACAGGTGTTAAGATGTTCATACACCAAATATATACCTTTCGCAAGGAATCAAGTCTGCATTAACCACACGTATTTGTGTTGAACATGCAAACAAACATGCTCTGTTAATATATGTGTAGTGACATAGAATTAGCTATGTAGCAGCATAGCGCTGGCTGCTGGCGGGGAAGGGGATCTGTGGTTTACAGCAGCCCTGATGTCAGCAGGCCAGGTGATACACCAGAGGGGATATCTGGGGGAAAGATTACAGAAGGGACACGTGGGGGAAGCCTGAGAACCCGCTAGTAGGTTCTAGAGAGGGGGTGTGGCCGGGGCGGAGCGAGGCCACGCTGGGAGCATAAAAGGGGGACCTGAGCGAGAGCTCGGGGCTGTTGTTTGGAGTGGGATCCCCGTTGTGCTGTTGAAGATCGTTGCCATCGTCTCGTCGCCATCATCGCTGTCGTCTAGACTCGATATTGCGCTGCTAGACGGTAGTTGGCCGTCTCAGTTCAGTGCCGTCAGTGTTAGACGAATCGTGTTGTGTATAGGCGAGCAACAGTAGGTGTGTACCCACGTGGTGTTGTGTATAGGCTAGCAACAGTAATAGTGTGTACCCACGTGGTGTTGTGTATAGGCAAGCAACAGTAAGTGTGTACCCACGTGGTGTTGTGTATAGGCTAGCAACAGTAATAGTGTGTACCCACGTAGTGTTGTGTATAGGCGAGCAACAGTAATAGTGCGTACCCACGTGGTGTTGTGTATAGGCTAGCAACAGTAATAGTGTGTACCCACGTAGTGTTGTGTATAGGCTAGCAACAATAATAGTGTGAACCCACGTAGTGTTGTGTACAGGCTAGCAACAGTAATAGTGCGTACCCACGTGGTGTTGTGTATAGGCTAGCAACAGTAATA
This sequence comes from Petromyzon marinus, assembly GCF_048934315.1. Taxonomy (NCBI): domain Eukaryota; kingdom Metazoa; phylum Chordata; class Hyperoartia; order Petromyzontiformes; family Petromyzontidae; genus Petromyzon; species Petromyzon marinus. Next base: position 9,408,092 of record NC_133691.1, on the reverse strand, counting down.
GTGTGTACCCACGTAGTGTTGTGTATAGGCTAGCAACAGTAATAGTGTACCCACGTAGTCTTGTGTATAGGCTAGCAACAGTAATAGTGTGTACCCACGTGGTGTTGTGTATAGGCTAGCAACAGTAACAGTGTGTATCCACGTGGTGTTGTGTATAGGCTAGCAACAGTAATAGTGTGTACTCACGTAGTGTTGTGTATAAGCGAGCTACATAAGAGTGTGTACCAGCGTAGGGTATGTATTGTGCAAAGGGTGCTCGGTTAAAGAAAAGTGCCTCCAAGTCTTAGCGTCTCCGAGTCAAGTGACTACATATGCATTGTCTTTAAAACCAATTGGCCTACACCAGAGACGGCCTTCGATCTGTTTTCTATTGTTGCAAAAGGTATCTATTTGGTGTTTGAACATCTTAACACCTATATTATATTCTTAGGTCTTTCGGTAAAGTCACGTTGAAGGGAAACAATAAAATATATATAAAACAATACAAATTCTCACGACGTTTCGACCATAACACTCAAACAAAAACAAAAAAATAATAAATGTATGCAAACCGGCACACCTGATGACGACCGTTTGTGTTATGGTCGAAACGTCGTGAGAATTTGTATTGTTATATATATTTTATTATTTTATTGTTTCCCTTCAACGTGACTTTACCGAAAGAGCTAAGAATATGAATTACTGCAGTCACGAAAGCTTTAAATCAAAATCTTAACACCTGTTTTATTGCCAGAAAGGGTAAAACCTATTCTTGTTTTTCATACCACCCATTACCTTCCTGAAGACAAAACAAAAAAACACTCACTCACCATCCCCATGATGCCACACCGTTGTAGTAATAATGCAGGATCCATTGAATGGCTTCCACGTAACACAGAGCTTGTTTCGCCAAAAAATTGCTGTGAAATATACGTTCAAAATAAAATAAAACGTTCAACAAGTTAACTCGTGCAAGATTGCCAATATGTCAATGCGCAGCTGACGGCTAAAGGTTTTACTTGAAATGCAACATCACCCCTACTTAAAAGGGTATCAAAGCACTGTACAAAAAAATTAAAAGATCACTCATGTCTGCTGGATTAAGGCTTTCCCAAGCTATCGGTATCCCTCAGTATTGTGATGCAACAATCCACCTAGCTCCTGCACACAGCCTCAGTTCATCGCTCCACCTCGTTGCCAACTAAACCTAAGGGCTGCGGCCCTGCGATGGGTTGGTCATGCCACTGATGGTTGGGAAGGCCCTCCACTCGAATGAACTCTGGAGTATACTTTGGTCTACTATTCCACATTGACTTGATAGGTTGAAAGAGGTGGGCATACCCACACTTTAGCCCACCACACATCACCTAACAATCGAATAGCTTTTGTTGTCCCCATTCATACTGCTGGATGGACAGAGGCCAGGGAAATTTTCAATTTTAAGAAAATTTCCCCATTGGTAATGAGAATAAGAATCTTTATTTAGACTAGAGGAATCCGATAAGCTATGAAGCTCTTTTTCACAGATGTTTAAACAGCTGTGCAGGTTCACTCTGGTGCTGTAAGAATGAAGTTGAAGATGGATACAGGGAAACACCTCCTCTCCTCTGCTCAAATTAATTTAAACACAATGGTGTACCATCACTTCCTCTTGGCCAAGTCGAGAGAGAATCTACTGATTGACTACTGCTGTTCATATTCTTTGTTCTTTCGGTAAAGTCACGTTGAAGGGAAACAATAAAATAATAATATATATAAAACAATTAAATTCGCATGACGTTTCGACTGCAACACAAGCAGTCATCATCAGGTGTGAAAACCAACGTTGGTTTTCACACCTGATGATGACTGCTTGTTTCATATATTTTATTATTTATTTGTTTCCCTTCAACGTGACTTTACCGAAAAAACCAAGAATATGAATCACTGCAGTCACAAAAGCTTCAAATCAAAATTTACTGCTGTTCATCTTATATTACACCACAAGTTCCCAACCATCCCGAGCCTTGCGCACCACTGTCAACCCACAAGACATGTCCGCGGACCACCATGCAGTAATACATCCAGTGCTTTATGAACAAATTGGTATTGCCACAGTTCTGTGGACTCCTTGCCATGGCCTTGAGGATCACGGGTTGGAAACCAGTCTTTTGCCATGCTCCAGTTTTATTAAATTTTATTCCAAGTTTCTTACGAAATATACTCCATATTGAATATCAAAACATATCTATGGCTATATTTATATATATAATTAAGGCATTTGCACATTTGGCCAATGACAATAACACGAAACTGAGAACATTAAACTAACAATTGTATGGTGCAGTAGTAATGCTTGTGCCTCATAGCAAGAAGAGTCTGGGTACGATTCCCGACCGGGTGCCTTTCTGTGTGTAGTATATATGTCCTCCCTCTGTTCTTCATGGAGTTTCCCTGGGTTCTACAGTTTCCTCCCATAACTAAAAACATACAATGTAACTGGCATTGGATATCCTAGTGCTGAAAAGATACCTGAAAATTACTCAATTTGGATCACAAATATCAACATCGCCCTCTACTGCGAAAACTTGGAAGGCAGGACCCCACCTGAGAGAGTCTTGAGACTTTCCTGGGTGAACAAACGTATACAACAACACAACATAAAAACCAACCGGTGCCAGTGCAATGTGCTGCGTGCCAGTGGGGACACTCACTCAGTGACAGCTTCCACCTCCATCTTGGTCATGTAGTAATTTCGCTTGTAATGCGCAAATTCCAGCTCAAATAGCTCATCCCTTTCCCTGTCCTCTGCAATGCATTGCGGAACACAGTGTGCGAGTGAAACCACATTCACCGTCGTCGCCAATTTACAGCGGGCACTATGAGCGCAACGTCTACGCATCTCTAGAATCCAACAAGTACAACGCACACGACGGGACGCAGTGTCTAGGGCAGCGGTTTCCCAACCGGCACGGCAAGCATCGCTCCACGCTTCTTTGAGCACTTTTCACTTTTTTGTTTTGTCTTGTTGTTAATGTCCATGTTTTTGATCCATATGAAATAGCGGGTAGTACACACGGATTCAAAACGATCTTCTTTAGGCAGATGGGTATGTTGCTTTTAATTAGTTTAGTTCACCTTTCCAGAAATTATTCCCACCTGCTCTCGTCCTCGTTGTGCCATGTACTGTATTTGATTTTGGCCAGCCTCAAATACCCTTAGCGTACACAACATGTGGGGACCGGGTCGGGTTTTTGGTACACAAGACGCACCACACGCGTGCCCACAACGCGCTCATCGCACCTGGAATTTGTGAGGCACTGACTCCGTCCCTCGCCGGAGGATTTCCCATCCCCATATGAACCTCCGGAGGAAGCCGAGACGCATCATCCTTCTCCTGTGAAGACACAATGCACGTGACCAAATGAAAATACCTTGTCACTATAAGGCGTGCGGATACTATAAGGAAGAGGAGGACGTTATGGGAGTGCAGTGGTCCAATTGGAATGGTATTCGACAGTGCGCCATACGGGCACTTGTCAAAACACCAGGCACGTTTCCGGTACTTTTCACAACGGTTCCTAATCCTACGCAACTACGTTTCCACAAGGAGGAGCGCCGGTGAACATGGGCTGCAGGGCGAATGGGTTTCATCCCGGCACTTCCACATTTACATTTCCCCCACTGAACGTGAGTATAGAGCATTAGAATGTTGTTACGGCTGCTAACTTGCATGAATAGGATGTGTGTGTTTTAACGGAATACATAGTTTGACCAGTGAAAGTTTACCAAGCCTCTAACAGGGGAAAAGACAAATGCGTTATTTAAAAGTGAACAAAATATGACCAACATCTTTACCTTCTCTCTGTTTCCAGTTTTTCCTTCAAACCATTTCAGATCAACGTAGACTTCATTGAAGTGCTCTCGGTCAAACTAGAAGAAACAAGACGCGAAATGTCTTCGCTTTGAAGCATAACGGTAAAATGCACATCTGCAAACACAACGCCAAACCATTCTTTATTTGATCACTTTGTTCAATTAAGATAGGCGATTCGTGAAATGATGTTGAACAACATTTTATGTAACGGTATAGAAGACGTAATGGCCAATTTCCTCAGGCGTTGCCATCTTTGAAACCAATCTCCAAAGTCTGCTGTAACAGTATTCCACCTTGTGACTTTTGGTCTTTCCCTTCGGTGTTCTAGTACCGGTTTCGTGACCTGCCCCCCCCTCCACACCTGGCGCACCCCTCCCAGCTCCTCTTGCTGGTTATGAACACAATGCTTTCTTGCTGCATCTTATCCCAAACCTCCCCACGTTTCTAACCATAACCTGCATGGCACCTTTTTAACTCTTGCTATACTCACAGGCGCCCATATCCACAGCATGCGACGCACGGTACACGCAAATATACCAATACCCGCCATTCGCCACTAAGTGATGGTGACGTCACCATGGTGCCTGTGCTCGGCCAGGTCACTTTGAGGCCACGTGAAGTATCGAAGACTCGCTGATAGGTCATGGGACAGACCCAGGTGCCATGTGCGGACTGACCCAGATGACTGACAGGTGCACTAGCTGTACCCCCTACTGTGCATGCATATATACACACACACGAATGATGCACCACTGGTCAATAATCCTCACTCACTGAGTAACGAACGCTAGAGATGCAAACAAGAAACTCGCTCATAAATGTACGATACATTTTTCAAGCAATCACACTCTTTGATCTCGTCCTATAATGGGCGATGTAATCGAACCTGCACTCAGTAGATCCCAAACATCGTCCAACGCAAGAGGGTTCACCCTTTAAATGTTTGAGATGTGATGCAATGCGTTTTGAGTTGCCAAGGCCTTTAAGCAACACATTGTAAATGCCAATACAATTGTTATTTATGGTTATATCTCTAAGGGGTGCTCTGGCAGCCTCCTAGCATCTCTCCCTGGATACCTTACCTTGGAGAGCGCATCGAGGTACTTTTCAAACCGGGGCAGGTTCAAAATCCCCGATTCGTTGATGTAGCCTGAAGAGCAAAGACAGAAAAACCATGAGTATCATGTGTACCCCCCCCCACCCCCCCAAACCCAACGAGTATAGGCACTCTGTACCTTCCTCGGTGGCTCTGACCCAGCTGTGTACACTCGACATTACGATGGTAGGGATTGGTACCTTGAAAGCTCAGTCGCTGTCGACTTCCCAAATATTAAAATTACGATGATTCATAACTGCTTTTTAGTTCAGTTCAAGTAATGATCTGGCTAAATTAATGTCATAAGACCCTCCCCCCCCCACCACCCAACATCGGCAGTGGTGGTATAACTCAAGCAGCACACACTTTGTAATTAACTTATTCTCATTTACAGAGTATAGCTCGCGAAACAAATGCTGTTGCCTTTAGAGAGCGACCTATCAGCATTGTTGAATTCAAAACAGAGAAGCAAATCAGAGCAAACATTATAGCATCCCATTTGTATCATCTACCTGGCACATTCACATCGTTGATATGAAGTGACCTTTTTCAAATACCTGCATACAAATGTGCATCCTTATTCTTACGTGCACAATTTACAATTTTCCTTCTAGTTCTATTTCATTGTTTTTGCACCAATTGCTACGTGCTTCTTTGTTGTACTCGTATTTACGTTACTGCATTTGTCATATTGGTGGCCCAGGCAACTCTTGCAAATGAGACGACCCTGGTTTCTCACCTGGTTAAACAAAATAAACTTCAAAGCAAAACAGAGCGAGGCCAGGCTTAGTCAATCACCATCAAGAGTGGGAAGCACTTTGATGTACGTGCGATAGAGCAGTGGAAGTGCATCCTGGGCAATGTGAAGGTTGGGCAGGTTGGGGATGAAGTCGTTCCCAACGAGGAAGCCCATGAGCACCCAGTCATCGATCACGTGCTCCACGCTGAACGGGAAGGGCAGCAATGCCTGTCGCACAAAAAACGCATGAGTGGACCAACAGAACGGCGCTCTCTGTGCTTAAATATACTGGACCGTTACATAGCGCGGCAACAATGTCATCTTAACGTGGAGGTTTTCGCAGCCGATATTATGATTGATATTGATTTTTGGGTTAGATTTTGCAATGATCTGATCATAACGTTGTCTGCACCTCGGATTAGCATGGTTGGCTACGTACGGCGTGAAATAAGTTAAACATACATACATACATACACAAGACCCTTCATCACCCAACATAGCCAAACAAATTAAATTGCCACGTGTACAAGAGTTTAATGTGGTAATTATTGTTTTGGCTCGTCAGTAAGGTCAAAAACTAAATTATGAAAAAGTAGCTAAATTTAGTTTTAAAAATGATTCAACTCACCAGAGAGTTGAAACAATAATAAACGGCGCGCTAAACACTTGTACACGTGACAATTCAATTTGTTTGGCAGGCTGCGTTGGATGGTGAAGGGTTAACGACAAATATTCGGCCAAGTCATAACGTGGCCTAATCCAAACATCACTGTTATCTTCTCAATAAGACCTCACATATTCATGTAAAAACAGACCATCACAAGAAAACTCACTGTCTAAGTATCGTTTAACTTTCTGAAAAATTAGATTTTTTTACCTTCAGCTCTTCGAACTCGTACTGGAGATACTCCCGCATGAGCGAGAGGTGCAGCAGGTGAAAGGTCGTTTCTTCTGGTGCCACGCTCCTGATAAACAACAAAAACAACAATGACAACATTCATAAATAAACAAAATTACATACGTCAATTATTAACTTTACATTCTTTAAACTTCCAACCAATTAGAGTAGCTGTATCAAGTACAGTAAAACCTTGGATTGCGAGTAACTTGGTCTGCGAGTGTTTTGCAAGACGAGCAAAATTTTAAAATAAATATTAATTTGATAAACGAGCGAGGTCTTGCAATACGAGTAGCACGTATACGCTTTGTCTGCCGAGCGTCACGTGATCACAACTGATATACGAGTGCTTTGATGTACGAGTGCTTTGGATTACAAACACGTTTCCGGAACGAATTATGCTCGCAATCCAAGGTATTACTGTAGCTGCAAAATGCTACATTTTGCATCAGTAGCTGATCATAAGTCACCATTTTCAAACATAACTGTAAACAGGTGTGGGGACTTGAGAAGTGGACAATGTGTTCCTCTGGCTTCACATGCTCTACTGCAGTGGCTCTCAGGCTTTTGGAATGAGGGCCTCCCAATGAAGACCACTGGGTCCCCGGGCACCCCGGTCGCTCCACTCATTTGCGCCTCTTCGTCACCAAATCACCTACTGCGTCAGCTACGTGCGTCTCGACTCGTCCGTTACACGTGACATCACATGGCCAAGACCCAACAGAAGGGCTTACATTCTGAAGCCGACAAGACATCATCTAGGCATGCATCCACCCGACGAGAGCAATTCGTTCTTGGGTTGTGATGTCCTTCATGTGCCAGTTGCGGTCTTCGACGGTTGTGACTAAGAATTGGCGACTATGCATGCACCAGCAGACACAATGCCAGACGCTATAGGATTTGTGTTCACTATTCGTTGGGACCTAAAATACGAATTCGATATTAATGACAGCATTTAATGAAGTTTTTTAAGGGGTACACACCGGTTATGATGATCAGAAAGAGGAATAAAATATCTTCTTTGGTTCTTTCGGTAAAGTCACGTAGAATGAGAATAAAATAATAAATTGATAAAATAAAATAACACAATAATATTCTCACGACGTTTCGGCCACAACACAAGCGGCCTTCATGTCCTACCAGACAGTCTTCGTCCCTTCACCTGATGAAGGCCGCTTGTGTTGTGGCCGAAACGTCGTGAGAATATTATTGCGTTATTTTATTTTATCAATTTATTATTTTATTCTCATTCTACGTGGTGACTTTACCGAAAGAACCAAAGAAGATGAATCATTGCAGTCACGAAAGCTTTAAATCGAAATTAAAGAATAAAATAAACACCACCAACCGTTTCTGCGACTTCTTCCCACCAAACCGCACTTCTTCACGCAGCAGGGAGAAGTGAGGCTCATGAGAGGTGAGACCCAGCATGATCTACCAAAAAACGTTTGGAAACAAAATGTTCTTCTTCACAAGTAGGATTTAATGGGCAAACATTACAATTCCTACTCGGATTCTTGGTTAGGTCACGTGACGATCTGGAAAAATCCGTGTCGTAAGACCCTCCACCACCCGACATGGCCAAACTAATTAAGCCGTCAGGTCTAAAAGTGTTTAACGTGCTAATTATTGTCTCACGTTACCGGTAAGTCGTAAATATATACTTGCTATGTGTAATTCAAAATGAGTAATTTGCATGTTATTTTCAGCATTGGGATGTTTAGCCAATATCAGTTACATTGAATGTGTTTTTAGCGATGATAGGAAATTGGAGAACCTGGATGAAACACATGCAGGATGAGGGGGGGGGGAGAGAACATACAAACTCCAGAGAGGGGCTTGGGTTGGGAATCGAACCCAGGGCCTTCTTGCTGTGATGCACAAGTATGACCACTGCACCACCCAGCCAAGCTAAACGTGACCCAAAACCGAGGACTCACCAGGTCGGCGTCAAGGCCGTAGAGGCAGTGCCGAGTGTTGGGGTCGTGATCGGCCCGGATTTTCTGAGCTCTGATGAACTCCATGATTTTGTGTTCTCCTTCGCCGGGGGTCTGCAAAGGCATTAATAGAGAGTGTCACCACAGAATACGAATCTTTATTTAGACTGGAGGAGGAAGCCAAGGAGCTATGAAGCTCTTTTTCACAGATGTCCAGGATGGGCGGGTTGGCGAGTTGCAACAAATAAAAAAAAACTATAGGTGTGCAAAATATAGAAAATATAAGCAAGTCACTACATATAAATAAAGTATATCGGTACAAATTTGCTTAAGTACATAAATGCTTGCCGATTTTTGAACACAAGGAAAATTCTGACAACCGAGCAATTAAATATGACCTTTCGTTTTAAACTGCGTCAAGCACCTTCAGGACAGAATGCAGGAAGTAAGAAAAACATAGCTGAAACAATAAGTGGTGTGTTAATTCGTTTTACCCATGACAATTTAATTTGTTTGGCTTAAACTGAGATTTCAACGTCTGGCCAATTTGTTAAATAATATAGAGGCCTTAGCACAAGAGCCAAGACAAATATACATTATACACGCCACTCATCGCATGTAACGTTAGATTTAAGAATCAATAGATGAACTGCTGCACAATTACATTCCTGCCATTTGGATCTGAATACAAGTGAGACGGCAAGTGCACATCTAAGTGAGAAGGCATGCGAGCGAGTGTGAGGAACAAGTGTGCGGGTGAGTGGGTGAATGAGCGAGTATATGCATGAGCATTGAGTTGGTGAGTGTATGAGTTGATGAGTGAGTGAATTAACAAGTGAGTGAGAATGTGAGTAAATGAGGGACTATGAGTGTATGAATGGTGTGGGGGCGCGGGAGTGAAGCGGTTAGCGTGCTGCGCTACAACCTACCACCCACCTGAGTTCGATTCCCACTCACGGCCAACATAAGTGATGAATATTTGAACCAGTCCTGGGCCTCCTCTAGGTTGACTGAGCCTCAAATGACAATCTGGTGTGGTATGTAAACATCACAACTTGGGAAACAACAACTTGTGGTTACGACCACTCACCTCCTCGTGTGCCGTTCCGGCCTTCATAGGTACTCGCTAACAGCAAGTACCTATGCACCTCTAAGTGAAAGATCTATTTTTGATCTCACCTCTCGGCAAGGCAGTTAAATCAATGGGGTGGGTAAAAAAAATTCCCAGGAAACAGTTACAGATTCTTGACTTTAGGAACTGATTTCGAATACGCTCACCAAATTACCGGTTATCGCATAACAACTCTAGTAATGACACGGCATACCTCGTGGCCAGATAAGTACACGGTCACCCCATGCCACAGGCGGTCGGTGTCCAGTTTGTCCGACACGAAGCTCTTGAGGCGTTCTTGCAGCCGCGCCATGAAAAACGTGCCTGAGCAAAGAAGACGTAAACAACAAACAGAACCACCAGCTCACAAAAAAACATATGAGAACTGCTCTTATTAATTTGACACAGGTTTTCGTAGTCAATATTACGTGTCATAGATTTTTTTTTGGGATTAGGCCACGTAAAGATCTGGGAACACCAATCTTGAATACATATATTAGGAAGCCAGGTCAAGTGACATGGTTATTCTGATTTCCTGGATTCTGGGCTGAAGGTGTTTGGCGCAGTTTCAAGTGAAATGTCATATCTAAATGCCACCACGAGGCCATGGCACCGCCCAATGTTTAATTTAAGTGCTTATTTTCTCACACGCGCACATATGCTGAAAATCCTCTGCTCCTTTTTTATGTTGCTTTGTTAATGTCCAGCTCTCTGACACAGACATCACTCTCCCAACAGTAATGCCATGGCTAGCAGATGCTAATGCTATTATTTAGCTCCTGAACATATTGTCATATCCAATACAATACAATGATTACCTAGGGTACCTTTGCTATTGTGTTGATGTCATTAATCGACTCGAAGTTCATCTGCTTGAACTGGTGCTATGATTAGGCAGCTTCTCACTAGTCTGTTGTGGGAGCCATATGGCCTACTGGAGGCTCACTGCGCTTCAATAGGTGTGGGATATAACAATTAAAATAACAATATAGCTCTTAATTTAAATTGGCCAAGCAATCAAAATCAACATGAGAAATTGTAAAACTGAAAGTTACCATCATTCCAAGGCCTTGCTCAGTAGTAATTACTTAGTAGTAAAATAAAAAGTACAGTTTAATCAACAAAACCATTCCATCCCTCTCACCTGGTGTAATGCAGTTGGAATCAAATCTTTCCTCAGTGGGGAGGACTTCACCTTTTTCAATTGCTTTTTTTATTTTATCCTCAGCTTCCTTAGCACTTCTGCAAAGCAAAATGCAAGGATAAGGTCATCATCACTCATGGTAAATACACAAACCTTGTATTCAAACCGAAAATGTACATATCTGCTCATACAGCCAGTTGTGGTTTTTCACTTGAACAAGCACCACCAAATCACTATGAATAAAACAATCCTGAATTCGAGATGATTCAAGGGTAAGCAGAACCAAGCAATTGGTTTGATTAGACCATCCGGCATAGTAGGCTAGAGAATGAGCAGCATTAAGCAAAATACAAGGATCAAGCGAGGCTAAGAGCAACACAACCGAAACGTAAAGGACCACATGTCAACATTTTTTTCTGAATGGAGTATAAACGTTTCTGATCCACTCCCTGCCCTGCCATGCAATAAGCATCAGTGCACACACCTGAAGCGCCGACCACGCTGCTGGTTCATCTTAGCCCTGGGAGCAACTCCGTCCACAGCCATGAAAAACACTTTTCTGGGTTTGATTATTCTGAACAACACCTGCACAAAAAACAACAACAAATGTATGGGCAATGTAGTAAACATGGCTAGCATGAGCTGCAATGCTATTATCAGCTGTTAATACTTGCAAGGCATATTAATGTTGTAAACATACCGAGAAAGTTTACAAGTGCATTTTTAACAATGGCTTTGATGGTTTAAGTTTGGCTGAACAAATTCTAAATCAGCAGTTCCCGACTTTTATGGACCTGCGCACCACCGTCAACCCTAATTCTTTGCAGACCACCACGCAGCAATAAATCTGATGGGTTTTTTAAAAGAAAAAATGGTATCTGCAAAAGGTCCAAAGAAACACTTCCCATGGCCTTGTCGACTACCACTGGTATTGTTTGTCCATTAAAATAAAATTAAACGTATCAACTGTTTTATTAGTGTACAGGCAGATACATAAAAAATTAAGAATAATCATCACGCTGATTTTTAACCAAAATACCATGTCCATCAATTTTGTTGCGTGGTGAACTTACAGAATGGTCACAAACATAAATGACGAAATCCTACACGGGGGTTCTTCTTCAGAGCAGAAAGAGCAATTTTAACACTAACCTACACTTTCAGAAAGCATTCTACAGTGTGGTACAACCACTGTTGCATTCCCCACAGAGTGGTACTTGTTTTTATCAACCCCAGCAGGTATGATGGCTCAGTTAACCACCAACTATGATTTGAACTGGCAACCTTCCGATTGCAAGCCGCTCATTCTTCTGCCAAGACACCTGTGTGCGTTAGAATCAACACGAGAACGTTCAAACATCCCAGCAAACAAAAATAATTCGCTGCAGTGAAGGAAAAAAGTATTTGATCCCCTGCTGATTTTGTACGTTTGCCCACTGACAAAGAAATGATCAGTCTATAATTTTAATGGTTGGTTTATTTGAACAGTGAGAGACAGAATAACAACAACAAAAATCCAGAAAAACGCATGTCAAAAATGTTATAAATTGATTTGCATTTTCATGAGGGAAATAAGTATTTGACTTCTCTGCAAAACATGACTTAGTACTTGGTGGCAAAACCCTTGTTGGCAATCACAGAGGTCAGACGTTTCTTGTAGTTGGCCACCAGGTTTGCACACATCTCAGGAGGGATTTTGTCTCACTCCTCTTTGCAGATCTTCTCCAAGTCATTAACGTTTCTAGGCTGACGTTTGGCAACTCGAACCTTCAGCTCCCTCCACAGATTTTCTATGGGATTAAGGTCTGAAGACTGGCTAGGCCACTCCAGGACCTTAATGTGCTTCTTCTTGAGCCACTCCTTTGTTGCCTTGGCCGTGTGTTTTGGGTTATTGTCATGCTGGAATACCCATCCACGACCCATTTTCAATGCCCTGGCTGAGGGAAGGAGGTTCTCGCCCAAGATTTGACGGTACATGGTCCCGTCCATCGTCCCTTTGATGCGGTGAAGTTGTCCTGTCCCCTTAGCAGAAAAACACCCCCAAAGCATAATGTTTCCACCTCCATGTTTGACGGTGGGGATGGTCTTCTTGGGGTCATAGGCAGCATTCCTCCTCCTCCAAACACGGCGATTTGAGTTGATGCCAAAGAGCTCCATTTTGGTCTCATCTAACCACAACACTTTCACCCAGTTGTCCTCTGAATCATTCAGATGTTCATTGGCAAACTTCAGACGGGCATGTATGTTTTCTTGAGCAGGGGGACCTTGCGGGCGCTGCAGGATTTCAGTCCTTCACGGCATTGTGTGTTACCAATTGTTTTCTTGGTGACTATGGTCCCAGCTGCCTTGAGATCATTGACAAGATCCTCCCGTGTAGTTCTGGGCTGATTCCTCACCGTTCTCATGATCATTGCAACTCCATGAGGTGAGATCTTGCATGGAGCCCCAGGCCGAGGGAGATTGACAGTTCTTTTGTGTTTCTTCCATTTGCGAATAATCGCACCAAATGTTGTCACCTTCTCACCAAGCTGCTTGGCAATGGTCTTGTAGCCCATTCCAGCCTTGCGTAGGTCTACAATCTTGTCCCTGACATCCTTGGAGAGCTCTTTGGTCTTGGCCATGGTGGAGAGTTTGGAATCTGATTGATTGATTGCTTCTGTGGACAGTTGTCTTTTATACAGGTAACAAGCTGAGATTAGGAGCACTCCCTTTAAGTGTGCTCCTAATCTCAGCTCTTTACCTGTATAAAAGACACCTGGGAGCCAGACATCTTTCTGATTGAGAGGGCGTCAAATACTTATTTCCCTCATTAAAATGCAAATCAATTTATAAGATTTTTGACATGCGTTTTTCTGGATTTTTTGTTGTTATTCTGTCTCTCACTGTTCAAATAAACCTACCATTAAAATTATAGACTGATCATTTCTTTGTCAGTGGGCAAACGTACAAAATCAGCAGGGGATCAAATACTTTTTTCCCTCACTGTAGGCATTTGACCACCCAACCCTGCACCGCTGTGGCCACGGTACGCACCTCAATGTAGTGGAAAATGTCGGAGAAAATTTTCTCCTCGGGGATTCGCAGGTGCACGTCCGTGTCGTCTGGGTGGGAGCACGTGTGGATGATCCCGTTCATGTCCAGGTAGAGGTTATCGAATTCGGGGATCTGTGAGAAAACGAATTCAATCGGTGAAAAGCCCGGTATCACAATGTAACACGATGTTTGACTTCGACACAGCACATTTACATCACACATTGCTCAAAATAATCGTAAGTATCGCTGTCAGGAATATAAATAACAACAAAATATGTTATGTCTACTTCACATGCCCGTCTCTCCACAGAATGTCGCAGACGTCCCATCAGCCGCACGCACGGCCTGTTGGGGAGCGCAGTAATTTCAGCCGCATCGATTCAAGTCAAAGCAAACACTTGATCGGTTTCGACATTCAAGTATCTCATCATCAGTGTCAGGCTTTGCTTGAACCAATGCTGGTGAACTGCCAGATATTATCGGTGAGTACCCTCCAATTACGATATCCAGTTCGACCGAGAATAACATAAAACAACGCCGCTACTGGTTATAATATGTACGAGACTGACAATCACGCATCCCCAGAGGACCGTGCGGCTGATGTGTGTGAGAAATGCGTTTGTATTGGACGTGGCAAGATGGGTGTGTAGGAGATGCATTGTCCCCACGTATTTAATATGCTACATTTATACAGTACAGCACTTTTCTGTACAGTGATGTGTGCGCACTGTGTGAAGAGTGCGTGGGGAGTGGTGGGGAGATTAAGTGGGGAGTGGAGATTGAGTGGAGAGTGGTGGGGAGTGAGTGGAGAGTGGTGAGAAGTGAGGAGTGAATGGAGAGTGAATGGAGAGTGAGTGGGGAGTGAGTGGAAAGTGAGTGCAGAGTGGCGGGGAGTGAGTGGAGTGGTGCGGGAGCGGCGGGGAGTGAGTGGAGATTGAGTGGGGAGTAGAGAGTGAGCGGAGAGTGGTGAGGAGTGAGTGGTGGGTGGTGGGGAGTGAGTGGGGAGTGGTGGGGAGTGGAGAGTGGTGGGGAGTGAGTGGGGAGTGGTGAGTGGAGAGTGGTGAGGAGTGAATGGAGAGTGAGTGGAAAGTGAGTGGAGAGTGGCGGGGAGTGAGTGGGGAGCGTTGGGGAGTGAGTGGGGAGCGTTGGGGATTGAGTGGAGAGTGGTGGGGAGTGAGTGGGGAGCGTTGGGGAGTGAGTGGAGAGTGAGTGGAGAGCGTTGGGGAGTGAGTGGAGAGTGAGTGGAAAGTGAGTACAGAGTGGCGGGGAGTGAGTGGAGTGGTGCGGGAGCGGCGGGGAGTGAGTGGAGATTGAGTGGGGAGTAGAGAGTGAGTGGAGAGTAGAGCGGCGGGGAGTGAGCGGAGAGCGGTGGGGAGTGAGCGGGGAGTGAGTGAGCCGAGTCGGAGTGAGTAGTGAACCAAATTGCGATGCCGGGCCTCACCTGGTGCTCCTTCACAACCTCGCTCAGGCACGGGTACCGCTCGCTCACCCAGCGGTAGAACTTGGGCACCCCCATGGCGTCGCCCTGTCTCTCCCCACTCTTTGACACTCTCCCCTCGCTCTTGTCACTCCCCTCACTCTCTCTTCTCTCTCCGCGTTCTCTCCTCTCGCTCTCTCTCTCTTCTATCCCCGTCCGCTCTCTTCGTGCCCAGGCCCGAACCTCATGACGCAATCCGGCGGCCGGTCACGTCACTTCCGAGAATTCCCGCGCGGGGGATTTACGTCATAAAAGCAAAGCTAGACTTGAGGTGACGTCACGGGGGGGAGGAGAGCCTCGCGATCACTTGCGCGGGGTTCGCCGCGGAAGGCGAAGCCGCGCGGTGACGTCATGTCACCGCCGAGTGTCAGACCGCTGCGGACTTTCGGGCGTGAGACGGAGGGGAGGGGTGAGAGGGGCTAGGGGGGAGGGGTGAGGGGGGCTAGGGGCTAGGGGGGAGGGGTGAGGGGTGAGGGGGGCTGGGAGGGGTGAGGGGGGCTAGGGGTGAGGGGGGCTAGGTGAGAGGGATGAGCGGGGCTAGGTGAGAGGGGTGAGCGGGGCTAGGTGAGAGGGGTGAGCGGGGCTAGGTGAGAGGGATGAGCGGGGCTAGGTGAGAGGAGTGAGCGGGGCTAGGTGAGAGGGGTGAGCGGGGCTAGGTGAGAGGGGTGAGCGGGGCTAGGTGAGAGGGGTGAGCGGGGCTAGGTGAGAGGGGTGAGGGAGGCTAGGTGAGAGGGGTGAGGGAGGCTAGGTGAGAGGGGTGAGGGAGGCTAGGTGAGAGGGGTGAGGGAGGCTAGGTGAGAGGGGTGAGGGAGGCTAGGTGAGAGGGGTGAGGGAGGCTAGGTGAGAGGGGTGAGGGAGGCTAGGTGAGAGGGGTGAGGGAGGCTAGGTGAGAGGGGTGAGCGGGGCTAGGTGAGAGGGGTGAGCGGGGCTAGGTGAGAGGGGTGAGGGAGGCTAGGTGAGAGGGGTGAGGGAGGCTAGGTGAGAGGGGTGAGCGGGGCTAGGTGAGAGGGGTGAGAGGGGCTAGGTGAGAGGGGTGAGCGGGGCTAGGTGAGAGGGGCTAGGTGAGAGGGGTGAGCGGGGCTAGGTGAGAGGGGTGAGCGGGGCTAGGTGAGAGGGGTGAGGGAGGCTAGGTGAGAGGGGTGAGGGAGGCTAGGTGAGAGGGGTGAGAGGGGCTAGGTGAGAGGGGTGAGAGGGGCTAGGTGAGAGGGGTGAGCGGGGCTAGGTGAGAGGGGCTAGGTGAGAGGGGTGAGGGAGGCTAGGTGAGAGGGGTGAGGGAGGCTAGGTTTCGCAACTTGAACTTGACTGGGTCTGCGCAGGGTGGTTATGGGGCAGCACTTCCGCGCATTTGCGCTGCAAACAGCTCCTGGGTGCATCATCGTGAGCCGTCCGGGGTTCTTGTTGAGGAGAGGGGGCAGCGGGGGGGGGTAGAGGGAGAGACGCTGGCGAGAAACGGAGGCGAGCCAAGAGAGCTGAACAGTTTTCATCTTTAATAAAGTTTCCTCTCCCCGTGTACACGCCGTCGGCCGTATCTCGCTCGCCACATTCCAGCACGTGGCATCAACGACTTCGCGTTGGTCATTTAGAATTCAGTTATTCGTAATTGTCATGTGCAACACTGTAGTAGAGTTCTATCATCTATTTTTAGTTATGAAGCACCGATTTATAATTGTAAGCTGCGATAGTATTTCGCCGGAAGGATACACCGAAGTCTATCCCTGCTTAACGGGTGTGGGCTGGTGCTCAAATAAAATTGGCAGATTTTTTACTAAGTGGTGGACAATTCCACATTTCTATGCCAAGTGCTAGTTAATCGTACGCCCACTGAATTGTTCCACAATGTATTCCTATTGAAATGAAGGATCCATTGAGAACTGTGGTGGAGCATCACCCCGTGTTATAAAAAGGCCTGTGGAAGGAGCTATAACGGAACTGCTTCTAAAATCTGACCTGACCGCTTAACCACACGAGGAGACAGCAGTTTCCCATGTGCTCTGCTCCACAAAGACGTTCATGCCATGAGTGAGTCAAAACCAATATTTTACTTCTGAGAAATGGCATTTAGCCAATTTAAGTTTTTGTTTCTTACGCATAGATTGGTGACCATTTTGAGACGGTAAACTCGATACTCTTGAGAAGACGGTTTAGTAATGTCTGGGCGTGCAGGATCTACCTCGGGGTCGCAGCAGTGTTGCAATAGTGCTCTGAGTCCTTAGCTGTCCAGCCATCTCAACATGGTACTTACTTTAATTATCTCTGAGATGATAGGCCGAGTCAGCCTCCCAAAAGGAATTATAACTCTTCATGCTACAAGGAGCCGCACATGGTACAATGAAAGTGAAGGTATAAATTAAAGAGAATACGTCATGTGAAACATTGACTTATGAATAATACTTTTCAGATTATACAATGTATAACTCTTGATAGAGACTGCGTTACATTTGAATAATACAATGTTATATATATGTTTTAATTGTGATAAGGTCAAGACTACCCTGTCATGAGACCAGGAGAACAAAGAGCTAGGGGCTGATGGGACGTTCTGAGACAAAGACCCCCCGTATAGCCTTAGCAGACTATTGGGGCAAGTGCTGTTAGTGAATAACCTATGAAGACTGGCACGGTTCTGAGACAACATCAGTGGCACAGACAGCAAGCGGACACGATGGTGGTGGGTACATCTGGTGACAACAGCAACAGACAGCAGGCGCAGTACGAGCACACATTGTGTATATTCACAAATGCTTTTTGGAAATGTAGCTCGGCATACAGCGCTTTCAGATTTTAGATTGCGCTTAATACACCAGAATCATTCATGTACACATACATTTGTCCGCAGCTCGCTGAAAGCTTCATACTTTGCAGTGGACCGTGTCTCTGTGATTTGAACGGCTGTGCAAAGATCAGCGCCGTTCTGCCTGTGGCATGCTGCAGTCGGTCAGCTGCGTCTCCTCGGGCACATTTGGTATTTTTTCGTAAAAAATGTGCTCAAAATACTGGAGGATAAATGCACTCTTGAACTGCGTCCTGAAGCCCTTCGCCAGGAAGGCATAGAGGATGGGATTCAGGCAGCTGTGAGAGAACGCGAGGCTTATCAGAATTCTCTTTGCCTTGTTTGTCTCATGTGACACGTGCCAATATTTGTTGACATCGTGGAGGATTAACGAACCTTCCACTATGTCAACGAGGAAGTATGGCAGCCAGCACAGGCAAAACACGACCACGATGGCAATGATTAAATTAATGGCCCTTCTGTTGGCAGAGTAAGACACGCGACTCATCTTGAGTACAATGTACAAATAGCAAAAGCTCATAATGGTAATGGGAATGAGAAAGTTAATAACGAAGTTGGCCAAGATAATAGCTGCGTGATCCACGAGGTCATTGTCCTGATAGCAATACACCTGCCCGTTATGTTCCAGGGCTTTGCTGAAAACAAAAGTGGGGATGCTCAGCAAAGAAGCAAAAAGCCACACCCCAAAGCAGACTAAAATTGTGTTGTTCATAGTTCTGATCTTTGGGACCCAAGGATGTTGAACTGCAAGCAGGAAGCGGTCCAGACTTAGAGTGGTAACAAAGTAAATGCTGGCGGTGACATTGACGTAACTGATGAATGGCATGATCTTGCACATGAGATGTCCGTACGGCCAGTGGTAGTCGAGTGCATAATGCACGATCCAAAGTGGCAAGGTCAAAATTAGAATAAAGTCAGCGATGGCCAAATTCATTATCAAAATAGTCGGTGTAGATTTCTTAATTTTAAATCCAGTGATGATAATCACCAAGGAGTTTCCTACAAACCCCACAACGAAGATGATCGCCTGTATGATGCAGGTTGCCACAATGATGGCCTTGTCGTATTCCAGGATGGTGATGGGATCGTCCGTCACGTTCTCGTGCGTGTCATCATAAAAATCGTGCGGCACCTCCATCGTACTCGTCCCGCAGTTCAGCAGTCGCTATTCAGCTGCAGCCTGGATGTATAGCAGCCAGCACAGACAAAACACGACCACCATGGCAATGGATAAATTAATCAGCCTTTTGTAAGACACACGACTCCGATTAGCACGGTTGGCTATGTACGGCGCGAAAGAAGGTCATCATACATCTTAAGTACAATGTACAACTACATCATGGGATCTCCTTTGCCAGTACCAAAATATTATAATAAGTTTTTCCCCTTTTTTCTGGCAACAAAACAGGTGGTGTTAATATGTTAAAACACCAAACTGAAACCTTTTACAAGGAATCATGTCTGCATTAACCACAATACGTGTGGTCAGAATGCAAACAAAAAACATCCACTGATAATATATGCATTGTCTTTGAAACTGATTGGTCCACACCAGAGACACCAGAGACAGCTTTTGTTTGCATTCTGACCACAAGCATTGTGGTTAATGCAGACATGATTCATTGTAAAAGGTTTCAGTTTGGTGTTTTAAAATCTTAACACCTGTTTTGTTGCCAGAAAAAAGGGGGGGAAACCTATTATTATACAATTTACAAATCGCTAAATATCAATGGTCATGGGAGTGAGGAAGTGAATGACTAAGTTAGTCATAATTGCGTTGTTGTTGGTGAACGTGAGGAGCAAGATGAATGAGTTAACATTGTCATACGCACATCAGCACCGTGGATTTTGCTTGCTTGAGAACAAAACAAATCACATCCAGAAGACCATGTGGCCGATGGGATGTTTAACAAAACACAAGTTACTGCTGTGTTTGTAAGCGGAGTATGTCGTCATTATTTCACCTTAATTGTACAGGGAAAAATCCACTGCTTTATTATAAGTAATACATATTATAATTCTTACAATAGTAGTTTTCCCCTGCTAAAATCACTAGCTTAGCAACAGGTTTTGGGCCATAGGTAGTTTGTAAAGAACAGGCCTCTACGATTCATGGCATAATAATGACAATGCACCATATTGAGGAATGCCTCACCGAGTCTCGAGACTCATTTTCAGGAGAGTCCTGCATTCATTTGGAAATTCCATCGGTGTTTTAGTGTTTGGTGAGAAAGTGTTTTCGATAATAAATCTTTAAATGAATGTCATGGGTACATTTTTATAACATCGTTCAACGTTTATTATTCCGTTGCAGGGTATGACAATGGGAGATGGCCATGTCAACTTAAGCTTTCTATTCAGTCAGTTTGATGGGCGCTTTAGGCAGGAGGTGCATCAGCCAGCTGTGTCTGGTCAATTCGTCTGACATTATATTGCTAGCAAGAGGCCCTCGAATATGGATGGGCTCGAACTGAAAAGTGTTTCGAGTTTTCCCAACTGCTGCTGTGCCATATTGCAATGTCTCGTGTGTCTTCCTTTCCAACGAGACACAAAGGGAGCTGTTTCCAGTTTTGCAAGTTTTCCCATGCCATAACAAACACATCCTGCTCCTTTCATCACCACAGCTTGAAGTTGATCTGTGGGTTGGGTCAAGAATTCTGCCGTGGCGTCGTGAGCACATTTGCACGGTGTGCGCACGGATGACGCTGAGCTGCCTGACACATGTACAGACAAAGATCACCCATATATCCTTTAACAGACCGTTGTGCGAGTACTGTTAGCGAGCACCTATTGACGCCGGCACGGCACATGAGGGGGTGGGTAACCAGCACCACGCCCGGTCACATTTGTCTCCCCAGTGATGATGTGTCGACCTTGGGAAGGCCCAGAACTGGTTAAAACATTCATCACAAATGTAGGCTGAGTGAGAATGGAACTCGGGTCGGCAGGTTCGTAAAGCGCTGCATAACCGCTACACCACCGCTCCCCAGCACAGATGGAAAGATGCACGTGTACAAACACGCATTGTCGACACGTGCCTCCTAACCTGAGCTGCCCGGTACATGTACAGGTATCAAGAAAGTAACTGAAATCACAAAGATTGTATTATATGGTTCTTTCGGTAAAGTCACGTAGATAGGAAAAAGTAAAATAAATAATAAAGTGATTACAAATATCACGACGTTTCGATCGTGGTCGTCATCAGGAACCTTGTGATATTTTTAATCACTTTATTTGTATTATTATTTTTTCTATCTACGTGACTTTACCGAAAGAACCATAGAATATGAATTCCTGCAGTCACGAACGTTTTAAGTCACAAAGGTTGCTCACTAAAGTCAGAATACTGAGAGATTCCAGGTTAATTTTCCCAGGTACAGTGAGGGTGGGAGGAGTGCCGAGAGAGGAAGCATGTTGAGGCTGCACTAATTATCGGGTTCATAGCAAGCAGGGGCGGAGCCAGGATTTTGACTTTGGGGGGGCTGACTTCAATATTCTGAGATATCCAGTGTTTATGTTTTACAATAGGTGCCACAAATGTAGAAAACTAATTTTATTGGATTTGAACGCAGAGTTTATTAATAGGTCGGAGCCGCTGATGTGGCTAATAAGTTCGATAAGTTCGAAAGGCTGCCGCTCAAGCAGCCTGCAGGGCAGCACAAGGTGGCAGCCTGCAGGGCAGCACAAGGTGGCAGCCTGCAGGGCAGCACACAAGGTGGCAGCCTGCAGGGCAGCACAAGGTGGCAGCCTGCAGGGCAGCACAAGGTGGCAGCCTGCAGGGCAGCACAAGGTGGCAGCCTGCAGGGCAGCACACAAGGTGGCAGCCTGCAGGGCAGCACAAGGTGGCAGCCTGCAGGGCAGCACAAGGTGGCAGCCTGCAGGGCAGCACAAGGTGGTAGCCTGCAGCATTTTGCAGCAGCCAGATATCCGGTTATCCCGATTACCGACTTTCCCAAAATTTCAGCCCCAGCCCCCCCTGTGGCTCCGCCCCTGATAGCAAGATATGTCAGCGTGAAAGCAGCAAGAAAGTTGATAATTGTCAACTCATATGGAGAACGATGGAACCTTAATGGATGATAGAGATCGACTGTTAAATTCAGTGGTGGAATTTAATGTAGATCCCTATTGCAAAACAAACACAAAATACAACGCAGGAATCAGACTCTCCGATAAAACTAGAATAGGGAACTCGCTCAAGAGGATGTCCACTGCAGAGGCGAAGTGATGAGGTCGGCTGGTGGGTAGCGGCCCTATGGAGTGTTGCATTGCGGGACCTCGACAGATGGTGATGTGTTCGGAGAGGCCTTCATCCAACAGTGGACCATGGCTCACGATCATGTTCAGAATGTTTACGCTACAGCATACTACAACGTGTACAAACATGTGGAGCAAAGGTCAGCTCGGCATGAATGGTGAACCTGGCGACACGGCTACCGTGACCTCATTCACGAGTGAACGTACAGTTCATAATGGCAGCAATAGTCTACGCTTAGGGGCTAGACGCCAATGTTGAAGTCTGCTGGCCACGAGAGGACTTCAGTTTGTTTCTGCTCCTCGGTTGAACGAGCGCAAACTACAGTGCTTCACTATAGGGACTCACTGCGAGATATACTACTCGGGGACGTTTAGAACTTCCCAATCCGCCCGTATATGAATGGGGATTTGCTTGAGTTTTGATAAAATAACTGAATAATTCAAAACAATGCAGCGATTGTAACGTAACACCCCATTGCGTATGCTACAAATTACGTGAAAGTTAAAGAAGCCGTGGAGAGAACTCGTTGTTGTTGGGAGCCGATATGAATCCAACACTCACCTCGCAAGCTTCCTGCGGCAATCCACCCAGAGAGAGAGAGAGATCGAGTACCCCAGAGGGAAACAACGCGATTCGAGTCGACAATTAACGTCTGAAGAGCGCCACTCACAGCACGCATCGCGACTAAGAGCTGATGACTATTCACGTAAATCAGCTCAGCCGACACGAATTAAAACTCGGGATTAAAAAAAAAAGCCACGTTTAAACTCGCTGTGCTTTGGAGCGGAGTTTGAAAACTTTTCACGCACGGCGTATGTGCGCCTTAAAAGACGGACAGAGATGGAGAGATCTGTGATCGCAGTGGCTGCCTCGCAGTGGCTGCCTCCCAGGGCTCATGAAATGCGGCTCACAGCGAGAGGCTTGCGTGCCAAACAAGTCCCACCAACAGGCGCCATGCAACTCTCTAAGGCAGTGTGGTTCTTAACCTTAACTGCATTCTGACACCCCTTTGGTTCTCCATCGTAACTTTGTTTTAGAATGTTAATAAATACATAGAGGGTTTGATGAAACAAAGCAGTTGTACTTACGTGCCCGTGCTTCGTTTGTGTTTCGACGATTTGCCTTCTGACAAAATCTGGCCCCGTCCCGCGCCCCCAGAAAGGGCATCTTGCACCCCCAGGTGGTGCGTATAGCCCAGGTTAAGAAGAAGAGGAACCGCTGCTCTAAGGCCACCAATCACATCTGCCATGCGGTTGTTCAGTGTCCGCCAGCGAACCACTCACCGTCTGCACCACCTGTGGCTCTACTGCGACGTTCAGCGATCCTCACGCACCCGGGGTCATCCGCTTGACCTTCCACCCATTGCGCAACGATCTCCCCAAACAGCCCTTCGTCAAAAGACGTTCACTCGTTGCACTCACTGAGCCCAAAGGCTAGTATCGTCGTTGTTGTTGTTATACATCGGCAGTCCGGTCATTGGACGTTGTTATCACTCGTCTTTAATGATTTGCTCGCCCGTATGCGCGGAATCTGCGTAAACCAGCGCCGTGCGCTCTCCCCGTCGCCAGCAATTGGCGGCAGCTTCACCGCATGTGCCTGCTCGCGTGGGCCTCGCTCTCGCCACGTTCGGTGGCTCCCTTAAGGAGAAGTTCGCAAACAAAACGAGAGATGAGGGAGGAGGAGGAAGGGGAGGGGGAGCGTGAGATCGCGGGATTTGGCGGCTCGAAGAGCTCCGTGCAGGAATTCGAGGAGGCGGTCGCCGCTGCTGCTGCGGTCCCGTGGGCGGGGGTTAGGGACGAGTTTTCCCCCTCGTGTTTATATCCAGTAAAAAAAAACCACCCACACAACAACAACAACCTCAACAACATTCATTAATGACACTGCCTTAACAATATATAATAGGCGACGTTTCGGTCAATGGCCCTTAATCACAGCACAGAAAGAGAGAGAGGTCACGAGGCAGGAGGGTGAGACACACGGGGCAAGTTTGAAGAGCGCCCTTTAGGATCGCGCACACAACAACACCACCAATAACACCAATACCACCACCAATAACACCAATACCACCAATACCACCACCATCACACGGTATGGTGGTGCCATAGACAACTCGGACAGCCGCTGTGTTGGTGGCAGCGCGGTTGGAACGCAAATACAAGACGCTCCCCTTCGCATGTATGCCCCTCCACGTATCATATAAATATATTCGTCACGTATTGTATGGCATGCGTGTTTATTTTGTAACTTATATTCTCCGCAAGGATGCGAATTATTATTATTTTGTGTTGTGTATTTTAGAGTTTGTTGTTGTTGTTCCATCGAACGAGGTTTTACAGTACCAGAAATTAGATGAGGAGATGGACCTCACACCAGACACTAAGCCCCCTCCCTGTACACGGAAGGTTACCCAGGCCTGACAAAGCTGGAATAATTAGCCAAGAAAATCCGACGTTTCACGAGGACCCGTCTCGTGACAGAGAGAGGCGTCCTTGCCCGGCTCTGCCGATGAGACACTGAATGTCGAAACGGGTTCAGAATGTTGCTTGTGCTGAACCAACAGCTGCTGAAATTGTGCACTCACAGAATGGTCGTGGGGATGATGGGCTGTGTACAAATATATATACTCTGTCTATTCTCCGTGGAGGAACAGCCACGCGGAGGCGGCGTGCTGTCTCGGCTGTTTATGTTGTAGAGCGCGTGTGGGTGAGAGAGACACAGACAGACAGAGAGACGCCGTGAGCTCCACTCAGCACCACTCACCACCTCGCAGGTGCACAGCGCCGAGTGCGTGGAGCTGCGGCGAGGGACCCGGACTCGAACCCGACACTCGGAGGTCCGCGGTGGCGTCACGCAACGCTCCTGCTGCTGCCGCTGCAGAGGCTGCAGCTGCTGCAGCCAGCAATCGATACGACGAACAGAGTGAGAAGAACGCAGTCCTGTGCTGCAACACAACTCGTGGCGCCGGAGCCTTCTGTGTCACAGCGTGAGCCCCCCTTGGCTGGGGCAGTATCAAGACGAGCGGTAACAAAGTGTTGCCATTCCGTGCTTAAAACAATGAAGTTCAGATGTTACTCACCGTGGTTTACAAGTGGGGTCAGTGCGTGACTGCAAGGATGGCTGCTGCTGCTGGTGGTGATTTCTGCGCTGCTGCGTGTGTGTGTATATAGTCTATGTGTGTGTGTGTCTGGGCTGTTGTGTGTGTGTGTCTGGGCTGCTGTGTGCGTGGCAGCATTCCACAGTGGAATCTTTAAACTCAGTGAGTTTGTGGGGTTTATGAGTGTGTGTGTGTGCGTGGACATGTTTGGGCATAACGTTCCTCGTGTATTTACTGTTTGTTTGTGTCTTTGTTTTTTCTCGTGTGTTTATTGTATAGCTATGTGTACCACCCCGTGGGTGTGTGTTCATGCGATGCATGCACGCTGATTGTGTGTGACAGGACGGTGTTTACGTCTGCGCATACGGCCCAGCGTTAATGAACGTGAACATCTGGCTTAGCACTTGAGTTGCATTAACACACACACACCACCACCACTTCCACAGGAAATACTTCAAATAGTTGAAAAACACCCACGGAAAGGATGTTTGTAAAGCGAAGTTTAGAACTGCAGAGCGATGCACGCGCTGTGTTCAATACGCAGGCGGGACCCGGTATGGTGGCGGCTGCTGTGTTGGTGATGCTCGGAACGCAAACTTACAACTCGCTCTCTCTTGTCCCGCTGATTAGTTTCTGTTCTCAGACCCCCCCCCCTCCACACACACAGCGAGCGGTTTTATATTCAGCCACGGGGAGTGAGTTTGCTGCTGTGTGAAATCCCTATTCAGTAATTTGCACTCGAATTCTAAATGCAGTGTGCTTACTCTCCAACACACCGGTGTGCTGAACTAGTACCTAATTGTCATGTTTTGTTTACGTGGCATACCTTATTAATTGGCCGTGTTGGGTGTTTGGCGGGTGTAACGACGCATTCATAATTACGCGATCTCACCCAAAAACCTCCGTTATGGATTTGCAAGTATGCTTTTTAATTTGCACCATGACACCGGCACACAAATGGCCAACCCGTTTCAAATGACGTGACGGGACCTTTAACGTCCACTGCCACTTTGGCAAGCGCGTAGCATTCTACGGTTAATACACCCGCAGTATTAACCAGGGAGGCCTGACCGAATTGAACGGTGAACGTCTGCAACAAGTGGCGAGTGCGCTACTGCCGGCACAGGTCGCGGCCACCACCATTGCCCTCCCTACAATGGCCCCAGCTTCACCATTCCTTTCTCGATCTACCCCATCATGAAAAAAACCCCAATGTTTTATTTAACCGGGTAAGGCCCACTGAGCTATGTAGCTATTTTGCAGAAGCGACCTTACCACAAACCAAAGCCCAACGAAGTGGCTTGTCATGTGGAAACGTACAAGCAGCCAAATACTCTAAACGCACGTTTCTAAATGTGGAGGGGAAAACCAGAGAAGCCGGATAAAAATCCACGCGACCACCGGGAGAACATGCAAACTCCAAATATACAGGCGTCAGGGTCGGGAACGAACCCATGACCTCTGGCATACCGGGTAGTTAACGCATCACCACCGTGGTTCCCCTATCATATAGCCCTCATGCCCCCACACCCTCCCAGCAGATCCGAGCTACTGCAATTGCACCCTCTACCTCACGAGCCACCTCGTTTATCAGCAGACACGGTGTAGCCCCGCCAGAAACGCAGCCGAACATTCTCGAGCGAGTACTGACAGCGTGATCACTCATTCGCCTCATTTGAACTCATCTGCCACGCGCTCGACCACCATCACGCACTATCCTAAACATTCCTTAATATCTTATCCGCCATCAGTTTACCAGCCAATCCCTTCCTTCCTGCCCTTCCCAGCCTTCAGCTGCATTCTGGGTTCCTACCCGCGCTGATCAGTGCGGGTTTGAGTGGACACCGGGGCTACGGTTTACAATCACCCACCCCCCCGCCCCAATTTTTCCACAGAGCAAAGCCGGATGAGTTTTCCAGTCAAGCCCAGCTCTGTTGTCAACAACTGCAGTGCACAGCGCTGCAATGACGTGCAGCAGTACTGGGGACCGTCCATAAATGACGTCACGCACCTAGGGGGGGGGGGGGGGGCGTCAGACATTTGTGACGATGTGTGACGAGGGGTGGGGGGGGGTTTGAGAAATGTGACGTCGCATAAAAATTCGAAACTTTAAATAAATATAGACAACACGTTCTACTTAATTAAATATACTTTTTTTTAATAAATGTTTTCTCCTACAACATCAGAGTGCAGCAGCACATTAAATACGCACTACAATGACAATAGTTTTTAAAGCGATTTGAAGCGTGTTTTTTTTGGGGGGGGGCAGAGCTTTGTGACGTCATATTTGAGGGGGGGGGTCTGACTTTTTGTGACGCCGTGTGACAAAGGGGGGGGGGGGGTCAAAAATCGTCCAAAATCGCGTGACGTAATTTATGGACGGCCCCCTACAACTCGTCCAACCAGGGCTGCCACATGTTCGGGGGTGGAGGTGAGGTGGGGGGGGGGCAAACATGGATATGTAGCAAACCAAGTTGTGAGCATAAGTAGTGTTCAACAATTAGGTTGTTCGCCGCACTGCCCTCTCGCAGCAGCCACCCAAGCACCGTCTTCTGAAATCCGATGATGAGACTGGGTGGATTCAGTGCGATATGGTCATTGGCAGGGATTGTTAAAGGGGTGGGGGTAAATTGTGGGTACGCCCGCCTCTTCAAACAAATCTGGTCAACGTGGAAGAGTCGACCAGATACCGTCTAGAGCAGTGGTTCCTCTTGTAGAGGCGTTATTCCGCACTCCCCATATTGTCAGCGGGTAGCATCACTGTTGGGTCAACAGGGGGCGGAAGAGTGGCTACACCAATGTTAAAGAACTATGGCCAAAGGGGCCAACGGTGATCCCTGGGATAACGGATCCTGGGACGCAATTCCCAAACCCCCGGGAGGGGGGACTGGGGGATGATGTCACCCTTCCAGGACCTGGTGGCAGATTTTGGAAGGAAGGCGTGGCCGGGGCGGAGCAAGCCCCGGACCTGTATATAAGTCGGACCTCTGAACCATCGAGTCAGTCACTTCCAAGCTGAAGACCGAAAAGCTGGGCTGAGGATAGGACCCTGGACCTCAAGCTCCGCCGTCCTTCTAAGGGCCGGAGCTGAGTGTGGCCAGTGGTCAGGATCCGCAGACCCTGGCACGGTCGAGTCAGCGTAGCCTCCCCTAGGGCCCCTAGCCGGAGGACTGGGAATTCGCGTGGTCCCAGTATTAGGGTCCGTGTAGCCCGGAGGCCATACCTCCCCAGGTATTGGGTGAAAGGGGCCGCTAACCCTTTGTGTTAGGGACCCTGTAAGAAGTAGAGTGTTAAATAAATATCGCGTTGCCTCAACTGGTGTCTCCTCTTGTTTCTGACCCACGACACTCTTAACCTGGGGTGCACGCAGCCCCCTGTGGTGCGATATGCCCTTTCTGGGGGTGCGAGACATCCCAGATGTTTTCATCGAAACAAATTATGCATGGGTACGTAAGTACAACTACTTTGTTTCATGAAACGTATGTATTCATTAACATTATACATACTCTTTGGTTCTTTCGATAAAGTCACGTAGAAAGGAAATAAAATAAATAATATAATAGATTACGACGTTTCGATTGCAACACAAGCAACCGTTATCAGGTGTGAATGAATGCCAGCTCGGAGAGAGACAGAGAGAGAGAGACAAACACAGACACGAAGAGAGACGCATACACAGAGAGAGACAAACACGTGGGAGATAGACACAGACACACGCTGAGACAGACACACAGAGACACAGAGAAACAACGCCTCTGTGACGAGGCATTATATATAGAGAGGGGGGGGGGGTGTCAAAACTTCCAACTTCTCTCCCCCTGCCGCTCTCATTCACATGCTGATTTCTCTGCCCCCCCCCCCCCCCACTTCTCTCTATGTGTGTCTCTCTGTGTGTATCTCTCTATGTATGCGTCTCTCTCCGTCTTTGTGTTGTCTCTCTGTATACGTGTGTCTCTCCGA
This sequence comes from Petromyzon marinus, assembly GCF_048934315.1. Taxonomy (NCBI): domain Eukaryota; kingdom Metazoa; phylum Chordata; class Hyperoartia; order Petromyzontiformes; family Petromyzontidae; genus Petromyzon; species Petromyzon marinus. Next base: position 9,378,722 of record NC_133691.1, on the reverse strand, counting down.
GCTTGCATTCATTCACACCTGATGACGGTCGCTTGTGTTGCAATCGAAATTTTCGTATTCTATTATGTATTTGATTTTATTTCTACGTGACTTTACTGAAAGAACCAAAGAGTAATTCCTGCAGTCACGAAAGCTTCAAATGAACATTTGACATGTTTTAACTATTGTAAACCAAAGGGGTGCTAGTAAAGGTGAAGAACCACTGCTCTCGAGCGAGCAACTTCAGAAGGGCTGCACCTTTACCAAGTGCCACCTTGGACATGGACTGCAGCATTACCATTGGATTGCCTGCTTGTTGTTATTGGTGTCTTCGTCCACGACTAAATGATGCCACCATCCATCTCAACGCTCCATGTCTATGGTGGTCACTCTCTTTGGCGTGTGATCTCCTTTGGCTGTAATCCCACCATCAGTCTCGTCCGTCAGCTCGCATCCTTCCTAGTGGTGAGTCCTATCCAAGCCCCCCTACTTTTTAACGTCGATGGTATCTCAAATTTCCATATGCACGCTAATCCATGTGCTCGTCTTTCTGCATCTCGGCGTATTTTCCAAGTGCGTTTGCACTTCTATGATTTGTGTACCCTTCAGTTTTCTTCTGTATGCCATATAGCAAACACACAAACATGGAAAATGCGAGTAAGTTCACGTTTTATGATCAAGTTACATTGTTTGAGAACTCCAACTTTCATTTTAAACGTATTACACGTATTTCCCCAGGGAAATCTCAGAGTCTCAAACTGCTTCTTTGCTGTTTCGTTTGTTGTCCTTCCTCCGCATCTCCGGTTGGCTACGTACGGTGCGAAAGAAGTTCAACTAAGTACAGTGCATACAAAAGGGGGTATCATGAGGATCCTGATGAGTTTTCTCTGTTTTCCAACTGAGTCAGATGTGAGAATTATTTTAAAATTCGTACCATGATGCCGGCACGTTATGGCCTTACTCTTCTTAAACTGCCACGGGTTCTTTCACGTCCACTGTAAAGCAGGCAGTGCAGGCTTACGGTTACCGCACCTGCAGTAATGACCAGGTCGGCCTGCCAGATTCAAACCATTAACCTCCTCTTGTATGTACGTATGTTGAACTTATTTCGCACCGTACATAGCCAAACCGTGCGAATCATCCGCCATCAGTGGTTGGCCTTCACCGCTGTGTTTTTCAGTTATTTCGCTTCAACGTAGACTTCAGTTGTTTAATCGGCTTGTTCTACGTGACTCTTGTGTTGCCCATATTTATACTGGTAGGAACCTCCTTGTTACACCAGCCCACAGGGGATTATTGTGTCCGTCCGTCTGTCGTGCATCCAAAAATGGGAGGGGTGGGGCTGGGTGGAGAGGGGAGGGTGGGGAGGGGCTGGGTGGGGAGGGGAGGGTGGAGAAGGGCTGGGTGGGGAGGATGGGGCTGGGTGGGGAGGAGAGGGTGGGGAGGAGCTGGGTGGGGAGGGTGGGGAGGGCTGGGTGGGGAGGGGAGGGTGGGGCTGGGTGGGGAGGGGCTGGTCACCCCGTGGTGCCCTTATAAAACTCAACGTTTAACCTACTCACGCCGGCTTGTGCCCGCCCTCACAGTCGGGCATATTTGCGGAATACACCACGTGGTGCCGCCGTTGACCCTGGCCATTGACCGAGCAACCCAACGTTCCTACCAGCTCCTCCCTCCGCAGGAATGTGTTGTTCAACTAAATGTTGCAGTCGAGTCCACTGAATCTGAAATATTCGTTTACCAGCTGCGAAACATTTTGTAAGGAGCATGACTTAAGCGCTGTTTGCCTTTGTTTGAAGGAGGCCCAGTGAATTGCCTCCATCGGGAATGCTGCACAGCGAACTGTTATGGGTTATGATGAGGTCAGGAGGCTCCACAGATCAGCTATCATCATTGCACTCTGGTGCTATTTACAAAGCGGTGGTGCACAATGACGGAAGAAGTTGGTTCTGATTGTGTACGTCTCTGCGTCTCTCGATGCCTCCCAAGTGTCTCACCGTGTCCACGTCTTTCTTAGTATTTACGTTGCTATCTGTCCCTTGCTCTTTGTGTTCATGTTGTCTGGATGTGCGTCTCTCGTTGCCTCTGCCGCTCTGTTCCCGTCTCTGTATTTGTCTCTCCTTGGGGGGCCGTCCATAAATGACGTCACGCGATTTTGGACGATTTTTTGACCCCCCCCCCCTCGTCACACGGCGTCACAAAAAGCCAGACCCCCCCCTTCAAATATGACGTCACAAAAATAAAACATGCTTCAAATCGCTTTAAACTATTGTCATTGTAGTGCGTATTTAATGTGGCGCTGCACTCTGATGTTGTAGGAGAAAACATTTATTTAAAAGTCTATTTAATTAAGTATAACGTGTTGTCTATATTTATTTAAAGTTGCGCATTTTGATGTGACGTCACATTTCTCAACACCCCCCCTCCCTCGTCACACATCGTCACAAATGTCTGACCCCCGACCCCCCGCAGATGCGTGACGTCATTTATGAACGGCCCCTTGCCTGTCCCTCCGTCTCTTTATATGGGCCCATTTGGTGCTGCGTGCAGCCCTGGGGGATGACAGCGGTGCACCCCGACTCTTCGTGTTTCTCTCCGTGTCTTTCTCCACTGTTTTCGTATCTTTTTCCACTTGCGTCTCTCTCCATGCAACCCGTGTGTGTCTGCGTGGTCACTCTGTCCCTTACAATGTCTGCGTGTACCCTTCCCTGTCTGCCTCGGTCTGCGTCTCGCTCTGCGTGTCATTCCGGTATCTCTTCCTCCGCAATCTGCGTCTCTCGGCGTCGTTCTTGAGTGTCTCGTTCTCCCTCTCTGCCAGGAAGCCTTCCCCGCTTCGTGTCCAGACGGCTCCACTCAGCCCGGGTGTCACAATTTGCGCAAGCACTGCCAAACGCAATTCTTTTCGAAAGCGATTCCACCTTCAGGTCCCTGGCTCCTCTCATCAATGCACACGGTGGGAGTGAGCTGCGAGTCCGCTCGATGTTTCCCCGTCCTATCATGTCCCGTGATCTTGCGAGATATTTCAATTCTGTCCGATGGCAACCCCAGAGAATGATTCCCCGTCTCATCCCGTCGAAGGAGCTTCTAGGAGTGTGAATGTGCTGACGTGCAGCGGCATAGTACGCGTTATTGAAAGACGAAACGACACGTTGTTTTAATCTAGATCTGAAGTTTTCGTGACTGCGGGGATCCATACTCTTTGGTTCTTTCGGTACGTGACTTTACCGACAGAACCAACGGATATGAACACGTTGCTTTATTAATATTAATTAAAAATGTTCAGGGAACTGTTGGCAGTACGCAGATAAACAACTTCACATTTGTAATTAAAACTGCCTTGTCATAGGATTACGCGATAAGCTGACGTTTCAGGCACTGACCCACATTCGGAGCATAGAGTGGGAGTAGAGAGATGGGCTGAATTGTCAGGTCAAAACTGGCTATCAGAATAACAGAGATGCTAAGAAGACCTCTCTGCACGAGGTGGCCTGGCTTTGTAACGTCTACTGGCCCTCCCACGTCTGTTATCGCTGACATGGACAGATGAGCTAACGTAGAGGCCCACAGGGCATTACGTGTACAGTCCTCATACGATGCCGCAAATCGTACACGTGCCTTGATCGATGTCACTTCTCTTTACACTGAACTAAACTTGTTTTTTTGATTTAAAGCTTTCGTGACTGCAGTAATTCATATTCTTAGTTTTTTCGGTAAAGTCACGTTGAAGGGAAGCAACAAAATAATAAAATATATATAAAAAATAAAAAAAATTCTCACGACGCTTCGACCATAACTGAAGACGACCATTTGAGTTATGGTCGAAACGTCGTGAGAATTTTTTTATTGTTTTATATATATTTTATTATTTTGTTGTTTCCCTTCAACGTGACTTTACCGAAAAAACTAAGATTATAATATAAACTTGTTTTTTAAAAATATTTTACCAGGTAAAGCTTACTGAGCTATAGAGATATTTTTCATTTATAGCAGCCAAATGCTCTAAGGGGCCGTCCATAAATGACGTCACGCACCTAGGGGGTGGGGGGGTCAGACATTTGTGACGATGTGTGACGAAGGGGGGGGGGGGGTTGAGAAATGTGATGTCACATCAAAATGCGCAACTTTAAATAAATATAGACAACACGTTCTACTTAATTAGACTTAAAAAAATGTTTTCTCCTACAACATCAGAGTGCAGCGCCACATTAAATACGCACTACAATGACAATAGTTTAAAGCGATTTGAAGCATGTTTTATTTGGGGGGGGGGGCAGGGCTTTGTGACGTTATATTTGAGGGGGGGTCTGACTTTTTGTGACGTCGTGTGACGAAGGGGGGGGGGGGGTCAAAAATCGTCCAAAATCGCGTGACGTCATTTATGGACGACCCCCTAAACGCATGTTTCTAAAATTTTGACTGCAGGTATTGTGGTTAATGCAGACAAGAATCCTTGTAAAAAGGTTTCAGTTTTGTTGCCAGAAAAAAGGGGGCAAAAACCCTATTATTGTATTTTGGTACTGGCGAAGGAGGTCTAATGATGTAGAATCTTGTTTGTGTTTCTCCCTAGCGATGGTGACTTTGTAGGATGAACGTTGACATTTATGAGGGGCACTGGGGTGACCGATAAGATCTGAATTTGTCTGTAATAAGTTAGGGGGCACTGATTAGGGGTTGACAGGAACGTGAGCGTGTGGCGATGCTGCTGCTGCTTCTGCTTCGGCGGCCGTGCGCAAATAACAAATAAAACAATTGCACACCTGATGATGATTGCTTGTGTTGCAATCGAAACGTCGTGATTTAATTTAGTGATTTCAAATTTTTTATTTTAACTTTTATTTTTCTTATTATTTTTTTAAAATATTTTCACCTACGTGACTTTACCGAGAGAACCAAATTAGTAAATACAAATTCCACCACGGTGGTGGTGTTGTTGCTGCCGAATGTATTTGAGGTTGTGTTGCTGGTGAGCTGTGAATCGTTCGACCCAACGGGAGGACTGCTCTCGGCAAACTCCCCGCTACAGTGCGACGCACTACTGTACTACAGTAGACTCGGCGGTCACGTGGGACCCACGCGCGGCGTACAGTGCGTGCTCCTCGCGTCCCAAAGACAGCCCGAGTCTCCCCGCCTCTGTGTCTCCGTGTCTCTCTACGTGTCTCTGTGTCTCTCTCCACGTGTCTCTGTGTCTCTCTCCACGTGTCTCTGTCTCTCTCCGTGTCTGTCTCGCCCTGTATCTCCCCGTGTCTCTATCTCTCTCCGTGTCTCTCTCGTCTCTCCCCGTGTCTCATTGTGGTCTCTCTACGTGTCTCTGTCTCTCTCTCCGTGTCTCTCCCCGTGTCTCTGTCGTCTCTCCCCGTGTCTCTATCTCTCCCCGCGTCTCTCCCCGTGTCTCATTGTGGTATCTCCCCGTGTCTCTATCTCTCCCCCGTGTCTCTGTCTCTCCCCGCGTCTCTCCCCGTGTCTCCTGGAGAGTCTCCTCCGGCTCGAGCCGTGCGTGCGTGCGGTGCTGAAACTCCAGGGCGCGCCATGCGTCTCCTCGCCGGCTGCAGCTGGCGGCGTCTTCAGCCCCGGCAGCTCGTTCGGGTACTGCAGAGAGGAGGAGAGACGAGGGGTGGGGGGGCGTGAGGAGGAGGAGGAGAGCAGACGTTTCGCCACGCACAGCTCTCGCAGGCAGCACGACTGCCCGTAACGCAGACTCAAACCCTGCGCGCGTGTTTTCGTCCCCCAGTGCATTGCGGAGGCGACGGCGGAGGAAGCCAAACAGTTCCAGTCGTTCAGGAAGCACCCGGGCATCAGCCACGTGCGGAGCGTGAAGGCCCCCGAGCCCCTGAGGCAAGGGGTGAAGGTGTTGCTGGCGAGTACGTGCGCGCTTTGCTCCGTGAACTTTGACCGATGGTGGTGCCCTCGATCTTTGCATTGTCTTTAAAGTTGCCCGCTCTTCCTGGCGTCCAGATAAGCACATCGGATATAATTCAGCCCAGATGATAGCGTTGGAAGTAAATATCACAACAGACTCTTAGACACACGATTCAAGGAGTGTATCGAGTATAGGAATCGATGTATATGGATGCAAAGTTATAAAACCTATTGAATCTTAAACCTACTTTAAATGTGTTTGGCCATCCCAAGATATTTTTTGCACTTAATGAAGAAACACAAGACAACATGTAGAGCGACGATTACGACCAGTGTATCATTTGTATAGAAAAAGAATAACGTGGAACCATGGCCTGGGGTCTGTAATGGTTTTAACGTGGAAATAAAAGCATGCGTGGCGCCGATTACAAAGTGTCTGAAGCATGCTGGCATACTCCACCCCCCAGTCACACAGAGAGCAGATCCTCAATATATCTGTCTAAGCGGAAAACGGAGAAGAACTGGATAAATTTGTTTATTTTGGTAAATATAAACAACTTGTATATGAGCCTTTGAATTGGAAGAGGCTGGTTTCCAGTGTGACTGATCTCTAATTATGGTGTTTTCCTGTACACGGTTAAGCTCAACATCTATAATTCGTGTTCCGTTATGAACGGGTCATTTACTCTTTGGTTCTATTCGGTAAAGTCACATAGGTAAAAATATAATAAAAATCACGACGTTTCGGCCACAACACAAGCGGCCTTCATCAGGTGAAGGGACAGGACTGTCCAGAGGACAGCGTTGGAGTGTCCTCTGGACAGTCCTGTCCCTTCACCTGATGAAGGCCGCTTGTGTTGTGGCCGAAACGTCGTGATTTTTGTTATTTTATTTTTACCTACATGACTTTACCGAATAGAACCAAAGAGTATGGATCCTTGCAGTCACGAAAGCTTCAAATCTAGAACGGGTCATTTGCATGCTTTTCTTGTATATATGCGTTTGGCTTAAGACCGGTGTTTGTGTCGACAGAGTTCCAGATCCCACATCTGCCAGAGCGGATGAAGGAGCTTTGCAACTATCTGTGGAGTCGCACGCTGCCAATAGAAATGCAACCCCTTCAGAAGAGGGCATCGCAGATCCATAGCGACGTCGTCAAAAGCTGTGAGTGGCGGCACGGCCGCGAGGGGCCGCACGTTTACCGTGACGGCGACGCCACCGTTCTCAACTCGTCAGTTGCCTTTGGAAAGTGCCGCTGAGCAGGTACGATGCTTAACTCGTGTATTTGTTTCGTCTCAGGTGGGTTTGAGAAAACCGGCGATCGTTTGGAAAAGCAGAAACAAGATGAAATAGTGGAAAGCCTGGTACTGCAGAAACTGCGTAAGGTGACCTATCACTGGAAGATGCTCAGGTGAGTGTTCACGTTATTCGATGTATGGCGTCAGAGCGTATAGCCTTCTAAATCTTATCGATTTCGTGCATTGTACGTAGCAATGCTCAAACCAAGAGGTGTCCCGTTATTACCCAGTGATTCCTTACATCCTCACTCCCTGCCGCCATCATGTTTGAGAAAGTGTTGCAAATGACGTAGAACCGCATTTCATGCTGCCTGACCGTTTAGGGAAAGAAATTCGACCGTACTTCACCACGCTTATCAATGCGGGTGGAGGCGAAGGCACCCACCTGCCATGGCGCCCAGTGACCTCTCAGCCTCTCCGGGGTTAGCCATTCACACCTCCAACTGGCTGGAATGATAACTCGATATGCCATATTAGCACGCCCAGAGTGTCCGCCTGAACAACCGAATGAAATGAAAAGCCGGACGTATTTATTTATATCCAAACTGTTAAGTTAAATTTAGACTTCAAACTTTCGTGACTGCAGGAATTCACATTTTTGGTTCTTTGTGGTTAAGTCACGTAGATAAAAAAAAAAATCTAAATAAAAAAACCCACGACGTTGCGATCGCAACACAAGCGGTCTTCTTCAGGTGGAAAGAAGAAGACCGCCTGTATTGTGATCGCAACACAAGCGGTCTCCTTCAGGTGGAAAGAAGAAGACCGCCTGTATTGTGATCGCAACACAAGCGGTCTCCTTCAGGTGGAAAGAAGAAGACCGCCTGTATTGTGATCGCAACACAAGCAGTCTTCTTCAGGTGGAAAGAAGAAGACCGCCTGTGTTGTGATCGCAACACAGGCGGTCTTCTTCAGGCGGAAAGAAGAAGACCGCCCGTGTTGTGATCGAAACGTCGTGGGTTTTTTGCTTTAGATTTTTTTTCTATCTACGTGACTTTACCAAAAGAACCAAGAATATTATTAAGTTACTGTTATGACGTCAATGTAATTATTCACAGTACGTTTTTGGGTTAGGCCGCACAAAATAACTGGCCATTTGTACTCGCTGCGTGTTTCGCGTTATCGAGTGCTCTCGTGCGAGTTGGCGCGGCGTGTCGTTTGCCCCCAGGTACGACGAGGACACGAGCCTGACCTTCATGGCGGCGCGCATGGGCGGGTGCCACGCGGCCACTGTGCGTGCGCTCACCGAGGTGAGCGGCTCCTCTGCTCCTCTACCGTCACTCGCGGCCTTCCCGGTTCATTTACTATTGGTGTCCGAATTATTAATGGGCGAGGGCAGGATACAGTTGATTGATCATAGCTGATGATGATGATGATCAAACATGATATAATTCTTAGGATTCAACACGAAGGTGGCCAGTACATCCATTTACATCCATCTGGCCAAGCACAAGTCGCGTAACAACCACCCCACGATGATTCGATTCACGGCCACGATTCCGGACACGATTTGTGGCAATAAGGGATTCTTATTTTGCCTGGTTTTTACTGCCTCGTTTGTACCATTTGCTTCGGTGCAGCTCATTGCAGTCACCGAACGATTACATTATTAGCAGATACAGTGCGTGAATTGTAGACGCACGGCCCAACCCGTGTGATGTGAGCTTAAGAATGTATGTTGTGTTCTAGATCAAGAAACGTGTTCCTGACTTTTGCCCCACATCCCTCCTGGACTTCGGCTCGGGCACAGGCAGCTCTGTGTGGTGCGCCACACATCCCATCACATCACAGCCTCTTACAGCACAACACATGCGTCACATCTAGAGCTGTACTTCACTCGCTGCACAAACACAAAGATCCTCCTATAGCCTAAAATTACTATTGGGGCAAGTGCTATTAGAGGGCACCTATGTTGGCTGGCACGGCACATGGTTGTCTCTGTCTCCCCAGGAGAAATGTTTACACACCGTGCCAGGTACCTAGAGTCAACCTAGAGGAGGCCCAGGACCGGTTCAGATAATCGTCACTGGTGTTGGCCGTGAGCAGGAATCGAACTCGGATTTCCGGGTTTGTAGCGCAGCACGTTAACTGCTACCACTTCCCCACAGTTTTGCACAATCACACACAATACAGAACAACACTTTTAGCACAGTTTCATGAATCGACGTCAAGATGTCATCATGGTCAAAGGCGATGATGATGCCACCAAACCTTAAGGATGCCTGTAAACGTAAAAGAAATGTAAACTTAATACGTACATTTTTCCAGGCAATATTATGATTCGTAATCTATGTAAAGTATGCTACAGAAACACAACACGTTAAGTTGTCTTTTGTACAAGTTGGAAATGGATAATAACGCTGATCTGTGTAGAATAGATTGAGTAAATATAAATGCGTCGTTAAACCAGCCACCACCCAACACAGCCAATTGCCAAGGTTTGTCACGTAAACAAAACATGCAATTCGTTACTAGATCAGCACATTTACAATTCGAGTATGACATTTCGCCGGTAATTACAACAAACCTCATGAGGCGACAGCCGTAGTTGTGGAGAAACGCTCCTGTTAAAAAAAAACCTCAAATGGATAATATTGGTTGTGAAATACTACGTGTTAAACTGAAATGCGTGAATATGCACGATGAAAACGAACCAGTGGTCAATGAGAATGGTGCACGTTGGGGCCGTGCGCTCTCCGGAGTGAGCCCCGTGCTCGGCACGCGCGCTCAGTGGACCTGAGCGCCCGCCCGTGTGATACGGCACCGGTACGTGGCTCCCTCGCTGTGGCGAACGGTAGCACAGTGTTTAGCGCGCACTCCTATGCACCAGGAGACCCGAGCTCGAATTGGACATCCCCTCAGTCCACTCGGCCTTAAATGAGTACCAGGTGCAGTGTATGAATATCAGCACCGGGGAGACAAAGGCGGCCAGGTGTGGTGCTGGCTACCCAACACCTCGTGTACCGTGCTGGCCTTCATAGGTGATCACGAATAGCACTTGCCGAAGCAGTCTCTTAAGAGTATATGTGGGAACTTTGTCGCTGCCCGGAGTCTTGTCTCTGTTGCACTCATGCTGATTGCCTTGTTCGTGCTATGCGGCTCCAGGGCTGCTCACGAGACCTGGTCAGGCTCCATTGGGGATCACTACTGCGTGGACGTGTCGCCCGCCATGAACAAGCTCGCCGACATGCTGCTCCGGGGTACGCCTGGAGCTCGCCAAGCCTCGCCAGCCTTGCTCCTGGCTGAGCTTGTGTCGCTCATCATTGCGACAGATCCATGAAACCCCAAACCTGAATTCAAAATTGGCCCAGCGGTAGCATTGTTCACCGCTTGTTGCAGAGGTTCGCTGTTCGAATCCGGCAGGCCACCCTGGTTACTACTGCGGGTGTAATAACCATAAGTACGGCCGCCTGCTTTACAGTCGACGTTAAAGAGCCCCCTGGTGTAATTGGAAACAAGTAAGCCATTGTTTATCCATCCAAATTTTCCCAAATAAAAAAATTACCCACAGATTACTCAATTGGCATGACACAGCAATCAACGCCCTCTACTGGCAGACACATGCCGACTTGCAGGCTGGGTGCTGAGTCACCTTGTACCATTCAGGGGTGCCTTTAACATTTTAAAAATGAGATGTGGTATAATTCAAAAAATGCGTGTAAAGCGCTCTGAGAAGTCCAGATGTAATGGACGCTTTATCAAAAACATGTCTTCATCATTATTAATGTGATCCTTCACATCCAAATTCTAATCTGACAAGATGTTAAGATGCCAATTTTAGTGCGTGGCCGAGTTTAAATGTCATGGGATTTATTTTGTATAACCTTTGGTGACCTTGCTGAGACCATCCACTCACTGCACACGAGAAGGCGGTTTGAAATGAGATGTGGTATAACTCAACAATCGCGTGTAAAGCGCTCTGAGAAGTCCCGATGTAATGGACGCTTTATCATGTCTTCATCATTATTGATGTGATCTTTCACATCCAAATTGTAATCTGACAAGATGTTAAGATGTATGTATTGGGATTTCTTTTGTGTAACCTTTGTTGACCGTGCTGAATCCATCCACTCGCTGCACACGAGAAGCCGGTTTAATCTCAGGCAGCAGATGCTGACACCTGGGTTCGAACGCGGGATTTCAGCGCTGCCCGCTGAGCGCTCCGACCTCTGCATGATCCGGCCGCCACTTGTTTGCTCAAAACTTAATCTGTTGCTTTTCCACGTCTCTGCTGATCAGAAGGACAAGAAAATGCGACGTCAGTTATTGAGAGGGTCTACTTTCGCCAATTTCTACCTCCATCAAAGGTGATTTGTTACAGTTCAATACAACATCAGTCTCAGGTTTCACTAATAAGTTATCTGTTGCTTTTTAATTGTATTTTAATGTGTTTAGTTATTGGCCAAGCGTGGTGGTAAACACTTGAAATCAAGCTCCACGGGAGCTGAATCTGACTCCGCTCAACCGTGCGAGCTTTATTTTATAAATGGACCACATTTGTTTCTGAGTGTCAACCATTACATATAATTGCACAGCATTTAAAGAATATAAATATATATACAGTTCTTGTTGTGCCCACTGCAGTACGAAACGTACCATTGTGCTATCTGCAGGTACGATACGACGTTGTTGTGGCGGCGTTTTCGCTGAGCGAGCTGGGAAGCGCCACCGATCGTCTCAGCACCGTGCTGTCTCTGTGGCAGAGAACAAACTCTTTTCTGGTAAAAGGTTACATTCATTTCCAATATTTTAGATCGAAAAAAAATAATGTTTGGACACCTGCCGTTACGCGTTTTTTGCTATGTCAATTGACACCCTGGATCCCCCTTGCGCACGAGATGTTCCATCTGGAGGGATTTTGCAGGAGAAATATTTTTAAAATACATTTTTTAAAAAATAATACACGACACCCATGAAGGCAGTCTGCCGCCCCCCCATTGACATGACATTCTGCTCATACAGCATTGGAGCAAATATAAATCGGGAGCAAAAGCAATCAAAATATAAAGCGGGCCAAACACAACCACGTTACATCTGAAAAATATGAAACGGTGCCCAAACATCAACAATATTCAGTACAATTAATTGCGAGTAACAAAATTTGGCTCGACCAAATTACTATGAAAAACACTTTCTCGTCAAGTCAAGGTACAGAAACATTCATGTAGTGTTGAGTGACTATTGCACGGGTGTGTAAAAGAGGGGTGGTGTTTGGTGTCGATGTCCTATTTCTGTCGTTCGTTGCCTGTGGTCAGGTACTGATTGAGAATGGAACTCTCAGTGGATATACCATTCTGATGCAGGCAAGGGATGCACTTCTGCAGGTAAAGGGCTGCGCCTAGCATACCATCACTGTCTCCATACATTTTTCTACTCGCCCATACCGGCCAGCAGAGAAAGCGCATCGCAATAATATTGCGAGTTCAAATCCTGGTTTGGGGTTGACAGGCCATCGTCTCACCGAGGTCGATAAAATAAGTACCACTTTGTGGGGAAATCAACAGTGCTTGCCCAGTGGATAGACTCGCCCGTGCCATATGAATGTGCAATTGACAAAACTGACAAGATAAGCACCACCTCCACGCTCACTTGAGAATTGAGGTGTTGGATGGTGGAGGGAGACTGGAGGGAAGTGAATCCACGTGGCTGACAATTCACGAAGTCTTCTTACGTACGGTCATTTCAGAACTCATAACAACAGCCAAGCAAATTGGCAGCGTTCTTCAAAATGATCTTATTCCAGTCTCCATAGTTTCAGCTTCATCAGCTATGGGCTATCCTTTGCTGAATGAAGGCCTCCCATCCGTCATGTTGCTGTGATGCCACAAAAATCCATCTTGTGCCTGCTCATGCATGGATCTCATCACTCCATCTATTTGATGGCCATCCTCTCAAGCACGTTCTCTCCTGTCTCTGATAAATATTGACAAATACACGTAGAACTGAACTCATGACAATCTTAAAAATGGCCCTGTATCATGGCTAAAACTCAGGTATGTTGATTTAAACCCCACCACTGAATGGCAGATGAAATACCCCTGATTTTTGGTGTGTGTAAACAGGAAACTGATGAGCAGAATAAAGAAAATCAAGGGCATGTCTTTGCACCTGTAAGTATGGCAGCCACCGTGTCCTGCGGGCGTGGCTGCCGACCTCGCCATTTTGATGAGCATCGAGATTTATTTTTTCATTGCCTGCCTGACGGTCGCTGGGAAATTCCTAGTGAGCAATGCACAAGCAGCTCGTGATGCGGTAGTGGGTGGGGGGGGGGTTCACTTTAGCTCCACTGAAGATTATCTTTGCATCCAAGTCTTATAAGACAAATCCACTGGCGTCCTCACAGGACAGAGAATCCCGGACCCCCACTATCCCAGAGATAGCAGGAGTTGAGGATGAAGGGGATATGGATAGAGGAGGCGTTGTGCTTGATGTCCATGCCAAGGAAATAGTGATGTCCCAATGTAGAAGCGCCAGCCGGAGAGAACGTCTTCCCGCTGTGTAGATTGGCAGTCTTGTAGGTCAGATCCAGTCGTTGGTGATCACCTCAGAGATCTTAGAAGTCCCAACCTTGACAGTGGCCTTAAACAATTACATCAAGGCCTTGTGCAGCAAGATCACGAGAATATCACGGCCACCGTCCTTGATGCCATCGTGCCCCCCCATCACTCTCCACCACGGTTGCAGACCGGCATAGCGAGAGGTCGGCTATAGGGACCCCGCTGGCTCTGAGCCACCACCATGGAGCTCACAAAACCAGAAACCCACCCCATCACGTGTGGTGGAGATGAGTTTCGTGATTGGTTTTCACAAAATAACCATTGGGGTACGTTTGGCGTTGCGGCAGGTGACGCAGCGTGGAGCCACGTCCCGTAGACCTATTACGCACAGTGAAGCTTCTCTTATCTGAAACTCCCCATATTCGTGGCCTCATTCTTCATTGCAGATAACAAGTGTAGCATTACATTGCTGGATTGATTCATGTTGATTTTTTTGGGTTGGACTACTTAATGGTCCAGCCACTGTTTGGTTGTGAAAGGCTACACTACCTGACATAGCCAAACAAATGATATTGTCTCGTGTATAGGCATTGAATGCGCTAGTTTTATTGTTTCAGCTCACCAGTAAGAAACAAAAATAATTGGTGGATGTTCTCGCAACGGACATTTGACCAGGTCGTGATGTGGCCTAACCCAATTGCATCACCTTAACAATGAACATTGTCAAAGCTTAAATTATCACGGGAAGCAATTGCAGCTGACTGAATGTGCTCCCTCAGTGTTCACATGGTCTGCAGTGCCCACGGACGCTGGCGAGGAAGCTCATTCCATGCAACTTCACTCAGAACTACCAGCCGTTTGACTTTGAATCCGTAAGTGATTGCAAAATGTGACAAATCACTTCATTTAAATGTCTTCACCTGTCAGCGTTAGGTTGATTGACGATCCGGCACTCACCGATTAATTACAGTTACTCGCTCACCAGCGGTCAGTCACATTTGTATCACTCTTCTCTGGCTACCACCATGGATACGGTTCCTGTGAACTTCACTCATTGATTCCTCCCTCCACGTCGAAAACTTGGTTCTATCGGACCGTTTCATCCCAACCACTTATTGTTCAACCACTACACCAGCCAGGTGCAGAGTGTAGACTCCTCAATGCTGATACTAATATGAACACCCTTGAAAATGAGATGTTTCAGCTCAAGGGATTTTCCTGGAAAAATATTTTAATCATCAGCCATAATCCACCGCTGAATGAAGGCCTTCCCAAGCCACGCTACCTCTTCTGATCCTACTATGCAACGATCCATCCAGCACCTGTACATGAATCGAACGCATCGCTCCATCTCCTTGGTGGAAATCATCTTAGACGCATTCTATTCCTTGACTGCCAATTTATCATTTTTTTTACAATTCATCGTAGCCATGATTTGTCCCACCCAACCCTTTTTTCTTCATAGTTTGGACAGTCATTAACCTGTGTATCTTCTTTAGTCCATGTGTTCCTTTGTCTTTCAATGTAATTCCAAGAATGCATAAAAATCAAAGATATCTTCAAATACAGTATTACATTCACTGATAAGTAACGATCGGTAACAGCAAAATAATTAGTACTTCAGCGAGAGGTTGCATATTGACGTTTGCCGTTGCTCTTGCGTTACAGAAACTACATCCTTCCAGAACAGAGAAGTTCTCGTACCTGATTTTTCGCCGCGGTGAGGAAAACGCTGAGCAGGTGTGGCCGAGGATCTTGCAGCCGGTGAAGTGCAGGACGCGCCATGCGCACTGCCACATGTGCTGCTCCAACGGAGCCATCGAGCACATCGTGTTTACACGCCAGAGGCACGGCAGGTAAACACCGCAGCCCAGACACCATTAATCCATCATTGATTTCTGGGTTGGGCCGTGTAATCTGGTCAAATATGTGTTGCAAAACCCTCCACCAACTGACAGTCAAATAAAATTGTCACGTGGTATTCAAACATACCAATTATATGAATTCAGTGGTAAGTTTAATAGCAATAAAATCTTGAATTAAAGCTTTCGTGACTGCAGGAATTCATATTCTTTGGGTCTTTCGGTAAAGCCATGTAGATAGAAGAAATAATCAAGTGTTTTTATTTTTATTATATTACTTTATTATTTGTTCTATCTACATGGCTTTACCGAAAGACCTAATTAATAGCAATTCTCAAACAAATGTAGTGATCAGATATGACGTTTTGATGGAAACTGCAAGCATCCTCAGGACAGAACCAGGAAAGCAGAATAATTATCACCCAACACTGCCTAAGAAGAATAGGGAAGTCAGCTTTAGGTTGTTGGAATTATTGTTATTGTATAGCTCACACAGATTAACTTAAACAAATTGATGGATGTGGATGCTCGGGATTGTATGAAATATGTTCAGCAACTTGGATCATGGCAGGAAAGAAAGTAGGCACAATCAGAAGGGTGTGGTTGTGTGGTATGTGTGCAGGAAAACAATTGTCAGTGAGTCCACCCACACAAGATATTCACCACCCAAGTGCATCTGGAATCCCTTCAATGAGATGTTTTTTTCTATAAACAATGGGTAGTGCTTGTTTATACTCTATAAAGACTATCCTGCCAGTCAAGTGCAATGTTTAGTACTCAACTGGAATATGATGAAGTTACAACCTACTAAAGCAATTTTATATCATTAGATTGTCATTCGGACAAGCAGCTGTTGCAAATGCCTGTGTTTGTTGTGTGTCCTAGAGATCTGTACAGGAGCATTCGTCACTGCAAGGTGGGAGATAGGGTGCCTACAGACCAGCTGGACTTTAAGGAGAAGTCCAACCATGAATCATATGATGAGTCACAATGATGTGTGTTTTTTACGCTGACTGTTAAAAAATACAAGTTTAAACTATTAACTTTGACAGTCTTATTGTCCTGCGAACATTTTGGATTATGTGAAGACCACTGCATAATTCAAGGCCTCTGGAAAGGGAATTACTGTACATATGTTCAACAAATAATTATGAAATGAGATTCACTTTTCAAAATGTTGTTTTTTGAGAAAAAACATACGAACCAGAATACATGTTTTGCAAATAAATGTACGTCCAGACTGAAAATATCTTGGCACATCCTGCGTTTAAGCATGTTTGAACAAGATCCAGCAGGTGGCATCTCTCTCCTTCAAAAAGGATTTAAAATTAAATGGTCGCCCTGTGGTGACTGTGAAGTGCAATCTGTTCATCTCGTAAGCGACGACTGCTCACTACCGCGCTTACACCGACGCACGGAAGCAATACAACCCAACAACTCCTGATGCCCATGGATGGATTACTACACTCGCAGTTATGTTTTGCCAGTTGCTTTTCAAATGCTGTACGAAAGGGGGAGCGTATCCTTCACCGGCTCATGTAACCGAATCTGCCATTGGCACATGGCAGATGACTTTGAATGACCATGAGTATCATGTATCGTTTTCAAGAGGGTCCTGGCAAGTTTTTGTAGCAGGTGATGATTGGTGTTTATTCCAAATGAGTCATTTGCGGGCAATTTGTAATGTCGACTACGACCCGGGCACGCAATGGCCTACCCTTGCAAATAACTTCACAGAATCTTTAATACTCTTTGGTTCTTTCGGTAAAGTCACGTAGATATAAAATAAATAACGACGTTTCGGGCGCAACACAAGCATCCATCATCAGATGGTAAAGCGTGGTCTGCTGCTGAGGCAGACATCATGCTAATCTCTCACATTAACAGCCACTTCCGTGCCCTCGTCTAAGAGGCCGCTCTCCTAGCTTTTACATGCTAATTTCTCACATTAACATCATGCTAATCCCTCACATTAACATCATGCTAATCCCTCACATTAACATAGCCACTTCCGTGCCCTCGTTTAGGCCGCTCTCCTATCTTACAGTTACATGCTAATCTCTCACATAAACATCACTAGCCCCGGTCACTTCTTTATAACCCTTGAGCAACGCCCATTTCAAACCTTTTAAAACAGTCTGCCTCAGCAGCAGACCATGCTTTCTCACCTGATGGACGCTTGTGTTGCACCCGAAACGTGAATTATTTTATACCTACATGACTTATCGAAAGAACCAAAGAGTATGGATTCCTACAGTCACGAAAGCTTCAAATCAAGATAGAATCTTTAATGTCCAGTCAGGCAGATGGTGAATCTTTTTCCAGTTACTACACCCGCAGTATTAATCAGGGCAGCTGCTGGATTCCAACTGTGAACCTCTGCAATAAGCAGATAACACGCTACAGCTGGGTCATGTGATTGCCCCCCTAAATACCATCGTACCATAATCCATAACAGTGCGGTATATACGGTACACTAAACAAATGGCAATGCTTTAATAAAAAATTTAATGATTTAATACTGTAAAACTTAAACCAAAAACATAATTTGAATAAAACAATACATGTAAATGTATAGCGGACAGATGCGTAAACATGTTCAAACAGTAAATTCAACTGTGAATTCAGCTTATTAATATTTTTAAGACATTATTGCAACCTGTTTATTCACTAAATATGGAACATCAGGTACAAATCACACAAGCATTACAGTCGACTGTGTGCGGTGTATCCGATTTGCGGTTTAACCACGCACCTTAGAATTTGACAAATTAACAACTCATGGATTTTCCCTCAAACCCAAATTAATAATCTAAACACAGTTATACATTGTTATTCTTGGAAATGTTTACTACAAGTCACGTGCTTAAACCGAACAAATATGTGCTCTGGTTAATCCGAAATCCACGTGAACACCTACAGTACAGTAGCATACCTTTACGACAGTGGGAAGAGTTTGATTTTGATTGGTGTGGTCCTGCTACCCACTTGGTGAACTAACTCTTACTCGTTGGTTCTTTTTAAAATAAAGTACATTTATTTTATTTTGTATACCCACGTGACTTTACCGAAAGAACCAAAGAGTATGAATCCCTGCAGTCAAATCTAGATTGAGATAACTCTTCTGCGCGGGAGCAGGAGAGAGTTATCCACGGAGCACCCGCATTGATCGTTAGTTTTCGTTCCAAATCGAAAGAGTTAACAATCAAAATCGTCAGTTGTCTCATTTTGAGTGATCTATCCGATCAATAATTTTTTTAGTTTTAATCCATGAAACTGCCACTTAAACATAATTTATGCCTATAGTGTTTTTGGGCATAGAGATCCACAGAAAATAGATATTTTTGGATTATCCGGAGCCATCATCCCTGTCATTAGCGCGGAAAATCGAGTCTACTGTATGTACATCACACAAACGCTGTACGTCGTCATGTCGACATTCCCACGTGGGTGTCTTCCACGGTGGTTGTCGCTGTGTCTGTCTGGTTCTGTGTGTGGCCTTCTCCAACAACATCTTTATCTCCAGCTTCTCCAGGAAAATTGTCAAACCTATCGCTCTGTTTTTGGGGAAAATAACACGTAGATTATTATTACATTTAACAAGAGGTAAAATGGCGACAAATGAAAATATTTTAAAATAAACAAATGAAACAAACAATTTAAACTGAAAAACAAAAATGACTGTGTCCAAAACAAAATGACCATTTCTGTCAGCCTCGGGTTGTAAATCTAGTTCTGTAGTAAGATTCTGATCTTATAACCATATGGAATTCCCTCTAGATAGTTCTAACAATGTGGTGCTTTATTGACTTGGTTCCACACAAGGAGACAATCACGCGTAAATATTTTGTAAACTTGCTCTATCGACTGCAAGAGCTGGAGCATTGCTTCTGTAAGACAATGCCCCCAGCTCACACGGCAGAGGGAGATGCCCAGGCCGGTGCTGTCAAGGATTTCCATTTGGAGGAGCTCCTGCATCTTCTCCAGGCCTGGCACCCAGATTGAAGGAGCATCTAAAAACTTAACTTGATAAGGGAAGCAACACCAACGTGCCTAAGGAAGAACGTAATTTATGCAGATTTATCATGGGCAAACCAAAGCTAACAATGTAGTGCTTTGCTACGATGGCCAATGCCATTAAATATACTTACTCGAGAGAGAATTAATTTGGGGAGGCACTCTTGAGGAAGAGGATAGTCTGAAAACAATACACAAACCTATTTATGTTTGCATGTTAATGAATTTAAACATCCCAATGATGAAAACATACATGCAAATTGCTCCATTGGAATTCCACACAGCAACGTGACCCCTTACTGCGAAAACTTTACAGTACCCTCTAGAAATTTGAGACTTATTCTAGGGTAAGCAAGCGTAATAACAAAAATAATTTTAGGATTTCTTGACTCCGTAGCCATGTTATTCAATAATTCTAATTGGCTTCATAAATCAGCTGCAATGATACTTAAGTCTTCAAGGGTTATACAATCTCACCTACAATACCCAGTTTGCCTTTGCATACTATTATTAACATGCTTCCTGCTAAAAGGGGAAAAGTATTGTACTGCTAAAGTTAGGTAATAGTACAAATGATAATTATCCATTAAAATGGTAATTTAAGAAGCAGTAACAGGTGATGACAACACTGCATTGTTAGTGTCGGTTATGAATTCAAACATTTATTAACAGTGCAGGCCTTAAAGGCCCTAAATGTCACAACCACCAATAAACGTCGCTATCCAATTTCGTAATAGATTCTTGGGGACAATGTGTTACAAAAACCTAAGTGTTAAATTCACTTTCAAAGTTGCACTGGATAACATGTTTATAATTAATTGAGCAAGGTTATTATAGGAGCTTGGGGAAAATGAACGATGGGAGGGAAAAAGCACAAAGAGACCGAGTCCTCAACGTGGGTGAAAGAAGTGAGGTTCAGGGGGAACAGTAATCATGGGAGTAGCCATATAGCAGTGATAAGGCACAGACACATCAACTATACAACGCAATGAGTTGAAAACATTTACAACTTCTTACAATAAAGTTACATTTTATATTTGAATGTCATCACAAGGAGATACACTTCATGTCTACTTAGGATAAAAAAAACTCACTTTGAGAGCGGAAATGTATTGCTTTGCATTCCTGGTCGTGGCACTTCTGGTAGAAAATCCCCTGATGTAGGTCCACAAAGTAGCTGCATGAGCAGAGAATTCGGTAACATTTAATTTTACTTGTCTGAATTTATGAAATTAAAATCTTGGCTCATTACCCTAACAGAGGACCATGTTGCCAATCGTGTCAAACAAGCCAGGTGGTGGTGGCTATACACGTGGGCTGTAATCCAGCAGTGCGGAGGCGAGGGTTTGCGGATAGCACAAATCTGAAACTTCCTTCCCGTGGGTGTGAAGGTGCCAATACCCTGGCTCCTCAGAAGGCAGTACAGCAAGTGGCCTAATCTCCATCTGTTTCCATCTGTACGTGGATAAAGTGTTGCTTCCTCACGTGTGTGGGATTTCTCTGGGTGCCAGGGTTTCCTCCTACTTGTATACTCATTAATTGGCTGAATGCACCTTAAAATAAAAACCCAATGTAGGACTCAACTGAAAGAGTCCAACGACTCAGTGTGGCTTTCCTGAATAAGCAAATTATTATCAACAGTATTTCGTTTTAACTGGTGTCCACATGTTGTGATGCGGTTCGTTTCCATCAATCAATGTGGCTGAGGGATTGGAGGAGGGCAATTGACCTCTACCAGTGACGGTGAACACTGGTATCACAACATGTGTGGTAATGGTTGACCATACACCATGACATGCCTAATGTGCAGTAGAATATACTTGTGTACACAATATGGAATGGAATAAGCAAGCAGACAATATGCCTCCTTCCAATATCTGTCCTTACATGTAAAAAGTAAAAGTTTATTTAAGATGCCCCACAGCCACACAGCCTCCTGGCAGTACATAATTTCAGCAGCATTGGTTCAACACAAGCAAATGCTGGATTGGTTATCTATTTCGTATCTCATCAGCAGAGTTAGGTTTTCCTGAACCAATGCTGTATGTTGAAATTCTTTTGCACCGTACATGGATTTTCTGTTTGCAGTCACATAGTCACTTTAAGATGTTTTCTTGTTCGTGTTTTTGTTTGTTGTGGTTGCACCTGATTCAAGAGCCGAATGGCTCACAGGGCTATACCAAAAAAAAATAAAGAAACTGAAACATAGCCAACCGTGCTAATCGTAGGTGCAGGGGAAGGACAATAAATTAAACACAAAGTAGTTGTAAAGAAATTTGTTTTAGATTTAAAATGGTTGTGAAATGCAAGATGTTAGATATGGATCCGAGTTCGACACGAAACTATATACCACGTAATTATAATAATAGCGTCATTGTGCAGAATATAAGTAACAATATAAATATGCAGACAATACACCTGCTTCACATTTGGAATGGGCTTGGTGGCTAGCAATGCTTACCAGGTGTTATTGCTGCGGTGAGCTCGTCCCACATTCTCACACCACCGGTTCTTGGTTGCCTCGTAAACAAGCAGTCCGGTGCCTTCATAAAACTTCCAGCAACGTATATCTGGTAACAGCCAGAAGGCAATATCCAAAAAATAGCGATTGCAGAGCACCAGGGTTACCGTTTGGTGGATCCACCCAAGATGAGCTCTTGTGTTTTGCATACAAATCTCACGCATGACATAGCTCTGAGTGTTTCAAGCATTCCCACCTCCTTGGACTCCTCCCTTGTTGAGCTGTGACCGTATGTACGCATCAATTTCTGGGAATGGAGACGCCTGGTATCCAGTAACCACTGAGCAAAAAAAAATGTCAGCGAAATATGGGACGCATTAAAAACAATCATGGAAAACAATGACATTGTAAATGTACAATGTTTTTTTCTTGAGATTGTTTTAATTCATAAACCAACTGCATTTACATTGTGCTGTTGCCATTGTAATATTCATAATTTAAATGTGAAACTCTAAGCTATCGCATCACCAAACTGAGAAAAAACCCCACAATAAAACGCAGCTCATTACACCGCAGATTCAGATATACAGCATGCAAGTCTTGTCCCTCGAAAATATCTCCTGCCTCCCCTCTCCATTGGTCATGAAGCAGACAGCCATCGACACCCACCCCCTGGCCCTCTTAAGTCCCTTGGTTGCGTGCGCCGTTGGGTAAACAGACGCGGAGGCACACAACAACAACAACACAACAACCGCCATTCGCCACTAAGTGGCGGTGATGTCACCACGACGCTTGTGCCAGGCTATGTGCACCTTGAGGCCACGTGAAGTGTCGAACGCCCACTGGCAGGTCACGGGGCAGACCCAGATGCCACGGGTTCACTAACTGAGACAAGTGGCTGATGCACCACTTGTGCCCCCTGTGCCAACTTGCTGTGCTTTAGCCACCCGGCGCTCCGCTCGTTGTGAGCGTCGCTCCTCCGCCCTCCGTTGTTGTTGGAGGGCGACTGCCTCCAACTTCCCAGTAGCGTCCTTCACGAGCATCCTCCACAAAGGCCGTTCTTGACACCGCTGGTACCAGTCATCGGCAAGTCAACTCAGCTCCACGTCCTCCTGTACCACGTCCTCCTGTACCACATCACTCCATCTCTTCTCTAGCCCGTGCCGCGCCTGTTTAGCCCCCTCGATCCGGCCGAACAAAAGCTGTTTAGGCATGCGGTGGCTGGGCATGCGGGCTACATGACCCAGCGAACGCAGCCTTGCCTGCCAGAGGAGCTCACCGATGGGACTTTGTCCACATCTTTCAAGGATTTGTGAGCTCGCACAATCCAGCCTGGTTACACCCAGGATGGATCGTAGGCAGGCCAGCCAAAATGTTTTTTACCGGCGAAGATGTTCCATTAGGGGGGTCCACGTTTCGCAAGCGTAGAGAAGGGAGGGAATGACCATGGCCGAGAAGACCTGAAGCTTCGTGCGAAGTGATAGGCCAGGTATCTTCCACGCAGCGTTTTGCAACCGACTGATTCGGAGTGAGACCTCTGCTGTTAAACCGGAGCCGGTCATGAGCACACTGCCAAGGTATGGGAAACTCTCCACTCTCTCCACAACTGCCCTATCACCAATTGGAAGTTGTGGGGGTGGAGTGTCCGATGGTACAATATACCCAGGCAGGTGCTTAGTTTTGGTGGGGCTGATGGTAAGGCCCCACCTCTTGGTGGCAAGCTCCAAGTTCAGCAGCAGCGCCTCCAACTCCTCTGAGTGAGCAGCAATTACCAGATCATTGGCATACATAACGTGGTTGAGCAATAGGGAGCCATCCCTTGACCGCACCCGGGCATCGATCAGCCTCCCATTGTATCTGTACCAAATGGAAATTCCTCCGGTACAGCTATTGAAGGCTTCACAAACTACGTGGTCAAAATAGATGTTAAATAATGTGGGAGCCAGAGGACATCCCTGTCGCACCCCAAGGTGTACAGGGAATGGCTCTGACTCCCGGCCATGAAGTTTTACCCAAGCTCGCTCACCATCATGAAAGTCCTTAATGAGCGTGAGCCGAGGGTCAGGGACTCCGAAAGCATGAAGAACAACCCAGAGCCCAGGCCTACTGATGGTATCATAGGCCTTGACCAGGTCAATAAAGCAGAGATGTAGGTCTTGTTGGAATTCCCTACACCTCTGCTGTAGCAGACAGACAGAAAATATGGCATATGTGCAGGACCCCCTTTTCTGAAACCGCATTGGGGCTCCGCAAGCCTCTCCTCAGCGTGCCTAGCAAGGCGATGTTGAATAATCCTTGCCAGGACCTTTCCCGGCACACTGAGGAGTGAGATGCCCCTGTAGTTGTTACAGTCTGTGCGGTCCCCCTTCTTAAAGAGGGGGACCACCAGGGCATCCTTCCAATCCTGCGAAACCTGTCCAGTGGTCCAGACTGTTGTTATGATGTCATGTAGGGCAGTCTGCGCACAAATGCCACTCTCCCTCAGCATTTCACTTGGGAGATCATCTCTGCCCGGTGCCTTTCCTGGTCTCAGACTCTGGATCGCCTTCAGTACTTCCTCAACTAGATGGCACCTCAGCCAGCCACTCACAGGGGGTGACTTCCTCCTCCAATATTTGAGGCACCGCAGCCTCAGCAGGGTCATCCCCACTTTGTCCCATGGTGTTTTCCAGGCTGAGGGATTTCCCCTCCCCCAGGACCTCACAGAAATGCTCAGCAAATCTGCAAACCTGTTCCTGGGGGTCGGAGATTGGATCACCGTTCTTTCCCCTAATGATGGTAATAGGTGTGGCGCTGCAGGTTACTTTTTAGATGGAATTAAAGAGCGATTTATGATCGCGGGCCACTGAGGCAGACTCCATCTCCTCAGCAACCCGCGACCACCACCCATCCTTGCAGCACCTCACGACTCTCCAAACCTCCGAGTGAAGGCTCCGGTAAGCCTCCTCATTCTCTGACGTGGGATGCTGTAGCCGATGAGAGTTGGCCTGTCGCTTCTTCTCAGCCAGCTTGAACACCTCCTCTGTCAGCCAGGGTCTCTGGGGAGGTCTGGACCGTGGACCCAAAGCAGCCATTGCAGCTGCATGAGCCACAGTCCTAAACCTTGCCCATTTCCCCTCAACATCAGGAGGAGAGGGGGGACGATGCCAACCCCAGCTGTAAGTGATGATGAAATTCTCGCTTGCAATTTTCATCAGCTAGCTGAGACCATGCCACTAAGGGTTTGAATGGGGTCCTGGGTGTACACCCACCACCGGAGTAGAAGAATGACAGGCGCATCTTACAGATGACAAGTCGATGGTCAGTGGGCAGATCAGCTCCACGGTAGGTCCTGGCCCGCATCCGCTGTTCCGTCACTATGTAGTCCAGCAGATGTTCTTGCTTGGACCAGGCATGCATCCATGATGCGGTGTGGATGCGCTGATGCCGGAACAGCGTGTTGGTAATTACACGCCCATGGGCTACACAAAAATCTAGCAGCCTTCTGCCGTTGCTATTGAACTGATCTGGCCCATGCCTTCCAATTACTCCAGACCAGGTGCCAGCATCATGAACTCAGGCATTGAAGTCACCCAACAAGATGACTCTATCCCGAGGGGCCACTTTAGCTAGCACCTGTGACAGGTCATAGAAGGCATCTGACTAATCGGGCTTGCCTGCATCCCTCCACGGATGTTTGTCTTCAGTGGGGGCATAAGTAACCACGACCACCACTCCTCAACTCTGGTTGATGGGAAGACAAGCCCAAAGTAGCCTGGGGCCTACAGCTTCCCACACCTCACTGCCACGCTCCCACGCCCCCTTCATTATTTTATTCATAAGAAGAGCCACACCCTGTTGTTTAGGAGTCTCCTGCCCCGAGTAGAGGACTGTCCACCCCTCATGGTGGCAGGAGCCAGAGACGGTTCACCGGACGTCCTGAATACCACAGAGATCCAGGCAGTACCGATCCAGCTCCCGACATAGGAGTGGCAGCCTCTCTTCCGCAGTGAGCGTTTGAACATTCCACGTGGCCACACGTAGTGGTTTTCTGTTGTTTCTGGAGGAGCCCCAAGGGTAAGGATTCAGTCTCCCGGCTCCGCCAAATGGGGTTTGGCCAGGAGACGTCATAGACACCTGTCCCCCTGGGGCCTCCGGCACAAGTTTATTTATTACATTTTGTGGTCATGGTTTAGTGGTAATTAATTGAAGGCGGAGGTGTTATCAGCCCCTCGCACCCATCCAGAGCCGCCATTTAGCCACTGTGGTGGTTACAAATGCAATGAGGGGAAAGGCCAATCGGAATTGGCCCACCCCCCACGGCACTGCCCATGACAGCGTTGCCCATCCGGCACCACAAGGAGGTAGGGGGTTGTTTTTCCGGACCAGACACAACAACAACAAACAACCGCCATTCGCCACTAAGTGGCGGTGACGTCACCACGACGCTTGTGCCAGGCCATGTGCACCTTGAGGCCAGACGCACACACAGTGACACAGACACGTATTTTACATGATAATGCGAGTAGTCTATAACACGGCTATTATTCATGCCCCCCATTGCCCACGTTATATTGGGATTTTACTGTATATATAAAAACACACTTTGCTCAATAATGAATATATATACTGGCTCTGTGGCCCCTATGTATCCCATGAAGGTACTTGGGACACCTAAGGTGAAATTACTGATACCAACAGGAAGCGCAGAAGTACACGCTGCTGGAAAACACAATTATGTTTAGATATCCATTGTCTTATCTGCAAATTCACTTGTCTAATGATGGTCCACTATACAACACAGTTAAGACTTCTTGTGGATTATTAATAAAGACAATAGTAATAATTTAACATGCAGGCTTTCACAACCAATTTTCATTCATATTTGATTTTTTGGTTCAGGTCAGGTAAATAAAGTGTGTGTTATAAACCCTCGTTCACCAGACACAACCAATGACTGAAGTTGCCATGTGAACAATTTATAACAATGGTACGACTATCCCTTGTGACAATGAGGCAGAATGGCAGAAAGGCATTAATACGGGCTTAATCAAAATCAGACACACGTTCTGATACTTTGTGCCCAGCCACTAACTAGCAAATCAGTATTTTCAGAATCGTACTATAAAGCAAAAGGTACACTGGGATATCAGCTCAAAGAGTTTAACTCACGTTTCGCGTCACCGTGAGCATTGTTTGCAGCGAAGGTGTTTGTCCTGTGAGTGTCCATGGGAGAGCCGAGGCAGCTCAGTAAGCGAAGGCCTGGGGCTCGTCTATCGCATTCACATGCAAAGGTTCGCACACGCACATACATGAGGTAATGTGGCCCAGCGTGTTCGCCGTATGTTGCAGAGGTTTTCTGGTCAATTTCGGCAGACTGCCCACAGTGGACGTTAGAGAACGCGTAACATAATTCAAAACAAATAGGCCATTGTTCTTGCGGCATCACGGTCCGAATTCGAGATACAATTACCTGAAAATTACTCAAATAGGATTACACACAGTAATCATGGCCCCCTACTGACAAACTTATGCCCGGTGCCGAGATCCTTTGTGCCAGGACAGCTGGCACTTGGGGTGTCTATCGGATTGTTTCAGATGAGATATGATGTAAAGCACTTTGCATTGCTGAGGCATTTAAGCAACACCATATACATGAACAAAAATTATTCTTACACAATTCAGATACAGATAACATGGATGTTTATACGCAACAATAATGCACACAAATATCAAAACGTATCTATTCAGAATAACACTGGAACAAAGCTGCATATACAGTGAGGGAAAAAGTATTTGATCCCCTACTGATTTTGTACGTTTGCCCACTGACAAAGAAATTATCAGTCTATAATTTTAATGGTAGGTTTATTTGAACAGTGAGAGACAGAATAACAACAAAATCCAGAAGAACGCATGTCAAAAATGTTATAAATTGATTTGCATTTTAATGAGGGAAATAAGTATTTGACCCCCTCTCAATCAGAAAGATTTCTGGCTCCCAGGTGTTTTTTATACAGGTAACGAGCTGAGATTAGGAGCACACTTTTAAAGGGAGTGCTCCTCATCTCAGCTTGTTACCTGTATAAAAGACAACTGTCCACAGAAGCAATCAATCAATCAGATTCCAAACTCTCCACCATGGCCAAGACCAAAGAGCTCTCCAAGGATGTCAGGGACAAGATTGTAGACCTACACAAGGCTGGAATGGGCTACAAAACCATTGACAAGCAGCTTGGTGAGAAGGTGACAACAGTTGGTGCGATTATTCGCAAATGGAAGAAACACAAAAGAACTGTCAATCTCCCTCGGCCTGGGGCTCCATGCAAGATCTCACCTCGTGGAGTTGCAATGATCATGAGAACGGTGAGGAATCAGCCTAGAACTACACAGGAGGATCTTGTCAATGATCTCAAGGCAGCTGGGACCATAGTCACCAAGAAAACAATTGGTAACACACTATGCCGCGAAGGACTGAAATCCTGCAGCGCCCGCAAGGTCCCCCTGCTCAAGAAAGCACATATACATGCCCGTCTGAAGTTTGCCAATGAACATCTGAATGATTCAGAGGACAACTGGGTGAAAGTGTTGTGGTCAGATGAGACCAAAATGGAGCTCTTTGGCATCAACTCAACTCGCCGTGTTTGGAGGAGGAGGAATGCTGCCTATGACCCCAAGAAGACCATCCCCACCGTCAAACATGGAGGTGGAAACATTATGCTTTGGGGGTGTTTTTCTGCTAAGGGGACAGGACAATTTCACCGCATCAAAGGGACGATGGACGGGGCCATGTACCGTCAAATCTTGGGTGAGAACCTCCTTCCCTCAGCCAGGGCATTGAAAATGGGTCGTGGATGGGTATTCCAGCATGACAATGACCCAAAACACACGGCCAAGGCAACAAAGGAGTGGCTCAAGAAGAAGCACATTAAGGTCCTGGAGTGGCCTAGCCAGTCTCCAGACCTTAATCCCATGAAAAAATCTGTGGAGGGAGCTGAAGGTTCGAGTTTGCCAAACGTCAGCCTCAAAACCTTAATGACTTGGAGAAGATCTGTAAAGAGGAGTGGGACAAAATCCTTCCTGAGATGTGTGCAAACCTGGTGGCCAACTACAAGAAACGTCTGACCTCTGTGATTGCCAACAAGGGTTTTGCCACCAAGTACTAAGTCATGTTTTGCAGAGGGGTCAAATACTTATTTCCCTCATTAAAATGCAAATCAATTTATAACATTTTTGACATGCGTCTTTCTGGATTTTGTTGTTGTTATTCTCTCTCACTGTTCAAATAAACCTGCCATTAAAATTATAGACTGATCATTTCTTTGTCAGTGGGCAAACGTACAAAATCAGCAGGGGATCAAATACTTTTTCCCTCACTGTCGAGAACAATAATACATTAATACAACATAGAGAATGACCGTGCATCTCTGTGCTCTACTGAACACAAGGCAGTGCTCTACTGAACACAAGGCAGTGCTCATCTGCATTGGTGGCCCTGAGCCGGTGATGGATATTACACATTCTTACAGAAGCATCAAAAGCAGCAGAACTATTTACTAAACATTGATACAGAAATTAAATCTCAATTGAAAAATGATCCCTCCATTTTTTCTTAATTTTTTTAGACAAAGCTCAATTCAGAATGAGAGACCCATTAGCCTATTACCACACACGTTTATGAAGAGCCCGGAGTATCGAAAAGACAGTTAGAGGCCAACCAGCCATGTGAGTCAACTGGATTTAGAAAATAAGTTTTCTACCATTGACTACATACATACTATCACTCAGATTCAAGAAGATACAAATGAATATCTAATACCACGATTGAATGTTTTTTTGTAGATTGAAACCGATCCAGTCATCCAAGGTCTTACAAACCAAGGCCTTCATAAAAAATATATGTAGCTATTATCAAAGCCATTTATAAAGATAGCCCAGCTAAACTGAGATTGTGTGAACTAATTAAAAAAACACTCTAATATAGGCAGACAATTGTGTAGTCAGCATGTAATAACCAGAAATATAAATTTAGATATTTTAAAGGATTACTTTTTGAAATAAACTTTCATTTAAAATAACCATTATTTTAAGGAATATCTAATTAGCAGCATATTAAAAGTCTTTATTTAAAGAGGAGAATAAAAATACAATCAGGCAACCTATACATCCACACCCGCTGCACCCACTGGTCATATGTTAAGATGTCAGACTCACTCTACATTGGTGATAAGTGAAGCCAAAAAAATCTTCTCCTGCAGCCTCACGTGTTTCTTGGCCTCTGAGGAGCAGGCAGGCCTTTCGGAAGCTCTGGTTGTCCCTGTGGACGGCATTGTCTCTCTGGCTCTGTGGATCCCCCATGCAGGGAGTCTTTGAGCTACATAACTGTCATCTGGAGCCAGTCGCAGTGGGACAAGCACTCCTGCCTTTGATGAGCCATACAATCGGAAGTTCCTGTTCTTGGTGTATACACCTGTATGGAGAGGGCACATGCCTTTGTATAAGACTTCACACTACATTCTGTACAATATATCATATGGAACAAGGCAAACAGCTCTTCTAGACAAAGATGAAAGTTAAATAAACCGATGCACCAAATGTATTTTATAATGGGATAAAAATGTGGTTGATGGGATGTGTAAAATAAACTTTTATTTTATATTTCGAGGGACAGATATGTAAATTAGGCATACTATAAATATTTATTTTGTAACTTATAGTCCTGTAGTGAGTCCAACTGAGTCGCAGACGTTGTTCTTTAGAGGCAACACATTTATTTGTAACATAAACACGTAACACTTAGGGGTAACGCTGCCCCTTCACCAGATACAGCCTAGGGTGGTGGCCACCCAGCTAACTACCCTAAACGGAGGAGTTACAGCTACGAAGGGTCTGACCCTCACTCGGGTCCTGACCACGTTTTGATGCCTGTAGAGCTTCCAGCTTGCAGTGACCCCGGTTCCTCTCAGGGAACCCACCACCTTATATCCCCCTGGATCGGGGCTGCTCTGCCCTTGGCCTCGCCTGCCTTTGAGCGTTCCAGCTCTCTCTCAATCCCTCTCGAGAGCTCTCCCCGGACACGTGATGGCCCCCTAGCCACCCCACCTGGGGGCCTCTCTGTGGACACTCCGGATCATGTGTCTACGGGCTCAACCAGTGCCATGGCCCGGGGCAACCCTGTCCCTGGACTGACACTCTCCCACTTACCCTTGTGGGAGCCCGCATTACACGCTATGCAAGGTGAACACGCTAACCCAGCGCACACCAAGCCCCGCTAGGGCTGGTACCACACCGCTTGTGGGGTGTACGCGATGACAGTGCATCGCGCACCACAGCCTTCTCGGGTCAGCACCATACATCCCTGATGTCACTACAGTCCTGCCCAAACACTACTGATCATTTTGTGTTATATATTATGAAATTTCGTGTCAAACTAGGGCCCATAGAGAATAAAAAGGGTCCTTGCCTATAAAAATCCAGCAGTTTATCAGAATTGGCTCGAGAAAGCCTGACTTGGCTGATGAGACACTGCATGTTAAAGCTGATCCAGAGTTTGCTGGTGTTTAACCAATACTACTGAAACTATGCGCTCCTAGAAGGCCATGTGACTGTTGGAACCTATAAAAATGTATTTTATATATCATCCGATGGGTAATTTTGCTGGACATTGGTCTGAAAAGGTCATAGTTGAATGGATGAAATATATATTTTATGAGACAGATTAATTAACAGACTGTTTATTTCAATAATCTCACCAGATGGCTCGGCAGTAAACCGAGCGGCTCTCAATCGGAATGTTACGATACAATGAGTACTGTACCATCTTGTGAGGAAGTCAATAGTAGTTGTCCTATGGATAGACTCTCTCCAATCATAGGAATATGGACTTTCATCCACTGGCTCAGGGCTGTAAACAGCAAATGAGCACTCACTTTATCCTCATTTGAGCAGGAAATCACTTTCATTTTTTATTTCACAACTGTAGAATAAAATCGAGTTCACTCAGGCTTCTTACCTAGGTCAACAGCCAGGGTGAGTTGTCCGGTTTTGTCCTTCACAATCAAAGCCTCCAGAAAATGTTGCCAGGTTGCTCTGTAATCCAAGATATCCCACAGTGACCTTTTCTCAGGTCCTGATGTCCCCTGATCTTGAGGGTAATACCATGTTTCAGAACAGTCCAGGGTCATCTCTCCTGCCTTGGTGAACTGTGTGTTTGTGTGATCATGCAGGGTTCCTGTGCACTCTCCATTGCTTTTCGACTCCTGATCATTTTCAGAACCACAGCGTGAAGACTCTAGGTCGAACTCCCTCTTCCAGTTCTCAATCCATGAATCATTAGAGTCGGCATCATCCCACAGTGTTTTGTGAGATTCTAGGATATCCAATGGTTCTTTGATCTTAAACTCTCCCTGAAGCATCTGGGATAATGTGGATTCTGCAATATGTGGCACTGCTGGACTTTCAGTCGGACACACAGAATGGGCTTCTGGGACACCTTGCAGTTTAATGTTGCAAATTTTCTCAGCAAGCGGCTTGAATATTTTTCGGACAAAGTTTCCTGAATGTTCGGTCAAGGGTTATGAAAGATATGTTAAAATACAAACACATGATGCTTTAAACATATATTGTATACATATCCTAGAACAAGGACATTGAATAGCTTGTGCCTTGGTCATAGGGTGATTTTGTTGAACAAATGGAAGTAGCTCGTGTGTAGCAACTAGTATGTGTGGCAACAGCACATGTAAGGACATTATTATTGTACCATCTTCCCCCCAGTTAAATTACAGGATTGGGGTTTTCCTCACCTGCTTGTGACAGTAGTTATTCTTTTGTGTTCATAATTAAATCTGTTTTTTATTTTCTAGAGCTTTGGGTGATGTTTTTTTGTGAAAGGCATTCATAAAATAATCATTCTAACGGCAGGACACAGAGTTCATTCTAATTTTTACTTGAGGATGTGGCTCAGTAACTTCCAATATGTAAGGGGTTTCAAAAACCATGCTAAATGCAGGACAGGTTATATCCAGTCACATGTTTTCAGCAAAATACTGCATTGGACAATGGGTATCATAAACAAACAGTTTTGCCTCATTCACATTCTGTTCCGTCACGACACAGCAGGTAAAATTTCTTCTCTTTACGCACGAATATGCCAAATTATTTAGTTTTTATTGTATAGTTAAAAATGTACATAATATCAACACGATATGTATATCTAAAGAAATTATTATGAAACATAATATTAATTGTGAAAGCCTATGAAAAAAAATCTTCAAAGAAATATCTGTATTTTTACAATGAAGATTGTGTCTGGTACTTTTGGCTACGGCACTGTGTGACTCAGCAGTGTGTACGTGCCGGCTTGCAGGTTGTCCTGAAAAGCTGCACCAGGGATGTGGAACAGCAAGTGCCGGCTGAACTTGCTGGCTGAGCTTGAGTCCAGAGAAAGCACATCTCCCGTCGTGCAAGCCAGCCCGTAGCACGCTTGAATACATGCACAGACATACTGCCCACAAGCACACGTGTCAACATGGGTGGTGATATAGCCCAGCAGGAGATTTATTGCAAGGCCAAACCTTTACCTTTTTCACCTGCTGCTTTAACCACAGCCATGTGGAATTCACACTGGTCCTGAGACAGGCATCATCTCGTGAGACCCTGACCCCTCATGCACCTTCAATCCCTCAATCCGTGAAGGGTGCAGACCTATGGGCTACTCACCTTAATGAGAGTGGCTGTTAAGCTACCCCCATCCAGGTCAGGGTTGCTCTCCCGTGAGAACTCCACATCAAAATACAAGTGACACGTGCTGCCCTCTGGGATCACCTCGTAGTAATGCGCCTGGTGTGATGCCCTACAGGAACACGCCACCAATCACAATCACTCCCAGTCAATATAATTGCTCAATAAAGGTCTCTCCGTGTTGGCGAGAGGGAACGCGGTGCGATTCGTCTCTAATCAAGGTAATGACTGCATCTGCGCCATCATTAATCTGTCAACTCCCTGCCCTTTTTCAAGTTCAGGCTCAAGACCTTCCTCTTCTGTCTATGGCCATCATTTTCTTCCCTCAGAAAGAAATATAGCATACCAATTTAGGATACAGAATGTAAGTCGTGCATACCTGTGCAAAATAGCATACATTTCTATTTTGGGTTTTGAAAGAGTGCATGTAAAAAATAAAGCGTTGTCGTCCTGCTTTTTAAACATCATGCACAGTGGAAATTAAATCTAGGAAGTGCCAATTGGTAGTATGATTGGAGAGTTGTCTGCTAAAAGTGTCTACAAGATAACATATCTGGTGCAGTTCATAGCAAGTACTGTGCAACACATAGTGTACACCGAGGGCATTCGTACCTTCCACTGCAGTACACATGATAGTAATGCCAAAACTCGGAGTAGGATGTGACCAGGAAGGCTCTTGTACCTGTGGGCGCTTGGTTAGGACGCTCAAATGCGAACGTGTGTACCTCCTGGACACACACACACACACAATGCGACCCATACTCATATGTACCGGATTTCAAAATATATTTCATTTCAAAAAGGTAAAGCAGAAAAGCTGACAACAAATGGTTACATTTGCACGTAAACACCAAAAGCAATTTCGGTTGAATCCAGATAACTAAACCATGGGGAAACTCTCCTGGGTGTCTCTGGCTGCGCGCGTTGAAACACAAAAAACGGGCGTCGTGAGGGGCTCGTGTCGCCGCTCCTTACCTGAGCTGGGGCGGCGCTGCGCGCCAACTGCAGCGCGTCCGCCTGTCGGTGGAAGAGGCGCCACATGTGCGGGGGTTGGTCTGGCGTTGACAGGCGGGGCCGGTAAGGGGCGGTGGCGAGGGGCAGCTTGCTGAAGATACGCGCCCGTAGTGACACGCGCTCTTGCAGCTGGGCCCAGCGCGCCCGGCCCTTGCTGTCACTCATCTGCTTGACACTCAGCGAGTCTGCAGCCCCCTCGCAGCAGCAGTAGCGCCACTGGGGAATGAACAGCGATATGTGTATTTACCGTATACATGTGCGCAGACATTACGGATTTAACGCCGGTTATTCGGCGACACTGACATTGGCAGTGGTGCCACAAAGCACAAAAAACTGAACACATTAATCAATAACAATGCCCTAAAAGGAAAAATAAAAAAAATAAGCAATGCTTCCGGCAATCACCCTTCTGCATAGCATGCAATATATGTGCTATGAAGCCTTGTTGGCAATTAGAAACAGAACTCTTGGAAACAGTTCAAAATCACTTGTGACCGTGATAAGGGCACCGCACTGTCCCTGAACTCTGCACGAATGAAACATGAGGAAGACGTCACTGCAGATTTAAGACTGCACTCACTATGGCTGTAATGCCTGGCAACTCCTCTGGAACCTAGGTGCCTCAAAACCAACAGACTGCCAAAAACCACAGCGAATCAGAATATTTATTTATACTGAAGGAATCCGATGAGCTATAAATCTCGTTTTCACAGATGTGCACCCATAGAATGCTGACAGCATCACGTACCTCCTGGCTTTGACATTCCTGCTCCAAGACACCTGTTTAACAACTCACCGCATCAGAACTTCAACAGGCCGATGCGTACGTCTCCATGAATGGAAAAGTAAAGACAAGCCACACTAGTTCGACTGTGATCATGCGACTCAAATTATGTACCACATAATAAACCACTGTAGTAGTGTGTTGCTCTTACAAAGGAACAGCACGACACGAATGCTCTCCTGAAACCCTCTCGTGGCCAACAGACCTCATGACGGCACTCTTAGCTCCTGGGAATATTGCAATATATCAACCCCTTATCAGTCCTACCTTTATTGATGTAGTTTATACTTAGTTATTTCACGTCGGTTTATTGTATAATAGTTGGGTAGTTGCAGTTATTTAGCGTCAATATACTAAATGCCTCTGTTGACATGTAAACTCTGACTTTAACATAGCTACTTCCGTGACCAGTTACATGCAAAATTCTGACCTTAAAATCCTGCTAATCTCTCACATTAACACAGCTACTTCAATGCTAAATTCTTCTGTTGATATGTAAACTCCTTTGTCAAGGCGCTCTGCTCCTCCCACCCAGCTTAAAATATGCTGCCAAGCTTAGCAGTGTTCATTGGAGCGCTGTCTTTCCGACAGTTCTGTTTCTTCACCTGAGGAAGGCTACTTGTGTTGTGGCCGAAACGTCGTGATAATTTTATTTGTTTTAGAATTTTTATTATTTCATTATTTCCCTTCTACGTGACTTTACCTTATTACAAATTCAGACCTCATTGGTCACTCCGTGTCACTATAAATCTCAACGTTCACCCTACAAAGCCCCGTATTGTAGCGGCTGTACGCCGTTTGGACCTGAAAACGAAATTTCCCTGTACAGGAGGAATACGGGTAAAACGTATGGGTTGACAGGTATGGTGGAATCGTGCTATGAAGATGGGTCATTGTCCGAACGGTCGCCTATTATATATTTTCCTTTCAAGGCAGTCTCACGCGAGTGGTACAAGCCATGATTTTGTCGATGAAGATTGACGGAAGCAATAACAAAACGTTGAGGTTGGTGCAGTGTACGGTCAGGGGCGCAACTATGGGGTTCGTGGCAGCGTTATGCGACGCCGGCCAACAGATAAACAAGCAAAACGTCTTAAGGAATTTGATTTAAAAATGTTACCTACGGTCTACCATGGACCAGTACCGATTAACGCATCTGGCGATATCAATCGATCAGCATAAAGTAGCCCGATCCACGACCTCCTTTTGACGAAATCCTTGACCGATTGGCCGTAATGAAAGCACAACGCGTGCTAACTTGAGTACTGTATCATTAAATATATTTTATTATTAACGCTGTCACTGCGAGACTGTCTTCCTCAAAACACAATACACGGTGCAACTAGAATAGTACGGTTAGAGTCCACATTATTCAAAAACTAGTTTTTAAAATCTTGACTTAAAAGTTTTCGTGACTGTAGGAATTCATATTCTTTGGGGGGTCTTTCGGTAAAGTCACGCAGAAAACAACTAAAAATTATTTTTTTTAAACTACGACGTTTCGATCGCAACACAAGCAATCCTGATGACGATTGCTTGTGTTGCGATCGAAACGTCGTAGTTTTTTGTAAAAAAGAAAAATGTTTCTACGCGACTTTACCGAAAGACCCAAAGAATATAGTTTAAAAAAAATCCGTAGATGTTTCAGTAGTGAGTCAGGGGGAGCGGGGAGTAAAGAGGGGGCCAATAGTCGCATCTTGCATAGCCCCACCAAATTGAAATATGTAGTTGCGTCGAAAGATGTTCAACATAAGAGTACATCCACGCAATCCTTTCGATTACAGCAGAAACACAGAGCATCGGCAGTGATGTTGATTTACGCAAACCCGCACTTCAAGTAGTAAACGCAAGACAAAATAGCCGCCTCAGCACACCGATCACTCCCTCACCACGTCTCACAAACACTCTTTAACCACACACAGACACACACACATCACCAACCACGCCTCAGCATCACACCTCCTCGCCCGTCACTCACTCTGCAACACACCGCTACACCTCGTCATTACCTTCACCACCACCACTCCGCCTGCCGCGTTACGGCGGAGGGACCGTGCGGAGAGAGACTGTGGAAGAGAACAAGAGGGAGAGAGAGAAGCGATGTGGAGACAACAGAGACGGTGAAAGAGAACAAGAGGGAGCCTTCAGAGAGAGAGAGGCGATGTGGTGACAACAGAGACTGTAGAAGAGAACAAGAGGGTGAGAGAGAAGCGATGTGGTGACAAGAGACTGTTGAAGAGAACAAGAGGGAGCCTCCAGAGAGAGAGACGATGTGGAGACAACAGAGACTGTGGAAGAGAACAAGAGGGAGCCTCCAGAGAGAGAGACGATGTGGAGACAACAGAGACTGTGGAAGAGAACAAGAGGGAGCCTGCAGAGAGAGAAGCGATGTGGAGACAACAGAGACTGTGGAAGAGAACAAGAGGGAGCCTCCAGAGAGAGAAGCGATGTGGAGACAACAGAGACTGTGGAAGAGAACAAGAGGGAGAGAGAGGCGATGTGGAGACAACAGAGACTGTGGAAGAGAACAAGAGGGAGGCGATGTGTGACAACAGAGACCGCGGAGTGATCGTACACAAATTCGCGCTCTGCGCCGTTTCCCGCGCGTTTCTCTCGTCACGTGACCGGCGTGACCCCCCCCCCGAATCGATTCCACGGTTTGCGCCGCGGAGTCGAATCGCTTGCGAGAACTGCACGGGCGGGAGACGCAGTGCAGAGACGATGGTGACCCAGGGGTTGATGTAGGTGTAACATATGACGAAACCGTGAACGAAACCCTCGTTTTCCCATTTCCCTTCTCAGTTTACGAATCGCGGACTTGCCGATTGCAGCTATTGTCAAGAACGTAACCCCCTGCGATGTTCAAGGCTTCGGTGTATTACAATATTTGAATGCCACCTGTTGCACATTTTGGACCTGTGCTTTGGCAACCGTTTTAAAATATCAGCACAAGCAGTGCCAATGAAATGGTACGAGATATATATATAACACACGGCTCCGAGTGGTGCCGACTCCCATATCAAGAGATGAGGCCCATGCAGACAGGCTGGTTGACAGACACGCATGGATTCACAAAGTCGCCACGGTCATCAATTTCGCTATTTATAGGCCCTCCACCCCCATTCCACCAGGAAAATCGTGCCGGGATTGGGCCCGGGGAATGACCACTTCGTAGGGTGCCACCCTTCCCGAATTGCGGGGAAATCGTTACGTTTGGTTCAAGCACAAGTCCTGTGCTCTGGTGACTCAGGGCTGCAGAACGTCTGAGTCTCGCGCTCGGCGGCGTGTGAACCATAAACAAATGTGTCAATTGAAACATTTGCAACGACTAATATCAGTGCTGCAAATGAGGAATATAAACTGATTTAGATATAAATAAAAATCCAGACACCGATAATAAAATAAATTTTATTTCAATCGAATCAAAAAGAGTAAGAAAAACATTGTTCAATACAAAAAAAACAAACTCGTTTTAAACTTTTTTTGTCCTATAATTACGAAGCGCTTCTCTTGGTGGTGGGTGTTTGTGCGTCGCGTTCGGGAGCGCCGTGCTGGCTGGATCTCTGCTGAAGCTGCTGGTCCATCCGCTTGTGGCGCAGCATGTCGGACAGCACCTTGTCCAGACGAGCCTCGCGCTTCGGTATCCGCCCTCCGCTTCCTGTGAGCCAATGTCACAAACGTCAACTTGGAATAAACAAAAGGTATTTACGTGTGTAATTACCACTTAAAACAGCCATTCCTTATGGAGCCAATGTGAAAAACCACGAAGAATCCTTGCGCTCCGCAGTTGTACAGAAAACGTAACAAAAAAATTAAACGTTCTTCAACACCAAAGGACTTTCGTTTTTGAACCATGACCTCTCGAGGATTTGGTCAAGCCAAAGTACTATTGCCGCATCCTCACTGTCCATTTACATTATTTGCTGATAAAACCTTTATGTAAAATTTAGTGTTCATCACTCCATTAATGTATGGCAATGACTGTAAAATTGTAAACTGGTTACAATTATTGCCCATGCACAACAGTGGCAATTGGAATATGAACCCACCCTGAGTCTCCTATTTGTTAATTTGATTTAAAATGGGTTACTTGGTCATTCCACATGGTCATACACTTGCTGATATTTGGGGAACTGCAAAATACAGGCTGAGAAGTTTCTTGCAAAGTTTCTCGATCTGCCTCTGAATCCAGTGGTCACAATCGCACCTTTCGTTGTCTAGAAACCAACTTTTGAGCACCCTTTTGTTTTCAGCCTGCATGCATGCACTTCTCTGTCTGATGAGTCAACATTTGCAGAAAGTGTTCGAATTGGAGGATTAATTGCTGGATTAAGTGGTTTGCTCAATTACGCGGTGCCGTAATTTATCTGGTGTGCTTGCATAACTAAACACATCCAGGTTCTGTCGGGCTCAACCTATGAAGCCCCAGGCACAGATGAGCTCCTTGTCTACCCGCTGTCTCTTGGCTTCGCGAGCTCAAAGAGAAGCCTGAGTTTCCTGTTACGACGTCACATTAGTAATCCCCGTTGGCCGGCTCCTGAAATGCCATGGGTTGGTGACTGATACTAGATTAATCCACGTAAACTAAATATTACTGATAGAGGTTCGGCAAGTCTACGTCATTACTATCAATTATTCTCAGGTGATATTCATATTTAAATGAACGCACTATTTATTCACCCTGTATCATGGCACATGCATGGCTCGGCATGGAGCGACGTGCCTGCAGTTCTTGTAATGGCTTGAGGATCATTTTAAATGATCTCCTCATATAGAAACCCATTCCCCCACTTCACTGCAGCCAAGTGTTACCATACAAAAGTAGAACACTCTGATTACCTGGAGTCCTACGTGGACTGAATAGCTTCTTGTCGTTGGTTTTCTTTGGAGTCAGTTCCTCGTTAAAATCAAATTCTGATGGGGTGTCACACCTGCACATTCACACATGACACAAATAGAAGAGTGTATTTTCAAAAAAAATGAGAAAAATTAGTCATTAAACAATCGCTAAGCTTCCATTGCATGTGTTTATCCAGTAAATTTTGTGAATAAAAGAATTGTGACAGTGGAAACAGGCATAGCGCATATCCATTTCCTGTTGTGAGAAGCCCACTCAGTATTTAATTGTTATATAAAAATGTATTACTCAATGTGTAAACATTTTTATTTGAGGATGATGTTAGTAAAGCCATGATAGGTAAATGGGAGTATGACATTTGTGAGTATTGAGGCGGCATCAATATGGGACGTGCGGGAGCGTGGTTTTTCAAGCGCACCCCACAAATTGCAATTGTTTTAGTCACAGATATTTGACTGAGGCCAAAGCTTAGCGGCTTTACAGAGGTCGCATTCAAAATCGTATTCAATACGTCTCTGGATTATTCCAGGAAAATTTGGCATTCACTGGGCCAATTTGGCTGACAGACATGCAGTTACCATTTTTTAAAATGTAATTCCTGCTTAAACTCGCTTTGAGGCACTGGTAATCATGACCTGTTTACAGCCCTGAGCCAGTAGTGGAAATTCGACATTCCTAAGGGGGGAGCAAATATATCCATAGGGCAACCACTTTTGACTTGCCCACACGGTGGTACTTATTTTATCAACCCTGGAAAACTAATGCGCTAACTAAACCCCCAGCCAAGATTTGAACTCTCAACCTTCCGATTGCGAGCCACTCGCTCTATGGCTCAGCCACCTTGCCGGGTTTTACAGATGACCGTGAGACTTACTTTCCGTCCAGTGTTTCACTCTTTTGCCCATCAGGCTGCTCTGTTCGGCCTTCTTCTTCCGGTTCATCCGGACATTGAGGTTCCGGGGTGGGTGGTCGCCGAGGCAAATGTGTCATTTTTAGTGGAAGTGAACCCTTAACACAGAGTGTACATTGAAAAGATATTACTTTTAATGGTAAAGTCCCAAAGAGACTATCCATATCTCTTGAGTTCTCACCAGCTTAAAACAAAATAAACCTGAACATGATATTCTTTTAATGGTATTCACTTATTCATTTGCTTAGAATGCCTTTTAAATTAGAGACTCAAATCGTGTCATGACAGATGCCATAATTCAATGCCAAGAGGTATGTCGGCAGCTACATTTGTGAAAAAGAGTGAGATAGGTATTCCCTGCCATCTATCCAAATGCAATTTATATTACAATGATTTTAATAATGCTTAAGTCACGTGATATAAGAGGGTTTTAAGCTATTGCAGAACATGAAACTTGTCTGCAAACAGATGAACACAGCATTAAAGCCAATTCATTTGGATCCTTTGCATTCTCAATTAGCTGCCTCACCACAAAAACCCAAACGCTACAATCCTTCCCTGCTCTAATCACACTGGTCTTCCCTTAAATTAACTTACATCTGTGGAACTTAAAACGTAGGTTTTCATATACAAACAGGCTAAACTCGGATGTGGGGCTATGTGATGGGCAGCAGAGGACAGTGCAGCAAACCCCACTGTTGTACTACTGTACTTCTATGCTCCCACAGCTATGCTCCCTACTATCATTGACCCACACTGACCAGTGGACAAAAAAACCCCATGACCCACACAGCGGGGGGGGGGGCAGCTGCTCTTATCTACAAATCTAGACCTTATCTACATCGTTTGGCATGTGAGCAGCAGTTGTTTATTCGAATGGACTCGGCTCATGCACCCATGAAGAAGAGCCAGTCCACATTGGTCCAGGGGTTCAATGGACTGATTAAAAAAAACACATCATTTTATACATAATGTTGATATTTTGTGTATATTAATTATGTATTCGTTGAACATTATCTTCCATGAAGGTGTGTATTGAGTGTTAGGAGTAAAACTACTGTGATTGATTCACAAAACTTACTTCCTTAGCGATACACTCAAACAGAGTACGAATCTGTTCTGGGCTGGGCATCCAGTCTGGGCACCCAGGCTTGATTTCCTCATCATCACTGCTGCCCATCCACCAATCACTGTCACCTAGAGAAGATGTATAAATGACATATACATTGGTAAGCAGAAATATCACCGAATCGTAATAACATTTTTGGGTTAGGCCATTTCGAGATCCGGTGGAAATTTTTGCCAAAATGCCGATCTAATTGCTACATTTATTTGTGAGAATTGTTTTTTCTAATTACAAGTGAACTGAAACAATAATTTGAAGAGTGGAGATGCCAACTTTGTCAACAGTTGGGGGATTAAGCAGAGGGAAAGGACCATAGAAATCTCTTAACCTTGAATTTAATATAATTGATGACCATACATTTCAAGCAATACAGGATAGGATGTAAAACAGTGAATGCAGGGTATATTTATAGATGCCGAGGCTATACACTACAGCATGGCCCCTGATGGTATGAGATTTAAAGTTTTATTCTAATTAGCCATGGAATTTTTTTTTTATCTTACAGCTTATAAATAATCGTCTCTGAATACCGATTACGTGTTTATTATTTATTATTATTTATCCGGGCGGTGGTGGCGTACGCTTGTAATCCAGAACTGTGGAGGTGTGGATTAGTGGATCGCACAAATGTTATGACACTCTCTTCCCGTGGGCATTGAGGTGCCCTGCTATGCTTGCCAGGAGAAGGTGGAACAGCAAAATGTGGACTCATCTTTGATCCATCTGTATGGGATAGAGATATTGCCCCATCGCGTACGAGGGTTTCCTCTGAGTGCTCCAGTTTCCTCCCACATTTAATAACACTCGCAGATTGGCTGAAAGCATCTTAATATATAGAGGGCCACAGAGTTTGGGAAATTGTTGGAAGCACCGGCTCACCGCCTGGCTACTGCCTTCCTGCTTGTCTGCAATTCCCCACGCCTCCGAGTTGTTCTCTCTCATCGAAAGCGAGTGAATACTGGATACGGTACAAGGCGACTTTTGTTATTATTTGAGGCCAACACAGTGGTCAAGATAACTCACCCGCTGCTTTTTCACCCTCGCCGACGTTTTCTTGGGGTTGTTGAGCCTGTTCACCATCGTCATGTCCAGTGTTCATGCACGACAGTTCGCTCGCTACGGTCTCAACCGCAGTCTCCATGATACTGACGTTACCTGCACATAACACCGGGGATGGTGAACACATCAAAGAGCGGAAGGAATGAACATTCCCAACACATTTATTACTTAAGGTTCTCAATGTGGATTTTTTAAAAAGTTGTAATGCAAAATAAGATGGATATTATACATTCCATTTGTTTTACTCTTAAAGGGCGGAATAACAATAAAAACATTCCATTTCAAATTAAAAGTTTTAATTAGCCTCCTAAAAATAGCATATTAGAATTTTCACATTGAGAATATCTTACATACATATATAGTATTTATACTTTTTTTAATCAGACGTTTGTGGAACTAGTAAATCGGGTCATTGTAGTTTGCTAAAAATTATATTTTCTAAGCACCTCCGATGAGCACGGTTGGCTATGTACGGTGCGAAAGAAGTTCAACATACATACATACATAAGCAACAGAGCAGTAATCTGGCAACGCAGTGGCCTCCATGCTGCTGGGATCCAGGCCATACGAGAATAAATCAACACTGCTCTTACCGAACTCCAATTAATTTGATGACATTTTGTGCAATTGTAGTCTTGACGAACGGCCAAACCAAATTTCAGCACTCTTGTCACGTAACCTTTCAAATATGATTTAAAACAGCACATCAGGTATAGTTGATCAAACATGTGACCTCTGACCCACTGTACCTAGAGTTGAGAGTATACTTAAATCGCCTGCAACTAGTTTCCACATATGGCTGATGGTTTGTTTGCACGAAAAGATGCACTCGCAAGCCATGTGCGCTCGCTGCACCTCGTGTAAACAAACAAACCATCAGCCAGCCCACATGGCTTGTGA
The DNA here is from genome assembly GCF_048934315.1 of Petromyzon marinus. Classification (NCBI taxonomy): domain Eukaryota; kingdom Metazoa; phylum Chordata; class Hyperoartia; order Petromyzontiformes; family Petromyzontidae; genus Petromyzon; species Petromyzon marinus. Next base: position 9,334,386 of record NC_133691.1, on the reverse strand, counting down.
GTGCATCTTGGCAGCAATGGTTCAATCACAGTAAACTCTGGAATTGTATTATGGTTTGGTTTGATATGAAAAGCCACTATTCACCTGTGCGCCAGCGTACCAAAAACAGACCATGGAGAACAAATCAGGCCTACAAAGTACAGCGTTTAAGGTCAGTGGTTTTGGCTATGGTTTAAGGTGAGCAGGGTATGTGTATGTAGGGTGAGCAGGGTGTGTGTATGTAGGGTGAGCAGGGTATGTGTATGTAGGGTGAGCAGGGTGTGTGTATGTAGGGTGAGCAGGGTGTGTGTATGTAGGGTGAGCAGGGTGTGTGTATGTAGGGTGAGCAGAGTGTGTGTATGTAGGGTGAGCAGGGTGTGTGTATGTAGGGTGAGTAGGGTGTGTGTATGTAGGGTGAGTAGGGTGTGTGTATGTAGGGTGAGCAGGGTGTGTGTATGTAGGGTGAGCAGGGTGTGTGTATGTAGGGTGAGCAGGTGTGTGTGTATGTAGGGTGAGTAGGGTGTGTGTAGGGTGAGCAGGGTGTGTGTATGTAGGGTGAGCAGGGTATGTGTATGTAGAGTGAGCAGGGTGTGTGTATGTAGGGTGAGCAGGGTGTGTGTATGTAGGGTTAGCAGGGTGTGTGTATGTAGGGTGAGTACGGTGTGTGTATGTAGGGTGAGCAGGGTGTGTATGTAGGGTGAGCAGGGTGTGTGTATGTAGGGTGAGCAGGGTGTGTGTATGTAGGGTGAGCAGGGTGTGTGTATGTAGGGTGAGTAGGGTGTGTGTAGGGTGAGCAGGGTGTGTGTATGTAGGGTGAGCAGGGTATGTGTATGTAGGGTGAGCAGGGTGTGTGTATGTAGGGTGAGCAGGGTGTGTGTATGTAGGGTGAGCAGGGTGTGTGTATGTAGGGTGAGTACGGTGTATGTTGGGTGAGCAGGGTGTGTGTATGTAGGATGAGAAGGGTGTGTGTATGTAGGGTGAGCAGGGTGTGTGTATGTAGGGTGAGTAGGGTGTGTGTATGTAGGGTGAGCAGGGTGTGTGTATGTAGGGTGAGTAGGGTGTGTGTATGTAGGGTGAGTAGGGTGTGTGTATGTAGGGTGAGCAGGGTGTGTGTATGTAGGGTGAGCAGGGTGTGTGTATGTAGGGTGAGCAGGGTGTGTGTATGTAGGGTGAGCAAGGTGTGTGTATGTAGGGTGAGTACGGTGTATGTTGGGTGAGCAGGGTGTGTGTATGTAGGGTGAGCAGGGTGTGTGTATGTAGGGTGAGTAGGGTGTGTGTATGTAGGGTGAGTAGGGTGTGTGTATGTAGGGTGAGTAGGGTGTGTATATGTAGGGTGAGCAGGGTGTGTGTATGTAGGGTGAGCAGGGTGTGTGTATGTAGGGTGAGCAGGGTGTGTGTATGTAGGGTGAGTAGGGTGTGTGTATGTAGGGTGAGCAGGGTGTGTATGTAGGGTGAGCAGGGTGTGTGTATGTAGGGTGAGCAGGGTGTGTGTATGTAGGGTGAGCAGGGTGTGTGTATGTAGGGTGAGCAGGGTGTGTGTATGTAGGGTGAGCAGGGTGTGTGTATGTAGGGTGAGTAGGGTGTGTGTATGTAGGGTGAGTAGGGTGTGTGTATGTAGGGTGAGCAGGGTGTGTGTATGTAGGGTGAGCAGGGTGTGTGTATGTAGGGTGAGCAGGGTGTGTGTATGTAGGGTGAGCAGGGTGTGTGTATGTAGGGTGAGTAGGGTGTGTGTATGTAGGGTGAGTAGGGTGTGTGTATGTAGGGTGAGCAGGGTGTATGTAGGGTGAGCAGGGTGTGTGTATATGTAGGGTGAGTAGGGTGTGTGTATGTAGGGTGAGTAGGGTGTGTGTATGTAGGGTGAGTAGGGTGTGTATGTAGGGTGAGTAGAGTGTGTGTATGCAAGGTGAGTAGGGTGTGTGTATGTAGGGTGAGTAGGGTGTATGTAGGGTGAGGAGGGTGTGTGTATGTAGGGTGAGCAGGGTGTGTGTATGTAGGGTGAGCAGGGTGTGTGTATGTAGGGTGAGTAGGGTGTGTGTATGTAAGGTGAGTAGGGTGTGTGTATGTAGGGTGAGTAGGGTGTGTGTATGTAGGGTGAGCAGGGTGTGTGTATGTAGGGTGATTAGGGTGTGTGTATGTAGGGTGAGCAGGGTGTGTGTATGTAGGGTGAGTAGGGTGTGTGTATGTAGGGTGAGTAGGGTGTGTGTATGTAGGGTGAGCAGGGTGTATGTAGGGTGAGCAGGGTGTGTGTATATGTAGGGTGAGTAGGGTGTGTGTATGTAGGGTGAGTAGGGTGTGTGTATGTAGGGTGAGTAGGGTGTGTATGTAGGGTGAGTAGGGTGTGTGTATGCAAGGTGAGTAGGGTGTGTGTATGTAGGGTGAGTAGGGTGTGTGTATGTAGGGTGAGGAGGGTGTGTGTATGTAGGGTGAGCAGGGTGTGTGTATGTAGGGTGAGCAGGGTGTGTGTATGTAGGGTGAGTAGGGTGTGTGTATGTAAGGTGAGTAGGGTGTGTGTATGTAGGGTGAGTAGGGTGTGTGTATGTAGGGTGAGCAGGGTGTGTGTTTGTAGGGTGATTAGGGTGTGTGTATGTAGGGTGATTACGGCTTTCGCCGGGCTGCACCTCGAGTCGCTTCGTCCGCCGGGCCGCGGGTTTCTCCTGAACACGAAGCGCCGAGACTAGCGGCTACGAACTAACGCCCCCACTATCGCTACGAACTAACACCCCCACTATCACTACGAACTAACGCCCCCACTAAGGCTACGAACTAAAGCCCCCACTATCACTACGAACTAACGCCCTCACTAACGCTATGAACTAACGCCCCCACTATCACTACGAACTAACGCCCCCACTATCACTACGAACTAACGCCCCCACTATCACTACGAACTAACCCCCTCACTATCACTACGAACTAACGCCCCCACTATCACTACGAACTAACGCCCCCACTATCACTACGAACTAACGCCCCCACTATCACTACGAACTAACCCCCTCACTATCACTACGAACTAACGCCCCCACTATTACTACGAACTAACGCCCTCACTATCACTACGAACTAACGCCCTCACTATCGCTACGAACTAACGCCCCCACTATCACTACGAACTAACACCCTCACTATCACTACGAACTAACGCCCCCACTATCACTACGAACTAACGCCCCCACTATCACTACGAACTAACGCCCTCACTATCACTACGAACTAACGCCCCCACTATCACTACGAACTAACGCTACGAACTAACGCCCCCACTATCACTACGAACTAACGCCCCCACTATCACTACGAACTAACGCCCCCACTACCGCTACGAACTAACACCCCCACTAACACCCTCACTATCACTACGAACTAACGCTACGAACTAACGCCCCCACTATCACTACGAACTAACGCCCCCACTATCACTACGAACTAACGCCCCCACTACCGCTACGAACTAACACCCCCACTAACACCCTCACTATCGCTACGAACTAACGCTCCGCTACGAACTAACGCCACGGATCCAGCGCCTCGCCTAGCGCCGTCTCCGCGATGTTGACCCGGGCCAGGCCGCGGAGCGCTCGCGGCGCCTTGCGGATCGATTCCGCGCGCGAAAAATTACGCGCCGAGAATCGCCTCTATCGATTCCTACACTCGGCGGTGGGAATTCACGTGGTTATGCTGTGTGCTTCAAAATAAAAAAAATGTTTTTAACGCTTCTGAAAAATTGCAACAATTCCACAAGCAATGTTGTGCCTCCGGGCTCTGGGGACCACCTGGAGAAGATTCCAGGCATGCGTTGACAATGATGGCGAACAAGTTGAGACTTTCTGAAGCTGTTAACATACATCATGATGGTCCCATGTCAGTCCCATCATCACAAGGGAGAAACACAAACAAACAGACCAAACAATGTTTTGCCCGTATTGAAACGGCGGCTGCATGCCGTATAGAGCTGAACGTTCTATTTCCATGTACAAGATCACGGGGTAAATCGTATGGGTTGACACGGTATGTAATCGTTATTACAATAACAGCAATTAAACCAGTCTGATCACAGCGCCCAATGCCGCTGTGGGTTCAACGCCAGCGATACAAGTTCCCTCTTTAAGCCCGGCTCCTATTTCGAGACAAAACTCGAAACGGTAATCAATACAGTATTATTTCTACCTCCCCGAGTCTCAAGGCTCATTTTCAGGAGGGTCCTGCCAGGTTTTTGTTGCAGTAGGGGAAGCCCTACTGGCTCCAAATTTTCCTGTAGTGGTCCTACACGAGCCTCCTCCGTAAGGGTCTGTCTTAACACCGCTGGTATCGGTAATGGACAAGTTCACTCGGCTCCTCGACATCTTCATGTAACCGCATCAGCTTCATCTCCTCTCCAGCCCGTGTCGTGCACGTTTAGCCCCCTATATACGGCCACACAGAAGCTGCTTGGGTGTCCGTTGGCTGGGCACGCAGGCTTAGGGTTTAGTGTAGAATTACATCTGCCATAACAATGTGGAATTTTCGCCACTGACTCAGGGCTGTGAACAGATATGCACCGCCCCCAAATAATCATATGAACGAACAAAAAATAACTTTGAATTTTGTTTAACATTGACCATCTGTCCCCCACCTCTGAATTTTTGCACCAAATAATCTGTCTAAAAAGCTGTGCTAATTGCTCGCCGATTGCTCTTCTGAATTCAGACTACACCAATGCATTGCCAAGGCCTCGCCACAAGGTTTAGAACGGGTGCTCCTAGAGATTACTGTCTACACGAAGGTGAGACAGGGTTCATAACATTTATTATAATAGTCGAGGAGTATCAAGTCTCTCATTGACTCTATTGACATTGCCCAAGGGAGCAAGTGATGAGAAGGCATTTGGCACTGTGTTCAAAAGGCACACGCCAGGGTGGAATGGCTTTTCGCGACCACAACCATCATGCAAATGTGAATGGGTATCCATTGTAATATCCATTGTAATTTGTATGCATACATTACACCCCGCCCCCCTCTCTGTCCACCGCATTTGATTGGCTCACAAGTGACGAGATCGCATTTATCTCCTCTATTTAAGGAACGAAACAGGAGGATTTTTCCACGACTCTGGCTGTCGCCTGATAATGCTAGTTGATATTAACTGGCGAAATGTCGTACTCGAATGGTAAATGTTGCGGGTTTACTCTCCAACACACCGGTGTCCTGTACTCGCAACTAATTGGCATGTTTTGTTTCCCTGACAAACCTTACTAATTGGCTATGTCGGGTGGCGGCGGATTTAACGACACATTTATATTTACGCGATCTAACCCAAAGACCTCTATTATGGATATTATGAGGCGTGGGATATTGCACTCAGGTCTGTGATATTCTTTACCACAGGCCTCAAGCTGCTATTACCACGAGCTTTGTTTCCTGTCGTGCATGGCCCTATCATACAGGCACGGTGCTTGTACATCCTACATCGTGACCACAACACCACCCGACTACCCCTTACACTCACACACACCAAACTCTAGTCACAAGCACACACTTGGCGAAACTCTTGCAGTCTTAAATTTTGATTTAAAGCTTTCGTGACTGCAGGGATTCATATTCTTGGTTCTTTCGGTAAAGTCACGTAGAAGGGAAACAATACAATAATAAAAATATAAAACAATAAAATTCTCACGACGTTTTGACTTCAACACAAGCAATCATCATCAGGTGTGAAAACCACAGCAAGACAATTTGAAAAAAGTGGCGGTTTTTTTAAACGTTAGCACCACGGAGAGCGATTTGGCAGTTATTCAGATGGACGAGTCCATCTATGTTCGGAAAAGAGGAGGGAGAGACGAAAATAATGGATGTGGTCTGAAAGCCACTGTAAGCGTAAACAATCAATTAAAACCCGAAATGGTTTATCAAATCCTTCCAATGATTGCTAAGCCAGAATCCATCTTCTCGGTTGAAATTGTCTCTGTGTTTGTATATGTGGATAGCCTCATGAACGAATCTCTCATGGTAGCCAGATGGCTTGCAGAGAACCTCTGTCTTGGAGAAGTCAATGTCATGTGAGCCTACTGAATTATAACAGTGATCTGTCACGGCCGAGGTGTTGGTCCTACCGTGTTTAAGGTCTGCTTTGTGTTCACGAATGCGGTCCGAGACATGTCGTTTGGTTTCTCCAATTTAACTACTACCACAGAGGCAACTTTGTTTGTAGACGCCAGGGTACTGTATGTCCGGAATCACATCTTTTACAGACGGAACCAGATCACGGATTTTATGTAATATGTTGAATCGGACCTGGATCTTGTGTTTATTTAAGATTTTGGAGATCTTTTTATGTGATCCCCGCAATGTAGGGTAAAGTGATGGTTTTGAAAGGCTCCTCAAGAGGGTCCTTCTTCATGATTGGAGTGATAGCTTTGCATCAAACTCACCCATTCACAACAAGCACAAATCTCGAACGGTCACACACGCTTACATTTCCAGCAGCTCATTTATTATTTGACGTTATGATCATTGTCACATCAGCATAAAAATCTGACACGGTTGTTATTGCGCATTGATATCCATGCATTTGTTTCCCCGAACTCATTGTCATGAAAGAAATCAAACGTCACTGTAAACAACTTGGCGAGAGCATTGACTTTGTGTATGTTGGTACTTTCTCTATGTAATATCAGTGTGGTTCTGTTTTTACATGTTTTTTATTAGTATTTAAAAATAGATATTACGTATTCAGGCACTGGGTTTTGAGAGCTTGAATGCTTCTTCCTAGTCTACAGAGGCACGTCGCAATGATATCGACATGCATTGGGTTTTTCCAGAATCTGTTGAATATAGTCTGCAAGTTATCAATGGTAGAGAAACCTTTCCTAAAACCGGTTTGTTCCCGAAGTTGGTTGGCCTCTACATTTGTCGTTATTGTCCCCAATGATCTCGAACGATTTACGTTTTGCGCGGCAAGGGATAACCATGATTCATTACGCAGTTCCCTACGTTAAACATTCACATAGCTCAGGAATCTCAGGTTCTTTTTTCGGTTAATTATGCGATTCGAAAAGGGTTGTAAAAACGACTTGAAGAGCTACACCAGTTTTGTCACAAGCACAACGCATGTTCATGTAGCATGAGGATAAGAGTGCTTTGGGATGATGATTTAACAAACGGTGATTTGCTGTAAGTTTCACGGCCGGATATTTTCACATTTTAATGAAACGCGATTGTCTGCTTGACTAAACGAATATTGTTTGGTGTGCTCATGCGTTTACTTTATTGGGGTAATAATAATAATCATACAGGGAAGCTTTGAAAATATAACAGTGGCCAAGTCATCGTGTAAACACTGTACCAGGAGACAAGTAAAACTCTTGAAAACGTTGTTGGAAACAAACACTTTTACTTAGAGATGTTACACATCGCTAGATCTCAAGTCACTGCACTTCACGTGAGAGGAGGGACACACGCGCGTGTGGGTCATGATTCACTGCTTTAGCAGAGGAGTCACTGGCAAACACCAGAACTGGCGAAATGTATATATATATTTTTTTTAAATCTGCATTCGTCTCGCTGTATGTTTCCTCTAGAGACAACACCAGGGAGCGGGGAGGGGGAACCACCGGACACGGTCGTGAGCAGTAAACGTTGCTCGTCTTTTTGAACGAGGGCATATAACATTCTGTGGAGTAAAAGCACCAAAAACGAGCAGGGCCCGGTTTTTTGCCGGATGAATCTCACACTGCTCCAAGTCTGTCCCTCGAGCACGGGACACAAGCCTTGCACCGAACGCACCCCCAAATGAATTGCATCTCTCATGAACGAAGTGTTGCTTTCATTAATGTGAATACCATTTCATTCAGTATGTACAATTCTAAATGTCATCGACATGCGTTCATTAAAAAAAAATCACACGTTTAATAAATTTGAATTTTAAAAATGTTTGCATCATACACGATCACACGTTTTGTGTAACATAGCACCTTTCAGCATTGAAAGCCGAACTACCTTCATGAGAGACTCGCACAATAGTTTGCTTGACTTAACGCATGTGTGTGTGTAACATCGAGATAGTGTTCAAGACATACACCCACAACGTTTCCGACAACACTCGTGACGCAAGAAATAAACTCAGCTGGAGAGGTGTGCATCACTTCGCTGTAAGCCATCAGTTTGCATGGCACTGATACTTACACTGAAGGACGTAACTGAAGGGGTAGGTAAAGCAAAGCGCCAATCCTCACTGTTTGTAGAATTTTAAAACTACACAGACGGACACAAAGCCACGACGCTGTACACAGCGCCAAACGGCAGCTTTCACAATGGTTGCTCCCACACAGCACCTGGGATTATGAGGAGAGTTCTAGCGCAAGATCTTCAGAAGTGTAATCGGTTGCGGTGATCTGGGCCAGGATGGATTCTCCAGCGGCAATGAACGTTTGCGTTGTACGCATTACCGTTGTCGCTTTGCAAATTGTGATTTAATCTTCTGTTGCAGCGTTATGCACATTAATGTGACGAGTTTGTTGAACTAAAGTGTTGTCAAAACATGACGAGAGACTTGTGAGCCTAGCAACATTCCCGACTGTCAAGACACGAGGGATTTGTAGGAGTTGTAACGCAGGGCCTGTAACCGGTCCATAAAAATAAAACGGGTTGGCACAATCTGGGTGCTAATTTTAACAATCCTGATTGCATTATCTACCCGAAGCCATTCGAGCTGAACACGATAGGCCCATACTATGTCGTAGAGACTATGGTAATTAAAGCATATAAATAAAAAAAAGAATACAAATTTACCAAAATATGAACCTTATGGCAGGACCCCGGAGTCCCATCAGCCCCCGGCACTCACATAAACTGCGTTGCGATGTCATTTAATGTCTGTTGAAGGCGAACGATACGGCGATCTGTTCCTCTTGACGAGCTCTACGCGATGCGCCAATCAAAGTTTCAATTTTTTGTTTCTTCTGCGCATTCGTCCTCGCTGCTGTGCTTGGACGACACGACACGACAACAGAACGATCCGCGCCAGGCGGGTCGCGGCGTTTATGTGCGCGGTGGGGACGGAGTCGCCGAAAATAAATTAATTCATTACGATTTGACTTCCATTTATTCGGGACCCCGAGGTACCGCCATAAGGTGCATTATTGTCTAATTACTTTTCATGTTCTCGAAAAATCAAATAATTTGTTTGATTTCAGGCTTTTGTTATGTATAGATATTAAACTGAAAATATCTAAAAATATAAATCTGCAGGATAGTGCTGTGCTACTGACTCTGTCATTTGCGTGAGAAGACGTGCATGGGGTTTTATCGATGGAGAACACTACACATCTAAAGGGTTTGTTGTGCACATGCTGCTGGGATTGAAGACTGCCTTCAAGTATCAAATAAAGTATCATTTTGTTTTAAATGCGTACAATTGCTCATTGGCTTGTGGCAAGAATGCTTCTGGGAATTTACCCAGGAGCATTCATGGCTGAAATAAACGATCAAGCAATGCCAAGTTATATTTACCTTAATTTAAACACCGCAGCACTGTTCAAAATGCAGTTGATGTGTCACTGTGTGTGTGTTTATCTTTCGCAGTGAAACCGTTCAGACTACACTTCTGCTCAATGTGATTATGCGAATATTGTTACACGTGAAATATGCGAATCTGTCATGCCGTGTCCACTAGCCCTTGTACTGCTTACTCTTTCCGTAACCAGCCCCACCAGGCCCATAACCCAAGCCGTGGCCGGCACCGAGGGCTGGCTTGGCACCGACACTAGCCTCTGGCCCGTAACCTGCCTCAGCAGGTCCCGCCCCATAACCATTCCCATTCCCATTGGCGTGGCCGTTGTTATGTCCATTTGCTTGGCCATTCGAATATCCAGCTCCATTTCCATTCCCATTAGCATTCCCATTTGTGTGTCCTTTTTCTCCATTTTTGTAACCGTTTGCATATCCATTAACCTGAATAATAGCCTGAGCATTGGAATATTCCTCTGCATCTCCATTATCATATCCGTTGTTGTGGCCATTTCCTTGTCCATTGCCGTATCCATTGCCACCACCATAGGATGTTTTAGCTGCCTTCACGCCCGCGTCTGCCCCTGGGCCTGCCCCTAGGCCTGCCCCTGGGCCTGCCCCTGGGCCTGCCCCTGGGCCTGCCCCTATCCCTGGACCTGCACCGACAGGAGAACTCAAGCCTTGGCCTTTGCCCTGACCGGGCCCTGCCCCTGCCCCTCCGGCGATTGCCGGGCGACTCCCAGCCTTAGCTCCGAAGTAATCTCCCGGCACTGCTCTTGAGCCTCCTCCCAGGACTGCTGCTGCCGGCGTCGACTGAGGTCCTCCATCTGCCAAAAAGTTAAACGGTTTGAGGAACAGAGAAGATAGCCTGAGGGTGTGGTCAAAGTGTCAGGTAGCATGATTAAAAGACAGACATGCAGACAAAAATCTACAAAGGAAATATGTTGCAAGACACATTTAGTGACTATTCGAAGATGTTTGTTTATCTTGGCCAGACGTTTTTCCCTGGTGGCTTTGCAAAGGACTTGTTGACCTATGTGAGCGGAGTCTGAGTAGTCGTTCATCACATACACGGGGCTTCTCTGGTTTGCTCACACACGCAGAGATACAAGTAGATTGTGGAAACGTCCCAAGCGAGATCATTCTAAAAACACAAAATTAGTTACGACGCTGAAAGAAGCTTCGCTGGGTCAACAATGACTGTAAATTATCATCATCATCCATGGCCAATCTACTAGCCTCTGCTAATATGGAACAGAATCAAACGGCTGTACCTCAATGGTAACGCACTCACACAGAACCACCAAGACCCTCCATGTACACCTGAGCGTTGCTGCGTTTAACACAGGTTTACATTTTTTTAAGTTTGTGTTCAGTATGGTTAACTGTGTGAGCATAATAGTTTATTCTGGGTGTGGTATTAAATCATCGAAATTGAGGTGGCTTCATGGAGGTCTCAGGGTGCTGAGTGCTAGTAGTTTCAGGGCACCTCAAAGTACCCTTTGAATTTCTGAAACTAAATTTCTACACACAAATGCTGCTTACGTGTGTCCTTAATTAGGTATACTTAACGCGTAGATACCCGAAGTCAACAATATATGCATACCAACTATGGAGCTCATGTATGTTAAAGTGTACAAAGTGCCGTGTTAGAGAAGCACATAAGCACGTGTACGATGACTGTGAGTGCTCATTGCCGTGTTCGCGGTTGGTTCGAAGCGGAGCGCTTACAAGGTTTCGCCCCGTTGGCTCCAGCACCATTGCCTGCAACGAAATCGCACACGGAAACCACGCGGTCCTCAAACTGAACTGACACGACGCAGCGTCCACACGGACGTTCACACGCGCGCCTCCAGCCTGACCCACGTGTTACCAGAACTGGACACATTCAACCGGATCCACCCTGGCGACTTGCGTGGAGCCCGTTGGGGGCAATGCAGGAGAGAGGCCCAAGTTATGCAACGGAATACATGAAACAAGTGAACGGGTTTGATGTTATAGTACGATGGCACGCGTGTGCACACGCGTGCCATCGTGTATAATTGTGGATTACGTCGTGTTACTACTGCGACAGTTCACCCGGAAAGCCTCAATGAATCTCAAGACTCTTATACTCAATTGAGTAATTTGCAGTGTAATATTTTCAGCATTGCGAGGCCTGGCCAATACTGGGGGGGGGGGGGGGGGGGTAGCTATGGTAGGAAAATGGAGAATCCGTAGGAAACCCATGCAGAAAAGGGGGAGAAACAATAAAAAACTCTACACCGAAAAAGGCACCCGAGTGGGGAATTGAACCCAGACTCGTGTTGCTGTGAGGGGCGAGTTACTGCTGCGGCCCTGATCCACACGTACCGTTGGAGCGGCCACCACCGTTGCCGCCGTACCCACCGTTGCCATTGGCCACTGCTAGACAGAGTGGGCGACAGGGTCGGTGAAGAGACACAAATGAGCGTTTATCGAGGATACGGGGATGGACACAGAAATACACGAACGTATACTGTCACGCACAGGTTGCGAATTAAATATTTTAACGAGTACCACATTAAAAAATGTCTAATTCCTAGTGCTCAAACAGGCAATTGGCCTGCACCCTTTAGAGTGAGAAGAGCATCGCATTGAGATGCCTGTACGGTGGCGTCATGAGGCTGCAGATCATCACGACGCCACCGTCGCCCGTAGGCGGCCGAACAGAACGAATTTGGAAGTGGGAGCAACCAAGTGCGGAAGAGGGAAGGGCAATGGGCAAGAGCAGATGGGGCAGTGGATAGAGCAGATGGGCAGTGGGTAGAGCAGATGGGGCAGTGGGTAGAGCAGAGCAGGGCAGGTGGCAGACTACGGCAGGCATTGGGCCTGAATTTCTATTGCGCATCAGAAGTCAACACGAATGCCACACACTCACAGCCACTCACAAGACGCGCGTCTCACGCACTCTTACCGAGCTGTCTCCTTTGGGAACACTTAGAGGAGAGCTTCATGTAGAACTGTGAGCGAGCTCCGGCTGCGGGCGCGTATCCTCCTCCTCCAGCCCCAGGTCCGTACCCACCAGCACCACCTGCCTTCTGGCCACCTGCTGGTTTCTGGTCACCTGGGGCAGGTCCTCCAGCTCCTCCTGAACTTGGACCATATCCAGGTCTCCCTGCCGCCGGTCCATATCCGTTTTGCCTCCCTACCGCTGGGGCATAGCCATTTGGCCTCCTCGCAGCTGGAGCATAACCACCAGGTCCCCCTGCCCTTGGGGCATAGCCAGATGCCTTTTGTCCATATCCACCAGCTCCTGCTCCTGGATAAGATCCAGGTCCCCCTGACCCTGGACCAAATGCGCTAGGCCTTGGTGCAAAGCCAGGTTGGCCACCGGCTGCTGGGGCATGTCCGTTAGGCTTACCTCCAGCCCCATTCCCGCCTGGTCCTCCTGCCCCTGGACCAGACTGTCCAGGTCCTCCTGCTGCTGGTGCATAACCGCCAGGTCCTCCTGCCGCTTTACTAGCCCCAGGGCCATATACATTAGCCCCTCCTGCTGCTGGACCATAACCGCCAGGTCCTCCTGCTGCCGGTGCATAGCCACCAGGTCCTCCTGCTGCCGGTGCATAGCCACCAGGTCCTCCTGCTGCCGGTGCATAGCCACCAGGTCCTCCAGCCCCTGGACCATAACCACCGGCTTTGCTTGCTGCTGGGCCAAAACCACCAGCTCCTCCTGCTGCTGGTGCATAGCCACCAGGCCCTCCTGCTGCTGGTGCATAGCCTCCAGGTCCTCCTGCTGCTGGTGCATAGCCACCAGGCCCTCCTGCTGCTGGTGCATAGCCACCAGGCCCTCCTGCTGCTGGTGCATAACCACCAGGTCCCCCAGCTCCTGGACCATAACCACCAGCTTTACTTGCGGCCGGGCCAAAACCACCAGGTCCTCCTGCTGCTGGTGCATAGCCACCAGGTCCTCCTGCTGCTGGGGCATAGCCACCAGGTCCTCCTGCTGCTGGTGCATAGCCACCAGGCCCTCCTGCTGCTGGTGCATAGCCACCAGGCCCTCCTGCTGCTGGTGCATAGCCACCAGGCCCTCCTGCTGCTGGTGCATAGCCACCAGGTCTTCCAGCTCCTGGACCATAACCCCCAGGTCCCCCAGCTCCTGGACCACCAGCTTTGCTTCCGCCTGGACCATATCCATTCGCTCTACTTGGCGCAGCAACGTATACACTTGGCCTTGCCCTGGGTACAAATGCGCCTGGCCCTCCGATCGCTGGACCGTATCCATTGGGCCTGCCTGCGCCTGCACCATTACCGACCTTTGCTCCCCCTGGACCGTAACCTCCTGCCCCTGGGCCGTACCCCCCAGGTCCACCGCCCCCCTGACCGTACCCCCCAGGGCCAGCTGTTCTTGAAGGAAGCGCAGCTCCTGCCCCTTGGCCATATCCTGATGAAACGAGATAGAAGGTTAGCAGGTGTGCAATCACATGTATCACGTTTAGACATTGCGACCTGATTTACACATTTCAAGATTCTGATTTCCTAAAAAGAAAAGCCTCGCAGAGTCTCAATACTACGTTTTAGGAGAGTCATGTCAACTTCTTTTGCAGTAGGGGGGCGTTGTTGCCGCTGTGTGCAATCCCAATTAAATAATTTGCAGTGTCATTTTTTCAGCATTGGGCTATTTGCCCAATATCAGTTCCATTCTAACAGAAAGGCGGCCAAGTCGGGAATTGAACGCAGGACCCTTCTTGCCGCAAGGCACCAGTGTTACCACTGCACTGTCGCCTTGCCGCCCTATTTATTTATATCTTGGCAACTAGATCAGTATGCTTGATTACCCCAGGACACCCTTGCAAATGAGATGTTCAATCTGAAGGCTTGTTCCAGGTGAAATTTTGTAGTGAATAAACACGATGCATAAAATTGTAATTTAACGCTGAATTTACCTCCAGCCTTCAATGCATGTGGGTTTGGTGGGCCACCGTAACCTGGAGAACACATGCAACATACCCACACTTAGACAAGCGTGCACACACACACACGTACAAGCATGGCCCAATTACACGTCAGCGCTTTTCAGTGTTAATCTCAAAGTGTCATGCCAAAGCTCTGCCAATGAATGATAAATCTAGGGAGCTGTGGGATGAGGTTCAGGAATTGTAATGTGACAATGTCCTATGCAGAGACTTGCCCCCCGCCACAAGAATGTGGAAATTCCACCACTGGCTCTGCAGGGCTGTAAACGGGAGATGAGCACCAATGCCCTCAATGGCCGTGTGAGCTGCAGGAGATCACTCTCCGGCTCTGGATGTGACAATGGACGAGCACCATCGCACCAACCAACGGTGGCCACAAAGAGGTGCTGCCGGACGGGCGAGTGGCACGGCAAATGGAGCGTTGTCGCCGTGCTCGGTCGTGTGGAGCGCGTGGCGTCCAAGCAGCAGCAGCAGGCGTTCTGCCGCTACGAGTCGGGTTCTAAAGTTCACGTGGGCACAGACGGTAGTGCGCGGAAGATACACGTGCTGGGCAGGCGTGGGAGAGGACGAGAAAACGCAAGATGGAACTGGGGGGGCTGTTTGAATTGGCCGGTGGCAGCAATCGGCTGCTGCCAAGAGGGGGGCTCTGGTGATTGATCCAAGGTGGGGGGGGGGGGCGAAGCGATGTGGGCGGTTGCCCGCCTCACCTCCACTCATGGAGACCTCGAACGTTCGTATTTGATGATTATTTATTCTAGGAAAATAGTCTCATTTTTAATTTTAATAAAAATATTACAGATGTAGGGCCCTATTTAAAAGCTTGAAAGTAGAGCCCCACCCACCCTCCCACCACTTCCCCTTTGAGAAATTTGAACGTGGAGAGAAGAGATTAATCAGAAGCAAAACTGTTACATGCAACGTTCGGCCACTCTGGCACGTTGGAGAAATCAGCCGCGTGTACTTCGAGCGGAATGTGAGCGGTCAGAGCTGTCAGATGCAAATGACCAAACACCGCCCTGCTGACTGATTTTTTTACAGCACCGACCAAAGCACGCGCGACCTTCCTCCGACGAGCAGTCCCGTTGCATTCACGACGGTCAAAGCGTAACGATGCCGGAGAGACGCAGCCAGCCCTCTCCCTCGCAACGCGGGCGACGTCTGCGCGTTCGACTCACCATTGCCACCACCGCCGTTGCCGTACTGCGCTCCTCCTGCGCACGCGAAACACGGCGGTGAGTGCGCGCTGAGACCTCGGCGCGAGGCGCGGAGTAACGCGAAGCCAACCGCCCTAAAACGCCCAACCCTGGCACCGACGAATGCGGGCCACAACGCAGTTAAAAACAGTCACAACCGCTAACTTATGTCTCGGTGAAATATTGACTTAAAGCTTTCGTGACTCGAGGAATTCGTCTTCTTTGGGCCTTTCGGTGAAGTCACGTAGATAGTTTGAAAGAAAATAACAAAATAGACGATAACAACAAAAATATTTATTTTTATTTTTTATTTTCTTTCAACTTATTTACGTGGCTTTACCCAAAGAATGTCTCGTTTGTTTCGTGTTTTTGTTTGTTTGTTTTAACCTCTCTCCAATTTGCACAGTTTTGCTCTGCCCAATACCCTAAATGGAACATCAAGCGGATCATCTGCACGGATGGGAAACGTCGATTTCGTATTCTTACACGCGCGATGTGACGCGCGTGTTGTGACCCTTAAGAATCCGCGTTAAATCGATCAATTTGATGCGTTGTTGCGCACATTGCCAGTCTTGCCGTTATCCCTTAGAAGCCGCATCACATGGCCTCGGCATTGCGTGGGCACACGGAGAGGTGCTATGTTAACACGGCACTTGCGGCTGTTGTCAGCACCCCTAGCAGCGGAAAATGATTCCGTAGACGGATTCAGAGGTGGAGTGAGTTGTGGCCATTATAAAGATCGTGATTGAAACACTCACCTCCTCCGAACGCAGGTCGAAACGGACCTCCTACTCCTGAAACGACAAGACACGATACAGTGACATTATTAGTACGCTTGCTTACACAGGAAAGTCTCACCGAGTCTCAAGACTCTTCTTTAGGAGGGTCCTGCCAGGTTTTCGCGGCAAGGAGGAGACGCTGCTGCCGTGTGTAATCTCAATTGAGTAATTTGCAGGTCAATTCTCAGAATGGGATGTGTTTTGGCCAATATAAGTTACATTATATGTGTGTGTGTTTTAGCTGTGGGAGAAACGCGGAGAACTCGGAGAAAATCCATGCATTCCAGGGGGAGAGAGAACGTACGCTCACGTACACCCACTCACACTTACTCAATCACTCACGTACACTCGCTCACGTACACTCACACTCACTCAATCACTCACTACACTCACTCTCACTCACTCACACTCACTCACGTACACTTACTCACACTCACTCACGTACACTCACTCAAACTCACTCACACTCACTCACGTACACTCACTCACACTCACTCACGTAAACTCACTCACACTCACGTAAACTCACACCCACTTACGTAAACTCACTCACACTCACTCACGTACATTCACTCACACTCACGTACACTCACATTCACTCACACTCACTCACACTCCGCGCGCAATACTCGTGTGTCTATCACCCTTAGCCCAGCACACGTACCTGTGTGTATAAGCCTTAAACCTGAACGCATACCTGGTATGTATCAGCCTTAACCCACCACGCGTACCAATGCGTATCAGCCTTAACCTACCACGCGTACCAATGCGTATCAGCCTTAACCCACCACGTGTACCAATGCGTATCAGCCTTAACCTACCACGCGTACCAATGCGTATCAGCCTTAACCCACCACGCGTACCTATTAGTATCCGCCTTAGCCCTACACGAGTACCTGTGTGTGTATCAACCTTAACCCAGCACGCGTACCTGTGTGTATTAGTCTTCGCCCTGCAAGCCTACCTATATCAGCCTTAGCCCTACACAGGTACCTGTGTGTGTATCTACCTTAACCCAGCACACGTACCTGTGTGTATTAGTCTTCGCCCTGCAAGCCTACCTATATCAGCCTTAGCCCTACACGAGTACCTGTGTGTGTATCAACCTTAACCCAGCACGCGTACCTGTGTGTATCAGTCTTCGCCCTGCAAGCCTACCTATATCAGCCTTAGCCCTACACAGGTACCTGTGTGTGTATCTACCTTAACCCAGCACACGTACCTGTGTGTATTAGTCTTCGCCCTGCAAGCCTACCTATATCAGCCTTAGCCCTACACGAGTACCTGTGTGTGTATCAACCCTAACCCAGCACACGTACCTGTGTGTATTAGTCTTCGCCCTGCAAGCCTACCTATATCAGCCTTAGCCCTACACAGGTACCTGTGTGTGTATCAACCTTAACCCAGCACACGTACCTGTGTGTGCATCAACCTTAGTCCAGCACACGTACCTGTGTGTGTCGGCCTTAGCCCTGCACGAGTACCTCTATGTGTGTGTATCAGTCTTAACCCAGCACGCGTACCTGTGTATCAGCCTTAATCCTGCACACGTACCTGTGTGTGTATCAGTCTTAACCCAGCACGCGTACCTGTGTATCAACCTTAATCCAGCACGCGTGCCTGTGTGTGTGTATCAGTCTTAGCCCAGCACGCGTACCTCTATGTGTGTATCGGGCCCGGCACTACCACCACACGTACCTTTCTGCAAGGAAGACTGCAGGCAGGTAGAGACCAAGAGGATGACTCCTATCGCACGTGCCATGGCGCACGCAACGCTGAGACAGCCCCGAGTGTGATGTGCGAGCTGAGTGTGTGTGTGGATTGTGCGAGGGGGGCTGCAAGCACCGGAGGAGTCGACGTCTCACCGGGTGAGCCGCGCGCTTTTAAAGGCACCGCCGCTGCGCCCTCCCCCCCTCCCCCCCACCTGGGTCACCCGGCCCCTGTCAACCTCCCGGCGCGCCACGTGCCAAGCGCGCGCCCACCACCACCACCACCACCCTCATTGGCACTGAGGGCGCGCGCGTGTGTGTTGTGTGCGTTCGCGTGTGTTGTGTCTGTGTGTCTCTCTGTGAGTGATAGTTTGGTGATTAGCGCGACGAGATCGACTCAACGGTGGTGCAGCAGTTAGCGCGCTGCGCTACGAACCCGGAGACCCGAGTTCGGATCACGCTCATAGCCAACACCGGTGACGATTGTCTGAACCGGTCCTGGGCTTCCCTTGGGTCGACTCAGCCTCAAATGAGTACCTGGTGCGGTGTGTAAACATCGCCACTAGGGAGACAAAGGCGGCCGGGAATGGTGTTGGCCACCCGCCCCCTCGTGTACCGTGCCGGCCTTCATAGGTGCTCGCTAACAGCACTTGCCCCCTACAGTCTGTTCAGGCTATAACGGGGGATCTTTGTCTTTTTGATAGTGTCGTGATTAGCGCACTGCGCTACGAACCCGGCGAACCGAGTTCGGTTTCACTCAGAGCCAACATCTGAATGATTAATATTTGAACCGGTGCTGGACCTCCCCTATGCGGACTCGGCCATAAATAAGTAGCTGGTGCGCGGTCTAAAGATCAGCATTGGGGAGACAAAGGCGGCCGGGCATGGTGCAAAGCCACCCACAGCCCGTTCGTGTGCCGCGTTGGCGTTCTTCATAGGTGCTCGCCAACAGCACTTGCCCCAACGGCATTCGAACGCTACACGGGGGATCTTTGTCTTTTTTTGCACGCAGCGGGGTGTGGTGCACGCGTTGGCGAGTGTCGCGCGCGCACACCGTGAGTCACGGGACCGGCAGCCGCCCGGGTCGCTTTGTGTCGTCACCGCTGAGTGGTGGCGGAATTCTGCGCCCAACAAGAGGAGCGATATTCACGACGTGTTCGTTTCCTCATATCGTCGCGTCGTACGCAATTCGTGCAACATGTACATCTCTCACGATCGCCGACGATGCACAGACGAGCGGGAATGACGCAGGAGTCAGGCGGTGAGCTGGCGCTACCAAGAACTGCCCAAGCTCTGGGATCCTACACTAAGATGCGTTCAGCCAATCTACAAGCGTTCATAGGTAGAAACCGCGGCGCCAGGAGAAATCCCCACGTGCGAGGGGGCCGACATCTCTATCGCACACACAACGGAACACATGGGGACTCGTCCGCGTTTTGCTGTGCCGTCTTCTCCAGGCGAGCCAGAATGAGGTATCCTCCTCAATGCCCTCGGGGAGGAAGTTTCCCGACATCATGCGGAGATCTACCAATCCTCGCTGTTGCCTCCACAGTGCTGGGTCACGGCAGCCACGTGCAGCGCAGCCTCCACGTGCAACGCAGTGCCGCACGACCGCTACACCCCGCAGACTCGCTCCTCCAGACTCGTCTGGCCACCATCGCGTTTTTTAACGAGTCGATATTAATTTCACGATATAGCGATTATCGCGATATCAGTATCCCATAATTTTGCTTTTCACATTTGCATCGGCTGGTGTTTGTGCTTGGATGCGATTCCTGAAGGAACAGAGCTCGATTCAATACGTTTCTAGTGATTTCCTGCTCGAATTATCATTGGAAATGCCACATTTCTATGGCGGGGGTAAGTCTATCCAGAGAACAACCACCGGAGTCTATTGAATGGACCCCAGATGGAGGGATGATGAGTTGAGTCAACCCCCCAAGCAGGTTGTGAACTCGCAATGAAGGTGAACTACAAGCGACTAAATTTTGATTTAAAGCTTTCGTGACTGCAGTAATTCATATTCTTAGTTTTTTCGGTAAAATCACGTTGAAGGGAAACAACAAAATAATAAAATATATATAAAACAACAAAACATTCTCACGACGTTTCGACCATAACTCAAACACCTGAAGACGACCGTTTGAGTTATGGTCGAAACGTCGTGAGAATTTTTTATTGTTTTATATATATTTTATTATTTTGTTGTTTCCCTTCAACGTGACATTACCGAAAAAACTAAGAATACAAGCGACTACTGAAGATCTCGATGAAGAGATCCGCGAACGTTGGACTAGCATACCACGAGCTGAGCCAAGGCTCGGCGTGCAGCAGCGTCTGCCGAACGGAACAGAGGGACTGTTGGAGAGACGCAGCTTCAAGTCGCATTCATGCTCTGGATTGTGTTGAAGTGGAAGGCAGGATTGCCCGAAGCAATGCCCGTGAATTGCCAGATGTTTATAAGCAACGATCCCCCCCTGTTAGATATGGCTCCTAATTCAAAGCAAAACTACGGAATACGCAGCACAGAATACTTGTCGTCGTGCAGAATATAAGTAACATAATGAAACATTTTCTAATCATATATTTGTGAAGAAGAGAGGTGAGGTTTTTTTTTTAACCTGGCACAAGGCCTCAGTGTGAGCCACGTGACACTGCGTTTGACACATGCACCACGCACCTCCATTCCCTGCCACTGCGTCCCAGTTGAACCGCAAGCTACGTTACCTGCACGCATGGACGAGGCTACGGATGTCCTTGGTTGATCGTGAGGATTTGGAATACCCACGTTAACGCACATAGGAGCATATTATGCGCGTTAATTCATGACTGTCGTAATGAGTAATTTATGACCGCTCAAAAATATTTTATAAAAATGATTATACCTGGGTGTGGCGAGCGTGGATATTTCTGTGCACGGTATTCATGCGGGTCTGTGTTCTTTGTGCAATTGCTGGCTTTGAGCAATTCCTGTTTCTGCCAAGCAGTGTTAGACATCTGGAGAAACACACGCGTAGTGACGGCCACACACGCGTGCGCAGACTCACAGTCACACACTGCAACAAAGACAAACATTCCACTTGTAGCCCTCACAGACTTTTTGGGGCGAGATCCTGTTATCGTGCACTTATGGAGGCCGACACGACCAGCACCACGCCCGACCGCCTTTGTCTCCCGAGTGGCGATGTTTACACACCGCACCAGGTGCTCGTTTGAGGCTGAGTCGATATAAGGGAGGCCCGGGACCGGTTCAGACAATCGTCACTGGTGTTGGCCGTGAGCGGGATTCGATTTCGGGCCACCGGGTTTGTACTACTGCGCCACCACTCACGACGCACGCCGCGACTCAGAGATTCACACGCGGCTCACACAATCGGACTAAGCAGGAATGCTTGAGAGTGGACACGGCACGCACATCCACACACAGAGAGAGAGGCGCATTCTGCTGCGTCGTTGCAGCTAAAGTGGGGGCTACGGGATTATGAAAGCAGAATGTTTTACCTAAACTTGACGCTCACAAATAAGCTCATTCTTGGATGAAGTATTTTAGGGAGAATTTACTTAGCCTACCCCCCCCCCTCTCCCCACCTTGCCCTCCTAAAATAAATATTTAAAAAACTCCACGGCCCATGTTTACAGCAAGATGGTGCCGAGCCCCAGTGCGTTCGTGCGGCTGCACTGCCACAGCACGGCAGACGCCCCCGCAGACAGAGGGGCCTCGTGGTTTGCCGTCAGCGTTTCTCACGCGAGACACAGCGGTGGACGCAGAGGCATGCGAACTCAGGGTCACCCCCTTTCCACTTACAGAGCAAAATCCGGGCGAATTTCTCGGCCAGCCTGGCTCTATCATTAAAAATGCATGTGCAGTTGGCCGCAATAAAGTTAAACGCAGCAACATCAGCACCAGGTCTGAGAAATTCTGGACTGTCCGGGTCGATTTTACATTTGTCCCGGAGCGAACCCGAACAGGTGGCAACACTGCACAGACTGCAAAAGTACCGTTTACGTTGGTTGCGCATCAAAGTGATAACGCCACTGCGGTAGTAGCCGGTGTTTCCTTTGGCACCATTGTGGTGACCGCTTCGCCTGTGGTGAGTGTCCAAGAAGCACCCAGCCTCCAAGACACCCACAGCTCTCCACCACATGCCCCGTGCGCACAAAGAGTCCGTTTAGAGCGGGATGAGGAATTGGGATCTACTCGGGCCAACTCAAGCTGTGAAAACACAAAAAAAGTTAAGTAATTACGGAGGAAAATGTTTAAATAATATACGGTTACAGTGAAATCCCTTCTCGTCCGTGATGGTGGCGGGCGTGATTGCAGCAAAGGAGGCCCCCGTGGCTCGGATAATTTTTTGCCGCGTCGGTGGTGAGGATGTGGTCACCCGAAACGGGATGAGTTCAAATCCCGGTCGAGCGTCAACTCATCACAACATCTCTCCAGGATAGGAGAGGGCCAATTTGGAAAATCAAAAGTGGTCATCCTATGAATATACTGAACTCGCCATGGGCATGTAGAATTGCCACCACTAGCCAGGGCCACCAAGAGAGAGAGAGAAATATGTGCCCACGTATGGCGCGTATGAGCAGGGATAGACGCTGGCTCTGACCTACAAATAAACAAGTGACGATTTTTTTTAATTATCTCTGACACAAAGGTGCGCTCACAAACACCAGGAAGGCACAGCTCCCCATCATGCCTTGCATGTCATGTGACCACCACATTGTGTGCACAATGCTCTCGGCCTTGTCAAAGCCACCAGCTCGATAGAACTGAGCGCGTGGCCGCATTATTGTTGTTCATGCCACCAGCTCAAGCGCAGGCGAGCACGTGTCGGTCCCGACAGGGAGTGGTAACGGGGCTGATGGGGGTTTTCACCACTTGCACAATGAGCCACGTTTGTGTCATCTGTGATATTGTTGATAACAGTATGAAGTACACACCCAAATAATTAATTTAAAATATATATTTAAAAACATGCGTTCTGCTAATATCATGTGCACGCACGTGTGTGTGTATCATTCCACCGGCAGTGAGCTGTGACGAATACCGCTCATCGCATTGTGAGAAGTTGCCAGTATGGCCACCATAATGGCATACCCTGTGGAATTCCTAATGGAATACTGCATGGAATGCCTCATGGATCTCCTAATGGAAACCCCATGGAATGCCTCATGGATTTCCTCATGTAATTCCGAATTGCAAACCTCGTGGATTTCCTCATGGAATTCCTTATAGAAAAACTCATGGAATGCCTCATAGATTTCCTCATGGAATTCCTAATTGCAAACCTCATGGAATGCCTCGTGGATTTCCTCATGGAATTCCTCATGGAAAACCTCATAGAATGCCTCGTGGATTTCCTCATGGAATTCCTCATGGAAAACCTCATAGAATGCCTCATGGATTTCCTCATGGAATTCTGAATGAAAGAAAAAAAACCCTAAATGGAACAGCGGTGCATTCCGACACATTCCACAACTTGGTCTTCATCAGGCGAGCTTCACCCGCGAGACGCGATGCCGCGGGGGGGGAGAGGGCCTGGGTGCAGTGACAGCCACCCGCTGCCCGTGCCAGCTCTGCATTAACACCCTCGTCGTATTTCGCTGGAGCGGACTCACATCCCTCATCCCTCATCCCCTCCCCCGCCCACCGCCAACGCCTCATGCCCGTGGACGCTGTCGCCCAGTGGCCTAAATCATGAACGCACGTGAGACATTTATCACGTCATAAAGTTCACACATTAGCATCTGGGCACACTTTACGAAGGTGTACGTCTGAATCGCATTCATTTGTATCGCTCACTGCTACGATTGGGTTTTTGTTTTCCTGTCACGGTTATATTGTCATGCTCAAGGGCACGCGCGCAGAAGCGGTGCCGCAACGCGGCCGGAACGCCTTGCGCCTCGGGGCGCGCGTGCCAAGGAGGCGATGCTGCTCCACACGTCTCCATGGGGTTCTTCCTTCTGCTGGAAAGACAAAGGAGAAAGCAGCAACAACATCGACAACATAAACAACATCAACAACGTCGGCAGCATCGACAACATCAAGATAATGGGAACGCAGTGGTGCGAGATCACGGTGCGCAACTCTGCAACCCATCCGTGATCGTACAACGCGAACTGCATCACCGTCTACACCTCGGACAAGAGATGATGACGATAGAGGGAGGGGATCCCAAAGTGGAGCAGTGCCAGGAAATGAGCAAGAAGAGAAGTGACCTGCAGTGTGGTGAGTGTGTTGGTGAGTGTGTGGGTGAGTTGTTGTCACCTGCAGCGAGGTGCTGGTTGAACAGTGCGTCAGGAACACCGAGTCCTCAAGGTGGGTGGAGGCGAAGTCAGCGAGTGACGTTAGTCGTGCTGTAGTCGTAGCGAGAGTGGACACAGTGACCTCTGCGGCCACTACACGGGCCGGGTGACAGCATGGGAGACGCGTGCGGGTCACGGGTGACAGCACGGGAGACGCGTGCGGGTCACGAGTGGCAACACGGGAGACAGCACGGGAGACGCATGTGGGTTACGGGTGACAGCACATGTGACAGCACGGGAGACGCGTGTGGGTTACGAGTGACAGGACGGGTGACGCATGCGGGTCACGGGTGACAGCACAGGTGACAGGACGGGTGACGCATGCGGGTCACGGGTGACAGGACGGGTGACGCGTGCGGGTCACGGCGAGCGGAGCCTGGCAGGGAGACCGGCGTCCCTCTGCGCCCTGCGCGCCGTACAATCCCCCCACTTGTGCGACAATTGGCTCATTTATGGCGCGGATTTTAAAGGCCAAATAAAAATGTTGCATGGAACTAGTGACGCGCCGGGTGTAATTACACGAATCACATTGAATCAAATTTCTAATCTTGTCTCATGCATCCTGGACCCGCGCACGCACACCAATTGACGCATCCAATGCGATCTTTAAGAGGGAAACCTGAACATTCATTCATTCACTCAAATGGCAAACACGTGTTCGCCACCGCAAATAGTCGAGGCTGCGTTGGCCAAGCACTTGTAGCCATTAACTTAATTGCGTTTTTAAGTGTTGCAAACAGGTCCGTGTCTATGCCACTCCAGCTCTGAGTAATGCAATGGAGCTGCCAAAGCAAGCGCGCGCGCACAGGAGGTCCTTACAAACGCGAGTCAGAGCGACGTACACAGAGCATCGCACTTACAACCAAACACAGATCCGCTTTCTCTGGTTTATGAACGAGTTAACACCAAACTACATCAGCACAACATCCACACACACACAGATGAAAAAGCAAATGCGGCCACGCAGCATCTACACACGTGATTAAACATTACAAAACTCGCAAATTACACCCAATCATTTTTTTTTCGCCGCGATTTTGAAAGACCCACACTCAAGGGCAGTTCAACAGACGCGCGCTTCATTGCCAAAAGGGAGTCGCGCACGAACCGTGACATCTCCACGTTGTCCGGTCACTTTGTTGGCCCAGGGGACCGGTGTCAGTTGTCCAGCGAACTGTGGTGGGGTGGGGGGAGAGGCGGCTCCCTCTGTCCGCGGCAGACGGACGGACGGGCGGTTTTGCTCGTGTGGACGCAACGTCGGTCGGTGCTTGCCTCTCTTGTTTCTGACGGGGAGACTTCGTTGCCCGTGTGAGAAACGTGCGTTTAGAGTGATTCGGTTGCTGCTGCTGCTATAAATTTAGACGCGATGATAAGCCAACGCTTCGTTGAGCTGCTTTCATTTGTGGCCAGGTCGCTTCTGACAAAAATAAGGAGCTGTGTCGTGCAGTGGGCCTTACCTGGGTAAAATAAAATAAAATTGTAAATAGTGAAATAGGTATCAAAGTGATGAAAAAAGAAAAGGCAATCATCCATGACGTTTTAAGATGTTCAAACACCAAATATACACCCATAATTGCAAGGCATTATAAAATCTGCATTAACAACACACGCGTGTGGTAAAACATGCAAACATGCTTTGATAATAATGCACGCAGTGTCTTTGACATTGATTTGTGCTGCTTGCCCGTTGGCGTCTGTTCTCTGGCCTCTGGTGGAGGCCACGTGCCGGTGCTGGGAGCATTTTCGCATCGCAGGGCCGTGAGAGGTGGCGGGTTCGGGAAGCCTTCATCCAGCAGCGGATTGAGCACGGCTGCTGCTGGTGATAGTCCAGCGAAAAGTTGAATTCATCCAGTGGCGTAACTGCCCAGTGTGCAGGCGGTGCAACTGCACTGGAGCTTCCAGGCCAGAGAGACCGAGGATTTAGACTGTTAAGATGCCCACTAGACTCAACCTGCCCACTAGACTCACCCTGCCCACTAGTCTCACCCTGCCCACTACTCACCCTGCCCACTAGACTCACCCTGCCCACTACTCACCCTGCCCACTAGACTCACCCTGCCCACTACTCACCCTGCCCACTAGACTCACCCTGCCCACTAGACTCACCCTGCCCACTAGACTCACCCTGCCCACGAGACTCACCCTGCCCACTAGACTCACCCTGCCCACTACTCACCCTGCCCACGAGACTCACCCTGCCCAACAGACTCACCCTGCCCACTACTCACCCTGCCCACTAGACTCACCCTGCCCACTAGACTCACCCTGCCCACTAGACTCACCCTGCCCACTACTCACCCTGCCCACGAGACTCACCCTGCCCACTAGACTCACCCTGCCCACTACTCACCCTGCCCACGAGACTCACCCTGCCCACTAGACTCACCCTGCCCACAAGACTCACCCTGCCCACTAGACTCACCCTGCCCACTAGACTCACCCTGCCCACTAGACTCACCCTGCCCACTAGACTCACCCTGCCCACTAGACTCACCCTGCCCACTACTCACCCTGCCCACTACTCACCCTGCCCACTAGACTCACCCTACCCACGAGACTCACCCTGCCCACTAGACTCACCCTGCCCACTAGACTCACCCTGCCCACTAGACTCACCCTGCCCACTAGACTCACCCTGCCCACGAAACTCACCCTGCCCACTAGACTCACCCTGCCCACTAGACTCACCCTGCCCACTAGACTCACCCTGCCCACTAGACTCACCCTGCCCACTAGACTCACCCTGCCCACTACTCACCCTGCCCACGAGACTCACCCTGCCCACTAGACTCACCCTGCCCACTAGACTCACCCTGCCCACTACTCACCCTGCCCACGAGACTCACCCTGCCCACTAGACTCACCCTGCCCACTAGACTCACCCTGCCCACTACTCACCCTGCCCACTACTCACCCTGCCCACTAGACTCACCCTGCCCACTAGACTCACCCTGCCCACTAGACTCACCCTGCCCACTAGACTCACCCTGCTCACTAGACTCACCCTGCCCACTAGACTCACCCTGCCCACGAGACTCACCCTGCCCACTAGACTCACCCTGCCCACTAGACTCACCCTGCCCACTACTCACCCTGCCCACTAGACTCACCCTGCCCACTAGACTCACCCTGCCCACTAGACTCACCCTGCCCACTACTCACCCTGCCCACGAGACTCACCCTGCCCACTAGACTCACCCTGCCCACTAGACTCACCCTGCCCACTACTCACCCTGCCCACTACTCACCCTGCCCACTAGACTCACCCTGCCCACTAGACTCACCCTGCCCACTAGACTCACCCTGCCCACTAGACTCACCCTGCCCACACTGACATCGAACACGCTCTGCTCAACACTCCACAATTCCAGTGCCGGTGTTTGTAGCTGCCCTGAGGTCACTCACTCATTTTACCCACCTCACCCATCTCCGTATGAACTACACAGCATCAGAGAATGCACGCGACACAGACACGCATAAGGGTCACCAGTTTAATGCGACTGCCACACCATCGCTCCCGGCAAACACAAGACGTACTCGTAATGCGCGTATAGCTTATTGTTCTCTTTGCATCCTACGTATTCAGTGACCCTACTATTTTAATTAATTATATTTTCCACTCCACCTAATTGCATGCACAAAATTGTACCCAAATTGTCGTAATCAATGTTTACCCAAACACAGCAATCAATCGCACCAATATTTCATCATCCTAACGGTATATACCTCTACACCCGGGAACAGTATATGAAACCATCATGCACGTTTATAGATAGTGCTTACATGTAGTGCATTTGTTTTTATCACGGCACTTGTGAAATGTAATTTCCATTTGAGGTCATTTTTTTACCAAACCCGCGAACACGGAAGTTGCGTTTAGAAGAAAGCGTCATGCAGACGGAGGAAGTAAACTTGTCCCAGGGAATCTCCACACACGACGACCTCGTGACCTCCGCAGGCCACGGTCCTCATGCAGGTGACGGGCCCGCTGCACACGAACACGCCCAGCTGCACAAACACGGCGACGGCGCAAGGAGGGACAGAACAGTCGCAGCGATCACTGAACACGGTCGCTGAGACCTGCACAAAGCGTCAAGCGGCCAGCAGCGAACAGCACTACCGAAGCTGCAACAGATAAGAGCGAAGAACAACGCTTCCGAAATCGGATAAGGTCGTGATAATAACACTGCGGTCAAAACACTTCTAAATGATCGTCGCTCATTCACTTTCCAAACGTTGCCTCCTCGACTATTCCTGGCTCTGTCCACCCAGATAGCCTTTTACCTGGCGGAGGTCAGGCAGAGACCAGAGCTTGACGCTGTGGTCCAGGGAAGCTGTTGCCAGCACGGAGCCTACGACGTAGACCCCGGTCACATCGGCACCGTGCACCTGCAGGCGACATTTGCGGCGGCGTCAGTCACGGAGGGCGGCGCTTCACGACGTTAAACGGACAAACGCAGCCGAGGCCGTGATCTGACAAAATACAAAACGGCACGAATTTGAACACACCGGCAGACTACACAACGCACGCCGGTGTGCAGCACTGCGTGTACACAAACCTCTCAGCCTCGTCCAGACCACGAGCTCAAACGGAACTGAATGTATGTGATGATGTGGCCGCGGCGGTCTAATGACGAAATGCCCGAGCGTTGAGTTCTTTTGAGCTGGTGGTCTGGATAAGGCTGGAAGCGTTCTGTACATGCAATCCTGCACACCTTTGTTGTTATATATATATAATTTCTTCCAGCCTTCGTTCATTTGTCCATTGTGATGTGGTTTTTGTTAAATCATAATTAACAGATTTGAATTCAAATACAGTGAAACATTGGAATGCAAGTAACTTGGTCTGCGAGTGTTTTGCAAGACGAGAATTTTTTTTAAATAAATAAGAATTTGATAAACGAGTGATGTCTTGCAATACGAGCAGCAAGTGCACAGTATACGCTTTGTCTGCCGAGCATCACGTGATCACAACTGAGCCAATGGTTCTTCTCTTTCTCTCTCTCGCTGCGGGATTGTGGGTAATCATCTCCCATGCTCGGTCTCAGTCGGCGTGCCTCACTCGTATAGTCAACATCCGTGCGAGCGTATACTGTTTACTATAGTACTATAGTGTTGTGACCACGTGTATACTGTTTACTACAGTATAGTGTTGTGACCACGTGTATACTGTTTACTATAGTACTATAGTGTTGTGACCACGTGTATACTGTTTACTACAGTACTATAGTGTTGTGACCACGTGTGTACTGTTTACTAGAGTACTATAGTGTTGTGACCACGTGTGTGTGCATAAAGCATTTTATTTATTTTGTGTCCAAGTGTAGTGACTGTTCTTTAGTAACTGTACTGCAAGTGAAAGTCGTCCTACACAATAACCCTCCTCCTCCTCTCTATCGTCTCCCTCACACCAGCCACGATTAAATGTAATTAATAAATTTGATTACTTTATATTAAATAAAAATAATACAAATATAAAAAGGTATTTTGTATTAATAATTTTTATTTGAATACAGTATTTTTGAGTTGTGGAACGAATCACCTGAGTTTCCATGCGCTTTGATGTACGAGTGCTTTGGATTACGAGCACGTTTCCGGGACGAATTATGCTCGCAAATCCAAGGTTTCACTGTATTCCACAGAAAATGTAAAACTCCACACAAGTGGAGGCTGCGATTGACAATTAAAATGCACAAGGAGCCACACGCGCGTTACGAGAGCGGCCTCGAACCTCACGCAACCAGGAACTCACCCGCTGCGTCCGGGAGACAAAGCCAGCAGCACTCCCACCACCACCACCATGCGGACCGGCAACCACCCGGGCAGCCGACCACAGCTCCAGGTTTCCCCGGGAATCCCCACAAGCCCAGTGGGGACCTTGAACAAAGGAGAGAAGCGCCGCTAATAACCCGGCTCAACACGCTGATGAACGCAGCTCAACACGCCGATTAACAAAGCTCCATGCACTAATCCGGCCATCTGGCTCGGTGGTAGAGCGAGCAGCTGACATTCGGGAGGTTGTGAGTTCAAACCTTGGTTGGGTGTCGGCTTAGCACATCATCACTCAAAGTACCTGCCACAAATGAACCACAACACCTTGCTCTCGTTAAGGAGCATAAACCATCACGTGAACTCCGGTCAGCCTCGCAGCGACTTTTGGCTGGGCCATCGAAGAGAGACGGTTACCGCATCGCGCGCTTTCGGATGCGCTTCTGCGGCCGTCTGGAACGCTCTTCCTTCCGATATTAGGAAGCCACTGGAGCTGTGCACTTTAAAATAATCTAGATTTAAAACGAATTTCTTTAAGAAAGTGTTTAGTTTGTGGTCCTAATACCTCTGCACCTCCAATTAGCACAATTGGCTACGTACGGTACGAAAGAAGTTCAACATACATGGGACACGTAAAATATGTCCCAGATTAATGTAGGAAGCCAGTACTAGCCGTTGTCCAATACAGACACGAAACCCCACCAAAGCATTGGTGACGTGTTACTGGCGCTGACTCGTTTAATGTGGAAATTTGAAGTTGTCAGCTAAAATGTAATTTTAAATACAAATCGCGTAACGAGACCTCATTCACATCACATCCCTCGCACGGTAATGGCAATGAAGATGATGCTCATAGCTGGAACACGTGGAGCGTGCGCGTGCACACGTGCCTCCCTGCAGCTGCACGAAGCCGGCGTGGGAGAGCCACGCGCCAGGTTCCCCAGCAGGCAGGGAACGGGTGTGCGACTCCACGAGCTTCAGGGAATTCTGGGTAGCTCTCTGTTCACAAAAGTAGACAAATCAACCCCACGCAATCATTCATACATTTGGCGTTTGTACCACGAGGGTATCACGAAGGCGAAGCTAGATTCTGCCAACAGGGGACGATGGTTGTGATGTGTTTTTTCCCCTGATTAAGTAATTTGTTGCAGGTAACGTTCAATCTTGGTAAATTTGAAGTGTGACGCCACCACGCAATAACCTACCCTAGTCTTGAACGACGTCACAGGAACGTTAACGTCCGCTGTGAAGCACACGGCACGTGGTGTTTACAGTTAACGCACTCACAGTATTAACCAGGGCGGATGCTGGGCTCGAACCACGAACCTCTGCAACAGTGCAGATATGTGTGTGTTACCAGTGTAGATATGTGTGTGTGTGTTACCAGTGGAGAGATGTGTGTGTGTGTGTGTTACCAGTGTAGATATGTGTGTGTGTGTGTGTTACCAGTGGAGAGATGTGTGTGTGTCACCAGTGTAGAGATGTGTGTGTGTGTTACCAGTGGAGAGATGTGTGTGTGTGTTACCAGTGTAGAGATGTGTGTGTGTGTTACCAGTGGAGAGATGTGTGTGTGTGTTACCAGTGGAGAGATGTGTGTGTGCTACTAGTGTAGAGATTTGTGTTAACAGTGAGTGTAGTGATGTGTGTGAAACCAGTGTGTGTGTGTCTTACCAGTGTATAGATGATGAATTCTTCTGGGCCAGCCACTCCGCACACCTGCCACAGGTCTGGACCACTTGGAGATATTCCCACAATCCATTGCGCGGAACTGTAATTGTGTCAACAAGCACACACACGCAAGCACTCACAGAGACACAGAGACACGCACACACGCACAAAGACAAACACAAACCAACAAATCCGCATGTGCACGGGCACATACACACACATGTACACACACACGTGTTCAGACACCCGCTCACACATGTACACAAAGACAAAGATCCTCCGTACAGCCTGGTTTGTTAGCGAGCACCTATGAAGGCCGGCACGGCACACGAGGGGGTGGGTGGCAAGCACCACGTTCGGCAGCCTTTGTCTCCCCAGTTGTGATGTTTACACACCGCACCAGGTACTAATTTGAGGCCGAGTTGACTTAGGGGAGGACTAGTACAGATAATAGGCACCGGTGTTAGCCATGAGCGGGAATCGAACTCGGGTCGCCGAGTTCGTAGCGCAGCGTGCCAATTGCCACACTACCGCTCCGCAAAGACACACAAAGAGAGATATATACACGAAACAAGTTAGCATTTGAGTTGAATGATTTAACAAGACTAAATGTGGATACGTGCTTACAAAACTTAGAGGTTATTTTAAATGGCCCTAAGATCAATAAATGCACGTTGTAATTTAAATATGTGAGAGTCGGTGAGCTCATTATTTATTTTGGAAGGTGGACGGGAGGGGGGGATAGAACTGCGCAAACTGGCAGCAGCAGCAGGTTAACGTGTTCATGCGGAGCGGTGCCACCGTTCAGCAGCAGCAGCAGGTTAACGTGTTCATGCGGAGCGGTGCCACCGTTCAGCAGCAGCAGGTTAACGTGTTCATGCGGAGCGGTGCCACCGTTCAGCAGCAGCAGGTTAACGTGTTCATGCGGAGCGGTGCCACCGTTCAGCAGCAGCAGGTTAACGTGTTCATGCGGAGCGGTGCCACCGTTCAGCAGCAGCAGGTTAACGTGTTCATGCGGAGCGGTGGCACCGTTCAGCAGCAGCAGCAGGTTAACGTGTTCATGCGGAGCGGTGCCACCGTTCAGCAGCAGCAGCAGCAGCAGGTTAACGTGTTCATGTGGAGCGGTGCCACCGTTCAGCAGCAGCAGGTTAACGTGTTCATGCGGAGCGGTGCCACCGTTCAGCAGCAGCAGGTTAACGTGTTCATGCGGAGCGGTGCCACCGTTCAGCAGCAGCAAAAGCAGCAGCAGCATCACCTCCACCACCCGAGGGTGGACTCACTTTGGCACTCTACAAACATCGGTCAGCATGACAGGCAATGGGCAGGGAACCGGCTGACGCTCCTGGCTGGCGCTCCTGGCTGGCGCTCCCGGCTGCTGGGTGGCTGCTGCCCTTACGGTCGACCGGCTTCTCGTAGAGACGTGAATGAGGCCAATTGTCTTCTCACTTATTTTGTGACTTGTATTCAAAGACGGATTCTCCACTATGGCGTAAATTATTATTCTGCTAGGACCTTTTTATATAATGGGGGAGGGTCATTGCCTATAAACATTTGGGCCGTTGCTTGATAAGGCTGGCTGTCATCACCGGCGAAACGTCGTACTCGAATTGTAAATGTTGCGGGTTCACTCTCCAACACAACGGTGTGCTGTACCAGTAACTAATTGGCATGTTTCGTTTCCATGACAACCCTTACTAATTGGCTGTGTCAGGTGGTGGCGGGTTTAACGACACATTCATAGTTGCGTGATCTACTTATGTACAACGGGCGGCTCATGGTCTCTTATTGAGCACCATTGAATGTACCAAAAACGGAAACTGAGCATGGCCAACAATTCTGTAGGATGGCGAGTGTCGCGTGGTGGCTGGAGGAGCGATGAAGCGGGGAAACGTCAGGGGTTGTCCATGGGCCGGAGCAGGCTCGGGTAGCACATTGCAACATCAAACCAGAGACACGAACACCACTGAGACACAACACGCGTACGGTGCAGGGTACGGGGTGAACACAACGTGAGCCAGGCAGGGCGACAGCTAACGCTCGCGCTGCCGACATCGGAGGAAGTCCATGGCCCGACCGCACAGGGGTCGACGGGAGGATGCCGCAACTCCTTGCTGCAGCCCCGAGTCCCCTCCCAGGAGGAGGCAGCAGTCACACGCGGACCCCTACGAGCGCCACAGACCTGCCAGATCGCGGGCACAGTGGACTCTTACCCCCTCACCGCACCTCACGCCGTGCCGAGCCAAAGTCAAATACTGAGTGAGCACGGGGACTGTCCCAGAGCCACATGAGGACTCCCAGCTCTTGCCACCGGCCGAAACAAGCGTCCCCAGGTGGTGCCTTGGCTGCAAAAACTCGGCGGAGCGCTCGGTGTGGTAAAGTTAACTACCTCGCCTGGTATGCAGGAGGTCGTGGCATTGATTTCGACCCTGACGCCTGCTGTCTCTTTCCCCGTGGTTACGAGGAATTTTCTCCGGGTCCTCCGGTTTTTCCCCTCTACATTTATAAACACGCTTTTAATAGTATTTGCTTGCTATAAATTCCCACGTGATAAGCCACTTCGTTGAGATATCTCTTGTGGCCAGGTCACTTTTGAAAAAGAGCTAGATAGCTCAGTGGGGCCTTATCTGGTAAAATAAAAAAAAATATTTTAAGCAGTAGGCCCCCACCGTGTGGTCCTCCTGGCGGTGATGGAGAGGGGCCTGGAGCTGAGCAGCAGCGCCTGGCCCGCGGCGTCTCCTGCCAGGACGGCGCCGCCGTCGCCACCCCCTCCCTCGCCGCAAGCCTCCCACGTGGCGGCCATCGACACGAGCGGAACCTCGACTTCCAAGCTGTGCAAGCTGGGTTCCAGCGCAGAGAGGAGAGGAGCCACAGCCGTTACCGCTCCGCCGCAACAAATTGACCGATTAGATGCACAACGTTTCGCTTGAAACTACGCCAAGCACCGCCGGGACAAGATCCAGAAAGACTTACAGCGAACGCTTACAGAGCACGCTCGCTTACCGGCATAACACCTCCACACGGTCCCCTGGCAGTATCCTCCAGCAGCACACCTGTCGGTCCATTCCTGCCGTCAGGAATGTTTCATCCGTCCGCTCCGGGAAGCACACGCAGCTCACTGCTCCGTCGTGAGCCTGCGGGCACCGGCGCACACAGCCACCACCGCCACCACGATCACCACTACTCGCTCCCGGTTTGCAACATTCTAAAAGTTCTCATAATGATGCACAGCTGGCCTGGAGCAAACTGTCCACGAAAGGAAATTCCTGCCCTCTCATCGTCCTCCTCTTAACTGCCGCTACGCAGTTAAGATTTCTGTCTCTACCAACTGTCTTCACTTCAAGGTCTGTGCGTCTGTATATTTGCCTTGTGTTGATGTCTGCGTGCCCATGTGTGTTGTTAATTATTGTATTTCACTGACCGCGGGTCGCGCGGATGCTCCCCGCAAGCCCTCACCTGCACCGCTGCGCTTGGGGCGAGCGCGGGGCCCGAGCAGCGGCTCCACAGCAGCACGTGGCCGTCCTCAGCCCCCGACACCACGTGACGCCCCCCCGGGGACGCCTGCACTGCCGTCACCGCGCGCTGGTGCCTGCAGGGCAGCGTGCTGGCGGCGGCTACAACAGCAACAATGCGCCATGCAACACGTACATGCACAGGCACACGCGCACGCAAACGCACGCGCACACGCCCGTGACTCGTCAAGTCTCCACGAATGAAAATGGCCGTTAAACCCGGAATCCGGTCAGGAGGCAGAGCGAGAGCCCCACAATCAGAAGGTTGCGAGTTCAACTCCTGGCTGGGGGTTTGCTCAGCCCATTATTCCTCCAACTCTGAGGTTGCTAAGGTGAGGAACACTTTGTGGGGAAGTCAACAATGGTTTTCCTATGGATGAACGCACCCCCGTCAGAGGAATGTGGAATTTCCACCACCGGCTCCAAGATCTGAACGTAGATGACCGCCGCCTCAATCCTCACTCAAGAAGGAAATCACTTTCACGACTTTATTTTGAATGCATTTCTAAATTACCGGCAGGTATTTGGCCAAAGCCAATTTACAACCTCTAAAATACATCAACGGAATTCGGTGTTTTGTACACCTTTAAAGCACAACGGTATATCTAGACACTGGAATGTCGACCAGAAATGCTATTCGAATTGCCTACATGGTGTCACCTGTGCAATAGCCATGTGATTTGGCACAAGGAAGGAAGAGACGGCAAGATAAAGAGGTTATCAATTCTAGGTTCACTCCAACGCTGTCCTCTGGACAGTCCGGTCCCTTCACCTGATGAAGGCCACTTGTGTTGTGGCCGAAACGTCGTGAATTTTTTTGTTGTTTTATTTTTTACCTACGTGACTTTACCGAATAAAACCAAAGAGTAAAGATAAAGAGGCATCAACAACACTGACCCACAATACCGTGAATGCTGTGCACGCACGATTCACGGTGGCGGTGATGCAACGTGGGGTCCCCGTTCACCACCCGGCCTCCATGATCGCGATGAACAACTGTCGGAATGCCCAACCCTGACCAACCAGGGTGGGGTGGATGGGGAATGCCCGCGTCTCACCGGGCAGAATACGGAGTTGCCACATCTTGACGGAGCCATCCTTGGAGGCAGAGAGGGCGTAATTGGAGAGTGCTGTTACAGCCAGAGCCTGCACTGGGCCTGAGTGTTCGCTCAGAGACGCCAGCTCGCTGCCCTGAGGCCGGACAAACATCCGGTGGGAGGGGGGAGCGTGGTTACAGCCTCAGTGCACACAATATCGCTGACACGTTCTCCTCTCTGCCAGATCGCGCTGCAGCTGCATTGGAGATTCGCAGCGGCCTCCGAGATCTGCCCTGATGGTCCCCCAGCGTCTGCTCTCAGGTCTGCTGTGCCATTGAATGGGCACGAGAAGGCGTTCTCGAACACAGCGTGATGCACTGCTCGCTACAGAGTTCTGCGACGCTACTGCGTGTGAGTAGACAAGCGCGCCACGGCCAGGCAGGGCGAGCGACGCGTGGCCAGGCAGGGCGAGCGACGCTTGGCCAGGCAGGGCGAGCGACGCGTGGCCAGGCAGGGCGAGCGACGCGCGGCCAGGCAGGGCGAGCGACGCTTGGCCAGGCAGGGCGAGCGACGCTTGGCCAGGCAGGGCGAGCGACGCGTGGCCAGGCAGGGCGAGCGACGCTTGGCCAGGCAGGGCGAGCGACGCGTGGCCAGGCAGGGCGAGCGGCGCTTGGCCAGGCAGGGCGAGCGACGCTTGGCAAGGCAGGGCGAGCGACGCGCGGCCAGGCAGGGCGAGCGACGCACCATGAGTGGGGCCCAGATCCGCACGGTGCCGTCGTCGCTGGCGGAGGCCGCACGCAGTGCCTCGGAGAGCGCCTCCCCCGGCCGCTTCCCTGTGAGGCACCGCGGTATCGAGCACGGTCAACAACTTGGCGGGAAAAAAAAACATCGCAAAAAGTTTACGTTTGACAATAGAAATTCGGCTCAATTGAGCAGTGAGGCAGTGCTCATTTCCCCTTTACAGCCCTGACCAAATGGTGGAAATTCCAACGTACTGTTGACTTCTCCACAAAGTGGAACTTATTTTATCAACCGCAGAGGGATGACAGAGTGAGTTAACCCCCAATCAGGATTTGAACTTGCAGCTTTCCACTTGCAAGCCACTCGCTTTACCAAACAGATTTTTTTTAAACTCCTTTCAATATCCCACGAGATGAAACCGAGTGAGGTAATTCCAGAGCAACCTCGTGTGGTGTTAACGGCCCCCAACGTGGTCCAATCGGTGCCACAGTAGTCACCACTATCAACCATGAGCCACAAGGGCCATGTGTTTGTTAATAAGGAAAATAACAATAATAATAATTTAGAATAATTTTTCAATCCACTAGTGGATGAAGGCCTCCCCACTACTTTCATGTCACGGGGTTGTTTTTATTATACTGCACCATGCTGGGCATTGCAGTTTGGCGAAGAGGAGGCGGGCCGAGCACTGGTTCAAACGTCGGTGATCGGGTTCGTAGAGAAGTGCGCTAACTGATGTGTCAATACTCCTCTCCTTGTGCTTAGTTGTGGGGAGCAGGTAGGGCAGCGGTTAGCGCTGCGGTACGAATCCAGTGACCCGAGTTCGATTCCCGCTCACGGCCAACACCAGCGATGATTATCTGAACCGTTCCTAGGCCTCTCCTAGGCCGACTCGGTCCCAAATGAGTACCTGGTGCGGTGTTAAACATTCAACAACTAGGAAAACAAATGTGACCGGGTGTGGTGCTGTCCATCCACCCCCTCGTGTGCCGTGTCGGCCTTCATAGGTGCTACTCGCTAACAGAACTTGCCCCTATAGTTTGTAAAGCCTATACAAAGGGATATTTGTCTTCGTTATTTTTGGCTGAGATGTAAGAAACAGATTGCATACGGTGCACATGGCACACAATGCACACGTGCACCGTATGAACACAACACTGTCAGCCTTGACACATGATGTAAACCACCAGTTACTGAAGAAAATGCACTGTCGTTATATTCTCTTAAATTACCAACAATAAATTGAGTGAATGTGATTAATGAACAGGAACCAGTGAGACAGAGACAACTGTAGACTGGTTTCGTCCTTATTGGGATTCATCGGGAGAGTACACTGATGAGATGGGTTTGCTCGAGATGGGTTTTCTCGTCATTCACAAATTCGAACAAAATACGCAGCGGTAGCAGCGGCAGCAGCGGCAGCAGCAGCAGCAGCAGCGCGAAGTTCGGCGTTGGGCCCGGGTGCTGCCCACCTGCACCCTGCTGCTGCTGCTGCAGCCAGACCCAGGCGCCGTTGATGCGCTGCGCGTGTGCGGGGATGCACGCCACCTCCTGGCCCGAGCAGCGCCACGCACGGAGCTCCCCATCGGAGCTTCCCGAGAGAATCACCCCGTCCTGGAAAGGAGGAGGACAACTTCAGAATGAGAACAACCAGACTCGATCCAACGGGAGAAACATCTCGACTAACGGCAGAATCTCTCCCCGTGTGCCCGTCAGGTCCTTGAGTGATCACCAGGGATGCCCAGATCTTGTTGCCAACGATTGCTTCCTGGTTGCAAGATTTGTGACAATTGCTCTTCAACTTGCCGGTGAGTGAGCGGAGACAATAACAATTGGTGCATTAAACGCTCGTACACCATGTGACAATTTTATTTGTTTGGCCATGTTGCGTGGTGGAGGGTTGTATGGAATACCCAAACACACCATCCGTCGTAGTACTGGCAAAGGATGTCTCATAATACACCATCCATCGTCACATCCGCACCACGTTCAACCACCACACTGCAGTTCACCAGCAGACTTGCGTTTTCCTTCGCACTGCTCCACTTTGGACTTCCCTCCCAACTTCTCTTTTCGCCAAGCTCGTACGATAACGTTGCTCAATTCCAGAGATGCTTTGGTCCTTCGGGGGCCTGGGCTCAGCTTACTCACCGTGACGCTCACGCAGTTAACAGAGCTCTGGTGGCCCCTCAATTCTCGCTGCAGGTGGCCCGTGCTGGCATCCCACACCTTCACGGTGCAGTCGTTTGAGCAGGACACCTGGAAAACGAGAGGGGGAACCACGCGGCGACACAAAGGCGACGCCTCGAGCTGACAACAACAACACGGCGCTTCCAGAGCTTCCCCTGGAAATGCCTCCAAGGCCACCGATAATTATATTGATGATAATAAAAAAATATATTATTATTTCATCTCAAACGTGTGAGGGTGGCACGCTCACAAACAGCGGGCGAATGCACGGCTCCCATCGGGCCACAGTGTTCTCAGCCAGGGCGCTGTGCGCGCAACGCAGTGGGTCACATGACACGCGAGGCAACGCGTGGGAGCGGTGCATTCCTGCCGAAAGCGGAACGGCGCCATCGCGCGTCGTTAATTCCAAACGACGCAGGCGGCAGACTCGCGCTGAGGACTTACCACGGTTTCCCCGTCGCGGTCCCAGTGCACGCCCGTCACCCAGTCGCCGTGGGAGCTGGGCACACGCAGCCGGGCCCGGGAGGCTTGCACCTCCCAGAAGACCAGGCTCTGCGTCCCACACGCAGCCACACGGTCACATGGCCACACGGTCACATGGCCGCACAGCCACGGCCGCACGGCCGCACGGCCACACTTTGACTTCTAATGACACGGCCACACGGCCATGCACTGCTCGCGGCTGCGCTGGGATTGCGATTATTCCATACCCGGTCCTTGCTGCCCGTGAGCAACTGAGAGCCGTCGGGACTGAAGCAGCAGCAGGTGACGGCTCCCTCATGACCCCACAGCACGCCGCTCGGGGCGCTCGTCGCCTCACCCTGGCCGCCGAGGGCCTCCCCGATCGGCCACAGCACCACCATGGCGTCGTCTGCGGAACGATGCGCAGAGCGCGAGGCAACGGCGCCGTTTCTACGGTACGTGTGTGTAGTATTTGTGTCCGGTATATTTTCCATATGCATTATACTCATTGGAAAAAAAAATTGTAATACATATGGAACTATTGGGGATCATATTCTTTGGGTCTTTCGGTAAAGTCACGTAGATAGGTTCAAAGAAAATAACAAACTACGGTCGTCATCAGGAAAAGGGACCCATTTTCCTGATGACGACCGCTTGTGTTGCAACCGAAACGTTGCAGCTTTTAGTTATTTACTTTCTTTGAACCTATCTACGTGACTTTACCGAAAGACACAAATAATATGATTTCCTGCAGTCACAAAAGCTTTAAGTCAAGATCTAACTATTGGGGATTTAGAAGCGGTAGTCTGTACATAGACAGGACGCGTGCATTTCACATGTAGGTACCCCACCCAAGTTCATACAGCGCGGGCTCCGATCGACGTTCTGGAAAACGGCTCAGGGCCGTGAACGGGAGATGAGCACCGCATCAGCACTCAACTGGGCAGGGAATCACTTTGGCTT
The DNA here is from genome assembly GCF_048934315.1 of Petromyzon marinus. NCBI lineage: Eukaryota > Metazoa > Chordata > Hyperoartia > Petromyzontiformes > Petromyzontidae > Petromyzon > Petromyzon marinus. Next base: position 9,293,664 of record NC_133691.1, on the reverse strand, counting down.
CTACTGGCAACGTAAAGCGCACGGGAGTCACGTGACTGCGGGACCTCAACCGACGTTGGCGCCCGGGGCGGCGCGAGGGGTGGACGCAAGAGGAACGCGCACCGGAGGCGGCGGCGAGGAAGCGGTCGGAGCAGGCGAGGGCGCGCACGGCGCCGCTGAGGCCCTGCAGCGTCCGGTTCAGGGTCAGGGCCGCCGCGTCGCCCAGGGCCTCCTCGCCGCTGAGCCGCCACACCTTCACGGAGCCGCCCTCCGAGCCGGACGCCAGCGCCGTGCCGCCAGCGTCCAGCAGCCACACGACGCAGTGCACCGCGTGCGGGTGGGCCTGCACCTCCACGGTGATGCCTAGCAAAGACAATAGGTCCCCCGTGGAGCCTTTAACACACTGAGGGGGCAAGTGCTGTTCACGAGCACCTGTTAAGGCTGGCGAGGCGCACGAGGGGGTGGGTGGCTAGCACCAGACCCGCCTTTCTTTGTCTCCCCAGTAGCGATGTTTAAACATCTTACCAGGTACTCAATTAAGGCTGAGTCAAGCTAGGGAAGGCCCAGGACCGGTTCAAATATTGGCCAATGTTATTCGATATGAGCAGGATCGAACACTGGTCGCAGGGTTTGCAGCACAGTGCGCTAACCACTGCACCATCGCTCTCCACAACAAACCAAACAAAGATCCCCCATAGAGCCTTAACAAACACATTGCGAGGTCATGCACAATCAGTGTTCACTTTCATTAGATCATTGCGTGGCCTAACCCAAAATCTATAATGAGTACGATGGATATTATTCTGATTATTTACTGTGGATCTGACGATGGGGGTGTGCTCTATACGTTAAATGAACACTGAAGTCAAATTTCAGCAGCTACAGCTCAGAAAGAGTGAGAGCAAAATACTGGTGAGGCTAAGTCAACGAGCCATCCTGCACAAAGGCGACGATGCAACTACAACTGCCGAGTGTTCGATGACCTTGTTTGTGATGAATGCATCTGCCTTGTGTCTGGAACAGCAGCAAGGGGTAGAGACGACCCCAGAAGTCCTACATCACTACTTCGAGACAATACGTCAACTGGAAAAATAAACCAATGCAACTTACACTGTCGTTAACTTTCACTGAATGAGATCTCATTGAATGAACGTAAGTTTAAAATCTAATTGATATATGCTGTGGTTTTGTTCGTGACATTGTTCAGTGATCTGTCGTTGGAATTTTGAAATATAAACATTGGAATAAAAACTGTAAGGAAGCACGTGGGGCAGTGACACGGCCCAGCGTGTCACAGCATTTGCCGCTTGTCGCAGAGGTTTGTGGTTCGAATCCAACAGGCCAACCTGGTAAATAATGTGAGTGAAATAACCGTAAAATACTACGCTCCGTCTACCACACAGTGGACGTCAAAGATCCGACATGTCATTCAAAACGAATGGCCGCTGTGTTCTGGTGTCATTGTCCAAACTTGCCAAAATTGTAAAAAAAAAATCCGCAAAGTATTAATTTAGGATTATACACAGCTATCATCGGCCAGTGCCCGCTTCCAGGCCTAGCGCCCACAGAGACAGCTGCCCCTGAGGGGGTGGGAACTTTTAATCATGGAGACGAGGTGTGACGTAAGCCGCCTGGGAGTTTCTGACTCGCGGAAAGCGTGCGCGCCATCTTCACGCACGAAGGTTACAATTCGCGACCTCGGGCCGCGTGCGCGCCCTGCTGCGGCGCTTGCGGGGGGCGGGAGGCGGGGGGGGGGGGCGTTCACCCGAGTGGACGCCGTGCACGCGCACGCCGCCGCTGTGCAGCCCCACGGCGAGCTGGGAGCCGTCCGGGCTCCCTGACACACAGAGCGCCGCCACCACCGCCACCGGCACCGCGTCCCGTCCCGGGCCACCCAGTACCGCCACCGGCCGGCCGAGCCCCCCCGTCCACACCCGCACCTGCAGACAAGGTTTCAGTTTTTCAGTTTTCAGTTTCTTTATGTTGGTATAGCCCCGTGAGCCATTTGGCTCTTGAATCGGGTGCAACCGCAACAAACAAAAAAACAAAAACACGAACAAGAAAAACATCTTAAGCTCGTGGCCTCGCGGAACAAAAAAATAAAACGCCTGGGTTCGATTCACGACGTGGGCGTCTCTCTGTGCGAAGTCATGTGTCCTCCGCCTGTTCTGCATGCGCTTCGCCCGGGTTCTCCCATAGCCAAGACACACGCACGCCGCCACGTACCTTTACTCACATACCCGTATTTACCTTGTTGTCATCGCCTCCGGTTAGCAGATAGCGACCATCTGGGGTGAACTGGACACAGTTCACCGGGCCTTTGTGGCCCAGGTAGGTGCCCAGGACGGTGCCCGACTCAGACGACCACAATATGACCTCGCCATCCAGGGCAGCCGAGGCCAGGTACTTGCCGGACGGGCTGTAGGCCACCGCGCGGACTGCTGCACCATGGCCACGCAGAGTCTAGGCGCGGCACGCGGAGCAATCGCAAAGGGCAAACGGCGCGCATCACACGGTCAAGGACAACGGTCATCACAGCCATTGATTGCTACCACACCTCGCTATCGCTTCCTTCCTTTTGCTAGCTTTTCACTGCTGTTGCACAATTTTGGGGGCGCTGACAATACATAGCCAAACGTTTATTCGGTGCAACATTCCCAGACTTTGAAAACCAAGCATTTAAATGACTCGCTGCCTATAGTGGCTCGCACCGACTGGTACCAATTCAACTCACGGCAGAGTCCGTGGCACGGGCTGGTGGACGCCTGCGTGAGCGTGCGGATACGCGCGCGTGCACGAGTTTGTGCGTGCAGCTCTTGACCAAACATCCCAATATGGGACCACAGAGCTTGGGCGATTGTTGACGTCGGTTCTGGCCACCTTCCCCGCTCGTCTGCGGCTTTCTGCGCGGGCCACCATGCGGGAGGAACCGTGGTGTGGTGTCGCAAATGTGCGCCAACGACGCCGCGTACGCACCGAACGTCGCTAGCGTCACTGTTGCGCGCACGGCGTCGTGCGAACAGAGGCGCGGGAGGGGAGGGCGCTCACGGAAACGCGCCGGAGGTGGAAGACGTCCCACGTGACGAGCGCCGAGTCCCAGCTGCCGGTGACCGCGAGCGCACCCAGGGGGTGAACGGCGACGCAGGAGAGCGGCCGGCTGGAACTCAGCTCGGCGACGCAACGCCCCTCGGTCACGCTCCAAATCTACACCGCGCGCAGAGACGAAGATCCCCCGTGTAGCCTTGCCGACTGTCTGGGTGCGAGTGCGGTGATGTTTACACACCGCACCAGGTACTCATCTGAGGCTGAGTCGACCTAGGTGGAGACTCAGGACCTGTGCAGATAATTGTCAATGGTGTTGGCCGTGAGCGAGAATCGAACTCGGGTCGCTGGGTTTGTAGCGCAGTGCACTAACCGCTGCTCTACAGAACACATGCACACACAGCCCGCACTCCAAACCTTCACACAACCAACCATGAACTAAATCAGTTTTATAAAAATTGAACGCCTTCAGAAAATGTATTCTGCACATCACACGGTAGAATGTTGTAGTTCTTGGGCGACCTCTGTAAATCCACGTACGAATGTTGGTGAATGTGCGTGCGCATGAGGCACAGGTGGTGCATCTGCCAGTCATCTCGGTAATTTAACCTATAACACCTGGGTCTGTCCCGTGACCTTTTGCCACTTTACGCGACGGCCTCAAAGTGCACCGAGCCTGGGACACAAGCGCCGTGGTAACATCACCGCCACGTAGTGGCGAACGGCGGCCGCCGCTGCCGTTGCCGGGTAATGGTGGGAGCGGCGGTTTGCGTTGGGCACCTTGAGTGAACAGTCCCATGACACCGTCAGCACCTGCCTGCCGCAGGTGCTGGGAGCACAGCCAGACACGCGCAGCCTGTGCGCCTGCACACTCAGCACCCTGCGCACGCACGCACACACGCACGCACACGGGGAGAGAACCTCAGCGCTAACAGCAGAGCTCCACCGACACCGTCTCTCACGCAGCACAGGGTTACGGAAATCCACGTTTCTCCACACCGAGCTGCCAGGCTGGAGGAGCCGCGTGAGGTCCCCAAAGCGACGCGGGGGCGTTGTGTTTGCAGTCCGTTGCATAATGCTACCTGTATCCCTCCCGGATGTTCCACGTGGACATCTGTCCATTACTCGTGCCCAGGCAGATGAGGTTTTCGGACAGAAAGCAGCATGCGGAGATGCCTTCGCTGTGTGCGGACACGCTCTGCAGCTCCTTGGAGAAGAAAGATATTCGTAAAGAAAATCGACAAAATATTCACGTAAAGAATAAACTATTTTAATGCCAGTGTTAAAATAAACGAAATAACCCTATGTGTCCTGACTTTTGCGCCACCCTGTATAGAAATATAAAACAATGAAACACTGTACTCTTTGGTTCTATTCGGTAAAGTCACATAGGTAAAAATAAAATAATATAACAAAAATCACGACGTTTCGGCCACAACACAAGTGGCCTTCATCAGGTGAAGGGACCGGACTGACCAGAGGACTGTCCAGAGGACAGTCCGGTCCCTACACCTGATGAAGGCCGCTTGTGTTGTGGCCGAAACGTCGTGATTTTTGTTGTTTTATTTTTTACCTACGTGACTTTACCGAATAGAACCAAAGAGTATGGATCATTGCGGTCACGAAAGCTTCAAATCTAGAAATGAAACACTGCTTTATTCTTTTAAATGAACGTGTTGCTGAATCGGGCACAACTTGTTACGTTGTTGGTCAAAGATCGCTTCTGCTGCCCGCCTTGCGCTCAGGATCAAGGGGGTGGGATGGTTTATGAGTGTCCCCAGTAATTCATCACTCCCTACTGCCAGACTAATGCCCGACTGTCACCCAGTTGTCACGCACTGTGTTATTCCAAGTGAGCAATTTGCAGGTAATGTTTCAATTTTCGCAAAGGTGGGACCACAAAGCCGTCTCCTCATCTATATATATAAAAGGGAAATTTGTGAATGTCTGTTCGAACATGCAACAAACTTTAAATTTGGCATGTGCGTAGCTTCCAGACTGTACACAATGCAAAAAGTATAAAAATTTGACTTTTGTATTTTGGGGGGGGGGGGGGGGGGGTGGGGGGGCGCAATAATGGATGTATTATATTGCACGGCAAGTGAGCGGTGACGTCACATCTGTCATGTCACCCGCATGCGGAAGCGTTACGCAGTGTGCCTGCTGACGTCACGCACCCCACCCCCCCCCCACCCTCCCGTAGGCCGTGTATTAATCCAAGACAAGAATCCAAGCCTCGGGTGAAGCCGGGTAGTAAAGCTAGTTGCGTATAATTCTCATCTCCTACAACTCTGACGGTGCGGTTTGTTGCTGGCCGCTTAACGTCTTGGGCCTTTGAGCCCTGCGTGCTAAGCGGCGGCTGCGTCCGGAGCAAATCACGGGGAGAGGCGGCGGCGGCGCTTGCCTTGCCCGTGTCGATGTGCAGCAGCTGCACGTGCCCCAGGCCGGTTGCCACGATGACCGCGTCGCTGCGCACGCACGTCGCCAGGCACCACGGCTCCCCCGTGAAGCCTCCCGTCGTCCTGGAGGCGCGGAAGCAAGCGGAGAAACCCTCGTCGCTTCACTGATCAAACTCTGGTCAAAACACCGATCAATCAACAGGAGAAACTCTCGTCGCTCCACTGATCAATCAAACTCTTGTCGCTCCACCGTTCCATCAAGAGGACAAATCCTCTTCGCTCCACCGATCAATCAACAAGAGAAACCCTCGTCGCTCCACTGATTAACTCATCCCCCCGTACCGCAGGGCAGCTGGGGCAGCATGGTGCCTGTTGACCCACTCGACGACGAAGCCCGGCCGCGGGCTCGTGACTCCTCGCGTGGCCCAGGAGGCCTCCACCGCCAGCGACACGGCCTGCACGCTGGCAGGAGACCCGGGGGCCGAGTTGATGGCCTGCTGCCACATCAGCCTTGGGCTCCGACGCAGGATGTGCTGGTTCTGGCTCACAAACTCTCGCAACCCTTCCACGTCCGGGCAAGGGGCGAGCCCCTGCTGGGCAACGGAAGTCGCTGAAAACAACGCACACGATGCGCACACGCGATCACCTCTTCCGTGGGATTCAGTCTATTAAATGTAAAATCGTGTTAACATTTTATGTCGTTAGCTTTTGTCTGTGTCAGCTGAAGTTTAGGTTTCTCTGCGCTATCCGCGCTTCAGTCTCACGCGTGTTACCGACTTTGGTGTAAACCATTGCAAACCTTGTAATGATTCATAATAGAGGTTTGTTTGGGGTTAGATGGCGTAAATATCTAAATGTGTCCATAAAACCCGCCACAACCCGACACAGCCAACTAGTAAGGGTTGCCACGTAAACAGAACGTGGCCAATTCGTCACTAGTACAGCACACCGGTGTGTTGGAGAGCCAAGCCACAATATTTACAATCTGAGTACGACGTTTCGCCAGTAATTACAACTAGCTTCATCAGGCGACAGCCAGATTTGTGGAGAAATCCACCTGTTTCGTTCCTTATATAGAGGCGTAGATGTGGTGACCACGCTTCTGCGCTCTTGCGCAAAGTCCTGGCTGACGACCACAACATCATCAGTGCACGATGCTTGCGAGAAACTCTCCCACTTGGGTATAGGGAGGAGAAAACCCGGGCTACCGTAGAGGTCGAAGTCTTCCAGAAGTTGGGGGACGGTGCGGTTGGCAATTTTGAGGTAGAGGAATCGGAGGTCGGCCAGCAGGTGACCCAGTTTCACCGCCAGCCCCGCATGGACCTGCAATCGCCAAGTCACTAGTCAAGTGCAGTAGTGTAGGTGCCGGGATCACAACGAGAGCCAGCGACACGCGATGCGCTGCCGGTGTCGTCCACGACTGTGCCAAAGCAGCTCTGACACAAGAACGGCAGAGCGCGCAAAACACGCCAACAACTCGTGAAATGTTTGTGTGCAGGAAATGTTCCGGCACATTTTCAGCTGAAAAGTTGAGCTACACAATTGGGTGGTAGTCAGGTGAGCAGGAAGGGGCAGGTGGGCGGGGCCCAGTAAACATGCATCGTCGGGCCAACGTTAGTACAACGATACCAACCACGCGCAACGTTGACCCAACGTTGCGTGTTTACTGGGAGGGTAGATAGGCAGGTGGGTAGGAGGGTAGGTGGGTAGACAAGCAGGAGGGTGGGTGGATGAGACGACCACAGAGGCCTGACGTACCAGGTGGTAAGGCAGCTCAGCCAGGACGTCTGGGTCCACGCGTGGCACGCGTCCATCCTGCCACGGCTTCAACTTCTTGAGCAGATGCACTGTGGGGCAAAGCATGGGAAGGGTCAATTGGGCTGGTGGATCGCACGCGCTTACGAAACTCCCTCCCCACCCAGGCGGCCCAAGGTCGCCATCTCCCGACTTGCCAACGTATGGCAGCAGTACAGCAAGTGGGTTAACTTTCGTCTGTACGGGGATTGAGCGTTACCCCCCCTCCGCCCCCAACCTCGGACGCGTGGGTTTTCTCTCACACGTTTAAACGCTCAATAGTGGAGTTGGACACAGAGCGTGGGCAATCGTTGGCAGTGCCGGTTCCTCGTGCAGGCAAGACTCTGGTGGGCAGACACTCACACGGAGATGTCGCACTCAGGAGTAGTAACGCTCACGCCGCTCGGTCGTAGGGGAGGAAGCCGTGCTGAGCGGGGGCACCGGGAGGAGAGCGGACATGGAGCGCAGGGGAGCTGACGCCACCAGGGAGACGGCAGTCGCCACGCTGCGTTGACAGCAGCGCAGTGGCACGGAAGCAACCGGCAGTGTGTTGCAACCCATACGAAAATTTGCCCACCGCGTGATGAGCCCGGCATTCGTAGGCGCTCGCTAACAGCACTTGCCCCAACAGCCTGCGAAGGCTACACGGGGCATCTTTTTGTTTCGTATGATGCCACGCGCATTACGGACCTGCAATAGCCGTGTGAGCGAGGCTTTCCGAGTCGCCCCGATGCAGGTATCGCGAGCGCACCGCCAACAGCGCCGGCTCCTGGGACAGCAGTTGCAGGTGCCCGGTCGCCGAGCCCTCGCTGCTGCACGATCCGCCGGCAAAGCTACGGAACAAACACGCGGCCAGGGAGCGGCACAAACTCGCGGCCTCACACCACCAGGGAGAGGCACAAACACGCGGCCTCACATCACCAGAGAGCGGCACAAACTCGCGGCCTCGGACCAGCAGGGAGGGGCACAAACTCGCGGCCTCGCAGCACCAGGGAGTGGGTCACTTGCAGGAGCTTCTTCAGGAGGTTGCTGCCAAGTTTTCAAAGAAGGAGGGAAATATTGCTGCTGGGTGTAATCCCTATTGAGTCATTTGCAGATAATTTTTCATCAATGGGACGTTTGACCAATACCCGTAAAACAAATTCTTAGCTGATAAATGCATGTAATCAATGCGCGTCTATTTCTGAACACAACACCGAGCGTTCACCGTGCGCGACACATCTTCAAGGTCGCCGCCGTGCCGTGTTTGCGGCGAGTGCGCGGCACGAGCGTCACTTTAACGCGTAGGCCACAAGCGTCAATCGGCGGGTTGCAGCCAACGGACCTCCTGAGCTCACGGATTAGGTGACTGAAGCGGGCCATGGGCAGGGCGTTGCAGGGCGACATCGGCAGCGCGTCGAGCTTCTCCCAGAACTCCAAGGGATCGTGCACGGTCTTGGCCGCCTTGCGTTTGCCTGGAGCTCCGGGCTCCGTCGCCCACAGCCCAGCGGCCAGGCACAGGCTCACGACCTGTCGCAGGTCCTCGTCGGCCAGGCCTGCGATCACAAACACCACGCGATGACACGGAGCGCGGCGCTGGCCACCAGGAGGCTTGGGGGCAGGGGGCAGCGGGCAGCGGGCAGCGGGCAGCGGGTTGACTGAGCCAAACCTCCGGTTTGGGGTTGATCAAATGTATGCATACCACTTTGTGGGGAAGTCAATCGTGGTTGTTCTATGGAGAGACTCGACCCCACAATTTCCACCACTGAACAGATGAGCGCCTGCCTCGATGCTCGGGGAATCACTTTGACGAGCAGCAGATCACTGGCGAGGAGCATGCAGATAGAGTAGTCAGGGCGGTTTCCTCCTCATACCCAAATATTCACCCAGCTTCGTGATCGGCTCAGTTTCAGAGGCTCGATCACCTGAGCCCCTTCTCCCGCGTGGGCGAGTGCGACGTCGCGTCCACCCTGCGAGTCGCCACGTGCCTGCCGAGCGGTAGGGACCACGCAGCCAGAGGGTCTGCGGTGCACGACAACGCGGCGCTCGACTCAAGAACAAGGTGGCAATTTCAGGACCGCGGCCGGGGCCACCGCGGCAAAAACCCCCGGCAGGAGCTGAGCGCGCCACGTCGTGCGGGACGCGCCCAGGGCGCCACGTCGTGCGGGACACGCGAGCGAGGGCATCACGTCGTGCGGGACACGCCCAGGGCGCCACGTCGTGCGGGACACGCCCAGGGCGCCACGTCGTGCGGCACACGCCCAGGGCGCCACGTCGTGCGGGACACGCCCAGGGCGCCACGTCGTGCGGGACGCGTGAGCGAGGGCACCACCTGTGCGGCTGCAGCAGAGCGAGGCGAGGGCGGCCCGCACGGTGGGGGCGCCGTGGTCGTCCTCCAGGCGTGCGAGCACCTCCTGTAGCAGGCCGCTCACCGTCTGCGGCATTTGCTTGATCCTCTCGCTCACCTACAGTGGGCGGCAGAACGGTCCCCGCCGACTCTTCAATACGCCGCGGGTTTCCGTAGCCAACGTTACAATTCGTAATTGACCCTTGGTTGAGGCCACTTCATGATCTGGCCACACTTGTGTTGTTAAGACCCTCCACCACCCGACATAGGCAAACAATTTAAAATTGTCTCGTGTGCAAATGGTGATAAAAAACTCTCACAAGCACATTTAGCAATCAGATGCATGGCAATTTGTTTAAAACAGCATCAAGCACGCTCAGGACAACATTATCTCAGCTCGTGTGCCACAGCAGTTGGCTCAGCAGCAGAGCGAGCGGCTCGCGATCAGAAGGTTGTGAGTTTGGCCGATCACGATGAAGCATTCCGCATGGCCTCGCGTTGGTAGAAAGGCACCCAGGTGTGAAGGACAAGGGCGGCGGTGACGACGCCATCACCTTGCTGAAGAGCCCGAATGCACGCAGCTCCCGGCAGGCGATGGCGAGGAACAGAGGGCAGCGAGACTCCCGCTTGGCGAGCAGCAGTGACATCTGTGCACGCGATACACGCGACGCACACGCTCGTTTACAAACAAATTGAATGCATTTATAGATTTGAAGCTTTTGTGACTGCAAGGATCCATACTCTTTGGTTCTATTCGGTAAAGTCACGTAGGTAAAAAATAAAACAACAAAAATCACGACGTTTCGGCCACAACACAAGTGGCCTTCATCAGGTGAAGGGACCGTGCTGTCACGAACACTGTCTTCGTGACAGCACGGTCCCTTCACCTGATGAAGGCCACTTGTGTTGTGGCCGAAACGTCGTGATTTTTGTTGTTTTATTTTTTACCTACGTGACTTTACCGAAAAGAACCAAATTGAATGCACTCAAGGGATAGCATTGAGGAAGTAGCGAGTCCCGCGTTCCCTCCTGAACACACGGAGGCTTGGAGCGCACCGCGCCACACTCGAGTACCCCGCAACGGCACCGTCCGCACGAGCTGCGCAGGGTAACGGTCAGCGCGCTGGACTCGTGATGCAGAGGTCAAGGTTCGATTCCATCTTCCGGAGCGACGGCCGAAACAATGGAACGAGGTGCTAAAATCCAACCCCCCCCCCCCCCCTCCGCCTCATAGTGAACACCGGAATTAGTCTAAAATCGGCGGGTCACGTGCGGTGGGATAAAATGTGGGTACTCCCACCTCTTCCAAGGTGTCCAGTCAACGTGAAAAAGTGGTTGACACAGAATCAGAATCTTCATTTAGACTGGAGGAATCCGATGAGCTACGCAATCTCTTCATCACAGACGCCCAAGCAGCGGCGGGTGACGTCCAGGCTTCCTGCTCAGCCGGGGTGGATGGAGCGCGCGCCGAGTGAGCGACCCACCTGATTGTTGGAGTGCGACTCATCCAATTTCTTGTGGTGGGAGGCCAGGGTGCGGCGCACCAAGTCGGCCTTCTCCTGCCGCTCGAGTGGCCCCACGCAGACCTGGGCCACCGAGCAAACCCTCAGCAGGGCCTTGTCCAGGCTCGAGCCCAGTGTAGCGCTCACCACCAGCCGCACCCCCTACATGCAGCCAAGTCGGTGCGCAACGTCAACACGTCACACCGGTCCGCACGCCCCCTCGCATCGACAGCCTTCCGCTACGAGCAACAACAACTCCTTCTCAATGTCCATTGCTACAGTGAGCCAACAAAGTGTCTACACACAGCGACCGGCGCCTCCTGCTGGCAGAGCAATGCCCGTTTGTAGGCCGAGTCACCTTCTGCCACACAGGGGCAGCTGTCACTGGGGGTGCCCTTCGAATGTTGAGATAAGATGTGTTGCTGAGGAATGAAGCACGTGTAAGTTCAAAGATTACTTTTTGTAACTGTTACGCCATGAAGCAAACATATTACTACGTCCAGAGCCAGATTTAAATTAAAACGCAGATAAAATTTTCCGATGGGCTCCACGTTGTAGAACCAAACCGCGTCGCGCAGGCCTCACGAGCCATCTGAATCCGACTCGGAGCCAAGCAGGGCCAGGGGCGGGCGGGGATAACGACGCCGCCATTGTGTGACGTCGATGAGTACGCCGCGAGAACACGGCATCGCAGTGGCACGGCTCGGGGCGCCTCGTGAGCCGCGGAACTCCGGCGCGGTCACGCGGTGGGGGAGAGGCGGCGTGCGCGGGCGACTCACGGGCGGGATGGGGATGGGCAGCCAGTCGGCGGAGCGTCCGAGCTGGCCGTCCAGTCCGTCCACGAGCACGGTGAGGATGAGCCCAGGCTTGCGGCAACGCCGGGCCGCGGCTTCGCCGACGAAGTCCGGCCGCCCGCGCCGCGCTCCCGCGCCGGCGACCGGCACCCTCTCGGCGCCAGTTCCTCCGGCCTGCATGAGCAGGCTCTTAAAAAGCGACGCCAATGCCCTGCGCACAGCCGGCACCAACAAATCCGTGCAAAACGCCGCGTGACAGAGCAGCCAACAGAATCCATAAACAGATGGATTTTTAAAAGTGGCATTTTACAAGGCTTGATGTTTATCACGCAGTTGAAGAGATACATTGATTACTTATGTAAATAAGAAACTAGAAACCAATCCGCGATATAAATTCAAGTAAGTTGAGATAAGGATTCCTTGCCCAGAATTGTTGTTTTTTACTAAGATGAGCAGTAAATTTGCAAGCAGGTTAAAGAAACACGTGTCAGGAGAAGCACTCCACCAGCTTGCAGCTGCTCCCCACCGACACGGGAGATGGCGCTTCTCTGTTGCCTCTCGTGGAGCTCAAGGAGTTTCGATTGCTCAGTGCTGGAGCAAGCGGCTCGCAATTAGAAGGGCGCGAGAATTAAAATCCTGGTTGGGGGTTGACTCAGCCCATCATTCCGACCGCTAAAAAATAGATGCTATTTTGTGGGCAAGTCCAGTGGTTGTCCTATGGATAGAATTACTCCTGCCATAGGAATATGGAATTTCCACCACTGGCTCAGGGCTGTAAACGGTAGGTGAGCACCGCCTCAATTCTCACCGAGCAGTAGGATCTCACTGTGACTTTCTAACTGCATGCACGTGAACTTACGGCTGAGAGGTGGGAATGGAGCCCGACAGCCCAAGCCTGGCCCGCAGGCCTGTGCAGAGGTACGAGAGGGCGGAGGAGGCGGATGGCTGCTCGCCGCACGCATCGCTAAAGAAAGGCAGCACGTCGCTGGGCGCGCAGGGCCCGTGGGCTTCCTCGCTGCTCCTCCCCTGAGCCAGGAGGTCCGCCAGCTGTGCCTGTACCACACAACGCAAGACACAAACACGTAAAAAAAATCACTCGCAAATTACTCCACGTACGCACTCCCAATCGAGCAAAACCTGCGGTGTAATTGTTTTAATCTTTGGGCCACAACATCGGTGCGCATGGCCTACTCGTTTACAATGATGCCAGGGGATATTTAATGACCACAGTGAAGCAGATGGTGCGTATTTATGGTGAATACACACCAAAGTAATAACCAGGGCGGCTTGCCAGATTCAAGAAGCATCCCATGGTGATGGCTGCTGCTGCTGCTGCCCGCACCCGAGACTCAACTGCAGTGCGCTCACCACGCGCACGGCTCGCGGAGCACGCCGGCTCCTCTCACCATGAGCACGGTCTTGCCGCTGGCGCTGGCTCCCCGCACGAGCACCGCGCCGCCGGCCTCGGTGGCGCGCAGCCCCGCCGCGGCCTCCTGCAGCGGGCCCCTGCGGGCGCTCGCCCGGCTGGCCTGCATCGCCACGAACGCGGCCTGCCGCTCGTGCTCTGAGACGGCGCCGCCCTCTCCGTCGTCGTCGCCGCGGCCCTGCACGCGCACCGCAGCCTCCCGTCAAGCCCCGCGCGTGGTCGCACGCGCTCTCGATGGGCTGGGCGCGGATCAAGCCCATCGAGAGCGCCCTGCGCGGCAGTGCGGCGCGCGGCCACGCGGCAGAGCTCTCGATTGGCTGCCTGCGGGGCAAGCCGAGCCATTATAAGGAGGAGTCGGGGGCTTTGCTGAGATGTTTCAAGTTTGCTGAACCGGGCGAGAGCTCGCGACACCAGGGATGAGTGACCTGCGTGCTCGCGGACTGGGCGTTGTACGTGCATGCCGTCTTCTAGCTTCATGAAAATAAATAATATACCCGGACGTATTTTTTTTTTTACTCTGACAAAACAAAACACAGCAGTTTGAAAAACCAACGGACCCTCTCTGCCGCCTCCTTGCTGATGGCGGTCCACAGGTCGTGCAGCACGGCCTTCCCAAACTCCTCAAGGCCCGCCACGCCTGGCATGCCGCCCGCCACGCCGCCCCACACACACGGGTACCTGGAGGGAGCACGCGCGCACATCGCGTTCACCAATCATGCAAACTCACGTGACGATGGAACTGAAGGACTTCCCTTAAGTCCTTAAGTTCAGCATGTCAGAACATGCTCCCTGGACAGAAGCTCCCTTTCACTCTGCTGTCCGGATATGGAACTGCGTCCCGTAACACATTGTCGGCAAAATGACTGATTCTGGGGTCTTACAGGCCTTCAAATGCCGAGCACATGGACATCTTCTAACTTCACCACATGCCTTGAAGGAGTGAGTCTTTGAGCTGCAGTGAACCAATGAGTATGCCGATTAGATGTACTTATGTGTGATATGGCTATTGTTCACAATTGCACCCAAAAAAAAACTTTGTAGGTTTTCGCAGCCAATATTAAGGTAGATTTTTGGGTTAGGTCCACGTAAAAATCTGGCCACATTTATGTCCTAACACCCTCCACCGCCTAACGTAGCCCATTATGTTTGGCAGTGTCGGGTGGCGGAGGCTCTTATGACAGACATTTGGGTGCCTACATTTTCCAGAGACACGAGTAACCCCCAGCGATCCGAATGAACCCCGATTGCTCCCTGCAGCGGTGCTGTGAAATAAATTTACTAAAAATGTGTTCACTGATGGCCGTGATTCACCCATAAGTGCAGTCTCCTCGCACCCATGCTCGACAGCTGCCTCTCTTTGATCGCAGAAAGCCCTAACTCGCCGGCTATGTGGTGGTGTGGAACCACCCGGTACCCACCGCTCCATGACGGGCAGGCCGCTCTCCATGATGCGCCGCTTCAGGTCCTCTTGGCGTGCCATGGCCTCGTCGGACTCGGCCGCGAAATCTGCAACCCACTCCGTGGGGACGGAGCTGCGGGTGTCCGCCAGTGAACGCGCGCGTGGACACGCGTGTCCACATTCAGATACACATTAAGACATGCACAGACACGCGAGGACACGTGCAGACAGACACATGCACAGACACATGTACAGACAAGCGAGGACACGTGCAGACAGACACATGCACACAGACATATGCAGACACAGACACGCGAGGACACGGACACATGCAGACACAGACACATGCACAGACACATGCACAGACACAAGACACATGCGCAGACATGCACAGACACCCGAGGACACAGACACGCGAGGACACGCTCGTGCGCTCGTACACATGTACATATTGACAAAGACAAAGACATATGCATGTTCGCACACACCCACATTCACACATATAACTGAATTGCAAAAAACAAACTGTAATCATTTGTAAAAAAATGCTAAACTAACATACACTCCACTTTTTCAAATAACTATGCCGAGCGCCATCGTACAAATATGCACAAAGCACACGTCATACCAACTGTAGGAGCGGGATTTCAGTTCTCAGCAGCAAAGTAGGAAAATAAAGAATTCACTAAAACCAGGGGTGGGAATGGAGCGGAACGAGCCAGAGCAGAGCGGAACGCCGTAGCGGCGGTGGTGGTGGTGGGAGTGAGAATTTGAAACCGGACTTCGTCGTTCCGGAAGGAACCAGCGACAAATGTGGTAGCGGTGAGTACTCAGTATGAATCTCTCGATGTAATTCGCTGGTGCCCGTCCGTCACGCTCTGGATCTCCCAAATGGTACATGGAGGAAACCGTACGAATAATTGTGTAAAAGGTCTGCGAATGTACTTTAGAGAGATATAGTTAGCATTGCCTTATTAAAATAAACTAAATGAACATGCTGGATCAGGCAAAAACATTTGTCATCGATTCGTCAATGCTCGTGACTGCCTCACCCCACGCACTCAGGCGCAGTTGGTACGGCCCGCCTCGCGATGCCTTCCCATCTCCCAGCCCCGCACAGAATTCCTCCTCCGTGATGTGACGGACGCGACACTCAGGACAGGATCGCAGTGATGTTCAAGAGTCGCGATGCCATCCGTATAACGGCGGGCAAGGGGCAATGGAGGTGCGTGGCGCACGCGCCAACGCGCCTCCTCTGGCAGTGGGGACGTCGTACCTGATGAAGGAGCTGTCGCGGAAGTAGAAGAACGCTCTGCCGGGGTCGTGCAAGGTACACTGGGAAATCTCGAGCTCGGTCACCGAGCGCCCGCGCGGGTACATCGTCACCTGCTCACACCCACGCACGCACACCCACGCACGCACACGCACGCACACCCACGCACGCACACCCACGCACACACACCCACGCACGCACACCCACGCATGCACACCCACGCACGCACACCCACGCACGCACACGCACGCGCCGATGAACAAAGACAAAGTTCCCCCGTGGAGGCTTTAACGCACTGTTGGGGCAAGTGCTGTTAGCGAGCACCTATGAAGGCCGGCACAGGACACACGAAGGGGTGGGTGGCCAAAACCACACCCGGCCGCCATTGTCTCCCCACTGACAATGTTTACACACTGCATCAGGTACTAATTTGAGGCTGAGTCGACCTTGAGGATGACCAGGACCGGTTAAGATAATCGTTACTGGTGTTGGCCATGAGCAGGAATCGAACTCGGGTCGCCGGGTTCACAGTGGACCGTGTTAACCGCTACACTACCGCACACCCACACACACACCCACGCACCCACCCACACACGCACGCATGCACACACCCCCACACCCATCCATGCACACACCCAGGCAGCGTGTGAGTGATTCACACACAGTGAGAGAGCGATCTACAGGCAGCGTGTGAGTGATTCACACGCAGTGAGAGAGCGGACTACAGGCAGCGTGTGAGTGATTCACACGCAGTGAGAGAGTGGTCTACAGGCAGCGTGTGAGTGATTCACACGCAGTGAGAGAGCGGTCTACAGGCAGCATGTGAGTGATTCACACGCAATGAGAGAGCGGTCTACAGGCAGCGTGTGAGTGATTCACACGCAGTGAGAGAGCGATCTACAGGCAGCGTGTGAGTGATTCACACGCAGTGAGAGAGCGGTCAACAGGCAGCGTGTGAGTGATCCACACGCAGTGAGAGAGCGGTCTACAGGCAGCGTGTGAGTGATCCACACATAGTGAGAGAGCGATCTACAGGCAGCGTGTGAGTGATTCACACACAGTGAGAGAGCGGTCTACAGGCAGCGTGTGAGTGATTCACACGCAGTGAGAGAGCGGTCTACAGGCAGCGTGTGAGTGATTCACACGCAGTGAGAGAGCGGTCTACAGGCAGCGTGTGAGTGATTCACACGCAGTGAGAGAGCGGTCTACAGGCAGCGTGTGAGTGATTCACACGCAGTGAGAGAGCGGTCTACAGGCAGCGTGTGAGTGATTCACACACAGTGAGAGAGCGGTCTACAGGCAGCGTGTGAGTGATTCCCACGCAGTGAGAGAGCGGTCAACAGGCAGCGTGTGAGTGATTCCCACGCAGTGAGAGAGCGGTCAACAGGCAGCGTGTGAGTGATTCCCACGCAGTGAGAGGGCGGTCTACAGGCCGCGTGTGAGTGATTCACACGCAGTGAGAGGGCGGTCTACAGGCAGCGTGTGAGTGATTCCCACGCAGTGAGAGAGCGGTCTACAGGCAGCGTGTGAGTGATTCACACGCATTGAGAGAGCGGTCTACAGGCCGCGTGTGAGTGATTCACACGCAGTGAGAGAGCGGTCTACAGGCAGCGTGTGAGTGATTCACACGCAGTGAGAGAGCGATCTACAGGCAGCGTGTGAGCGATTCACACGCAGTGAGAGAGCGGTCTACAGGCCGCGTGTGAGTGATTCCCACGCAGTAAGAGAGCGGTCTACAGGCAGCGTGTGAGTGATTCACACGCAGTGAGACAGCGGTCTACAGGCCGCGTGTGAGTGATTCACACGCAGTGAGAGAGCGGTCTACAGGCAGCGTGTGAGTGATTCACACGCAGTGAAAGAGCGGTCTACAGGCAGCGTGTGAGTGATTCACACGCAGTGAGAGAGCGGTCTACAGGCAGCGTGTGAGTGATTCACACGCAGTGAGAGGGCGGTCAACAGGCAGCGTGTGAGTGATCCACACGCAGTAAGAGAGCGGTCTACAGGCCGCGTGTGAGTGATGCACACACAGTGAGAGAGCGGTCTACAGGCAGCGTGTGAGTGATTCCCACGCAGTAAGAGAGCGGTCTACAGGCCGCGTGTGAGTGATGCACACGCAGTGAGAGAGCGGTCTACAGGCAGCGCGTGAGTGATTCACACGCAGTGAGAGAGCGGTCTACAGGCAGCGTGTGAGTGATTCACACGCAGTGAGAGAGCAGTCTACAGGCAGCGCGTGAGTGATTCACACGCAGTGAGAGAGCGGTCTACAGGCAGCGTGTGAGTGATTCACACGCAGTGAGAGAGTGGTCTACAGGCCGCGTGTGAGTGATCCACACGCAGTGAGAGAGCGGTCTACAGGCAGCGTGTGAGTGATTCACACGCAGTGAGAGAGTGGTCTACAGGCAGCGTGTGAGTGATCCACACGCAGTGAGAGAGTGGTCTACAGGCAGCGTGTGAGTGATTCACACGCAGTGAGAGAGTGGTCTACAGGCAGCGTGTGAGTGATTCTCACGCAGTAAGAGAGCGGTCTACAGGCAGCGTGTGAGTGATTCCCACGCAGTAAGAGAGCGGTCTACAGGCAGCGTGTGAGTGATTCCCACGCAGTAAGAGAGCGGTCTACAGGCCGCGTGTGAGTGATTCACACACAGTGAGAGAGCGGTCTACAGGCAGCGTGAGTGATTCCCACGCAGTAAGAGAGCGGTCTACAGGCAGCGTGTGATCTGCTGGCTCACCCATTGGAAGTGCGGCTCATCAGGGACGAGATATTCCTGCAGCACGGTGCCGTAGCGCTGCCCCAGGAGCCCCAAAAAGTAGTCGCAGCGATGTACCTCCGCCAGGCACAGCTCGAGCTGCCTGCTCACAGTGACAGAGAGAGAGAGAGACAAAGAGACACAAAGAAACAGAGAGAGACAGAGAGATATAGAGGGACAGAGAGAGAGAGACAGAGAGACACAAAGAGACAGAGAGACAGAGAGAGAGATATAGAGGAACAGAGAGAGAGAGACAGAGAGACACAAAGAGACAGAGAGAGAGAGACAGAAAGACAGAGAGAGATATGTATAGAGAGAGAGACAAAGAGACACAAAGAGACAGAGAGAGAGACAGAAAGACAGATATATATAGAGAGAGAGACAGAGAGACACAAAGAGACAGAGAGAGAGACAGAGAGATATAGAGGGACAGAGAGAGAGACAGAGAGACAAAAAGAGACAAAGAGAGAGAGAGAGGGACAGAGAGAGAGAGAGAGAGAGGGACAGAGAGAGAGAGACAGAGAGAGACACAAAGAGACAGAGAGAGAGACAGAAAGACAGAGAGATACAGATAGACACATAGAGACAGAGAGAGAGACAGAAAGATATAGAGGGACAGAGAGAGAGACAGAGAGACACAAAGAGACAGAGAGAGAGACAGAGAGAGAGATATAGAAGGACAGAGAGAGAGAGACAGAGAGAGACAAAGAGACAGAGAGATATAGAGGGACAGAGAGAGAGAGAGACAGAGAGAGACACAAAGAGACAGAGAGACCGGTGTGACAAAGGGAACGTTTCACTTCATTCCACAGCGACCGCCTCCCAGAAAACACGTGCTCTGAATTAAACGACAAAACGCTCGAATACAAACACCCCACACACACGCACACTGCGAAGAATACTCAAAAGTGGTACAGTAATTATACCACAATCATAGTGATAATAATTATATTTGCATGTATGTGGCGCGTGCTTAAATGCCTCAGCAACTCTTGGCGCCTTACACACCAACATCTCAATCATTCCCAGGGTAGTAGTATAGAGGGACAGAGGGAGAAAAACAGAGAGAGACAATGGAGTAATTTTGTGGTGTAATTTTTCAACATTTGCCAATTTTTGAACCATTACGCCAGTGCACAAAATCTGTAACGTCCACCGTGAAACAAGCGGCGGAGTGCTTTATGGTTAGAGCGTTCACAGTATTAACCTGGGCGGTCTGCCGGATTTGAACCACGAACCTCCGCAACGAGCAGGGAACGCACGGACGCTGGACCACGCGCGGGCATGGCCCAGCTTTCCTAACAACAGCAATCTCTAGAGAGGAGACGGGGCGAGAGTGGGGGGTCTGGAGTGACGAACGCAGCAGGTGACCGGACAGACTCAGCTGATGAGACAAATGGAAGAAGGGGTAGATATTCTGAACGGTGACGGCTACGCGCGGGAATTTTTGGAGGAGGTGGCGAACTCGGGACGCATCCAGGAGGGTCTCGAGATGACGACGAAGAGGATTGTGGGTGGGAGAGTAGACAGGAAGTGGGGAAGTGAAAAGGAAATGGATTGGCTGGTGTGACAGTGAGACGGTTAGCGGTACAGTGTGAGCCAGCCCGGCCGCGACCTCCCCATGGTAGACGTTGACAACGGCGAACGACAGAGAGGGTCCTGTCGCGGGCATCAACCCCAATCCCCGACGCTTGGGAAGTTTCCGCCTCCGGCGCCGGACGGCGAGAATCGCGCGGTGCCGGCGCCGTTGGTGGCGGCTCACCGGTTGTGCCGCGACTCCTCCTCCGTGACCCCCCAGCGCAGATCGACTTCCACGAGGTGCAGCAGCAGCGCGGCGGCTCGCGCCCGCAGCTTGGGCAGCACAACGCGGCACAGCAGGTCGCGCTCGCCGTGCATGTCGCGGAACGTGGACGAGATGAAGACGCGCACGGTGCGCCACCTGCCCGCACGCGCAGACGCAAAGGCAGAGATCGCAAAGTTGTAGCTTTAACAGACAATCGGGGCGCGGCGATGTTAGCGGGCACCTACGAAGGCCGAGATGGCAAACGAGGGGGTGGGTGGCCAGCACCAGGCCCCGCCACCTTCGTCTCACCAGCAGCGATGTCTAAACATCGCACCAGGTACCGCTTTGAGGCCGAGTCGACCCAGGAGATGTCCGGGACCGGCTCAGACAATTCGTCACTGGTGTTGGTGATTGTGTGCAGGAATCGAACTCGGGTCGCCGGGTTCGAAGCGCAGCGCGCTAACCGCAGCGCCACCGCTCCCCACCGTACACGCACACACACGCGTCGATCAATCTAAATGCGCCACACACGGCACAGTAGGTACACATTGTTTATTTACGTATGTAGAGTTTCATGTTTTTTCAAGCGATTATGTGCATCGTTTCACGTAAAAAAAACGAAAATAAAGCCTACAGAAAATACAAAGGTGTGGTGGGAAATCCCCCGTACCTGGGGAGCCCGAGAGCGACACCCCCTGGGGGCATCAGAGTCTCGCGAGGTTAGTGGGAACTGAGATCGCTGTGGCCACGTGTGGGTAGATACCCGCGCGACCTTCGCCCCCTCGGGGTTGCCGGGAGCGTTTGACTCGCGCCGCGCCGGCACGCGGATGAAGCTCGCCGTCCCGGAGACCTGGGAGACGCAGGTGTCTCTGCGGGGAAACCGAGCGGAGGTCTGGGAGGAACTCATCCGCGGGAGCTTGCCACGAAGCCACTTTGCACTTCGCAACTCAGTCGGTCGACTTCGCTCGCCTCCGTCAATCACCGGGAGCGCGCTCCGTTCCCTCGCGGTGGGCGATGGGCGATATCGAGACTAGGCCCCTGCAGGACAGGTGGCAACTGCAAATTCCTAGAAACGTAGAGGAAAGGAGAAGACCGCGACACTTGCCTGACCGCGGGAGGCAGCGGCACGGGGGCCTCCGCTGGGATGACGGCGCTCTCCCCGGCATCGGCGTCGGGCGGGGCCGGCACGCCGTAGAGGGCGTCCACGTGCTCCACGTGCCGCAGCATGCGCTCCCCACCGCGCTCCGACAAGAACCTGCACAGCGCGAGCGACACCGCCGCCGTGATACTCGCGACGGCGAGGATTGCGCGACGCGGCGGAGCATGGAGGCTCCGGCGAGCACGACGCGCCGTCGCCGCCTACGCGGCCTGACAGTGACGGTTCGTGGTGGAGGGCGGATCGAGAAACTTCCCAAGTTGGGGGGAGGTGGTCCTGAAACGTCGGGGTTTTTTTAACAGGGCCCGAAGTTATTAAAAAAAAAAATTGCAATTATCAATAAAATACAAGTTTTCCTGTCACAAGGGTAAACCGTCATCCCTGGAAAGAAGTTAAACATTATCATACAGGCAGGGCATAGTATGTATGTATGTTTGTTTAACTAGTTTCGTGCCGTACATAGCCACCCGTGCTAATCCAAGGAAAACGTAAAACATAACCATTACAATTAGTTCATTATAATCTGCACCGGTCTCACAGTAGAGGTTTGGAACCCACCTGAGGATCTGCTCGCTGTAGCCCGAGGCAAACACGTCGCTCTCGTGGTACCCCTCTGCAGGGTCGCCAACCCTACAGCAGCAAGAAACATCCACGCAGCACGCACTTAATAATACACAGCCTTCGGCTCCTACAAAATGTGAGAACGAAATACCGCAAATACATTTCCTTTCAACTGAGTAATCAATGAAAATATCGCGATTCGTGCAGATACCACCACATCGTTGCTTATTTTAATGCGGACTGCGAATGCTCGGGAGAGTGAGAAGCATAGCAAATCAGAGAGGCTTGGCGGGCGAGCGAGAGGGAGGGAGAGGGCAGGGAGAGTAGCAGAGCAGGAGAATCAGACCGCATGGCACACAGGGCAGCAGCAAGTAGCGCTCCCTGAGCCCAACTTTCATTTCCCCGAATTCGCAAACCGCTGAGAATCAGGGGCCGTTCGGGCGGGTGCCGCGTTGGACTGTTCAGCGCGTGACTTCTCGGGGAGCATCACCGCAGTAGGGGCCGTGCCCAGCACGGACGATCACGAGGCTGACCCCCTAACCCTCGACCCCCGGGAGGCCTGCGACGCACCCCGTGCTCGTGGCCGCCAGGTTGCAGTGCAGGAAGAGGAGGCCTGGGTTGACCGAGTGGCGGTAACGCACGAGGAAGCGTCGCACGCTCGGTGGGAGCTTCACGCGCCAGTCCAGCACCACCAGCGCGGTCACCTGGCAGCCGCACGCAACACCAGGAAACCGCGTCGCACCGCCGGTGTGCTTGTTCACAACCAGACAGCCACGCAGGGGGCCTGCTACGTTGGGACGTTTGTATCCGGCACCAACGACATTGCGTGCGCTTGGGGGACGCTGAAAAGTTATCACTTTGGAAGGAGAAAATTATTCGTAAAGACTCGGTTTCATTCCGGAAGGCAAACAGGCTCCAGGATAACAACTGCGTTTGCAGGCCTCGTGCCACGAGGTGGCACGCACCCCCACCATGAACCGTAACCTAAGGAGAGGGGGAGAAGAAGTCACGTGACTTGAAGAGTCACAATCGACCGTCGGTGTGTTTGGAGCGAACTGTGGAGGGTCTCGCGGAGGTCGCCGCGTGGGGGACGACGATCCGTCGGCAGCGCCACCAATACCTGCTTCTTCTGCAGGAGCAGGGTGGACAGCAGCTCCTCAGGTAAGCCCGTGTCATCCTCATCGTCGCTGTCCACCCCAGCCTCGCTGTCGTCGCTGTCCTCCTCTTCCTCCTCCCGCCTCTGCTCCTCCTGCACGAGCGGTGTTCATGAGAAGTGGCTCTGGAGGATTCTCCATTGCATTTTACCTTCCACGATCCACACACTCCACGCGCCACACCGATAACCATCACTTTACATTTTCTGTTCGACTTGTAAAGTACTGGCATTATTGCACACTCGATCGTCAACATCAGTTAGAGACGAAAGCTGTCAAAGCCCCCTCGAACGACCCTGTCGCAGTGACTTGTCAAACCACAAGCATCGCGTTCGCAGCCGCGCGTCCGTCACCTCCCGCAGCAGCTGCTCCAGATTCTCGAGCACGGTTCCGTCCGCGAGCTGCACGTGCCGAGCGGAGCCCCGGCCCCACAGCACCAGCTCCGCGTGCTCGCTCGCAAACTTCACCATGAGCCCCAGCAGCAGGGCCACCTCCAGCACCTGCGGTGTCACAGCGCGGGCGCCATCACAAAACCACGCGGGGCCACGGCGTCGGCGCAGGCGCAGGAGCGGCACACTTGGTGGTGAGCAATTTGTGCGAGAATCCGTTGGGCTTCACGGGCGGGCGCACCCCCGAGGCTTCATAGGGAAACGGCCGACTTGCCGAGTCCTCGTAG
Source organism: Petromyzon marinus (assembly GCF_048934315.1). Taxonomy (NCBI): domain Eukaryota; kingdom Metazoa; phylum Chordata; class Hyperoartia; order Petromyzontiformes; family Petromyzontidae; genus Petromyzon; species Petromyzon marinus. The sequence continues at coordinate 9,269,653 of NC_133691.1, read as the reverse complement.
CGATGTGACGACGTCGCTACTCACGGTTGATTTTTTTTAAGAGGTGCGACGCAAACCATTTGAGCACAATCATAACACCTTTTTTTTATTTTAATTTAAAGCTTTCGTGACTGCAGGGATTCATATTCTTGGTTCTTTCGGTAAAGTCATTTTTATTATTTTATTGTTTCCCTTCAACGTGACTTTACCGAAAGAACAAAGAATAATCATAACATCGTTCAGGATGTCCACCCACCCCCCCCCCCCCCCCCCGTGATTGGTTGCACGAAAAAGCTTAAGTGATATATATATATACGATGAAAATATACGACGGGGAAATCTCACGAGCCCAGACGAGATGTTCCGCTTGGCGCTATCACCTGTGGTGGCATCACCTTATAGCTGCCAGTTGATGTCACAAAAGTTGGCCGGGACGAATCACTTTTACGAACCAAATTCATGGTAAAAGAATGTTAGAGGCCGTGCTGGGTGGGGCATATGTATGCGATAGTGGAGGCCCCGTTGCCGAGACAGGCATTGGCGTGGTCTCCATGAGTCCGGTGACCAAGGGGAAGAGACCGAGGGCCAGACGGTGTGAGACCGTCGGGGCAGATCTAGGAGGTGGTGCATCTAGGATGCAGCAGCAGCAGCTGTGGCCTTGATGTTGCTGTCGAAGCGGTGGCGGGCCGCACGTACCGTGCGCGACTTCCCCAAGCCGCGGCCTGTGCTGCAGGGCTTGTTCATGGCCGCCGAGGTGTTGCACAGCACGAGCGTTCGGCCCGGCAGCGGGGCGACGTTGTGCGACGTGGAGATCCTCACGGCGTGGTCCAGCGCTTCCTTGTACCGGCCCAGCAGCTCCGCATCACACCCGGCAGCCATTCTGTTCACAATGGTTCGCACAGCAACACACACAGAATGCACAACGATACACACAGCAACACACACCCAACACGTAATGATACACACAGCAACACACACAGCAACACACGATACACACAGAATACACAACGATACGCACAGCAACACACACAGAATACACAACGATACACACAGCAACACACACCCAACACATGATACACACAGCAACACACACAACAACACAAAACGATACACAGAATACACAACGATACACACAGCAACACACACAGAATACACAACGATACACACAGCAACACACACCCAACACATATTGATACACACAGCAACACAAAACGATACACACAGAATACACAACGATACACACAGCAACACACACAGAATACACAACGATACACACAGCAACACACACCCAACACATATTGATACACACAGCAACACACACAGCAACACAAAACGATACACACAGAATACACAACGATACACACAGAATACACAATGATACACACAGCAACACACACAGAATACACAACGATACACACAGCAACACACACCCAACACGTAATGATACACACAGCAACACACACAGCAACACACAACGATACACACAGACTACACAACGATACACACAGCAACACACACAGAATACACAACGATACACACAGCAACACACACCCAACACATATTGATACACGCAGCAACACACACAGCAACACACAACGATACACACAGACTACACAACGATACACACAGCAACACACACAGAATACACAACGATACACACAGCAACACACACCCAACACATGATACACACAGCAACACACAACGATACACACAGAATACACAACGATACACACAGCAACACACACAGAATACACAACGATACACACAGCAACACACACAGAATACACAACGATATACACAGCAACACACACCCAACACATATTGATACACACAGCAACACACACAGAATACACAACGATACACACAGCAACACACACCCAACACATATTGATACACACAGCAACACACGATACACACAGCAACACACACAGCAACACACAACGATACACAGAGCAACGCACACAGAACTCCCGGCAGCCAGTGTGTGCACAACAACACACACCTAACAATCTTCCCAGCGGCTAAGCATCACACTGAGGATCCACGTGCCGTAGCTGTGATCTCACAATAAACGAAGCCTTCTTCTCGAAGCACACCGGTTATGCTTTCAGCCACCGCGGAGTTGAAAGGGGCAAGAATTCCTGAGAGACTCGCTCAGGATTGGGGTTCGTTATTGCAACGGGAGATGGTAGCGCGAGGCCAGCAAGCCACGGTTGGTTGGTGGCGAGGGAGTCTGTACACGGAGGGGGCAACAATGAATGTGGGACGACAGCGATGCTGAACGCGACGCGGAATCGTTACGAGACGTGCCAGCATCGGGGAAATGGCTACTCATCAAAAGGCGGAATACAGTCAAGAGCTGAAGAATGAACCCCAGCCGAGACGGAATCAATGGACTAAGCGCGAGTAACCGTCCACGCGTTTTTTGCACGGATATGTTCACCTGTGCGCTGCAAAAGATGCCTGAAGAAGAGCGGTGGCGTAGCGGTCAACTCTGCGCTACGAACCCGGCCACCCGAGTTTGATTGCCGCTCACAGCCAACACGGATCATCTGAACCGGTCCTGGGCCTTCCCTAGGTCGACTCAGCCTCAAATAAGTACCTGGTACAGTATGCTAACATGGCCACTCGGGAGACAAAGGTGGCTGGATGCGGTGCTGGCCACCCATCCTCTCGTGTGCCGTGCCGGCCTTCATAGGTGCTCGCTAACACCACTTGCTCCCGACAGTCTGTTAAGGCTATACGGTAGATCTTTGTCTTTGATAAAGATGGAGCGACCTGTCTTCAGTTCCCAGGTCGCCCCTTGCAAAAGAGGCAACGTCGCGTGACGAATCTCAACACGCTCGTGTGCGTTTCATTTCCTGACTCACGGCTCCGGCCACAACGACGAGTCGCCGCGCACGTGTGCGCGCTCACAGCCGCACGCACCGTCGGCGGGCACGTGACTGTGCGTACGTCCAATGCTGGCTGCGAGACAACCAAAGGCCATGTTCGTGTTCCAGCAGCAGCGCGCACGAGACATCGGCGCTTTCCTCCATCGGGTGCACGCGCCGTGCCTACCTTTTTTTGAGGAGGCGTTTTCGTGCCCTCTTACAAACGGCGTACAGATCCGCGTCGAACTTTCCTCTCGCGGGCGAGGCCGAGGCTGGGTTCCTTCGAGACTTGATCCTTAACTTCTTCAGAATGGCGTTCTTCATCATCACGCGCAAGCTTGGCACGTCCTCCTCTGGCGAAACGAAAGCCACGGTGTGCGCGCAGTCACGGTCAGACGCGTTCAACCTGAACCTCACAGAGCCTCAAACTGAAAAGGCTTCACTGTCTCACGATTCATTCAGCAAAGAAACGTGGCTATTGCAATCATTGCAATGGCCTTATTAGCATCACATATGTTTACACCAGACACACTTATAGCATTGTATCACTATTTCTACTCAAGTTTACAATTGCAGTGCCAAGACAGCCCCCACGTGATGGTGATGTTTACCTGCAGTAATATTTTGATGGTGAAACAACACTAGATTAATTATAATTCTCTTTAGAATCTGATGCTCCATCTCTGCGTTTGGTTGGGTGTTGTCGCTGTAACTCTCAGCTGGCTGCTGCCCTCCGGAGCTCCCCCTGGGTGTGGAAGCCACATCACAAATAACAACCACAGCACCAGCACCAGCAGCACCAGCAGCACCGGTACCAGCAGCAGCACCAGCACCACCAGCAGCACTAGCAGTACCAGCAGCAGCAGTACCAGCAGCAGCACCAGCAGCAGCACCAGCACCACCAGCAACACCAGAAGCAGCACCAGCAGCAGTACTAGCAGCACCAGCAGCAGCACCAGTAGCACCAGCAGCAGCACCAGCAGCACCAGCAGCACCAGCACCAGCAGCACCAGCACCAGCAGCAGCACCAGCAGCAGCACCAGCAGCAGCACCAGCAGCACCAGCAGCAGCACCAGCAGCACCAGCAGCAGCACCAACAGCACCACCAGCAGCACCAGCAGCACCAGCAGCACCAGCAGCAGCACCAGCAGCAGCCCTCGCGACTGGGTGACGAGCGGGATGCGGAGCCTCGGGAGTGGAACTCTGCTCAAACAACAACAACGGTCTACCTCCAACCTCAGTCTTGTTGTCCTTCCCCCTGCACCTCCGATGAGCATGGTTGGCTACATAGAGTGTGAAAGAAGTTCAACGTACATACGTACAAACCTCCTTTTTGTATCCGGGCCTCCAACTCGGAGAGGACCTCGTAGGCGGAGAAAAACCGAAAGGGGAACTGTTTGCTGCGCACCACTGAATCCTGCAGATACAGACACACACATACAAAGACAAAGATCCCCCGCATAGCCTGAACAGATTTTTGGGGCAAGTGCTGTAGCGAGCACCTATGAAGGCCGGCACAGTACACGAGGTGGGTGGCCAGCACCACACGTTGTGGCAATATTTGCACACTGCACCAGGTACTCATTTGAGGCTGAGTCCACCTAGTGGAGGCCCAGGACCGGTTCAGATATTCATCACCGCTTTTAGCCAGGAGTGGAAATCAAATTCGGGTTGGTGGGTTCGTGGCGCAGCGCGCTACACACACACACACACACCCACATCCAATTTCTTGAAGTCCTCTTGTGGCCAGCAGACCTTGACATTTAGCTCCTGAAACAGATCTCCATACGCAAGAAGAGAATTTCTTTCGACATTTCCAAAATTGCACAAGCCGTTCTGTACTCGGGGGCCCTGACCGGGGAGCCGGGGAGCGCCACCGACGCACCCCGAGACAACTCCGCTACCTTGCTCGTGAGTGTGCGCAGGACGACGGCGTGGTGTGCGGGGCTTATCCCGGCACAGATGAGGTTGCTCAGATTCCGCAGCATGGCCATGAAGGGCAGCTTCTTGTGATCTACGGACACAGGGCGCGGTGAGCACCGGGTCAGTTGTGGGAAGCCGGCAGGGGCCCGCGGGTTTGGCGCGGCTGCCTCCGTGCTCGGGCGCCGACGGCTCCGCTGCCTGAGCACCGTGACCCAGCAGCACCATGGAGGCGGCCAGGGCAGGTGGATCGAACTCCCTCCCTACCCGTGAGCGTGGAGGTCGCCATCGCCTGGCTTGACAGGGCACGGTAGTACGGCAAGAGGAATCATCTCAATTTGTTTCCGTGTGTTAAAGGGATTGAGAGTTACCCCACTTGCACGAAAATATCTGAATCAGTCCTGGGCCTCCCCTTTAAATTAGTACCGGGTGCAGTGTGTAAACATCAGCATTGTGGAGACTAAAGCGGCCGGGCATGGTGCTAGCCATCCTCGCTCACGTGCCCTAGTGCGCCGTGTTTGTGTGCTAACAGCACTCACCCCAACAGTCTGATAATGGCTACAGGAGGATCTTTGTCTGTGGGTGTATTTGTGAATGCGTTTACTACGTCGTTGCTCGTTTTTTATGTACGTATCAATTGCCACCGTGATTCAAACGCGATGTCTCGTCACAGGGCATTTTACACGTTAAAGATTATTTTGGGGGTAAAAAAAACCCCCCAGAAGTACAAAGTGGCTTCATAGCAAGCGCGCGTATCCCGGCGTGCAGCTCCCACCGATGAGTTCCTCCCAGACCTCCGCTCGGTTTCCCCGCAGAGACACCTGCGTCTCCCAGGTCTCCGGGACGGCGAGCTTCATCCGAGTGCCGGCGCGGCGCGAGTCAAACGCTCCCGGCAACCCCGAGCGGGCGAACGTCGCCAGGTCGCCCGGGTATCTGCCCACACGTGGCCGCGCGCGCTCTCAGTTCCCACGAACATCGCGAGACTCCGATGCCCCCAGGGGTGCGTCAGAGCAACGGAACGTAACAGTCCAATAACACGACGTTTATGAAATGTATTTCAACAGTTCTCACGGTCTCTTGGCATTGTGCCAATGCGGTGATGGACTCTGTGGAGGTGGTGAGGTTCGGCCTACGAGTCTGTGCTCTCTAAGGAAACCGCGAGGTATTCACAAAGCGTCGCACTCCTGTGTAGGCCAGCAGAAAGGCGCTATCTGGAGTGACAAATACACAGTGTTTTTTTATGTAATACCAGTTGTTTAATGGTTGAATTGCAAGAAAAAATACTGACTAAGGCAATGGCATGAAAAGCAAGGAATGCCCTGATAGACAACTCTCTCACTTTCGTGACTGCATGGATTCATATTCTTGGTTCTTTCGGTAAAGTCACGTAGAAGGGAAACAATAAAATAATAAAAATATAAAACAATAAAATTCTCACGACGTTTCGACTGCAACACAAGCAATCATCATCACACCTGATGATCATCATCACACCTGATGATGATTGCTTGTGTTGCAGTCGAAACGTCGTGAGAATTTTATTGTTTTATATTTTTATTATTTCATTGTTTCCCTTCTACGTGACTTTACCGAAAGAACCAAGAATATAACTCTCTCACTGTGTCTGAACCGCAGCAAGAGAAGTGAACTGGCCCTAACCCGTAGCTCTGATCAGCGTGGTTTGCTACGTACAGTGCAAAAGAAGTTCAACACACATTCACACAACCCACCTCTTTCCCAGCAGGCTCATGACGGAATGCACCGGCTTGGAGATGTGCAGGTTACGAATCATGTATTTCAACGAATACTTGTAGTGCTTCTCCGCCTAAAGCACACATTGCGTCCAGGGAGACACCGAGCACACGCAAAGCGGAGTCAGAGTGCCACACAGAGGCGCCGTCCCCCCGCGACAACCTCGAACCATATTTGCAAACATAAAAGTGATCCACAAAAAGGTTTTTGGGTTCGATCGCGAAATTTATGAACGTGTCGCTAAACCCGCCACCACCCGACACATCCAATGAGTAAGGTTTGTCGCGCAAACAAAACATGGCAATTAATTACTGCTACAGCACACCGGTGTGTTGGAGAGTAAACCCACAACATTTACAATTCGAGTATGACGTTTCGCCAATAATTACAACCAGCATCATCAGGCGACAGCCAGAGTTGTGGAGGGATAAATGTGATGTCGTCACTTGTGAGCCAATCAGATGCAAAGGCTGGGGGGGGGGGGTGGTTAATGTATGCATACAAATTAGCAGTTGGGTTATTGGTCGATGAAAGCCTCTATTATGGATATTGGTCACGAAAGCCTACGTGTTAAACTGAAAGCCTACGTGTTATACTACATAAAAGTGACTTTAAACACGAGGCATATGCAGAAAATCACCCTCCACACGACTCCACAATTCGTCGAAGTCAGAAGGATCAGCATGCGACTCAAGAATCAATCATAATTTTTGTCTCATTCGTTCCGTCCAGCATTGCCCCTCTAGCTCTGGCCTGTGTCCGACCGACCCTTCCTGCCAAAAAACACTCCAACAATTGTCATGCAGCAGCTTATCTCGTCACATCGCCACACGCAACCCTCTACATCCGAACCAATCCGGCTTCCACATCAAACGCCCCAAATACGGCAAACAGACTCTGCACTACGGGACATGAATAACGCCACATCCACTGCAGCAGCAGCATCATCAGCTCCCTGCTAACATACACAGCAATACACAACCAAGCTCCTGTAACTTACATCAGAAACCTCATGCAGATCACTTTGCTCCACAACCTAAACACTCCTCCCGCTGACCACCAACAACCAAACACACAAAAAAAACACGCAGTTGGACAGATCTTTCTCATTTGCAGCACCACAGCCTCTGGAACAAGCTCCCCGAGGTAATTTACGTACACTCGACTCCATCGCTGCATTCACAGTCAAACTCAACAACACAGCTCTCTTGGACTAGCATGCAAAAATACAGCCACAACTTGCTTTTATTTTTATATTATAAACTACAGTAAAACCTTGGATTGCGAGCATAATTCGTTCTGGAAACGTGTTTGTAATCCAAACACTCGTATATCAAAGCACCTGTACATCAGTTGTGATCACGTGACGCTCGGCAGACAAAGCGTATACGTACACTACCCGTATTGCAAGACCTCGCTCGTTTGTCAAATTTATATTTATTTTAAAAATGTGCTCGTCTTGCAAAACACTCGCAGACCAAGTTACTCGCAATCCAAGGTTTTACTGTAAAGTTTTTTTTAATCTCTCATTGTAAAGAATGGCCTACGTTTATATCTGAGTATTAATGTGATGATGGCGCTTTGGATGAAAGATGTGCCAAAAAGTCACCACAATAATAACATTTACTTGACTAACAGCCTTGCTTTGTAAACCTCAACATAACATCCAACCTACGTGGCTTTGTAAACAATTGCATCGTGCACGAATGGTGCATGTGCCATGAATGTAAGAACCCATTTTAACTGGAGCTACCATGCGGTAAGGATCCGTGTGAGGACCGCTGATTCCGCTGAAGAGATGCAAATCCACAGCCAGAGAGGGGGGAACCGCTCACCTCTCCCGGTGGAGCCTCCTTGCGCAGGCCCCGCTTCTGTCCTTCCTTGTTGTACTTGGCAAGCTGATGCTCGTTAAATGCGGGGAACTTCTCCACCAGCGCACGGCGCAGGCACGCCGGCAACGACAGGCGCTCCCGCGTGCCCAACAGCGACTGCCGCGCGCGTCACCAGGCAGCGAGAACGCAGAGCCCACGATGCGACAAGGCAGACGGGGGCATCGCACGCACGGCAACCAGAATCGTGCACACGCAAACGCCTTATGGCACGGGTTTGGCGCACAGAAACAAAATCTTCAATCATTAAATGTAGCAAATCTGATGGCGGTGCACGTCACGTTGCGAGCAGGTCACAGAGAGCACCGGCTCAAGGAGAGATAAACTATTCGTAGCCATGCCCACAAACGTGGCTCTCGAGCAGGGGCCAAGGCGAACGGTGCCGTGGGGTTCAGGGGTCATAATGAGAGGCTGTGCCATTTGAGGGCGACTGCAACGTCGTGGTTTTTACCGAGACAGCGGTGATTGCCGAGAGCACTGCAAGGTTACATTATGTAAATGTGGATTATTATTTTGGAAACAGGTGCTCAACACAGGCCCAAAGACCACAACATCAAACGACTAGCAACAAGCAGCACTTGCAAAGTTGTAATAGGAAAGGTTTAACACGTGTCCTGCATTGAGTTAGGTTATGTTTGTAAGAGTTTGGGGGGGAAAGAGACGATGGGAGGGAATTCCGAAGAGGAGAGGTGCGCAGGAAGTAGCAGAGAGAGAAGTGTTGTCACCTGGAGTGTGGTGAGTGAGTGAGAGGGTGAATGAGTTAGAGCATGCATATGTGAGTCAGTGAGTGCGAGCGGGTGGGCTGGGTGCATTGTTGTGATGAACACAGAGACGTGGGTGAGCGGCGTACCTTGTAGGTGGTGGCCACATCCAGCCAATCGGAAGGCAGCACGACCGCCGCGGAGAAGTAACGCACGAGATGGGGGCGGCAGGGAGGCAGCTCCGCCGCCAGGGCCAGCAGGACGTTTGACGTCTTCCTGATGCCCAGCTCTCGGCGGGAATAAAGCGCCACCTGCACCAGCGCACGGACAACCGACAGCGCTCAGCAGTGATGTTGCTGCTCTGCGTAGTAGCGTGCAGAAAACAGATCCGCCGCACGTCGATATATTAAACATTTATATGCAATTTGTGTTATTTAATAGTTAGAAGGCAGTTCGTGAATGTGACATACTTTATAAAATTATAGCTGAAGTGATTTACTGCTCAAACGAGCATTGAGGCATTGGTCATCTCCTGTTTACAGGCCTGGACCAGAGGTGGAAATTCCACATTCCTGTGGTAGGGGCAAGGCCATCCACAGATCAACCCCTGCTGCCTTCCCAACAAAATGGTACTCAACCCGTGACCAGGATTTGAACTCGCACACTTCAGGTTGTGAGCCGCTCGCTCTTCCGCTGAGCGACCTGGCCGGGCGTGGTGCTTGCGAGGTCACGGTGCATCCCACCACTTGTGGTGGATGCGCCGCAGGCACGGCTGAGATCAATAAGCAAGGAGATCGATTCCCGGGTAGGCTCTCAAACACGGCGGATTTGCCCTGAAACAGCGCAACGGGACAGCGCGAGAGAGAGCTTCACGCACCATACCTCACCTTGAGGACAAACTCGGGGTCGGTCTGGGCCAGCTCCTTCATGATAGAAAAGAGCGTCGCACAAGTAGAGCCCTCCGTGAGGTCAGGGGTCAGCCCTCCCACCAGCGACACGCTCACGACGCTCAGCAAGCCCTTCTGCAGAGCACACGCCGAATGCGCGCAACGCGTTAGGAAGGAGCGGGTAACACCACGGCAACCGCCCCGTGGCCCGGACCACCATACGACAACTACAACAATAACGCTTCAGCCAAAATCAGCCCATGGGTCACGTGCGCCGATGTTTTTGAGCAAACGAAAATGCTCATAAATGCATTACCATGGTTATTATTCAACAATTCAGCGTCATAATAATAAGCAGCAGCGATATAACATAGTACTGCACTAGATGACGTTGATGAGGATTATGACATCTTAGATCAAACCTTCTACAACTGAGCACAATAAATGTACTCAAAACAAAAACGTCAGCCCTTGGTAAAATTCAAGTTCAAGGTGCTCCTCCTTAACTTCTCCTCAAGCTGAATCTCTGGCATCATCGTCGTCATCGTCATCGTCGTCATCATCATCATCATCGTCGTCGTCGTCGTTGTTCACAGGCTCTGCTTCCCACACATCTCGCAACTGAGCTCCCACCTCGACTTTCTGACATCTCCAGCACCTGACCCGTTGTCTCCCGCCACTTCTGAACCCCTCGTTCTTGCCCCCAGCATCCCAACTCCATTCCGTGGCCGCCGTATCCACGACCATCTGCTCAGTTGGAGGATTCTGCTCCTCCTTTGCTGCCACCAAGACCAGTTCACATCCAGGCTCAACTTTCCCTCTTTGCCTCTCACCACGACCGACCGACTCTCTTATTTGTTCCATAATTGTAGGGTTAAGCCATGTAATGATCTGGCCAAATCTCTGTTGTGAGACCTTCCTCTACTCAACACAGACAAAACAAATGTTAATCGTCGCTCAGTACAAGGGTTAACGTGCCAATTCTAATCGTTTCAGCTTGCTTGTGAGTTTAAAAACAATTACACAACCAAATTTAACAAACAGATTCGAGACATTTTTCCTTCTTCAGGCAAAGCTTAGAAGTCAGAATGATGTCCAGGAAGTAAAAATAGCCGTATTACCTGACCTCACAGGAATAACCAATCCGATTTAAACTAGATTTTAACCATTACAGTTTAACGTATTAAAATATATTGTCATTTATCTAGCTGGAAAAACCCATGTGTTAATTATTTTATTTGAATAATTCCCATTTCCTCATCACACTACCCACCCGACCCCTGCCCTCATAGTCCCCTTCCTTGTGCAGTGCCCCTCGAGATCGCCTCTCGACTCATTCATTGCAAGGGGAAAGGCTTTGCCTTCTGTGGCAGAGTGATGTCCACAGGTTGAGCAGGTGTCAGAAGTGGCGCCCACTCATCCTCGCCGGGCGACCCTTCCTCCCGCTTGTCCTCCTCGCCCCAACCTTCCAGGGCCAGCGTGAAGCTCTGTTCCATCCACGTGTGGCCCTGAGCATGCGCCACACACACATACATACACACGTGGCATGTGTCATATAATCAAAATCATCACGCTCGTGAAAAAAAACTATCGGGTGAAACGCCCGCAGCCCACTGCACGTGTCAACAACACACACACACGCACGGGGCAACTCCTGCTCACTGCGATCACATTCCTTATATAGTCCACTGAGCAGGTGATGCGCTTTCAGTTTCCTGCTCAGTGGTAAAACTCAACTCCAGCCACTCAATCCACCACTGCATGCAGGCCTCCACACGGCACGTCGGTCATGGGAGGATTTTGACCATACTTCACCATGCTGGTCAGTGTGGATTGGGGGGGGGGGCAGCAAACGGTTTTGATATCATTTGCCACTGATGTTAGCCGTGACTGGGAATCGAACTTTGCTTGCCAGGTTCCTATAACACAGTGCGCCACCACTCCACAACTTTCAAGACGCCCTCGGTGGCCAGAGAGAGAGGCTGGCAGCGATAGAGCCCTGCCCCACCGGTTGGGTGGCACCAGAGTCTGCCGTGTGGCCCGGTGGCCATGGTGCCCACGGCCTCCAATCACCGTCTCGCATCTGATCAGATCCACATTTGATCCCAAGCCGATCGAATTTGCATTTCGAAGATAGCACGACATTTAAATATCACTCTTTGGGTCTTTCAGTAAAAAAAATATAAACCATTGGACATTCCAAGACGAATGTTTAAAGCAGAGCCAAAGCCTACATCAACTTTGACCTTTTCGAGTCTCAACTTGCAGGGTGGTGTATGCCGCCCAACTGACAAAAGACACTCGGATTCTATGGCGTCATCGGTCAGGAGCCTCCACAAGCATCGCAGTGGTACAAAATAATTATCCCCGCCGATTGGTCCCATCACATCAGGTGTTGCAACCAAAGACAGCGCACACAGAGTCGCTTGCCAGGTTTTACTCTGTGCGCCCTCGCTGCCAGAATGAAACCCCAAAAGGCGCGGGCGTTCCCCACGGCTCCTAGAACGCCTCCGATCGTTTGTCATGGGCGGTGCAGAGTACTGTACGACGTGCTGTAGGGCCATTTGGACGGCCCACGTCCGTGACCGAGACCCGGGCACTGTCACGAGCCCGGGCCCTCCTTGTCACAACCGCTGCTGAGATGACGAGGGGGGCGTCGCGCTCACGGCCCAGGGACGTGCGGTCAGGGGAGGCAGGGGAGGCGGGGGAGGCTGAGCCTCACCTGTCATACTCCAATGAAAATAGCTGTTACGAAAAGTAAAAAAAAAGAATCAATTCAAAGAAAGATTTTTTCCACTGATCTGTGTTATAAAAGTCATTTCTGTTCGATTCCAATCATTTTTATAGTCAAAATCGCCAAATTTGCGGAGCTCCGCTGCAAATACAGGAAGAGACGAGAGGTGAGGCAGCGACGAGCTCAGCCTCCCCTCTGATTGCGCAACCCCTCAGTAACTGGATGCAGCGCGGACAATAAGCGCGTGCCTGTTACTATCTCAGTATGTCACCAATGTAATGTTTGTAGACCCCTTCATTTCACGTCCTTGCCTTCCATACTCCAGGTAACTTATTTCACGTATGTGTATAAAGATATTTAGGCTCGCTGGTCTCGTCATGAAACTGCAATGAAAAAGCACCAGGGGAGGCAGCTATCGCGTCTGCCTCACTGAGGGGGGACGTGTCTAACACGCCCCCCTCAGTGAGGACACGCCCCCTCCGTGAGGCCACGCCCCCCTCAGTGTGTGAATCTGGTTCTGACACTAACCAGTGAGCCTCCCCAGCCATTGACCTCACCGCACGTCACTGTCACGGCCAGGGCGCACGTCGCACTCACGGCTAGGGGTGCGACGTCGTCGGTGTTCTCGCTGGAGCCAACGCCGGCCAGGTCCTGCGCGATGCCCTCTTGAGGAACTTGCCACGGCATTCCAGCTGAGCTGGGCGCCTTCTGCTTTGTCAAACTCAAAGCTCCCGATGGGAACGTTGATGTGGCCATGCCTTTGCTGCTCCCGCTTGTAATTTGATGCCCAGCGTAGCGGAGAAGAATTGTATTATTCCGGTCTTCACCGGAAGTTTCACGAACCATTTTGAGACTCTTCAGGGCCTTGCTATCTTCATATTCCTTCAGTATCTTGTTCTCTATATTGACGGCGGGATAGCGCGTCTGAGGCTGCAGCAGTGCCGACGGCCGGTGGGAACGGGCGGCCGTGTCGGTGGCACAGAGAGACAGGCGCACCGTGGCAGCGGTTGCCTCAACCAGGATGCGGTTGTGTTCTGTTTGAATGGAGCTTTGCCACAGGCTACCATGCTGCTGCTGCTGGCTGTTTGTGCGCCCACTGCCCGGGGCTGTGATGCTGTGGCCGAGTGTGGACAGAAGGCTGCAGCTGTCCAGTGCCATCCTCGAGGCTTGCGCGTTGGCGGCCGCGGTGGTGTGCGAGGCGTCCTTATCCTTGCCCATGGTTCACGGAGGTCACCTGCGGGGCACACAGCAGCAAGACAAGTGAAGAACCACGCTTACGCCCGGGCACTGCACTGCAACATCTCCCAACGGCACAGGAGGGTAGAACAGAAGACAATGTATGGACGTCACCGCTCACATTGCCACCGCTTGCTGTGTCACTGCTGTGCATCACTGCTCACTGTGTCACTGCTGTGAGTCCCTGCTCACTGTGCCACTGCCGTGTGTCACTGCTCACTGTATCGCTGCTCACTGTATCACTGCTCACTGTATCACTGCACTGTATCACTGCTCACTGTGTCACTGCTCACTGTGTCACTGCTCACTGTGTCACTGCCGTGTATCACTGCTCACTGTCACTGCTATGTATCACTGCTCACTGTGTCACTGCTTACTGTATCACTGCTTACTGTATCACTGCTCACTGTGTCACTGCTCACTGTGTCACTGCTCACTGTCACTGCTCACTGTGTCACTGCTCACTGTATCACTGCTCACTGTGTCACTGCTCACTGTGTCACTGCTCACTGTATCACTGCTCACTGTGTCACTGCTCACTGTGTCACTGCTCACTGTGTTATTGCTCACTGTGTCACTGCTCACTGTGTCACTGCTCACTGTATCACTGCTTACTGTATCACTGCTTACTGTATCACTGCTTACTGTCACTGCTATGTATCACTGCTCACTGTGTCACTGCTTACTGTATCACTGCTTACTGTATCACTGCTTACTGTATCACTGCTCACTGTATCACTGCTCACTGTCACTGCTATGTATCACTGCTCACTGTGTCACTGCTCACTGTGTCACTGCTCACTGTGTCACTGCTCACTGTCACTGCTCACTGTATCACTGCTCACTGTGTCACTGCTCACTGTGTCACTGCTCACTGTGTCACTGCACTGTATCACTGCTCACTGTATCACTGCACTGTATCACTGCACTGTATCACTGCTCACTGTATCGCTGCTCACTGTGTCACTGCTCACTGTGTCACTGCTCACTGTGTCACTGCTCACTGTGTCACTGCTCACTGTATCGCTGCTCACTGTCACTGCTCACTGTATCACTGCTCACTGTGTCACTGCTCACTGTCACTGCTCACTGTATCACTGCTCACTGTATCACTACTCACTGTGTCACTGCTCACTGTGTCACTGCTCACTGTATCACTGCTCACTGTATCACTGCCGTGTATCACTGCTCACTGTGTCACTGCTCACTGTGCCACTGCTCACTGTATCACTGCTTACTGTATCACTGCCGTGTATCACTGCTCTCTGTCACTGCTCACTGTATCACTGTGTCACTGTGTTACTGCTCACTGTATCACTGTGTCACTGTATCACTGCTCACTGTATCACCGCTCACTGTGTCACTGCTCACTGTATCACTGTGTCACTGTGTTACTGCTCACTGTATCACTGTGTCACTGTATCACTGTGTCACTGTATCACTGCTCACTGTGTCCCTGCTCACTGTATCACTGCTCACTGTGTCACTGCTCACTGTGTCACTGCTCACTGTATCACCGTTCACTGTGTCACCGCTCACTGTATCACCACTCACTGTATCACCGCTCACTGTGCCACTGCTCACTGTATCACTGCTCACTGTGTCACTGCTCACTGTGTCACTATTCACTGTATCACTGCTCACTGTATCACTGCCCACTGTGTCACTGTTCACTGTATCACTGCCCACTGTGTCACTGCTCACTGTATCACCGCTCACTGTGTCACCGCTCACTGTGTTACTGCTCACTGTCACTGCTCACTGTATCACTGCTCACTGTATCACTGCTCACTGTATCACTGTATCACTGCTCACTGTATCACTGCTCACTGTGCCACTGCTCACTGTATCACTGCTCACTGTGTCACTGCTCACTGTATCACTGCTCACTGTGACACTGTTCACTGCTCACTGTATCACTGCTCACTGTGTCACTGCTCACTGTATCACTGCTCACTGTATCACTGCTCACTGTATCACTGCTCACTGTCACTGCTCACTGTATCACTGCTCACTGTGTCACTGCTCACTGTGACACTGTTCACTGTGACACTGTTCACTGCTCACTGTCACTGCTCACTGTATCACTGCTCACTGTGTCACTGCTCACTGTCACTGCTCACTGTGTCACTGCTCACTGTATCACTGCTCACTGTATCACTGTTCACTGTGTCACTGCTCACTGTGTCACTGCTCACTGTATCATTGCTCACTGTCACTACTCACTGTATCACTACTCACTGTATCACTGCTCACTATGTCCCTGCTCAGTGTCACTGCTCACTGTATTATTGCTCACTGTATCACTGCTCACTGTGTCACTGCTCACTGTGTCACTGCTCACTGTATTATTGCTCACTGTATCACTGCTCACTGCATCACTGCTCACTGTGTCACCGCTCACTGTGTCACCGCTCACTGTGTTATTGCTCACTGTGTCACTGCTCACTGTATTATTGCTCACTGTGTCACTGCTCACTGTATCACTGCTCACTGTATCACTGTGTCACTGTGTTACTGCTCACTGTATCACTGCTCACTGTGTCTCTGCTCAGTGTCACTGCTCACTGTATTATTGCTCACTGTATCACTGCTCACTGTATCACTGCTCACTGTATCACCGCTCACTGTGTCACCACTCACTGTATCACTGCTCACTGTATCACTGCTCACTGTATCACCGCTCACTGTGTCACTGTGTCACTGTATCACTGCTCACTGTGTCACCGCTCACTGTGTCACCGCTCACTGTGTCACCGCTCACTGTGTCACCGCTCACTGTATCACTGTGTCACTGTATCACCGCTCACTGTGTCACCACTCACTGTATCACTGCTCACTGTATCACTGCATCACCGCTCACTGTATCACTGTGTCACTGTATCACTGCTCACTGTGTCACTGTGTCACTGTATCACCGCTCACTGTGTCACCACTCACTGTATTATTGCTCACTGTATCACTGTCACTGCTCACTGTGTCACTGCTCACTGTGTCACTGCTCACTGTATCACTGCTCACTGTGTCACTGCTCACTGTGTCACTGTGTCACTGTATCACCGCTCACTGTATCACTGCTCACTGTATTATTGCTCACTGTGTCACTGCTCACTGTGTCACTGCTAACTGTGTCACTGCTCACTGTGTCACTGTGTCACTGTATCACCGCTCACTGTATCACTGCTCACTGTATTATTGCTCACTGGGTCACTGCTCACTGTATCACTGCTCACTGTGTCACTGCCGTGTGTCACTACTCACTGTGTCACTGTATCACTGCTCACTGTATCACTGCTCACTGTATCACTGCTCACTGTGTCACCGCTCACTGTGTCACTGCTCACTGTATCACTGCACTGTCACTGCTAACTGTATCACTGCTCACTGTATCACTGCTCACTGTGTCACTGCTAACTGTATCACTACTCACTGTGTCACCGCTCACTGTGTCACCGCTCACTGTATCACTGCTCACTGTATCGCTGCTCACTGTCACTGCTCACTGTATCACTGCTCACTGTGTCACCGCTCACTGTGTCACCGCTCACTGTATCACTGCTCACTGTATCACTGCTCACTGGGTCACTGCTCACTGTATCACTGCTCACTGTATCACTGCTCACTGTATTATTGCTCACTGTATCACTGCTCACTGTGTCACCGCTCACTGGGTCACTGCTCACTGTGTCACTGCTCACTGTGTCACAGCTCACTGTATCACTGCTCACTGTGTCACTGCTCACTGTGTCACAGCTCACTGTATCACTGCTCACTGTGTCCCTGCTCAGTGTCACTGCTCACTGTATTATTGCTCACTGTATCACTGCTCACTGTATCACTGCTCACTGTATCACTGCTCACTGTATCACTGCTCACTGTGTCACTGTTCACTGTATCACTGCTCACTGTATCACTGTGTCACCACTCACGGGGACTTTGGGCTTCTGCTGCGGAGGCAGCACCGCTTCCGTCTCGAGACGCGGGCGAGAAGCCCCGCCCCCAGCCCCATGCCCCCGCCCTCGTCCTGTGGCCCCGCCCTTATAATGCGGCCCCGCCCTCATCATGCGGCCCCGCCCTCATCATGCGGCCCCGCCCTCATCATGCGGCCCCGCCCTCATCATGCGGCCCCGCCCCCCCGCGGCCCCGCCCCCTGACCCCTCTCCTATCACAGAATCAGAATATTTAGATTTCGACTTGTGGAGGAATCCGATGAGCTCAGAAGCTCTTTTTCACATAAGTCCATTAGGGGGCGGGTGTCAGCGAGTGACATCAACAACAACAACGACAAAAAATAAGAAAAAACAATAGGAGTGCAAAATCGAGAAAGGATAAGCAAGTTCACTAGAATAAATGAAGTGTATTATAGGCTATAAGTAGACATTGCATAAGCACTGTTGCATAAACGCACGTACACACTGCTCATACATTACCCCGGAGTATCACTGTGCACCCCGCCTCCGCCACCTGGAGGCGTGAGCCGGGGGACTTTACCCGATGGGCAAGGTCAGGTTCCACCTCTCCACCCTGATTGTGGATCTGCCACCCACCAAGAGCCGTGAACAGGCGCTGGGCACTGCCTCTGCGCTCATTCGAGCAGGATACCCCAGAGAGCGTGGTCTATAGACCGTAATTATAATATTAAAATGTGCTCAAATGTCCACCCCCGCCCCCCCCCCCTAATATATTTCTATAAAATAGATTTCTGTTTATATGATTGTGGTTATGGTTGTACTTTATTAATCCTTAATCTCTGCCATTACATACAATGAAACAAGAAATGGTTAAAAAAAATCAAAACAGAGCAATGTAATACAATACACTATTAGACATTATTGTAAAAAAATAACTAAAAAGTCCATTCCACGTGATTTTTGTTTATACTTTAGGCAGGAAATTCGTTTTCAAATGTAGATATTTTTTCTGGGTTGGGACCCCCAGACCGCCTGGAAGATTTGGTCCCCCCCAATGTTGACTCCATGGCTACGGTCTTGCTATAGACAGAGGAGACTCCGGCATCTTCACTCTGCAAGCGCGGTGATTGCACCTGGGTGCTGGCCGAGTGTCACCTGCAGCTGTTGAACACACAGGAGGCAAATACACAAAGGCACACGCCTCGTGTGTCGGAGTGAATACTCAAACAATGGCAAATGTACGTCAACTTTCCAGAATGTGCCCTTCGACCCTATGGGGCCGTCCATAAATGACGTCACGCGATTTTGGACGATTTTTGACCCCCCCCCCCTCGTCACACCGCGTCACAAAAAGTCAGACCCCCCTTCAAATATGACGTCACATAGCTCTGACCCCCCCCCCCCCCCCCCAGAAAATTAAACAAGCTTCAAATGGCTTTAAACTATTGTCATTGTAGTGCGTATTTAATGTGGCGCTGCACTCTGATGTTGTAGGAGACATTTATTAAAAAAGTCAATTTAATTAAGTAGAACATGTTGTCTATATTTATTTAAAGTTGCGCATTTTTACGTGACGTCACATTTCTCACCCCCCCCCCCCCACCTAGGTGCGTGACGTCATTTATGGACGACCCCTATCTCCAATCGCTAAATTTGTCAACCACCGTTGGGAAAGGGAGCATTTTTTTCCCTCTCCATCGAACAGATTTTTTAAAAGTTGTCCAATTTGTTTTTGCAGCGTGAACAACAGAACATTAAAATCAAAACTGTACAGGAATGTGTGTTGGTGTTATCGAAAGGGATCAACATCGATGTGCCTGAATCAAAACTTAGACGTTAAAGATGCATCGACGTTTTTTCTTTCTTTCCCATCCATACCATCCAAGCAACCGACGAGCACCACTGCAATGGTTGAGATCAAACAGGAGACTTAACGAAGCTTTATTCACATGTAAACTTTGATGCAAAAGTCTCAACGCACCGGCAAGCATAAGCGTGCCTTCACATAAGCACATTCCTGCGGAGGGCAGCTGGTAGGAACGTTGGGTTGCTCGGTCAATGACAAGGGTCAACGGCGGAACCACGTGGTGTATTCCGCTTTGATCGGGCAGGGCCCCCTGAGCTGTATACGATTCCGAAGTGACCTTGCCTCGAATGATGGCTCAACGAATTGGCGGCTTATAATGTAGAGATTGAGAGCAGCCGCATAGTCCGAACGCATGTTGTTGATTCTCCACGTGGAGGGAAAAATGTCGTGAAGATGGCCGGACGTGGTTGGTGGCCACCCACCCCCTCGTGTGTGACGTGGCCTCCCTCCCCACCCAGCCCCTCCCTCCCCACCCAGCCCCTCCCTCCCCACCCAGCCCCTCCCCACTCAGCCCCACCCCTCCCATTTTTGGATGCACGACGGACGGACGGACACAATAATCCCCTGTGGGCTGGAGGAACCAGGAGGTTCCTACCAGTATTAATAGCACTGCCCTCACTTTTGCTTGGGGGCCGTCCATAAATGACGTCACGCGATTTTTGACCCCCCCCCCTCGTCACATGGCGTCACAAAAAGTCAGACCCACTCTCAAATATGACGTCACAAAGCTCTGCCCCCCCCCCAAATATATAAAACATGCTTCAAATCACTTTAAACTATTGTCATTGTAGTGCGTATTTAATGTGGCGCTGCACTCTGATGTTGTAGGAGAAAACATTTATTTTAAAAAGTCTATTTAATTAAGTAGAACGTGTCTATATTTATTTGAAATTACGCATTTTCATGTGACGTCACATTTCTCAAATCCCCCCCCCCTCGTCACAAATGTCTGACCCCCCCCCAGGTGTGTGACGTCATTTATGGACGGCCCTTTGGGATACACGCCCAGGCTTGAGCGGAGTCGTGATGTTGGCACCAACCCGGCTGGCTCAATGCTGTGGGACGCGGGCGACGTCGTCATCACCGCGTCGTTAAACCCTGTTAGGTGACGTCACTGCGACGAGGCTGTAGGCGTGGCTTAAGGGACTATGACGCAATTCGTTTAACATCGGATTTACATATACATCGATGGAGAGGCCATCTTTTCCGGAAGATTTTGACTCCCGTTAGTTTGTATCTGATGGCATTTTTCTAAATTTGTTAATTATAAAAGGTAGCAATTTTGTGGGAATGTCCTCAGCAAGGGAAACAGTTTTGTTTTCATGTTTTTTTCGTACACCTAACATACCTGTCAACCCCTTATCAGTGCCAACCTTATTACAAACCAATTCGGACCTTATTGGTCACCCCATGCCCTTATAAATCTCAACGGTCATCCTACAAAAAACACAAACAAATAGACGTTTTTGGTTGCTGGTATTTAAACAGCTATATGCGCTTTGTTTCCTCTCACACAGCTTAAAGGTCGTGATCTGAACGTGGCTCTTTCACTCCAGCGCTGTCCTACCAGACAGTCTCGTCCCTTCACCTGATGAAGGCCGCTTGTGTTGTGGCCGAAACGTCGTGAGAATATTATTGTGTTATTTTATTTTATCAATTTAGCCCAGAGCGACAGTCAGCAAGAGGTGGGTGCCATGCCCACTAAGCGTGGCAAGAAAAGATTTAGGTAAGCATTCATCATTTAAGATCCAATAATATTCAAATATTATTGTGACATGTGACGTTTCGGCCAATGACCCTTCCTCATGAAGAATTGTGCTTGTTTACCACTGCCAATGCAGCATCACCAATTCATGTTTTATTGTGACATGGGGCAGTGACGTAACCGAGCGGTGGTGTATTCGCCACTTGCTGCAGTCGTTCACTGTTTGACAATACGCACCATGGGCGACGCAGTCGATCCCGTTAAAGATCCCGTCATGTAGTTCACAACAATAAGTAGGTGCGAGCGTAAGTCCACGCGAGCCGTCCTACTAAGGGAACTCTCTCGTTCCAACAACACCGACACGAGTACTTGTCGGGCATGAATGTGGTTGTTGACCTTTTTCTTCCCCAGAGACCTGAGCCTTTCACTCCCGCCCCATGATATACTCTCTCTCCTCCTCTCCTCTATCCCGCCAATATGTATCCCTTTGGGTTTTCCCCCAACCCCCTATTCCCAGTTTTGTAACTTCCTTGCCTGCACCCTTCTCTAAATATTTCTATGGACATGGCCCTGTTGTATATGGCCCTTTTTCCACAATTAATATCAATAATATTTGGCGATAATTTTTGTTAATAGTAACCGAAATAATGAATGAAGACACGCAAACCAGACTCTCAGCAAACAGCATATGGAGGTCATGGAAAGGCCATTAAATGAAAATTAAATGAATAATGAACTCCCGGGGTGAAGGAAAGGTTACGTTATCTGCGAATCTCCAGATTGCCAAGGGACGATTTACCATGACCTGCTGACATAATTTTGACAGTTCACAAACATGCCCAGGGTCAGAGGGCACAGACCCGAACACTGGATATGCAGACAGCAGGATTGACGTAACGCAGCGCCCGGGGTCACCAAGAGTTCGCCACTGCAGCCGCAGACACAGCCAAGCCAACCGCTAAACCATTTTTTCTCTTCATTGCTATTAAAGTAACGTTAAAGTTCAGAATCCAATAACAGGAATAAGCTAAAATTATCGATCCTCACGCTCACTCCAATTAAAAACCAGGCCTCAAGCTACATACATGAACCATTACCCATCTATTAATAAAATACGAATGTTATTTAATTATTTATGAAGCGGATGGCAATCAGAATTTTTCCTAAGTCAAAACGAATTCTCTAACCTCAGGACATAAGCAAATAATAATGCATTGTTAACTCAAGGGTTAGAGAGAGAAAGAGAAAAAGAGACCCCGGCCGCCTTTGTCTTCCCGCAGCGCGAGAGAGCAAAGATAACACCAGAAGGCAAGGCATTATCGCAGGCTATCTGTTTTCACGGGAGATCTAAACCTAATAAACAACACACACACCACACGTGCAAACATAGAGGGATAGAGGAATGCGCAGCGTGCATCAGCAAAACCTCAGGCGAGCAAGTTTTAAGTTAAAGAAAAGAATATGAATACATAATATCACACAGAACATTAATGCTAACATGGTTCACCGTAAAATATATTCAGCTTATATAACCTTGCAAACACTAAAGAGTACAAAATTCCAACAACCAAGAGGTTATCTTTTGGCTTAGGATGTCGGAAATAAAATGATAAATGATAAGCTTACACACTGAATGACGAAATTAATAAAACTGAGGAAGGGCCAAGATAATGGGGTGAATCACAACCTTGTGGAATATGAAACAAATGATATTTGACCGATGGTAAACCGAGGGCAACGGAGAGAGCCCTCCGGCCGTCTTTGTCTTCCCGCAGCACGTGATAAGAATATGCATACGCTCAAGAGAGCACCTTCCCTTGAAATAAAATCAAACACCACGATGGAAACTAACACAACAGACCTTGAGTCACGTACAGAATCATAACTGTAAATGGTACGATACCAAACGATGATGGAATAAAATGTTAACTTAAAAACCTTAACCCAATCTTTGTGCGTCAGAAAAGGTCATACAGGGGGGAACTCGCTCCTCCCTCTCGCACAGGCAGACAGAGAGAAGAGACGCCTTCGAGACGATTTGTAACATATCGTTTTTTAAAGGTTTATGGAAAGAGGACGGCGAAAAGAACCAGGCCGTAAATGACACACACACTGACACACATACGGACACACATACGGACACACACACTCCAGACCACGACGCACAGCCGAATCAGTAGGAGCTCCGCCTTGTGGGGAGGAGCCAAGGGGAGAGATTTTGGCATAAAAACAGAGCGCTCCAGGGTTGAAACTCAACTCATCAGCTGGCGGACAAGCTCATCAGCCAGCGGACCAGCTCAACTCATCCCTGCAGAAGAAGATCCACCATCAGAAGATCAACCACCACCGACGCAGAAGAAGTCTCTCTACAGCTCGCCAGAATGGCGAGACTCGCTGTTTAGCAACAGGCTGAGCGGTGCGAGTCAGCAACATCAAAAGGAGCATCGTGACGAACGTGTATCGCCAGCGCCAGATAGCGTAACCAGTGACCATCACGTCAACGACATAACCTTAAGTCAGCCACCACGCCAACGGCGATCACCGAGACAGCTGTTACGGGCTAGCTGTGAGCGCCATCTACTGACGACCATTGCAACTACAACAACGTGTCAACTCGCCAACCCACGCCAACAGCGATCACCGAGACAGCTGTTACGGGCTAGCTGTGAGCGCCATCTACCGACGACCATCGCAACTACAACAACGTGTCAACTCGCCAACCTACGTCAGCCGAACCCGACTCGACCACTGCGAGAGAAGAATCAACTGATACGTATGACGCACACTGCTCCTCACCACACGACAAACCAGGTGTCTGCTTGACGCAAAGAATCAATTCCGAACACTGACTACTCAACACAATCCATATCCCTCACCCATACACGAGTCAGGAACAAAAGCCTAATCCTCAAAACGTGAACCATCAGGGGCCGTGAAAGCATTGCGACAGATCTTGGGTTGTACTTCTAATCACATAAATTACCAACAGATCCATCAATACGAATTAACCCTTGACACCTTCACCACGGAGCTACGCTCACGGGGGAGGGGGGGGAATAGCGTGTCCAACCAGGTTTCGTTCAGGCAACTTGGTCCACAATTAATTAAAAGTTGGCCCAAGATAAGGATCTCAGGGGAAAGCGCGCACCCCATCGCACACCCTCACTCCAAGCCATTTCTGTAATCCTATAATCTTGCCGATGGATCTATTGATTTATTTGTGCCTTTGGGAATAATAACTTGTTTTTTTGTCTTTTCGTTTGAATATGATCGTATAATCTTTAAGTACCTTTCGTTCATAATTGCCGCACGTACTCGAGTTACGCTGCATAATCATTAATTGCTCTGATATCCAAAGTGAAACAACGTGATAAGAATTGACTTGAAGGTCTATGAATGAATGCGGTACTGTGTGGGCAATTTTCAAGTATACGAATTTGCATATTTTAAAGTTAAGAATGCATGTTTTTAACGACTCTCACCAACTGAGCTCGCGTTACGCGGGGGAAGGAATCACATGTGCTGTTATCAAAGTGAAACAACGCAGTCGTGATGATACTGTGTTGATACTGTGTTGGAATTCCAAGCCGAGAGTTGCATCTTCTAGATTTAAGGTTTAGTTAAAAAAAAAGATTAATGCAGAAGTTGTTGTGTGTTCTTTCCTGAAATGTATGCATAAGAACTCTATTCTGCGTTGAGATATGAATCTGGAGACCTAAAATAAGCACACTAATACATACTCCATAAATGTTAAAGCGAGAATAATTGTATTATACTGATCGATAATGCGAAGCTAAACAGCGAAGCCGAGTTTAATCTGGCATGCTCACAGTACCTGCATAACTGCATACGATTAATTGCATTATCCCGATTGATAACCGACCCTCGTCAACGAGGCGGGGCCTAATTATCATAACGGCTCGCATCAGCATAATCACACACACTTACATAAATTAACACGATTATCTCTCTAATTAGCATAATTAATATAATTTCATAATTTCGGATAATTATGCAAATTTCAAATTTCATTTACTTTTTATTATTTTCATCAAAATTTTCATAACCTACATATAAAACAGCCCCCCTGTCCTTTGTGTGACCTGCACACTCTAGCCTAACCGTGTCCATGCATTAAATCTACAGATTTCATAATAATTATAGTCCCCTATCAGTGCTTGAGCATCACAGCCGTTGCAGTCATTGCGGCTATAAATACAAGCGCGGACACCACACACAGAGTTACAGGCAGGGTGAGAGGGCAGGACTGCACAACGTCTTCTCCAGTGGAAGCATTGGTATGACATTCCCATGTAGCCTGCGTCGCCTGCGTCGCCTTCGTCGCCTTCGTCGCCTGCGTCGCCTTCGTCGCCTGCGTCGCCTGCGTCGTCTGCAGCATCACACGTGCACACAACAACCAGACGTTACTGGAGGCGGAAGCTGCCTCCTACAAGGTAAAATCAATCGCTATCTCCACGGTGTCCAACTGATCGCGACAATGCGATGGTGCATCACTGGAACCTTCAAATCGACCCCCAACTTTTGCCTCCCCGTGTTGTCGCATGTTGCTTCCCCATCTACTTGCCGCAATCCCGCAACCCCCTGGGAAGTCCAGCAAATCGTGGAAAACGTGCGTCTCCCCATCCAACAGGATCTCAACGATGTCCTCGAGATGCGGGCGAGGAGCCCTGCCCCATATGCCCCCCCCCACCGCCCCCAGTCCTGTGGCCCTGCCCGCAGCCCAGTGGCCTAATCCCCAACCCCGTGGCCCCCTCGTCCTGTTTTGGATCCACGTGGTTAACCAACAATGCAACGTCAACCCTGATGATGATGAAGCTTGTAACACCAAATGGAGTTTACAAGAAGTCACAAATACCTCCTCATGCAAGAGCCGATGACGCAAAACTTCTGGGCAAACGGCCCCGAAGATGCATCCACTGCACAAACCACGGCAGCAGATTCGGACACTCGATGCATACGTGGAAAATGTTAAACTCTCCGGCAGTGTACGGTGACCGTGGTCACCATCCAAAACAGAACTGTGGAGCATGTAGCCTAGAGTCAATGCCCGATTCCCAAACACGAAGGAGGCGGGCATCATCACAGCGGTTTGCATCGCTACTCCTTGCACAATCAGCTGGCTTGCCTAGCTCAATGTATAATTGTAGTTGTTGCTCAACATTGGCCAGACGAAGGAGGAGATCTCGTAGACCTGTGCCAGCTGCCGAGCGCCGAACTACGTGCGCCAATTGTCTCGCTGGGGGACCACGCCAAATATGCTCTTTAGCATTAACATCACTAAAATTCAAACGGTGAGACTGGCCAAGTGATCATGGTCCATTTTATCTGGTTTAACACCTAGGCTTTCGCGATCAATATCATCCATATTACAGGTTAGATCGCGTAAATATATAAATGTGTCGTTAAACCCCACCACCACCTGACATTTGATGACGCCAAAAAGCGTTTGATGACGCCAAAAGGCGTTTTGGCCAAAACGCCTTTTGGCGTCATCTGGTCGAGCACCAATTGGGTCGAGGCTCAAAAGAAAGCCGTCCCTTGGTGTGGACCAATCAGTTTCAAGGACAATGCATATATTATGATAGTATGTTTTTTGTTTGCATTTTGACTGCAGGTATTGTGGTTAATGCAGATATGAATCCTTGTAAAAAAGTTTCAGTTTTGTTGCCAGAGAAAAGGGGAAAACCCCTATTATTATATTTTGGTACTGGCAAAGGAGGTCTAATAATCTGGCTAGTTTATCAGTTGTTCCCGCAACATACGGTATTTTTTTATCGTTTGAATTACTTGGTCAGTTTCAATGCTCGTGTTATTTGATTTGGTTTTGGCATTCAAAGCCCTATTAATTTGTGCATCATTGTAACCGTTCAATTGCAGTGCTTTAACATCTTTAATTTCACTTCTCAAATTATCACCATTTGACAATTTCTTAGCCCGATGTATGAACGTCTTCCTGAGAGGATTTCTGTGCAGGGTGACGGTGTGACTCTGCATTAAGATAGGCATCAGTGTGTGTTTCATTTTGGTAAATGCTGTGTGTTATTTTACCATTTTGACCGCGCCTGAGCAAAATATACATAAATGGGAGAATTGTCAGCTTCCACTTCCATGGTGGATGGGTTTTGTGAGTTGAGATGATTTATAAATTAATTATATGTATCTTTTCCATGTGGCCAGACCACCAATGTGTAATCCACATCTAAACCAAGCAGAAGGTTTGTGTGCTTGAAGGTATTGCTATTGTTTCAAAATCTTCCATGTACAAAATCGCTATCACAGGAGACAAAGGAGAGCCCATTTCTGCTCCTTCCTTTTGTTTATAGAAGTCACCTTTCCACACGAAGTAGGTGTTCTTTGGAAAGTATGCGGGTAGTCATGGGATATCTTTAGCTAAACCACATCAACACTTACCAGAATATCATTAGGCCACAACGTTTCGATCGCAACACAAGCAACCGTCATTAGGTGTGAAACAAACACAACAGGAGGACTGCTGACGTAGGAGGTGACGTAGGAGGTCAGCAGTCCTCCTGCTGTGTTTGTTTCACACCTGATGACGGTTGCTTGTGTTGCAATCGAAACGTCGTGATCTATTATTTTTTTCTACCGACGTAACTTTACCGAAAGAACCAAAGAGTATGGATTCCTGCAGTCACGAAAGCTTCAATCAAGAATAATATCTATTTAAAGCTTTCGTGACTGCAATGATTCATCTTCTTTGGTTCTTTCGGTAAAGTCACGTAGAATGAGAATAAAATAATAAATTGATAAAATAACATAACACAATAATATTCTCAGTGAGAATATAAGAATAATATCGTTAGGGTTACGCTTAAAATCTTTAATTATATTTACGAGATGTTCAGAGTTTTTAATGACCAAAGAGCTACTACCGATGTCGGGCTGCATTTGTTTAACGACACATTTATATATTTAGGTGATCTAACCCCAAAAAAACCCTGTTATGGACATTTTATCTGTTAACACTTCAGCTACATAGAGCATTTTTTTTCTAAACTTGTTAAAACCAGTTACCAAATCCTTTTTTGATAAGCAGTAAACAGGTTCTGATTCATGAAAATAAGCGGTCAACTCCAGTTCTGGTTTTTGGTTCAGCTCTCTGGTTAAGTCTGATCTTTTTGGCTAATTCACCGATTTTGGTCTCACTTGGCATGCTCATGTAGCAGGGCATTTGCAAAATACACGTACCGTTGTGGTTGCACTTCTCCTTGTGGGTATATTTCCACCTGGTGCAGAAGAGGAACACAGCCCTTGTTGAGGACAGATCTTTACCACCGATTCACTGCATTGTGGCATCTCCACGTGCATTGATGTGTAGTGGGTTTGTAAGGAGACGGAGTCTTCGTAGGAGGCAACAAGTATTTAATATAACAACTGTAGCAATAAATCTAAGTCCATAACACGAAGGGGTAATGGCCCCTTCCACCCACAACCTAGGGAGGTACGGCCTCCGGGCTATCGTGCCCTAACCACCGGGCTAACCACTCCTAAGCCCTCCGGCTACTGGGACCTAGGGTAGGCTGACCCGACCCAGCCAAGGTCCTCGGGTCTCGAGCGCTGGCCCACACAGACCCGGCCCTGAGAAGGGCGTCGGGTCGGCGGATCCTCAGGGTCCTAGCCTATTGACCACTGGCCTCACTGAGCCCCGGCCCTTATAAGGACGGCGGGGCTTGGGGTCTAGGGTCCTATCTTCAGGTGGCTTCTGGTTCTTCAGCTTGAGGCGAACTGCCTCAGCCGCACTGGGGTCCGGCTTTTATGGGGCTCCCAGGGTCACCCCGTCCCTGGCCACGCCCACCATCTGGAACCTTCTCGAGAGACCTGGATTGTTGCGCAATCCTCCCCAGCCCCCTACCCGGGACCCTGGGGTGTCCCCCTCGGGTTCCCAAACGTCCCCCCCCCCCCGGGATGCCTGACCCACGAGTCCTGCTTGGCACAGGCTGGACTCGCTGTTGCCCCTGTTGAGCCCTGACAGGAAGTACCAGCTCAACCAAAGTGGTGGCGGTGTATTACGCCCAACAATTACCGACCACAGATGTAGGGGTGAGTTCAGTACTCTTCAAGGGTACAAGATGTCATTTTTCATATCGAATCTAAACAATGAAAGCAGTGCCAGTGATATTACATTAATCTCCATATCCTATACCTTTGATTAGCGGGGTTGGCTATATACGGTGCGAAAGAAGTTCAACATACGTACATACATATAACTTGTTAATTTTATCCAGGAGCTACTTTGTTTTTGAACATCTTCACACCTATATTCTTGGTTCTTTCGGTAAAGTCACGTAGAAGGGAAACAATAAAATAATAAAAATATAAAACAAGAAAATTCTCGCGACGTTTCGTCTGCAATACAAGCAATCATCACCAGGTGTGAAAACCACAGCAAGAAAATTTGAAAAAAGTGGCGTTTTTTTTACATTAGCACCACGGAGAGCGATTTGACAGTTTGTTCAGATGGACGAGTCCATCTATGTTCGGTCTGAAAGCCACCGTAAGCGTGAACAATCAAGACCCGAAATGGTTTATCAAATCCTTCCAATGATTGCTAAGCCAGAATCCATCTTCTCGGTTGAAAATGTCGCTGTGTTTGTATATGTGGAGATCCTCATGCACGAATCTCTCATGGTAGCAAGATGGCTTGCAGAGAACCACTCTCTTGGAGAAGTCAATGTCGTGTGAGCCTACTGAATTATAACAGTGATCTGCCACAGCCGAGGTGTTGGTCCTACCATGTTTAGGTCTGCTTTGTGTTCACAAATGCGGTCCGAGACATGTCGTTTGGTTTCTCCAATGTAACTACTACCACAGAGGCCACTTAGTTTGTAGACGCCAGGGTACTATATGTCCGGAATCACATCTTTTACAGATGGAACCAGATCACGGATTTTATGTAATGTGGTTTTCACACCTGATAATGATTGCTTGTGTTGTAGTCGAAACGTCGTGAGAATTTTATTGTTTTACATTTTTATTATTTTATTGTTTCCCTTCTACGTGAATTTACCGAAAAACCAAGAATATGAATCCCTGCAGTCACGAAAGCTTTAAATCAATATCTTCACACCTGTATTTATTCCAGAAACAATAAAGCCTTTTCATAATAAGATATCTTGATACTGGCGAATGGGTCCCCTCATCGTTAGCCTCTGACAAATTTGTCAAATTAGGCCACTCTAAATACTTGTGCTAGAATCTAAAATAATCATGAAATCAGAATTGGCAAACAATAAAAAACAATGGATGGATATCGATATTAATCAAAATGTTTAATAAAATGTATGAAATTAACACAATTATGCAATTGTACAATGTCTGGATTTAGCAAAACGCTTTCATCGATGTCGCGTTTGTGCCATGATAGACGCGGTGTAGCGTTACTGTCATCGCCGTGGGAGTAGAAGCGTACCATTAAGCACCGTCATCCGCACGCTCGCGCTGTCTTGCCGAGTGGGACTCCAGAGGCAGCAGAAGAAGACGCCTTCATCCGACGGCAAAACCTTCCAGATCATCAGCGAGAAGTCACCGCTCTCAAACGCATGCAGATTCATGGTGATGCGATGTTTAAAGTGCGTCTTGTGCACGGCGGGCAAGCCGTACTCAGAGGCCTTCAAGGTAATGAGCTCTTTCTTTCTTCCGCTCGAGGTTCCCCGTGGCGACCACAACCACCTAGCGACCCGCTTGTCGTTCTCCCGCTCGCCATCTGGTGACTCGATCCAAACCGCGTTCGAAAAGTGGCACGACAGAGAGATGTTCCATCCGACTTTCACCTTCTTGTCCAACACCTCTGTGAAAGTGAATCGTGGCATGTAGTGAGGTTTGTGGCAATATTTTCCCACAGCTCTAATTGTGTCTGTGTACAACTATTGTGTGTATGTATAAGGGTAAATTAAATATATCTTAAAATGACCTTCGACAGGGGAAATATCAAGGTTGCCACCTGGACTGGATCGACCAGGTAGTCTGGAAATTGGTATCCGTATTCGGGTGGCAGGAATTGATTTTAACCCAAGATCTGGTACCAGTATTGCTGTGTTCAACTTTATTCTAGGGGACTACACAGTGACCACATATGCTGAGAATATCATAAAGCCAACAATGTTACATGCTCATTGTGAACATTTTTACAGCATTTCTGCTTAGTGATATATGCTATTCATACTTTTAATGCTAATATACTAATATACTTCACCTAATGAAGGCCGCTTGTGTTGTGGCCGAAACGTCGTGATTTTTGTTGTTTTATTTTTTTACCTACGTGACTTTACCGAATAGAACCAATGAGTATGGATCCTAGCAGTCACGAAAGCTTTAAATCTAGAATTGATCACCTCTACGGGGAGGGCTTTCACCTATCTGTTAGAGCTTTTAACAGACAACGGGACAAGAAGTCACAGCTCATCGAGACGCTGACCTTCCTCAAAAGATGCCGCGATCACAAGGTAATACCCATCGCTTTCACACTCACTTCTGCTGCTGTATCTTCTCCGAATTCTAAACAGATTCTGTTTAAGGCCAGCCTATCTTTAATCTCAGAGAGGATAAGGCTACTCCGATTTGAACTCGATACTTTAGACAGGAGTCTCCTACAAGCTCATTTAATGTTAACACAAAAAATGTCACCTTCTGATTGGAATCACGTGGACAACATGACTGCTTCTTCTGCTGATTCACTGTCAGTCAAATGTAAAGCTAACCTGATTTCTAAATTCAACCACCTATCAAAGAAGAACCCAGTTCCACATATAACAAAACTAGACGTCAACAAAATCGTCATTAATCAGATGTAGCCCTCAAAGGCGTAGAACACATCCAAGCAGACGTTGCGAGAGCTGAAATAGCCACTATTCTTAAGAATGCTAAGAAACCCATTAGTAAAATCAGCAAAAATGAACGCTCTGAACTCGCGAATAAAAAAAAACAGAAGTGATATAGTCATCCTCTCAGCCGATAAAGGCAACGCTACTGTAATCATGGATAAAGATTCATACAACAACAAAATCCAGAATCTGCTCAACGATGGAAGTTACTCAAAAATAAAAAATGACCCTACCAATAGCCTAGCGATAAAAACCAACAAGATAATCACAAGTTCGACCTCCCTAATCGACCCAACTAAATGTCCCTCCCTAAAACCTTCTGCTGCAAGACCCCCTAGATTCTATGGTCTTCCCAAGATTCATAAAGAAGGCACCCCACTACAACCCATCGTATCCACGATCAACTCCCCTACCTATAGACTAGCCCGTTTTCTGTAAGATACCTTGCTGCCTTTCACTGGCAAGACCGCCTCAGCAGTACTTAACTCAGCCCAATTGGTCTCTATGGTCAAAGACGTTGTACTGTCCCCTGACGATATCCTTGTCAGCTTCGATGTGGTCTCTTTGTTCACCAAGGTCCCAGTACCTGATACCATTGAAATAATTTAAAATTTGGTCCAACATGAACTAGACCCCGATACACCTGCACTGGTTAGGCACTGCCTCAACAATACCTACTTTACTTGGAATGGCTCCTTCTACAAACAAAATGAGGGTACCCCCATGGGATCCCCCTTGTCACCAGTGATAGCCAATATTTTCATGGAAAAAATTGAATCAGACGCCATCCAGACTTCCACCCTCAGACCTTCCCTGTGGAAGAGATATGTGGATGACACTTTCGTCATTTGGCCACATGACCTCCCAGCTCTCAACCTTTTCCTACACCACATCAATTCCAGACATCCTGCCATCAAATTCATCATGGAAGTGGAGAAAGATGGCAAGCTACCATTCTTAGATGTTCTGTTTGAGAGGAGACCTGATGGCTCATTGGGGAATTCTGTCTACAGGAAACCCACCGACACAGATTCCAACTTGATTCCCACCACCACCCAGCCCAAAATAATTATCTCATCAAAACTTTATACCATAGGGCTCATTGCATTTCGGACCAACACCACCTGACCAGTGAATTAAAACATGTACACCTGGCCCTCAAAAGGAATGGATACTCTGACCGTACCATCCGCCAAGCTGTTTCTCCCTCCATACAGAAACAACCACTTGATACTCCGGTCAAAACCATCACACTACCATATATAGCAGGTGTTACTAAAAAGATTTCCAAAATTCTAAACAAACACAAGATCCAGGTCCGGTTCAATACAGTACACAAAATTCGTGATCTGATCCCATCCGTGAAGGATGTCATTCCTGACTTACAGTACCCCGGGGTTTACAAATTGAGTTGTACCTGCGGTGATTGCTATATCGGGGAGACAAAGCGACATGTCTCTGACCGAATTCGCGAGCACAAATCAGATTTGAAACACGGCAGAACGAATTCTTCTGCCGTAGCTGATCACTGTTACAACGCTGTGGGTGATCACGATATAATTTTCTCCGATACCAAGGGTTTTTGCAAACCCACGGGTTTTTATCAGAGATTTGTTCACGAGGCAATTCAGATCTACAAACACAGACACAATTTCAACCGAGAAGATGGTTTCAAATTAAGCAACCCTTGGAAAGATGTTCTAAATCGAACCAAACATTAAACTAATTTTCAATGGTACAGTATATTTTTCAAGTAGTGGTACCCCAAACTTTCGCAGCTCTTAAAAAATCCCTTTTCACACCATCAATAGGTAAACTCCCCCTCCCCCCCTCGCCAACCGGCATGTTCACCCGCATGTACACCACCTCTACACCGTTCATCATGCTAAGTCGGCCAATCAAATGCTATTTTTTTATGCTAATTCCTTTGTCAAGGCACCTTGTTTCCTCGCACACAGCTTAAAGGTCGCGGTCTGAGCGTGGCTGTGTTTCACTCCAGCGCTGTCCTCGAGACAGTCTGGTCCCTTCACCTGATGAAGGCCGCTTGTGTTGTGGCCGAAACGTCGCGATTTTTGTTGTTTTATTTTTTACCTACGTGACTTTACCGAATAGAACCAAAGAGTATGCTAATATACTTTTTTTTATAAATGACTTATTCAAATACTTTTACTCATGCCAAATATGGTTTCACATATTTTTGGAATGAGGCAGCCGATTGCATTCGATTTCAGGTTACTAACATCAACCGATTCCCCACCGGACGAGTCACGCCGTTCGTCTGGTTTGAGCAAAGCGCCCATGTTTGGTGAGAAAGTGATACCAATCACTCCAGAATTTAGTTCAAAAAGATTGTTTTGCCAAAATTGAGAATGGAACCGCATGACTTTAATTTCGTTACAATAATACGTAAAACATATTGGTCTTGTTCGACAGATACTGCTATTAATCAACAGACAGTACACACGGGAAAATAAGAGAAGGCTGCATATTTAATAGCTGTTAAAATCTCTTACTTTGCATCCGAAGCATGGCTGGAAGTGCGCAAAGAACCAGCAGAACTTTCCAGAACGCCATGGTCTTGGTTGTGCTTCTAATCACAGCCTCACACTGCGATTGCCAAGGCATTCTGGCTTTAAGGAAGTTGTGATAATTTGAGTTTCAACACGGATAGACTTATGCAAGCCTGCCTCTGTTACACGTCTCATTGGATAAAAAAAACTCGACATCCAAGTTTCCCTTTTAGTAATATGTTTCGCTATTTTACTGCTCCCTCAATCTCCAAACTACTAAGACCGTCACTCTTATTTTGTTATCCTTCCCCCAAACCTCCGAATAGCTTGGCCATAACAACTTTCGAGAGTGGATTTATCCTGCGTTTCAATGAAGCCAGGAGAGCTTTACACATCGAGGAAAAAAGTGTTATTTAACCCATTTAAAACATCCTTCAATCTCAATTGTTTTGGTGAATTAATTTGCATTTCACCGTGTATAATTGATATGACCGTACGTGCCAATTAGTCACTTAATAATGCCATAAAAATAATCGTGATGACCGTGTGCCCACGACGAGTCGCTTCTTGTGCAAGACTGATGGTAGTCTGCTTTGTGGGCAAGCCACTTCCTTATTACTCATTAACCTTCTGGAGTTTATCTACTTCTGAGCTACGCATGTTTTAGTGGATACACAAACAGCTTTGAGTTTCTCCCATTCTGTACTTCAAAAGCAAGGACTCTTGTTTTGCTGTCTGTGTGTTTCTCTATGTACGTGTATATTGTGTCTGTGTGTATGTGTGGCGTAGGAGTAGAAACCCTGGAGTTCTCAGAAGTGCTGAGGAAGCAGCAGTTTGGGCTCCAGGATAGACAGGTTTCATGCTGAGACTTCTGCATTTGCATTTCAAGTTTCGCTCGCATGTATGCAGGTTGACAAGGCACATGAGGGCCATACCCAGCCGCTTTTGTAATGTGTACACACTGTACCAGGCAGTGATTAAGCGAGTGCGAAGCCTGTAGCATATATTATAGATGGGCCCTAAATAAAATAAAATATATACATTTTAAAACACAAATTTTTAACTTGCATAGTAAAGTAATTGTATTTTTTCATTTGCCATACAGCCAGATAATACGAAAAATCGCTAACCTTAAACACCCAGTCGTTCATAAAAGTTGAAGGCGGTGTAGTACTATAGTAATAGAGCAAGTGAGGAATCAATGAACCGGAATTGATCACTTGAAAGCATTTAGCGTGGGGCCCTTGAAAGTGCGGGGCCCGTAGCTACTCCATATGTAGCTACTTGTGCTGCTGGGATAATCCGGCACTGGCACCAGGTACTTGTTGAAGGCTAAGCCGACCTCCGGGATGCTCAGGACAAGGTGAAATATTCACCACTTCTGTTGGTCATGACCAGGATTCATAGCGCAGTGTACTAATCACTGCACCACCACTCCCCATCCTCTGAATATAGACACAAAGGTACACATACACACAGAGATACATGTACATAGAGATACACACTGAGAGCGTTCCAAACAACACATTCCTGCGGAGGGAGTGGGTAGGGACGTTGGGTTGCTCGGTCAATGGCCAGGGTCAACGGCGGCTTGGTGTATTCCGCAAATATTCCCGACTGTGATGGCGTGCACAAGCCGGCGTAAGTAGGTTAAACGTTGAGTTTTATAAGGGCACCACAGGGTGACCACCCACCCCTCCCACCTCCCACCCACCCCTCCCTCCCACCTCCCACCCACCCCTCCCTCCCACCTCCCACCCAGCCCCTCCCCGCCCACCCCTCCCACCTCTCACCCAGCCCCACCCCACCCACCCCTCCCACCTCCCACCCACCCAGCCCCACCCCACCCACCCCTCCCACCTCCCACCCAGCCCCACCCCACCCCTCCCACCACCCACCCAGCCCCACCCCACCCACCCCTCCCACCTCCCACCCCACCCCTCCTACCTCCAACGCAGCCCCACCCCACCCACCCCACCCACCCAGCTCCACCCCACCCCTCCCACCCAGCCCCACCCCACTACCCCTCCCACCCAGCCCCACACCACCCACCCCTCCCACCCCTCCCACCCAGCCCCACCCCACCCACTCCTCCCGCCCCTTCCACCCAGCCCCACCCCACCGACCCCTCCCTCCCACCCAGCCCCACCCCACCCACCCCTCCCACCCAGCCCCTCCAACCCCTCCAACCCCTCCCACCCAGCCCCACACCACCCCTCCCACACCTCCAAACCAGCCCCACCCCACCCCTCCCACCCAGCCCCACCCCACTACCCCACCCACCCCTCCAACCCAGCCCCACACCATCCACCCCTCCCACCCAGCCCCACCCCACCCACCCCTCCCACCCAGCCCCACCCCTTCCACCCAGCCCCACCCCACTCCTCCCACCCCTCCCACCCAGCCCCACCCCTCCCACCCCTCCCACCCCTCCCACCCAGCTCAACCCCACCCCTCCCACCCCTCCCACCCAGCCCCACCCCTCCCACCCCTCTGACCCAGCCACACCCCACCCCTCCCACCTCCCACCCAACCCTCCCACCCAGCCCCACTCCACAACCCCGCCCACCCCTCCCACCCAGCCCCACCCCACCCAACCCTCCAACTCAGCCCCACCCCTCCCACCCAGCCCCACCCCACCCCTCTTACCCCTCCCACTAGCCCTACCCCTCCCACCCCTCCCACCCCTCCCACCCAGCCCCACCCCTCCCACCCAGCCTCACCCCACGCCACACCTCCCACCCAGCCCCACCCCACCCCTCCCACCCAGCCCCACCCCACCCCTCCCACCCACCCCTCCCACCCAGCCCAACCATACCCACCCCACCCACCTCTCCCACCCAGCTCAACCCCACCCAACCCACCCAACCAGCCCAACCGCACCCCTCTCACTCATCCCCACCCCGCCCACCCCACCCATCCCAGCCAGCCCCACCCCTCCCAGCCAGCCCAACCCCTCCCAGCCAGCCCCACCCCACCCCTCCCAGCAAGCCCCACCCCACCCCTCCCACCCAGCCCGACCCCACCCATCCCACCCAGCCCCACCCCACCCCTCACACCCAGCCCCACCCCTCCCAACCACCCCTCCCACCCAGGCCAACCCCACCCACCCCTCCCACCCAGCCCAACCCCACCCACCCCTCCCACCCAGCCCAACCCCACCCACCCCACCCATCCAGCCCAACCCCACCTACCCCACCCACCCAGCCCAACCCCACCCCTCCCACCACTCCCACCCAGCTCCACCCCTCCCACCCAGCCCCACCCCACCACTCCCACCCCTCCCACCCAACCCCACCCCACCCCTCCCACCGAGCCCTACCCCACCCCTCCAGCCTAACCCCACCCCGCCCACCCAGCCCAACCCCACCCCTCCCACCCAGCCCAACCCTCACCCCTCCCACCCAGCCCAACCCCACCCATCCCACCCAGCCCAACCCCACCCCTCCCACCCAGCCCAACCCCACCCCTCCCACCCAGCCCAACCCCACCCCTCCCACCCAGCCCAACCCCACCCCTCCCACCCAGCCCAACCCCACCCGTCCCACCCAGCCCGACCCCAACCCTCCCACCCAGCCCGACCCCACCCCTCCCACCCAGCCCGACCCCACCCCTCCCACCCAGCCCGACCCCACTCCTCCCACCCAGCCCGACCCCACCCCTCCCACCCAGCCCGACCCCACCCCTCCCACCCAGCCCAACCCCACCCCTCCCACCCAGTCCGACCCCACCCCTCCCACCCAGCCCAACCCCACCCCTCCCACCCAGCCCAACCCCACCCACCCCACTCACCCACCCCCACCCCACCCACCCACCCACCCCCACCCCACCCACCCCCACCCCACCCGCCCCACCCACCCACCGCCACCTACCCCACCCACCCACCCCCACCCCACCGACCTCTCCCAACCCTCCTGCCCAGCCCCACCCACCCACCCCTCCCGCCCAACCCCACTCCTCCCACCCAGCCCCACCCCACCCCTCCCACCCAGCCCCACCCCACCCCTCCCACCCAGCCCCACCCCACCCCTCCTACTCAGCCCCACCCCACCCCTCCCACCCAGCCCCACCCCACCCCTCCCACCCAGCCCCACCCCACCCCTCCCACCCAGCCCCACCCCATCCCACCCCTCCCACCCAGCCCCACCTCACCCCTCCCACCCAGCCCCACCCCACCCCTCCCACCCAGCCCCACCCCTCCCACCCAGCCCCACCCCACCCCACCCCTCCCACCCAGCCCCACCCCACCCCTCCCACCCAGCCCCACCTCACCCCACCCCTCCCACCCAGCCCCTCCCCACCCCTCCCACCCAGCCCCACCCCACCCCACCCCTCCCACCCAGCCCCACCCCACCCCTCCCACTCAGCCCCACCCCACCCCTCCCACCCAGCCCCACCCCACCCCACCCCTCCCACCCAGCCCCACCCTACCCCAACCCTCCCACCCAGCCCCACCCTACCCCACCCCTCCCACCCAGCCCCACCCTACCCCACCCCTCCCACCCAGCCCCACCCCACCCCACCCCTCCTACCAAGCCCCACCCCACCCCTCCTACCAAGCCCCACCCCACCCCACCCCTCCCACCCAGCCCCACCCCACCCCACCCCTCCCACCCAGCCCCACCCCACCCCTCCCACCCAGCCCCACCGCACCCCACCCCTCCCACCCAGCCCCACCCCCCCCACCCCTCCCACCCAGCCCCACCCTACCCCACACCTCCCACCCAGCCCCACCCCACCCCACCCCTCCCACCCAGCCCCACCCCAACCCTCCTACTCAGCCCCACCCAACCCCACCCCTCCCTCCCAGCCCCACCCCACCCCTCCCACCCAGCCCACCCCCACCCCTCCCACCCAGCCCCACCCCACCCCTCCCACCCAGCCCCACCCCACCCCATTCCTCCCACCCCACCCCACCCCTACCACCCAGCCCCACCCCATCCCTCCCACCCAGCCCCACCCCACTCCTCCCACGCAGCCCCACCCCACCCCTCCCACCCAGCCCCACCCCTCCCACCAAGCCCCACCCCACCCCTCCCACCCAGCCCTACCCCACCCCTCCCACCCAGCCCCGCCCCACCCCACCCCTCCCACCCAGCCCCACCCCTCCCACCCAGCTCCACCCCACCCCTCCCACCCAGCCCCACCCCACCCCTCCCACCCCAACCACCCCTCCCACCCAGCCCCACCCCACCCCACCCCACCCCTCCCACCCAGCCCCACCCCAACCTTCCCACCCAGCCCCACCCCACCCCTCCCACCCTTCCCACCAAGCCCCACCCCACCCCTCCCACCCTTCCCACCCAGCCCCACCCCTCCCACCCAGCCCCACCCCTCCCCACCCCTCCCACCCAGCCCCACCCCACCCCTCCCACCCAGCCCCACCCCACCCCTCCCACCCAGCCCCACCCCACCCCTCCCACCCCTCCCACCCAGCCCCACCCCACCCCTCCCACCCCTCCCACCCAGCCCCACCCCACCCCTCCCACTCCTCCCACCCAGCCCCACCCCTCCCACCCCTCCCACCCAGCCCCACCCCACCCCTCCCACCCCTCCCACCCAGCCCCACCCCACCCCTCTCACCCCTCCCACCCCTCCCACCCAGCCCCACCCTACCCCACCCCTCCCACCCAGCCCCACCCTACCCCACCCCTCCCACCCAGCCCCACCCCAACCTTCCCACCCAGCCCCACCCCACCCCTCCCACCCTTCCCACCAAGCCCCACCCCACCCCTCCCACCCTTCCCACCCAGCCCCACCCCTCCTACCAAGCCCCACCCCAGCCCTCCTACCAAGCCCCACCCCACCCCACCCCTCCCACCCAGCCCCACCCCACCCCTCCCACCCAGCCCCATCCTACCCCACACCTCCCACCCAGCCCCACCCCACCCCACCCCTCCCACCCAGCCCCACCCCACCCCAACCCTCCTACCCAGCCCCACCCCACCCCACCCCTCCCTCCCAGCCCCACCACACCCCACCCCTCCCACCCAGCCCCACCCCACCCCATCCCTGCCACCCCACCCCACCCTCCCACCCAGCCCCACCCCACCCCTCCCACCCAGCCCCACCCCACCCCTCCCACCCAGCCCCACCCCACCCCTCCCCACCCCTCCCACCCAGCCCCACCCCACCCCTCCCACCCAGCCCCACCCCACCCCTCCCACCCAGCCCCACCCCACCCCTCCCACCCAGCCCCACCCCACCCCTCCCACCCAGCCCCACCCCACCCCTCCCACCCAGCCCCGCTCCACCCCACCCCTCCCACCCAGCCCCACCCCACCCTACCCCTCCCACCCAGCCCCACCCCACCCCACCCCTCCCACCCAGCCCCACCCCACCCCACCCCTCCCACCCAGCCCCACCCCACCCCTCCCACCCAGACCCACCCCTCCCACCCAGCCCCACCCCACCCCACCCCTCCCACCCAGCCCCACCCCAACCTTCCCACCCAGCCCCACCCCCACCCCTCCCACCCTTCCCACCCAGCCCCACCCCACCCCTCCCACCCTTCCCACCCAGCCCCACCCCACCCCTCCCACCCTTCCCACCCAGCCCCACCCTTCCCACCCAGCCCCACCCCACCCCTCCCACCCAGCCCCACCCCTCCCCACCCCTCCCACCCAGCCCCACCCCTCCCCACCCCTCCCACCCAGCCCCACCCCTCCCCACCCCTCCCACCCAGCCCCACCCCTCCCACCCAGCCCACCCCACCCCTCCCACCCAGCCCCACCCCACCCCTCCCACCCAGCCCCACCCCACCCCTCCCACCCAGCCCCACCCCACCTCTCCCACCCAGCCCCACCCCTCCCACCTAGCCCCACCCCACCCCTCCCACCCAGCCCCACCCCACCCCTCCCACCCAGCCCCACCCCACCCCTCCCACCCAGCCCCACCCCACCCCTCCCACCCAGCCCCACCCCTCCCACCCAGCCCCCACCCCACCCCTCCCACCCAGCCCCACCCCACCCCTCCCACCCAGCCCCACCCCACCCACCCCTCCCACCCAGCCCCACCCCACCCCTCCCACCCAGCCCCACCCCACCCCTCCCACCCCTCCCACCCAGCCCCACCCCACCCCTCCCACCCCTCCCACCCAGCCACACCCCACCCCTCCCACCCCTCCCACCCAGCCCCACCCCACCCCTCCCACCCCTCCCACCCAGCCCCACCCTCCCACCCAGCCCCACCCCACCCCTCCCACCCCTCCCACCCAGCCCCACCCCACCCCTCCCACCCCTCCCACCCAGCCCCACCCCACCCCTCCCACCCCTCCCACCCAGCCCCACCCCACCCCTCCCACCCCTACCACCCAGCCCCACCCCACCCCTCCCACCCAGCCCCACCCCACCCCTCCCACCCCTCCCACCCCTCCCACCCAGCCCCACCCCACCCCTCCCACCCCTCCCACCCAGCCCCACCCACCCCTCCCACCCCTCCCACCCAGCCCCACCCCACCCACCCCTCCACCCAGCCCCACCCCACCCCTCCCACCCCTCCCACCCAGCCCCACTCCACCCCTCCCACCCCTCCCACCCAGCCCCACTCCACCCCTCCCACCCCTCCCACCCAGCCCCACTCCACCCCTCCCACCCCTCCCACCCAGCCCCACCCCACCCCTCCCACCCCACCCCTCCTACCCAGCCCCATCCCACCCCACCCCTCCCACCCAGCCCCACCCCACCCCTCCCACCCAGCCCCACCCACCCTTCCCACCCCACCCCTCCCACCCAGCCCCACCCCACCCCTTCCACCCCTCCCCACCCCTCCCACCCCTCCCCACCCCTCCCACCCAGCCCCTCCCCACCCCTCCCACCCAGCCCCACCACACCCCTCCCACCCAGCCCCACCCCTCCCACCCAGCCCCACCCCACCCCTCCCACCCAGCCCCACCCCACCCCTCCCACCCAGCCCCACCCCACCCCTCCCACCCAGCCCCACCCCTCCCACACAGCCCCACCCCACCCCTCCCACCCAGCCCCACCCCACCCCTCCCACCCAGCCCCACCCCACACCTCCCCACCCCTCCCACCCAGCCCCACCCCACCTCTCCCACCCAGCCCCACTCCACCCCTCCCACCCAGCCCCACTCCACCCCTCCCACCCAGCCCCACCCCACCCCTCTCACCCCTCCCACCCCTCCCACCCAGCCCCACCCTACCCCACCCCTCCCACCCAGCCCCACCCTACCCCACCCCTCCCACCCAGCCCCACTCTACCCCACCCCTCCCACCCAGCCCCACCCCACCCCATCCCTCCTACCAAGCCCCACCCCACCCCTCCTACCAAGCCCCACCCCACCCCACCCCTCCCACCCAGCCCCACCCCACCCCTTCCACCCAGCCCCATCCTACCCCACACCTCCCACCCAGCCCCACCCCACCCCACCCCTCCCACCCAGCCCCACCCCACCCCAACCCTCCTACCCAGCCCCACCCCACCCCACCCCTCCCTCCCAGCCCCACCACACCCCACCCCTCCCACCCAGCCCCACCCCACCCCATCCCTCCCACCCCACCCCACCCCTCCACCCAGCCCCACCCCACCCCTCCCACCCAGCCCCACCCCACCCCTCCCACCCAGCCCCACCCCACCCCTCCCCACCCTCCCACAGCCCACCCCCCACTCCCCCACCCCAGCCCCACCCCACCCTCCCACCCAGCCCCACCCCACCCCTCCCACCCAGCCCCACCCCACCCCTCCCACCCAGCCCCACCCCACCCCTCCCACCCAGCCCCACCCCACCCCTCCCACCCAGCCCCGCTCCACCCCACCCCTCCCACCCAGCCCCCACCCCACCCTACCCCTCCCACCCAGCCCCACCCCACCCCACCCCTCCCACCCAGCCCCACCCCACCCCACCCCTCCCACCCAGCCCCACCCCACCCCTCCCACCCAGACCCACCCCACCCCTCCCACCCAGCCCCCACCCCACCCCTCCCACCCCACCCCACCCCTCCCACCCAGCCCCACCCCACCCCACCCCTCCCACCCAGCCCCACCCTAACCTTCCCACCCAGCCCCACCCAACCCCTCCCACCCTTCCCACCCAGCCCCACCCCACCCCTCCCACCCTTCCCACCCAGCCCCACCCCACCCCTCCCACCCTTCCCAC
Organism: Petromyzon marinus; assembly: GCF_048934315.1. Classification (NCBI taxonomy): domain Eukaryota; kingdom Metazoa; phylum Chordata; class Hyperoartia; order Petromyzontiformes; family Petromyzontidae; genus Petromyzon; species Petromyzon marinus. The sequence goes on along the minus strand of NC_133691.1, from coordinate 9,225,712 downwards.
CCAGCCCCACCCCACCCCTCCCACCCTTCCCACCCAGCCCCACCCCACCCCTCCCACCCTTCCCACCCAGCCCAACCCCACCCTTCCCACCCAGCCCCACCCCACCCCTCCCACCCAGCCCCACCCCTCCCCACCCCTCCCACCCAGCCCCACCCCTCCCCACCCCTCCCACCCAGCCCCACCCCTCCCCACCCCTCCCACCCAGCCCCACCCCTCCCACCCAACCCCACCCCACCCCTCCCACCCAGCCCCACCCCACCCCTCCCACCCAGCCCCACCCCACCCCTCCCACCCAGCCCCACCCCACCTCTCCCACCCAGCCCCACCCCTCCCACCTAGCCCCCACCCCACCCCTCCCACCCAGCCCCACCCCACCCCTCCCACCCAGCCCCACCCCACCCCTCCCACCCAGCCCCACCCCTCCCACCCAGCCCCACCCCACCCCTCCCACCCAGCCCCACCCCACCCCTCCCCACCCAGCCCCACCCCACCCACCCCTCCCACCCAGCCCCACCCCACCCCTCCCACCCAGCCCCACCCCACCCCTCCCACCCCTCCCACCCAGCCCCCACCCCACCCCTCCCACCCCTCCCACCCAGCCACACCCCACCCCTCCCACCCCTCCCCACCCAGCCCCACCCCACCCCTCCCACCCCTCCCACCCAGCCCCACCCCACCCCTCCCACCCAGCCCCACCCCACCCCTCCCACCCCTCCCACCCAGCCCCACCCCACCCCTCCCACCCAGCCCCACCCCACCCCTCCCACCCCTCCCACCCAGCCCCACCCCACCCCTCCCACCCCTCCCACCCAGCCCCACCCCACCCCTCCCAACCCTCCCACCCAGCCCCACCCCACCCCTCCCACCCCTCCCACCCAGCCCCACCCCACCCCTCCCACCCAGCCCCACCCCACCCCTCCCACCCCTCCCACCCCTCCCACCCAGCCCCACCCCACCCCTCCCACCCCTCCCACCCAGCCCCACCCCACCCCTCCCACCCCTCCCACCCAGCCTCACCCCACCCACCCCTCCCACCCAGCCCCACCCCTCCCACCCCTCCCACCCAGCCCCACTCCACCCCTCCCACCCCTCCCACCCAGCCCCACTCCACCCCTCCCACCCCTCCCACCCAGCCCCACTCCACCCCTCCCACCCCTCCCAGCCAGCCCCACCCCACCCCTCCCACCCCACCCCCTCCCACCCAGCCCCATCCCACCCCACCCCTCCCACCCAGCCCCACCCCACCCCCTCCCACCCAGCCCCACCCCACCCCTCCCACCCCTCCCACCCAGCCCCACCCCACCCCTCCCACCCCTCCCCACCCCTCCCACCCCTCCCCACCCCTCCCACCCAGCCCCTCCCCACCCCTCCCACCCAGCCCCACCCCACCCCTCCCACCCAGCCCCACCCCACCCCTCCCACCCAGCCCCACCCCACCCCTCCCACCCAGCCCCACCCCACCCCTCCCACCCAGCCCCACCCCACCCCTCCCACCCAGCCCCACCCCTCCCACCCAGCCCCACCCCACCCCTCCCACCCAGCCCCACCCCACCCCTCCCACCCAGCCCCACCCCACACCTCCCCACCCCTCCCACCCAGCCCCACCCCACCTCTCCCACCCCTCCCACCCAGCCCCACCCCTCCCACCCCTCCCACCCAGCCCCACTCCACCCCTCCCACCCAGCCCCCACTCCACCCCTCCCACCCAGCCCCACTCCACCCCTCCCACCCAGCCCCACTCCACCCCTCCCACCCAGCCCCACTCCACCCCTCCCACCCAGCCCCACTCCACCCCTCCCACCCAGCCCCACTCCACCCCTCCCACCCAGCCCCACTCCACCCCTCCCACCCAGCCCCACTCCACCCCTCCCACCCAGCCCCACCCCACCCCTCCCACCCCTCCCACCCAGCCCCACCCCACCCCTCCCACCCCTCCCACCCAGCCCCACCCCACCCCTCCCACCCAGCCCCACCCCACCCCTCCCACCCCTCCCACCCCTCCCACCCAGCCCCACCCCACCCCTCCCACCCCTCCCACCCAGCCCCACCCCACCCCTCCCACCCCTCCCACCCAGCCCCACCCCACCCCTCCCACCCCTCCCACCCAGCCCCACCCCACCCACCCCTCCCACCCAGCCCACCCCACCCCTCCCACCCCTCCCACCCAGCCCCACTCCACCCCTCCCACCCCTCCCACCCAGCCCCACTCCACCCCTCCCACCCCTCCCACCCAGCCCCACTCCACCCCTCCCACCCCTCCCCACCCAGCCCCACCCCACCCCTCCCACCCCACCCCTCCCACCCAGCCCCATCCCACCCCACCCCTCCCACCCAGCCCCACCCCACCCCTCCCACCCAGCCCCACCCCACCCCTCCCACCCCACCCCTCCCACCCAGCCCCACCCCACCCCTCCCACCCCTCCCCACCCCTCCCACCCAGCCCCTCCCCACCCCTCCCACCCAGCCCCTCCCCACCCCTCCCACCCAGCCCCTCCCCACCCCTCCCACCCAGCCCCACCCCACCCCTCCCACCCAGCCCCACCCCTCCCACCCAGCCCCACTCCACCCCTCCCACCCAGCCCCACCCCTCCCACCCAGCCCCACCCCACCCCTCCCACCCAGCCCCACCCCACCCCTCCCACCCAGCCCCACCCCACCCCTCCCACCCAGCCCCACCCCACCCCTCCCACCCAGCCCCACCCCACCCCTCCCACCCAGCCCCACCCCACCCCTCCCCACCCAGCCCCACCCCACCCCTCCCACCCAGCCCCACCCCACCCCTCCCACCCAGCCCCACCCCACCCCTCCCACCCAGCCCCACCCCACCCCTCCCACCCAGCCCCACCCCACCCCTCCCACCTTTCCCACCCCTCCCACCCAGCCCCACCCCACCCCTCCCACCCCTCCCACCCAGCCCCACCCCACCCCTCCCACCCCTCCCACCCAGCCCCACCCCACCCACCCCTCCCACCCAGCCCCACCCCACCCCTCCCACCCCTCCCACCCAGCCCCACTCCACCCCTCCCACCCCTCCCACCCAGCCCCACTCCACCCCTCCCACCCCTCCCACCCAGCCCCACTCCACCCCTCCCACCCCTCCCACCCAGCCCCACCCCACCCCTCCCACCCCCACCCCTCCCACCCAGCCCCATCCCACCCCACCCCTCCCACCCAGCCCCACCCCACCCCTCCCACCCAGCCCCACCCCACCCCTCCCACCCCACCCCTCCCACCCAGCCCCACCCCACCCCTCCCACCCCTCCCCACCCCTCCCACCCAGCCCTCCCCACCCCTCCCACCCAGCCCCTCCCCACCCCTCCCACCCAGCCCCTCCCCACCCCTCCCACCCAGCCCCATCCCACCCCTCCCACCCAGCCCCACCCCACCCCTCCCACCCAGCCCCACCCCACCCCTCCCACCCAGCCCCACCCACCCCTCCCACCCAGCCCCACCCCTCCCACCCAGCCCCACCCCTCCCACCCAGCCCCACCCCACCCCTCCCACCCAGCCCCACCCCACCCCTCCCACCCAGCCCCACCCCACCCCTCCCACCCAGCCCCACCCCACCCCTCCCACCCAGCCCCACTCCACCCCTCCCACCCAGCCCCACCCCACCCCTCCCACCCAGCCCCACCCCACCCCTCCCACCCAGCCCCACCCCACCCCTCCCACCCAGCCCCACCCCTCCCACCCAGCCCCACCCCACCCCTCCCACCCCTCCCCACCCCCCTCCCACCCAGCCCTCCCCACCCCTCCCACCCAGCCCCTCCCCACCCCTCCCACCCAGCCCCTCCCCACCCCTCCCACCCAGCCCCATCCCACCCCTCCCACCCAGCCCCACCCCACCCCTCCCACCCAGCCCCACCCCACCCCTCCCACCCAGCCCCACCCCACCCCTCCCACCCAGCCCCACCCCTCCCCACCCAGCCCCACCCCACCCCTCCCACCCAGCCCCACCCCACCCCTCCCACCCAGCCCCACCCCACCCCTCCCACCCAGCCCCACCCCACCCCTCCCACCCAGCCCCACCCCACCCCTCCCACCCAGCCCCACCCCACCCCTCCCACCCAGCCCACCCCACCCCTCCCACCCAGCCCCACCCCTCCCACCCAGCCCCACCCCACCCCTCCCACCCAGCCCCACCCCACCCCTCCCACCCAGCCCCACCCCACCCCTCCCACCCAGCCCCACCCCACCCCTCCCACCCAGCCCCACCCCACCCCTCCCACCCAGCCCCACCCCTCCCACCCAGCCCCACCCCACCCCACCCCTCCCACCCAGCCCCACCCCACCCCTCCACCCAGCCCCACCCCACCCCTCCCACCCAGCCCTCACCCCACCCCTCCCACCCAGCCCCACCCCACCCCTCCCACCCAGCCCCACCCCACCCCTCCCACCCAGCCCCACCCCTCCCACCCAGCCCCACCCCACCCCTCCCACCCAGCCCCACCCCACCCCTCCCACCCAGCCCCACTCCACCCCTCCCACCCAGCCCCACTCCACCCCTCCCACCCCTCCCACCCAGCCCCACCCCACCCCTCCCACCCCACCCCTCCCACCCAGCCCCATCCCACCCCACCCCTCCCACCCAGCCCCACCCCACCCCTCCCACCCAGCCCCACCCCACCCCTCCACCCCACCCCTCCCACCCAGCCCCACCCCACCCCTCCCACCCCTCCCCACCCCTCCCACCCAGCCCCTCCCCACCCCTCCCACCCAGCCCCTCCCCACCCCTCCCACCCAGCCCCTCCCCACCCTCCCACCAGCCCCATCCCACCCCTCCCACCCAGCCCCACCCCACCCCTCCACCCAGCCCCACCCACCCTCCCCCAGCCCCACCCCTCCCACCCAGCCCCACCCCACCCCTCCCACCCAGCCCCACCCCACACCTCCCACCCAGCCCCACCCCACTCCTCCCACCCAGCCCCACCCCACCCCTCCCACCCAGCCCCACCCCACCCCTCCCACCCAGCCCCACCCCCACCCCTCCCACCCAGCCCCACCTCCACCCCTCCCACCAGCCCCACCCCACCTCCCACCCAGCCCCACCCCACCCCTCCCACCCAGCCCCACCCCACCCCTCCCACCCAGCCCCACCCCACCCCTCCACCCAGCCCCACCCCACCCCTCCACCCAGCCCCACCCCACCCTCCCCACCCAGCCCCACCCCACCCCTCCCACCCAGCCCCACCCCACCCCTCACCCAGCCCCACCCTCCCACCCCAGCCCCACCCCACCCCTCCCACCCAGCCCCACCCCACCCTCCCACCCAGCCCCACCCCACCCTCCCACCCAGCCCACCCCACCCCCTCCACCCAGCCCCACCCACCCCTCCCACCCAGCCCCACCCCACCCCTCCCACCCAGCCCACCCCACCCCCTCCACCAGCCCCACCCCTCCCACCCAGCCCCACCCACCCCTCCCCACCCCTCCCACCCAGCCCCACCCCCACCCCTCCCCACCCCTCCACCCAGCCCCACCCCACCCCTCCCCACCCCTCCGCAGCCCCACTCCACCCCTCCCACCAGCCCCACTCCACCCTCACCCAGCCCCACTCCACCCCTCCCACCCAGCCCCACTCCACCCCTCCCACCCAGCCCCACTCCACCCCTCCCACCCAGCCCCACTCCACCCCTCCCACCCAGCCCCCACTCCACCCCTCCCACAGCCCCACTCCACCCCTCCCCGCAGCCCACTCCACCTCACCCAGCCCCACTCCACCCTCCCACCCAGCCCCACTCCACCCCTCACCCAGCCCACTCCACCCTCCCACCCAGCCCCACTCCACCCCTCCCACCCAGCCCCTCCCCCTCCCACCCAGCCCCACTCCACCCCTCCCACCCAGCCCCACTCCACCCCTCCCACCCAGCCCCACTCCACCCCTCCCCACAGCCCACTCCACCTCCACCCAGCCCCACTCCACCCCTCCCCACCCAGCCTCACCCCTCCCACCCAGCCCCACTCACCCCTCCCACCCAGCCCCACTCCACCCCCTCCCACCCAGCCCCACTCCCACCCCTCCCACCCAGCCCCCTCCACCCCTCCCACCCAGCCCCACTCCACCCCTCCCACCCAACCCCACTCCACCCCTCCCACCCAGCCCCACTCCACCCCTCCCGCAGCCCCACTCCACCCCTCCCACCCAGCCCACTCCACCCCTCCCACCCAGCCCCACTCCACCCCTCCCACCCAGCCCCACTCCACCCCTCCACCCAGCCCCACTCCACCCCTCCCACCCAGCCCCACTCCACCCCTCCCACCCAGCCCCACTCCACCCCTCACCCAGCCCCACTCCACCCCTCCCACCCAGCCCCACTCCACCCCTCCCACCCAGCCCCTCCACCCCTCCCCACCCAGCCCCACTCCCACCCCCTCCGCAGCCCTCCACCCCTCCCCGCAGCCCCACTCCACCTCACCCAGCCCCACTCCACCCCTCACCCAGCCCCACTCCACCCTCCCACCCAGCCCCACTCCACCCCTCCCACCCAGCCCCACTCCACCCCTCCCACCCAGCCCCACTCCACCCCTCCCCACCCAGCCCCACTCCACCCCTCCCACCCAGCCCCACTCCACCCCTCCCACCCAGCCCCACTCCACCCCTCCACACCCAGCCCCACTCCACCCTCCCACCCAGCCCCACTCCACCCCTCCCCACCCAGCCCCACTCCACCCCTCACCAGCCCACTCCACCCCTCCCACCCAGCCCCACTCCACCCCTCCCACCCAGCCCCACTCCACCCTCCCACCCAGCCCCACTCCACCCCTCCACCCAGCCCCACTCCACCCCTCCCACCCAGCCCCACTCCACCCCTCCACCCAGCCCCACTCCACCCCTCCCACCCAGCCCACTCCACCCCTCCCACCCAGCCCCACTCCACCCCTCCCACCCAGCCCCACTCCACCCCTCCCACCCAGCCCCCACCACCCCTCCCACCCAGCCCCACTCCACCCCTCCCCAGCCCCCTCCACCCCTCCCACAGCCCCACTCCACCCCTCCCACCCAGCCCCACTCCACCCCTCCCACCCAGCCCCACTCCACCCCTCCCACCCAGCCCCACTCCACCCTCCCCCAGCCCTCACCCCTCCCACCCAGCCCCACTCCACCCCTCCCACCCAGCCCCACTCCACCCCTCCCACCAGCCCCACTCCACCCCTCCCACCCAGCCCCACTCCACCCCTCCCACCCAGCCCCACTCCACCCCTCCCACCCAGCCCCACTCCACCCCTCCCACCCAGCCCCACTCCACCCTCCCCACCCAGCCCCACTCCACCCCTCCCACCCAGCCCCACTCCACCCTCCCACCCAGCCCCACTCCACCCCTCCCACCCAGCCCCACTCCCACCCCTCCCACCCAGCCCCCTCCACCCCTCCCACCCAGCCCCACTCCACCTCCCACCCAGCCCCACTCCACCCCTCCCACCAGCCCCTCCCACCCCTCCCACCCCAGCCCCACTCCACCCCTCCACCCAGCCCCACTCCACCCACTCCGCCCCACTCCACCCCTCCACAGCCCCACTCCACCCTCCCACCCAGCCCCACTCCACCTCCACCCAGCCCCACTCCACCCCTCACCCAGCCCCACTCCACCCACTCCACCCAGCCCACTCCACCCCTCACCCAGCCCCACTCCACCCTCCCCACCCAGCCCCACTCCACCCCTCCCACCCAGCCCACTCCACCCCTCCCACCCAGCCCCACTCCACCCCTCCCACCCAGCCCCACTCCACCCCTCCCACCCAGCCCCACTCACCCCTCCCACCCAGCCCCACTCCACCCCTCCCACCCAGCCCCACTCCACCCCTCCCACCCAGCCCCACTCCACCCCTCCCCACCCAGCCCCACTCCCACCTCCCACACAGCCCCACTCCACCCCTCCCACCCAGCCCCACCCTCCCACCCAGCCCCACTCCACCCTCACCCAGCCCCACTCCACCCTCACCCAGCCCCACTCCACCCCTCCCACCCAGCCCCCACTCCACCCCTCACCCAGCCCCACTCCACCCCTCCCACCCAGCCCCACTCCACCCCTCCCACCCAGCCCCACTCCACCCCTCCCACCCAGCCCCACTCCACCCCCTCCCACCAGCCCACTCCACCCCTCCACCCAGCCCCCACTCCACCCCTCCCACCCAGCCCCTCACCCCTCCCACCCAGCCCACTCCACCCCTCCCACCCAACCCCCACTCCACCCCTCCCACCCAGCCCCACTCCACCCCTCCCACCCAGCCCCACTCCCACCCCTCCCACCCAGCCCCACTCCACCCTCCCACCCAGCCCCACTCCACCCCTCCACCCAGCCCCACTCCACCCCTCCCCAGCCCCACTCCACCCCTCCACCCAGCCCCACTCCACCCCTCCACCCAGCCCCACTCCCCCTCCCCACCCAGCCCCACTCCACCCCTCACCCAGCCCCTCCACCCTCCCACCCAGCCCCACTCCACCCCTCCCACCCAGCCCCACTCCACCCCTCCCACCCGGCCCACTCCACCCCTCCCACCCAGCCCTCACCCCTCCCACCCAGCCTCACCCCTCCCACCCAGCCCCACTCCACCCTCCCACCAGCCCACTCCACCCTCCCACCCAGCCCCACTCCACCCCTCCCACCCAGCCCCCACTCCACCCCTCCCACCCAGCCCTCACCCCTCACAGCCCACTCCACCCCTCCCACCCAGCCCCACTCCACCCCTCCCACCCAGCCCCACTCCACCCCTCCCACCCAGCCCCACTCCACCCCTCCCACCCAGCCCCACTCCACCCTCCCACCCAGCCCACTCCACCCCTCACCCAGCCTCACCCCTCCCACCCAGCCCACTCCACCCACTCCCACCCAGCCCCACTCCACCCTCCCACCCAGCCCCACTCCACCCCTCCCACCAGCCCCACTCACCCCTCCCACCCAGCCCCACCCCTCCCACCCAGCCCCACTCCACCCCTCCCACCCAGCCCCACTCCACCCCTCCCACCCAGCCCCCACTCCACCCCTCCCACCTTCCTCACCCCTCCCACCCAGCCCCACTCACCCCTCCCACCCAGCCCCACTCCACCCTCCCACCCAGCCCCACTCCACCCCTCCCACCCAGCCCACTCCACCCCTCCCACCCAGCCCCACTCCACCCCTCCCACCCAGCCCCACTCCACCCCTCCCACCCAGCCCCTCACCCCTCCCACCCAGCCCCACTCACCCCTCCCACCCAGCCCCACTCCACCCCTCCCACCCAGCCCACTCCACCCCTCCCACCCAGCCCCACTCACCCCTCCCACCCAGCCCACTCCACCCCTCCCACCCAGCCCCACTCACACCCCTCCCCAGCCCCACTCCCACCCCTCCCACCCAGCCCCACTCCACCCCTCACCAGCCCCACTCCACCCCTCCCACCCAGCCCCTCCCACCCCTCCCACCCAGCCCCACTCCACCCTCCCACCCAGCCCCACTCCACCCCTCCCACCCAGCCCCACTCCACCTCCCACCCAGCCCCACTCCACCCCTCCCACCCAGCCCCACTCCACCCCTCCCACCCAGCCCCACTCCACCCCTCCACCCAGCCCCACTCCACCCCTCCCGCAGCCCCACTCCACCCCTCCACCCAGCCCCACTCCACCCCTCCCACCCAGCCCCACTCCACCTCCACAGCCCCTCCACCCCTCCCACCCAGCCTCCACCCCTCCCACCCAGCCCCACTCCACCCCTCCCACCCAGCCCCACTCCACCCCTCCCACCCAGCCCCACTCCACCCCTCCACCCAGCCCCACTCCACCCCTCCCCACCCAGCCCCACTCCACCCCTCCCACCCAGCCCCACTCCACCCCTCCCACCCAGCCCCACTCCACCCCTCCCACCCAGCCCCACTCCACCCTCCCACCCAGCCCCACTCCACCCCTCCCACCCAGCCCCACTCCACCCCTCCCACCCAGCCCCACTCCACCCCTCCCACCCAGCCCCACTCCACCCCCTCCCACCCAGCCCCACTCCACCCCTCCCACCCAGCCCCACTCCACCCCTCCCACCCAGCCCCACTCCACCTCACCCAGCCCCACTCCACCCACTCCACAGCCCCACTCCACCCCTCCCACCCAGCCCCTCCCACCCCTCCCACCCAGCCCCACTCCACCCCTCCCACCCAGCCCCACTCCACCCCTCCCACCCAGCCCCACTCCACCCTCCCCCAGCCCCACTCCACCCCTCCCCTCCCACCCAGCCCCACTCCACCCCTCCCACCCAGCCCCACTCCACCCCTCCCACCCAGCCCCACTCCACCCCTCCCACCCAGCCCCACTCCACCCCTCCCACCCAGCCCCACTCCACCCCTCCCACCCAGCCCCACTCCACCCCTCCCACCCAGCCCCACTCCACCCCTCCCGCAGCCCTCCACCTCCCACCCAGCCCCACTCCACCCCTCACCCAGCCCCACTCCACCCCTCCCACCCAGCCCCACTCCACCTCCCACCCAGCCCCACTCCACCCCTCCCACCCAGCCCCACTCCACCCTCCCACCAGCCCCACTCCACCCCTCCCACCCAGCCCCACTCCACCCCTCCACCCAGCCCCACTCCACCCCTCCCACCCAGCCCTCCACCCCTCCCACCAGCCCCACTCCACCCCTCCACCCAATGACCTCCACCCCTCCCACCCAGCCCCACTCCACCCCTCCCACCCAGCCCCACTCCACCCCTCCCACCCAGCCCCACTCCACCCCTCCCACCCAGCCTCCACCCCTCACCCAGCCCCACTCCACCCCTCCCACCCAGCCCCACTCCACCCCTCCCACCCAGCCCCACTCCACCCCTCCCACCCAGCCCCACTCCACCCCTCACCCAGCCCCACTCCACCCCTCCCCGCAGCCCCACTCCACCCTCCCACCCAGCCCCACTCCACCCCTCCCCACCCAGCCCCACTCCACCCTCCCACCCAGCCCCACTCCACCCCTCCCACCCAGCCCTCACCCCTCCCACCCAGCCCCACTCCACCCCTCCCACCCAGCCCCACTCCACCCCTCCCACCCAGCCCCACTCCACCCTCCCACCCAGCCCACTCCACCCTCCCCACCCATCCCACCCCTCCCACCCAGCCCCACTCCACCCCTCCCACCCAGCCCCACTCCACCCACTCACACCCAGCCCCACTCCACCCCTCCCACCCAGCCCCACTCCACCCCTCCCACCCAGCCCCACTCCACCCCTCACAGCCCCACTCCACCCACTCCCACCCAGCCCCACTCCACCCCTCCCACCCAGCCCCACTCCACCCCTCCCACCCAGCCCTCCACCTCCACCCAGCCCACTCCACCCCTCCCACCCAGCCCACTCCACCCCTCCCACCCAGCCCACTCCACCCCTCCCACCCAGCCCCAGCCCCACTACCACCCCTCCCACCCAGCCCCACTCCACCCCCTCCCACCCAGCCACCACTCCACCCCTCCCACCCAGCCCCACTCCACCCCTCCCACCCAGCCCCACTCCACCCCCTCCCACCCAGCCCCACTCCACCCCTCCACCCAGCCCCACTCCACCCCTCCCACCCAGCCCCACTCCACCCCTCCCACCCAGCCCCACTCCACCCCTCCCACCCAGCCCCACTCCACCCCTCCCACCCAGCCCCACTCCACCCCTCCCACCCAGCCCCACTCCACCCCTCCCACCCAGCCCCACTCCACCCCTCCCACCCAGCCCCACTCCACCCCTCCCACCCAGCCCCACTCCACCCCTCCCACCCAGCCCCACTCCACCCCTCCCACCCAGCCCCACTCCACCCCTCCCACCCAGCCCCACTCCACCCCTCCCACCCAGCCCCACTCCACCCCTCCCACCCAGCCCCACTCCACCCCTCCCACCCAGCCCCACTCCACCCCTCCCACCCAGCCCCACTCCACCCCTCCCACCCAGCCCCACTCCACCCCTCCCACCCAGCCCCACTCCACCCCTCCCACCCAGCCCCACTCCACCCCTCCCACCCAGCCCCACTCCACCCCTCCCACCCAGCCCCACTCCACCCCTCCCACCCAGCCCCACTCCACCCCCTCCCACCCAGCCCCACTCCACCCCTCCCACCCAGCCCCACTCCACCCTCCCACCCAGCCCCACTCCACCCCTCCCACCCAGCCCCACTCCACCCTCCCACCCAGCCCCACTCCACCCCTCCCACCCAGCCCCACTCACCCCTCCCACCCAGCCCCACTCCACCCCTCCCACCCAGCCCCACTCCACCCCTCCCACCCAGCCCCACTCCACCCCTCCCACCCAGCCCCACTCCACCCCTCCCACCCAGCCCCACTCCACCCCTCCCACCCAGCCCCACTCCACCCCTCCCACCCAGCCCCACTCCACCCCTCCCACCCAGCCCCACTCCACCCCTCCCACCCAGCCCCACTCCACCCCTCCCACCCAGCCCCACTCCACCCCTCCCACCCAGCCCCACTCCACCCCTCCCACCCAGCCCCACTCCACCCCTCCCACCCAGCCACCACTCCACCCCTCCCACCCAGCCCCACTCCACCCCTCCCACCCAGCCCCACTCCACCCCTCCCACCCAGCCCCACTCCACCCCTCCCACCCAGCCCCACTCCACCCCTCCCACCCAGCCCCACTCCACCCCTCCACCCAGCCCCACTCCACCCCTCCCACCCAGCCCCACTCCACCCCCCCAGCCCCACTCCACCCTCCACCCAGCCCCACTCCACCCCTCCCACCCAGCCCCACTCCACCCCTCCCACCCAGCCCCACTCCACCCCTCCCACCCAGCCCCACTCCACCCCTCCCACCCAGCCCCACTCCACCCTCCCACCCAGCCCCACTCCACCCCTCCCACCCAGCCCCACTCCACCCCTCCCACCCAGCCCCACTCCACCCCTCCCACCCAGCCCCACTCCACCCCTCCCACCCAGCCCCACTCCACCCCTCCCACCCAGCCCCACTCCACCCCTCCCACCCAGCCCCACTCCACCCCTCCCACCCAGCCCCACTCCACCCCTCCCACCCAGCCCCACTCCACCCCTCCCCACCCAGCCCCACTCCACCCCTCCCACCCAGCCCCACTCCACCCCTCCCACCCAGCCCCACTCCACCCCTCCCACCCAGCCCCACTCCACCCCTCCCACCCAGCCCCACTCCACCCCTCCCACCCAGCCCCACTCCACCCCTCCCACCCAGCCCCACTCCACCCCTCCCACCCAGCCCCACTCCACCCCTCCCACCCAGCCCCACTCCACCCCTCCCACCCCAGCCCCACTCCACCCCTCCCACCCAGCCCCACTCCACCCCTCCCACCCAGCCCCACTCCACCCCTCCCACCCAGCCCCACTCCACCCCTCCCACCCAGCCCCACTCCACCCCTCCCACCCAGCCCCACTCCACCCCTCCCACCCAGCCCCACTCCACCCCTCCCACCCAGCCCCACTCCACCCCCTCCCACCCAGCCCCACTCCACCCCTCCCACCCAGCCCCACTCCACCCCTCCCACCCAGCCCCACTCCACCCCTCCCACCCAGCCCCACTCCACCCCTCCCACCCAGCCCCACTCCACCCCTCCCACCCAGCCCCACTCCACCCCTCCCACCCAGCCCCACTCCACCCCTCCCACCCAGCCCCACTCCACCCCTCCCACCCAGCCCCACTCCACCCCTCCCACCCAGCCCCACTCCACCCCTCCCACCCAGCCCCACTCCACCCCTCCCACCAGCCCCACTCCACCCCTCCCACCCAGCCCCACTCCACCCCTCCCACCCAGCCCCACTCCACCCCTCCCACCCAGCCCCACTCCACCCCTCCCACCCAGCCCCACTCCACCCCTCCCACCCAGCCCCACTCCACCCCTCCCACCCAGCCCCACTCCACCCCTCCCACCCAGCCCCACTCCACCCCTCCCACCCAGCCCACTCCACCCCTCCCACCCAGCCCCACTCCACCCCCTCCCACCCAGCCCCACTCCACCCCTCCCACCCAGCCCCACTCCACCCCTCCCACCCAGCCCCACTCCACCCCTCCCACCCAGCCCCACTCCACCCCTCCCACCCAGCCCCACTCCACCCCTCCCACCCAGCCCCACTCCACCCCTCCCACCCAGCCCCACTCCACCCCTCCCACCCAGCCCCACTCCACCCCTCCCACCCAGCCCCACTCCACCCCTCCCACCCAGCCCCACTCCACCCCTCCCACCCAGCCCCACTCCACCCCTCCCACCCAGCCCCACTCCACCCCTCCCACCCAGCCCCACTCCACCCCTCCCACCCAGCCCCACTCCACCCCTCCCACCCAGCCCCACTCCACCCCTCCCACCCAGCCCCACTCCACCCCTCCCACCCAGCCCACTCCACCCCTCCCACCCAGCCCCACTCCACCCCTCCCACCCAGCCCCACTCCACCCCTCCCACCCAGCCCCACTCCACCCCTCCCACCCAGCCCCACTCCACCCCTCCCACCCAGCCCCACTCCACCCCTCCCACCCAGCCCCACTCCACCCTCCCACCCAGCCCCACTCCACCCCTCCCCACCCAGCCCCACTCCACCCCTCCCACCCAGCCCCACTCCACCCCTCCCACCCAGCCCCACTCCACCCCTCCCACCCAGCCCCACTCCACCCCTCCCACCCAGCCCCACTCCACCCCTCCCACCCAGCCCCACTCCACCCCTCCCACCCAGCCCCACTCCACCCCTCCCACCCAGCCCCACTCCACCCCTCCCACCCAGCCCCACTCCACCCCTCCCACCCAGCCCCACTCCACCCCTCCCACCCAGCCCCACTCCACCCCTCCCACCCAGCCCCACTCCACCCCTCCCACCCAGCCCCACTCCACCCCTCCCACCCAGCCCCACTCCACCCCTCCCACCCAGCCCCACTCCACCCCTCCCACCCAGCCCCACTCCACCCCTCCCACCCAGCCCCACTCCACCCCTCCCACCCAGCCCCACTCCACCCCTCCCACCCAGCCCCACTCCACCCCTCCACCCAGCCCCACTCCACCCCTCCCACCCAGCCCCACTCCACCCCTCCCACCCAGCCCCACTCCACCCCTCCCACCCAGCCCCACTCCACCCCTCCCACCCAGCCCCACTCCACCCCCTCCCACCCAGCCCACCCCTCACCAGCCCACTCCACCCCTCCCACCCAGCCCCACTCCACCCCTCCCACCCAGCCCCACTCCACCCCTCCCACCCAGCCCCACTCCACCCCTCCCACCCAGCCCCACTCCACCCCTCCCACCCAGCCCCACTCCACCCCTCCCACCCAGCCCCACTCCACCCCTCCCACCCAGCCCCACTCCACCCCTCCCACCCAGCCCCACTCCACCCCTCCCACCCAGCCCCACTCCACCCCTCCCACCCAGCCCCACTCCACCCTCCCACCCAGCCCCACTCCACCCCTCCCACCCAGCCCCACTCCACCCCTCCCACCCAGCCCCACTCCACCCCTCCCACCCAGCCCCACTCCACCCCTCCCACCCAGCCCCACTCCACCCCTCCCACCCAGCCCCACTCCACCCCTCCCACCCAGCCCCACTCCACCCCTCCCACCCAGCCCCACTCCACCCCTCCCACCCAGCCCCACTCCACCCCTCCCACCCAGCCCCACTCCACCCCTCCCACCCAGCCCCACTCCACCCCTCCCACCCAGCCCCACTCCACCCCTCCCACCCAGCCCCACTCCACCCCTCCCACCCAGCCCCACTCCACCCCTCCCACCCAGCCCCACTCCACCCCTCCCACCCAGCCCCACTCCACCCCTCCCACCCAGCCCCACTCCACCCCTCCCACCCAGCCCCACTCCACCCCTCCCACCCAGCCCCACTCCACCCCTCCCACCCAGCCCCACTCCACCCCTCCCACCCAGCCCCACTCCACCCCTCCCACCCAGCCCCACTCCACCCCTCCCACCCAGCCCACTCCACCCCTCCCACCCAGCCCCACTCCACCCCTCCCACCCAGCCCCACTCCACCCCTCCCACCCAGCCCCACTCCACCCCTCCCACCCAGCCCCACTCCACCCCTCCCACCCAGCCCCACTCCACCCCTCCCACCCAGCCCCACTCCACCCCTCCCACCCAGCCCCACTCCACCCCTCCCACCCAGCCCCACTCCACCCCTCCCACCCAGCCCCACTCCACCCCTCCCACCCAGCCCCACTCCACCCCTCCCACCCAGCCCCACTCCACCCCTCCCACCCAGCCCCACTCCACCCCTCCCACCCAGCCCCACTCCACCCCTCCCACCCAGCCCCACTCCACCCCTCCCACCCAGCCCCACTCCACCCCTCCCACCCAGCCCCACTCCACCCCTCCCACCCAGCCCCACTCCACCCCTCCCACCCAGCCCCACTCCACCCCTCCCACCCAGCCCCACTCCACCCCTCCCACCCAGCCCCACTCCACCCCTCCCACCCAGCCCCACTCCACCCCTCCCACCCAGCCCCACTCCACCCCTCCCACCCAGCCCCACTCCACCCCTCCCACCCAGCCCCACTCCACCCCTCCCACCCAGCCCCACTCCACCCCTCCCACCCAGCCCCACTCCACCCCTCCCACCCAGCCCCACTCCACCCCTCCCACCCAGCCCCACTCCACCCCTCCCACCCAGCCCCACTCCACCCCTCCCACCCAGCCCCACTCCACCCCTCCCACCCAGCCCCACTCCACCCCTCCACCCAGCCCCACTCCACCCCCTCCCACCCAGCCCCACTCCACCCTCCCACCCAGCCCCACTCCACCCCTCCCACCCAGCCCCACTCCACCCCTCCCACCCAGCCCCACTCCACCCCTCCCACCCAGCCCCACTCCACCCCTCCCACCCAGCCCCACTCCACCCCTCCCACCCAGCCCCACTCCACCCCTCCCACCCAGCCCCACTCCACCCCTCCCACCCAGCCCCACTCCACCCCTCCCACCCAGCCCCACTCCACCCCTCCCACCCAGCCCCACTCCACCCCTCCCCACCCAGCCCCACTCCACCCCTCCCACCCAGCCCCACTCCACCCCTCCCACCCAGCCCCACTCCACCCCTCCCACCCAGCCCCACTCCACCCCTCCCACCCAGCCCCACTCCACCCCTCCCACCCAGCCCCACTCCACCCCTCCCACCCAGCCCCACTCCACCCCTCCCACCCAGCCCCACTCCACCCCTCCCACCCAGCCCCACTCCACCCCTCCCACCCAGCCCCACTCCACCCCTCCCACCCAGCCCCACTCCACCCCTCCCACCCAGCCCCACTCCACCCCTCCCACCCAGCCCCACTCCACCCCTCCCACCCAGCCCCACTCCACCCCTCCCACCCAGCCCCACTCCACCCCTCCCACCCAGCCCCACTCCCACCCCTCCCACCCAGCCCCACTCCACCCCTCCCACCCAGCCCCACTCCACCCCTCCCACCCAGCCCCACTCCACCCCTCCCACCCAGCCCCACTCCACCCCTCCCACCCAGCCCCACTCCACCCCTCCCACCCAGCCCCACTCCACCCCTCCCACCCAGCCCCACTCCACCCCTCCCACCCAGCCCCACTCCACCCCTCCCACCCAGCCCCACTCCACCCCTCCCACCCAGCCCCACTCCACCCCTCCCACCCAGCCCCACTCCACCCCTCCCACCCAGCCCCACTCCACCCCTCCCACCCAGCCCCACTCCACCCCTCCCACCCAGCCCCACTCCACCCCTCCCACCCAGCCCCACTCCACCCCTCCCACCCAGCCCCACTCCACCCCTCCCACCCAGCCCCACTCCACCCCTCCCACCCAGCCCCACTCCACCCCTCCCACCCAGCCCCACTCCACCCCTCCCACCCAGCCCCACTCCACCCCTCCCACCCAGCCCCACTCCACCCCTCCCACCCAGCCCCACTCCACCCCTCCCACCCAGCCCCACTCCACCCCTCCCACCCAGCCCCACTCCACCCCTCCCACCCAGCCCCACTCCACCCCTCCCACCCAGCCCCACTCCACCCCTCCCACCCAGCCCCACTCCACCCCTCCCACCCAGCCCCACTCCACCCCTCCCACCCAGCCCCACTCCACCCCTCCCACCCAGCCCCACTCCACCCCTCCCACCCAGCCCCACTCCACCCCTCCCACCCAGCCCCACTCCACCCCTCCCACCCAGCCCCACTCCACCCCTCCCACCCAGCCCCACTCCACCCCTCCCACCCAGCCCCACTCCCACCCCTCCCACCCAGCCCCACTCCACCCCTCCCACCCAGCCCCACTCCACCCCTCCCACCCAGCCCCACTCCACCCCTCCCACCCAGCCCCACTCCACCCCTCCCACCCAGCCCCACTCCACCCCTCCCACCCAGCCCCACTCCACCCCTCCCACCCAGCCCCACTCCACCCCTCCCACCCAGCCCCACTCCACCCCTCCCACCCAGCCCCACTCCACCCCTCCCACCCAGCCCCACTCCACCCCTCCCACCCAGCCCCACTCCACCCCTCCCCACCCAGCCCCACTCCACCCCTCCCACCCAGCCCCACTCCACCCCTCCCACCCAGCCCCACTCCACCCCTCCCACCCAGCCCCACTCCACCCCTCCCACCCAGCCCCACTCCACCCCTCCCACCCAGCCCCACTCCACCCCTCCCACCCAGCCCCACTCCACCCCTCCCACCCAGCCCCACTCCACCCCCTCCCACCCAGCCCCACTCCACCCCTCCCACCCAGCCCCACTCCACCCCTCCCACCCAGCCCCACTCCACCCCTCCCACCCAGCCCCACTCCACCCCTCCCACCCAGCCCCACTCCACCCCTCCCACCCAGCCCACTCCACCCTCCCACCCAGCCCCACTCCACCCCTCCCACCCAGCCCCACTCCACCCCTCCCACCCAGCCCCACTCCACCCCTCCCACCCAGCCCCACTCCACCCCTCCCACCCAGCCCCACTCCACCCCTCCCACCCACACCCCACCCAGCCCCACTCCACCCCTCCCACCCAGCCCCACTCCACCCCTCCCACCCAGCCCCACTCCACCCCTCCCACCCAGCCCCACTCCACCCCTCCCACCCAGCCCCACTCCACCCCTCCCACCCAGCCCCACTCCACCCCTCCCACCCAGCCCCACTCCACCCCTCCCACCCAGCCCCACTCCACCCCTCCCACCCAGCCCCACTCCACCCCTCCCACCCAGCCCCACTCCACCCCTCCCACCCAGCCCCACTCCACCCCTCCCACCCAGCCCCACTCCACCCCTCCCACCCAGCCCCACTCCACCCCTCCCACCCAGCCCCACTCCACCCCTCCCACCCAGCCCCACTCCACCCCTCCCACCCAGCCCCACTCCACCCCTCCCACCCAGCCCCACTCCACCCCTCCCACCCAGCCCCACTCCACCCCTCCCACCCAGCCCCACTCCACCCCTCCCACCCAGCCCCACTCCACCCCTCCCACCCAGCCCCACTCCACCCCTCCCACCCAGCCCACCTCCACCCCTCCCCGCCCACTCCACCCCTCCCACCCAGCCCCACTCCACCCCTCCCACCCAGCCCCACTCCACCCCTCCCACCCAGCCCCACTCCACCCCTCCCACCCAGCCCCACTCCACCCCTCCCACCCAGCCCCACTCCACCCCTCCCACCCAGCCCCACTCCACCCCTCCCACCCAGCCCCACTCCACCCCTCCCACCCAGCCCCACTCCACCCCTCCCACCCAGCCCCACTCCACCCCTCCCACCCAGCCCCACTCCACCCCTCCCACCCAGCCCCACTCCACCCCTCCCACCCAGCCCCACTCCACCCCTCCCACCCAGCCCCACTCCACCCCTCCCACCCAGCCCACTCCACCCCTCCCACCCAGCCCCACTCCACCCCTCCCACCCAGCCCCACTCCACCCCTCCCACCCAGCCCCACTCCACCCCTCCCACCCAGCCCCACTCCACCCCTCCCACCCAGCCCCACCCCACCCCACCCCTCCCACCCAGCCCCACTCCACCCCTCCCACCCAGCCCCACTCCACCCCTCCCACCCAGCCCCACTCCACCCCTCCCACCCAGCCCCACTCCACCCCTCCCACCCAGCCCCACTCCACCCCTCCCACCCAGCCCCACTCCACCCCTCCCACCCAGCCCCACTCCACCCCTCCCACCCAGCCCCA
This sequence comes from Petromyzon marinus, assembly GCF_048934315.1. Lineage (NCBI taxonomy): Eukaryota > Metazoa > Chordata > Hyperoartia > Petromyzontiformes > Petromyzontidae > Petromyzon > Petromyzon marinus. The sequence continues at coordinate 9,205,651 of NC_133691.1, read as the reverse complement.
CTCCACCCCTCCCACCCAGCCCCACTCCACCCCTCCCACCCAGCCCCACTCCACCCCTCCCACCCAGCCCCACTCCACCCCTCCCACCCAGCCCCACTCCACCCCTCCCACCCAGCCCCCACTCCACCCCTCCCACCCAGCCCCACTCCACCCCTCCCACCCAGCCCCACTCCACCCCTCCCACCCAGCCCCACTCCACCCCTCCCACCCAGCCCCACTCCCACCCCTCCCACCCAGCCCCAACTCCACCCCTCCCACCCAGCCCCACTCCACCCCTCCCACCCAGCCCCACTCCACCCCTCCCACCCAGCCCCACTCCACCCCTCCCACCCAGCCCCACTCCACCCCTCCCACCCAGCCCCACTCCACCCCTCCCACCCAGCCCCACTCCACCCCTCCCACCCAGCCCCACTCCACCCCTCCCACCCAGCCCCACTCCACCCCTCCCACCCAGCCCCACTCCACCCCTCCCACCCAGCCCCACTCCACCCCTCCCACCCAGCCCCACTCCACCCCTCCCACCCAGCCCCACTCCACCCCCTCCCACCCAGCCCCACTCCACCCCTCCCACCCAGCCCCACTCCACCCCCTCCCACCCAGCCCCACTCCACCCCTCCCACCCAGCCCCCACTCCACCCCTCCCACCCAGCCCCACTCCACCCCTCCCACCCAGCCCCACTCCACCCCTCCCACCAGCCCCACTCCACCCCTCCCACCCAGCCCCACTCCACCCCTCCCACCCAGCCCCACTCCACCCCTCCCACCCAGCCCCACTCCACCCCTCCCACCCAGCCCCACTCCACCCCTCCCACCCAGCCCCACTCCACCCCTCCCACCCAGCCCCACTCCACCCCTCCCACCCAGCCCCACTCCACCCCTCCCACCCAGCCCCACTCCACCCCTCCCACCCAGCCCCACTCCACCCCTCCCACCCAGCCCCACTCCACCCCTCCCACCCAGCCCCACTCCACCCCTCCCACCCCAGCCCCACTCCACCCCTCCCACCCAGCCCCACTCCACCCCTCCCACCCAGCCCCACTCCACCCCTCCCACCCAGCCCCACTCCACCCCTCCCACCCAGCCCCACTCCACCCCTCCCACCCAGCCCCACTCCACCCCTCCCACCCAGCCCCACTCACCCCTCCCACCCAGCCCCACTCCACCCCTCCCACCAGCCCCACTCCACCCCTCCCACCCAGCCCCACTCCACCCCTCCCACCCAGCCCCACTCCACCCCTCCCACCCCCAGCCCCACTCCACCCCTCCCACCCAGCCCCACTCCACCCCTCCCACCCAGCCCCACTCCACCCCTCCCACCCAGCCCCACTCCACCCCTCCCACCCAGCCCCACTCCACCCCTCCCACCCAGCCCCACTCCACCCCTCCCACCCAGCCCCACTCCACCCCTCCCACCCAGCCCCACTCCACCCCTCCCACCCAGCCCCACTCCACCCCTCCCACCCAGCCCCACTCCACCCCTCCCACCCAGCCCCACTCCACCCCTCCCACCCAGCCCCACTCCACCCCTCCCACCCAGCCCCACTCCACCCCTCCCACCCAGCCCCACTCCACCCCTCCCACCCAGCCCCACTCCACCCCTCCCACCCAGCCCCACTCCACCCCTCCCACCCAGCCCCACTCCACCCCTCCCACCCAGCCCCACTCCACCCCTCCCACCCAGCCCCACTCCACCCCTCCCACCCAGCCCCACTCCACCCCTCCCACCCAGCCCCACTCCACCCCTCCCACCCAGCCCCACTCCACCCCTCCCACCCAGCCCCACTCCACCCCTCCCACCCAGCCCCACTCCACCCCTCCCACCCAGCCCCACTCCACCCCTCCCACCCAGCCCCACTCCACCCCTCCCACCCAGCCCCACTCCACCCCTCCCACCCAGCCCCACTCCACCCCTCCCACCCAGCCCCACTCCACCCCTCCCACCCAGCCCCACTCCACCCCTCCCACCCAGCCCCACTCCACCCCTCCCACCCAGCCCCACTCCACCCCTCCCACCCAGCCCCACTCCCACCCCTCCCACCCAGCCCCACTCCACCCCTCCCACCCAGCCCCACTCCACCCCTCCCACCCAGCCCCACTCCACCCCTCCCACCCAGCCCCACTCCACCCCTCCCACCCAGCCCCACTCCACCCCTCCCACCCAGCCCCACTCCACCCCTCCCACCCAGCCCCACTCCACCCCTCCCACCCAGCCCCACTCCACCCCTCCCACCCAGCCCCACTCCACCCCTCCCACCCAGCCCCACTCCACCCCTCCCACCCAGCCCCACTCCACCCCTCCCACCCAGCCCCCACTCCACCCCTCCCACCCAGCCCCACTCCACCCCTCCCACCCAGCCCCACTCCACCCCTCCCACCCAGCCCCACTCCACCCCTCCCACCCAGCCCCACTCCACCCCTCCCCACCCAGCCCCACTCCACCCCTCCCACCCAGCCCCACTCCACCCCTCCCACCCAGCCCCACTCCACCCCTCCCACCCAGCCCCACTCCACCCCTCCCACCCAGCCCCACTCCACCCCTCCCACCCAGCCCCACTCCACCCCTCCCACCCAGCCCCACTCCACCCCTCCCACCCAGCCCCACTCCACCCCTCCCACCCAGCCCCACTCCACCCCTCCCACCCAGCCCCACTCCACCCCTCCCACCCAGCCCCACTCCACCCCTCCCACCCAGCCCCACTCCACCCTCCCACCCAGCCCCACTCCACCCCTCCCACCCAGCCCCACTCCACCCCTCCCACCCAGCCCCACTCCACCCCTCCCACCCAGCCCCACTCCACCCCTCCCACCCAGCCCCACTCCACCCCTCCCACCCAGCCCCACTCCACCCCTCCCACCCAGCCCCACTCCACCCCTCCCACCCAGCCCCACTCCACCCCTCCCACCCAGCCCCACTCCACCCCTCCCACCCAGCCCCACTCCACCCCTCCCACCCAGCCCCACTCCACCCCTCCCACCCAGCCCCACTCCACCCCTCCCACCCAGCCCCACTCCACCCCTCCCACCCAGCCCCACTCCACCCCTCCCACCCAGCCCCACTCCACCCCTCCCACCCAGCCCCACTCCACCCCTCCCACCCAGCCCCACTCCACCCCTCCCACCCAGCCCCACTCCACCCCTCCCACCCAGCCCCACTCCACCCCTCCCACCCAGCCCCACTCCACCCCTCCCACCCAGCCCCACTCCACCCCTCCCACCCAGCCCCACTCCACCCCTCCCACCCAGCCCCACTCCACCCCTCCCACCCAGCCCCACTCCACCCCTCCCACCCAGCCCCACTCCACCCCTCCCACCCAGCCCCACTCCACCCCTCCCACCCAGCCCCACTCCACCCCTCCCACCCAGCCCCACTCCACCCCTCCCACCCAGCCCCACTCCACCCCTCCCACCCAGCCCCACTCCACCCCTCCCACCCAGCCCCACTCCACCCCTCCCACCCAGCCCCACTCCACCCCTCCCACCCAGCCCCACTCCACCCCTCCCACCCAGCCCCACTCCACCCCTCCCACCCAGCCCCACTCCACCCCTCCCACCCAGCCCCACTCCACCCCTCCCACCCAGCCCCACTCCACCCCTCCCACCCAGCCCCACTCCACCCCTCCCACCCAGCCCCACTCCACCCCTCCCACCCAGCCCCACTCCACCCCTCCCACCCAGCCCCACTCCACCCCTCCCACCCAGCCCCACTCCACCCCTCCCACCCAGCCCCACTCCACCCCTCCCACCCAGCCCCACTCCACCCCTCCCACCCAGCCCCACTCCACCCCTCCCACCCAGCCCCACTCCACCCCTCCCACCCAGCCCCACTCCACCCCTCCCACCCAGCCCCACTCCACCCCTCCCACCCAGCCCCACTCCACCCCTCCCACCCAGCCCCACTCCACCCCTCCCACCCAGCCCCACTCCACCCCTCCCACCCAGCCCCACTCCACCCCTCCCACCCAGCCCCACTCCACCCCTCCCACCCAGCCCCACTCCACCCCTCCCACCCAGCCCCACTCCACCCCTCCCACCCAGCCCCACTCCACCCCTCCCACCCAGCCCCACTCCACCCCTCCCACCCAGCCCCACTCCACCCCTCCCACCCAGCCCCACTCCACCCCTCCCACCCAGCCCCACTCCACCCCTCCCACCCAGCCCCACTCCACCCCTCCCACCCAGCCCCACTCCACCCCTCCCACCCAGCCCCACTCCACCCCTCCCACCCAGCCCCACTCCACCCCTCCCACCCAGCCCCACTCCACCCCTCCCACCCAGCCCCACTCCACCCCTCCCACCCAGCCCCACTCCACCCCTCCCACCCAGCCCCACTCCACCCCTCCCACCCAGCCCCACTCCACCCCTCCCACCCAGCCCCACTCCACCCCTCCCACCCAGCCCCACTCCACCCCTCCCACCCAGCCCCACTCCACCCCTCCCACCCAGCCCCACTCCACCCCTCCCACCCAGCCCCACTCCACCCCTCCCACCCAGCCCCACTCCACCCCTCCCACCCAGCCCCACTCCACCCCTCCCACCCAGCCCCACTCCACCCCTCCCACCCAGCCCCACTCCACCCCTCCCACCCAGCCCCACTCCACCCCTCCCACCCAGCCCCACTCCACCCCTCCCACCCAGCCCCACTCCACCCCTCCCACCCAGCCCCACTCCACCCCTCCCACCCAGCCCCACTCCACCCCTCCCACCCAGCCCCACTCCACCCCTCCCACCCAGCCCCACTCCACCCCTCCCACCCAGCCCCACTCCACCCCTCCCACCCAGCCCCACTCCACCCCTCCCACCCAGCCCCACTCCACCCCTCCCACCCAGCCCCACTCCACCCCTCCCACCCAGCCCCACTCCACCCCTCCCACCCAGCCCCACTCCACCCCTCCCACCCAGCCCCACTCCACCCCTCCCACCCAGCCCCACTCCACCCCTCCCACCCAGCCCCACTCCACCCCTCCCACCCAGCCCCACTCCACCCCTCCCACCCAGCCCCACTCCACCCCTCCCACCCAGCCCCACTCCACCCCTCCCACCCAGCCCCACTCCACCCCTCCCACCCAGCCCCACTCCACCCCTCCCACCCAGCCCCACCCCACCCCTCCCACCCAGCCCCACCCCACCCCTCCCACCCCACCCACTCCACCCACCACCACCACCCCTCCCACCCAGCCTCACCCCACCGACCCCTCCCACCCCTCCCACCCAGCCCAACCCCACCCACCCAGCCCAATCCCACCCACCCACCCCCACCCACCCCTCCCACCCCTCCCACCCAGCCCCACCCCACCGACCTCTCCCACCCCTCCCACCCTTCCCAGCCCAGCCCCTCCCCACCCAGCCTCTCCCTCCCCACCCTCCCCTCTCCACTCAGCCCCACCCCTCCCATTTTTGGATGCACGACGGACGGATGGACACAATCATCCCCTGTGGGCTGGTGTGACCAGTAAAAGAGTGGTGTAAATGAAGTCCAGAATGTGAAACGCTCAAGCGCTGTTTGTTTATCTACTAAAACAAGGGCGTGCAGAGGACTGGACCCAGGAGTAGATGAATCCACGGGTGTAGTGAGTACTAAGTGCAGTGCCCGCAAAAGATGTGATTTGTAGACAAGCTTAGAGCAAATGGTCATTTGTGCAGCAAGAAAACACACCTTTGAAAACAAGTTTGTGATTGTTTACACAGTAAACATTTATTATATAACATATATTTCAGTGCCAATAATGTGAAGTCGCTTTATGTATCCCTGCAAAAAACCAAATGAACACTTTACGATCTAGTAAGGCATTATTGAGGATCACCAGAGAGAGGGGAGTAACAGGTAAGATGGAAAAAACAGCAACATTTTATTCTTCTGTGCAAGCATCATGCAGTGGCATTATTTTCTACATGAACAATGATCGCATAAAGGTCTGATGATCCAGAATGAAAATCAAGAGCACACGACATTCCCATTGTCCTGCTCTCTCAAGGCCTGGCCTTCTATCCCTTGCAGTTTCTGAATTACTTGAAAATCAAATAAGGGGAGTTTATTACTGTATTCTCCAGATTCTAAACACCCTATGGAAAGAGTGTTTTATAAATGGGAGGAAATCATATTACCCAGACGAAACCATACAGACAAGGGTATAACACTCAAAAGGTCTTCACAGATAGGTTTATAAATCCACTAGCAGTACTACTATACTTCTGGCCACCCTACAGCCAGCGGGTTTGGGTGGTTCACAAACAAGTGATCCGGGACCCCTCACCTCCAAAGTGTTGCATCATTTACGTCGCTTTTTTACACAGCACCAGCAGCTGATCGGGATGCACGTGGATTGCGCAACCGGAGTGACCGTATAGGCCAGCGGTGGGCAACCTGCGACCCGTGAAGCCTCTCGTGGTGGCCTGGTCTCAGTGTCTCGGGTGATGCGCGTGGTCATAATTAGTGCACAAGTATGATGTCAAGCTTGTGGCCCACTGAGGTGAAGGAGGGCTTCTCATGTGGCCACGTGGCTCACTAACTTCATCTGGGTTGCCCATCACTGGCCAATTACGAAGCACGTTGTACGGCTACGAGGCACACCGGCGCTACCTTAGTGGTACAGGGTGCAGCTTGTGTCCTGTCTTGCACACAAGCTGCTCGGCGTGGATGCGCAGCAAACGTGGGCTGTCCTCAAACTCATCCACCACATCCTGAGAAGGAAAACGAGCTATTGTTAGGGCTTTTAAATCTCCACAAGCAGTACGATTATTCCACTTTGGACAAATTCTGAAGTTTTTGGCGATTCACCTTGCAGATAACAATTCTGGATTATTATATATTTTTTATAATGGTAAAGTTTTATATTTTTCAATGGGTAATAGAGCAACTGCAGCACCAGTTTGCTGCCTCAAGAGCCCGCTGGAATCTTACGCTTAATTTCCATAAACCAGTGGAAGGCAACACAAACATGCTCAGAGCCCCATGCTCCGTGTGTCTCACACCATGGGTGCTTTGACTTTGAGGATCATGTTCCCAAGTGATTCTTAAAACGGCTATAATCACTAGCCCAATGTCCCACAAGTGTTTATTATTTGTCATTAAAATGGTTTTCAATTCAACGTAACTTTCAAGGTTGAAAGGAGTTGATTGCATAAGATGGTTTAAGCCAAAAAAAGAAATGACGATGGACCCCTGTGTTTGATTGTACTCAACATGACTTGGGATATGCAAACTCGCTGTGAGTGGTCCATGGGAAATCACAGCAGGGCCTTGAAGGAAAGCTGACCTGTAACTGGTTTATAAGGTCCTGGTTGAAACGGTCTGACAAATCTCCAACACACCACGCCAGACTCATGTGGAACGACGTGTCCTATAGCACATAACATCAACACACACGCATAAAATGAACACACACATTACACAAATGAAAAAAAGTCTATTACTCTATACACATGCACAACTTGCCATTACAGTGTATGCTAAAAAAACGTCTAAATGATGATGTTTTACACTCAATGCAATTTCAAATCATCCTTGCGAAACGGTAGTTGTCAGGCACCTTGAAAAATGTCTGCAGCTGGAACTCTTGCATTGCTCCATCGATCTCTGTCACCAACCCCAGCAAGTCCTGCTGCCCTCGCGTTGCCTCTAGCCCCAAGAAAGTCCTGCACAGGGACCACCGAGGAGTCACTCTGCACGTCGTGACTTGGTACGCTGAGACAATTCAAGTCCAACAGATCAGTACGATATACACATTTTTAAAAAGTTAAACTTCCTATTCTTGAAATATGGTACACTTCTAAGAGGATGTCCGAAAACGGAGATGGGAGCATTAATATCAGCTGTTGTGCAAGTGCTCGTTGGATTATTACATTGCAGGATCATGAGAAGTGGAAAGGGTTTGGGGAGGTTTTCAGCCAGCAGTGAACTCACCATGGGTGATGATGACGATGCTTATGGAAATAAACGCTGTAGTACTTGCAAGCTTACAGAATAATTGCACTGCAGCCAGTAGGCTACTCTTTGGTTCTTTCGGTAAAGTCACGTAGGTAGAAAAATTAAATACAAAATAATATATCACGATGTTTCAATCGCAACACAAGCGGTCGTCCTCAGGCGGAAAAAATAATAATCCAACAGTTCCACAGCTGGATTTTTTTTTTTTACCTATGTGACTTTACAGAAAGAACCAAAGAGTATGGATTCCTGCAGTCACGAAAGTTTCAAATCAAGCCATTTGGATGGTTGTACTGATTAATGTTGGTACGTACACTCAGTCAAGTTTATAAATGTGCACACATTTTCATGAAATTTGTATATTTTGGAAACTGGCAAGCAATAGAAATACCATCCAACAATACAGCAAATTACTTTTTTAAGTTCAACAAATTATAACGATATATAACTATACATCATTCTTATTTTATTTTATTTCCACTACTGTTTCTTGCACTGACAATATTAGAGGTTAACTAAAATAATAGCGGACGTTTATTTTTTTGTCACAGAGGAAATGAAGGTAGACATTACAGCCAACTGGCCTTCAGGAAAATTGTTATGAATTAATTTTAACCTCTTATTCTACGCTAGTTTCTGAAGCAGAAACTTACCAATTATATTATCAACAGATAACACATAAGTTTTGCACAAATATGAACCGACTGCACCGTTAGTTTCCCAGAACGGTGTCCGTGTGTCACAGGGTGTCTGCGCTGCTCACCTGGTTCTCTCCTGGTTCGTATATACCTTCACCTTGTTGGTGAAGCAGTTAAATCTACAGAATCAAGCAGCATTCACTTAGCATGCCAATCTGCATCAAGGGGCATTTCTTTTCCAATGGCAGTTGCAAAACTATTACATTTAACAGGTCTTTCCAAGTCACCAAACCTCTAGCAGTGTGATATTTGCAACTCGCTCAATCACAATGGATCTGAATGAGAACAAAAAGTGATTCCCTATTCATATGAGCATGGAGGCAGTGCTCACCTCCTGTTTACAGCTCAGCCAGTGGTGGAAATTCCACATTGCTATGGCAGCAGCGAGTCTACCGATAGGACAACCATTGTTGAAGTGGTATTCATTTTATCGACCCTAGAGGAATGATGGGAGAGTCAACCCCCCAACCAGGATTTGAACTCACAACCTTCTGATCACAAGCTGCTTGCTCTACCCCTGAGCCAAAAAGGCTGAGTCTGGACTAGTTCAGGATTTTATGATGTGCTCCGATGGGTTTGAAACCAGTACTCGGGAGACTTAGATTAGCATGGGGTGCCCCACTAAATAATGTAAGTGTAAATAATATTAGACAATGGGCTATGGCGAAAGGAGGTGAAATATAGCAGCTCGGATAATTACAGGGTCGGGTACACGGAGTTATCTCACCAACTGCTTATTAGGCAACCATGGGATGGATGTTACAGTTCTTATGCAGCCTCTGGTTAGGTAAGTTACAATGTAGCCCAACATCTAATTGCAAAATGAGGGACTATTAGCAGTACAACTCATCTTAAATTGTGGATTTCGGCTCACCGGTGGTAGGAGCCAAGGCGCTCTCTCAACGTTTGCAAGAAGAGGTTGATCCAGTGGTAGCGCAGAACCACCGTCTGCGAGAGGCTGATGTGGAAGTCTTCCTGTTTACTCATGCGCAGTCCAACATCGCAAAGCCGCCTCAACACCAGGTCCACCAGCTCATCAAAGTCGGAATCCCCTGAATCTGCAATTGATCCATGGGATGTGTATTACCGTTTTTGCTTCAGTGAACAAAAAATGCAAAATGCAGAATAAACACAATAGTGATGCAGTATTTACTAAACGAGTAACACAAATTACATTTGTTTTTCCTAGACAAGCGTTCTGCATGGTAAGAATAGTGGATAGCTCAGATGAAATGCATCACACTCAGAAATCTATACAGATAGCTTAGCAACCCATTTGCTGTGCTGCTATGGTCACCTCATAATCCCTGCAGGCAAGAAATACTGGTACATGATGAAATCTGCATTTGACTCCTCGAGATGCATGTAACAAAATTCTGATTGTTTTAACCGAGTATAAGTACTTCAGTTTTTTTAATCACGTGCAATAACTCTTCACAAAGTAAGGGTGTAGGGGGCTCCTTTAGAACCTGCACTTTCGATTAGCACGGTTGGCTACATACGGTACGAAAGAAGTTCAACAACATACAGTATATACATATCCTGGCCAGTGCCATAGCGCGGCATGATCGCCACTTGTTGCAGTGGTTCACGCTTCCACATGAGCGGCCGCCCTGTTTGTTAGTGCCGGTTTACGAACCAAACGTGTCGCGCCGTCTGCTTCACAGTGGACGTTAGAGATCCCCTGACGTCATACGAAAGAGGTCAAAATGTGCCGGTGTATAGGGTCCAAATTGGCCAAGTAAAAAAATTATCTGCACAGTACCGAAAATAAAGTAAAGCCAACTGAGCTATGAACTCCTTTTCAGGGGTGACCTGGCCACACACATTACCTAATCGACGTGGATTATATCATCACGTGAGAATTTATAGTAGCAGCCAAATAATCCAAACACATGTCGTTTCGAAATGCGGAGGGCAAAACCGGAGGACCCGGAGAAAAATCCACGCTACCACGGGGAGAGGTAGCATGCAAACTCCAAATATACAGGAGTCGGGATTGAACCCACAACCTTCTGCTTACCAGGCGAATGAAATAACATCTCGCCACAATCATCACCCTTAACTTGTAGAATAATACTCAAGGTCACGTTTTCAAACGAGACTAACGTGGTATCTTGAGTTCTTACCTTGTTAAATTAAATAAACTTGAATCCTACTCTTGTAACTTAAAGCTATGGAACACATCGGTAACTTTCCAAGCCACAACACAAGGTGGTTGAGTGACTCGTGCCATCAACTCTGCTTAATCTGGATAAACGACCACTACTATTGCGCTATCTAGGTCATAAACGTCTAGATGCAATTATTAATCATGAGAAATATAGAGAACCCCCGCAACATTAGTTTGCACACGTGGCAGGCACACACATGAATAAAACAAAATAAAGGCATGCAAACATTGGTCCGCACAAATGGTAAGCAACGAATGAGTGATGAGCTGCACAATAGACCTAGTGCACCTTAACTGACGTGCCTCACCAGGGCAAAAGAGACATACATGGCAGGTAGACGTAAGTCGCCCAGTTGCCTCTCTCATGGGCGAAGGAGCGGAGGCGTCCACCATGCTGGCTTCCATCTTCTGCATCGTCGGGTTTCTCATCCTCGTCAGCAAACATGCTGCGTACACTCTCGGGCAGGGGAAGTCGTCCTCCAGCGGGGTGGCGTCTTCCTCGAATACGAACCAAAGTGGAAATCGAACAGGTTTGTCACGAATCAACAACGTCTGTTCAGGAAACATTCTTAGCATGCTGGATATATATAAGGTCATCAATGAGTATGCATCGAAATTAATATCAATAGTGCACATGCAAATGCGTATTTAGATATTACTCAGAACTGATTCAAATAACTGTTAGTGGAACAAGGGCTGTTTTTTTGTGATTTAACTTACAGCTGCATGGTACAATGCATACATTGAAATACCGCTCAAAATAAGTGTCATGCACAACAAATTATCACTCATCTGAGACTATCTTCCTTGATGCCGCAGATAATTCACGGAAAGAATATTTGTGGCTCATGTATTCCCAACGTTACTTTAACATCCACACTGAAGTCACATTCCTTGGCAACCGAATAATCCCAGCTGACTCCATGTGCCAAATTCAGACGTACGTTTTTGTGTGCAGATAATTATAGATGCATTTTTATTTATATTCTAATTCCCTAAATTTTGATTTAAAGCTTTCGTGGAGTGATTCATATTCTTGGTTCTTTCGGTAAAGTCACGTTGAAGGGAAACAATAAACTAATAAAAAATATATAAAACAATAAAATTCTCACGACGTTTCGACTGTAACACAATTGATTGTTCACGCGTACGGTGGCTTTCAGACAGCACATTAATTTTTCGTCTCCCCCCTCCTCTTTTCCGAACATAGATGGACTCGTCCATCTAAACAAACTGTGCAAATCGCTCTCCGTGGTGCTAACGCTTAAAAATAAATAAATGCCGTAACTTCTTTTTAATGTTCTTGCCGTTGGTTTTCACACCTGATGATGACTGCTTGTGTTGCAGTCGAAACGTCGTGAGAATTTCATTGTTTTATATTTTTATTATTTTTATTGTTTCCCTTCAACGTGATTCTAATTCCCTGTTAATGTATTATGTATGACGTCATGACTCAGCAATGTTTACCACTACTGTACAATGAAGTTGGTTTTAGGAAATTGAACAAAATATTTGTTGATAGTGCGATGGCAAATAACAAAATACTCAACACGTGCGTCAATAACGTCGCCTTAAAGGAACAATTGGCGACGTTTGGCCCTTATTCACGCCACATATAAAGGGCCATTGCCCATAACGTCGCTTAAGACGTATATACATCATCTTTGTATAATTTCCTTCTAAGCTAGTGTCATTGAATGTTGGATTTTTAAAATTTTCATGAAAGCTGACATTTTGACCCCACTGTACAGCCCTCAGTACCCACAACTGTCAAAAGGTAAACTTCCTCGGCTATGCATCTTGCATATGAGTGATATCTCTGCTGTAGATGTCTCCACTACAGATGAGTGATGTCTCTGCTGTAGATGTCTCTGCTGTAGATGTCTCTGCTGTAGATGTCTCTGCTGTAGATGTCTCTGCTGTAAATGTCTCTGCTGTAGATGTCTCTGCTGTAAATGAGTGATGTCTCTGCTGTAGATGTCTCCACTACAGATGAGTGATGTCTCTGCTGTAGATGTCTCTGCTGTAGATATCTCTGCTGTAAATGAGTGATGTCTCTGCTGTAGATGTCTCCACTACAGATGAGTGATGTCTCTGCTGTAGATGTCTCCACTACAGATGAGTGATGTCTCTGCTGTAGATGTCTCCACTACAGATGAGCAATGTCTCTGCTGTAGATGTCTCCACTACAGATGAGCGAGGTCTCTGCTGTAGATGTCTCCACTACAGATGAGCGATGTCTCTGCTGTAGATGTCTCCACTACAGATGAGCGAGGTCTCTGCTGTAGATGTCTCCACTACAGATGAGCGATGTCTCTGCTGTAGATGTCTCCACTACAGATGAGTGATGTCTCTGCTGTAGATGTCTCCACTACAGATGAGTGATGTCTCTGCTGTAGATGTCTCCACTACAGATGAGTGATGTCTCTGCTGTAGATGTCTCCACTACAGATGAGTGATGTCTCTGCTGTAGATGTCTCCACTACAGATGAGTGATGTCTCTGCTGTAGATGTCTCCACTACAGATGAGCGATGTCTCTGCTGTCGATGAGTGATCTCTGCTGTTGCATCATCATCATCGTCGTGGTCGTGATGATAACGATGATATAATCTGTGCGCCCGGGCGGTGCCTCACCCCTGTAGTTCTCGGGCCGTGCCGGCACGACGAGCAAGGCGTTCAAGAGGACGGGCAGCTTGAGGAGGGTTCATCCCCACGTCCCGGCGCGCCTCGACCGGCCCGGGCCGCCCGCTGTACACGAGCCCCGCCTGATCCTCCGCCTCATCCTCATCCGAGCTGCTGCTGCTGCTGTAGCTCACCAGGCCCGGCAGCATGGTGCTCGCACGGCTCCGCCTCGCCTCCTGCCTCGCCTCCCGCCTCGCCGCGCATTCGCCCCGCGGGGGGTCGCGGTCGAGAGGTCACGGGGCCCTTTGGGGGCCTTGCGCCACGCGAGCTGCCCGTCTCACTGGGGGGGGGGGGCGTCGCCCTGTTGCCAGGTTCCCGAGGATTCACCTCCAACATCGAGGGGGGCGTCGCTGTTGCCAGGTTCCCGAGGATTTACCTCCAACATCGAGGGGAGGGCGTGGCCCGGTTGCCACGCTCCCGAGGATTTACCTCCATCATCGAGGGGGGTGGGGGCGTCGCTGTTGCCAGATTCCCGAGGATTTACCTCTAATATCGTAGGGGAGGGCGTCGCTGTTGCCAGGTTCCCGAGGATTTACCTCTAACATCGAAGGGGGGCGTGGCCCTGTTGCCACGCTCCCGAAGATTTACCTCCAACATCGAGAGGGGCGTGGCCCTGTTGCTAGGCTCCAGAGGATTTACCTCCAACATCGCGTGAGAGGTTCCATCACAGCTGTCAAACCCTATACGATTTAAAGCTTTCGTGACTGCAGTAATTCATATTCTTAGTTTTTTCGGTAAAGTCACGTTGAAGGGAAACAACAAAATATATTTTATTATTTTGTTGTTTCCCTTCAACGCGACTTTACCGTATGGGGTTTATATTCTTAGTTTTTTCGGTAAAGTCACGTTGAAGGGAAACAACAAAATAATAAAATAATAAAATATATTTTGCTGTTTCCCTTCAACGTGACTTTACCGAAAAAACTAAGAATATAAGAATATAAACCCCATACGGTTTAAACCCCGTATTAGTGTTGCAGGGAAATTGAGTTTTCACCGTACATGCGGCGTACAGCCGTATCAATACGGGTAAATAAACAAAAACAACGTGTCTATTTGTTCGTCTTTCTCAGGGGCCGTCCATAAATGACGTAACGCTCCTAGGGGTGGGGTCAGACATTTGTGATGATGTGTGACGATGGGGGGGGGGGGGGGGTGTATGCTCACATGTCACTAGGATTACACTCTCATGCTCACATGTCCTTTGGATTACACTCTCATACTCACGTCACTAGGATTACACTCTCATGCTAACATGTCACTAGGATTACACTCTCATGCTCACATGTCACTAGGATTACACTCTCATACTCACATGTCACTAGGATTACACTCTCATACTCACATGTCACTAGGATTACACTCTCATACTCACATGTCACTAGGATTACACTCTCATACTCACGTGTCACTAGGATTACACTCTCATACTCACATGTCACTAGGATTACACTCTCATACTCACATGTCACTAGGATTACACTCTCATACTCACGTGTCACTAGGATTACACTCTCATACTCACATATCACTAGGATTACACTCTCATACTCACGTGTCACTAGGATTACACTCTCATACTCACGTCACTAGGATTACACTCTCATACTCACATGTCACTAGGATTACACTCTCATGCTCACATGTCCTTTGGATTACACTCTCATACTCACGTGTCACTAGGATTACACTCTCATGCTCACATGTCACTAGGATTACACTCTCATGCTCACATGTCACTAGGATTACACTCTCATACTCACATGTCCTTTGCATTACACTCTCATGCTTACATGTCACTAGGATTACACTCTCATGCTCACATGTCCTTTGGATTACACTCTCATACTCACGTCACTAGGATTACACTCTCATACTCACGTGTCACTAGGATTACACTCTCATGCTCACATGTCCTTTGGATTACACTCTCATACTCACGTCACTAGGATTACACTCTCATGCTAACATGTCACTAGGATTACACTCTCATGCTCACATGTCACTAAGATTACACTCTCATACTCACATGTCACTAGGATTACACTCTCATACTCACATGTCACTAGGATTACACTCTCATACTCACATGTCACTAGGATTACACTCTCATACTCACGTGTCACTAGGATTACACTCTCATACTCACATGTCACTAGGATTACACTCTCATACTCACATGTCACTAGGATTACACTCTCATACTCACGTGTCACTAGGATTACACTCTCATACTCACATATCACTAGGATTACACTCTCATACTCACGTGTCACTAGGATTACACTCTCATACTCACGTCACTAGGATTACACTCTCATACTCACATGTCACTAGGATTACACTCTCATGCTCACATGTCCTTTGGATTACACTCTCATACTCACATGTCACTAGGATTACACTCTCATGCTCACATGTCCTTTGGATTACACTCTCATACTCACGTGTCACTAGGATTACACTCTCATGCTCACATGTCACTAGGATTACACTCTCATACTCACGTGTCACTAGGATTACACTCTCATGCTCACATGTCCTTTGGATTACACTCTCATACTCACGTCACTAGGATTACACTCTCATGCTAACATGTCACTAGGATTACACTCTCATGCTCACATGTCACTAGGATTACACTCTCATACTCACATGTCACTAGGATTACACTCTCATACTCACATGTCACTAGGATTACACTCTCATACTCACATGTCACTAGGATTACACTCTCATACTCACGTGTCACTAGGATTACACTCTCATACTCACATGTCACTAGGATTACACTCTCATACTCACATGTCACTAGGATTACACTCTCATACTCACGTGTCACTAGGATTACACTCTCATACTCACATATCACTAGGATTACACTCTCATACTCACGTGTCACTAGGATTACACTCTCATACTCACGTCACTAGGATTACACTCTCATACTCACATGTCACTAGGATTACACTCTCATGCTCACATGTCCTTTGGATTACACTCTCATACTCACATGTCACTAGGATTACACTCTCATACTCACATGTCCTTTGGATTACACTCTCATGCTCACATGTCACTAGGATTACACTCTCATACTCACATGTCCTTTGGATTACACTCTCATGCTCACATGTCACTAGGATTACACTCTCATACTCACGTGTCACTAGGATTACACTCTCATACTCACATGTCCTTTGGATTACACTCTCATACTCACATGTCACTAGGATTACACTCTCATACTCACATGTCACTAGGATTACACTCTCATACTCACGTGTCACTAGGATTACACTCTCATACTCACATGTCACTAGGATTACACTTCTCATGCTCACATGTCACTAGGATTACACTTCTCATGCTCACATGTCACTAGGATTACACTCTCATACTCACGTGTCACTAGGATTACACTCTCATACTCACATGTCACTAGGATTACACTCTCATACTCACGTGTCACTAGGATTACACTCTCATACTCACGTCACTAGGATTACACTCTCATACTCACATGTCCTTTGGATTACACTCTCATGCTCACATGTCACTAGGATTACACTCTCATACTCACGTGTCACTAGGATTACACTCTCATGCTCACATGTCCTTTGGATTACACTCTCATACTCACGTCACTAGGATTACACTCTCATGCTAACATGTCACTAGGATTACACTCTCATGCTCACATGTCACTAGGATTACACTCTCATACTCACATGTCACTAGGATTACACTCTCATACTCACATGTCACTAGGATTACACTCTCATACTCACATGTCACTAGGATTACACTCTCATACTCACGTGTCACTAGGATTACACTCTCATACTCACATGTCACTAGGATTACACTCTCATACTCACATGTCACTAGGATTACACTCTCATACTCACGTGTCACTAGGATTACACTCTCATACTCACATATCACTAGGATTACACTCTCATACTCACGTGTCACTAGGATTACACTCTCATACTCACGTCACTAGGATTACACTCTCATACTCACATGTCACTAGGATTACACTCTCATGCTCACATGTCCTTTGGATTACACTCTCATACTCACATGTCACTAGGATTACACTCTCATGCTCACATGTCCTTTGGATTACACTCTCATACTCACATGTCACTAGGATTACACTCTCATACTCACATGTCCTTTGGATTACACTCTCATGCTCACATGTCACTAGGATTACACTCTCATACTCACATGTCCTTTGGATTACACTCTCATGCTCACATGTCACTAGGATTACACTCTCATACTCACGTGTCACTAGGATTACACTCTCATACTCACATGTCCTTTGGATTACACTCTCATACTCACATGTCACTAGGATTACACTCTCATACTCACATGTCACTAGGATTACACTCTCATACTCACGTGTCACTAGGATTACACTCTCATACTCACATGTCACTAGGATTACACTTCTCATGCTCACATGTCACTAGGATTACACTTCTCATGCTCACATGTCACTAGGATTACACTCTCATACTCACGTGTCACTAGGATTACACTCTCATACTCACATGTCACTAGGATTACACTCTCATACTCACGTGTCACTAGGATTACACTCTCATACTCACGTCACTAGGATTACACTCTCATACTCACATGTCCTTTGGATTACACTCTCATGCTCACATGTCACTAGGATTACACTCTCATACTCACGTGTCACTAGGATTACACTCTCATGCTCACATGTCACTAGGATTACACTCTCATACTCACATGTCCTTTGCATTACACTCTCATGCTCACATGTCACTAGGATTACACTCTCATACTCACGTGTCACTAGGATTACACTCTCATGCTCACATGTCACTAGGATTACACTCTCATACTCACATGTCCTTTGCATTACACTCTCATGCTTACATGTCACTAGGATTACACTCTCATACTCACATATCCTTTGGATTACACTCTTTGGGTTGCACTATCACGCCTTTGGATTGCACCACTCTTCGATTTCACATTAACATGCTAATTTCTCACATTAACATCACGCTAATTTCTCACATTAACATCCTGCTAATTTCTCACATCAACATAACTAGCCCCGCCCACTTCTGTATGACCCTTGGGCTACACCCATTTCAAACCTTTTAAAACAGTCTGCATCAGCAGCAGACCAAAACTTTCCCACCTGATGACGGACGCTTGTGTTGCGCCCGAAACCTGATAATTTTATTGTTTTATATTTTTATTATTTTATTATTTCCCTTCTACGTGGTGACTTTACCGAAAGAACCAAGAATATTAATCCCTGCAGTCACGAAATCTTTAAATCAAGGTTTGAAGCATGTTTTATATATTTTTTTGGGGGGGGCGAAGCTTTGTGACGTCAAATTTGAGGGGGGGGGGGGTCTGACTTTTTGTGACGTCTTGTGACGAAGGAGGGGGGGGTCAAAAATCGTCCAAACTCGCGTGACGTCATTTATGGACGGCCCCTGAGACTGTAGTGTTTGATGCGTACAGGCAGCGGGAGGGGGGCAGTTCGCGCATGCGCGCTGGGTCCCGCGGGCGTCTCGTTGCCATGAGAACGCGGCCTGCGCTCCGGCTCGGCGGGGCCGCGGGAACCGAGAAGTAATCCCGCGACGAGGTAACGGAATAACGGAGTAACGAGGTGACGTAGTAACGGGGTAACGAGGTAACGGAGTGACGGGGTAACGAGCCAGAGCAGTGAGGAGAACCCGGGCTCCTGGAGCCTTCCCTGTTTGTCCGTCAGTCGATGGGGCGTCAATATCGCCTCCCCCCGCCGCCCGCCCGGTGTGACGAGCCTACGCGGACTCTGATTGCGAGCGGTTTGAGGCGATTCACGTGTGGGGATGTTCCACTCGTTCGAAGGCGCCACACGGTGATTCACTTGCCTTGTTCAGATAAAGAAGTGGGTGCTTATCAAAGGCTTCGGCGACTTAAGTGGTACTGGGATATCTGTCTGCGTGAAGGCTGTGTGGGCTTGCGTACTTGTGTGTTGTGAGATTGAATGCTTTATTGTGAGATTGTATTTTGTGTGGTTGTGTGCGTGTTGTGTGTGTGTTGTGGTTGTGTCTGTGTGTTGTGGTTGTGTCTGTGTGGTTGTGTGCGTGTTGTGTGGTTGTGCGTGTTGTGCAGTTGTGGTGGTTGTGTGTTGTGTGCGTGTTGTGTGGTTGTGCATGTTGTGTGTGTTGTGTGGTTGTGGGTCTTGTGTGTGTGTTGTGTTATTGTGTGGTTGTGTGTGGGGAGCGGTAGTGTAGCGGTTAGTGCGCTCCGACACTAATCCAACGACCCGATTTCGATTCCCACTCACGGCCAACACCGGTGACGATTATCTGAACCGGTCCTGGGCCTCCCCCTAGGTCGACTCAGCCTCAAATGAGTACCTGGTGCGGTGTGTAAACATCGCCACTTAGGAGACAAAGGCGGCCGGGCGTGGTCCTGGACATCCACCACCTCGTGTGCCGTGCCAACCTTAATAGTGTAGGTCAGTGGTTCTTCACCTTTACTGCAGCCTTTGGTTCTCAAGCGTTTAAAATGTATACCTTTAATAAAGGCGTAGGTTTGAGGAAACAAAGCAGTTGTACTTACGTGCCCATGCTTAATTTGTGTTTTCGATCATGAACCTTGAAAAAAAATGTGGCCATGACTCGCACCCCCAGAAATGGCATCCCGCACCCCCAGGGACGGATTAAGATTTTGTAGGCCCTTGGGCTACAGGTACTGTGAGGCCCCCAGTAATATTTTCAAAAGGAAAACAAAGTTAAAGAAAAATAAAATTTATTTTTTACAAGGCTAACAACAAATTAAATTCAGCATTCACAAATGAAATAACTTTTCACTTAATCTGGGCTTGCAGCCCCTAAAGCCCCATGCCTGAATCCGGCCCTGGGTGGTGCACCCTAGGTTAAGAAGAAGAACCACATTGCTCTAGGTCAGGGGTGGGGAACCTTGTTTCTGCCAAGGGCCATTTGGATATTTATAACATCATTCGCGGGCCATGCAAAATTATCAACTTAAAAATTAGCCTGTTATATTTGGTCAAACACGTAATTAATTCACCCCTAATGTGATGGCTGGAACTGCTTCTCATTGGTGAAGTGTGTGATGATGTTCGCTGGTATTGACGATGTTGCTGCTGCTCGCAACTGCTTTTCCAGGTTTGCTCCTAGATTTATTGAATTTCGAGTCCCGCCTGCGGTTGCCTTGGCAGGGCCAGACCAAATGATTTTGCGGGCCTCGGTGCTCGCTAACAGGACTTGCTCCCCCAACAGTCTGTTAAATACTACATGGGGGACCGTTGTTGCGTTTCGCTCTGTGTGGTCACTGTCTGTGCAGGAGCCGTTCTCAAGCCGACGAGCCGAGGCTACGTTAGGAAGAGAGCATAGAGGGCCCCAGGGTGACTTATATGTGAGGAATATGTCCAAGTGACACGAATTACATTTGATGCGTGTTTGTGTAGTCGTGGTGATCAAGGAGCTCAGACCCCGCTACAATTGAGAACCCAGTTTAGTCATGAGTGACCAGCACAATTTAAACGGAGGATGTCAGCGGTGGCAGCTTAGCACTCTGATTTACAATTGTCCGAGCCGGCTAGACCCCCCCCCTACCTTATGAAAAAAAAATATTTAAAGACTTTACCCTATGTCAGTAAAGTGTGGATGGAATATACGAAGAGTTGCGTTGGCTACCAAATTAAACGGGTGTGTAACTTTTGCTTAAATGTGCTGTTACGAGGCAGGTGTGGGATTTGATCGTTGTACAAAAAGTGAAAAAATAAAAGTCCATACTTGTCAACCCCTTATCAGTGCCTACCTTATTACAGACCAATTCAGACCTTATTGGTCACCCCGTGCGCTTATAAATCTCAACGTTCATCCTACAAAGTCCCATCACAAGGGAGAAACACAAACAAATCGACAAAAAATATTTTACTAAACAATTATTTCCCATATTGAAACGGCTGTACACCATATGGGCCTGAAAACTCACTGTCCCAGTGCAAGAATACGGGTAAACCGTATGGGTTGACAGGTATGAAAGTTACAGCGCCTACACCAACTAATGCAATAGAACGATTCACCCCTAACGGCACACAGCCTACCACACGAGCCATCGGACTCTATCTCTATAGTCTCTCCCCCTAAATAGAACTCCACCTTCTGCCACTTAAACACAACACGAACTATGTGTATGCACTCCCAGTGGGTGCATATAAGGGCGTCCAACATTACTTCAAAGCTTTTATGAGGATATGTTTATTTAGCAGGAAGCATGATTTAAAATACACTGCTATATTGTTCGATGAGGTTGTTCTTGGGATATGACATGTATTCTGCGTTAAGAATGCCATACGTGTAGACTGAGGAGTGTCCCATTGGATATTGTGGACACGGTGCTTCCCTTGACCCGCTTACATGTTATTTCTCCACCGTATCGTTGCACTGAGTTATCTGTGCAGCTCCATTACTAACCATCAGCTTCAGCACTAACCTACAGGCACGCTGTTGTCCTTTCACCTGTATTCTCGAAGTGAGAAGCCCCGTTACTCCAGCAACGTCGTGAAGTGGTGCATTGTGGGGGTCGCTGTGTTTTCGTCCGTGGTGCTCAGTGTGTAAGGGATGCCGAATGGCAGAACACCGATTTGTAACTGAGAGCCGGGATTTGAGAGGTGAACCGGACAATTTCTACATACAGAAACAGATTTCAACTGCCAGATTGACGTGGACTGATTTTGCTTTGTAGATGAATAGATTATCACCTAATCGTACGGTGTGATGGCCTGTTCTTTAACCAGGCTTCCAGCTGCTTCTCTGATTATGACGCGATGGATACGCTTCCTACGTAGAGCCATCAGCACCACGTTTAATTTTACAGGCCCACGATTTGTTTTTGTCAACTTAAGTTGAATGTGAAAGGTAATGCTGACACAACATGTTTTACATTTACCTGGGGGAAAATCAAACTTGCAATGTTAACATGGCTGAAGTTTAAACCTGCATGTAGAAGGTATTTTACTTAAAAATGCACCCCCTCCCCCCAAAAAGTGCTTCACATTATTTTAAGTGTAACTGGCCACTGTAGCACAGTATATTGAATCAGTTTCTATAAATAATAATATTGATGTTTCAGCTCTTAAACCCAGGCTACCGGATAGATGTACCTCTGATTTTTTTTTAAATCCTTAACACTCCATGCATTCCACACTGTGTCCCCCACCACGCAGAGTACTGTATAACATAGCTTAGTCAGGATTGAGGGCTCTCATTTTGTGAATGAGCAGAATTCAATGGAAGAACAAAACAACTAAGAAGGTAAGAATAGCATGAGCGTGGTTAAGTCACGTAGAAGGGAAACAATAAAATAATAAAAATTTAAAACGATAAAATTCTCATGTGTATGCATGCGAGGAATATCATGTGACGATAGGCATAACACAGCAAGAACTTATTGCAATACAATGCAATTCAAATTGATCAAATATCACATTCAGAAGATTATGATCGATGGCTTAGCATTTGCTGTGGTGCATTTGCCTTTCTAGTTACTGCATTTGAACAAAGTTGAATAATGTAACGAGCGGAATTGTGCCCCCTAGCAGGTGCCATGCCTCGCCGTTTGGGCTTCACAGTGGTTGACGCATCAGGCCACGAGGAGGGCTACAGTGCTGTTGAGCTCACGTCGCACGGACCCACAGTGCAAGGATGGAGATCGCCACGGTATGAACTTTGAAAGCACATGATGGTACGACATTGCTCCACCCAGGGAAACCAGAATTGTAATCGTGAAACTTTCTCTATATTTGCAAGCTCTGTCGGCCTGAATTCATGATATGAAAAGTCCAATTCACATCCTTATGTCCGTTTTTGGCTTAGTCATGTCTAAACATGGTGCTCCATCAGGGTTAAATGGTTGTATGCCAGCATGTGCATCATGCCGATAGAATGAGTATGGTGAATATGATGAAATATGCTGACTTTGTATACTGTTGTGATATCACAAGTGCATGCTAGTAGCACTTAATCCAACAGCACTCCAGTTTAAATGTGTGTTCATGTGTGTTCATGTGTATGTTTCTCTAGGTATTCACTTTATCCCCAGGAGTTAGTGCTGTGCTTAGAGGGGTCATGCCATGTGCAGAAGCTACAAGTGCTATCCCACCAGTTCCTCATCTCCTCCAAGCTGGAGATCTACATCGGGGAGAGCCAGCATCAGGGCAGTGCCTACACTCGCCTGGGGTTAGACAAGCACAATATTACACGGCACACAGCGTGATCTGGCACAATATACTTTACTGGCTGGGTTTGCTTTTGACATTACCTGCGCACAGCCTAAATTTGTGTTAATTGGAAAATATATAGCAGATCATACACATAAAACGACGTGTATATGAACTTGAATAAATGTCAATATTTAATTAAACATGCTGAGTATATACTAATGAGAATTTTACCACTTACAAAGACGATACTGATTACTTGTACATAAACCTCAGAAAAGTGTATATTCACCTCGGCCTGAATACTATATATTGTAGTGATCTAAGTCAGCTCCTTTTACAAATGTAACTATTTTAACTATAACCATACTCCAAAGTGATTTCAAATGCATCCAGATTTTATGACTTGCAACCAGTACTGAAAAAAGGTTGCAATTGGGACAATTTATGGGTCGCCAAGTTCGAAATACCGTGTTGCAGGGAGAAACAGGCAGCAGGGGTTTGAGGGACGGGCAGTGGACGCAAAGCCCCTACTGTAGGATGCATTGGGGCTATATGTTTTTGCATTTACATTTGTGAATGAATGTATATCTCCCTTTATTTGAGAGTGATTGGAGTGAATCGTTGAGTGCAGGAGTATGAATCAAACGAACTGCAATGTAATGGATTATATCGAGCAGAGTCAGAAACTAGGGGCCACGATTCGAGAATCAATTCTTTTTTGTTACAAATAAGGTGCATGTTTACATCTGGAGTGGCTGCAGAGTTACCATGAGCTTTGCGTGCATAGTTAGTGTAAGAGTGGAATATATCCTTGCATGCCTAGCATGTTGTATGCTGTGCTTTTTAGGTACGTGGCCCTGTCTGACAATGAGAAGACTGGCTTCCGTGCACGGGAGCTCAAGTCTGTGCATGTGGATGCCACTGGCCGCTATCTAAAACTCATTATCCACAAGAACCATGTCAACAAATACAACATCCACAACCAGGTGACAGCTCTCAACAACTGATCCTCCGCACTCGCAGCAGGAGTTGGATATTACTGCTTTCAGGTTTTACCATTGTCTTTTACCAACATCAACACATCTCAGAAATGCAAACTTGTATTTAATTCTCATGTTTAAAAAAAAAAATCATACTATATTATAACACAAATTGTGTTGGCTGGTGTTAGGGCAGGAAAGTGTACATGCGCTGGTGACGTCACCGCGCACACTTGTGCAATGACGTCACCCGCATCCGACTTTGAGAGCAGCGAACGTTTTGGAGTAAAAATAAATTGTACATTTTTAATGTTTATAATATCTGTTATGTGTTGCCTCAATATGTGCTTTGGCTTTTTTTAGGTGGGACTTGTAGCAATCAACATCCTTGGAGATGCCGTGGACGATAAGGATTCTGGAAGTTACTCTCCTGGGGTGAGTGCCATTCTCCATGGACACTTAACATCAGCGTAATGGAGGGGACAAACATTTGAAGGAATTCACGGACCCCGTTTCTGTGTGAAGACACACAGCCATTCCACTATAGCGAGTGTCTTTAGCACCTGGAACTTGCTGCTCCTGATGAACATTGTTCCTCTCTGCAGGAGGAGGACCATTCCCAGACATTGTGGTTGATGTACATTGTGGGCATTTCTTGGAACTGAAACAAATTCAGCAAAAGTTGCTTCGTAGAATTATTTAATTTCAAGGACTACCGGCAAACATGAACGTGATTCCATAAGTCATTGCAGACAATTTGCTATCATAAAGGAACGCTTTGGCATTTTTAAGTGGAAAGGTGTCATCAGGAGCTGATGTGCTCCACTGTATCCAATGTACATGGTTAGTCTTGTGGATTGTTCTGCTGTGGTTTACCTGGATGTTACACAGATGAACATGGTGTGCTTTGGTGTACTGTGAATTTGTGAGACCACAGGCAGCTGATCGCCTTATTAGCCAGTACCTCAAGCACCATCCTGATGATCCGGCTCTGTCATCTACCACACAAAGGTACTTGTTTCTAAATGTCACTGGAGAGAGACGTTCTCCGATTATGTAATGATGGGTATTAAATATATTTTACAGTGGTTACATTCACAAGACCCTTAGAATATATATAACATTTGTATATGACCATCTTTAAGACAAAGTCAACGTGCCTGCCTGCTCAAACAAGCAACGAGGTGGTGCACATCTTCCCTGGTGCCTCCGAGGTGGTAGTCGAGATTTAATGTTTTTATGGTGGTAGGGCAACTCCATCCATAGGACGACTACTGTTGAATTACAACAAAGTTGTACGAAGTGGTATATATGGTTCAGGATTGCCACAGTTGACTCCGATCAGATTTTAACTCGCAGATTTCTGTTTGCTAACCAGAACACCAACATGCTGCGTTATATGGAGGGTAATCAAGTTCAATACAACCATTGCATAAATATACATTAGTACGTTGTTGTCTCTTGTAAAATGAAAAGATACAACAGGTGTTCCCTTTGTCTACGTATCATCAGGCAGGAGGAGTTCGATCCATTGGACGATTTAGCGTTTGGGATGTACGTGGACCCGGAGGTGGCGGGAATGATAAGGACGCTGGATGCACGTAAGCGAGCCGCTGTGAGAGAGGAGAAGTTCCATGTTGCCAAGACCCTTAAGCAGGCTATAGCTGACCTGCACAAGGTACGTGTGTCTGTAGTGGACAAATGCACGTAGTACAATGTGTGCATATTTGTTGTTTAATTAGCACGTCCATTAGTAACCATGGTCCCAAGGAACCATACTGTCCCGCTATCGCTCCGCACGGTCTTTACACTTGTATTCTTCATGGCTGCCATGATTCCCCGCTTGTTACAGGGGAGGTGCAGGAAATTCTTGGAATATACCTCAAGTGCATTGACCCGCTAAAGTATTTTGACACTGTCAAATGAACGATACTATATTAATTCGTGTGTCTAAAAGGGCCAATACAATGGCGGATTGCAGACTTATTTTTACAGCACATATTTGCACTTGGATACACTCACATACTAAACATATATATACCCACACACACCCTACATTAATCACTGGTGGGGAATAAAGCCTGTGGTGTATGTAGGGTGTGCATATGCATACAACACTGGTATTTATCCAGGAAACCCTCACAGAGTCTTTTCTATTTTAAAAATGGACTTGCATTGTAATTTTAAGACAATCCATTAATCAGTATCTTGCATATAGAAAGCCATCAAGGAAGCCCACATAAACAGGTGTGAATGTTAATATATCTGTAGAGATAAATCAGCAGCCCATTTGCTTCACTCTTATCTCCTGACCATTTTGTAGTCTAGAAGGTGAGGAGGCTCATGCACACGACAACATCTGCGTAATCCACCAACCCCACTTCTGAAGTGCTGCGTTACAGCGATGCATCCCCATGTTCAGAACATATGGTGGGCAGGTGCTTGTTGTTGTTAATGGCATACCTGTCGTGATTCTGGTGGTGTTCACAATGCATTTAATGCTTGCAAAATGCCGTGTTTTAGGTTGGTGAGCGATTAGGTCGGTATGAGGTGGAGAAGCGGTGCGCTGTGGAGCAGGAGGATTATGACCTTGCTGAGAAAAAGAAGCAACAGATGGAGGAATACCGGCAGAGGGTTTACCAGGAGCTGAGGCTGCATAATCTGCTGCAGGTTGTCTGTGCAAAGTACTTTGCTTGCATACATTGTGGTGAACACACACGCTCCAATAACAAGGGCTGTGGGTGTACAGTAAGAAATATGATTTCAATGCCAAAGAGTAGTGGTTCACAATCTCTTGTCCGCAGACAACTGGTGGTCCGCAAGGCCATGGAAAGTGTTCCGCGGAATTGTTGCAGATATGTTTTTTTCATTAAACAAACTGCGTGGTGGTACCTGAACATGATTAAACAAAAAAGGAGCTGTAACCTGTGACTATCTTACTTTGTCATATTCTGATATGAATATTCCATGTTGTATTGCGTGCTCTGGTAGGAGGAAGAGGTGGAATGGCTCAGTTCACCTCTTTTTAGATATGAAGGTCACGGCACAGAGATGGGCTCTCCCCGGGGATTGAGAGGCAGCAACTCGCAGATAACTTCTCCAGGGAACACGGCACGTACTAAGGGGGCAGCCTTGCAGGAACGTGGGACACCAAAGGGCATGTTGGCTGCAGGGGAAGACGTGCACACACATCGTAGTGAGTCTGAACGGATGTACTCCACCCAGGTACGGACATCATGCCACTTTTATATCAGGTTGACTCTGATTTTCAGTTTATTATTTTCAAATGTAAAATTAATAAAATAAAAATGGTGGTTCGAAATTCAACCTATCATGTACATTTGGAAGGTTTCAATAGATATGCTGTCATCTTCACAAAGGAATAGGAAACTGAACTTTGAATGTGCACACCACCTTTCGAAACATTGTATATTATAAAACAAATTTAATATTCTTATATAATTGTGTGTCGCAATTGCCTCTTGTAATTTTCGAATAACTTGTGGCTTTTGTTAAGTGTTGCTAAAATGTGTTGAAGATAATACTTTAAAATGTCATCAAGTAATAAAGAAAGTGGCAGTGCCATTCACAATTGTGGTCCGATTGGCAGCCAACGCGGCAAAACCCTCCCTCTCATGATGATCGGCCAATCCCTACGGTGGTGCGGCAGCAGCACAAGGCACAGGACGACGCAGGAGACAAAGACAGTCTCTTGGCACAGGTGGGCATTGTTCTTTGTAAGCGTGCCCGTCACCCCGTTGGGGCAATTTGTGGTATAAGGTGGATAGCCATTCGTTATTCACCTGTGATTTTATCAGTTTGTGGTTAAGGTTTTAATATATTTTTGTTTTTCTGAATTATATTCTTTAAAGCAGTAAAATATAGAAAAGTGTTTCTATTGTAATATTAACAATTGAAAAGCAAAACAATGTGCCACATACAGGGTGGCTCGTCAAAAGGGGCCTGGGTTCAATTCCCGACATGGGCTCCTTTCTGTGCGGAGCTTGTATGTTCTCTCCCTGTTGTGCATGGATTTCCTCCAGCTTCTCTGATTTCCTTTCATAGCTAAAAAAAAAACCACAATGTATCTGGTATTGGCCAAAATATCCTGACGCCGAAAAATTACTTGCAAATTACCCAATTAAGGATTACACACAGCAACATAGCTTTTGACTGTGAAAATTTGGCAAGACCATCCTGAAAAATGGTCTTGAAACTCAGACTTTCCTGGGTAAACCACCATAATGATGGTGAATAATCATATCATCATTGTGTAAGTGTACAATGCTGTTTTTGACTCTTGTACGTTCAACAGGCATGGGTTGGAGAGGACGCACTCACGACTCCGTCAGCCGAGGGTGGAGACAAAGCAGGGGGAGAACCGTCAGCCAAGCCGGAGGAGGGAGAACCGCGGGGCAGTGGTACCCCAGAGCCGTTAAGCGAGATGGCGCTCAGAGAGGCTGGGCCGGTCATTGACGTGTTTGGGGAAGGGCTGGTGAGCAAATGCGTATTCGCCAAACTCCACGTGTGCTCAAGTACTTTTGTGCATGTGGAAATCTTATGCTTAAAAAATACACAGAAAATACGGTGTAAGACCAACATTGCATGGCAACTTGTGGTAGTTTTAAGTACTGAATCTGGACACTGATAATATGGATGTTTTTGTCTTTGTTTTGTTGCTGTGCTTACATACCACAGAGCTCCCTTATAAAATATCTGGGCAACTGGCTTAACGGGATGATCTGTGTAACAAATAAAATAAATGTAACTGGTACATTAAGGTGAGCTTTCCTAAATGTAGTTGATGGTGGAGGTGAGGGACCTCCATCTGTATTCCAGGTATAAGAGGGAAGTGAGAATGTTGAGTGGAGGACTTTGTGTATTTACTTTCTAATGTACATATTATCGGGAGGTAAAAATTCATCTTAAGAAATTAGATGATCAGGTAGGAGTAAAGTCAGTGTCTGATCAAAGAGCTGGACCCTCAGCAAAGCAAGTAGTAAAAAAGATGTTTGTAGCTACGGAATGTAACTACTTTTCCATGAATGTCATGGCTTGATAGGGTAAGCAACTAGAAAGTTAAGAATACAACATTGTCACTGCAGATGTAATGAGGAACATGAGGTTGTTTTCAGTGAGCCATTTATGCAGGCTGGAGGAGGGAAGGTTACTAAAATGAGCATTAGTATGGCACTCACAGCTTGGTAATCACCAAGCCAGGTGACCCAGCCAAATGATGGGATATGATAAGAGCAGGTTTTGGAGGTCTTCTCTTACATTAAGTCTTGCTGTCTTTATGTGATGTCTGCACCTGTAGGTTGCAGGCGCCTACTCTAAGACGTGGTCGTACCGTGAAGATGCACTTCTGGCCATCTATCGCCAAATGGCTGAGCTTAAAGAAGGGATGGCTCGAGAGGATATCAGGGCAATGCTGAGGGCTGCCATTTTCCTCGTCCGTCGGGCCCTACGAGACCAGGTCACCTCGGTATGTATTAACACCTGTTCACTCCAGCCTCGGTACATGTGGCTTTCAATGCACAATATGGAAAGGTACTGTATGATGACTGTCACAACCTAGGAATCACACATTTTTTGTTATTTTTCTTTAGGTTATGAGCCAAGGACAACTTTGGCTGATTGCGTAGCTCATATAGAAATTGTTACGGGATTAATTAATTTATTGAATAATTAATTGATCAGACCACTAGATTATGAGATATAGAGTGTTAAAGTTACATTTATACGTGTTATTTTTAAAAATATATAATATCCAAACGTTCAATTGGGTCGTCTGTTTGACGCAGGTGTTCAGTGCATCCCTGAAGGTGCTGAAGATGCTGGTGACCCAGTTTGTTCCCCAGCACCGTCTTGGCCGAGTCGACCTGTCGCACTGCGTAGAGGGCACGCTGCCCGGGCTCATGGCGCGCACCGGGGACACTACGACACGGCACCGCAACGCCGCCATGTCCTTCATACAGGCAAGTCGCAGGGCACGCTGCCGCTCCCTGGGCTGGTGGAAAAGTAGGCGCAGCACCACGCAATAGCTTTGGACTATTTACGCTGATTGATTAATTGCGGTCCAGTTCTCCTCACGTCTGTTCAAGACTAACACTGTGAATAACATTGTTACATGTGATTTTGCAAGCTCAGCCAAGATGGGTCAGTTAGTCTCAAGGGCAGGGTAAATCCGTTCCAGATGTGATGGATACATTTCTCTCTAGTATGGTAGTAGAATGTATTCATTTTATAATGAAAGTGTCTTATGATTAATTAACAGTTATTGTCCTTTTGGTCCAGGAGCCGCTTAAGTCACACACGATGATGGCTCCGACTCCTGACTCTAGCCTTGTTTCAGCTGTCCCTGACATAATAAACCATACCATCCACCTGTACGTTGACTAAATAATTCTCATTCTTCACGCTTTTGTATAGTACTGCACCAAACTTCTGCTGTGATACCCAAGTATTCCTTATTTTCTGCACCCCTTTAGTGTCCGTAAGGCTGCACTTGTGGTTAAGAAGGCAATGCCCCTATATTAATGCAACTGTGCATTACTTATGCTCATGTAGTACTGTTTGTGTGTATTTGCACGTCAGGAGCTGGCCTTGCTGCAAGCAGTGCGTGCTTTGCAGCTGGTGCCCCCGGTGTTACTGCAGTCTTTCGGAGCACATGCAGCATCACGTCTCGCTATCAGCCAGCTGGAGCTGCTGCTGCGCCTGTTGCCTGAGCTTGGCCTGGACGGACACGGTCTCACTCCCACCAATGTCATGAAGGTGATGGCATGGAGGCACAAATTTGTAGACACGGGTTCCACACACCCTCACTGATGGCACAACGTGTGCTTGCTTCAAGGCTTATTTTATCTATTGCTAAAATCTGCTCTTTCAGTTTTCAATTAAATCTGCCAATTTGCTGGAAAAAAACGGAGGAAACTCATAAAAAGTTGAATCCAGCTTCCACCATGTGGAAAGTAATTGCCACTTTCCACATGAATGGCAAAGTTTCCCTGCAATTTATGATCAGCATTGCTGCCTATCGAAACCATAAACATCGATGTTCATGGGGTGTACCGAAAGATGTGGGCATGGTCATGGTGATAATTTTGGCAGGTGAAAGTGTGTTGAAAGAGGTGGGTGTATTCACACTTTACCCCACCACAAGCGACCTGTGGTGTACCCATTTGTAATGCTGGTTGGACAGAGGTAGTGGGGATTTTAGGAAACTTGCACCATTGTTTCAACTGCCGCACTGAAAAATGAAATCAAACCAGCGATTTCTGGATTTCAAGTGTGGTGTGCTAACCATTACCATTCCTCGTTGAACGGGGTAGATGCGTTCCTGAAAAGTGCTGCATTCAACAAAAATGGTGTGAAGTGAGGAATGACTGTACTGAATCACACTTGCATTCTAGTTTAAGCCTGCAGTCATCCCATGATGGGACAAATAACTTATATGAGGGTATACCACGTACTGTATCATTCCGTGTACTGTATCGTACTGCTCAGTCATGCAGGTCAACAAAGCAGTCCGTCGTCGACCGCTCAGAAACCGCGTTATAACGGGGCGCGATCTGCGGAAAGTGTTCTAGAATAGAAGAAACCGTGTTATAGCTAAAACGTGCTTATGAAAACGCGTGAAGTGAGGACTCGCCGTACGTGTTAACGGCTGTGTCCACGAGCAGGTGGCCCAGTGTGGCCTGGATCACACGGGAGCGGATGTGCGGGAGACCGCGGTGCGGCTCGTGCTCGCTCTCTATGGGATGAAGCGTGAGGCGGTGCGTGCCCTGCTGCCCCCGGATGATGGCAACACTCGAAGGAACCTGCTCTACCGCGGCCTCTTTGACGCCATGGACCGCATTGATGGCAAACCCACGCATGCGGAAGTGCAGGTAATGTGTTTGGCGTATGGGTGTTGGAGATCTTTCCTTGGTTGGCTGATTACACGGATATCATGTGAATCTCCCAAACCCGGCATGGTGGCTTATACGTGGAAATACAGCAAAATAATTATTAAATTAATTGTGCAGAGTTTTTCTGCGTTATCCCCTTATATGCACACGTTTTCCATGTAGTCTGTTATCCTCCCACATGCAAAACATGTAAAAATAAAGGGGACAATCTTATTACATCCTGCAATGTAATAATCCATCTAGGTCACGCACACGAGCTGATTTTATCGCTCCATCTCCCCTCGGTGGAAATAATCTCTGACACATTCCATTCCTTTATAACTCCATGATTGTTACTCTTTGGTTCTTTCGGTTAAGTCACGTAGGTAGAAAAATAATAGATCACGACATTTCGATCGCAACACAAGCAATCGTCATCAGGTGGGACAACCACAGCAAGAAAAAACTGCTGAAGTAGGCAGTCATGATCTATTATTTTTCTACCTATGTGACTTTACCAAAAGAACCAAAGAGTATGGATTCCTGCAGTCACGAAAGCTTCAAATCAATCCGTGATTATTCTTGGTCACTAGCCATCATCTCTTTTAGCTATATGTCCTGCCCAAGCCCACTTTTCTTCACTGTTTAATTGATGTCTTTAACTTGCATATGTTCTCTAATCCACGTGACTTGTGTTCACAGCTAAAGTCAAATTGTCTCCGTGCTCAAACTCGTAGTGGGGTGGCGTTCATCTGCAATGATAATGCATAGCCATCGGTGTAAGTTCCCCTTCGTGAAGGCCAGTCTTTACATAGGACGGCTGCTCGTGACTTCCCATTTACCTTGTGGGTGGATTGCGGTATCTGCAGGTACGCCGCAAGGCAGCAGCCGAAGAGGCAGAGAGGCGTAAACAGGCAGAGATACAAGTCCTGCAGCAGCAGCTGTCGGCTCTGCACGAAATCCAGGCACAGGTGCAGCTTACCAAGGTACTCGCCACCATGCACACCACTCATTTCACGCATGCCAAACTTGCTGTATTATGTCGACAGCGTATTCCATCCAGCAGGTTATAAGAGTTGCGTGTTTATAAATGTTATTTGCAACCTAGCAAAAGAGAGGACAATGCTAATTACAGGTAAAAATAACACGGTTAACATAATAAAACATCTAGTTTAGGGGTTAAGAATTTACATTCCAAGTAAAATATTGAAATTCCTTGTAGCAAAATTGTTAAATGTATACCACCATTTTGAATAATGAAATAACTATTATTTAGGGGCAGTGCAGTGCAAGTGGAGGCACAGTGAGCAAATTATTGAAACAATGTTGCGTAGTTCGCAGCTTTTAGCAAAAGAAAATCACATACCCCGTGAAACAAATGATCTTCAAACAAGAATGTTCCAGATGTTACACTTAAAGAAGCCATGAAAACTCGGAAATCTCACAAATCAGATGGAATTCTGTGGGCATGATCAAAAATGAAGGACCAGTTGTGAGATCAAAATTAGGGCACCTATTTATGAAATGTTTAGACAAATACCTCAATCATGGAGACAAAACTGATGAAGAAATGATCGATGCATTGGCCTCTGATAAAACATGTAGAAATTGTTCACAAAGATCATGTAGCACTAAATAGTTGGACAATCTGGATTTTAATATCTAAATATATATTTTTGTAAGGTGTATTGTGCTCCTATTTGTGTTATGTTTTTTACAGGAGAAAGAAAAAGGCCGTCCAGGCAAGAAGCGAGGTAAGATGTCTTATTCATTAGGGCACGCATCTTCTACGTGGCATGCACATCAACAGCAACCGCCATTCGCCACTATGTAGTGGTGACATCACCACGGTGCCTGTACCCAGCCAGATGCATCCCAAGACCATGTAAAATGTCAAAGGCTAGCTGGCAGGAAGTCATGGAACAGACCAATGTGCTATGGATTGACTGACTGAGATCACTAACAGACGCACCGCTTGTGCTCCCCACTGTGCCACCTTGCTGCGTTTTAGCTACCCAGCTCTCCGCTCTTTGTTGTGAACGTCACTCCTTTACCCTCCGCTGTTGTTGGAGGGTGGCTGCCTCCAACTGCCCAGTAGCGTCCTCCACAAACCTCCATGCACATCAAGCACAATGAGACCTACACCATGCACTAACTCCAAACGCTTCTCCCTACACACACGCTATCTTATTGTTATTGTTGGTGTGTGTGTGTGTTTAAATGTGTATGCGTATGTTGTGTGTGTCCTCAGCAGAGGAGCCAGCAGTTGCCTCCCAAGGCCCCCAGCCTGTGGAAAATCCCCCCAGCGCCTTGCCGCAATTTCTCGAGAAGTAACCCTAATTACACACACAATTAATGTAAAAGAAAACATACAGCTTTACGTTAGCTGTATTTTTTTTTAAACAGCACAGAAATGATATATATGATTCTCAATCGTTTCACCACATACACATGGTCAAATTGTATACATCTAAATCAGGATAAGGATTTGGAGTAAATGCCACAGTTCATAAGAAACTTGTCAAGAATAATTAAATATGTTAATGATGGGAAAATCCATCGTAACAGAGCAATCAGTGCAGGTTGAAAGCAACTTCACTGATTGTCAAGGATGAAAACTTGTTGCAGCTTGTCAATATTTTTACATTATGCAGTACACATCCATTTACTCGCATGATTACAATGCTATATTGTGTTGCCCGTCAAGATGTATGATTTAAGATGTATGGGGTTTGTGTATATAATTTAAATAAATGTGTTGTTAAAATTCATATTATTTTGAATGTTAACCCAAATGCATTAAGAGGTATATGAAGCTTGTGAGTGTTTGTCCTAAGCATGTCAACAATCAACAATTTAAAAGCTGAATATTACTCTCTGGTATGCCAGTGAAATGTGCAACAAAGTGCTATCCTGAGTGATTCTGTGCAAGAGAGCAGTAGTCTGCATATCATTAACCATATGATATCATTAACCGTGTAATATATAAAGTGGCCATACTCAAGTTTAGCCATTTAAAATAGCTTGTCATTAGAAAGCTACTCGAAAGATACACACTCGAGCCAGTTTGTAATAGATTTTAGCTCGGAAAGGGATATTTAACTATAATCGTTGACTTCATTGGAGGCAATGACAATTATAACAACAAAGAAATAACAGATACAGATGTGGTGTTACAAAATGCACTCCCAACTGTAACACATGACATCAACTCCACAAGGTGAAACCAATGCAGTGCACCAGACATTTTCGTGTTGTCAGCAATGGCCCTCAGGCATGTCATGATTCATGTTTCAACCCTAACTTGGGTACGACTACGGGTGCGACTTCATCACAAGTTGTCGGTGATGAAGTCGCGCACGCAGTCACACGTGAACACATAAATAAAATGTAATCAAGGCTGCGGAAACCTCAATCTAAGCACGTTGTTACACTCTTCCGGGATGTCAGTGCCGTCTCGAGCGAGTGCCGTTTGTGTGCGTTGTGCTGCGGGCAGCATCTGTGTGTTCTGTGGGGAGCGGAGCGACTCCTTCACCGACGAGGGGCTGGACGTGCACTACTGGAGGCACTGCCCCATGCTGCAGCGCTGCGAGCACTGCAAACAGGTGACACGCAAACGGATGCAAAGTGCGAGAATTCACATTCAAGCGGTCATCGTGGCCATCCTGCAAAGCTTTACCGCCTTCATCTTTAACCCTGAGTTTATAGCACACAAAATATACAGCCAGCAAACATTCCAGGCTTTCGTTCACGCTACCATCAGAACAGAAAGAGGGCGATGGACTGGCATGTAGTCGCTAGTTGGAACGGAGCTTTACAGTACGGTGCATTTGATCACAAACAGATTGCACTGTGAGTCGCCTACTCATTTTGGCTACTAGGATTAGCTTGTGGGCTTACCAAAACTGTGACTGAGACAAGTGCGCAGAGGCGCGGATGGAAGTAGTAAATAAAATAATGGGCGGGCCACGCGCGGACTCACTGCTCACCTCCTGCTGTGCGGCCCGGTTCGTAACAGGCCACGGACCGGTACCGGTCCGCGGCCCGGGGGTTGGGGACCCCTGGCCCAAACGGATGTTTGGTCAATACCTTCATGAGTGTATTGCATGTAGGAGAACTGGAGTACATGGAGGAAAGCCATGCCGTGCATTTAAGGAAATAAAACTAATGTCTTCACAGACAAGTTAAAAGCCAATGTACTGTTCTTACTTCCACTCAGCACATAATGAAATCTGCATTATCCACCAACTCTGCAGCTAAAGTGTCAGACACCCAACCGACAGAGATACAACTTGGCCTATAATTTCCAGAACAAAATATATCGCGGAACTATATGTACAATTTTGTAGTCTGCTGACATGCATCAGTTATATGTGTGCACCCTTGTCTAAACCCCGAATGGGCAACAGTGCTTAGATCCTGGGTATTAATGCCCCCACATTTTGGGATTAGTCTTAAAACCAACATGCCTATGGAACACTCCGAAATGTGCACAGAAAAGTGGAATGTTCTGGCTGTCGAGCCGTGTGTGGGCTGCCTTGTAGAGCGGCAGGTTTCAAGCATATGATGACGTGATCAACCAAACTCACCCTGAAAGCACTGAACTACAGGCCTGAGCCACCACTTACTGCTGGATGACGCTATGAGGATTGATAAGACTTGCTGTGGCCAAATCTCATATACAGTGAGGGAAAAAAGTATTTGATCCCCTGCTGATTTTGTACGTTTGCCCACTGACAAAGAAATGATCAGTCTATAATTTTAATGGTAGGTTTATTTGAACAGTGAGAGACAGAAAAACAACAAAAAAATCCAGAAAAACGCATGTCAAAAATGTTATAAATTGATTGGCATTTTAGTGAAGGAAATAAGTATTTGACCCCCTCTCAATCAGAAAGATTTCTGGCTCCCAGGTGTCTTTTATACAGGTAACGAGCTGAGATTATGAGCACACTCTTAAAAGGAGTGCTCCTAATCTCAGCTTGTTACCTGTATAAAAGACACCTGTCCACAGAAGCAATCAATCAATCAGATTCCAAACTGTCCACCATGACCAAGACCAAAGAGCTCTCCAAGGATGTCAGCGACAAGATTTTAGACCTACACAAGGCTGGAATGGGCTACAAGACCATTGACAAGCAGCTTGGTGAGAAGGTGACAACATTTGGTGCGATTAATCGCAAATGGAAGAAACACAAAAGAACTGTCAATCTCCCTCGGCCTGGGGCTCCATGCAAGGTCTCACCTCGTGGAGTTGCAATGATCATGAGAACGGTGAGGAATCAGCCCAGAACTACACGGGAGGATCTTGTCAATGATCTCAAGGCAGCTGGGATCAGTCACCAAGAAAACAATTGGTAACACACTACGCCGTGAAGGACTGAAATCCTGCAGCGCCCGCAAGGTCCCCCTGCTCAAGAAAGCACATATACATGCCCGTCTGAAGTTTGTCAATGAACATCTGAATGATTCAGAGGACAACTGGGTGAAAGTGTTGTCAGATGAGATCAAAATGGAGCTCTTTGGCATCAACTCAACTCGCCGTGTTTGGAGGAGGAGGAATGCTGCCTATGACCCCAAGAACACCATCCCCACCGTCAAACATGGAGGTGGAAACATTATGCTTTAGCGGTGTTTTTCTGCTAAGGGGACAGGACAACTTCACCGCATCAAAGGGACGATGGACGGGGCCATGTACCATCAAATCTTGGGTGAGAACCTCCTTCCCTCAGTCAGGGCATTGAAAATGGGTCGTGGATGGGTATTCCAGCATGACAATGACCAAAAACACACGGCCAAGGCAACAACAGAGTGGCTCTAGAAGAAGCACATTAAGGTCCTGGAGTGGCCTAGCCAGTCTCCAGACCTTAATCCCATAGAAAATCTGTGGAGGGAGCTGAAGGTTCGAGTTGCCAAACGTCAGCCTAGAAACCTTAATGACTTGGAGAAGATCTGCAAAGAGGAGTGGGACAAAATCCCTCCTGAGATGTGTGCAAACCTGGTGGCCAACTACAAGAAACGTCTGACCTCTGTGATTGCCAACAAGGGTTTTGCCACCAAGTACTAAGTCACGTTTTGCAGAGGGGACAAATACTTATTTCCCTCATTAAAATGCAAATCAATTTATAACATTTTTGACATGCGTTTTTCTGGATTTTGTTGTTGTTATTCTCTCTCTCACTGTTCAAATAAAACTACCATTAAAAGTATAGACTGATCATTTATTTGTCAGTGGGCGAACGTACAAAATCAGCAGGGGATCAAATACTTTTTCCCTCGCTGTATATGAAGACATCCCTTGGCACCCTTTGACCAGAATTAATGTAAGTTAAGTTGTATTTTATTGTGTGACACCTCTGCCCTTGTTTGTGATATTTTATGATTATAAAATTATCTTAACACTGAATGTCACTTTATTGTCTGTATCCTGCAAAAGAACTGGAATTAAAACAATACATTGGGAAATAAAACTGTTCAAACAATAAAACAATTAGAATATTCCCATGCATTTTACAAGGGTGTCAACGGCTATGTAACATACAGGATTAATGCTCATTGCTCTTGGATACTATGGAAAATTACATTTGACATATATGTGTGTGACACTTGTTGTCTTTGTGTTGTGAATGTGATGCGTTTAGGTTGTGGAGATTTCAGGCCTCACGGCTCACCGGCTCGGGGAGTGCGAGCGTGGCGATGGGTACGGGAAATGCCCTCGCTGTGCGGAGGCCGTCCCCAAAACAAAGTTATCCGAGCACATTCAGGCCAAGAGTTGCGCCCGTATGTACCATGTACACCCACGCTCGTGCATGTCAACAACACACACACACACAGCGGCACCCACACTATTATAGTCACACCCGCTTGCATATTGTCTACATATCTCGAATGCATAAGCTCTGATATGCCCAACAATGTTGTTTTCTTGGCATTTAAACATTAACATTGCTAAAGGTGATTCTAAAACGTTCAC
Source organism: Petromyzon marinus (assembly GCF_048934315.1). Taxonomy (NCBI): domain Eukaryota; kingdom Metazoa; phylum Chordata; class Hyperoartia; order Petromyzontiformes; family Petromyzontidae; genus Petromyzon; species Petromyzon marinus. The sequence goes on along the minus strand of NC_133691.1, from coordinate 9,166,079 downwards.
AAAAGCATGCATTAGTAATCAGAGTTGATTTAGCCATCATCCAAGGTCGGTTAAATATTTACTGATGAGTTATTTTGTCTGAAATCAGAATTTGGTTGTTAGTCATTTGAAGAGGCTGGGCTAGGCCATAGCCTTCTTATTGCCGAGAGAAGATGGTAAAACATTTCTAAACTATTGAAGCTGCAAAATGATGAGGTGGAGAATTCATATGAAACAGATGAGATATTTTAGGAAAATTTCGAATTTTGTATGTCATGCATGCATTCAATTTTCTACTTTATTGACCTGACCAGTGTAATTTGTTATCTCAGGAATGTAAAACAAAGCCAAAAACAAATAATTCTCAAGGTTGGTGTCTTCACGGACTGCTGTGTTATTACAGTGATAAATAAGAACGTTCGCTTCGCCTTGCTAGATATTAGGCCACATTACGACTGCGGCGCATCTACCACAAGCGGTGGGATGCACTGTGAGCTCGCGTCCACTTGGAGCGACCTCCGAGGGAACGAGTGGCTCACAGCCGCCCTGCGCTAAAGCCAGCAGCCACTTTCACAACCCAGACATTCATTCATAGTTGCTGCTCAATTCATATCAATGCGAGAGAGGGAGATACGCGAGGCTAAACCATCTCGGCCATCTTATCCCATTGCAGCTGCAAAGCCTGAAAGAGTGGCCAATCGTTGTCCCCTCTGCCACACGGACTTTCCACCTGGAGAGGAGGTAAGAGATGGCTGCATGCGACTGTTTTTTTCCAATCAAGATTGAACTGTTCAATGCATGAATGAGTCGCGCTTTGTCCTCTATCACCAGTTATATCGCATTTATGTCATCAGTCCTGATGAGGATAGATATCTTTACACAATACATCTTGTTTTTCCTTGATATATAGGTTACTTGTAATCCCGTTTTTTCCTAATTATTGTTGATTATACAGAAACAACTGATGGTTTTGCTCCAGCCTTTGTCTTTAATAGATCATGTTTCCATTCTGTGCTGCTTTTCATGTTGGATCAAAGATGATATCTCCATAACTGTTGAATGGATATTAGATATCTCTGTCTAACCTTTGGGTTTGTCTACGTTGAATGTTGTTCTTAATATCCATTTAAAATGCAATGTATTGGTTGTGATAGGCATGGAAGCCTCACCTGGTGAGTAAAGAGGGGTGTACGAAAAATCCTCGCAAAGAGCAGTACCTCCAACGGCTACTAGAAGGTAGGAAACCCGAGTGGAATTCGTACGGTGCTTTCCTGCACTGTCTACACTTTTGCAGTGCTCTTGCACTTCTAGATGTTAACACATTCATGTAACAAATTATTGCTTATTTAGTCAATGTGCTGGAGTTGCTTCTTCTTTCGTATGGCTAATGTAGATGTAGAGCAACAACTACAATTTCACATTCAGGTGGTCAAGCACCTGCCATGGTTTGTGCGGATGCCATTTAGGGTGGACCATGAGTTTTGTGGAAGATCAAATCCAGGGATCTTCTGCGTTGGGTCTTTCCCAGGGTGTTTGTGAGTTCTTTTGAACTCCATTCAGCTCTACAACATTCATTGGGGTTGAACTCGCATCGTTGAAGGTTAAGTGCACGGGTCCAAAAGGGCTTGCTTGACTTCAAGCGATGACGGGGGATGTTTTTGAGGTCCTGGTGAATGGGAAGGCGACTGTTTTCCTAGATTCGTAAGCACTTCCCGGAGGGTTGCAGCATTGCGGCGGATGGGTGGGGGAGAGATTTGTGACAGCACAGGCAGCCAGGATGTTGGGGTCAACTTGAGGTTTCCAGTGATACGTCGCATAATAGTGTTCAGTTGGACATCAACAAGTCGAGTGTGACTACTTCTGGTCCATACTGGTGCACAGTACTCAGCTACGGAGTACACAAAGGGCCATCGTTGATGTCCGTAGCACTGGGTGCTGATGCTCTCCCCAGGTTGTGATTGCCAGTTTCTGGACCAGGTTGACCCTTGTTTTGGTCTTGGAAGCTACCTTTTTCAGGTGATTGTGGAAGATTAGCATACAGGTCCAGCTTCACTCGAAGATAGTTTGGAGTGGGGTCGTGTTGCAGTTTTGCCGGAGAAGGTCACTTTCAGAGTGCGCCTGGCACTCCCATTATTAAGATGAAATGAAGTGACTGTTGTTTTGTGGGGATTTGGCTTAAGCCTCTATTTCTGGAAATGTTTCCCCATGGTGTTTAGGTCTTGGTTCAGAGTGGATTCGACGTCGTTGAAAGTGCCCGCTTTCGTTGCCAGGCGAAGGTCACCCGCATAAACAAATTTGCGTCATCCGGTTGATGGCACGTCACTCGTGTTGACATCGAAGAGTGTTGGACGCCGGAGTTGCTGGTTTGTACGTACTATTTCTCGTTATGTGCGTATCGGAAATGCCCGTTATGCTTTGTCCGCAGCTCCGAAAGGTGGAGGAGCTGCCAAGAGCGGTGGGGCCGGGGTCAAGGCGGGCGGAGCACCGAAGGCACAGCCCCGTGGAGGCATTCCCAAGCTTCAGCCGGCCAATAGGAACGCAGCGAAGTGACGAGATTGTGTTGTAGCCTCGGCGATTGTATCCGGTTATAATCCTCTTACGACGTAACAAACGAGCAGCATGTTAACCTAGTTTGAAGAGCGTATTAAAAAATAGAAAATATGAAGTATACATTGGGTTTCATTCACTTCATTCAAACTTGTTTTTACAATTTTTTAAGACTGAATATCACGTCAAGTATATACGCATCAAAACAATGTCGTTTTTTCTGCTTTCATGATTTACAACTAAATACCTACCACTCAACACGACCAAGAGTTAATTTTTTACAATTTTACAATGTTTTTCTTATTTAATTGCCTATTTTTCTTATTAATATATGCTAATAATTGTAAGCCCTTTGTCAATCCGCTTCTAGGTGAAGGCTTCTATACCATTCAGTCTAGGGGGCTGTTTGTATGTATGTTGAACGTAGCCAACTGTGCTAATCGGAGGCGTGGCGGAAGGACAACAAACTAAATACAAAAAGCAGTTCTAAATAAATGAGTTTTCATTTTATATTTAAAAGTGCATAGCTCCAGTCGCTTCCTAATTTCGAAAGCATGAGCGTTCCAGACGGCCGCAGAAGCGCACCTGAAAACGCGCGATGCAGTGACCCTCTTTGTTCGACGGTTTGACCATACAGCACAACACTGGTCAGTGCAGGTTAGGAAAGGGCAGTAGGATCCGTTCATATATCACTTGCCACTGATGTTAAACGTGATGTTGAAATCAGGAAGCCAGACTTGTAGTTCGGTCCGCTAACCCGTGTGCCAACATTCCTCCCCACTGTACAGTTAAACATGGCACAAATGGGAACGCAATGAGAAAGAATTTGTAATATTGTACGCTCCAGTGCTTTTCATGTAATCTTTGCTCGTTATACAACCAAGTTTACTTAGAGCTGAAGGAGTTACTTTGCAAATGTGTACTTTTATTCACAAGAGACTATGGCATTATATTGCTACTCTCTAATCGTCCTATGAACACTCTGCTAATCATGACCTTTTCCCATCACGGATTTTTTTTTATTTTAAATAATAAATTATATTCATTGTGAATATCAAACTTATATAAAAATCGGAACAATGTTCATTCCAACATTTTGGAATATAAGAGATTACCATGAAAAACTGTCACATCACCATGATACATATTAAAAAAGACACCCATAGTTGCGTGTGCGCTTTGCTGTAGGTCCCAGCACCCATCACGTATCTGACATTTCCATTACCACTGAATGTGCACCGAACCCAACGCTAGCCCTGAACGTGCCATCGCGGGAAATTCCCACGTCCCATCCTAACACCCGGCCCACCAATCTGCAGCCGATATGTAATTCTAACCTTCCACCAGCACCCAGAACCAAGGTCATGCAGTGCTTGAATCGGGATGGTTGTCAATCTATTACACAACCCCTTCTTCCCTCCAGAACCTTCATCCGTTCCCCCCAAGCCTGCCTCGTCCCATGCAATGTCACAAAACGTCTCTGGCCAATTTAACTCCCTTATGCCCTGCTCGAAACATAACAACTTTCCAGGGAATGCTATCAAACTGCTGGCCTGTACTCACAAGTAGGCACTGCACTGGCAACATAGCAACAGTGATCACTGTAGGACAGAAATCGGCGAACGTCACAAGGAGGGGGCACCACAATATTAGGGCGGAGTTGGAGCACAGATCCACACTCTCCATGTAAATAAAACTCAACACGTTGCATAATGTCAGAGCTGATCTTGGGTGTCGGGTGTCCACTTGCAATATCGTACAGAAGAATCTATGGAAAATTGCGTTGTGGGCATCAACAGCATCAGTAATGGTCTCGACTAAACTTTTTTAAACGATCGGCCAGATTCTCAAAAGACGTCAGTAGGTCTCCCTGTGCAGAAACAGTAATGGATCTAAGATGCCCTGAAGCAGTCTTATGCCTTAAGGCTGTGATGATGGTCTAGCAAACAATACATTCTTACATGTAGGCTTTCTCGGCCAATATAATCCATAATAGAGGTTGCTCGGGTTAGATCACGTCAATATATAAATGTGTCGTAAAAAACCCGCCACCACCCCATAGCCAACTAGTAAGGGTTGTCACGTAAACAGAACGTGGCCAATTCGTGATATTCTCGCAAGTTTTGATGTGACTCATCTGTTCACGAGGGTTCCGGTCAACGAGTCAATTAAATTACTCGACACTGGTCACGAAGAAAGGTTTAGCCAAAGATATCCCAAGACTAGCTGAACACTGTCTAAAGAACACTTCTTGTGGCAAGGTGACTTCTATCAACAAAAGGAAGGAGCAGCAATGGGCTCTCCTTTGTCTCCTGTGATAGCTAATTTGTACATGGAAGATTTTGAAACAAAAGCAATAGCTTCAAGCACATTAAAACCATCTGCTTGTTTTAGATATGTGGATGACACATAAGTGGCCTGGCCACACGGCAAAGATACACTGAACGCATTTCTAAATCATCTCAACTCGCAAAACCCATCCATCCAGTTCACCGTGGAAGTGGAAGCTGACAGAACTTCACCATTTCTGGATATTCTGTTCGGACGGGGTCGAAATGGTAAAATAACAGAAAGAAAATGCATACTGACACCTATCTGAATGCAGTTACACCATCACCCTGCACAGAAATCTGCTCTTATCAAAACGCTCGATCATCGAGCTAAGATAGTGTCAGATGGTGACAGTCTGAGACGTGAAATCCAACATGTTAAAGAAGCACTGCAAGTTAACGGTTATAATGATGCACAAATCAACAGGGCATTGAATGCCAAAACCAAATAAAATAACACGAGCATTAAAACTGCCGAAGTAATTAAAACGATTAAAATACCAATTCTAGATTTGAAACTTTCCTGACTGCAAGGATCTATACTCTTTGGTTATATTCGGTAAAGTCACGTAGGTAAAAAAAACAAGAGTATGATTAAAATACCGTACATTGCGGGAGTAACTTATAAACTAGCCAGATGTTTGGAAAAACAAAACATCCGAGTCAGATGTGGCACGGTACATAAAATACAGAATTGAATATCTTGAACAAAAGATGTATTACCAAAGCTATCAACAGAAGGTGTGTACAGGATTAACTGGACGTGTGGTAAATGTTATGTTGGGCAAACAGGACGAATGATCAGCACTAGACTAAAAGAACATCAGTGAAATATTAAATACTCCCAGATACAACTGTCAGCAGTAGCAGAACACACGTGCCAACAAGGACACTCAATTGATTTTGATAATGTTGAAGTTCTGTGCAAAACTAGCTACTAACTACTAGCTACTAGTTTGCACACTACTGGCCAAGAAAATCTATCGATATTGAAAGAAAAAAAATAACTTTAACCGTTCGGTTAGCTACCGCCTTAGTGCTGCGTGGAAGCGAATAATCAATACATAATTTAAATGCATGCCTACAAAAGGCAGCTTACTTCAATCGGGATTACCGTTGGTATGGCTATTTTTATACACAATAGACAGGAAGGACAAGTTCAAAGGACTCGCATAATGTACATGCATCATATTCTTGGTTCTTTCGGTGAAGTTACGTAGAAGGGAAACAATAAGATAATAAAAATATAAAACAATAACATTCTCACGACGTTTCGCCTGCAACACAAGCAATCGTCATCAGGTGTGAAAGCCACATCATGTACGTTGCCTCAGTAATTCCCCCCCCACCCCCCACCACGTGGCGCAAGAGCGCAGAAGCGTGGTGAACATAAATCTGGCTTTCGCCTGATGAATATAGTTGTAATTACTGGCGAAACGTCGTACTCGGATTGTAAATGGTGTGGCTTGGCTCTCCAACACACCGGTGTGCTGTACTAGTGACGAATTGTCATGTTCTGTTTACGTGACAACCCTTACTAGTTGGCTGTGTCGGGTGGTGGCGGGTTTTAACGACACATTTATATACTTACGCGATCGAACCCAAACAACCTCTATTATGAATAATTCTAACCTTTAAAAAAAAACTGGCATTCTTTTAATAAAAGCAACAGCAGCCGTTTCCTGTTCACCGAGGCTCATCCCCAGCGCACATATACAATATCACATGTCACAAACATTAGTTATTGGTGAGAAGTCGGAATGCGGGATGGTAGCGGTGAATGTCTAATAAAACACCATGAAACTGTGAAGGCTACCAGATTTGTGTCCAGGGTATCAGAGCATGACCGCCCTGTCGAGTTAGTGGAGGGAGACGGGGGGGGCGGGCGGGATTTCGTGGTAAATCGGCCGGTCTGCTGTATGGGACAATTTAATCTTTAACAACACATCGCTTCTGCGTTTATAAATACGCTACGCAAACACGCAATACTTAATCCGTCTCGTGGAATAATGCCGAGAGTTCTCCGAAAGTCGTTTTTTTTCTTCACACGCCGGCGGTACGGTCTCTCTGCTGTAGCGTGAATCGACTGAGAACTTAACGCTCGGACTAAGACTCCAGCAGCTCGTTACTGCGCTGTCACGTGTACTTGTATGTATGTCGACCTTCTTTCGCACCGTACGTCGACACCCGCGCTAATCGGAGGTACCCCACGGGCCCAATGCCTCGTCTGTACCATCTTAAAAAGCGCCAATTTCCCCTTGTTCGTCTGTTTGCGCTCAATGTTAATGTAGGTCGTACAATAAATAAGCTCACTCTCTATGTTCAATGCATAGGTTTTGACCAGGTTAGCTACGTGCTATTTAAGGGCCATTGCCCAAAAAGTCACCTGTATACAATATATGTTTTATCCTTTTAAGCCCACAGTGTTGATGAAGAATGTGCCCAGAGCTTTTATTGTTGTCATGTGCTTGTGCACCACTGCCAACGCAGCATCATCAGCATCAGCAGGAGCATCAGCATCAGCAGCAGGAGCATCAGCAGCATCAGCATCACGTCGCGCGAGTAACGCAGCACGCGAGCGTCGCGCCGGACGAGAACGGCGATGAAGCCACAGCAACACGCGGAGGCCACCCCGGTGATGCTCGACCGCACCATTGGCTTCCTCTATGGCATCTTCATGCAAGTCGGGATGATCATCGGCAGCGGCATCTTCATCTCCCCGTCCGGCGTGCTGCGCCACGCGGGCTCCGTGGGGTGGGCGCTGATGGTGTGGCTGGCCTGCGGCTTCCTCTCCCTGCTTGGTCAGTCAACAAATACCGTACATAACCCCCCCCCCCCCGCCGGCCCCCCATGATACAGGTTTTTCGGGTTCGATCGTGTAAATATCAATATGTCGTTAACCCCACCACCACCCCACACAGCCAATTAGTAAGGTTTGTCACGGTAACAGAATATGCCAATTCGTTACTAGTACAGCACACCGGTGTGTTGGAGAGCAAAGCCCCATTTACAATTCGAGTATGACGTTTCGCTGGTGATTATGACCAGCTTCATCAGGCGATGGCCATATTATGAGAATGTGAGTTATCCCGTGTGTTTATGTAGTTTATGTAGTTACCCTGTTGGGGTGTATAATAAACGTGTTTGCCTTCAAGTTACCAGTGTCTGCCTCCGTGGGACCCACTACACTAGTGACGAATTGGCAAGTTCTGTTTACGTGACAACCCTTACTAATTGGCTGTGTCGGGTGGTGGCGGACTTAACGACACATTTATATATTTACGCGATCTAACGCAAAAATCCTGCATTATGGATATTGGTCACGAAAGCCTACGTGTTAAACCGTACAGAACATTAACCCAGACCCACAAATCCTTGCCAAAAGTATATATTTGGTGTTTGAACATCTTAACACCTGTTTTATTGCCAGAAAGGGTAAAACCTATTCTTATTTTTTATACCGTACATACCATCAACCCGGACCAACTCCAGTCCCCATGACTCACATTCTCATAATCCACAGAGCTTTGTGCACGGTGCCTAACGTGTTTTCGAGGGTTTGTTTGGCACCTGGGAGAGTTTTTTTTAAACAAGTCAACAAAAAACACATGTACTACACTGGACAGGTGGCAACCCTCCCAACATTCGGCGACAACGCCACCTCTCGAGCAACAGATCGATACTCAACAGAGCTCAACAGAATTATGCAAGATGGCTCTGACCAACGTACACACCGTCGGGCGACCCAGTCGCCTTTGTTGGACGGGTCACAACACCCTGCCGTAAGTGACTCAAGACGTTGTATGTACGGCGTGGGCTAAAGGTGGCCCGCTTGTGATAAAGTTCAACACTCGTGCGAGGTCTCGGCACAAATCAATTCCCGCTACACAGATTCCGATTTCTCAGATTGCCTGAGTCAAACCAATATTATACTCCTGTACCCTATGTGAGCGTTGCCACGTGTCCCGCCCAAACCAATGATGTTTACATTATTAAATATGTGCATTTTATACAATGTGTCAATATTCAAGAGGCCAAACCCAAGTTGTTCAGGCGGAGATGTTGCCTTGTTTTGCTTTAGACCAAACCACATGGAATGTGGCCGATCTTAGATCTCAGAAGCTAAGCCCGGTTTGAGCCTGGTAAGTATTTGCAGACTGCTCGGGCTTAGCTGCAGTTGTAAACTTGTTCTGCAGTGACGGTAAGTGCAGCATTGGTTTCTACGCGTGGAGAGCTCTTGAGCACTGTCACCCGCGTGCGCTTGTGGTGGATTTTCTCCAGCTCGGATCCCTGCCACGTGATTGAATGATGCAGGGCCCTCCTGAAACAGGTCTTGAAATTTAGCGAAACTTTGCCTGGGTAAATAAAGGGCATTTTATTACTCTTCTCGTTATAGACTTTAACACCATCAATTGTGTGTAAAAATTAAAATTATTCCTCCCACCAGAGCCATCCCTAGGGTACACGGCGAATTGTGGCGACCGCCTAGGGCCCCGTGCTTTGGGGGGCCCCGTGCTTGGATGTCACGATCTCGGTTGTAATTCGTCCGGTTTAGTTTGAAGACAGGGTGAGCGGGGTACACGGTGGGATTTGTCCCGGGGCCCGCATCCCGCTATGGACGACAGCCCTGCCCCCCACTTTTCATCAAAGGCTGCCTGAGGTTTCGCGAGCGGCGCGCGGTCTCTGGCGCACCGAGCACGAGCGAGCCCTCCGCGATGTTTCACGCGCGCAGGTGCCCTTTCGTACGCGGAGCTGGGCACGACGATCCGCCAGTCTGGGAGCCACTACATCTACTTGAGAGAAACCCTCGGGACGCTCCCTGCTTTCCTCTTCCTGTGGGTTGAGTTCATCATCGTCAGGTGCTGCAAATCTACCGCACCTGCCCAACGGATTGCGTGCAATCTTTCGTCTTCGTAGTCGAATTTTTTTTGCTCAGAGCGTTCCTCCACCACGGTCCAATCGAAGCCCGAGAACTTCGTGAAGGCAAGGGGTGGGGTGGGGTGGGGGGCATGAGGGCGAACCTGTGGAGTCAATGGAAGCGTAGAGCTGGCGTTTCGTCCGCATAGGAACCACGGTCGATGTTGAAGCCACGGAGTTTGTCGCCGAGCAGGAGGGGCCGTGGGGCGGGTGCCGAGGGGATGGGGGGCTACAGGGGGGCAGAGGCACGTGCACAGCACCCCATGCCTCTGCCCCTCTCGCTGGGAAAATCACAAAAACAGAACGCATTGGAAGAAAGAAAACCGCACACATAACGCATTCGCCTTCACATTTCACCCTTCGTGCTATACCCACCTGGCGTTACTACACACAGGGCTAAAACATCATTGTGTTCTCGCTGCCGCACGTCGGTAACATGCGGAGATACGCGTCGAGCGTGACCCTCGCCCGTCTCCCGCAGGCCTTCCGTCATGGCCGTGGTGTTTCTGTCGATGGGGCAGTACTCGCTGGAGGCGTTGTACTCGCCCTGCGCCGTGCCCCGCATCGCCGTCAAGCTCCTCGCGATGGTCTCCATCTGTGAGTCCTCGGGTATGGGAGGAACACGCCAACGGTTAGGGGCCACGGAGTTTGGGCAATCGGTGACTGCCGGTGTTTTTTGGCCGTGGTTGCCGCGTGCCCCGCTACCAATTCTACGATCTACAGTTTGCACGACAACCCCCCCCCCCCCCCCCCCCGTTACTCTAGCGGGCAGCACACGACCAAAACCAGCTCCCGAACACCGACGCACGCTATCCTTGCTGTTACACACAGCTGCCGAGCCACACGGCTCACCTCGCATTCTTCGGTGAAGTCACGTAGGTAAAAAATAAAACAACAAAAAATCACGACGTTTCGGCCACAACACAAGCGGCCTTCATCAGGTGAAGGGATCAGGCGTGGCTGTGTTCCACTCCAGCGCTGTCCTCGAGACAGCCTGATCCCTTCACCTGTTGAAGGCCGCTTGTGTTGTGGCCGAAACGTCGTGATTTTTTGTTGTTTTATTTTTTACCTACGTGACTTTACCGAATAGAACCAAAGAGTATGGATCCTTGCAGTCACGAAAGCTTTAAATCTAGAATCACCTCGTATTCTTGTACGGGGAAATTGAGATTTCAGGTCCATACGGCGAACAGCCGTTTCAAGAATTTGTAAGGATGCACGTTGAGATTTATAAGGGCACGGGGTGACCAATAAGGTCTGAATCGGTCCGTGATGATAAGGGATTGACAGGTGTTGTGTGTCCCCTATGGATCTGCATCTATATTCATTTCTTTTACACAGTTTCTGAACAAAGGCCCAAGTGGTCAGAACGTGTCCACAGATGACAAGGGCTGCTGCTGCGTGATTTACGGGTTCCGTTGCCCGTCACACAAAGCAGACTCTGCACACATCAAGGCGCGCAGGCCGGATTTACGTTCAACCGCTAAACTCGGCAGCGGGGGCCGTAATCTTGGTCGAGTCGACAAACACAAAAGTCACGGATTTCCTACCACCACGGACCGTTTAAGCCACGCGCAAAGTGTTATTACTGCTCGCGTGCATTAAATTATCTCGATCGCCGCGGCACTTCTAATCGCGTACAATGCTCCCGTGCATCGGCAGCGTTCGTGGTGTGGGTCAACACGTGGAGCTCGACGCTGTCGCTGCGCGTCCAGTCGTGCCTCTCCGTCAGCAAGTTGGCCGCCCTGGCCAGCATCATCGGCGTCGGAATCGCTCACGTGGCGCGGGGTGAGTCCTCGCCTCTCCGGGTGAAGCCCACCGTCGCACGTTCGCCCCCTAGAACCTCACCCCGGGGCCCAGAGGAACGCTGCTGCTGCTGCTGGGCCAACGTAGTGGGAGAAGGCGGACGTCCAGGAATCAACACCTCGTTCGAGACCCGAACATCATTGCACCTCCCCCTGGCTTTGACATTCCTCCTCGAAGGCGCTGTTCGTGCAACTATAACACGATGTCACGCGATTTTTCTTCCTGGGTAGTAAGTGTTATTTTCTAATTGCTCATGCCTTAAAAGTACAGAAAATGCCTATTATTATTCCCCACAAACTTTGCTTTTGTGACCAGGACTTTACGTGAAGGAATGACACAAATGCACACCACGTTTTCTCATTGAAAATAAGTAAATTTCTAAATATCAATGTTCTGCTCACAAAAGCAAAGTTTGTCGGGAGTAATAGCCATTTTTTGTATTTTTGAGGCATACGCAATTAGGAAATAACACTTACTACCCAGGAACAAATAAAAAATATTTTGTTCCACAGTGAGCTATCAACCGCATCGGAACATCGCCAGGCACGATGCACGCGTCTCCTTCATGTATAGAAAACGAAAGACGCAAGTCACAGTTGTGCGACTGGCCATGCAGTCAAAACTACGGAACCACACAGTTAATCCATAGAGACACGCAGAGACTCAGAGATACATAGAGACACGCAGAGACTCAGAGATACATAGAGACCCGCAGAGACTCAGAGATACATAGAGACACGCAGAGACTCAGAGATACATAGAGACACGCAGAGACTCAGAGATACATAGAGACACGCAGAGACTCAGAGATGCATAGAGACACGCAGAGACTCAGAGATGCATAGAGACACGCAGAGATTCAGAGATACATAGAGACACGCAGAGACTCAGAGATACATAGAGACACGCAGAGACTCAGAGATACATAGAGACACGCAGAGACTCAGAGACACATAGAGACCCACAGAGACTCAGAGATGCATAGAGACACGCAGAGACTCAGAGATACATAGAGACCCACAGAGATTCATTGCAGACAAGCCACAGTCGAGCGGCCGTGGCCATGCAACCCAAACTATGGACCGACCGTACAGCAAAACCACTCTAGTCTGAGCTCCTTCAACGGAGGAGGAACAGCAACACGACACAAACTCTCTCCCGAGGTACCTCTCTTTTCGTGGTCAGCAGACCTCGACAGCGGTCGCCCTTGCCAAGGAGGCAATGCTGCTCCGTGCCTCTCCATGGGGCTATTCCTTCTCAGGGCAACAACAATAGCAACAGTCCACGTGCGTTATGGGGCAGGTGACAAAATGTTCTCCTCTCCGAAAACCCCCTCTGTCAGCTGCTTAAGAATAACAATGAAAACGTGCGTTTATAAGAGTGGCATCGTTCGTGCAAATTTCATTTCAAAACGATGCTGCAGAATTTCTAACGTGCACGGTGTCTGTTAGAGAGACGCGAAAAGCCACTCACAGGCGCTAGGAAAGGCAGCCAAAGCCGGCGTCAACAATTGCCCAAGCTCTGTCGGTCCTATATTGGGATGTTTAGCCAACGCCACGAATCAGCGTTCACGCACAGTGGAGGAAAGACACTGACGCCGCCACCACACTGCGAATACTGCGACCACTTTACAGTCGTGAAGTCTAACTCCATCACGCTCTATCGGAGCTATGTGCTTCAGACGCACTTAGTAATGTGTTTACGGCCTGTGGGTAAACAGTGTGGGAGCGAAGAAGTTGTGGGGCGCAGGGTGGCAGCATCGTGGATGCCCACGACCGCACTGAGTGCGTGGCAGAGACGGAGCCATCCGTGGAGCGGCAGCACCAGGCAGGACGCCTCAATGAGTGGCGGTGTGCGGCACCACTGGGAGACGATACCGACGCAGCACTGGGGCAGAACATCAATTGAAACGTCTGATTGTGTGACGCTTCGTATTTCCGTTGCTGTGTCTGATACGTGCGACGTGAAAGCCTCCCGACTTCCCCGCAGGGCGGACAGAATATTTCGAGAACGCCTTCGACACCGCAGACAGCCGCCCGGGAGGTCTGCCGCTGGCGTTTTACTCGGGGATGTTCGCCTATTCGGGGTGGTGCGTGAGCCTCGCACCGCACCGCCTCGCTCGGCTCACGACGCTGGACTCATGACGCTAGGCTCACGACGCAGCGCGCGGGTCGAGGCTGCAAGTAGTTCGGCGCTGTTTCCATTACCCTGGGGGGCGTGCTGACGCTTCGGAGTAAACCCTGACTTCGTGGCTTCACCGCTTTTTTTTTAAGAAGACTCGAGGGAAACCAAGGCTGGATTCGTCGCTTCAACGAGAGATGAGCTATGTTACCGCTCTGTTAGCGCTGTTATCGTAGCCTGGTGGCTGCGCTGCACGTGGCCGCTGCCTGTAATCCAGGACTGTGCAGGCAGCAGCAGCAGCAAGGATTGGTGAATCACCGCACAAAACGTTGCGAGAACTCCCCTTCCCCGTGAGTGTTGAGGAGGAGGTTATATCCTGGCTCGCCAGGAGAAGGCATTCGAGCAAAAATGTGGACTCCCACCAGTTACGAATTTTCTCAGGTTTACTGTGTTTCCTCTCACACATATAAACACCGATAACAACTTAATGTGTAATGGACTGCAGAGCACGGAGCTATTGTTGGCGCTGGATCAACGCGTGGCTGATTTCCTGCTCGTATGTGGCTCCTCCCAGCCTAGGGCATCGTCCTCTCTTTACGAGAGCTGCGAGCGAACACCGCTTTACGAGTTTATAGCATCGTCACATTTGTAACAAAAATGAGAGAGGAAAGTGCAGACCCAATTTACTCTCTCATTGGACGCTTGCGAGCCATGATTAAGGGCAATTAAGAAGCAGGTACGTATTAAGTAAAAATGCACAATTAGCGAGTTTAGCGGAGCTGCAAGGTAGTCAACCTGTTCACAGTACACAGGAGTACTGGCGAGACGACGTGCCTCATCTTTCCGCGGGTCGCGAATAGGGAATTAGTATGCATTTAGTAATTCGCCAATATGCGAAATTCGTAAATCCAGAACTCGTGAGTAGCGACGGTTTTACTGTAATTATTACCACAAATTCACCTTTTAGCGTCTCCAATGATTGTCAACCCGTGTTGAACTCAGTCGTTGCACTTCAGTAGTTTGTTTGGGGGACATGCATTGCGCTAAAAGCCGATAGTCTTTGGGATGCGGTGGGTGGGGGGGAGTTGGATATGGATAATCTGTAGGGGGCTGACATTTCTTGAGCGCTGCTCACATGCCGAGTGCACTTCCCCCCTGCGGCTGGATCCCTTTCTTTTTTGCCATTTTGTTTTGCAGGGCTTCCCTGAACTCTGTCACGGAGGAGGTGAAGCGCCCAGAACGGTAACGCAGACGCACCGCTCCGCCGTCTACTCTGCTGCACGATATTCATCTCCATTCCCGTGATGGGGATCAGCACGCGCAACGATCACTTCCCAAGAAGCGTTTTTTTGTTGTGTTCACCACAGTGACGTCGTGATTGGCTGATTTGACGCCCCTCCCCCCCCCATCTGGGTTTTAAACTCATAGCCATCGTATGGCTGCGAGTAGGATGGCAGTTTCACGTTTTATGCAGACGATGAACATCCGATCCCCGCAGCAGCAGCAGCAACAACAGCAGCAGCGCCAGCATTAGTAGCTGAAGTAGTAGCAGCAGCAGCAGGAGAGAAGCCAGATTTAGCCTCCTCTTGGGTCTTCTGATTTTATCTTGTGTCCTGAAGCCAAAGTTACACTTATCTTTGCTTTACATTGAATACCTCCGGTACAATTCCTCTTGCCGACATATTTTTTTGGAAATATTCATACAATACAGTGGTTGTTTTAATCTTGATTTGAAGCTTTTGGTGACTGCAGGAATCCATACTCTTTGGTTCTTTCGGTAAAGTCACGTAGTAGGTAGAAAAAATTAATAAATAATAATATATCCTCAGATGGCGCTTGTTTGTATGGCGATCGGAACGTCCTGATCTGTTATTTTTCAACCTACGTGACTTTACCGAAAGAACCAAAGAGTATAATTGTTTAATATTTTACGCCGTATCGCTTGTACACTACTTTTATCACCTGGTGCACAAGTGGGAAATCAAAGACTCTCTCCTGCGTGCGAGTGCGGGCACAAACACCAAATCGTGGAACACTGAAATTCGTACTGTCCCAAACATACATTTGAAGGTAGTGAGTGGGTTAGGGGGTGGGTGTTTGAGTGGGTGGGTGAGTGGGCGGGTTGGTCAGTGACTGGCTGAGTGAGTGGGTGACTGGCTGAGTGGGTTGGTGAGTTGAGTGAGTGGGTGAGTGATTTGGTGGGTGGGTGAGTGATTTGGTGGGTGAGTGATTTGGTGGGTGAGTGAGTGGGTGGGTGAGTGGGTTGGTGAGTAGGTTGGTGAGTTGAGTGAGTGGGTGAGTGATTTGGTGGGTGGGTGAGTGAGTGGGTGGGTGAGTGAGTGGCTGAGTGGGTTGGTGAGTGATTTGGTGGGTGAGTGAGTGAGCGGGTGAATGGGTTGGTGAGTAGGTTGGTGAGTTGAGTGAGTGGGTGAGTGATTTGGTGGGTGGGTGAGTGGGTGGGTGAGTGGCTGAGTGGCTGAGTGGGTGAGTGGGTTGGTGAGTGATTTGGTGAGTCGGTGGGTGAGTGGAGCCGGGGCTACGCTCCTGATGCTGAGACACGAACCCCTGCACAACCCCCGGCCCAGCACGATTCCGGTGGTGATCTGCGCCTCGCTGGCCATCGTGACCGTCGCCTACCTCCTCGCCAACGTCGCCTACTGCGCCGTGCTCACCCCGTCGCAGATCCTCGGCTCCGCTGCCGTGGCCCAGGTGAGCGCGCGAGCTTCGTCTCCACGTGGATTCTGCGAGCGCAGGTGGTGGCGGTCAGCGGCGCTCCGCGGATCCCAGTTGAGGAAACAAACATCCACCTCGGGTTTCACCGTCTCGGGTGACGTGTACAGGTGAGCGAATTGATCCGGTAACTGGAACGCAAGGCAACGGCATGGTGGTGATGCTGCTGCACCATCGCTGGGTTCCACCAGACTAGTTCCCCAAAGAATCTTAGTGAGCCAGCGCATTCCAGTTTCTTAGCATGGGTCTGTTTACGAGTGCGTGGGTCTCTATGCGAATCTGTGGGAAGCTGCGTCTGTGGGTCTCGGTGCGAGTATGTGGAACTATGTGACTCTACGTGGAGATGAATCTGTGGGTCTCGATACGAGTCCTCTAGGTTAATCTATGGGGAGATGAATCTGTGGGTCTCGATACGAGCCCTTGGGTCTCTATGTGAATCTACGGGGAGCTTAGTCTGTGGGCCTCGATACGAGTCCTTGGGTCTCTATGTTAATCTACGGGGAGATGAGTCTGTGGGTCTCGATACGAGTCCTTGGGTCTCTATTTTAATCTACGGGGAGATTAATCTGTGGGCCTCGATACGAGTCCTTGGGTCTCTATGTTAATCTACGGGGAGATGAATCTGTGGGTCTCGATACGAGTCCTTGGGTCTCTATGTGAATCTACGGGAAGCTGAGTCTGTGGGTCTCGATACGAGTCCTTGGGTCTCTATGTGAATCTACGGGGAGCTGAGTCTGTGGGTCTCGATACGAGTCCTTAGGTCTCTATGTTAATCTACGGGGAGATTAATCTGTGGGTCTCGATACGAGTCCTTGGGTTTCTATGTGAATCTACGATGAGCTTAGTCTGTGGGTCTCGATACGAGTCCTTGGGTCTCTATGTGAATCTATGGGGGGAGATGAATCTATGGGCCTCGATACGAGTCCTTGGGTCTCTATGTGAATCTACGGGGAGCTTAGTCTGTGGGTCTCTGTGAGAGTAAACTACGGTGAAGCCACTGCCAGCGCTGTCCTGTTCCTCGATGAAGCCCCCTTAGATGTTCTCACCCGAGTCCGCGATCTCCTCTCTCGCGTGGAGACAGCCGCCTGCCCCACGTCGTGGCACTGAGCGCACAACGCGCAGAGCCGTCGGCGTCGTGCCCGCGACGCTCTCGCCGGTAACCCGAATCTCGACATTTGCAGACATTCGCCGAAAACACCCTGGGCAATGCGTTCTCGACCATCGTGCCTCTCTGCGTGGCCCTGTCCTGCCTCGGCGGCAGCATGGGCTCGTACTTTACATCACCCAGGTGAGACGTGCACACGCAAAACACCTCGCAACGCGGCCTTCTGCATTTCGTATGAAAGACAATTCCACGTTCCTCTGACGGGACCAAGATTTTTTTTTAATCGCCAATTATTGTTACTGTTTTTTTTATCACGAGTGCACGTGCATCAACCGGGAAAGCCTCACTGAGCCTCACGACACTCTGTCAGGAGGGTCCTGCCAAGTTTTCACAACGTGGTGCCGTAATTGCACAACTACTTAATTGGGATCACACCCAGCAGCAATCACCGCCCCTACTGGCAGACTAATGCCCCAGGAGGGACACTCCTGCTAACGAGGCTCCATCCTGCTGGTCTCTTGAGTTCTCACCACCTAGGTAAACAAAATAAACTTGAACATGATGATGACTTGGGTATCTGCTCGGCTGATTGTCACCGTGCCCTGGAAGTCTTGCATCTGCCCATCCCGTACATCTGAAACCTACACAGGCCCCATTTGCCAATGCCCAGATATAACGTACTTATATGCACGATTGTGCAGCACAATACCTAGAAACTGTAATGTTTATGTTTTGTAAAGTGTACCGTGCGACACGGCGGGCAGATGACTGCGCGTGCACGTGGGTGTGAGTGCGCGTGTGTTCACCGTGCGCACGTGGGTGTGAGTGCGCGTGTGTTCACCGCGTGCACGTGGGTGTGAGTGCGCGTGTGTTCACCACGTGCACGTGGGTGTGAGTGCGCGTGTGTTCACCGTGCGCACGTGGTTCTGAGTGCGCGTGCGTCGCGCGCTCCCCCCCTCCCCCCGCGTGCAGTCAAACCCCGCGACAAAGTTCGAGACTCCCTTGACGGACCGCCTTGCGCAGCTCGTTCCGGCGTCTCGCCCCATTGCGTCGCGCGAGCTTTAAGCTTCTGCAACCGCGGCAGTCGAAGGTGTCAATAACGAAATCACCATCCAAGGGAACGACGCTAGGATCCGGAACGGCGACCGACAGCAGCCGGTCACCGACGCCGGTGTCGTGGGTAGGCGAGGACTCAGATCGAGCTGGTGCACGCCAACGGAACGTCACCCTCCCCACCGTGCAGGGTGTTCACCGTGCAGGGTGTTCACCGTGCAGGGTGTTCATGGTGGCGTCGCGGCAGCACCACTGGCCGAGCATCTTCAGGATGATCCACGTGAGGAGGCGGACCCCCTGCCCGGCCATGCTTCTGCTGGTGAGCCTCAACGCCGAGAGGGCGACGGCGCTGCCGCTCGTCCCGCGGCGTTGGCGTGCGCGTGGCGGTCTCATCACGAGCGCGGCGGTGTCATCACGAGTGCGGCGGTGTCATCACGAGCGTGGCAGTGTCATCGTGCGTGTAGCGGTGTCATCACGAGTGTGGCGGTCTCATCACGAGCGCGGCGGTGTCATCACGAGTGCGGCGGTGTCATCACGAGTGCGGCGGTGTCATCACGAGTGTGGCGGTGTCATCACGAGCGCGGCGGTGTCATCACGAGTGCGGCGGTGTCATCACGAGTGTAGTGGTGTCATCACGAGCCTGGCGGTGTCATCACGAGCGTGGCGGTGTCATCGTGCGTGTAGCGGTGTCATCGCGTGTGTATCGGTGTCATCGTGCGTGTATCGGTGTCATCGTGCGTGTATCGGCCGCAGCACTGGGAGAGGAACCCCCTCCCCCCACCTCTCTCTCTCTCTCTTGCAGGAGCGCTGAGCATTCGTCGATTAAATCAATGAAAACAACTCGATCAGTACATTTGGTGTTTGTTCCATTCCCCAGGGCGAGGCTACCCTAGCTTTGTCTTTGCCACAGGCGGCGAAGACGTTACTCTTGCGGTCGAGTCGTGAGACCATTTGTACGTTACCCAGTGCACAGTAACACTTGTGGATGAGAGAAAGTTTGGGATCCTAGGCGGCGGTCACTCCAGGCTGTGAGGTACGGTTGTGCAATCTGCCGTCCCGCTGGGAGAGTAGCGATGCGTGGACTGCGATCCAGCACTTTGGAGGCAGCGAGGGTTGGTGGGTCACGCAGAGATGTTGCGAAACTCCCCTTGCCCGTGGCTGTCGAGGAGGTGCCATACCCCGGCTCGCCAGGAGAAGGGAGTACAGCAAGTGTGAACTCAACTCAATGTGTTCCATCTGTGTGGGATATCGTGTTTCCCCTTTGGCACGCTTGGGTTATCGTTGGGTGCTCCGGTTTCCTCCCACATGTAAACGCTTAATATACGGCGTGCTTCAAAAAAGTGTTAACACTTCGGAGAATTTGCAACAACACCACGAGAAGTGTTGTGCTGCCTCCGGGCTCTGGAGACCACCTGGAGAAGATTCCAGGCCGCGCGTTGACAACGATGGCGAACAAGTTGGAGACTCTTTGACTTTTTGAAGCAATGAGCACACATTTGTTATCACGTTGCAGCGTATTATTTATCCGTTCTTTTTCCATTAAAAACGGCAGTCCCGTAATACGTGTTAACGTTTTTTTGAAGCGCCCTGTAGAGAGGCCCGCAGAGCTCGGGCAATTTCTGGCACCGGCTCACCGCGTGGCTGCCTTCCCGTCTGCCCGTGGCTCCTCGCGCTTCCGATTCGCCCCCCCAGCTCTCTCTCTCTGTACGACGCGTTACAAGCTGAATCTATCGTCACCATCATCCCAACAGCTGCCACTGCTGCTCTGCTTGATGTGGTTGGGGGACGTGCACGCGCTGATCAACTACTGCAGCGGCCCCCAGTGGTTCTTCGTCGGCCTCGTGTCGCTCGGCCTCGTGCGCCAGCGAGTCCGGCGGCCCGATCTTCCGCGCCCGTTCAAGGTACCGGGCGAGCCGGTCCGCTCCGTTTGGGGGGCCACGTTGGGGGGGGCCCGATCCAATGCCTCGCGCGATGCAAAAAGAGCATCCCTGTCAAACCCGCACGGTTTAACGCCGTAGTTTCTTGTACGGGGAAATCGAGTTTTCAGCTCCAATACGGCGTACAGACGTTTCAGTACGGGCAACAAAAATAAATAAATAATTGTCTACTTGTTTATGCTTCTCCCTTGTGATGGGACTCTGTAGGACGAACGTCGAGATGTATAAGGGGCTGTCCATAAATGACGTCACGTACCTAGGTTGGGTGGGGGGGGTCAGACATTTGTGACGATGTGTGACGAAGGGGGGGGGGGGGGTTGAGAAATGTGACATCACATCAAAATGCGCAACCTTAAATATAAACACGTTCTACTTAATTAAATAGACTTTTTCATAGAACATTTTATCCTACATCAGAGTGCAGCGTCACATTAAATACGCACTACAATGACAATAGTTTAAAGCGATTTGAAGGATCTTTTATTTTCAAAATGGAAATATGGTTATGGCGGGGGGGGGGGGGCAGAGCTTTGTGACGTCATATTCGAGGGAGGGGGGGTCTGACTTTTTGTGACGCCGTGTGACGAAGGGGGGGGGGGGGTCAAAAATCGTCCAAAATCGCGTGACGTCATTTATGGACGGCCCCCTAAAGGGCGCGGGGGTTACCAACAATTGGCCCGTAACAAGGTAGGGCACTGATAAAGGGGTTGACAGGTTACGAAATAGCGCACAGAAATAGCGCTTGCACGCCCGTGCCGCTGCTGCTGAAACCCGGCCACCACCACCACGGCCACCACCACCGCGGCCACCACCACCGCGGCCACCACCACCACGGCCACCACCACCACGGCCACCACCACCACGGCCACCACCACCGCGGCCACCACCACCGCGGCCACCACCACCGCGGCCGCCACCACCGCGGCCGCCACCACCGCGGCCGCCGCCGCCGCGGCCGCCGCCGTGTTCCGAGTGACCGGCGGGCGCCGTCTCTCGCGTCGCCCTCAAGGTGCCCCTGGCGGTGCCCGTGCTCTTCTCGTGCTGCTGCCTCGGCATCGTCGCCTGCTCCGTCTACTCCTCCCCCGCCAACCTGGGCATGGGCGCCCTCATCACGCTCAGCGGCGTGCCCGTCTACGCCGCCTGCCTCACGGCCCGCGGACGGCGCGCGTGGCCGGGGTGCGTCCAGCGCCACGCCGGTACGGACCCCGTTGCAGGGGGGGGGGGGGAGAGGCGGCGGCGTGGAGCTCGCGAGACGCTTCTGCCACGTTGCCGTGGTGGGGAGTAGAAGCCCTCCCTGTTAACGACGGGCCTCTATAGAGCACAATGTGTAGTGTATAGTGTAGTGTATAGTAGTGTAGTGTATAGTGTAGTGTATAGTAGTGTATAGTGTAGAGTAGAAGCCCTCTGAACGAGCACCCCTGTTAACGACGGGCCTCTATAGAGCACAATGTGTAGTGTATAGTAGTGTAGTGTATAGTAGTGTATAGTGTAGTGTACAGTGTAGTGTATAGTAGTGTAGTGTATAGTAATGTAGTGTATAGTGTAGTGTATAGTAGTGGTGTATAGTGTAGTGTATAGTAGTGTAGTGTATAGTAGTGTAGTGTATAGTAGTGTATAGTGTAGTGTATAGTGTAGAGTAGAAGCCCTCTGAACCAGCACCCCTGTTAACGACGGGCTTCTATAGAGCACAATGTGTAGTGTATAGTGTAGTGTATACTAGTGTATAGTAGTATAGTGTATAGTAGTGTAGTGTATAGTAGTGTAGTGTATAGTGTTGTGTATAGTAGTGTAGTGTATAGTAGTGTATAGTAGTGTATAGTGTAGTGTATAGTGTAGTGCATAGTAGTGTAGTGTATAGTGTAGTGTATAGTAGTGTATAGTGTAGTGCATAGTAGTGTAGTGTATAGTGTAGTGTATAGTGTAGAGTAGAAGCCCTCTGAACCAGCACCCCTGTTAACGACTGGCCTCTATAGAGCACAATGTGTAGTGTATAGTAGTGTAGTGTATAGTAGTGTATAGTGTAGTGTATAGTAGTGTAGTGTATAGTAGTGTAGTGTATAGTGTTGTGTATAGTAGTGTAGTGTATAGTGTAGTGTATAGTGTAGTGCATAGTAGTGTAGTGTATAGTGTACTTTATAGTAGTGTATAGTGTAGAGTAGAAGCCCTCTGAACCAGCACCCCTGTTAACGACGGGCCTCTATAGAGCCCAATGTGTAGTGTATAGTAGCGTAGTGTATAGTAGAGTAGTGTATAGTGTAGTGTATAGTAGTGTATAGTGGAGAGTAGAAGCCCTCTGAACGAGCACCCCTGTCAACGACGGGCCTCTATAGAGCACAATGTGTAGTGTATAGTAGTGTAGTGTATAGTAGTGTAGTGTATAGTATTGTATAGTAGTGTACTGTATAGTAGTGTAGTGTATAGTAGTGTATAGTGTAGTGTATAGTAGTGTATAGTAGTGGTGTATAGTAGCGTAGAGTAGAAGCCCTCTGAACCAGCACCCCCGTTAACGACTGGCCTCCATAGAGCCCAATGTGTTTTGTATAGTAGTGTATAGTGTAGTGTATAGTAGTGTAGTGTATAGTAGTGTATAGTAGCGTAGTGTATAGTAGTGTAGTGTATAGTAGTGTTGTGTATAGTAGTGTAGTGTATAGCAGTGTAGTGTATAGTAGTGTATAGTGTAGTGTATAGTAGTGTAGTGTATAGTAGTGTAGTGTATAGTAGTGTAGTGTATAGTAGTGTAGTGTATAGTAGTGTAGTGTATAGTAGTGTAGTGCCTCCATAGAGCCCAATGTGTTCGCTTACCGATCATTCCCCTGTTAACGACTTGCCGTTTTAGGTTCAGTAAATATTAATTAATGCATTAACCATTTTTTATTTTAATGTTTCTGTTAGTATCTTCACGTATTAACATCCATTTTAAAAATATTATAAAGTACGTTTTTTGAGTGAAAAGGGGTAACTTTCGATGCTATCTGAACGAATTAAGCATTTAACATGTATTTCCTATACTCACTTAACAGCACAATTACTTAACGACCGGTTTCGTGGAACCAATCGACGTCGTTAAGAGGGGTTCCACTGTACAGTACATAAAGATCTTCTGAATGTGCACAAAACTGTGCTTATATGAACCACCAAAAACAAACTTCATTCGCCTTAGTGTGGAGAATATAACAAAATAAATACGTTTACAATACGCCTCCTTTCCACAGTTATCTCTCCACTGAAGAACGAAAATCTTTGCAACGGCCACATGGCCTTCTGGGAGTGCATTTATTCAGCAGCATTTGGATGAATGCGAGCAAACTCTAAAAGTTTCCACGACATTCAGTGCCTCATCAGAAAAGTCAGGTTTGCTTAACCCCAACGCTGAACTTCACGTTATCGGCAAGGACCCTGTTAGATACAAGTCCGGGTTGTGTTGAACTACGGCCCACACCTGACACAGAGGCCCATGTGAGAGAAGTGAGGAACAGATAATAATTAAACCTGCGCTCATGCGAGTCTGTTCTTTATTCTCATAAGCATGGTTAATCCTCAATCTGGGTATTCTAACAATGATCTAGTTATTATTTTATTTCATATAATGGGCTTTGCAGAATGAAATATGCAAACTTGATAATACCTTTCATGAATGATTCAGTTTGCATTAACTTAAATGGGGGCCAATACAAAAATAATCTGACCTGCGCGTGGAGATCCAAGCTTGCTCATAAACCCGGGGTGCAAGAGGTCAGAGGTTAACTAAGGAGCACGTCTTAAATCGTAAATCGGGGAGTTTCTGTCGTGCATTTTTAATCAAATCTATAAACGACGAGAATACTAAAAAAATAGCGCAAGCCGGAAGAGCATGAATTTAAAATACGTGGTTTTTCACTGCAATTATTCATTTGCATCGTTTCCATCTCCACAGAGTGGATCACTCAGGAGCTGCAGTTACTCATGGAGGTCGTACCGCAGGAGGAGACCAACTACTGATTTCAACTGACCCAGGAGCAAAGCATCAGCACGAGATTTCAAATGAAACCGATAAACACGAACCGGTATTAGGAGGCAACTACTGACACAGTTCTCACTTCTCCTAGTGGGGCACATTTGTCTGGCAAGACACAAATTGCACCCGACCCACGTTTGACAAATCGCCACTTTTTGTGACAAGCCACAAGGAATGAGCATCCAATTGGATAAACGAGCCAAAAGTCTTCTGTTGTCGGTGACGTGGGCGAATTGTCTCGTTATAGTTTGGCCAGTGGGATGCGTACAATTTGAAAATCCCCTCGCAGACCACCGTCTGTAAACAGGACACCACTTCCACTCGACTGAGTTGTGCAACAGATAATTTTGGCCGTTTCAAAAATGAAACACCTTCAATAAATGCAATGGACATCTTCGCTTTTGTAAACCACTCGATTCGTACAATGCAATATATTAAAACGTGTATCGGAAGTGGTGTTTGACCGTTTGTCCACAGTGGAGACAAGCCCTCATGTATCCGCTCGTCCCCACTGTCACGTGTCTCGATTGGTCTGCGAAGCAAGGGAGTACTCCATGAATTAAAACATCTCGTTTAAATCGTCCACGTCGCCGGTAAAGGATGTCAGATATTGAAAACAGTCTCGCTTTTACTGTATAATACTTATACTTTTCATAGCCCTCTAAAGGGCAATGCCAGCTATGGAGCATATTGATGTGTGGTGAGTTTGTATTGTTTCAAGATACGAGGGTCAAGGCAAGGGATCAGTTAATAGGTTCGTCCGACTTCGTTTTTGGGGGTTATTAAGACAGCTGGAACTTTGCATTTTTCCACAAAAAGATTATTCGGTTAACGAGAGCATTCCCAAAAGAAGCATTTTTTTATGATTTATTACAAAAATACTGAAGCGTCAATTTAAATATATATAAAATTCTTAGCCAATGTACATGAATGTTTTTACACTTGTGGTTCAAAGCATTTCATGTAAAGTCCACTGCAAATTGTATCACTTCATTAATGATCACATATTGAATATCAATAAACACAAAAGCATTAGCAGCAACTTCACTCTTGTTGGGAGCCACCATTGCCAATTCACTCAATGATTGAATTATAACATGCATAACTTATTAATCGCGTTTATAGAATCTGAGGTTTATAATACGTTTCAATACCAAACATCTGAATCCTGCGTTATTTTCAGTCAAACATTGGGTGCAGTCATGAACAGAACACAATTGGAACTCTTGTAACAAAGAGATATCCCATCTTTTAACTTAGATGGCTGAAGCCATTCCACAAAAATGTATAAATATCTAAGTAATGCCACTAACACTCGTAGTGACGTGAGATAATTGTGAATTTAATAGTGACAGAAACTCAGCTTCATGATGCAATGGTCCTAAGCAGTAAACCCCAAGTCACATAAAGATAGTCCCTATTTATGGGGAATCTACAGACATTTAAATCAGTCAAAATGACATTACAAAAGTGTCGGAATTGAAACCGCAAATGTCCCCTGCTCCCAATAACTTCACGACAGACGGAACAAACAAAACGCAGAACTGCAACGGAGCAAGGCGTGTTATTTTTTGTCTGCCATTAGCCGGTTCCCATCATAAGTTGCACGGCTTTATTTGCTTGCGGTCACCGTTTAAGAAACACAACCGATGAGGCACTTCTTCTTGTGGTAGTTGAGTCCCGCATACTGTTTGAACGCCTTCCCGCAGCGCGAGCACACGCAGGGCTTCTCCCCCGTGTGCATGCGTACGTGCTGGGTGAGATAAGAGGAGCGGGCAAACGCCTTCCCGCACTCCTTGCACACAAACTTCTTCTCGCCCGTGTGACTCGTCATGTGCTTGGCCAGGCCCGACGAGCTGACAAAGGCAGCTCCGCAGCGCTGGCAGGTCACCGGCCGCTCTCCGGTGTGGATGCGCCGGTGGACCGTGAGAGCACTAGCCACCACGAACGCTTTGCCGCAGAACTCGCAGACGTAGGGCCTCTTGCCCGTGTGTGTCCTCTGGTGGACCGTCAGGGCGCACTTCAGCGCAAACGCCCGGCCGCAGACGTCGCACACGTACGGTCGCTCCCCCGTGTGCGTGCGCGTGTGCAGCCTCAGGCAAGCCACGCTTACGAAGGCCTTGCCGCACACCTCGCACGCGTATGGCTTTTCGCCTGTGTGGCGCCGCCGGTGCACGGTGAAGGTGGACAGCGTGTGGAAGCTGCGGCCGCACTCCTCGCACACGAACGGCATTTCTCCGGTGTGCTCGCGCACGTGGCACTTGAGCTGATAGCGCTGCGGGAACACGCGCTCGCAGTCCGTGCAGCGGTACGGCCGAATGTCGCCAGTTTTGCCTTCCTGGCTCGGGATTACTTGGCGAGCTTCGCCACAGGCCTCGCCTCTCTCCAGCAGCTGCTGATACTCAGCTGAGTCTTTCCCTTCATTGGTTTCAATGATGTGATCCTCAACACCACCACCACCGCCAATCTTACCAACACATTCTAGGCCCTGCTGTTCATCCTCTAAACTGCTGTCGCTGAAGGTCTCCTGGAAATAGTTGAAGTGCGATAAGGAGAGGTACTTTCCCTCAATCTCACCTAAACGAGACACAAAGGGTGATCATGAGTTGATGTGATGTGTTGATGTGTGATGATGTGATGTGTGGTGATGATGGATGATTGTGTGATGATGTTTGACGACAATGAGATCGTCGTTTTCTCTCCGTCTGCAGTCGTTGCCGATGCAACCGAGATGCGCCGCACTAATGTTCACGGCACAACACAGTCATCTTGTAATCAAGGATTGTTGTGGATCATAGGATGTATGTACAGCGAGGGAAAAAAGTAATTGATCCTCTGCTAATTTTGTACATTTGCCCACTGACAAAGAAATGATCAGACTATAATTGTATTGGTAAGTTTATTTGAACAGTGAGAGACAGAATAACAAGAAAAAAATCCAGAAAAACGCATGTCAAAAATGTTATAAATTGATTTGAAATTTAATGAGGGAAATAAGTATTTGACCCCCTCTGCAAAACATGACTTAGTACTTGGTGGCAAAACCCTTGTTAGCAATCAGAGGTCAGACGTTTCTTGTAGTTGGCCACCAGGTTTGCACACACCTCAGGAGGGATTTTGTCCCACTCCTCTTTGCAGATCTTCTCCAAGTCATTAAGGTTTCGAAGCTGACTTTGGCAACTCGAACCTTCAGCTCCCTCCACAGATTTTCTATGGGATTAAGGTCTAGAGACTGGCTAGGCCACTCCAGGACCTTAATGTGCTTCTTCTTGAGCCACTCCTTTGTTGCCTTGGCCGTGTGTTTTGGGTCATTGTCATGCTGGAATACCCATCCACGCCCCCTTTTCAATGCCCTGGCTGAGGGAAAGAGGTTCTCACCCAAGATTTTACGGTACATGGCTCCGGCCATCGTCCCTTTGATGCGGTGAAGTTGTCCTGTCTCCTTAGCAGAAAAACACCCCCAAAGCATAATGCGTACACCTCCATGTTTGACGGTGGGGATGGTGTTCTTGGGGTTATAGGCAGCATTCCTCCTTCTCCAAACACGGCGAGTTGAGTTGATGCCAAAGAGCTCCATTTTGGTCTCATCTGACCACAACACTTTCACCCAGTTGTCCTCTGAATCATTCAGATGTTCATTGGCAAACTTCAGACGGGCATGTATATGTGCTTTCTTGAGCAGGGGGACCTTGCGGGTGCTGCAGGATTTCAGTCCTTCACGGCGTAGTGTGTTACCAATTATTTTCTTGGTGACTATGGTCCCAGCTGCCTTGAGATCATTGACAAGATCCTCGTGTGTATTTCTGGGCTGATTCCTCACCATTCTCATGATCATTGCAACTCCACGAGGCGAGATCTTGCATGGAGCCCCAGGCCGAGGGAGATTGACAGTTCTTTTGTGTTTCTTCCATTTGCGAATAATTGCACCAACTGTTGTCACCTTCTCACCAAGCTGCTTGGCAATGGTCTTGTAACTCATTCCAGCCTCGTGTAGGTCTACAATCTTGTCCCTGACATCCTTGGAGAGCTCTTTGGTCTTGGCCATGGTGGAGAGTTTGGAATCTGATTGATTGATTGCTTCTGTGGACAGGTGTCTTTTATACAGGTAACAAGCTGAGATTAGGAGCACTCCCTTTAAGAGTGTGCTCCTAAACTCAGCTCGTTACCTGTATAAAAGACACCTGGGAGCCAGAAATCTGATTGAGGGGGTCAAATACTTATCTCCCTCATTAAAATGCAAATCAATTTATAACGTTTTTTACATGCGTTTTTCTGAATTTTGTTGTTGTTATTCTGTCTCTCACTGTTCAAATAAACCTACCATTAAAATTATAGACTGATCATTTCTTTGTCAGTGGGCAAACGTACAAAATCAGCAGGGGATCAAATACTTTTTTCTCTCACTGTAGCAGTAGTTCGATAAACCACAACATAAATAAACCCTGTTATACATTGCTAGAGTGGTTAACATTTACAGATAAGGAGTTTTTCTCTCATATCTGGAAGGAAACTCCTATTTACCAATTTGCTTGTCCGTAATGAGTCCCCCCACAATGCCGTGGCTAAAGAGGAACTCCGCCACGGTGGATTCACTGTAGAAATCGTAGTGATTTTGTGCTGTGTGCCAAAAACGAGAACGAATTCCTCGTCACACTCACCGTCCTCGAGTTTAACATCTGTGGAAGACATCATGGTCCGAAACTCCCACAACTTCGAGTTGGTCAACCGCATGTGAAAACGTGTCGCTCTCACTACCACCCACACAGGAGTCATCGGCGTCTGCAAAAATAACCTACATCATAAGCAGCACCTGACATTCCTCACCGAGGGGCCATTCTCAAAAACGGGGAGTGATCAGGAATTCAGCAGCTGCAATTACACAAATTACCAGTGCAATTAATAAACAAGTTACAATCACAAATATTCCACATATAGCCTCATCAGACTGTCAGCGCAAGTGCTGTTAGCGAGCGGCTCAAAGGCCAACACAGCACGCAAGGGAATTAATACCAGAAACTTTCTTGCTGTGAGGCACAAGTGTCCTCCACTGCACCACCCTGCTGCCCATGATGAATGTAAGTATGTAGAAGTTATTTTGCACCATACGTAGCCAACTGTGCTAATCGGACACTTTTAGGGGCCGTCTAAGGCGGTGCATGGCAGATTTTGTGCAGTGGGATGGAGGCTGCATCTACCCATGACGTAGAGATTTTAATGGGTTGCTTTACAATATTATTGCTGTAAAAACAATCTTGGAAACAATATAAATATCCCTATCAGTTGTAATAATATCTATTTGAACTGTTACCATAGCAGTTTCGAGGGAATTTAATTTATATCTCCAACTTGAAAAAGCTAAGATACATAATCATACACATTGTATGCATCAAGAGTTTCCCATCAATGCTTCCGGTAATGGATTATGATTCGTACACCTTCAACCATTCGAGAATCAAGGCCGATACATGCCTTCTTAGAGCAACGGGCGGGTTATGCAAGGTCGCGAATCTCATGGACAGTAAAAGAAACCAGAAAAAAGGAATGGATATTAAGGGGCTCACCATCTCCTTCCACCTTGACTGATGTGCTAGACTTGAGGCCTTGCAGGTCCGGCTGCATTTCAACCTCTGCAGCGAAAGTGCCATCTCCGAACGACAAGAAGCTCCACATGTCTGCAAGGTAAATGTTTGAAAATAAAATGGTTACAAGCAATGCATGGTTTCAATGCACGAGATTACATTTAAATGCTTCAATGTTTTAAATGTATGTAAAATTTTGCAAAAGCAACCTTGTTGAGTGGCACAATGATACTCTTTGGTTCTATTCGGTAAAATCAACAAAAATCACGACGTTTCGGCCACAACACAAGCGGCCTTGATCCTTGCAGTCACGAAAGCTTCAAATCTAGAATTGGCACAATGACAGCCCCATGGCCCGACAGCCAAGGTCACAGCTTGCTGTTTTAATCCAAAAAAAGCTGTCCCCATCAGTGGACGTGTCTCGCCTCTTCTTGACATTCTGCAGTCGGGGCCAATGTCACGGCAAGCTTCTGCAGCACCACACCACATGCCGCCACCACCACCACCGCTGTCTCTACGGCTACTGCCATCTCTCTCGCCAGCCTCTCCTGCCCAAACTCGAGCACCACACGAGTCGCTTCTCGACGATTCGGGGGCCGCGCATCAGCCGAGTCCCGAATAATAATAACAACAATAACAACGTCAACTTGTAACGCGCTGTCGCACAAAAATCCGCACACTCTGGTGCAGAGAGGACGACTCGGACCCACGGGCAAGGCAAACAGCGGCCACGCTGCGAGACGGTGCCAACAACTGGCCAAGCTCTGCGATCCTTTACATGCGAAGGTGCTATCGGTGAATTAATGTGGGAGGTAACGGGAAGGGAGTTTCGCAACATCTGCGCGCGATCCACAAACCCTCGCTGCTGATGATGCTGCTGCTGATGCTGCTGCAGCTGCCACCACGGTGCCGGGTTACAGACGCGCATCGTTGCCGCCGCCACCATTGCGTCGCGACATCCCCGCTGGGTCTTCCTTCTCCTCGCTCGCTCGCTCGCCGCAACAGCGGTGGCGGTGGCGACGGCAGCAGCAGCGGCAGCAGCAGCGGCGGCGGCCGCTCCCCTTGAGCGCTTCGGCGGCAGCGGCTGCGGCCTCTCGCGGCTGCGCGGGAGCGGCCTCCAGGCTCGCGGCCCGGCCCGGGCGCCACCGCGCATGCGCGGCACCAAGGGCCGGGCGTCACGTGACGCGAGTTACCGGCTCGCGCGGTGCGGGAGGAAAAGGAGGAGGGGGTGGCAAAGTATAGGGCGGGGCGATGGCCGGGGCTAAATGGGTTAGGGGCGGGGCAAGGAGGTGAAGGGCGGGGATAAGAGGGGTGTGAGGGGCAGGGTTTTCAGAGATGAGGGGCGTAGCTCAGATGGGGTGAGGGGCGTGGTTAATATGGGAGAGGAGCGGGGCGATGGTGAGGGGCGTGGTTAAGATTTGCGAGGGGCGGGACTAAGATTTGTGAGGGCGGGGCTACAAGTGGGGGCGGGGGGAGGTGTTTACATTGCGCTCAGAGAGCGCTCTGGGTGGATGTCTCCGCAGCTGTAACAGCAGGGCTGGCGGGAAGAGCGAGTGCGTGGCTGTTTGGCGAGAACGACATCGCTATCCGTGTTCTATGAGCAGCTATCCGTGTTCTGTGAGCAGCTATGCGTGCTCTATGAGTAGCTATCCGTGCTATATGAGCAGCTATCCGTGTTCTATGAGCAGCTATCCGTGTTCTATGAGTAGCTATCCGTGTTCTATGAGTAGCTATCCGTGCTGTATGAGCAGCTATCCGTGTTCTATGAGTAGCTATCCGTGCTGTATGAGCATCTATCCGTGTTCTATGAGTAGCTATCCGTGTTCTATGAGTAGCTATCCGTGTTCTATGAGCAGCTATCTGTGTTCTATGAGTAGCTATCCGTGTTCTATGAGTAGCTATCCGTGCTCTATGAGTAGCTATCCGTGCTGTATGAGCAGCTATCCGTGTTCTATGAGTAGATATCCGTGCTGTATGAGCAGCTATCCGTGTTCTATGAGTAGCTATCCGTGTTCTACGAGTAGCTATCCGTGTTCTATGAGTAGCTATCCGTGTTCTATGAGTAGCTATCCGTGTTCTATGAGCAGCTATCTGTTCTATGAGTAGCTATCCGTGTTCTATGAGCAGCTATGCGTGCTCTATGAGTAGCTATCCGTGTTCTATGAGTAGCTATCCGTGCTGTATGAGTAGCTATCCGTGTTCTATGAGTAGCTATGCGTGTTCTCTGAGTAGCTATCTGTGTTCTATGAGTAGCTGTCCGTGTTCTATGAGTAGCTATCTGTGCTCTGAGCAGCTATGCCTGCTCTGAGTAGCTATCAGTGTTCTATGAGTAGCTATCCGTGTTCTATGAGTAGCTATCCGTGTTCTATGAGTAGCTATCCGTGCTGTACGAGTAGCTATCCGTGTTCTATGAGCAGCTATCCGTGTTCTACGAGTAGCTATCCGTGCTCTATGAGTAGCTATCCGTGTTCTATGAGTAGCTATCCGTGTTCTATGAGTAGCTATCCGTGTTCTATGAGCAGCTATCCGTGAGTGTTCTATGAGCAGCTATCCGTGTTCTATGAGTAGCTATCCGTGTTCCATGAGTAGCTATCCGTGCTCTATGAGTAGCTATCCGTGTTCTATGAGTAGCTATCCGTGTTTTATGAGTAGCTATCCGTGTTCTATGAGTAGCTATCCGTGTTCTATGAGCAGCTATCCGTGCTGTATGAGCAGCTATCCGTGTTCTATGAGTAACTATCCGTGTTCTATGAGTAACCGTGTTCTATGAGTAGCTATCCGTGCTGTATGAGTAGCTATCCGTGTTCTATGAGTAACTATCCGTGTTCTATGAGTAACTAACCTGTCAACCCACACGGGTTACCCCGTATTCTTGTACAGGGGAAATTTAGTTTTCAGGTCCACACGGCAAACAGTCGTTTTTGGATACGGGCAATATATACGTGTTTATTTGTGCGTTTCTCCCTTGTGATGGAACTTTGTAGGATGAACGTTGAGATTTATAGGGGCACGCGGTGACCAATAAGGTCTGAATTGGTCTCTAATAAGGTAGGGCACTGATAATTAAGGGCTCGACAGGTTTGGTATTCGCAATAACAATACTACGCGTGGTTAGCGTCACACGCAGCGCACGTTAAATACCCCGTGACGCGATTGGAAGAGTAGGCCGTCGCGGTTCAAAGTTGGGGAATTGTTCGCAAATTACTCAAATGGGCTTCCAGCAACGGCGCTGCGTGCGCAGCGCCGTCGCTGTACACGCAGCGCGGTCGCTGTACACAGAGCGCGACCACCAGCGGTCTCCTGCGAAAAACCTGACAAAAGAGCCCCTTTTAAAAGTCACGCGACTCAAGGAGCCCCCCCCCCCATCGCGTTAACAATGCACTAAACCGTCTACATGTTGAACCTTTTTCGCACCGCACCTATATAGCCAACCGTGCTAATCGGAGGTGCGGTAGGACAAACTATACACAAAACGTCTAAATAGGAGTTTTAAATCCTAACAAAATCAATTATCAAAATAAATGGTGACACGCTTTGGCCAGTTATTCAGAGCGACGCGAGAAGATATTTTACGAAAATGGGATTTTTAGAAAGAACGGTATGGGCATTCATATGTAGCGTGGAACTCACTCCGAGGCAAGGTAACACCTATATTTTCATATATTCATATTCAACGTGACTTTACCGAAAGAGCTAAGAATATGAATTACTGCAGTCACGAAAGCTTTAAATCAAAAGGTAACACCTGTTCATTCTTTGATCTCCATACACGCCAGTTGTGAGCGCACACTCCACTTCACGTCTAACACCACGCGTGGTATACCTGATTCCCTGCTAGCTACCCCGACTCTCTGCTACACCGCCAGCACATGCCCGTGTGTTCCCGCATGCCGGATTTTAATCCCCCAGCTAGACTCTGCCGACATTCCAGGATCTGTCCAACAGCCAACCCGCAGCCCCTACACAGACGCCTCTCCTCGGCTGCACGTGCGTCACTCAATTACCGCACGTGCCTCTCATCAGCTGCGTCACTCAATTACCACACGTGCCCTCTCATCAGCTGCGTAACTCAATTACAACACGTGCCCTCTCATCAGCTGCGTCACTCAATTACCACACGTGCCTCTCATCAGCTGCGTCACTCAATTACCACATGTGCCTCTCATCAGCTGCGTCACTCAATTACCGCACGTGCCTCTCATCAGCTGCGTCACTCAATTACCACACGTGCCTCTCATCAGCTGCGTCACTCAATTACCGCACGTGCCTCTCATCAGCTGCGTCACTCAATTACCGCACGTGCCTCTCATCAGCTGCGTCACTCAATTACCGCACGTGCCTCTCATCAGCTGCGCGTGCGCCAATCCATCACGCACGTGCCTCTCATCAGCTGCGTCACTCAATTACCACACGTGCCCTCTCATCAGCTGCGTCACTCAATTACCGCACGTGCCTCTCATCAGCTGCGTCACTCAATTACCACACGTGCCCTTTCATCAGCTGCGTCACTCAATTACCGCACGTGCCCTCTCATCAGCTGCGTCACTCAATTACCACACGTGCCCTCTCATCAGCTGCGCGTGCGCCAATCCATCACACACGTGCCTCTCATCAGCTGCGTCACTCAATTACCACATGTGCCTCTCATCAGCTGCGTCACTCAATTACCGCACGTGCCTCTCATCAGCTGCGTCACTCAATTACCACACGTGCCCTCTCATCAGCTGCGTCACTCAATTACCGCACGTGCCTCTCATCAGCTGCGTCACTCAACTACCGCACGTGCCCTCTCATCAGCTGCGTCACTCAATTACCGCACGTGCCTCTCGATCAGCTGATTCACTCAATTACCACATGTGCCTCTCATCAGCTGCGTCATTCAATTACCACACGTGCCTCTCATCAGCTGCGTCACTCAATTACCACACGTGCCTCTCATCAGCTGCGTCACTCAATTACCGCACGTGCCTCTCATCAGCTGCGTCACTCAATTACCACACGTGCCCTCATCAGCTGCGTCACTCAATTACCGCACGTGCCCTCTCATCAGCTGCGTCACTCAATTACCACACGTGCCCTCTCATCAGCTGCGCGTGCGCCAATCCATCACACACGTGCCTCTCATCAGCTGCGCATGCATTACTACACTACACATACCAAAAAAAAAATCATTCTCAGATTTTCTGACAACAAGCATCATAACAACTCATGTAAACGAACCGCGTGGAGTCGTGGGCAAATCTAAATAATGAAGGTTGCCAATCTGGGCGCGGGGTAAACGTGAGCCGAACAGACCCCCCCCCCCCCCAACAAGCCAAACAAGTTCGCCGCTGTGGTGGTGCCGTACAACTAGGAGAGAAAAAAAACCACACACGACTGGCGTGCACGCGCTGCCTGAGACACCACTCTCGTGCAGGCGATCCGAAATCAAAACGCGTTGGGAAAGCTGAATTCTTATGAAAAGTAACGCAGCAATCATTGTGCGTAGTTTTTTTGTTTTCATCAGCGTGCAGGCAGTGCACGCTGATGGATATTCCTGGATGTAAATGTTAACCCGCTGGGGGGATGTGTGTATTGCTGATCGCGTTATGGCGATTGATTACGGCGATTAAATACACCAGGTTTTTTTTTGTTGTATTGGAGTTCGCGTGGCTGATGGATATTCCTGGATGTAAATGTTAACCCGCTGGGGGAGGGGAATGTGTGTATTGCTGATCGCGTTTTGGCAATTGATTACGGCGATTAAATACGAGGTTTTTTTTTGTTGTATTGGAGTTCGTGTGGCTGATGGATATTCCTGGATGTAAATGTTAACCCGCTGGGGGGATGTGTGTATTGCTGATCGCGTTATGGCGATTGATTACGGCGATTAAATACACCAGGTTTTTTTTGTTGTATTGCAGTTCGTGTGGCTGATGGATATTCCTGGATGTAAATGTTAACCCGCTGGGGGGAGGGGAATGTGTGTATTGCTGATCGCGTTACGGCAATTGATTACGGCGATTAAATACACGAGGTTTTTTTGTTGTATTGGAGTTCGTGTGGCTGAATGTAGATGTGACTCGCATGTCGCGCTTGATTGCGTTATCTTAGAAAAGTTCCCAGGTTTGCCCGTGTAGAGCCGTTTACCGCGGGTGAGGACAGCTCCTCCCAGCGGCAGTCCCCCACTCACGCAACGCAGCTGTGAGTGAGATCAGAATGGGATTTTGATCAACAGTTTCTCCTTATTAGTATTTCATATTTTATCCAGAACATATTGAATTGGCTTCTTAAGATCAAACCGTAAAAATAATAGGGAGTTGGGTAAGCTTTCACGACCGATGTTACGACATTCCGGTTTTGCTGAGAAACCAAATCAATTGGCATATTTGCCCACGCAATAACTTGATTCGATTGGCTCAGTCGATGGGTGATTGAGCGTCAGGGTAAACAATCTACACGCCTCAGCAATCTAACCCAAAGCTAATTATGAATCAGGTACAGCATTCTTTTGCTTTCACAGTAGGGTTCCGTTGGATGTGCATCAACGCACAGGGTGGGGTTAGAAGCAGTTTAACAAAGAAAACATCTTTATTATGGATATTGTATTCCATATTATCACCTAATTGTGCGTTATCATAACAGATTTCAGCTGCATTATAACCTGAAAGACCTCGCACCATCAGAAAAAAACCTAATTGTAAATAACATGTTAATTGCAATGAAAGAGGATACAGTACAACTTGTGTTTTCACTAACCACCGCGTGAGACGATATCAGCAATACTTTCAGGAACTACTTAGGCTAACATCTTCAAGGTAATTTGAGAGTACTGTTTCTGAATGGATGCCTTAGCAGCAGTACTTGGATTGCGATCGAGGGTTTAATTACTGCACTGTACATAAAGCGGACTTGAGGTTCTGCTCTTTTTGTATGCGAATGTTAATTTCCTTCATGCGCGCTGCGCCTGTGACCAGACGCTTGTGAAATGGCTCACCTAAAAAAAAAACAAGAAAATATTCCGATAAAATATTGTCCTTGGAACAACTACTGTACGCGCCTCTATCTCGGCAGGGCTTTAATAACCCCAAGGTGAACGGATTGCGACAGAGTCTGGCACGGAGCAAGGTAACGTGAGCGTGTCACGGCTGCCTGAGACAAGGTCACATATCCGGTGTGGGTGGGTTGAGTGAGAGGTCACGGAGCTGCCCAGCTGGGAGGAGAACAGGCGACGGGGCTGGACAAACTTGGCGGACGCTCCCAGCAGACCGAATCGATCGTTCGCGATGCCGTTGCTCAACTCTGTCGTGGTGGTAAACGAGAGGCCGGGGCTCTCCGTAACGCAACAGGACTGTGAAGCTCGAGTTATCGCGAACTGATAAAGAATCTTACTTGACCAAAAAGGGCAGTACGTTTCCTGCCCATACAACAACAAAAAAAAACACGGCCCCACTTGCCCCAAAAACCGCAGGTACAGTGAGTGCTTGCTGGCCGACAGCTTGGAGCCCGTGCCGCACCTGTAGCGTGTTGCTTCGCTGAGTTTACACGAACAGCAAAGCAGCAGCATCAGAGGCGCTGCCTGCATCGCGGTCCGCACGGGCGCGCACGAAGCCACGCAACTCTGCCAACCCGCTTCGCGTGCCAAGGCGCAGATGCTCACACCGATAAGAGGGAGGGAGTGGGGGGGGGTGCAATCACCCTCCCCCACCCCTCACCCTCCCCACTCCTCACCCTTAAAACACCGAAAACTTGTATTTAAAAATGTTTTTTGTTTTTTCAAGAGAAAACGCGTTCAATGTTGTTGTTTTGTTTTTAACTATCAGCACGCGCGTCCCTTCGGACGTGACCGTCTGTCCGCCTCTCCGGGACGTGACGTCCAGCCGGACAAAAGTTTTATTATTCTTTCTACTCTAGCGTGAGCACGATGTGTTGACATTTCGGGACCAGCATCACCTCCCTCCTCCTCCTCCTCCCCCGCGAGGTCCGCCTCTGCCGAGAGGTTCGTCGCAGAGGTCACGGGCGGCGTGAACCTGGTAGGGAAGGAAGTTCCACTGCCACGGATTTACAACTCAGCCCGAGGAGTTTCCCCACGCAGCAGCAGCAGCATCAGCAGCAGCCTCCTTCCTCCTACCCCCGGCCAGATCCGGTCCGTTCCAGCACCGGCGACGGCTCTCACCTGCGACCTGCCACGGCCACCACCGCCACCTGCCACGGCCACCACCGCCACCTGCCACGGCCACCACCGCCACCTGCCACGGCCACCACCGCCCTGTACCAACAACCGCTGCCTGCAGCGACGTTGCTAAAGGCGACTCGCATCCCAGGCACCGGCCGCCGCAAGAGGCGGCGAGTCCGCTGACCGCATCGGTTGGCAGAAGCGAGTGCCAGTCGCCTTTAACGCTGCCGCATAGGCACCGCCTCGCCGCGTTGGACTTTCGACCGCGCGATTCACAGAAGAGGAGGAGGAGGAAGAGGAGGAGGAGGCGCCGCTGCTGCCGCCGGGTCTCGAGAGCGAGGGAGGCGAGCGGGGACGCCTGTTGAAGGTGACTCCGAAGCCAAGCCCGTCGGCTGTGCCCTGTGTAAGGAGGACCTCTTATTCTTCTTCCACTGCTCTGCCGTGGCTGTCTGCGCCGCTCTCTCCGCGTAAGGAGTCCCCGTTGTGTTATATCGCCGCCTTCGTTTTGCCCCGTTGCCACTCTGTACTTGCGTGGCCGTGTTCGTCATCTCTGTGCGAGATGTTTTCCAGTGCTTTGCCTTCGTAGCCTTGTTAGTCGATGCGTAAAGGAATGTCCACGGCGTATCATAGCCGCGTTTAGCCTCTGTCTGTGTGGAGTTCTTTCCGCTGCGTATCGTAGCCGTGTTGGACTCTGCGTGAAGGCGTTCCCATTGTGTGTTTGAGTCGCTGTGTTAAGGCGTCAACCGCAGAGGTTTCGCCGTTCTCCATGGGTCGCGTTCCCTCTCGCTGTTCGTGTCCCAGGGGTGGAATTTACAGTCCCCCCTCCCTCCCTCCTCCTCCGAGGTGAGCGGTCGCAGCTGTACTTTGTACGGCGTTCGGTGAGGAGTGGTTCCGTGAGCCTGTGGCGTGTGCGAGTTGTAGGGAGCGGTGGCGCAGTGGTTAGCGCGGTGCGCTTCGAACCCCCCCACCCCCCCCACCCCCACCCCCCGAGTTCGATTCCTACTCGCGGACACCAACATCGCTGATGAACATCAGCGGTTCCTGGTTCTCCCTTAGGTCTACTCTGCCTCGAATGAGTAACTGGTGCAGTGTGAAAAAAAACATAAAGATTGTGGAGACAAAGGCGGCCGGTCGTGGTCCTGGCAAACCACCTCGTGTGCCGTGCCGGCCTTCATAGGTGCTACTCGCAACAGCACTTGCCCCAACGGGCCATTAAAGGCTCCGACGGGGGACCTTTGTGTGTAAGTATGTTGACATTCTTTCGCACCGTAACGTGGCCACAACCGTGCCAATCGGCGGTGCGAGTTGGTCCAGACGGGCGTCAGTTAACGCGTGCCAGTTCAGTTGTTACTCGATCGGGGTGGGGTGGGGTGTGGGGGGCTTGCATCACGCAGATTCGAGTGTCTTCATCCCCAACACTGTAAGCAAGCGCCACGTTTCTCCAGCCCGCGTTGCCCAACAGGCTCTCCCCAACAGGCTCTCGCGTCTGCTCTCCGAGCGAGAGGGGGTCGCGTTTTGCTCTCGACAGCTCCGTGACCGTCACCCCGAGCGCCCTCTCAACGTGGAACAAACAAGGAACGGGTTGGCCCAGGGCCGTAGAGAGGAGACGCGCGGGGAGACACGAGGGTACCGGAGGATGTCGAGTTGCAGGTTAATTTGTTTGACCAGCCGACAAGCAGGAGGGGAGGCGGGGGGGGGTTCTTCATTTGTGAAGAGTGACCCGGGTTGTCGCCAAAATGGCAAAAGCAGAACAAAGTGAATACATAAATAAATGATAAGAAACAAATGTAAATTGGAGGAAAAGAATCTGGCTGTCGCCTGATTAAGTTAGTTGTAATTAGTGGCGAAACGTCGTACTCAGATTGTAAATGTTGTGGCTTGGCTCTCCAACACACCGGTTAGTGCTGTACTAGTGACGAATTGGCCACGTTCTGTTTACGTGACAACCCTTACTAGTTGGCTTTGTCAACTATAACTTGTCACGAGATATGTCAAATAGTGCACACGGGAATCGATGTTAAATTATTATTTTCCTCTGTAACTTAAGCAGGCTCGGGTAGGTTATTTTTAGGCTGGTCCATAATTCACGAGAAAATTAAGTTATGGAAACATTAAACGGATATGGGTCGCCTGTTGTGTAAGCAGAGACCTGGGGAGACACACGGAGACATGGCACTAAATTTCATAATAATAGATCATGAGTATGAGGACCGCCACACGTTTGAAACCACTGTTGGGTTTGACAGCATGATGGGTGGTGTTTTCACATGTTGTGTATTGTCAGGGGCCGCACTAAAGGCCACCAGTGGCCCGCGGGCCTTGCAATGAAGAACGCTGCCCTAGAGACACACCGACAGGCGTGTGAACTGTAATTGACCTTGACTAACGCCGCTTTGTGCCACCCAAGCCCGCCCGGCTCTTGCCCTGCATACAAATCTGGAACATCTAACCTGGCCACCAGCCTAGCGGCACGTTCGCGTCGCTCGTCCGTGATGTCTCCGAGGGGTGGTAGTCGCGTCCCATTCCACTCTGCGTCATCGTTTTGTAAGCTATGTCAAGCCCCTTGAGTGATGGTGCGCTTCGTAAACATAACGTCAGATTAGGGAGAGAGAGAGCTGTCAACGCTGTGTTCTTGCATGAGTCGAGCCGTGCGACTGACCCCCCCCGCCCCCTCTGTGCTAACGGACACTCTTCTCCCTCCCCAAACCACGTGCAGCGTGATCCCCGCCACCGCCGCCACCATGGAGAAGCCCCTTCACTTCATCCGCAGCGACGCGGACGGCAAATTCGTGGTGGACGAGTCGGTGGCCACGCAGCTCGCCCTGCTGCCCGAGGGCCCCGCGGAGGTGGTGGCCATCATCGGCAGCAGCCGCACGGGCAAGTCCTACTTGCTGTCACGCTTCTTCGGCTGGGGCAAGGGCGGCTTCGAGACGGGCGCGAGCACGCGTCCCGTGACGCGCGGCGTGTGGTTGTGGAGCCGCGAGCACCCCCTCCGGCCCGATGCGCGCCTCGTGCTGCTCGACACGGAGGGCCTGGATGAGCCCAGCACGGCCGAGGGCCGCGACTATGACTACAAGCTCTTTTCGCTCACCGTGCTGCTCGCCAGCTGCGTGCTCTACAACACCGTGGGCAAGATCCAGCGCAGCGACATCGACGCCCTGCGGTGCGGCTCCCACCACTCGCCACACGCGTTCACGCACGCACGTGTGCACGTGTACACGTGCTGTCTTCCCCTCTCGTCGTGTCCTCCACCCTCCGGAGAGTGGTCGCCCCCCTCTCGGCGTCTGGAGACCTTTCCCGCTTCTATCCCTCACACACTGCGCCCGGCTCCAGCTTCTCGCGCGGACCGGGGGCCAGTGGGTCGGTTGTGTGCGGGGCCACCGTAACAGTGATCCAGCGCTCGCCAAGGAGAATGGCTGAGGTGGTGCCGACGGGATATTCGGTGGCATAGGGCCCATGCCAGCCACCCCCCTAGCGCCGGCCCTGTGGCTGCCACCACATTTACACTTTTTTGTACGCAATAGGCCAAACAAGGCAAGCCATCACAAGGGCGCTGCGATATGTGTCGGTGGTCATACATTAGACTTTTCTTTTTCAAAGGCGTTTCCTATGTGGCAACTGCCAAGATATTTCCAAATTTGGTGTAAAATTGTGGAGTAATTTGAGGTTTCTTGGCAGCTGCCTCAGGCCCTGATCCACAGGATAACAATGAAAGGAAGTGCACAATGCCAGTCAACTTGAATTGATAACTCTGGTTGTTGATACAAATATTTGTCAGCGATATAAAGATAGTCTCTCACGTCGCAAATGGTTATTACGAGGTCTTCCTGTTATTTATTTTTCTAACACATACAAGCGTGTTTTGACAGTCTGTGATTTATAGTGGAAAATATAACTGCGGTATTTCGTCTCCATTATCTTGGATAACCGAGGAGATTAGGATTCCTCGTTTCTCGTATCCACAACAGCCGAGTTGCGTAAGGGCGGTGCGGGTCTGAAGAGTTCCACTGTGTAGCCCACGTGACTTTGCCAACGGCAGGAATCCTGAGAGGGCATTGATGGCCCTGAAGCATGTCCCGCTACCCATTCCCACGAGGGCTTCTCACGGTGCGTGTTTTTAATTCCGTGATCTAGGATAAATATCAGTTGGCATCGCTCGCAGTGAAGCAAAAAAAAACTTGTTTGTATTTAACCGATAAAGCCCACCGAGCCATTAGCTATTTTTCAGAAGCGACCTGGTCGTTAATGATAGCTCAATGAAGAAGTGGCTTTTGTGGAAATGTATGGCAGCTAAATACTCTAAACAGCACGTTGATTATAAATGTGGAGGGAACAACCGGAGGACACGGACACAAATTCACGTGACCACGGGGAGGGAGACATGTAAACTCCAAATGTGCTACAGGGTTGTCCCACAAATGATGGTGCGAGCCCTGCTCTCTGTGGATCTGTGGCGGTTTGGAGCGGAATTGGCGTGTGTGGTACGCGCTGGCGTGGTTCGCCCGTGCCAGCAGCATCAGCAGCAGCAGCAGCTGCGTGGGAACACACGCCGTGGGCAGCACCAGTCTGACGCAAGTGGGGAACCTGCCTGTACCGTCGTGCTTGCGAGAGCGTATTTAATCCGGCCAACTCGTGCTCGCTCGTTCATCTCAAGTTGTATCTCGGTGAGGGAATGGGCGTTTGAATGGGTGATTTCCAGGATTCTACTCACCACCACCATCATCACCAACTTTGAGTTATTAATTAACTGTATAATTGTTGATTAACTTCTCTACATTTCGTGTGCCAGGAAGTACCATTCCGATTGTAAAAAAAACATGAACCCCATGGGGCAAATAGAATGTATTCACTGTGGTCCTTGCACTGCGATGGGAACTATGGGGCCAGTTTGACGTCGGTGTCCGAGGAAGCACTGTCGACACCTCGCAACAAAGCGACGGCAGATTTGGCATTCACAACGACGGTCCAGGAGCTCAAAGTGCACCGTGGAGCGTTTGTGTCTGTCACGATGTAGACAATGGACGGCGGGCGCGCCTCTGGGCTCGCTCCCACCCGCCCCTGCGTCGTCCACGAGCCGGAGCCGAGGCTCCCCGTGAAGTTTTGTGGCTGAATGTTCACTCGCCTTGAGTGTGTGGGCTCAATCTCAATACATCTACGAATCGGTTCTGACTCTCGAGACCAGAGGGAGTTTCATTTGCTAGCGTCACCTGGGGAAGAAGGGGCGGCGGTTTACTTATTACAGTAGAGTCCCAGTTGAGTAATTTTGTGGTGTAGTTAGTTTTCTTATATGGCAAATTTGAACTCTGAGGATGGCACACAATGGCCTACTCTTGCATATGACGTCAGGGGATTTCTAACGCCACTGTGAACAAACGGTGCGTTGTGTTTGTATGGTTAGTAAACCAGTGGCGTTAACCGGATTGAGACCGTGACCCCCTGCAGCAAGTGGCAAACGCGCCACCGCTGTGCCGCATCACCACCACAACACTTTGTGTGGTGTGGCAATGGAACTTTCAAATTGTACAATTGTGGGCAACTCATTCTTTTAGGGTTCTTTACACATTTTCTTACACAATGGGCCAAACCTAAATCAACAGAGTTGTGTCGTGCTTTGGATCGAACATTCCCAGCCCCCATTATTATTTGGTTAACGTCGAGGTTTGTCTAGTGGGAGTGGAGTTGGTCGGCGGGTACGGCTGTGGGGGGGGGGGGGGTCGATGAATGTGAGAGGGAGGAAGAGTGGAGCGGCGAGCGTAATGGGGAGCCCCAAAAAAAATCGCCGTCCATTAAAACTCCATGCAGAAGGGGCGCGAAATCCCTCTGTAGGCGGTACGCGCACCGCGGATTGTTTTCCGTCTTTGATTTTAGATAGTTGAAGGGGGGAGACCTCGCGTGACGTTTTGACGTTGTTCAATCACGTCACCCTAATCCACGCTCCGGGGTCGGGGCTTGATGCCGCCTCTGGAGCACCTGGGTTCCCAGCTTTGTCCTGGCACCATGACAATACTTTTGTTGAAGGGCGTGCATCGCGGCGCTGCTGGCTGGGCGTAGGCTACACACAGCGGTAGCCAGCGTGTCTGCAAGTGGGGTTGGTGGGTCATGCAGAGCAACAGGGTGCAATGCAGGAAGTCAAGTTCCGGCGTTTGTGTGAAGGTTGACCGTTATCTCCAAACGTATGCAGTGGGACTCTAAGAGATCCTGCGACGTCATTCG
Source organism: Petromyzon marinus (assembly GCF_048934315.1). Taxonomy (NCBI): domain Eukaryota; kingdom Metazoa; phylum Chordata; class Hyperoartia; order Petromyzontiformes; family Petromyzontidae; genus Petromyzon; species Petromyzon marinus. Next base: position 9,121,613 of record NC_133691.1, on the reverse strand, counting down.
AAATGAGGACACAAACTTTGTGCTGGCGTCGTAGTCCAAATTTGCCGAATTCCAAAGATTACCGGCTAGTTACTTGGTTGGAATCTCTCACGCTGCTGCTGCCACCGCTACAGAAGCAGCAACGTCGGCCCCTGCTGATGTGCAGGCTGCGTCCGTGTGCCGCCTTAGCACCTTGGTGACGGCCGTGCGTGGTGGGAATGGCGCGGGCACCAAATGGACTGCCTTGTTATTATTATTATAATCGTCGCCATTGCCGCCGCTGCTGCTGTTGTGGCTCTCCATGCTGCCATGCCGTGTTCAGCATCGTGCTGAAGCTCTCCGAGTACATCCGCCTGAAGCCGGCACCGGGGACGCACAGTGGTACCGGCCATGGGGAGGAGCTGGCCGGATCCCTTTGCTGGGTGATGCGAGACTTCCACCTGGCGCTGGACTCCACGCCTGACAAGTACATGGAGGAGGCATTCAGCCGCTTCGAGTCGTCCTCCGAAGGGAAGCTCGTGGACTCGCTGCGCAAATACTTTCCTGTGCGGCGCTGCTTCCCGCTCAGCACGCCGCTGGCGAACGCCGCGCAGCTCGGGTGGGTAGGCACGCACGCTTGCACGCTCGCGCATGCACGCTCGTACACACGCTCGCGCATGCACGCTCGTACACACGCTCGCGCATGCACGCTTGCTGGACGACTCTAACTGGCGTGTGATTGGTGCAGAGAGCTGGACAACATGTCTCCGAGCGAGCTGAACGAGGACTTCAGGAGGCAGGCGGAGGACATGATCAGCACCGTGCTCACGTCCGTGGTGTCGCCCAAACGTATCATGAGCGACGACGGCTCGATCCGCACGCTCGACCCGCTGCGTGAGTCGCCCACCTACCTTGCCCCCCACCGGCTTTGCTCCTTTATTGCTTGTTCATTATAACAGTGTGAGAGCAAGAGGTGCCACAAAAAGTTAAGTACATGTGAGAGTAAGCTGTCTATTTTAGTCTGACGGTGACATAAACGCATGCAAATCGAAAAAGAGAGTGCAAAGATGTGGGGGAAAGAGGCGCTAGAAAAAGTTAGGTGCAGGTGCAAGTAAGTGGTGACGTCACCACTTACTTGACGTCACCGCCACTTAGTGGCGAATGGCGGTTGTTGTTGTTGTACTTTTGGTTAATACTGGGACATAAAGAGGGGGAGTGAAGGGAGGGAACCAAGATGTAGATGATCAACAAGGGCTTTCCACAAACGTGGAGCAGCAACGCGGAAATACTTTTTACCAAACACAGTTTGAAGAAATATAATATTTAGTAGGAATAAGAAGGCACTTTTGAAGCCACGGGAGGGAGTACTTGCAACTAAGTGGCCCTGTAGGTAATTGACAGGTTTGTTCAAGAGGGCCTTTAGGATGGGGAAGGCCCAGTGATCGTCTCTCTGGATATCCAGGGGGGACAGATTTGAGTGAATGTGCAGGTTGCATGAAGAGTTCGATAGGTGACATCAAGGGTGGAATGGAGAGTGGAGTGGTATCGTGGAACGAGATGTTTTAAGGTCGATTCAGAAGCTAGGCGCTAGATGGTGTCACAAAAATAATATATAATGAAATGTGAGCAGGTATGGTGGCTTTAACAAAGGCAGGGCTTGGGCAATGTTCGAGCAATCCCCATGGCAACCAAGTTGAATCACCACTACCATCAGGTTCAACACCTCGATTATCAGTGCTTGCATTACTGCAGTTAACCACTGTAACAGACAGACTTGGAACTTGTGCCCACTCTGTGGAGAGAAACTCGCACTCTCAATCCGACCTCTGCTGCTGCTGCTGCTTCTGCTGCTGCATCCTTCCCAGAAGCTAGTGCAGCATTTCCACACTGTGATCTTGTTGGAGCGCAGCTGCAGGCCCGCCAAGGGCAGTCGCGATCGAGGTCACCACTCAGACGGGCGGTGGAGAAAACCTCATCTCTGTTGGTGGCTGAGCTCCAGTGGCAGAAATTACACATTCCCCTTGGTGGGGCCAGTCCATCCACCGAAGAGGGGGTAATCGTTTAATTGAACCCAGAGTGATAATGGTCAGAGATGACCGCTCAACAGAATTTGAACTGTCACCCATCTGATAGCAAATCAGGTGCACGCATCGGAGCCAGGCTGACCTTGGTGTTCAGAATAAGCATGCCCTGGTTTTCGGAGTCTGTTTTCGGGTAACTATTTCACAAGTTCAACTTTACTCCTGTCGATTCCAAACATGCTGTACGACTTGTACACTAAACACGTGGGAACGGCTTTAAAATGTGTATAATCTCCTGTAGATGTAGATGCCACCACCGCCATCTATTACGCGGCGGTTGAACTTACAACTCTCGTTCCGAACAGGCAACTGGACATACGGACAGGTTTGTTCGTATCTCTGAAAGTTCGTAAGTCGAATAGTCGTAAGTAGAAGAGTCCCCTGTATATAGATTTGTGTAAGTTTATTTTGTTTAAGCCTTGTGCACTTGCATGAACATTCTGCGGTGTTTTTCTGTTCATGCTGCAGTAAAACAACTTACAGTAGGAGAATTGGTTTGTGCACGGGCATGCCCCAGACACCTACAAGGGTTCTCGTGTACGTAACCTCGCTCGCTTCGTTATGGTAATAGGCAGGGGGAAGCCATTTTATATTTAAAATTACGAACCAGAAAACGTGGCCACGGTGTTTGAATCTTGGATCTGAGGCTGGTCACCAACGACCGTAATAAAACAAAATGGCAGGAGTATTGTACGGCACTCAAGTTGGCCGAGCACATTTGCGATGACCTATTGGGTTTATAGAATGTAACCGGTAAACTGGCAACCGCTCGGATGATCGATTTACCAGTTCCCGCGGGCGTTCCGCGTCGTCCCGCCGAGCGTCGTGCCTGCGGCCCCAGTGTAAAAAAAAAAAACTATATAATTTTCAGACGTACTGTACTCGGTGTGATTGCGATCTCGCTTGTCCACCCAGGAGAGCCTCGCCGAGCCTCGAGAGCTCTCATCCATGGCAGCGCGCGACCTTCTCCCTTCCCCTCTGCCCCGCACAGAGTTCGTGACGGTGGCCCAGCACTACGTGGCGGCGCTCAATGCGGGCGATCAGCCGTGCGTACAGGACGCCTACCTGGCGCTGCTCGAGTGGGACGCGCGCCGCGCCTCCGCCGAGGCTCTCCAGGCCCGCCGCGCCGAGCTGGAGGTCCGGCTGGGGGGCGCGGACCCTCCGCACGGGCCCGCCGTGCTCGCGCGGGCCCTGGCTGCGGCCCACAGCGCCGGCGTGTCGGCGTTCGTGATGCGGCTCGCCGAGCTGGGCCTGCACAACGAGACGCCCGGCTTCCTCCCCGGCTTCCTGGTCTGCTCGCCCGCCCGCCCGCCCGCCCGCCCGCCCGCCGCTCTCGTTCACTATCTCCGTTACCTTGGCTACAGTCTGAATTGGTTTAATTGACCAATTAGTGAGTGGGGAATTAATTCCATTTAAAGTGTGCGTAAAGATGTTGGCTTTTATTCGGACGCATTGTACCCTTGCACAACGGCACGGCAGAAGGATGGCGAGCTATTACGATGTTGCTTTTGTTCTCCGGGGGTGTTAAAGACTGGGAATGTATCGACGAATGAAGGTGGCGACAATTGCATGAGCCGTGGAGCAGCTGCTATAGCACCGAGTGGCTGCATACAATGACAACGGAGCCAGGTGACGCTGCGGCTCCAGTCACCGTGGCGCGTGCGAAGCAATGGACGCGGTTGGAGGGATGAGGGCCAGGGCTGGCTGTGGCCCAAAGGAGGGGAGGAATGTCGCGAGCGAGCCTCGAGCAGGGAGCCCGCAGCACGGGCGGATGGGGGAGGGAATTTCACACCAAACTACGGGGGGCAGTGGCGGCACAGAGGGAGCGAACTTTTACTCGGCAGGGGTTGCTGAAGGGTTTTGCGGGAAGGCCTTGTGTGCTGGAGCGGAGAGCTCGTGGAGTAGGGTGGAGCAATATGAGAGGTAGCATGGGCCGAGCGAGTCCACGGACGGCCTTGTCGCTGGGGTGGTGGATCTTACAGTTGATTTGGGGATGGGGATCGGGAGCAAGGAGAGTGAATCGTTGGCATGGAGCCGCAGTGCCCTGTAAACCGGATGATGATAGCGACTCCAGCAAACATTGTGCGGGCACACAGTCACCCGCAGGCACATGCAGGCACACACGGTCACGCTATTGCAGCACCACTGGGGAAATGAGAATATTCCACGATCACCGTGCTACTTCTTGCGCACTCACCTCCACCCACCCCCCTGCTCCCCCTTAGAGTGAGCTGACCGCAGAGCAGGAGGAGGACTGGAAGCACAACGAGAAGCTGTCGCGGGAGCGCAGCGCTGCGGCCCTGAAGGAGATGGCGCGCGCCGCCCTGGGGGACGAGGGGGCGTTCATGGTGCCCGGCGGGCACCTGCAGCTGGTGCTGGCGATGCTGCGGCTCGTGCACGAGTTCAGCGAGAGGAAAGGTCCGTGCCGGCGCGAACCACCTCGAATCTTGAATCTGTGCCCCGACGAGAGAGCCCGAGGAACGTGCGCGCGACCGGAAAACAAACCGAGTTGAAGACAAGCGGAGGTGGAAAACAAGGAGTGGGGGGTGGGGGGGGGGGGGAAGGAGAGGGCGTAAGAATGCAGGGGCTTGATTTTTAGTACTGCTCTCATCGTCATAACGATGATGAGAACTACGTCGTTAACTCGCATTCATGCATTGCAAAAAAAAATACATAAAGTGTAGATTGCATTACGTGTACAGTAAATTGGCCGCCTCTTGGCAATAGTGATGAGGGTCCAGTCAGAAGCAGAGCCAATCTTCTAAACCAGCGGTCCCCAACCTTTTTGGCACCAGGGACCGGTTTCGTGGAAGACAATATTTTCACGGACCGGTGGGGGGGGGTTCATCATTGGGTCTTTCCCCCTTTTAAAAGAAGCTCTCCAGCGACGTTTGTTTTTTACTCATTGTGGCTACTAGGGGTTAGAGCTTGTGGGCTTTATACCAACACTGTGACTGAGACAAGTAGTGCAGTGCGGGAAAGAGGCGCGGACAGAAGTGGTAAATAATAAAATAATGGGGCAGGCCACGCGCGGACTCACCGCTCTCACCTCCTGCTGCTGTGCGGCCCGGTTCCTAACAGGCCACGGACCGCTACCGGTCCACGGCCAGGGGGTTGGGGACCCCTGTTCTGAATGACACAACGGCCGCAGAGACATCCTGGCGGCACTTTCAGCAGCGATGCCCTCGAGCCGCGTGTTTGGGGATCGGTTCAAGCGGCCCGGTCCGTCCTCGTGCCGAAACCAACATTCCATTGCTTCTCCTCTATTCTGGCCCTTGTATGTTGAACTTCTTTCGCACCGTACGTAGCCAACCGTAGTAATTGGAGGTGCGGGGGGAAGGACAGCAAACGAAACGTGACGAGCAGTCCCTAAAAGAAATACATTTTCAATCTTGATTTAAAAGCGGCTTCCTAATATCAGAAGAGCAGTTCCAGACGGCCGCAGAAGCGCATCTCAAAGCTATGGGGTACGAGCATTACCGCTGCGCCACCGCCCTGCCACGCCCTATGGAATGGCACGAATTCCAAATGTATTCAGTAGATTTCCAAATTGTTGAGCCGCTCTCATTGGCCGCCCTGCGGGACAGACCTGGGGCCGTGCGCAGCCGAGGCCCTGGCGGAGTTCCGGGAGTCGCGCTGTGCCCCGCTGGAGGCGGCGGTGTCGCGCTCCGACGCCGAGATGACGCAGATGGAGAAGGAGCGCGCCGAGCGCCGGGTCGCCGAGGAGAAGGAGAAGATTCGCGAGCAGACGCGGGAGGAAACCAAACAGAAGTACAAGGTGCGGACGTGTCTTGTGGGCGCGCGTCACCCCGCGTGGCTCCACGGCCCGGCCAGCTGCACGCTTCGCTCTTGGGAGATTGGTTCACTTGAGGCAGGGGGTGGGGAACCTTACTCTTTGGTTCTATTCGGTAAAGTCACGTAGGTAAAAAATAAAACAACAAAAATCACGACGTTTCGGCCACAACAAAGGTGAAAGGAACAGACCTGTTGGGACGACAGAGGTGTGTCTGTCCCTTTCACCTGAAGAAGGCCACTTGTGCTGTGGCCGAAACGTCGTGATTTTTGTTGATTTATTTTTTACCTACGTGACTTTACCGAATAGAACCAAAGAGTATGGATCCTTGCAGTCACGAAAGCTTCAAATCTAGAAGTGGGGAACCTTTTTTCTGCTAAGGGCCATTTGGATATTTATAACATCATTCGCGGGCCATACAGAATTATCAACTTAAAAATTAGCCTGTTATATTTGGTCAAACATTTTATTAACTCATCCCTAATGTGCTGGCTGGAACTGCTTCTCTTTGGTGAGGCGTGTGATATTGTTAGCTGGTATTGATGATGTTGCTACTCGCAACTGCTTTTCCAGTTTTGCTCCCTAGATTTATTGAATTTCGAGTCCCGCCTGCGGTTGCCTTGGCAAGGCCAGACCAAATGATTTCGTTGGGCTTACACGGCCTACGGGCCGGACGTTCCCCACCCCTGACTTAAGAGAAGGAAGATGATTAAAAGAGCTTTACGATCATGTGGTAATAACATCACCGCGTGGGTGTGTTAACGCGCGCAAGTGACGTCGCGATGACATCACGAGAGCGCCATGATGAGGATCTTGAGCGTAGACCCGGAGTTCTTCTCATCAGCAGCAGCTGCTGGATCTGGCAGAGAATAAGTAATGGAAAGAGGTGGTAGCATTCATGGTGGTGATGACCTCTTGACCGCGGCCAGCGCTTGGCTGCGTGGTTTGTGGCGCGCTCGCACGCAGTGCTGCCACTGCTGTTGCTCAAGGTAACAGAGCCGCTCCCACAATCGATTCCCCTTTTGTTATGATTGGGAATTTAAAAACGTAAAGAAAATTAGTACTGGAATCATGAGATGTCTTCAGTGGAAATATGCAAAGTACAGTGAGGGAAAAAAGTATTTGATCCTCTGCTGATTTTGTACGTTTGCCCACTGACAAAGAAATGATCAGTCTAAAATTTAAATGGTAGGTTTATTTGAACAGTGAGAGACAGAATAACAAGAAAAAAATCCAGAAAAATGCATGTCAAAAATGTTATAACTTGATTTGCATTTTAATGAGGGAAATAAGTATTTGACCCCTCTGCAAAACATGACTTAGTATTTGGTAACAAAACGCTTGTTGGCAATCACATAGGTCAGACTTTCTTGTAGTTGGCCACCAGGTTTGCACACATCTCAGGAGGGATTTTGTCCCACTCCTCTTTGCAGATCTTCTCCAAGTCATTAAGGTTTCGAGGCTGACGTTTGGCAACTCGAACCTTCAGCTCCCTCCACAGATTTTCTATGGGATTAAGGTCTGGAGACTGGCTAGGCCACTCCAGGACCTTGATGTGCTTCTTATAGAGCCACTCCTTTGTTGCCTTGGCCGTGTGTTTTGGGTTATTGTCATGCTGGAATACCATCCACGACCCATTTTCAATGCCCTGGCTGAGGGAAGGAGGTTCTCACCCACGATTTGACGGTACATGGCCCCGTCCATCGTCCCTTTGATGATGCGGTGAAGTTGTCCTGTCCCCTTAGCAGAAAAACACCCCCAAAGCATAATGTTTCCACCTCCATGTTTGATGGTGGGGATGGTGTTCTTGGGGTCATAGGCAGCATTCCTCCTCCTCCAAACACGGCGAGTTGAGTTGATGCCAAAGAGCTCCATTTTGGTCTCATCTGACCACAACACTTTCACCCAGTTGTCCTCTGAATTATTCAGATGTTCATTGGCAAACTTCAGATGGGCATGTATATTTGCTTTCTTTAGTAGGGGGACCTTGCGGGCGCTGCAGGATTTCAGTCCTTCACGGCGTAGTGTGTTACCAATTGTTTTCTTGGTGACTATGGTCCCAGCTGCCTTGTGATCATTGACAAGATCCTCCCGTATAGTTCTGGGCTGATTCCTCACTGTTCTCATGATCATTGCAACTCGTCTTGCATGGAGCCCCAGGCCGAGGGAGATAGACAGTCCTTTTGTGTTTCTTCCATTTGCGAATAATCGCACCAACTGTTGTCACCTCACCAAGCTGCTTGGCAATGGTCTTGTAGCCCATTCCAGCCTTGTGTAGGTCTACAATCTTGTCCCTGACATCCTTGGAGAGCTCTTTGGTGTTGGCCATGGTGGAGAGTTTGGAATCTGATTGATTGCTTCTGTGGACAGGTGTCTTTTATACAGGTAACGAGCTGAGATTAGGAGCACACTCTTAAAGGGAGTGCTCCTAATCTCAGCTTGTTACCTGTATAAAAGACACCTGGGAGCCAGAAATCTTTCTGATTTGAGAGGGGGTCAAATGCTTATTTCCCTCATTGAAATGCAAATCAATTTATAACATTTTTGACATGCATTTTTCTGGATTTTGTTGTTATTCTGTCTCTCACTGTTCAAATAAACCTACCATTAAAATTATAGACTGATCATTTCTTTGTCAGTGGGCAAACGTACAAAACCAGCAGGGGATCAATTACCTTTTTCCCTCACTGTAATCTGATTCATTATAGATGAACACAAGGAGAAAAACTATGGAGAACCGGTGCCCTCCCTGGGTATTCTGGATGCTGTAACTCATAACCTTGACTCTGTTACCTTCCAGTGTTGTGCATGGACCTGCGTGTGCCTGTGTACTGATGCTTTTCCATCTGTGTTTCTCATTTGAAATAACACCTCAATGCCTGTGATGGCAACCTGCGTTGTTTGTGTCGTTGACAGCAACAAATGAGAGAAAATGAAGAGAAGCACCTCGAGGCCGTTACTAAATACAAGGTGAGTTCCAATATGCAATGCGGCCAAACTCTCAGCTCTTCCGAGCTGGTGGTCTAGACAAGGCTGAGAGCATTGTGAAATGTACATGTGGTGGTCGCGCGATGTGGAAGCAAGGCACATGGATGGGAGTCGTGCTTCCTGCTGTTTGTGAGAAGCGCATCTCTGTGTGCGCTGTTAAGAGCTGGCTGACCTGTGAGCGGGCATGCGTCGAACACGCGTGTCTGCCCGTGGGGTTCGCGTCGACTCGTTGCAACGCGTGGTTTGGTGTGGGCACGTGGTGGCGGGGCCTAGGCCCTGGATTAGCCACCACCCGCTCTCCGAGTCTCCGCTGGGCAGAATTGTAAACCGGACATTTGTGTTGGCGGGGTAATTATAATTATCAACGGCTGTTGCACCGCGATGATCCCCAACAGAGACAAAACCCCCGTACACGGCGTGAGTTACTTGCACGACGGTGTCGGGTTTCCTGCCTACTGCATCCAGACTCCATCCAGCAGTGGATTGGCAAAGGGCTGTTTTTTTTCCCCTCTTGCCTCTGCGAAGGGGCAACAACCCCGGATGTCGGGCGCCTTGTGGACTTGCGATCGCGTGCGCTGCCAAGGTCGAAGCCTGGCAGTGGAGTGTCGGTTCCTCGAGTCCTCCTCCACGTGCTGTTTGTGTAGAGGGTGTGAATGGGAATGATCACGGTGCAAAGTGCAAAGCTTTAAAACGGCTTTACTTTTTTGCAGTCAACAGGGCAAGCTGCAATTCCCAGCGTAGCTGTCATGGGGTGGGGGTTATTGGCACGTTCGCCAAATGTTTGGGTCCAGACATGCATTGCTTGGGTGGAGCAAGTGTGTCCCGATCAGCGCTCCGTTCGCCACTGCTGTGCCGAGTTGATTTTCAGATGCACCGATGGGCAACCATGTTTGTGTTGTTTCTTAACGAAGATCCGGAGTAATTTGTTGGGGAAAACCACTGTCATGGAAAATATCGGTGAGAAAACTGCTCGATTGGTGGACGTTTATGCATTTTGACCATTTTTTATTGCTGGGTTTTGGCAGGGACTTCCTTTCCACAATAAAGCCCACAGCCGTTTGGGAAATACAGTAAACCCCCTTTTTCCCACACACACGATCAATCGAATTTATAACTTACCTCCAGTGGAAGTTTCAGTTTTAATCAATTGATGTCTGCGTCGTTCCATACATGCATACGCTGTTGCGTTGGTTTCGGCAAGCATGTTGCGGTCTGAGTTTTACAACTATGCGGTGTGGTCGTTCAGAGTAAACACGTTCATAGTAAACACGTTCATAGTAAACACGTTCATAGTAAACACGTTCAGAGTAAACACGTTCAGAGTAAACACGTTCAGAGTAAACACGTGCGTGGTGGCAAGTACGAGCGATGTGCAGTGCGAACGCTGGCTCCGACGATGTTGACGCACACGCTGTGGGGTTTAACACGATCGTTGCTGCTGTGTCTGTTCCAACCAGATGGAGGCGCAGCAGGTGTGCGGCGAGATGGAGAAGCTCAGGGAAGAGAAGGAGGTAAACGGCATCCACGGCTCGCGCTCCCGCCTGCTCACGCTCCAACTTCTCACGCTCCCACTTCTCGCGCTCCCACTTCTCGCGCTCCCATTTCTCACGCTCCAACTTCTCACGCTCCCACAGCTCACGCTCCCACTTGCTCACGCTCCCACTTCTCACGCTCCCACAGCTCACGCTCCGACAGCTCACGCTCCCACTTCTCACGCTCCCACTTCTCACGCTCCCACTTCTCACGCTCCCACTTCTCACGCTCCCACTTCTCACGCTCCCACTTGCTCACGCTCCCACTTGCTCGCGCTCCCACTTGCTCACGCTCCCACTTCTCAGGCTCCCACTTCTCAGGCTCCCACTTCTCAGGCTCCCACTTCTCAGGCTCCCACTTCTCACGCTCCCACTTCCCACACTCCCACAGCTCACGCTCCCACTTGCTCCCGCTTCTCATGCTCCCACTTCTCACGCTCCCATTTCTCACGCTCCCATTTCTCGTACTCCCACTTCTCACGCTCCCGCTTGCTCGCACTTCTCACGCTCCCACTTCTCACGCTCCCACTTCTCACGCTCCCACTTCTCACGCTCCCACTTGCTCCCACTTCTCACGCTCCCACTTCTCAGGCTCCCACTTCTCACGCTCCCACTTCTCACGCTCCCACTTGCTCCCGCTTCTCACGCTCCCACTCTCACGCTCCCACTTCTCACGCTCCCACTTCTCACGCTCCCACTTCTCACGCTCCCACTTCTCACGCTCCCGCTTGCTCACGCTCCCGCTTGCTCACGCTCCCACTTCTCACGCTCCCACTTCTCATGCTCCCACTTCTCACACTCCCACTTGCTCCCACTTCTCACGCTCCTACTTGCTCCCACTTCTCACGCTCCTACAGCTCCCGCTCCCACTTCTCACGCTCCCGCTTGCTCCCACTTCTCACGCTCCCACTTCTCACGCTCCCACTTCTCACGCTCCCACTTGCTCCCACTTCTCACGCTCCCACTTCTCACGCTCCCGCTTATCACGCTCCCACTTGCTCGCACTTCTTACGCTCCCACTTGCTCCCACTTCTCACGCTCCTGCTTGCCCGCGCTCCCACAACTCGGGCGCCTCTCTGTTCTCCCCATGCTCTGCATGCGTTTCCTCCTGGGTTCTTGGCTTTCCTCCCCACACACATGCACACACACATGCACAATGTAACTTGTATTGTCCAAGCATCCCAATGCTGCAAGAATTACTTTCAAATAACTCCATAGGGATTATACGCAGCGGCAGGGGCAGAAGCAGCATCGCCCCGCCCCTCCACAGTGAAAACTTGGCAGGAACCTCCTGAATGAGAGAGCCTCGAGGCTCAGTGAAGCCTTCCTGGATTAACAAGAATCGATAAATAACGTAATCTGTAAAAATATGATTTCCCCTTTGCATCCAGCACTGACGCTGGAGCTGCGGTGGTGAGCGCGGTGAACGCTGTGGTGTTCACGGTGTGTGCCGTGTGCGTGCGCGCGTGTGCAGCGGGAGCTGGGGGAGGTGAAGGCCCAACACCGGACGGAGCTCGAGCGGCTCGAGGAGACGCACCGTGACACGGTCCGCCGCTTCCAGAAGCAGGAGAACACCGCAGCTGCACCCAGGCAGCAGCGACGCAAGATCCCCCTGATGTGCCTCTCCAAACAGAGCCAAGATTAACCGCGGCAAGGGCGGCTCGGCAAGGTTTCTGCTCGGACGCCGGCGCGAGTGGACGTGGCTTCCCGAGGGCGGAGGTTCGGCACGTTTGGAGGAGGTGTTCGTGTTACCCAGCGCGTGTGTGATTAGTGCTATTTAATGACAACCGGTAAGCTGGTAACCACTTCTAAAATAATTTACTGGTGCCATAAGTCAGCAAACTGGTGATCGTTTCCGGTGGAACTGTTAGTCACGAGTGCACCAATTGGCTCATGCCACCGTACAAACCGCGCGGCGGCCCCAAGTTACGTTCGCTCTCGTTTCTTAGTTGAAAGATAAAGGTGTAGCTCTGAAATTGCTCACTCGTGCCACTTGCGAAGCATGCCTCGACACGCGGCAAGCCGATGACTGCGTTTTTACCGTTTTTACCGTTCTGGAAAATAACTCTGAACAAGCCCCTCGTGCATTTACACAGATGGCATACTCGGCACACTTCCAACAAATGTCGTTATTCACTTTTCTACATATCTGTTCCGTCTGATATACATGCTAGTGGACAAAAATGTAATGTTAAACACCTGCTTTCCCAATCAATTACTGCAGCAATAACACACATGTGTCCGCGTGTGAAGAAAGGGGATACGAGTGGAAGGAATATCATTGGGAAGCAGTGGGCAGCAGGGCTGGGAGAATTAATTTTAGCAATGTTGTTTGTGTAAATTGTTGGCTGACCACAGTTACTTTAGCTAATTATGGTTTAGTTCAACCATCTATTTAAATTGAACACGATAAAAAAAACTGCCAATTTTATTTAAATGTGTGAAAAATATTAATGTCACGTAATTTTTATTGACTCAATGGATCCCTCTGTTTTCATTTTAAAAAACAAATTAACATTTTAGTCGCACACCTATTTCATTGGCTATGAATGAATTGTGTCCTGACAGGAAACAGATGTTCAGTAGTTTCACAGATGTCCCCAGTGGAGGAACGGTCCAATTGTGCCTTTGTGCCTTCTCACCTGCAACAGGAACATGCGTTTAAGTTTGCAACAAACCTGGAGGCATTGTACATTGCACAAAATAATGGGTGTCGTTTGAGAGAGGGTAGTCACACAATAACCAGGAAATACGCCCCATTGCTTCTGTCTCTCCACATTAAAAGGTATTGTAGGTCTGCAATAATCCTTCAAGGATCTGTCTTACAAGGCCGTTTTTTTAGCTCCAACGAACATTGTCTCGTTTATTCCAGCGATGTTGTACATGCGTGTGATTTACCCTGTGCATTCGGGCGTGGAAAATGAGAAAATTAAATGCGGAGTCGTAGTTTATATACGGGGCTCGTTTGTGCTCAGGAGACTCGGCTTGGAGCGAATTTCCTTCACCAGGCTATGATTTGGCCAGGTTGGTTTGTACCTGCTTCTAACCCAGGAGCTTCCCATCCTCATTGAGCCACCAATTAATGATGGTGCTTGGAGCCTCCTAGAATATATAAATCATGTACATTTCTCTCACATGGTGATGTTTCAAATAAAATATCTAATTACTTCGAGTTATATTTAACACATCATGACACAGCAATGTCTTCTGGCATACCATTTTAAGCCTTTCAGTCTTATGGCAGTGAACTTACGACAAGAGAAAAATAACACGTTTGTTTAGCTGTGCAAGGTTTAAATCTGGAACGAGTGGCGGAGTGTGGTTGGCATTGGGACCTCACCCAAGGACTGAAACGCCCCCCCCCCCTCGTCCCAATTTGCAGCTGGAGCCGTCCCCTTTCAAACGTTTGAGATGGGACGCGATGCAAGTCTCGTGTTCGTGTGTGAATCGCTGTGAGATGCCCCGGCGTAAAGTAGAAGTGGCTCTATCAAAGGCAAATCGTGAAATCGTTCACGAGTTTGTTCTTTCCGCTCTTGATGTCTCCTCCCTCGTGCCGTGAGGCTGACTTGTGGAGGAGCCAACGGGGAGGGGGGGGGGCATCCTTGAGATGCTGGGTGGCCCACCGGGTTTGTGGTGCCCAGAGCAGAAGTCTTGGCAGTGTTGGGGAGGCTCTCCCACCAAGCCACTGGGTGATGATGCAGCGGCAATTCCCCGAGGAGGCACCAAGGAGCATCCCCTGCAAGGCGACTCTATTGTTCTGCTTGAGGAGCGAACGTGGACGGAATTTTTGTGTGGGTTAAGGTCTGACAAATTCGACCGCTTGAATGCCATAGGGTTGGTATTCCTTATGTGTTTTATCCGAACGCCGTTTGCGTTGCTTGGCTGAAACAAACGAGAGCCTTAAATTATTAGTTTAAAACGATACTTTATGCCGGGTATGGTACATTTCAGTTTTATATGGAGAATATTGTTTGTTATTTAAAAATTTAAATGTTTCAGTACTTGGGTTACAAATGTTATTGATGTACAGTAGTTGCATAAAAGATGAAAACATTTCACCCACAAGGTTGCAATCAAATGTGGTGTAGTCCGTGTGCATACATCTGCTTTGTGGAACTTTAATACTGCTTAGTACAAAAGTGATGGAGAAACGTATTATCTTTTTGCCTATTATCAGCTTGCTTAAAAAAACATTTCTAGGGGGAAAAAATAATTGTTGTGAATGTAATTTGTAATTACGATAGTCATTAAGGTTATGTACACTGCACTTTGCTCATAATTGTAACAAGTTGGTGAATTGTCCATGATTTGTCATTGACGGTCCACCAACCAGAAATCTGCGGTCCACCAAATCCCATCTTTTCGTGATCCACCAACCCCAAATCTCTCCGTTATGCATCTGCTCTAAATTTCACCACGATTCAGCAATCCACAAATCTTTCCGTGACCCGCCAACCCAAAATCTCGCCGTAATCCACCAACCCCAACTGCTGGGAGAACGAAGGTGGGGTGGGGTTAGGTGAGGGTCAATAAACTTGCCCCATTTTTTCAACTGCAGCTCCTGGGGCCTTGGTAATAATCACATAGCAAAAACATATCGTATCCACTCTTACCCCTCTCGGCCTATTTGCTGTGGTTAGGGTCATTGCCTGAAACGTCGTCGACTATATACAGAGTGCTTCAAAAAAAATTAAACACTTCGGAGAATTTGCACCAATACCACAATGTGCCTCCGGGCTCTGGAGACCACCTGGAGAAAATTCCAGGCACGTGTTGACAACGATGGCGAACAAGTGGAGACTCTTTGAAGCTATCAACATACATTTGTTATCATGTTTCAGCGTAGTATCCGTTCTTAAAAACGATAGTACCATAATAAATGTTAACATTTTTTTGAAAGCACTTTTATTGACGAACGCGTTGAGTTAATTAAATAAAAAATAGTAATAATAATGATGGCTTTTAAGATGATAATAATAAATTGTGCGATCATTCTGGCAACACTTGGGGCGCACGTGATTGTCCGGGAGTCCAACGTGGCCGCCGACAGCTCGGAGGGGAATCCGCTCCACGTGTGAAGGAGAAAATTATTCGTAAATGAAAAACCAGAAATATCACAAATCGTCGGTGAGTCTCGTTGCGGCGATTTATTTACGACAACAAACGAACATTAAAGACGCAAATGTGCCGTGTTGCGGTGTTTGTGTGTGTGGTTGTTTATACAACGACAAGAAATGTGTCTGTGAATGTGCAAAACCTCCAGCGGAGGGCCGCGTTGGGCCTCCTCCTCCTCCCGGGCGAGGTCGGAGCACCCCAAAAAGCCTCCCCTCGTTTTGTCAGCCCGCGTCGGTCTTATTCCGGTGCCCGTGTCCACCGAGGGCCTTTCTAGGCCAAGCAACCGGCTTGACTGTGGCCGTGTCGCGCCGTTTGGCTTCGAGAGCTTAGCGGGAATGGGGCGAGGCGAGGCCCTACACGGAATGTGTTTGCTGGGGGGTGGACGGGAGGTCGCCCCGGTAGGGGGGTCTCCCCGGGCAGGTCTTGGGGGGAGTCGCTCCGGGCAGGCCTTGGGGTGGATTCAACATTTCCTCCATCGGCGAGATGTGAACGAGAGAAAAGGGCGACGGCAAGAAGGAGCGGCGCGTGTACGGGAGTCGAAGCGAGCCGTGGACGAGATGACGGAAGAGTTCGACACGAGACTTGCTAGGACGAGTTCGGCACGAGGAATGCACCGAATCTCGCGTATCATTAATCACCCTCCAAATGTTTGTTATAAGTAATGATTGTAGCCGAGATGTTGGCTCGCCCCCTGCCTTTTATGCTCACGAAGCAGGGTGCCCCCACTCCCTGCTCTGCCTTGGCCCTAAGGCCCGTTGGGTTGTGTCCCGCGTGCCTGCACCACGAGGCGGCCAGCGCTGCCCCCACCACCACCACGACCACCCATGCCCCTCTCGCCGTGTGTCTCGCGGACGATGCAGAGGGCTGCTGCTGGCGGCGGCGGCGGCGGCGGCACGTCGTTGTCGAGCCGCGACCCCCGGCGAGAAGGGGCCCTCGTGGCAGGGCGACAAGAGGCGGGAAGGGGCCCTCGTGGCAGGGCGACAAGAGGCGGGAAGGGGCCCTGGTGGCAGGGCGACAAGAGGCGGGAAGGGGCCCTGGTGGCAAGGCGACAAGAGGCGGGAAGGAGGCCCCCGGAGGAAGAGGGTCGCTGCGCAGGGCCGGCGGGCTGCCGTCGGGGGCACTCCGGAAGGGATGCGTTTCACGATCGAGCCACGGGCCTGGGGTCGCATCGATGCGGCGTGGGCCGCCGTGGGCCCAAGGGTCGCTGAGGAGGAGGAGGGCGGGGGTAGAGGTCGTGCGAAGGCCGGGAACGGTGACCTCCACGGAGTGCCATTGGTGACCCCGTGCAAGACGGTTTACCCGCGAGGTTCGTGCTCGTTTAGGGTTTTTTTTTTAGCTGTGGCTGGGAAAACAGCGTTTTGCCAGCGTTGAATGGAAATGTGGAATTGCTGAACATTACGTTTTGGGATGTTCATATCGCGATGTACGGAACTGTACCTGTACTGCCCAGTGGACCCTGAACTTGACTTAATTCCACTGACATTTTGCACCCTTCATGGCTCTTACAATTATCAAATTATTCCAAAAACACATCATTTGAAATGGCCCATTATTTAACATGTGATTTTAACTGCACATGCTCTAGGGTAAAGGTTAATGTTTAATAAAGGTTTTTTTTTATTGTTGCACCACTACCAATCCTACTCGGACACTTTTTTTTTACCAAAGAATGTGTTTAGATTGTCAGATCGTAGTGTAATACCCAGGCTGCTGCTGGTTTTCGATGACTTTTCTCCACAACCTTCCTCTTGTAAAGCCTTGGGAGCCAGCGCTACGTTTTTGCCTGTAATGAAACGGACAAAGTAATCCGTAGAACGTGTCCGAAAATACAGTGTAACTTCTCTTAGCCGTGATGTGAAGGGGAGGGAAGGGTGCCATTGCTGGATAAGGAGGCTGGTGAGGTCATAGCTTGTTTCACATTGAGGTGCCATGGTCCGGACATCGGAGGAAGCACATGCAGCGTGCGATAAACATCACGGCCAAAGGACCAGTGCCGTCATGAACGTGCCACAGATAACAAGAGGCAGATGAAGCATCCTGGTCCTTTTGCCGTTGTGTTTCATTGCATCACCTTGTTAAACATATTTCATTATTTTGATGGACATTTATTTCTGGTTGTAAAATAGTTTTTTGTTTTCATTGTCTTGGAACTGCCGTGTGAATAGCCACCAATGTTTTAAACTTAATCTATACATCCACATTGTTTGTTGTTCACAGTGGCTGGTAGGAAAGAGGGTTCCAAGGTTGTGGTCATTCACCAGATCTCTTGTCCACCTAGAAAGAAAGCTGGGCGTAGAAAATTCCCAAATCAAGGTAGTTAAAACAACTCGGATTTATTTCATAACATAGATATTGTGTAATCTTAGCTCTTTCGGTAAAGTCACGTTGAAGGGAAACAATAAAATAATAAAATATATATAACACAATAAAAACATTTTATTGTTTCCCTTCAACGTGACTTTACCGAAAGAGCTAAGAATATGAATTACTGCAGTCACGAAAGCTTTAATCAAAATTTATAGATATTGTGGTTTATAAAAATCTGTTTCTGTAGGCTCATTATTACAGGTTTTTTTTTACATGGGGTAACGTTTAAGCGACATTGCCATTGAACGCCGCTCTCCATCACTTTACCTCCAAAGTGAACCTGCACGGCAGTGGCTTTCAAAGCCAACTTTAAGAGATTGCTTTCAAGCTTATTTTATTGAACCAGGTGAGACAAGGAACTCGAGAGACCAAGATAGATTATCATTTGCACGAGTGACCTGGGGTCACCAAAATGACAAACGCAGTAACATAAAAACATGTTGGAAATATATTTTTTATGATTGAGAAGTACTATTTTTATTTCAGACATTTAATTGACACGTGATAACAACTACATACATCAAATGTAATGCTTATAATGTAATAATAAAAAAAATCGCTCCTGTAGAGTTGCATTCGAGTCACTCGCCATCACCGTTAAGAGGATGAAGGCTGAGCATTTATTTGACATTTATATTTTAAATTAACTTAAAATGTGAAAAAATTTGAGACCACCGACGGTGCACGAGGTGTCCCAAGGGGAACGGATTCGCGAATTTCCATACAGCAGACCAGTACAGTGCATGTCATCATCAGCCATAGTCAATTCACTGCTGAATGAAGACATCCCAAATTGCGAGTGCGCATACGGATCCTGTGTCCTACCACACGCAGCTTGGCACACAAGATGTGTTCTGGGATAAGTAATTTGGTATGTTATAATTACAATGTTTTTTTCATCATTTCTTTGAGGAAGCCTTTCAGCTCACCCTAAATCTGGGGTCTGGCTTTGAGAGGTTTTACTGCTTCCTTAATGGGTGCCTGTGTGTCTCATTGCTGTGTTAGTGTGTAAGGACAAGCTAAAATCATTTGTGAAGTTTCTCGGTTGCCGACTGGAGTGTCCTGCTCGGGGGACATCTCAGTTGAATTCAGCTGCAAGCTGTATCGGTGAGTGTAAATGGGATAATTATTACTCTTCCACCTAATCCCATAACTATATACTATGTAAAAAAATTTGTTTTAGCTATGATTAGGCCAAAACGGTGACACTGGGAGGGACGTATGCAGGATGGGGGGAGGGCTGATGGCTGGGACATGCCTTGGAGTGGCCTCCATAAATCCGGCGGCAAAGGGGAAGATCTACTAATGCATACAATATACATGGAATACTTTTCTTTTCATTCGTTCAATCTATCCGTTATGTCCTATGCTAACAGATTTCAAAGGATCGGACGCTCGTGCAGGTTTTGCTATAGCAACCAAAGCATGTGACAGAACAGCTAACACAGGAAAAAGCTTCGACTCTGAAAAGCCCCAAAATAGTGATGGTTCTGGCTCTGCGGCCTGTAACTGGATGTTGGATGCGCACGATAGTTGCAGAACAAGCACCGACCATGACTGTCCAGTACCACCAGCGATATCGGGGTGTGAAATGGATGTCCGTGAGCCCCCCGTGCACCCGTGGAGTGACACGGCATCCAAGGGAGCCATGGCGCAGATGGAGCAGCAGTGCACTGCAGTCGACACCGACGCGCTGTATCATTGCAACAACACCTTGGACGACGAGGACCCATCCTACAGCAGCGCTTATGAACCGACAGAAGAGCTGATGGCCCAAGAGTTTGAGATAATTTACTTCGAGTCAAGTGTGAACATGTATCCCGTGGAAGGTATGCGATCGCTGGGAGTACGATGCACCCGTTGGTTGATTAATGTTGATTCTTATGGTGCTGCAGCCCAGCAACTTCGTACCTCACGTCACTGCTAGAGGTGCTTCCACTAGAGGAAGCTGTGGAATAGCAAGTCTAGAGAGTCTTTTGGTCTACTCTTCCATGCGGACCAGACATTCTGTAAGAGGAGGTATCAGTACCCAAGCTTTAACCCACCACGCTTGACCTGCTGGTCGACTGTGCTGTACCCATTTACACTGCTGGGTACACAGAGATTGGTTGTGTCAACTGCTGTTGACAGCATCCCCAACTCTTAAAAACTCACTGCATTATTTAGTGGAAATAATGAGGAACGAAACAATATAGTAAAACATCGACATCAGATTATATGAATTTGAATACATTCATGGCCCTGCATTGTATTAACTCATCAGGTCAGTGAATATACACCTCGTATTGTCACGAAGAGAAGTGAGCCAACACATTGGTATCAGTCAATGCAAGTCCGTGTGTCTGTTGGGTTTGTAAGATATTCTATGGCTCTGCAGTTTATTTAGATGTGAATGTGAAATGCGGACGATAAAACTCCGGTGACTAGCCAGAACACTCGTTTAGCCCGGGCCGACGCCCTGGCAAAATGATAAATAATTCCACACGGCCTCCCGGCACGCTTGGTAGTCCACGGTGTGCGAAAGTCCTCTGGGTGTGCACTGCCCATGGTATTTTTTTTTGCCGCATCTCCTACCAAGCACGTTCTTCTCACATCTCGCTATTTTCGCTCCGTTCTTGTTTTATTTCTCGAAGGTCATCAAAAAGGCGAGTACAAAGCACACTTGTCTGTGGCGCAGGGCACGACAATATAGGGCAGTGATTTTTTTGTTTGTTTTTTTAGTTCATAATTTTAAGGAAACTACATTAATTGTGAAATATTTTGGCATTTTTTATGCATATTTTAAATGTTAGATATAGTTTTACAGGGCTGTTTGTGTTTAACACGTTGATTTGTGTTGAAGTTGTGGCTGACCAGACTCGAGCTGGCTGGAGCAGGGCCTCTCTTAGTAGTTTTTCTCTCTGGGGTTTTACCGTGCATTGTATTCTCATTAAAATGTTTTGCACAAACATCGTTGTTTTTCACAGCGTTTTTGGACGCAGGTCAAGATGTTCCTGTGCATATTTTTGAACCGCAAGCAGTGACTGCCAATCCTCTTTCCAACAACCCGAGTGACAACAGTGATGAAGCCACTGCAGCAGTTAATTGTGATAGCACCTCACTTGATCTTAATTATGAAAGCCACTCTATGTTTACCTTCCTCAACAAAGGAGGACCAGCATCGGGAGAAGAAAATAGTTCCATTAAACCGGCAGGGGTTGCTTTAGACAGAAACGCCATGGGTACGTGTCTCAACGTAAACGCATCTAATATTGGCTTATGTATTGAGGAGGACATATTTGGAAAAGGGGCCCTTTACAACACTGCTGTAAATATGGTATACGATGACAATCCTGAATTCACGGATGGCGAATATTTGGATTTGTTTGCTGATGCAAATGAAAACAAAGTGATGACCGTTTATGAAAAACAGTCCTTGACCAAAGAGCATGAGCCGGCCAGGTGTCCAGTGGACACCTTTATTGATCACCGAGTACCTTATCCTGAGTCTTCATTGCTTGATGGCCATCTATCCGACTGGGACAAAGAAAGGGCTGCCACTGAAGAGCATGAATGTTCCACTCAAAATGGACTCGCTTCAACAGGTTCAGGCCACGAATGTGAGGGAGGGAAATCGTGATTATGCTATTAGTTTGGATATTTGGAATTTTTCCAGGAGAGAAAACAAGAGTGAACACAATCAGCCGGTGGAATACATGTATTCCACACTCGGTGATCAGAATGTCCATTCCATTGCTGGAACCACTCTGCTTGATAACAATGCCGATGTCAACGAAAGCCACAACAGTGGTGATGCCAAAGAAAAGGCCGACATGTCTCAGACTGGTGAAATTCGGTTAGCTATGAATGAATTTGTCTTGGGAGTGATTCCTGTGCTCAACGCTGTATGTTTGGAGCAAGCGCACAGTAATGTGGCGTTTAACAGCGAACGCTCATTAACTTGCAAAGATACGCTTAATGCCGTGGCAACAAATTAGATCATGGAACATGAAACACGTGCTCTGGTAGAAAATAAAAGTCAAGTTGGAAGTGATTCTTGCTCATTAAACGGCCCACAGCATTTACCAGGGCAGCCGCTGTCCACTGCATATAGCGGTAACACGGAGAGCTCATCTGTGGGTCACCATGATGGTTCCACTCTTGTAGGGTGTGAAGCCCCAACTGTTGGATTTGTTACAGATCTACGCTGTACTGATCATGACAACGATAGCAGGCGAGTACATCGTCCATGCCACATGCAAAGAGTAAATGACGATGCTGGGCAACTGAGCCATTGTGAGACTGGGGTCACAGTTCCTGTTGGTGTTGGTGAAATTGCAGATTGTTCTTTTGAAGGAAATGTTGAATCACTGAGATGTGTAGAAGAAGATGCACGTATAAATCCTATCCCATTGAACGTAGATGGAAATCAAACGGAACAGAGTGAACGGGATCCACTGATCAACGATAAAAAAACTGGGAATGGCATTTAAAATCAGTTAACAGATGCATCTTCAGTCGATCCTGTCAGGGTGACAGCCATCAACATTGTGGAAAAATTACTGAGGGAAAATTTATCTGACAAAATTGATGAAACTATGACAAGGTCCGATGATAAAATTCAAGGCTTTTCTGATGGTGACGAAAGTGTCACTGTTATGTTAGAAACAAGCATTGTGATGGACAAGGGTAGTGTCGTGCATGCCCTAAATCGTGAGAAAACATCTACAGAAGTCATCTGCAGGAAGCCTACAAGTACATTTAATAGTACGATCGCAATAAACGTGTTCACCAAAGGAACTGACATTACTCGTGCGATTCGAGGAAAGGAGAGCCTCTCTGGATCTAGCCCTTGTGATTGGCTAAGCGCAGCTGCAGACAATGAAGGCATTAATATTTCTTCTGCTGCCAGCAGTCAAGATTTAACAAAAACATTGAAACCGCTTGATGCCTTGTCGGAGGCAACAGAATCGACGCGAGATTGTGCTACCTGTGAATATTCACTAGGCGGGGGAAATCAAGCTGCTGTAATAACGCACGTGAAAACATTCAAGTGGACAGAACCCTTTGACAAGTCCCCAAATGTTGATCACGCCGACAGATTTTCCTGCAATGAAGAAGGGACGTTTCCTGGAAGGGTTCTCACATTGGAACAAATCCGTGTAGTGGACAATGTAGAGAAGTCCTCTGCTTCCGCTGACAATGAAAACATGAAGTTGGATGAATTTATAGGACATAAAAGTGAAGGACCTAAGCTTACGGGTGACTTTCAGGATGTAAGTTTCACCAGTAAGTTTAAAGAAGCAATGAATCACATGCATGTTTCTGATAAAGAGATTATTGTTTGCGAATTAGGTAAGACTGCGGCTACAAAAACAGCAACGTTGGTTGGCAGTGGGATACTTGCACCTAAAAATGGTTCTGTAAATGATGAGGATCGAGATCAAGCCGTGGCCCTATATTGAAACACCAGTGAAGCTCCATATGATCCATGGAGCACTGAGAAGCAACACATGGTAGATTCTACACTCAGAGGCCCTCTGGGTTCTAGAAAATCAGATATCTCTTTGCCCAACGTTAACATTTCTGCAAATCCTTTAGCATTAATGGTAGAACCAGCAAAGAAAATATATAAAACGTGTTGTCAGTTTGGTGTGACGGAGAGCGAAAACGAACAAAATATCGCAGATGTTGACTGTCAGAAAGCCAATGGGATATATTGCGTGAACGCCAACGGTCGTGACCGTGGTAAAAAAAAAAAAGTCCAATGTGCTGCAGATACGAACCAGGCCCCCGTTGGGTCGACGGAGGTCTGTGTCGACAATTGTGCTCTTGAGAACACAAATAACTTTGAACAATTTAAGAAGGATAAGCACCTAAAGCTGCGAGATATGAGAGTCGAAATTAACAGTCGCCGCAATGCCAAGCAGAGCAAGTCCAGAACCACGCAGAATGGGGTAAAACCTAAATTGTCCACTGTGAACACGACAGAACCCGCCGTTGGTGCTATCACTGATGCACAAGAGAGATATCCAAAGCTGGTAGGTAAAGCCAATGCCAAGATGCGGTATTGTGCTAAGAAGCCATTTGTAAAAAATCAGCCTTTGCTGAAGTTGACTCCGAAACAAAAAAGAAGTCTGAATATGGATAAAAATATTTGTTTTGTTGGTAACCAGTTTCCTGAAGATATTGGAAACTTAAGTAAAGTCAAAACAGCCAAACACGCAAAACAAAGAGAAAAAGACTGCCAAGTGAGCATTCATGAAACTACGAGTGCCCAGACAATGACACAGGTTCAGCAACATTATAGAACATTACAGCCAATACAGAAATCTTTTGAAGAATCAATACATTCAAGTTCTTCAAACCCTTAGAAACACGAGGACTCGTGCAGAGCCTTATAACGTCAGTTTGAAACATAAAATTCCCCAACTTATAGACCACCAAGTTGATTCACCACAGACATCCACTGAGAAATATTCTGCAGAAAAGGTTAAGCGTTGCCAGTCTCTTCAGTTGCCGAGGGAAAATGAGGATCATTGCCACAGTTCCTCCGTAAGCAGTCCATTACAAGTTTGTGGTAAAGGGCTCGTGCCAGGGACGCGCAATGTGACGGTCAGTACGAGTTTGCAAAGAGCAGGACACAAACATTCTCATAGTGCCTTGGTATGTAAGAACCTTACCGTCGACGATTTTGCCATTTTGCCCATTTCTTCAACTTCCTGCAAAATCAAATATCATTCTAAATCTTCAGGGAGACCAGAGGAATCGTTTAAAGAGGACTTCCGTCATTGGGAAGGTACGCAGACACAGCTTGGGGCCGAACATAGACCAGAAGACAACTAAAGATCAAACCCAAGGGAAAAACTCGACTACAGAAAGTGAAAACCTGTTTGAGAGCCCACATGATTTAGGAGGCGGAAGACATTCTAGTGACGATGATAGTGCGCCCATTTCTCGAAGGTAGTGTGTCGGCATCACCGAGTCAGGCCATTGAGATTTCGGGGAGCTCGTCAACAAACCTGTGTACTGCTCCACCAAGAGTGACGGCTGCTATGGAAAACAGTCAGGGTTGTTGCAATAGGTCTCTCGAGAAGACATGTCTCGTGGAGCACAAGGAACGGTTGGATGACATTTTGATTTTAGACATGGGTGAGTTTTGACGAGGAACTGTTTGGATTTGAAAACCCTGCTGAAGTTGTGATGTGTCATCGCATCGTGGAAAAATTGGACGCAAGTGCAGGAGAGCGGCATGGTTTGGAAAGGAATTAGTTGAGAGGAAAAATTGAACCATCAATGTCGACCTTCATGCAGTCCAGTTCTTACCTCACCAAGCACCAATCTACTGCAAGGTCAGATTTGTGTGTCGAATCTAAATCGCAGCATTAAAGTTATTTTCATACTTCATATTTGGGTTAGGCCTCGTAATGATCTGACCATATCTATGCCATTAAGAACCCTTCACTACCTGACAGCCAAACATTTAATTGTCAAGTGGTGTACAAGCATTTGACGAGCCAATTTTTTAAAAAATATTTCAGCTCACTGGTAAGTTGCAAGAACAATTCTAACAACCATATTTAGCAAATATGACGTTTTGCTTGAAACTACATAGAGCATCATATTCTTAGTTCTTTCGGTAAAGTCACGTTGAAGGGAAACAATAAAATAATAAAATATATATAACAATACAATTCTCACGACGTTTCGACTGTAACACAAACAGTCATCATCAGGTGTGAAAACCTGATGATGACTGTGTTACAGTCGAAACGTGGTGAGAATTGTATTGTTTCATATATATTTTATTGTTTCCCTTCAACATGACTTTACCGAAAGAACCAATAATATGAATCACTGCAGTCACGAAAGCTTTAAATCAAGATTTTACATAGAGCATCGTCGGGACAAGATCTATAAAGTCCGAGCAACAATCCAGAGAGTCGGTCACTGTGTCATCTAACCCGGCTTCTTAAAGAGGAGTCATGACCAAACAGGAACAACCAATCAGATTGAAACTATGTATTAACCATTACAGATAATTTTATTCCATTTTGTTTCGATTTGTCTGCGCCGGTTGCTTAATATATGCATTATTCGTTATAATTACTCATGAATATACGAGCCTGTAGCAATATAGCATCATGTTGACAGAGGGTTCAAACTAATATTTTATCCGGTTTAACCGATGTATCACAATTCCACACCCTCATGCCAATTGAGGCCTAGGAAAAGAGACAATGGGAGGGAATTCCAAAGTGGAGCAGAGCGAGTTAAGGCGCAGAAATGGAAGGCTCGTGACTTGCGGTGTGGTGGTTAAACACAGTATTTGCTTTGTATACTGAATGAATGGAATGAGGTATTTTATTGTAAGACGAAGGCTCGAGACTTGTGTCTTGAGGTGCCTAACTTGCAACGGTCGGATATTAATGCTTTCCAATTTGCATTGTGCTGTTTGCCTTTTCGCCTTCGCTGGTCTAACACCAGTGAGACAAGGCCATAAACGAGACTGGTGTAGGCCAATCAGTTTGAAGGACAATGCATAATTATCATCAGAGCTTGTTTGTTTGCATGTTTGGCCACAAGCATGTGTGGCGAATGCTCGTGGCTAATTGCGAAAGGTGTCTATTTGGTGTTTTACCTTCTTAACACCTCCTGTATTCTTACCAGAAAGGTTGAAGCCTTTTTTTTTTAATGATCAATCGTATATTGGCAACAAGGGTGCATGTGAGATATGGGTAACGCGTTAGTCTGCAAGTGACCATTAATGAGAGCCAGGTTGCGACTTCACGAACCGTCTGATGCATTTTTGCTAAAGCGATTAAATTGCTTTTCCAGCAGTCCTGTCATTGATGGCAGAGGGCTGCAGCTGGCGGAGGAGAATTACCTTGGGCTGCGACAGCTGTCAATGAGAGGTGAGGGGTCGCTTTGTATGGAAATGGAAACGATCGCTGCCCAACTACACGTGGCACATTGCTGCTGCTGCTGCTGCATTGCAGCACCTTTGCTTGCCAGGGCTCATTGCATAGATTTGTTTGGCCTGCAATATTTCTCTATAACAGCATTTTTAGTACTGCAGCAGTCCATGATCCAATGTTGATATTTTTAACACATTTTTGCATATCTTTACAAAACCCTAATTTACCTGCTGATGCGTGCAGGCACCAAAAACGTGCGTTTCTCCAACGAAGGATCCTCCTTCGTTATCCTTGTCACATCGTCGACGGTGTTGCGTTTCCGCGTCATGCCAGGAGCGGCGGATACGAGCGCCGCCGTGGCTGACGTCCTGCGGAACTGGCCGGTGAGTCTTCCATGAGCAGAGCGACTCCGGACTCGATTGTGAATTCCGCTTTGGCGAGAGAAAAATAAAGTGGCCGCACTCGGTGGAATTGCCCGCGGTGGGGGCTCTCACCAAACCCGACCGCACGCGTTCTCTTCTGACGCAACCACTCTCTGGTCACACCTGCACTCGTTCTCCACAATGTTGGGTGGTTTCGTCTTGCGTGTTGCTGCTGTGCTTACGCACCGCGGATCCCCCCGGTGTGAAATATCTGGGCGATACGGATGAACGGGATCATCCCCGGAATAAAATGTTTAATTTTTGTTACTTGGTAAAAAAAAAAAATGCTGTAGTCACGGTGAATAATTACATATTCGTGACCTGAGCGTTGTTGACAATTCCTCTCGCAGAAAGAAGAATTGGCAGAGCGGCCGTTTTTGAAAACGACAACTCGTCGCGCCCACGGACGCACCCGCCATCACTCGTGAGGCCGGCCCCCGACCAGCTGCCTGCACAGAAGTCCTCACTGGCCCTCCCACTGCTTCCCACAACCCCCTCACCTCTACCTCCATTAATCCACGGTCACATTTGGCAAAGTCAGCCGCCAGCCGGGCCCGCGTGGATGGCGCACAACACGACCGTGCCGCCGCCGCCGCCGCGCTCTGCGCTGCCGTCGGCGCTGAGTGAACATGCGCGTCTGCAGCCTGCAAACGTTCTGCCATTCCCCGGCGGTGTCCCCTGCGGTAAGCGGTTGCCTGCGCCGTGCTTGGCTTCAGCTGCCGTACCACCAAATGCACTCGACGCTGCATCCCTCCTCTCAGTGCACGAATAAACGTGACTGTAATGGAGCCTCTGCCCCTTGGCAGTGCACGATCCCAGAACGCTGTTATACAGTGTCCACTCTCGGATGCAATCCCATCTTCAATGTTCTACTTTCCCAATCTCCGGTGCCCTTTCTCTAGATGTTCCTCTGCCTTCACCTAGATATCTGGATTCTGAAAATAGCCAGTTCTGCCCCTACCCAGCTAAGCCCTTGCCCCCACTACCTCTCCCTCTTTGTTGCTCTTGTTTTACTCTTTTCTCCATTGAAGCAGCACAGACTACAGTGGTTTATTATCTGGTCCGTAGTTTGGGTTACATGGCCACAGTCACACCGGGGCTTGTCCTTAACGTTCCGTTTATGAAGGGGATGAGCTCAGCGGCCCGTTGATGTTCTGACGCAGTTGATGGTTACACCATCAACGTATCGCTGCCATTATCACTTAACGACAGAACTGCCTTCATCACTTCAGGACAGAACTGCCTTTATGCCCTTTTTTTGAAGTACCACCCGGAGACAAGTCGGTCCGCCCGGCACGTACCTCGAGGGCTCCGTTTTGCCGAACGTCCGCCGCTCGGGCTCCTTGACTCCAGGGGAGTGGCTCCACGAATCTCGGGTCAAATGTGTTGCGCTACAAACCACAACCGCAGAATTACGCAGGTGACCAGAGCTTGTGCCTGCTGTGTGCGTGTGGCAATGTTAACCACAACCATGACGTCGCTCTGGTAGGTATTGTCCTGTGCAGAACGTGCACTTATAAGGAATTGCATGTAACGCAACGCATCTTATATATTGCACGTACCCCAGAATATTTTCAAGTGTTTTTTTGCTCATGTGAACTTCAACACAAACCCCTGAGTCATGAAACTATCTCCCAGCGCAACTTACATCACGTGCTTGCAAGTCTGACTTTATGCATTGCCTTAATATTGTGACTCAATTAGGATGTTTTGTTATTGTTGATATTGTTAATTAAGTTTTTTGTTGTGCATTTCTGGCAGTAATGCATAACCATATATACTGTTGCCTAAGATCGGTGCGTAGTAAACGCACAGTGTTGGTGTGATTTGATTTGATTCAGGACAGTTTTTGATGGATTCCATTTTGAGAAATGGGATGGCATTCGCTTTGTTTCGTCTTGGTTTCACCTTTTCCCATTTGCTCGGCTTTATAAAACGTGCCGCAACTGTGAGTTAAGTCTTTGCTTCGAATCTGCGAGCACACAAGGTCGTTATAGGTTATTGCATTGTCGCGACGAGGAGTGTGGCCAGTCTGGTGGTAAGCATGGGGCTGGGGGGTTGCCTTCCCTTCACCACTGGGAGGCGCCCTAGACCTGCAGGTGAATGGCTGGCGCTGCTCTGAGACTTCAACTTCACTCGACCTGGGTGGGCGTGGTGGTGGCAGAGGTGTGGTGGTTGTGGTGGCACAGGTGTGGTGGTGGTGGCACAAGTATGGTGGTTATGCTGGTAGAGGTGTGGTGGTGGTAGCAGAGGAGTGGGGGTGGTGGTACAGGTGTGGTGGTACAGGTGTGGTGGCTGTGGTGGTACAGGTGTGGTGGTGGCACAAGTGTGGTGGTGATGGTGGCAAAGGTGTGATGGTGGTGATATAGGTGTGATGGTACAGGTATGGTGGTGGTGCATTCCAGTAATCTGGCAGCTTGGGGGTCGGGCTGGTAGCTCGGGATTGTTGGTGAAGCGAATGAAAAGAGGAGGCCTTGATGCCGACCTGCGCGCTGATCGTGTTTTACACACACGCCAAGCACTCCCAACGTCCTTCATCCGGGAGTGGATAGATTATATGGCTGATGATGATGTTAACTGCAACATCCCAAGCAGGAGACCCCCCCTTGATAATATATCTGGCTTTTCCCATGTTAAGATTTTGTATTTTGAGTGTCGACGTGGTTTTACGCTGGCCCACGAGTCGCCAATGAGTGGGGCTTGGTGGGTTCTCGGTAGGCTGTCCCCTCGTTATATTTGTAGTCAGCCTGGTGCAATCTACAAAGTGTGAGGTCATGCAATGTTATCAAGGCGTGTGCATCTTTTACATGCAGCACACAGATACGCTGGTAAAATAACATCTCTTTGCACTTAAGTCCGGGCAGTCCAAATATTAACTGCGGAATACATCGTTGATTTTACAGCGCCCACTGTCCACCCTTGCTTCATCATCACCATGAACCGTAATCTACTCCTGGGCGAAAGCGTTCCTAAGTTGTTACCATTTCTAAATTGTCCTGTGGTGTCGCAATCCATTGTATCATTTTTTGCGAATGAGCTGGTGTTGCTCTGTCGCGGACATGGCCACGGGAAAGGCAAATGAAAGCATCCCTGTCAACCCCTTATCAGTGCCTATCTTATTACAGACCAATTCAGACCTTATTGGTCACCTCGTGCCCTTATAAATCTCAACGTTCATCCTACAATGTCCCATCACAAGGGAGAAACATAAACAAATAGACACAGATTTTGTTTTTGCCCGTATTGAAACGGCTGAACGACGTATGGCCCTGAAAACTCCATTTCCCTGATACCTGCCAGAGCGACGTCAGGGTTTTTTTTTACGTGAACGTATCGCTGCCATTATCACTTAACGACAGAACTGCCTTCATCACTTCAGGACAGAACTGCCTTTATGCCCTTTTTTTGAAGTACCACCCGGAGACAAGTCGGTCCGCCCGGCACGTTCCTCAAGGGCTCCGTTTTGCCGAACGTCCGCCGCTCGGGCTCCTTGACTCCAGGGGATTGGCTCCACGAATCTCGGGTCAAATGTGTCGTGCTGCAAACCACAACCGCAGAATTACGCAGGTGGCCAGAGCCTGTGTCTGCTGTGTGCATTCCCATCATCATCCTGTGTATGCGTGTGGCAATGTTAACCACAACCCTGACGTCGCTCTGGCAGGTATTGTCCTGTGCAGAACGTGCACTTATAAGGAATTGCATGTAACGCAACGCATCGTATGTATTGCACGTACCCCAGAATATTTTCAAGTGTTTTTTTGCTCATGTGAACTTCAACACAAACCCCTGAGTCATGAAACTATCTCCCAGCACAACTTACATCACGTGCTTGCAAGTCTGACTTTATGCATTGCCTTAATATTGTGACTCAATTAGGATGTTTTGTTATTGTT
The DNA here is from genome assembly GCF_048934315.1 of Petromyzon marinus. Taxonomy (NCBI): domain Eukaryota; kingdom Metazoa; phylum Chordata; class Hyperoartia; order Petromyzontiformes; family Petromyzontidae; genus Petromyzon; species Petromyzon marinus. Next base: position 9,090,567 of record NC_133691.1, on the reverse strand, counting down.
GATATTGTTAATTAAGTTTTTTGTTGTGCATTTCTGGCAGTAATGCATAACCATATATACTGTTGCCTAAGATCGGTGCGTAGTAAACGCACAGTGTTGGTGTGATTTGATTTGATTCAGGACAGTTTTTGATGGATTCCATTTTGAGAAATGGGATGGCATTCGCTTTGTTTCGTCTTGGTTTCACCTTTTCCCATTTGCTCGGCTTTATAAAACGTGCCGCAACTGTGAGTTAAGTCTTTGCTTCGAATCTGCGAGCACACAAGGTCGTTATAGGTTATTGCATTGTCGCGACGAGGAGTGTGGCCAGTCTGGTGGTAAGCATGGGGCTGGGGGGTTGCCTTCCCTTCACCACTGGGAGGCGCCCTAGACCTGCAGGTGAATGGCTGGCGCTGCTCTGAGACTTCAACTTCACTCGACCTGGGTGGGCGTGGTGGTGGCAGAGGTGTGGTGGTTGTGGTGGCACAGGTGTGGTGGTGGTGGTGGCACAAGTATGGTGGTTATGCTGGTAGAGGTGTGGTGGTGGTAGCAGAGGAGTGGGGGTGGTGGTACAGGTGTGGTGGTACAGGTGTGGTGGCTGTGGTGGTACAGGTGTGGTGGTGGCACAAGTGTGGTGGTGATGGTGGCAAAGGTGTGATGGTGGTGATATAGGTGTGATGGTACAGGTATGGTGGTGGTGCATTCCAGTAATCTGGCAGCTTGGGGGTCGGGCTGGTAGCTCGGGATTGTTGGTGAAGCGAATGAAAAGAGGAGGCCTTGATGCCGACCTGCGCGCTGATCGTGTTTTACACACACGCCAAGCACTCCCAACGTCCTTCATCCGGGAGTGGATAGATTATATGGCTGATGATGATGTTAACTGCAACATCCCAAGCAGGAGACCCCCCCTTGATAATATATCTGGCTTTTCCCATGTTAAGATTTTGTATTTTGAGTGTCGACGTGGTTTTACGCTGGCCCACGAGTCGCCAATGAGTGGGGCTTGGTGGGTTCTCGGTAGGCTGTCCCCTCGTTATATTTGTAGTCAGCCTGGTGCAATCTACAAAGTGTGAGGTCATGCAATGTTATCAAGGCGTGTGCATCTTTTACATGCAGCACACAGATACGCTGGTAAAATAACATCTCTTTGCACTTAAGTCCGGGCAGTCCAAATATTAACTGCGGAATACATCGTTGATTTTACAGCGCCCACTGTCCACCCTTGCTTCATCATCACCATGAACCGTAATCTACTCCTGGGCGAAAGCGTTCCTAAGTTGTTACCATTTCTAAATTGTCCTGTGGTGTCGCAATCCATTGTATCATTTTTTGCGAATGAGCTGGTGTTGCTCTGTCGCGGACATGGCCACGGGAAAGGCAAATGAAAGCATCCCTGTCAACCCCTTATCAGTGCCTATCTTATTACAGACCAATTCAGACCTTATTGGTCACCTCGTGCCCTTATAAATCTCAACGTTCATCCTACAATGTCCCATCACAAGGGAGAAACATAAACAAATAGACACAGATTTTGTTTTTGCCCGTATTGAAACGGCTGAACGACGTATGGCCCTGAAAACTCCATTTCCCTGATACCTGCCAGAGCGACGTCAGGGTTTTTTTTTACGTGAACGTATCGCTGCCATTATCACTTAACGACAGAACTGCCTTCATCACTTCAGGACAGAACTGCCTTTATGCCCTTTTTTTGAAGTACCACCCGGAGACAAGTCGGTCCGCCCGGCACGTTCCTCAAGGGCTCCGTTTTGCCGAACGTCCGCCGCTCGGGCTCCTTGACTCCAGGGGATTGGCTCCACGAATCTCGGGTCAAATGTGTCGTGCTGCAAACCACAACCGCAGAATTACGCAGGTGGCCAGAGCCTGTGTCTGCTGTGTGCATTCCCATCATCATCCTGTGTATGCGTGTGGCAATGTTAACCACAACCCTGACGTCGCTCTGGCAGGTATTGTCCTGTGCAGAACGTGCACTTATAAGGAATTGCATGTAACGCAACGCATCGTATGTATTGCACGTACCCCAGAATATTTTCAAGTGTTTTTTTGCTCATGTGAACTTCAACACAAACCCCTGAGTCATGAAACTATCTCCCAGCACAACTTACATCACGTGCTTGCAAGTCTGACTTTATGCATTGCCTTAATATTGTGACTCAATTAGGATGTTTTGTTATTGTTGATATTGTTAATTAAGTTTTTTGTTGTGCATTTCTGGCAGTAATGCATAACCATATATACTGTTGCCTAAGATCGGTGCGTAGTAAACGCACAGTGTTGGTGTGATTTGATTTGATTCAGGACAGTTTTTGATGGATTCCATTTTGAGAAATGGGATGGCATTCGCTTTGTTTCGTCTTGGTTTCACCTTTTCCCATTTGCTCGGCTTTATAAAACGTGCCGCAACTGTGAGTTAAGTCTTTGCTTCGAATCTGCGAGCACACAAGGTCGTTATAGGTTATTGCATTGTCGCGACGAGGAGTGTGGCCAGTCTGGTGGTAAGCATGGGGCTGGGGGGTTGCCTTCCCTTCACCACTGGGAGGCGCCCTAGACCTGCAGGTGAATGGCTGGCGCTGCTTTGAGACTTCAACTTCACTCGACCTGGGTAGACGTGGTGGTGGCAGAGGTGTGGTGGTTGTGGTGGCACAGGTGTGGTGGTGGTGGCACAAGTATGGTGGTTATGGTGGCAGAGGTGTGGTGGTGGTAGCAGAGGTGTGGGGGTGGTGGTACAGGTGTGGTGGTGGTGGTGGTGGTACAGGTGTGTTGGTGGTGGTACAGGTGTGTTGATTGTGGTGGCACAAGTGTGGTGGTGATGGTGGCAGAGGTGTGATGGTGGTGTTGATATAGGTGTGATGGTACAGGTGTGGTGGTGTTGGCACAGGTTTGGTTATGGCAGAGGTGCATTCCAGTAATCTGGCAGCTTGGGGGTCGGGCTGGTAGCTCGGGATTGTTGAAGCGAATGAAAATCGGAGGCCTTGATGCCGACCTGCGCGCTGATCGTGTTTTACACACACGCCAAGCACTCCCAACGTCCTTCATCCGGGAGTGGATAGATTATATGGCTGATGATGATGTTAACTGCAACATCCCAAGCAGGAGACCCCCCCTTGATAATATATCTGGCTTTTCCCATGTTAAGATTTTGTATTTTGAGTGTCGACGTGGTTTTACGCTGGCCCACGAGTCGCCAATGAGTGGGGCTTGGTGGGTTCTCGGTAGGCTGTCCCCTCGTTATATTTGTAGTCAGCCTGGTGCAATCTACAAAGTGTGAGGTCATGCAATGTTATCAAGGCGTGTGCATCTTTTACATGCAGCACACAGCTACGCTGGTAAAATAACATCTCTTTGCACTTAAGTCCGGGCAGTCCAAATATTAACTGCGGAATACATCGTTGATTTTACAGCGCCCACTGTCCACCCTTGCTTCATCATCACCATGAACCGTAATCTACTCCTGGGCGAAAGCGTTCCTAAGTTGTTACCATTTCTAAATTGTCCTGTGGTGTCGCAATCCATTGTATCATTTTTTTGCGAATGAGCTGGTGTTGCTCTGTCGCGGACATGGCCACGGGAAAGGCAAATGAAAGCATCCCTGTCAACCCCTTATCAGTGCCTATCTTATTACAGACCAATTCAGACCTTATTGGTCACCTCGTGCCCTTATAAATCTCAACGTTCATCCTACAATGTCCCATCACAAGGGAGAAACACAAACAAATAGACAAACAAACATGTTGCCCGTATTGAAACGGCTGAACGCCGTATGGCCCTGAAAACTCCATTTCCCTGTACAAGAATACGGGTAAACCGTATGGATTGATAGGGATGTGAATTAATGGTCGCTAATAACATCGTCGTTATTAGCGACCTTTGTAGACGACGAGATAAGCATTGGATTCTTCACAATCCATGCAATTGAGGTGACACAGAGGGAGGATCGACACGCACAGTAGGTGGCATGCCTTCACAAAAGGAGGTTCTCACGAATGTTGGAAGATATTTGTTTTTATCTATCTCCAAAAGTAGTAATTTGAGAGAAGTCAATGCCACAAATATTAATGAAAGAAAACAATACGCACGCGAGATTCGGTGATGTGGGCACTACGATGGGCAATGGAGAATTGATTGCAGGAACCGTTAGGAGAGATTAATAAAGGAGGATGAAAAGTTGGGCCTCAGGATAAATACTGCGAGAGCTTAATGTAAACGTTGCGTACAATAATTTCGCGAAATAATCGAAGATATCTGTCGGAGGTACCACAGTGGGACACGCCGTGAGCGTGTGCATCCCTGTCAACCCATACGGTTTACCCCGTATTCTTGTACCTGGGAATTCAGTCTTCAGGTCCAACTCCAATAGTCACCTTCTTACAACGTGTTCTGAGCACGACCTGACAATCACCAACACCTTATTCTGGCAGAAGAATAGCCTTAAGACCTCTTTGTGCCACCCTCGATCACACCAATGGCATTGACTGGACTACGTGATTGTCAGGAAGCTTGACAGCACAGACGTCCGTATCACTCGTGCCATGGTCAATGCAGACGATAGCTGGACTGACCACGTACTAATTCGATCAGTGATTACTCAAACTAAACCACAAACACATCAACCAACAAAAACTACAGAGGAAAAGACTCAATGTAACCAGACTAAAAGACCCAGCAGTACAGGCCCGACTGAAAGAACTATCTCAAAGACTCGGCACCAACCATGCTTCAGCAAATGTTCATGAGTACTGGACACAACTGAAGATGGCAGTTTTAACCAACAGACGGGGACATATTCAGCATCAACCGTTTCAGAGCCAAGTCGAAATGATCAATATGCTGATGATGCCCAAGTCAGTAACTGCTCAGAAGCTGACCTTCAGGTCATCGTCAACATATTTACAGATGCTTACAGCAGGATGGGTCTAACATTGAATACCAGCAAAACAAAGATCCGTTTTCAACAAGCTTCGGGAGGACACCTACCACCCCCTACAATCATGACCAACAATGCAATACTAGAAAACGTTCCCAGTTTCCCATACTTAGGCAGCCATCTCTCTAGCAATGTCTTAATTGATTATCAAATCCAACAACGGATTGCCCGAGCTCATGCTGCCTTTGGCAAACTTAAGAACAGGGTCTTTGAAGACCACGACATTACTGCCAAGACCAAAGTGGCTGTGTATAATGCTGTGATCATTCCAATCATCTTATATGGTGCAGAAACATGGACCACTTATCGTAAACACGTAAAACCTCTCGAAATGTTTTATTAATGCTGTCTCAGGAAAATACTGAACATCACCTGGGAAGAAAGACACACTAATATCAGTGTCCTGGAGCGATCCAACTCATCCTGCATAGAGGCCATCATCATGAAGTATCAACTCAGATGGGCAGGTCACCTTGTGAGGATGAATGACTCGAGGCTTCTTAAGCAAATCTTCTATTCCCAGCTCAGCGATGGATCACGTGCCCCCGGAGGTCAAAGGAAGCGTTTCCGTGACAACCTTCAAATGCACCTCAAGCGAAGCCAACTGGGAAATCTATGCTCTTGATAGACCATCATGGAGGGCCAAAAATAAACAATAGAACTCAGCATTTTGAGGCTGAGCGAAGAGAGTCGATAGCCAGGAAAAGAGCACGCCGCAAATCACACGTACACCAGAGACAGAGACAACGACGAGTGGGATCTCCAGGATGGACCATCCGTGCCACCACTGTGCCAAGATCTACAGGTCACGGATTGGCCTGTTCAGCCATCTCCAGACCCATGGCCAGCCAGGTCCACCTCACAACACAGACAAGTGGTGACACCTGGAGGGAAATCATTACTCGACTACGAGGGATCCCAGAAGATGGCGCACAGCCGTTTCATTACAGGCAACAACATTTTTTTTGTCTTTGGTCCTTTCGGTAAAGTCACGTAGAAATAAAATAATAGAATACGACGTTTCGATTGCAACACAAGCAACCATAATCATGTACAAATGAATGAGAAAACAAACATAGTAAGCTTGGAAATATACAACACAGAGAGTCGGCCAACACAAGTCAACATGTGACTTTACCGAAAGAACCAAAGAGTAATTCCTGCAGTCACGAAAGCTTCGAATCTAGTTTGAACCACCTCTACGGGGAAGGTTTGCCATGCTTGTCTGTTTCACACTTCTAATTTAGCAATCTTTTGAAGAACGTAATCAACCAGGCTATGCGTTAACTGTGTGCTAACCGACTCTCTGTGTTGCATTGCATTACAATTCCTAATTTGACTCAATTTGCTTTCTACCATGCTTGTTCATAAGTCCATTCTCTCCTCCGGCCGCTATGGGCAGGAATTCCACACAACGCCCCCCCCCCCCCCACCTCTATTTAAGGCCTCGACACAGAGACGTCTTTCTGTGTGCCTATGTGTGTGTCTGTCTCTGTGTGAGTCTCTCTCTGCTTGTGTGTCTGTCTGTGTCTCTCCGTGTCTGTGTTTTGTCTGTCTGTCAATCTTGATTTGAAGCTTTCGTGACTGCAGGAATCCATACTCTTTGGTTCTTTCGTTAAAGTCACGTAGTCAAATTTAGCAATCTTTGGAAGAATGTAATCAACCAGGTGGGGTGTTGATTGTTATGTTGGCCGACTCTCTGTGTTGTATTGCATTATATTTCCAAGTTTACTATGTTTTCTCATTCATTTGTACCTGATGATGGTTGCTTGTGTTGCAATCGGAACGTATTGTATTATTATTTTATTTATTTCTACGTGACTTTACCCATAGAACCAAAGAGTTATTCTGCAGTCACGAAAGCTTCGAATCTAGTTCGTCTATTTGTGTATCTCCCTTGTGATGGCACTTTGTGGGATGAACGTCGAGATTTATAAGGGGCACTGGGTGACCAATAAGGTCTTAATTGGTCTGTAATAAGGTAAGACACTGATAAGGGGTTGACAGGTATGTGAGTGTGTGAGCCTAGGGCAGTAGTTACTGCAGCAATGAGGGAGATGAATGCAAGGAGAGAGAGAGAGAGGTGGACGGGAACTATTTGTGGCGCTGTCATCGGCTGAACTTGGCAGTGCTTGAGCGGTGTGCCGACGACTCTCCAGAAGGGGATTTGGGAAAAGCGATGCGCGTCGCCTGCTGCGACTTATGGGGAGGTAAAGAAGCAAGCACGGACCACTGGGTGAAGGAGATGCAGAGCTGTCAACCCCTTATCAGTGCCCTACCTTATTACAGACCGATTCAGACCTTATTGGCCAACCCCGTATACCCTTATAAATCTCAACGTTCATCCTACAAAGTCCCATCACAAGGGAGAAAACACAAACGAGGGATAAACACAAAACAAACAGAATGTGTTGTTGCCCGTCGTCGCCTCTGCAGACCACGACCAGGCCTGAAGACGTCCGTCGAAGCAGGTAAACTCGTCAACAGGTGAGTTTAGCGACTCGTTCTTTTCTTAGTCTCGCACACCACTGCCTTTTATGGTTCTTGTCGGCCTCCAAATTTGTTTTTTTTTATCTGCCTTTGCTTATCTGCCCTTGGGCTTTTATTTCAGTATCTCCGTCTCTCTCTCTCTGCCTTTTAAAATGTACTCATCTCTTTTTCGCGGTCATTGTGTACTGTCTGTTTATGTCGTTGTCTTTGCACAATGAAGATGACCTCTGTACCATGCCCCCCCCCCGTGCGTCTCCATTGGCACCCATCTCAAAAGCTTTCAGATAAGATGGTACGGATTTTGTCGCCTTCGTTTGGTTACGTGTAGGATACATCGCTGTGAGGAATAGCATCGACAGGTTGGGTGGACGTCCCATTTCCTTCTGCCTTGAGTGACTCGTGCTATCATAGACGCAGAGATACGTAAGGGTTAAGGATGTCGTGCTCACCCCCTGATATAGATTGTGTAACAGTCTGAGGGGTTGTTTCCACTGATGCGCAATTTTAGGTGGCCACACTTGTGCCGCAGAAAGAGGGTCCTTGGTTCGATTCCCAACTCGGGCACCTTTCTGCGTGGCCAAGACACCCCAATAATGCACAATTGACGCTTCTAATTACTCAATTGGGATTACACAACAGCGGCAGTAGCAACAACATCGCCTCCTACTGCTAAAACTTGGCAGCGCCCTCCTCAAAAAAGTGTTGAGACTCGGGCTTTTCCTGGGTAGTGTTCGTAGTGAACGAGCGTGGCAATAATAATGAGAAGAGTCACAATAACTAACGGTTTGGACACATTGCCATTGACGCCGGGACCAGGTCGTCAGCCAAACGAGGGCTTGAGCGAGAGACCGGATTGGGCTGCGATGCAGTCGCGTGGCCACGGGAAGCGGAGACCTGTGCGGGGTTGGCAGGTGGACGCAAGTTCGTCGGTGGATGGATCTGCGCCAAATGAACCTTATGGCGGGACCCCGGGGTCCCATAAGCCCCCGGCTCCCGCATACACTTCGTTGCGACGTAATTTAATGTCTGTTGAAGGCGAACGATACGGCGATCTGTTCCTCTCGGCAAGCTCTACGCGATGCGCCAATCAAAGTTTAAATTTTTTGTTTCTTCTGCGCATTCGTCCTCGATGCTGTGCTTGGACGACACGACAACAGAATGATCCGCGCCAGGCGGGTCGCGGCGTTTATGTGCGCGGTGGGGACGGAGTCGCCGAAAATAAGTGTTGGTGGTAGTGGTGGTGTAGGTGGTGGTGTTGGTGGTGGTAGTGGTGGTGTAGGAGGTGGTGTTGGAGGTAGTGATGTTGGTGTAGGTGGTGGTGTTGGTGGTAGTGGTGGTGCGGTTTCAGGAAAGGGCGGTCCTGCACAGATGCCATATTTTCTGTCCGTCTGCTACAGCAGAGGTGTAGGGAATTCCAACAAGACCTACATCTCTGCTTTATTGACCTGGTCAAGGCCTATGATACCATCAGTAGGCCTGGGCTCTGGGTCGTTCTTCGTGCTTTTGGAGTACCTGACCCTCTGCTCACGATCATTAAGGACCTTCATGATGGTGAGCGGGCCCGGGTAAAACTACGTGGCCGGGAGTCAGAGCCATTCCCTGTACACCTTGGGGTGCGACAGGGATGTCCTCTGGCTCCCACATTATTTAACATCTATTTTGACCACGTAGTTCGTGAAGCCTTCAATAGCTGTACCGGGGGAATCTCCATATGGTACAGATATAATTGGAGGCTAATCGATGCCCGGGTGCGGTCAAGGGATGGCTCCCTATTGCTCAACCACGTTATGTATGCTGATGATTTGGTAATAGCTGCTCAGTCAGAGGAGGAGTTGGAGACGCTGCTGCTGAGACTGGAGCGTGCCACTAAGAGGTGGGGCCTTACCATCAGCCCCACCAAAACTAAGCACCTGCCTGGGTATTTTGTACCATCGGACACTCCACCCCCACAACTCCCAATCGGTGATGGGGCAGTTGTGGAGAGAGTGGAGAGTTTCCCATACCTGGGCAGTGTACTTATGACTGGCTCCAGTTTAACAGCAGAGGTCTCACTCCGAATCAGTCGAGCGGCAATATCTTTTCATCGGTTGCGTAACGCTGTGTGGAAGCTACCTGGTCTGTCGCTCCGCACTAAGCTTCAGGTCTTCTCGGCCACGGTCATTCCCTCCCTTCTCTACGCTTGCGAAACGTGGACCCCCCTAATGGAACATCTTCGCCGGTTAGAAACATTTAGGCTGGCCTGCCTACGATCCATCCTGGGTTTAACCAGACTGAATTGTGTGAGGAGCTCACAAATCCTTGAAAGATCTGGGCAGGGTCCCATCGGTGAGCTCCTCCGGCAGGCAAGGCTGCGATGGCTGGGTCATGTAGCCCGCATGCCCAGCCACCACATGCCGAAACAGCTTTTGTTTGGCCGGATCGAGGGGGCTAAGCGGGCGCGGCACGGGCTACAGAAGAGATGGAGTGATGTGGTACAGGAGGACGTGGAGCTGAGTGGACTTGCCGATGACTGGTACCAGCGGTGTCAAGATCGGTCTCTGTGGAGGAGGCTTGTGAAGGATGCTACTGGGCAGTTGGAGGCAGTCGCCCTCCAACAACAACGGAGGGCGGAGGAGCGACGCTCAGAACAACGAGCGGAGCGCTGGGTGGCTAAAGCACAGCAGGTTGGCACAGTAGGGGGCACAGGTGGTGCATCAGCCAGTCATCTCAGTAAGTCGACCCGTGGCACCTGGGTCTGCCCCGTGACCTCCTGCCAGCGGGCGTTCGACACTTCACGTGGCCTCAGGGTGCACATAGCCTGGCACAAGCGTCGTGGTGACGTCACCGTCACTTAGTGGCGAATGGCGGTTGTTGTTGTAGGTGGTGGTGTTGGTGGTGGTGTTGGTGGTGGTGTTGGTGGTAGTGGTGGTGTAGGTGGTGGTGGTGGTAGTGGTGGTGTAGGTGGTGGTGTTGGAGGTAGTGTTGTTGGTGGTAGTGGTGGTGTAGGTGGTGGTGTTGGTGGTAGTGGTGGTGTAGGTGGTGGTGTTGGTGGTAGTGGTGGTGTAGGTGGTGGTGTTGGTGGTAGTGGTGGTGTAGGTGGTGGTGTTGGTGGTGGTAGTGGTGGTGTAGGTGGTGGTGTTGGAGGTAGTGATGTTGGTGGTAGTGGTGGTGTAGGTGGTGGCGTTGGTGGTAGTGGTGGTGTTGGTGGTGGTGTTGGTTCAGCAGTTCTGGTTCAGCAGTTCCACTACTGGATTATTTTTTTCCGCCTGAGAACGACCGCTTGTGTTGCGATCGAAACGTCGCGATTTATTATTATTTTCTACCTACGTGACTTTACCGAAAGAACCAAAGAGAATGGATTCCTGCATTCACGAAAGCTTCAAATCAAAATTGATGGTGTTGTTGGTAGTGGTGGTAGTGATTGTGGTGTTGGTGGTTGTATTGTCGGTGATGGTGTTGGTAGTGGTGGTAGTGATTGTGGTGTTGGTGGTTGTGTTGTTGGTGGTGTGTGTGTGCAGCGTTGTTGCTCTGGAGACGGGGGAGATCGACGCTCGAGATGTTCGGACGCTCGAGATGTTCGGTCGCCGACGTTCATGGCGTTCGCCGTCATTTTTCTCAGTTGACAACAACAGTGTTGGGCCGCGCGAATGCCGCTCGCTGCCGTCTCCCGCTCATTTATTTCAGTTCGGTTTCATTTATTTTGGTATGGCCCCGTGAGCAATTCGGCTCTTGAATCGGGTGCAACCGCAACAAACAAAAACATGAACAAGAAAACATCTTAAAGTGATTATGTGACTGTGCAAACAGAAAATACAGGAAAAAAATATCCAAATATTCCTGAAATAGCACCGTACACCAACGCTGTGTGCAAAAATCCCAGTGGGATGCAAGTCAAACAACAACAACCACAAGACAATTTTGATTTAAAGCTTTCGTGACTGCAGTGATTCATATTCTTGGTTCTTTCGGTAAAGTCACGTTGAAGGGAAACAATAAATAATAATATATAAAACAATGAAATTCTCACGACGTTTCGACTGTTTGCGTTACAGTCGAAACTGTTTGCGTTACAGTCGAAACGTCGTGAGAATTTTATTGTTTTATATATATTATTATTTTATTGTTTCCCTTCAACGTGACTTTACCGAAAGAACCAAGAATATGAACCACAAGACAACTTAGATTAAAGCCATCATTCCAACTCCGTACTACAACAAAAAAACATGGCCAAACAAAAAAAACGTTTTCGAAATCACGCAGATAAATCAATAAAAGCAATGTCCAGTGACAGTGATCAGCATCGGTCAACTCGGGAGCGGCAAACTCGGGAGGAGTTCCCCCACACGGGTGTGTGTGACACGGGTGTGTGTGTGGCACGGGTGTGTGTGTGGCACGGGTGTGTGTGACACGGGTGTGTGTGTGACACGGGTGTGTGTGTGACATGGGTGTGTGTGTGTGACACGGGTGTGTGTGTGACACGGGTGTGTGTGTGGCACGGGTGTGTGTGTGACACGGGTGTGTGTGTGACACGGGTGTGTGTGTGACACGGGCGTGTGTGTGTGTGGCACGGGTGTGTGTGTGTGACACGGGTGTGTGTGTGTGACACGGGTGTGTGTGTGTGGCACGGGTGTGTGTGTGACACGGGTGTGTGTGTGACACGGGTGTGTGTGTGTGACACGGGTGTGTGTAAACACGGGTGTGTGTGACACGGGTGTATGTGTGACACGGGTGAGTGTGACACGGGTGTGTGTGTGTGACACGGGTGTGCGTGTGTGACACGGGTGTGTGTGTGACACGGGTGTGTGTGTGGCACGGGTGTGTGTGTGGCACGGGTGTGTGTGTGTGGCACGGGTGTGTGTGTGACACGTGTGTGTGTGACACGGGTGTGTGTGTGTGACACGGGTGTGTGTGTGGCACGGGTGTGTGTGACACGGGTGTGTGTGTGTGACACGGGTGTGTGTGACACGGGTGTGTGTGTGTGACACGGGTGTGTGTGTGTGGCACGGGTGTGTGTGTGTGGCACGGGTGTGTGTGTGACACGTGTGTGTGACACGGGTGGGTGTGACACGGGTGTGTGTGTGACACGGGTGGTTGTGACATGGGTGGGTGTGACACGGGTGTGTGTGTGTGGCACGGGCGTGTGTGACACGGGTGTGTGTGTGACACGGGCGTGTGTGTGGCACGGGCGTGTGTCTTTGACACGGGTGTGTGTGTGTGTGACACGTGTGTGTGACACGGGTGGGTGTGACACGGGTGTGTGTGTCACACGGGTGGTTGTGACATGGGTGTGTGTGACACGGGTGTGTGTGTGGCACGGGTGTGTGTGTGTGACACGGGTGTGTGTGTGACACGGGTGTGTGTGTGTGGCACGGGTGTGTGTGTGACACGTGTGTGTGACACGGGTGGGTGTGACACGGGTGTGTGTGTGACACGGGTGGTTGTGACATGGGTGGGTGTGACACGGGTGTGTGTGTGTGGCACGGGCGTGTGTGACACGGGTGTGTGTGTGACACGGGCGTGTGTGTGGCACGGGCGTGTGTCTTTGACACGGGTGTGTGTGTGTGTGACACGTGTGTGTGACACGGGTGGGTGTGACACGGGTGTGTGTGTCACACGGGTGGTTGTGACATGGGTGGGTGTGACACGGGTGTGTGTGTGGCACGGGCATGTGTGTGACAAGGGTGTGTGTGACACGGGTGTGTGTGTGTGACACGGGTGTGTGTGTGTGGCACGTGTGTGTGTGTAACACGGGTGTGTGACACGGGTGTGTGACACGGGTGTGTGTGTGTGGCACGTGTGTGTGTGTGTGTGTGACACGGGGGTGTGTGGCACGGGTGTGTGTGTGTGTGTGTGACACGGGTGGTGCTCGAACAAAGCAAAGCAACAAAAAAAACAAAAATGGCTTTCCAAACACGGCCCGGACTCTCGTTTGGGCTGCGACTTTTTTGGTCATACCCCAAACAGGTGCGCTGCTCCTATTGTTGGTGCCTCAGTAGCGAGGCGGCTGCCGGGTTGATCTTTAACCTCCCCTTGCCAAGGGGTAAGAAGCTACCTGGGCTCGGGCCCACACGGGGCGCAGCTGAAACAGCGAATGCAAGTGAACGTCTCCTCCGTACCACCACCCACACGTTGCCGATGAAGTGCATGATTTGCTGATGCTGCCTTGCGCCATGATAAGGGACCATTGCTTGAAACATCGCCAATGACCTACACACATGTATTGTTTAACACCTTGTAAGGCGGTGTTATTGACGAATGGGTAGTCTCGTCAATTGTGGTTATTATTGAGGTTAGGGTATTTTACCACGGACGGGAAGTCGTGCAAATCCACGAACGCAGGTGCGCATGCGGAACTTGTGCAGGCCTCGCCTGCGTGGGCTTCATCTGCGCCGGCTTCACCTGGGCGAGTGGTTGCACATGCCCATACTTCACGAGTGCAGGCTGCACCTGCCCGGGCTACACCTGCCCAGGCTGCACTCGTGGTAGCTGCACATGCGCACGGTTGACGCGTGCAGACTTCACTTGCCCATGCTACACCTGCCCGGGCTTCACCTGCCCGGGCTTCACCTGCCCGGGCTACACCTGCCCGGGCTTCACCTGCCCATGCTACACCTGCCCGGGCTTCACCTGCCCATGCTACACCTGCCCGGGCTTCACCTGCCCGGGCTGCACCTGCCCGGGCTTCACCTGCCCGGGCTTCACCTGCCCGGGCTACACCTGCCCAGGCTGCACCTGCCCATGCTACGCCTGCCCGGGTTTCACCTGCCCATGCTTCACTTGCCCATGCTACACTTGCCCGGGCTTCACCTGCCCAGGCTTCACCTGCCCATGCTACACCTGCCCGGGCTTCACCTGCCCGGGCTGCACCTGTGCAGGCATGCGGGCAGCACACACCGCGAGCTGCTCGAGGTCGCCTTTCTCGCCCAGAGTGTAACGGATACTACAGGCGACAGCAGCTAAAAGCGCGGTCCCTGCAATTGCTCGTTCACGCCACTGCTAGCAGAAGGGCTTCTACTCGAGGGAGCTCCACAGTGGCCCTCTGCAGTGATATTTTTGTCATCTCTTTGAACGCTGGCCGGTACCGGTTGTAAGAAGCGAGAGTACCCACATTTTACCCCACCACACGCGACCTGCCAGTTGATCAACTGGTTGTGCCCAAGTATACTGCTGGGTGGGCTCGAGACGGTGGTGATGGGTGGGTAGGGGTGGAATTCTAAGTAACGTTCTCATTGTTTCAGGAGATGGAGCTGGCGATTGTGGATTGCCCACAGGGTGCTGCATATACGACACGACAGCGCCCGTTATGTTAAAGAAGCTGTGCGGAGGGAAGACGGTTTGCAGCTTTGCGAGGCTGTGCCATCACCGCTGTGCCATCATCGCTGTGCCATCACCGCTGTGCCATCACCACTGTGCCATCACCGTTGTCCTCCTCACGGTTGTCCTCCATTGACGCTAGCTCCTACCGCGACGGCCCACGATGGAGTCACACTTGTACAGCATCCATCACGGGATGTGCTTAGCAAGCACGATTTAATTAACACTGCCCCACAGTGTTCCACCAGATCCGTAATGTCTACACGCGTGCACGCGGTGCATTGTTCACCCATCAAGGCCTCGGCGGGCCTTTAAGACCTTCAGCAGGACCCAGCATGGAAATGTTTGCGCGAATCCCATTGTGTGAGTTCCACCATCACCCATGGGCCTCGTAATCCTGCATTGTTCGGACAAATTGAGCAGCACGCGTCCGAGTGGGATTGACGATGAATAAGCAGGCCAGCGTGCGGGCAAAGCGGAATCTCGCTGCGGAGATACCAGCCGGTTCATTCCGCCCACACCCGGCGACATTAGCGGAGTCCAATATTTGTCTTGAATCGTCCGAAAGAAGACGGGACAATGGAAGCAAATCTTTAACTTCCCATCGTTCATCGTCCCTGGACCGGAGTTGTAGACGTGGGGTTTGCCTGTTTCTCTCGTCAGCCTGTCCGATGTAAGCATCAGCCATGAGGAATCCTGCTGCTGGATGAAGGCCTGCCTCCTCCCCTAGTCGCCGTCACCGCTCACGATCCCGCGACCCAACGATCCCCACCCGGTGGACGTTCCTCTCGGGACGCGTTCCATTCCCTGGCTGCGGTTCCATCATTATCCTCGACCATCATCATCCCTTGGAGCCACGTGGCCTGTTCAAGCCCGTTCGCTTGTCCCGACACGTCGGATCATGTCCTCAACCGCTCGCCGGACGATCGCGTTCACTATCCACCACGAGCGCGCCTTGGTGCATTCAAGCAAGCGGGGCTTTTTTGAGAGGCGAGCGGTTGAAACGCGCACGGCTGGTTGGCGTCGTAACGTGGAGGGCGGGCGAGACGCGAGGTGGCGAGTTCGTGGGAAGTCTCAGCTCGGTGTGGATCGAATTAACCATCTCAACACCATTAACCATCTCAATTTAGTTTCCTGCCCGTCCGTCCTGCACCTCCGCTGAGCACGCTTAGCGACGTGCGCCGGCGCGAAAGATGAAACACGCCACACGCCGTGGAGGCTTTGTCGCAGGGAATGAGTTTTGAGTGGGATTGAGCCACTGGCGGTAAAGTCCATCCGATCACGGGCAGGCAGTTCTCGGCACAAGACGTGAGCGGTGGTCACTCACGAAGATCGAGAACCGTGTTGGGACACTCCCAAGTCACCCTACAAGGTGGTCCAAATGTCTCGTGACTTCCGTTTAATATAAATGAATAAGCAAAGGGAAAAAAATGTAAGGGTCAAATAATTGGTAGTCACAAGACATCGGGACCACCCTGACCTTGAACGAATTAATGAGTCGTATATCATATTCTTAGCTCTTTCGGTAAAGTCACGTTGAAGGGAAACAATAAAATAATAAAATATATATAAAACAATAAAAATTCTCACGACGTTTCGACCATAACACAAACGGTCGTCATCAGGTGTGTCGGTTTGCATAAATGTATTTATTTTTAAACGGTGTATTTATTTAAGCCATCTGGCTACCATGAGAGATTCGTTCATGAGGCTATCCACATATACAAGCACAGAGACAATTTCAACCGAGAAGATGGATTCTGGCTTAGCAATCATTGTAAAGATTTGATAAACCATTTCAGGTCTTAATTGATTGTTCACGCTTACAGTGGCTTTCAGATAGCATACATTAATTTTTCGTCTCCCCCCTCCTCTTTTCAGAACATTGATGGACTAGTCCTTCTAAATAAACTGCCAAATCGCTGCGCGTGGCGCTGACGTTTTTTTATAAATAAATAAATACGCCGTTTAAAAATAAATAAATTTATGCAAACCGACACACCTGATGACGACCGTTTGTGTTATGGTCGAAACGTCGTGAGAATTTGCATTGTTTTATATATATTATTTTATTGTTTCCCTTCAACGTGACTTTACCGAAAGAGCTAAGAATATGAATTACTGCAGTCACGAAAGCTTTAAATCAGTCGTATATCGTTGAGTGACTTGTTATCTATGATTCTAAACGTACACGCACGCGTGTCCCTACTTAAATGTTTGAAACCACGTTTTGTTTCACCAATTCGGCTCGCTCCCAAGTAAAAATGTTGCAATTAAAATCGGTGTTAAGATTCATCTCCGATCTCGGCCTCCGGTCCGCGTGCGCGCTCCTGGAGAGCGAGCGCGAGACTCATCACGTGACCCGGCCGGGCTGAATTCGTGGACAGCACAAAGCGTTCCCCTCCTCCCCAAGTACGTCCCTCCACAGCACACCGACTCCTAGCATTGTTATTATTATTATTCATATTCTTTGGGTCTTTCGGTAAATTTACGTAGATAGGTACAAAAAATATATATGAAAAATATACTTTTAAATTAATTTGAACCTATCTACGTGGTGACTTTACCGAAAGACCCAAAGCATATGAATTCCTGCAGTCACGAAAGCTTTAAGTCAAGATTGTTATAATTATCTAACACATCCCGTCAGCCACGTGGCTTTCTACGAGTGAATAATCTCAGCGGGATCGATTTAATTCGAGTAAACTGTGGACCGGTTTTGACATGCATTGTCTCATCAAGCAGAGTCATGTAGGTGACCCAGGTCGCTCTAACAAAGTACTGTAGTAGAGTATACTCTTTCTTGAAACGTCGTGATTTAATTTATTTTAAACCGACGTGACTTTACCGAAAGAACAAAATAGTCTCTTGAGTTCTCCCCTGGTGATATAAAAAAAAAAACTATTACTTGAAACTTGGGAGCCAAGCTTTCCTAACGCTTGGTGAACTTCCAGATGTTCATAGGCAAGGACTTTCTCTGTTGGGACCACGGGTCCTGAGTCGGACGCCGCACTCGATAAAAACAAACACTTAATAATCATTAGCGTCGTTGCGCACCATTAGTCAGTCCTCCCCTCGCGGGGCTTTGTTGAGTGGCCGACAGCCCCAAGATGTAAACACCGATACGGAGCGGGCGGCGGGGGGGGGGGCCTCACTCCCCACGCGCCACAAAGTGGCCCAGCGAGAAGCGGCGATAATAGCCATCCCCCCCCCTCCCGGGCACAATGGACGGGGAACGTCGCCTCATCTCGCAGCTGATTGCGATCGTGATGGGGCTACCCCCCCCACCACCGTCCGCACAAAGGGGGGTGCTGCGGGGGGGGGGGGGTAGAGCAGCAGCAGGAGGCTCCGTGCTAAGCGGTGTGTGCCGCCTCGTTCTATAATGGAGTGTTCGTTTGTAATCACTGTCGCAGCCACGGATTGAGCTTTACTGCAACGCGTGCGTGTGTGCACAGGGCACACGGTGGGGGGAGCGGTAGTGTAAGCGGTTAGTGCGCCGCGCCACGAAACCCCAAGATCCGAGTTCGATTCCTGCTCGCGGCCAACAACCAGTGACGATTATCTGAACCGGTGCTGGGCCTCCCCTAGGTCGACTCAGCCTCTAATTAGTGCTTGGTGCAGTGTGTAAACATCGCCACTGGGGAAACAAAGGCGGTCGGGCGTGATGCTGGCCATCATCCACCCCCGCCCCGTGCGCTGTTCCCGCCTTCATGGGTGCTGGTTAACAGCACTTGCCCCAACAATCTGTTGAGGCTATACGGGGGGATCTTTATCTCTTTGCAGGACACAAAGCTGTTAAACACACACTCGCGGGGAGTCTACAATCGCCCCGTTACAATCGCCTCCACGGGCAAACCACGTGAGCGAGTCCCCACGGAGTACAGAGGCTATCTTGGGTGGTTGCGTTGCTCATAGGTCAATTCGCCCTTTCTCTCCCCGGCCGCTTCGGGGTGGATTTCCACACAGCTCTCTCATTGACATGCTAATTTCTCTGCTCCAGCAGACCCACCTCTATCTCTGCCCTCCCCCCACCTCTCTATGTAAGGCCACGACACAGAGGCATTGGGTCTCTGTGTGTCTATGTTGTGTGTCTCTCTCTGTGTGTCTCTGTGTTGTCTCTCTCTGCTTGCGTGTCTGTATGTGTGTCTCCGTGTCTGTGTTTTGTCTCTCTCTCAAATTGAGTTCTACCTGATGACGACTGCTTGTGTTGCAATCGAAACGTCGTATTCTATTATTTATATTTATTTGTAATTTCTACGTGACTTTTACCGAAATAACAAAAAAGAGTTGCTTAGGTTGTTGAACGTTTGGCGAAACGCGCGCGCGTGACTTTTACAATGAGAGGGGCCTAGAGGCCAGCACCGGTGGATCCAACCCAATTCTGAGACCGAGGAGGGAATGACCCTGGCACACTCAACGCGAGCGTTTCCATCCTTCCCGCTCACCCCTCCCCCGTTCAGGATGTATAAATAGCCACTGGTGTTGAGCGAGATAAATGATTGATCATCGGTCAGGTGAGGCTCCAATATTTGATTTGTCTCGCACGGTCGCACCGAGGCTGTTCCATCACGCGGTCCCCTCTCGCCTCATCACATCATCGTTACGCTCACGGTCTCGAACGTGTAATGCCGTAGGAGCGCTCCGTCTTGGCAAGATGCAGCCACTGTAGCTCCGTAGTTACCCCTTTGTAACGTTGCGTTACTGCTCTAATTAAATGAACACAAAATTTGGGGGGACGTAAATGAAAGCATGTTCATGAACATGCAATTAAATCGCGTTTTAAATGTATTCTTTGACACTGTTGTTGCAAACGTATCCCGTGGTGGTTCTCGAGGGGGCCCCAACTCGTAGCTTTGGCCACCAGGGGAAGGCGTAGGGGGTGGGGGGAGCAGGGCACCCCCTGCCTGCCCCACGCTCGTTACGCAACCGGGAAATGTTCTTGCAGTCGCACCCCTCTGTCCACACAGCGGTATGAATGGGTACAGCGGAGTTAGCCGATCGATCAGCAGGTGGCGTCTGGTGGGGTAAAGTGTGGATAGTCCCACCTCTTCCAAGGCGTCTTGCCACGGTGGAAGAGTAGGCCAAAATAACCCGCTCAGGAGGAGGCACTCCCTCTACTCGCGCAAGCCCTTCCGCCAACAGTGGCGTGAGCATGGAATTACGGGGGCCGCACCTTTGCTCGTGGATTGTTCAAACCCGTCGAGGCGAATGAACGGACCCACACGGTGCGTGGGCCCGTGGGCTCGCACGGATGCCCGTGGCGCTTCACGAGCCTTGCCCTCAACTCCACGGCCTCCGGCAAGAGCGAGACACCGCGGCTTTGAAACAAACAAAAAAAATCGCGCGCCGCGTCAATGTCCTTTATTTTATTTGAATCGCCGCGGAACGAATGAGCCACTCGTGGCGGATCCCATCCCGATCACGGGCTGGGAGTTCTCAGCAGGCCACGTGTGTGAGAAAACGAGTGGCGGTCACTCGAGAAGATCGATCCGGGATAGAATCACCCCAAGCCACGCTAACAGCGCTACCCACGTCCCGTGAGCCTAGCGCTCCATTCACGAGCCATCGCCGCGACGCGCGACCCCCCCCCCTTCCACCTCGCCGCCCATCCCCAAAAAAAATGGGCCGTGATGAGCGGCAGGCGGCCGTGAAGGTGGCGGCAGCACGTGGCTCTAGCCAGGGGCCCGAGCGAGTGAGCAGCAGCTTCGTCTCCTCCTCCGCCACGGCAGGAGAGGCGCCACTACCAACGCGGTGCCCTCAAAGCGCCGCATGGCGTGACTGGACGCCTCTGCCGCTATCGGACGCGGTGATAAAGACGAGGGAGACATTCAACGACTCTGGCGCGATAACGCGACACGTCCCTACACGCACACTATCTCTGACTCTGCCTGAACTCGCGCGCACCCTCACAGACTCACTCCGTTGTATGTTGTACTGTTATTTTTTATTTTTTTACCAGCTAAGGCCCCACTGAGCTAACTCTTTTTTTTTTCAGAAGCGACCTGGCCAAAAACGATAGCCGAACGAAATGGCTGATCATCGCGCGAAATTGTATAGTGGTGAATTAGTCTGAACGCGTGATGTTGATTCCAAATGTGGAGGGGAGAAAAGCGGAGGACCAGGAAGAAAAATCCCCGCGACTACGAGAAGAGAGAGAGAGAGACACACACACACATGCAAACTCCACATATACAGGTGTCAGGATCAAACCCACGACCTCCTGCATACCAGGCGAGGTAGTTAACGACGCGCGAGTGTGGGGGATGTACGCGGGGAGAGTGGATTTGGCCAAACGTTCCAAGTGTAGGGCCGCGGTGCTCGGGAAATTGTTGGCGCAGGTTCTGGCTGCCTTGCCACGTTGTCTGTGGATTCTCGCGCCTCTGCATCCAAGGAAAGCTGTGCAGGGCGTTACAAATGTGTGCGTTTTAACTTTAAGAATGCATTCCTCCTCCTCTTCTCCATAAACATGTCCATAAAATGGGGGGAAGGGGGTGTCCATCCGCACAGCTCCCAGGGAGGTTATGCCTCATTAATCAATCATTCAAAGTGTTTTAGTCGCATACACAGGTTAGCCGATGTTATAGCGGGTGTGGCAAAATGCTTGAGTTGTCCGCTCCACAACAAATAAAAAACGTCACGAAATATCCGAACGAATCCAATTTACTACCAAATAACACTATAACAATAATCCATTTGACATTCTGTGCATACATGCATGGGAAGAATGAACACAGATATATACTATGAATGATAAGTATAACTATATTGTCCCTGGCAGAAGGTTACATCACCACTCCCTAATACGCAACAGAAACAATAGCCGTAGCGTGTTACAAAGACGACGAGAGACAGCATGGCTAACTGGATTGTCAAATATTAAACCAAACGCAATACAAGAAACGTGTATTGCTTTAAACATCCCATTGTATTGCCACGTAATTTTGTCGCATGCCCTTGGCGACCAGAATAAATGATGCATGGAAAAACAGCCGATTTATTAAAATGTAAATTACTTTTGTCTGCGCAGCGTTGTGGATGTGCAGTCTGCCCTTCACTGGACCCTCGTTGGCTAAGATACGCGATCGAATGAGTGCGCCTGCAATACACAAAGTCATAAACTATCTCGGCTGCCTGATCAATAGGAACACCCCACGCGTGATGGGACAAATTTCTCGTGTAGATCTCCACGGGGTTTTTTTTTCAAATAAATGTGTTTGAGATCAATGATTTTATTTGCATCTAGTAAATATTTATATTTACAAGTCACGACGAAAATCCGCGTGCAATGCGGCGACTAGCGCGCCACTCGCCGGCCACAATTGAGAAAAGTTTGCGAATTTAAAATCCTGGACCGCGATTCTATAGATTTGAAGCTTTCGTGACTGCAGGGATCCATACTCTTTGCTTCTATTCGGTAAAGTCACGTACGTTATAAAATAAAACAACAAAAATCACGACGTTGTGGCCTAAACGTCGTGATTTTTGTTTTATTTTTTTACCTACGTGACTTTACCGAATAGAACCAAAGAGTCCTGGACGGCGGTCAACTATCACGCAGAGACCAGCGGGGTCACGAAGAGCGACACGGGGACCGCCGGCGCTGTGAGCAGAGTCGAATCCGTCGCTCTCAATCTGTCCAGATGTCACCTTCATTCAGTTCGCACTCTCGGGTTCGTGAATGTGAACAAGTCTCGCCCACCGACGCATCGGTATTCATATACCACGGTGGTTTTGTAGGGTTTGCGGCGTTTTTTTGTTGGTGGTTTTTTTCTTTTTGTACTGAAAGGCCCGAGCAGGTTCTTGGAATGGCAATAAAGTCCTGCGTGTTCGTCGGATGTACGGTATGGTGCGTACAACCTGTTTTTCGCAAAATCGCGCCCCGCGTCTCCCCCCCCACCCCCCGATAGCGGGGCCGCGGTGGCAGCTTCCTAGCAACCGCGGGCCACGTGCGGAGCCGCCTCATCATCGAGAAGACGCCGGCCACGCGCCTCGCCACGATTATAAGCCTCGGAGCAAATCGCCCCGGGACAACAACAAACAACAACAAAATTAAGAGCGGTAGCAATGTCAAAATTGTAACGCGCTGTCGTACGGTGCGAAAGAAGTTCAACATACAGTGAGGGGAAAAAGTATTTGATCCCCTGCTGATTGTGTACGTTTGCCCACTGACAAAGAAATGATCAGTCTATTGTTTTAATGGTAGGTTTATTTGAACAGTGAGAGACAGAATAACAACAACAAAATCCAGAAAAACGCATGTCAAAAATGTTATAAATTGATTTGCATTTTAATGAGGGAAATAAGTATTTGACCCCCTCTCAATAAGAAAGATTTCTGGCTCCCAGGTGTCTTTTATACAGGTAATGAGCTGAGATTAGGAGCACACTCTTAAAGGGAGTGCTCCTAATCTCAGCTTGTTACCTGTATAAAAGACACCTGTCCACAGAAGCAATCAATCAATCAGATTCCAAACTTTCCACAATGGCCAAGACCAAAGAGCTCTACAAGGATGTCAGGGACAAGATTGTAGACCTACACAGGGCTGGAATCGGCTACAAGATCATTGCCAAGCAGCTTGGTGAGAAGGTGACAACAGTTGGTGCAATTATTTGCAAATGGAAGAAACACAAAATAACTGTCAATCTCCCTCGGCCTGGGGCTCCATGCAAGATTTCACCTCATGGAGTTGCAATGATCATGAGAACGGTGAGGAATCAGCCCAGAACTACACGGGAGGATCTTGTCAATGATCTCAATGCAGCTGGGACCATAGTCACCAATAAAACAATTGGTAACACACTATGCCGTGAAGGACTGAAATCCTGCAGCGCCCGCAAGGTCCCCCTGCTCAAGAAAGCACATATACATACCCGTCTGAAGTTTGCCAATGAACATATGAATGATTCAGAGGACAACTGGATGAAAGTGTTGTGGTCAGATGAGACCAAGATGGAGCTCTTTGGCATCAACTCAACTCGCCGTGTTTGAAGGAGAAGGAATGCTGCCTATGACCCCAAGAATACCATCCCCACCGTCAAACATGGAGGTGAAAACATTATGCTTTGGGGGTGTTTTTTCTGCTAAGGGGACAGGACAACTTCACCGCATCATCAAAGCGACGATGGACGGGGATATGTACCGTCAAATCGTGGCTGAGAACCTCCTTCCCTCAGCCAGGGCATTGAAAATGGGTCGTGGATGGGTATCCCAGCATGACAATGACCCAAAACACACGGCCAAGGCAACAAAGGAGTGGCTCAAGAAGAAGCACATTAAGGTCCTGGAGTGGCCTTGCCAGAAAATCTGTGGAGGGAGCTGAAGGTTCGAGTTGCCAAACGTCAGCCTCGAAACCTTAATGATTTGGAGAAGATCTGCAAAGAGGAGTGGGACAAAATCCCTCCTGAGATGTGTGCAAACCTGGTGGCCAACTACAAGAAACGTCTGACCTCTGTGATTGCCAACAAGCGTTTTGTTACCAAATACTAAGTCATGTTTTGCAGAGGGGTCAAATACTTATTTCCCTCATTAAAATGCAAATCAAGTTATAACATTTTTGATATGCGTTTTTCTGGATTTTTTCTTGTTATTCTGTCTCTCACTGTTCAAATAAACCTACCATTAAACTTATAGACTGATCATTTCTTTGTCAGTGGGCAAACGTACAAAATCAGCAGGGGATCAAATACTTTTTTTCCCTCGTACATGCAACATACATACAAAGCAGCGGACACGCAGTTGGGCCGTTGCTACCAAACAATTTCCCAAGCTCTGCGATCCTCTTCATGTTGAGGTTGGAACGGGTAAATTAACTAAGTGTTTCCATGTGGGAGGAAACCGGCTTATCCGTAGAGATCACAATTTATATGGGACAGGTGGAATCCACACATTTGCTGTACTGCCTTCTCCTGGCGAGCCAAGGGTATGGCACCCCCTCGACCCCCCACGCGAACGGAGTTTCGTAACATCTGTGCGGTGGTCCACCAACCCTCGCTGTTGCTGCTGCCCGCACAGCGCTGGGCCACGTGCAGCGCAGCAGCCGCCACGTGCAAGCAGCAGCCGCCACCACCGCCAGAATTCGCGCGACGCCGTCAGAACCTCGCAAGCCAAGCCGGGGTGAAGCCTGGGCAGTGCCTGGACGGGCGACCACAGTGCACGGCGGTTCGGCCTCGAGGAGGGGGGGGGGGTCTGCGGGGCCACGTGGGGAGGGGGGCAGCAGGAGGCTACGTGGTGAAGTATGGTCAAACGGCCCGCAATGTCACGCACGGCACGGGGAGGCCCTCGTCCAGCCGTGGATTAACAACAACGTCCGTGCGTGAACGTGAACGATTAAAAGAACGGCAGTGCTCTCACTGAGGCCTCGCTGTGCCACAGGTTCCGGGTCGTGCTCTCTCTCTCTCTCTTGTGAACTTCCTCATTCACAGCCCTTTCTCAATCCACTGCTGGGTGAGATCTTTCACAACGCCGTGCCGATTCGTGGGGGTTGCTTGACCATACTTCTTCACCACGCTGGACTTTAGGTTTGTCTCGTCGCCTCTTCTGCCCCCCCCCCCACCCCAATCTACTGAACTCCTCTGCACCTGTGCTCCAAGCTAATTGTGTTCACAAGACGCTGGTGGATTAAGGCTGCCTCCAGAGTAATGCAACGTAAGAGCGTCGTCGCAGTTATATTGTCAAGTTGCACGTTCCTATAAAATCATTATTCGCGAATCTTAGGACCTTCCCGCCACGCTTAGTAACATCTGGCCGAGACCGTCAGTCGTGTTTCTATTTTAAATCAATGCATTAAGTCAAGACTGCCTACTTACAACATTTATGAGCAATGCGATTGTGTTGTATTTGTTATCTTTATCTCAGATCTCGTCTGGGTTCATAGTCACGCCACTGAGGTCCGAACGATCGCCAATGTCTGTGCCCTGCTGTTGTTGGTCACGCCGCGTATCTACAACCGAACACAACTGTTTCATTTGCAAAAACGTTCAGCAAATGACTGAGTGGGTATACGGGGGGAGAGAGAGGGGGGGAGATGGGGATAGACGGGAGAAAGGGAGACGGAGAGAGAGAGGCAGCTAGACGGAGTCTTTTGACTTTCAAAAACACTTTTATTGCTGCTAGCAGCAATAGCACTGGGGCCGATTTCGATACAAAAAGTCACAAACAAACAACAAAAAACACAATAAAAAATGACGAGCCGCGGCACATGGAGCTGCACGCGCCACACACAACACAAACAGGGCACGTGGTCATCGTCGAGCACGAAGAGAGAGAGAGAGAGACAGAGAGGGAGATGATGGAGATGGAACGACATCGTTCGCGGCTCGCGTTTGCCCTAGTCAGGAGGAGTCCGTGCCGGGTAGGCGATTGGAGCTTCGCGCGAGTGCGCGCCGCGCCTTATTACAATCCACAAAAGGCGCGCACTGCGCAAAGAGTCGGCCTTGAAGTCTGAGTTTGCTCATCGCCAGACGTAGCGTGAGGGCCACTCAACGGGCTGTGAATAATAACGACGACGATGCTTTTATATGTTCTTGTGTCGGCACCATCAGATGGTTGCTAAACTCGCGAACCACGATGGTCATTGCCGGTGCCGCTTCTTCCTTTTTTGTGCACGCGGGGCCGAAGGCACGTTAACTGGAATCGCGTCGGCAAATAAATCAATAAAGAGACAAATAAACAACTCGTCGGCGTTCTGATGAATTCTACCAAGCACGTCTAGACAGTTGTTATCGCGCAACGGGTCCAGGCCCATCTCGAAAGCGCAGGATCGCCACGCGAATTAACGATTCATTTAATAATTGGGACCCGCACTTATAATAATCATCATAATAGTTGTGTGTTGTTTTCTCGAGTCCTGCACTTGCTTGGCAATCTAAAACCTTAACTCAGACAAAGACAACACCGCCGAGAGAGTCGCGCGTCTGTGCCGCTTTGGTGGTAAATTCCTCATTTGTGCCCTCGTCGGCGTTTCGGGGGATAGGGGCAAGGGTTGGTGGATCACGTAGAGATCTGTGAAACTCCCAAACCCCGCAGGGCTGCGCTGCGACCGGGACATGTCAGTGCAGCAAGTGGGCTCGTGTGCCCGTGCGTGCGGAGCTTAGAGAGTTACCCCCGCATGTGCACAGGTTTCCTCTGGCTCACTCAAGTCACCTCCCCGCACGCATGGATGGAACAGCGTAGCCAGACACTCAGCGCAGGACCCTCCTGCGCCACAGTCTTGAGCCTCAGTGAGGCTCTCTGGGTAAACAAACGAATGATGATGATGATGATCATCATCACGTGAACGCACGTCCAGGTCGTGCTCATGTCATTGCACGACCTTGAAGAGAACGCTTCATGGGCACACAATGGCGCCGTCTTTACGGCGTGCGCCTAGCCTGCCGTCGTCCGAACACGTCTCATGGAGGGAGCTAGGCAGGATTTTAAGCCTGTGCATCGCTTGTCTGTGCGTGCACCCTGCAGGTGCAGCACAGCAGGTGGTGCTGTGCGAGGTTGCTGGAGAGGGGCGGGGGGGGCACGCTGTTGTCAGCAGAGGGCAGCGCCGCAGCACCCACGGTGGCACTTGCCCTCTGCCCTTGCCATGACTCGTCACGGCCTGCATCGCGGTGTGGTTGTCGGTGTGGCCGTGGTTGTCCTTTGTGTGGTTGGTTGGTGTGGTTTTGGTGGGGTGTGATTGGTGGTGTGACTGGTTCGTTGTTTGGGATGTTTGGGTGGCTGGCGTGGCTGGCGATGTGGTGGGGGCGAGCCGATGGATAACTGAGCTGCAAATTCAACCCAGACAGTGAGCGAGTTGAGTGGGATATTCCCATGGGTCTGGATGGTCGCGACTCGGGCGGCCGGCGCTCCCCGCAAGTCCCTGGGCTCGCCGTGGCCTTCTCCTGCTCCTCCTGCTCATACCGACGCTGCCGTTGACTCCTCGTTGCCTGAGGCCGCGTGTCCCGCGTGCGCACTCCGCGTGCGCGTTCCTGCGCCCAGAACGGCCGCGGCTTCCTTCCCATCTTTTCCCAAATCGCACAGCACACACACCGGGCCGAGCAGGCCGTATACGGGCTGCCGCTTTTATGACCGAGTCCTTGTGGATCCGCTGCTTTATGAACGCAAGTATTTTGAACGAGATATAATGAAAACACACACACACTTAAAAAAAAAACCTCCTTGACGTTTTAAATCGTGATGCATCCCGTTGCTCCGTTCTCCCTCGTCTATTCGTGTTACGCCGCCGTGCGTTTGTGCGAGTTAGCGACTCGCGCCTGCCGTGAGTAAATAGACTCGCTGCGACGCGGCGTGAGCCAAGCTCGCCCGTGTTTATCCTGGCAGGGCGCGCGTCTCGCTTTCACCCCCATTGTGAATTCTGGGCTGCACGTGAACATCAACAAACCCATTGTGATGACCTCCCTCCCCCGCCTCCTCCTCCTCCTCCTCCACGCGACTCCGTCTTTAACCTCTGTGAGTTATTTATGTCTCGGGACAACGTGCAGCCCCGAGTTTACTGCCGCAATTAGCAAGTCACACTTTGATGGACCCGCGCGCCCCCACCACCCCGCTTTGTGGATTACGGGTGGGCACACCGCGAGAATGATCCGGTCTGGCCCGACCCCCCGCCGTCCCGTGCTATATAACGCGCTCTGCGCATCAACCCGGAGTTCATCAAGAGTCAGTAGTCGGCAAACTCCTCCCTCCAGCAAAGTGCGCGCGTCCGCCACGACTCCACCACCATGGCCAGCGACATCTCCTTGGATCCGGTGTGCCAGACGGGCGGGGAGCCGCAGGGCCGCTTCCGAATCAGCCGCCTCACTTCGTGCGAGGAGGCGGCCGCAGCAGACGCGGACTCGCCCTCGTACGAGAGCACCCAGCAGCAGCAGCTGTACGGCACGCAGTCGAGCTCCACCTCGTCCATGCGCACGTTCGGCCACAACACCCTGGACGCGGTGCCGCGCCTCGACTACTACTGCAACACGCATGTGGCAGGGGCAACGCGAAAGCAGCGCCCTTCGCTCGCCGCGCTGCATGGCCTCGAGGGGGTGAGACGCGCGCACACACGCACCCACACACGCGCGCACACACGCGCACACACGCACACACGCACGCAACGCGCATTCTCTATCCAGTCTCTCTCCGTTACTTCTCTCTCTATTTGACTTTGGTGCCGGCCCGGCAGGGCGCGGTCCTTGCCAACCCAACTCATCGCGTGCCGTGCCGACCTCGCGTTAATTTTGTCTCGGGGGCTCCGAGCGTGTGCGTCTCTCTGGCGGTCTCTCTGTGTGTGTGTGCGTCTCTTTTGTCTTTGTAGTTCACTCTCTGTCTCTGTCCGTCGCTGTGTCGAAGCCCCCAGGGCAATCCTTGACTCAGTGGGAGGTCGCTAACTATCCTCTGCCTTCACCAGCCAAGATGCAATCAGCTGTTAAGAGAGGGGTTGTTAGAAACCCGTGGAGTGTCTGTAAGTGGATCGCCCTTTATTGATCTTCATGTTCTAGTTACGGTCCAGTGTTCTGAACTATTATTCGTAATTCGTTCATTTTGGGTGAGATAATCGTGTAGGTGTATTGTAATTCGGTTTCGTAGAACCCTCCACCACCCGACAGACATTCAATTAATGCCGCAACGTGGGCCGACGTGCCGCTCGATTTGGTTTACGAGCAGACGGAGAGCTGAAAAGCGAGCAGCGATTTGACGATCTTATACGAACGACGTTTTTGGCTAGAGATTACAAAAGAAAAATTGTCAAAACTCTGCTCGCTTGTCAACACTTCTCCTCCGTCTTCTTTGGTTCTTTCGGTAAAGTCACGTAGAATGAGAATAAAATAATAAATTGATAAAATAAAATAACACAATAATATTCTCACGACGTTTCGGCCACAACACAAGCGCTTTCCTCCAGACAGTCTCGTCCCTTCACCTGATGAAGGCCGCTTGTGTTGTGGCCGAAACGTCGTGAGACTATTATTGTGTTATTTTATTTTATCAATTTATGAATCCTTGAAGTCACGAAAGCTTTAAATCGAAACTCCTCCGGTTTGCGGAAAAAAAAAACCCAAATCACTTGGGGATCTTTGTGCTTCGCTTGACGGCTTGAGACATTTGTGGAAGGCGCCTTACAAATAAATGTAAATTATTGTTGTTATTATTATTGTTATTGATTCGATTTGATCGGCTCTGTCGGGTGGTGCAGGGTTATAGCGAACGTGGGCATTATGTCTACACGCTCTAACCCCAAGAGAAAATAACCATGAGCCATGATATGCATTGGTCGTGACGGCCTGCGTTTTAAATTACTGAACGATTGCTTGCCGGGCGGTGTAAGAATTACATTTATTTTCTCTTACGTGGAAACATAATCGTGCGCCTATCGAACCACTCGGCGGGTCGACGCACTCCAACGCAAGTGCGATCGCAGCCCCTTCAAGCCTCCAGCGCGAGGAACAGCCCCTTGCGTCGAGACGCCGCGAGCAGCCGAGAGCGACGCATCGGAGGAGTCGTCGCCGGATGAAGATCGCCTCGGTGGCGCTCGCTGCGTCCACTACCCTCGAGATGGGGGAGGGGGGGCGCGGTGTGGTGGGGGGCGCGGTGTGGTGGGGGGGGGGGCGCGGTGTGGTGGGCACCGATCGTCCGCGCCTGCTCCGCTTGCTCCCAGTCACCCCGTGGCGGCCGTGCAGCTCGACACCTCCGGTGGAGGTGCCAGGTCGCGGCGTGGTCGATTCGCCCTCCCGCAGCCCGCAGTGAGACGCGCGCGTCCGCTACGCTACGCACGCGCGCTCTGTGGTGCCGAGTGCACAGAGACCAGAGCAGTGGCCGCACATGCAGTTATCTTGAGCAGGTGGCTTTCGCGTGTTGTTTTTTTTTACACGCGCGACGCTGCGCATTTCTCCGTGTTTGCTGTTTGTTGTTGTCACGGCATCCGCTTTTGTGGCGTGCGCTGATGCCGCTGTTGCGATGCGCGCTCTCGTCGTGCGCGTGCGAATTAGAGAGCCGCCGCTTTTGCCGCTCACAGCTGAGAGGGAGAGCAAAACTACACCGACTTTATTTCTCTCTCTCTCTCTCGAGCTCCTGAGCAGACTGCTGTCATCATCACGCACGTGTAGAACAACAGAAGCTCGCAACGGTCGTGTGCTGGCTGGGTAGCTCTGCCGCGTTGTTTTCGGGTCGCACCCCGCGAGTCGTTCGGTAGCATGTCCGACGTTTCGCTCCGCGTGCCACCGAGAGCCTCTCCCAAATCCGTTCCCGAAGAAGCTCAATTCGATTGCTCGGGAGAAGCTCCATGCAGCACATTCGAGTACCGTAGTGATAACAAGTACTGTATTGTTAACAAGTACTGTAATGATAACACATACTGTAGTGATAACACATACTGTGGTGATAACACAGACTGTAGTGATAACAAGTCGTTTTTTTCCCCGCAGAAGTTTGAACGATTTGCTCTAGAAAAAAGTCAACGTCACCCAGCAGCACCTTTTTGAAGTTTGTGAAGGGTAATTGCCCGAAACGTCTCCGATATATATTTTCTTTTAAGGCTGCAGAATTATTGACAAATGATGTTGAGTGTTGTTGTTGTTGCTTGCGCACGACCGCCAAAGAAGCAGCAGCAGCAGTATCCAAATAATAAGTTTACATTTGAATGTTTGGTTTCAAGGTGGGAGAGCGGTGGCGCAGTGGTTAGCGCACTGCTCTAACGATGCAATAATCCACAAGCACCGCCTGCATACCAGATGATTTCACCATCGTGTGTCCGTCCCCCGCGTGTCCGTGTCCCGCGTGTCCGTGCCGCAGCTGGGGGTCAACTTCGGAAGGGGCGACTTCGAGAATGCGGAGCCGACGCCGGAGGAAGAGGCGGCGGCGGAGATCGAGGTGAAGGCGAACCTCAAGAAGATGAAGGAGTACAAACCCGTGCGCTTCGGATGGGTCAAGGGGGTCATGGTGAGTCGCCTCCTCGCAGCAACAAGCGCTGGGGAAGGGGTGGGTGGGGTGGTGGCGGGTTAGCGGGGCTCCGTTGTATATACGCGGCGGTTCACAAACAGTGTCCCCTCCGGGGAGCGGCGGCAGCAGCAGCAGCAGCCTCTGCCAGCGAGTGGTCGACCACGCAACAAACCCGGGCAGGTGGTGACCCAACGGACTCTGCTCTGTGTGTATGTGCGTGTGCGTTCCCAATGCAGTAATTTTTCGGTGTCATTTTCGAATGAGCCCTTTACCGACCACGCTTTGCATCCCACAGATCCGGTGCATGCTCAATATCTGGGGTGTGATTCTCTACCTGCGCCTTCCATGGATCACGGGCCAGGCAGGCATCGGTGAGACTTCTGTCGCACGAGTTTTAAGTTGCTCGCGTTATCATGAAATAGGGCCATGTGCTCCGTCCGCCCACCCACCCCACCTCTCTGTCTCTCATTTTCCGACCGTAACCTCCTAACCAAACACTCTCTTGTAGTTTTAGTGCACGTGGTATTCGCACCGCATTCATCATAGCGCAAGGCGCTATGTTTCACGGACGGGTATAGACCGCAGGAGTATCTCAGCAGGGGACGATGTTGGCTATGCGTACTCCCGACTGAACAAATGCAGGGAAATGTTTGCACTTTGGCCCATGACGCCGGCACGCAATGGGCCTAGGCCCCCGGGTTCTTTAACGTCCACCGCTGCAGACGGCGCGGAGTTATTGCGGTGAGACACGCCGGCAGTGACAGCCAGGGCGGCCTGCCGGAATCTAGTCGCTAAACCTCTGCAATTCCATACCGTGTCGACCCATACGGTTTACCCCGTATTCTTGTGTAATGGGAAATTGAGTTTTGTTTTGTCTATTTATTTGTCGTTTCTCCGTTGTGATGGCACTTTGTAGGATTAACTTTGAGATTTATAAGGGAACGGGGTGACCAATAAGGTCTGAATTGGTCTGTAATAAGATAAGGGGTTGACAGGTGTGCAATATCTCCTTCTAAGTAAGCATCATTCACGAGGCTCGACACCCAGCGCGCCAACTCGCTCCGCGTTCCTCTTTGTCTCCCTCCAACCTGTAACTCGTTCCACTGCAAAGGGCCCTCGGGAGTGCAGTGGACACGAACGTGCGGACGGACGAGCGGGCGATTCGTTTACAAAATCTGCGATTTGCTGCGTCACTCGCTGCCAGCCAAAAACGCTGTCTGCGCAGTGTTGATATTGTGACTATTCCTGTGTGTGCATAGTCGAGTCTGTATGCAAATGATGTGAGCGTTTCGGCTTTACTCGGCTTGACTGATGACACCACGGCGACGTGGTTCAGTAAACGGAGGAGAGCCGCCTGTCGATGAACCTCCCTCCTTGGCCCAACAGGACTGACGTGGGTCATCATCATCATGTCCGTGGTGGTCACCAGCATCACCGGCCTCTCCATCTCCGCCATCTCCACCAATGGAAAGGTCAAGTCCGGTAAGTTGCCGTGCGGACCGCAGGTGACCCCCACGCTCCCTTTGGGGAGGGGGGAGGGGTCACGAGGGGAGGGGGGAGGGGGGAGGGGCCAGGAGCCAGGGGTCACCACGCTCGCCCCCGGCGGTCAAGTGCATGGCGGGATTCGGCTGGGAGCTCCCTAGCGACACCTGTGGTGGTTCCGCTCGCTCTGTCAGTGTCATCTACCACAGTGGCTAGGAGATGTTAACTTCCTCGCCCGGTATACAGGAGGTCGTGGGTTCGATCCCGACCCTAGCTCCTGCTGTATATTTGGAGTTTGCATGTGTCTCTCTTCCCGTGGTAGCGTGGATTTTTCTCCGGAACCTCCAGTTTTTCTCTCCACATTTAGAATCAACGTGCGTTTAGAGTATTTGGTTGCTACTATCAATTTCCACACAATGATAATCTACTTCGTTGAGCTATCATTTGTGACCAGGTCGCTATATAGCTCAGTGAGCCTTACACGGTAAAATAAAAGATAGTTTTTTTAAGTTTAGTTTTATCTTGTGAATTGGAAATCTCATTCTCGAAACCCACAGTGCCACAAGGGGCCAGCGACAAACAGCACCGCCGAAGTTGTGAAGAGATGTGGCTGCGACGCGTTTCTTGAGCTGCGCGAGGTTATTATTTTTGTTTTGTTGTTGTAAGAGCTTGGGGGGGCGGGGGGGTAAGCGAGACGATGAGGGGAGAGGGAATTTCAAAGTGGAGCTGAGCGAATCAGTGGAATGAAAACCGGTGGCGAGGGGCGGGTGGTGAGTGTGGGGGGGTCAGGGGAACGCCCCTTGGGGGCACTGCGGGCGTGTTACCGCGTTCATAGAACACCGATCCCCGGCAGGGTTTGTGATGTTTGTGTGTATATACATACATCGCACGATAATGTGTGGGTCCCATTCGGCGGCGCTCACCTCCTCGCGACCCTTTGCCTCGTCGCCCAGGTGGAACGTACTTCCTCATCTCGCGCAGCCTGGGCCCCGAGCTGGGCGGCTCCATCGGCCTCATCTTCGCCTTCGCCAACGCGGTGGCGGTGGCCATGCACACCGTGGGCTTTGCGGAGACCGTGCGCGACCTCATGCTCGTGAGTGCCCTCCACCAACCCCTCCCCCCCCGCTCCATCGCCGCCACGCGTCCCACCACTCCCCTCCGATGCGCGTGACGCCCCAACTGCGCACTTCGTACACATCTCGGTGGCTATCAGATGTTAACTCTCGCACCTGGGATACAGGAGGTCGTGGGTTCGATCCTGGCCCTGCTTTACATTTGGAGTAACGTGGATTTTCCTCCGGGTCCTCCGGTTTTTCCCCATTTAGAATCAACATCGCGCGTTTAGAGTATTTGGCTGCTATAAATATCCACACGATGAATACGCCACTGCGTTGAGCTATCATTTTTGGCCTGGTTAGCTCTTGAAAAAGAGCTATATAGCTCAGTGGGGCCTTAGCTTGTGAAATAAAAAGTACAGTTTAATTTGTTCAAGCGTTTTGACAGATCCCTGGGGCCCATCCTCACTTATTGATTTCTCCCCCCCCCCCCCCCACTGCCGACCCCCCCCACCCCGCTCCCCGCTGGGTTGCAGGAAAACAGTGTGATTATCGTGGACTTCGTCAACGACATCCGCATCATCGGCATCATCACGGTCGTCCTCCTCCTGGGCATCTCGCTGGCCGGCATGGAGTGGGAGGCCAAGGTTAGCGACACCCTCGGCTCGGGAGACGGAACGCGGAGGTCGCCGGCCCTCACGAAAGGGGAGCTCGGCCCCCGAGTGGGCCGCAGAACCCAGCTCCTGGTTACGCCGGGAGACTGCGGATGGAATCTCCGGGGAAACGTCGAGAATTAAAAATTGACGCTCATCAGCATTGCGGCTTTTGCTGAATGTGTGTACGTATGTTGAGCTTTCTGTCGCACCGTACATAGCTAACCGTGCTAAATGAGAGGTGCGGGGGAAAGGACAACAAACTAAACTACAAAAATCAGTTCTAAAGAAATGAGTTTTTCAATTTAGATTATTTAAAAGTGCACAGCTCCAGTGGCTTCCTAATATCGGAAGGAAGAGCGTTCCAGACGGCCGCAGAAGCGCACCCGAAAGCGCCGCGCGATGCGGTGACCGTCTTTGTTCGATGGCCATCCAAAAGCTGCTGCGAGGATGACCGGTGCTCGTGTCAATAACCAAATCGATTTGTAGATTTAGCCACACAACAGCTTTATTTTTTTTGGCTCTGTCGTCGGGTGGTGGAGGGTTATCATCAACAATTGACATTACACCTCAAACATAACCCTAATATCTAGCCCAATGCCTAATGTTGGTCAAGAAAATCTTCGCATAGCACGAGGCCCCGTGTAGACGCTGCCCTCTGTGGGCGAGGAGAGAACCTCGAGCGATCTCCTGACTCTGCGCTGCGTGCAGGCCCAGGTCGTCTTCTTTTTCGTCATCATGGTGTCGTTCGTCAACTACATCGTGGGCACCATCATCCCGGCCACCGAGGAGAAGCAGTCCAAGGGCTTCTTCAGCTACCGCTGTGAGAGCCCCGCGGCGGGTGCCAGCACAGCCCCCGCCTCCCTGCCTCCCGCCCCCCTCCCTCCCCCCCTCCCTACCACCTCCCCTCCCTCCCTCCCCCCCTCCCTCCCTGCCTCCCTGCCTTCCTGCCTTCCTCCTGCCTCCCTACCTCACTCTCTCCCCCCCTCCCTCCCTGCCTCCCTCCCTGCCTCCCTCCCCTCCTCCCTCCCTGCCTCCCTGCCTCCTTCCCGCCTCCCTCCCTGTCTTCCTCCCGCCTCCCTCCCCCCCTCCCTCCCTGCCTCCCTCCCCCCCTCCCTCCCTGCCACTCTGCCTCCCTCCACGTAGCCGAGCGGGACGTTGGCTGAGGTCGATCAGTCTCTGTAGATGTGCTATGCAACAGGGCCGTCGCCCGAAATGTCACCTGTTGTGTGTTTTGCCTTTGAGGTTCCACGTGTTGGGTTTTCGTTTCTAAACTGACGCATGGGCGCGCCGTAACGTGATCACCGTGCCCGCCCGTTCTACCTTCAACAAGATTTGTTTTTTGTTCCGCCCTGCAGCGGACATTTTTGCCACGAACTTTGTGCCGGCATTCCGCGGCACCAACAACAATTTCTTTGGGATGTTCTCCATCTTCTTCCCATCGGCGACCGGCATCCTGGCCGGAGCGAACATCTCCGGGGATCTCAAGGTAGAATAGCCCGTGCCCTCCGACTTCTCTCCGCGTGAATCGAGGGCACGCAACTTAACTCCTCCCATTCCGCCGCCGTGGCAATGTTGCCCACGCTCTGCCATACCGCGTTAGCTCTCCCCCGCCACGCACCCCGCTGTGCAGCCAACCGCACCGTTCTTCCACCTGCCACTCGGAGATGGGCTGCGTATCACCATCGTCGTCGATCATGATCAAATCCACTGCTGGATGAAGGACGCCGCAGGCAGTTGCCACCTCTCGCCGCTCTGCGATGGAACAATCCGTCCGGAGCCTGTGCGTGCGCTGATTTAGTCGCTCCATCTCTTTCCCAGATCCGTTACCTCAGCTTCCCACGCCACTGCTTCGCTATCCCACAATTCTCTCTGCTTCCTTCATGTCGCATTCGGTCATATGGAGCAAATGTTTGACATCATCAAGTTAAGAAGCGTGGCGTGTGTACGTCGTGACGTGTCGTCCGTGCAGAACCCGGCGGTGGCGATTCCCAAGGGAACCATGATGGCCATTTTTTGGACCACCGTCTCCTACATAATCATCTCGGCAACAATCGGTGAGCAATGCACCACCCGTGGGTTCTGTGAGTTGCGTGACATTTCTCCGTTTGGCATTTTTCCTCTTCAGCGGCAGCGATCGGCAATGGGTGACAGTGATGTATTCGTACTGCCGCCGCTGTTACAGAGTTGGGTCGCCCCGATTCTCCGTACCCTGGGGACGGCTCTGCGTGCATCCATGAGTAAGCTTGTATCATGTGTAAGCTTGTGCCATGTGTAAGCTTGTGCCATGTGTAAGCTTGTGCCATGAGTAAGCTTGTGCCATGAGTAAGCTTGTGCCATGAGTAAGCTTGTGCCATGAGTAAGCTTGTGTCATGTGTAAGCTTGTGCCATGTGTAAGCTTGTGCCATGTGTAAGCTTGTGCCATGAGTAAGCTTGTGCCATGAGTAAGCTTGTGCCATGAGTAAGCTTGTGCCATCTGTAAGCTTGTGCCATGTGTAAGCTTGTGCCATGTGTAGGCTTGTGTCGTGAGTAAGCTTGTGTCATGTGTAAGCTTGTGTCATGTGTAAGCTTGTGTCATGTGTAAGCTTGTGTCGTGAGTAA
Source organism: Petromyzon marinus (assembly GCF_048934315.1). NCBI lineage: Eukaryota > Metazoa > Chordata > Hyperoartia > Petromyzontiformes > Petromyzontidae > Petromyzon > Petromyzon marinus. The sequence goes on along the minus strand of NC_133691.1, from coordinate 9,053,170 downwards.
GCTTGTGTCATGTGTAAGCTTGTGTCATGTGTAAGCTTGTGCCATGTGTAAGCTTGTGTCATGTGTAAGCTTGTGTCGTGAGTACGCTTGTGTCATGTGTAAGCTTGTGTCATTTGTAAGCTTGTGCCATGTGTAAGCTTGTCATGTGTAAGCTTGTGACATGTGTAAGCTTGTGTCATGAGTAAACTTGTGCCATGAGTAAGCTTGTGCCATGTGTAAGCTTGTGTCATGAGTAAACTTGTGCCATGTGTAAGCTTGTGCCATGTGTAAGCTTGTCATGTGTAAGCTTGTGTCATGTGTAAGCTTGTGTCATGAGTAAGCTTGTGCCATGTGTAAGCTTGTGTCATGAGTAAACTTGTGTCATGAGTAAACTTGTGCCATGAGTAAGCTTGTGTCATGAGTAAACTTGTGCCATGAGTAAGCCTGTGCTTCACGTGGAGAGTGTACGACGGCTCTACTGAACGCGAGCTCAGCGGTAGCGCCGCCGTTCGCCGACGAGGCCCCGTGTCGCGCTCCGCACTAATCCCGCTCCCTCCCCGTGCCGCCCGTGCCGTGCAGGCGCGTGCGTGCTGCGCGATGCCTCCGGCGACATGAACGACACGCTCGCCGTGCTGGGCGTGGGGGGGGAGTGCACGGGCCTCGACTGCAAGTACGGCTGGAACTTCTCGGCCTGCACGGCCACCGAGACCTGCACCTACGGCCTCTACAACCACTACCAGGTGCGTGCCGCGGTCTCCGAGCTCGCTTCGCCCGGGCTCCTCTCGTGGTGCACTAATCGCTGCGCCACCGCTCCATCTCTTATCTTGTTTCATCTTCCCACGAAGTGGCTGAACACTGCACGGTGTCCCTAACCCCGTGTGTGACCGCGTGTGGTGTGTGGCGCCATCACCTGCGCAGGCCATGAGCCTGGTGTCCGGCTTCGCCCCGCTCATCACGGCCGGGATCTTCGGCGCCACGCTCTCCTCCGCCCTCGCTTGCCTCGTCAGCGCTCCCAAGGTCTTCCAGGTGGGATTACGCCTTATAACAAAAATAGCGTCGCAGCAACATTGCAACGACTGCACAATGCGAACGATTGCGCGAATACCAAGTGAGATGTTGTGGTTGTCACCATTCCCTGCCGTGCAGTGCCTGTGCAGGGACCAGCTGTACCCAGGCATCAGCTTCTTTGGCCGTGGCTTCGGCAAAAACGACGAGCCCATCCCGGGCTACGTCCTCACCTTCTTCATCGCGGCCGGGTTCATCCTTATTGGTGAGTGATTGCGACCGCACGGCACCAGAGAGACCCAAGGGGGAACGGAGCGCCAATCCCCCCAGGCCACCGATACTTCTTTTTCCACGGCACACCCCCCAAGCAGTGCCGGGGCCACGCCGTGCCAACCCGGCCCAGCGGCTTACCACTGCCGAAGCCAAGCCGCGCCGTTGGCGCCGCAAGCAACGATCCGATTCATTGGCCCCGCCCCTGGCCCTGCTTGGCCCCCAAACCAGATTCGAAGTCTTGTGAGGCCGCGGCAAATGGCCAGTTGCTCGCGGAGTTATTCGCCCACACCTCCGATGGGCAGGGTTGGCCACGTACGGTGCGAAAGAAGTTCAACGTACACACGTACGTACGTACATACGTCCAGAGCGGAACGTGGGACCGGAGTGCCGTGTGATCCCCACCGGGATGACACGGATACGCGACCCTCACTTCTCGCGTGTGCCACTCGCCCCCGTAAACGATTCAAGAGCGGTAAAACAATCAAAGGGTAAAAAAAAAACCGCACAATTGCACAATTGGCCACAGCGGCCGGTGGACAATGCCGCACGCCGTGGCAGCCGATGGACTTTGACGGAGGGGCCTCTTGAGAAGCCTTGAGGGAGAGATGAACGGTGCCGCGTGGCACGCTGGGGTCCCCGCCTCTCCGCGGGTTCCCACGGTCACCCCCACGCCGGGTTCGTGTTCCATGGGGGGGGGGGGGGGGGGTGAGCCACTCTCGTCAGCACTTGCTGACTGTGAAACTTTTATTTGTCTTACGATTATGAACTTGCACTGTTAGGGGGACTGTGTTGTAATCGCTGTGAATGGTTCGGGGCCTCCGCCGGCCGGGCCACGCGCCGTCATCGTCCTCGTAGTCGGTTGGCGGCTTATCGCGTCGAGAGACCGGTCCCTCCCAGAGAAACGTGGAATTTCCACATTATTGGCTGAGGGCTACCAACAGGGATGAGTGCCGCCCCGTGCTTCTTTGAGCGTAGAGATGTTTTGACTTCAGTTCAGACTTTTCTTTGCAATTTTTTTGATTCTATAAAATTGTCCATGAATAATAATATATTTTTCTTCACTCTCCGAGAGACAACGGCTAGTAAATAGGTGCGGAAAACCACCATCAAGCCCACAATTGCCCAAGCTCTGTAGTCCTATATGTGGACCTTTGGTCAACTCGATAATGCGTGTGAGGGGGTTAGCACTCAATCTTGTACAGATGGAAATTAACTCTCTTGCTGTACTGCCGTACCTCGACGCCCACGGGTAGAAAGTTTCACAGATTTGCGCGCTTGATCCACCGAGCTTCGACTTCACGGGCTTGCAGTGGAGGCACCAGCGGCTAAACGAATAGGAAGCTGTGACGTGGCGAGGATCAGGGCCCTCGTTACGATGCTTCTGCATGCGTCGGTCGAGATGACGAGGCTGCTCCGTGACGGTAACTCTCGGATGTGCGCCGGCGTGACGTGTGTGCCTCCATAGCTGAGCTGAACACCATTGCGCCCATCATCTCCAACTTCTACCTGGCCTCCTACGCGCTCATCAACTTCTCCTGCTTCCACGCCTCCATCACCAACTCCCCAGGTGACCACCGCACCCCCGGCACTGCCACCGACGCCACCGCTTACATTTGCGAACGAGTGAGGGGTCGGTGCGGTATTTACGCAGCACAGCACGGGAACAATGGGGGTCACGTTTCTTAACCCCCCCCCACCACCACCTCTGTCCATGCAACGGTGTACACGGGTAACACCGCAGCTAATTGATAGGCAGGCCGCGTGTTCGAGAGTAAAGTGTGGGTATCCATCGCTCTTCCAACACGTCATGGCCAGCGTGGAGTAGTCGGTCAAAATCACCGTCTCGAGGGCCTCTCCGAGGGCTCCCGCCAGCAGTGCCGCGAGCGAGCAGCTGCAGGGCTGCGCCTTTGCGTGCCGCCAGCAGCGCCGCGCGGCCGGTCGTCGCGTCCCACAGCTCCCGTGTCTGACCGCGTGCAGGGTGGCGCCCGTCCTTCCGCTTCTACAACAAGTGGGTGGCGCTGTTCGGCGCCGTCATCTCGGTGGTGATCATGTTCCTGCTTACCTGGTGGGCGGCGCTCATCGTGGTGGGCATCGTCGTCTTCCTCCTCGCCTACGTCACCTACAAGAAGCCAGGTGACGGTGCCCGCCGCACGCCGCCCCGCGCCGGCGGCGACGGCTGTCGGCGCCGGCGGCCGTCGCCGATCAGTTTTCAAGGGCGGCGCGAACACTTCTACTGCAACACGCTTGTTTGCACGCTTTACCACAAGCATGATGTGCGGTCAATGCAGAGTTGACGATGCCTCGCAATCGGTGTCCACTTGGTGTTTGAACATCTTAACACCTCCTGTAGTATCAACGGAAAGGGTTAAAGCCTTTTTTTTATTATTAATCCCTCCTCCATCCTTCACAGCTCACTTCACACGCCTCTCCATCACTGTTCGGTGTCACGTGATGCTCTACGAATCTGAGCCACTGTGTCATCTCCACCACTGGGAGGCACTTTCAATCCCAGGATCCGTCTCCACCAAATCCCACGTCGTCCATCAGAACCCCTACTCCACCGTAACTTGTCCTCCGCTACCAGAATCCACCTTCTCCATTCGCTCTGCCGCCTCGTCCGCGCGGGCACCTGCGTCCGGCATCTTCCTTTCGGAACTTGTCCCGATTCCCACGTGTGCGTGTGCTTGACACGCTCCTCGCCGCGTCGGCCGCGCATCTCCTCCCCCTCGCAGACGTCAACTGGGGCTCCTCGGTGCAGGCGAGCTCCTACAACATGGCGCTGGGCTACGTCGTGAGCCTCAACGCCGTGGAGGACCACATCAAGAACTTCCGGTAGGTCGCTCACCCTCCTCGCTCCTCCTTCACCCAACCGTACCTGCTCGGCCTCCTCAGTATTCAATATCTATCTCATTACCTCCCTCAGTCCCTACATAGTGCCTACCTCAGCACCTACCTCGGTTACCTAACTCAGTATTTACTGCATTAGGAACACTCTCTCGAGTGCGTTCCCCGTGGGCGTACACTGCATGATGCTCTTCCTAACAGCACGAGCACTCTCTCTGCTGGGAGTTAGCGCCGCCCTGCGAGTCTCCGACTCTGCCTCACCTCCGCGAAGCATCTTCACTCGCGGCTCGTTGCGCCGTCACCTCCGTAGCCTCCCACGCCCCTCACTCTCTCTTGATGCACATGCCCCCCCCCACATGCCCCCCCCCCCACTGTCGTTGTGCGGCGTCGCGGGGTGCGCGTTGACCGCCGCTGTGTGCTCTCCGCGTCAGACCCCAGTGCCTCGTCCTCACCGGGCCCCCCAACTGCCGGCCGGCCCTCGTGGACTTCGTGTCGACGTTCACCAAGAACCAGAGTCTCATGATCTGCACCAACGTCCTGGTGGTGAGCGACTCGCCCTGCCCCTCCCCCCACCTTCCTCCCCCAAACCACCGCCCCCCACTGGGACCCTGCACACATCCACCCGCAGGCCCTGCTGTTATCCTGGCCTGGGTGTACCCACGTGCAGTGATTCCTCGTTGAACGTGCCAGATGCGTTCCTGAAAAGCGGCGCGTTAAGCAAAAATTATTTCCGCGTAAGAGACAATTGATGTAAATGGTGGGCGTTACAAGATGCGATTTATTGATATTTACCAGAGGATATATACATAGTACATTGTCACTAAATTAACGTTAAAGTCACGTAGAAGGGAAACAATAAAATAATAAAAATATAAAACAATAAAATTCGCACGACGTTTCGACTGCAACACAAGCAATCATCATCAGGTGTGAAAACCACAGCAAGAAAATTTGAAAAAAGTGGCGTCTTTTTTTAACGTTAGCACCACGGAGAGCGATTTGGCAGTTATTCAGATGAACGAGTCCATCTATGTTCAGAAAAGAGGAGGGGGGAGACGAAAATAATGTATGCGGTCTGAAAGCCACCATAAGCGTGAACAATCAATTAAGATCCGAAATAGTTTATCAAATCCTTCCAATGATTGCTAAGCCAGAATCCATATTCTCAGTTGAAATTGTCTCTGTGTTTGTATATGTGGATAGCCTGATGAACGAATCTCTCATGGTAGCCAGATGTGAGCCAGAAAGTATGTCCCTGATCTTGAATAAACACAAGATCCATGTACAATTAAACACATTACATAAAATCCGTGATCTGGTTCCGTCTGTAAAAGATGTGATTCCGGACATAGAGTACCCTGGCGTCTACAAACTAAGTTGCCTCTGTGGTAGTAGATACATTGGAGAAACCAAACGACAAGTCTCGGACCGCATTCGTGAACACAAAGCAGACCTAAAACACGGTAGGACCAACACCTCGGTCGTGGCAGCTCACTGTTATAATACAGTAGGCTCACATGACATTGACTTCTCCAAGACAGAGGTTCTTTGCAAGCCATCTGGCTACCATGAGAGATTCGTTCATGAGGCTATCCACATATACAAACACAGAGACAATTTCAACCGAGAAGATGGATTTTGGCTTAACAATCATTGGAAGGATTTGATAAACCATTTCGGGTCTTAATTGATTGTTCACGCTTACGGTGGCTTTCAGACCGCACCCATTATTTTCGTCTCCCCCCTCCTCTTCTCCGAACATAGATGGACTCGTCCACCTGAATAACTGCCAAATCGCTCTCCGTGGTGCTAACGTTAAAACCGCCACTTTTTTCAAATTTTCTTGCTGTGGTTTCCACACCTGATGATGATTGCTTGTATTGCGTCGAAAAGTCGTGAGAATTGTATTGTTTTATATTTTTATTATATTATTGGTTCCCTTCTACGTGACTTTACCGAAAGAACCAAGAATATGAATCCCTGCAGTCACGAAAGCTTTAAATCAAAATTTAAATTAACGTTATTTTTGTATCTTTTGAATCAGAGGATGATGAACACATGATAGTGCCCTATTTAAAACCCTTGCAAGTTGCGTCTACATTATGGGTAGTAGGGTTAGGGTTTATATCGTGATGCCAGTTGCTGAACAAAGCACATTCACAAAGTTCTACACTGTCGGCCACGTCTTTGTCTAATGGGACGGACGTGAATGTTGGCCGCCACGTGTCAGCGCCACTCGCGCCGCGCGTGCGGCAGCTCCCTCTGCGAAGCAGCGGCCGTCTGCATGCACTGTCAGCTGCTAACTTTACTCTGCGCGCTGCCTGCGAGCGACAGGGGTCGCGCAAGGACAAGCTGCCGGAGCTGAACGCGCCGGGCCACGTCGCATGGCTCAACAAGCGCAAAGTGAAGACGTTCTACCGGCCCGTGGTGGCCGACGACGTGCGCTCCGGAGTCCACATCCTCATGCAGGTTCGACGCATGCACGTGGTGGCGCTCCGGACCCACGCGGCGATGCGCCGGGCGCATGCGGCAATGCGCCACAGTACTCGGGGACGTACTTCTTGGATCGTGTCCTGTAGATGCTTGGCAAATTTTCAAGCGAGACGTCATATCTAATTGATACATTCGGTCGTTTTAATTTGCCGTTGAGCTGAAAGAATATGAATTGATTAGTTAGATGCTCGAGCACGTGGCGATTATGTTCGTCTTTCGTCACGAATTTGATTGGCGCTCGCTTGAAACTGCGGCAGGCACCTTCAGGACAGGAGGCAGGATGTCAGGATAAAGTTCCGGATTTTGACACAAGGGGTGGGTGGCCAACACCGCGCCCGGCCACCTTTGTCTCCCTAGTGGTGATGTTTACACATCACACTAGGCTGACTCGACACACACACACGTTCACACCGCACACCCACACTGGTGTCACCATGTGGCCTCTGCTGCTGCTCCTGCGTGCAGGGTAGCGGCCTGGGCAAGATGCGGCCAAACGTCCTCTTCATGGGCTTCAAGAAGAACTGGCAGGTGGACCACCCTCGCAACATGGACAACTACGTCAACATCATGCAGTAGGTCGCCCACCCAGAGGCCACGGGGTCGTCACGCGCTCCCATGAGCCACGGGACAGCGTGTTAGAGACTTTATTCGTTGAACCAGTTGAGGACTCCAGAGGCGAGGATGTGGACAGTGAGCCGGGAACAAAACACTGGACAAAGTCGAGAGTTGATTTCCTGCTCGATTGAGCAATGAGGCACTGCTGCTTGTCTTCTGTTTAGAGCCCGTATTCAGCCAGAGGTGGAAATTCCTCATTTCCATGGCATGGGCGACTCTCTCCATAGGAAAACCACTGTTGAATTCCCTGTAAAGTGGTACTTATTTGATTGACCCTAGAGGTATGATTGGCTGAGTCAACCCCACCGACCAGGATCTGAACCCACATACCTTTACGATTTGCCAATCACTCGCTCTGCCACTGAGCCACCCGGCCAGGGCTGCCCCCAGTGCTGTCGTCCAGCAATGCTGTGGTGAACGTGCTTGAGATGTGAGCATCGCTGTGGTGCCTGCGCGTGTTTTTGTGTTTACAGCGACGCGCTGGAGTTCAGCTTTGGCCTCTGCGTGCTGCGGATGAAGGAGGGGTTGGACATCTCCCGCATCAAGCGAGCCCACGGTGAGGACACGAGCACGGCCGTGCATGCCCGCACTCGCCTGTGTACTCTACACCACCATGATATTTTTTTTAGCCGTGGTGCAATAATGTAAGAGGACGCCAAGAGGCGATCCCTGATTAATTATTTATTTACATCGTCGCCTGCGGCAAGCGGACCAACCTAACGGTTCGAATCGGATGCTGTGAGGTTCCCATTGGCTGGGGGGGGGGGTCACTTGTGCCGGGACGAGATCCCGATTGGCCACGAGGAACAGCCACTCACGATCCTTCGTCCGTTCCACCAGCGAGCTTGGGGTTGGCTGGGGGGGTTCAAAAGAAAGGCGCGGGAGTTTTTGGAGGGCTTCACGGCTGGGATAAGGTTCGGGAGAGAGGCGTCTGGAGCGCAAACAACGCACAGGATAGGAGTACTCCAGGAGTGGCCGGGTGACTACCACTGCAGTTGTCTTACGAAGAGAATGGCCCTCACCGTGAGAATGTGGAATGTCCAGCAGTGATGTAAATTAATGTTTTCTCTTTGCTTGCTTGGGCAGAGAGGCACTCTGATTCTCAGTTATAGTTTGTACCTTATGTCTATAATAAAGTAAAAACAAATCAACACAGGGGTGGAGTGGTGGAGGCTGGGGGACGGTGGAGGGGATGAACAGAGTGATGGATTTGAGGCCGAGGAATCTCGATTTGACGGCTTTTGCTTCGTCGCGAGAGCCGAGCGAGACCCCTGTTGTGTGATGTCACGACAGTGAACCACGCATTTGACGATGGCGAGGTCAAGGTGCAAATGGAGAGTACAAACGGAAACTCCATCACGAACGGTGAGTACGCCGAGCGGTTCTACTCTACAACACATTCACTGTGTTGCTTTCAAATGTCAGTTTTTTATTAGCATTTTTAATATTTTCTTTAACATTTTTACGTGAATGGCACTTCATTGTTTTAGCTTATTTTGATGAGCTAAAAAACGATTGTACTTTCCTTTCTTTCATGCAAAATAAAGCAGCGATTCTATGTTCGAAATACAGTTTTTTTTTTCTGGCTGGCTGGCCGGACGTCACGTCGAGAGGGAGGAAGGGAGGGGAGGGAGGGACTGATGGACGGTCACGACCAAAGGACTTCAATTGTGCATCACGCTCAGCCACCAATGAATTAAAATTTAGTTTCCAGTTTGTCAAATTTCAGATGTAATAGTTCATCTTTGCAATTAGCGATACAGCCCGTCAGAGACTAGTCTCTGCTCTAGCAATGTGTCATTTCCATGATGGGGAGAAGCGTTGCTGGGCTTCTGTGCCAGCGGTCTCTCTCCACCCTCCAGGCGTTGTCACGTGGAGGCTTCTCTTGCTGATACGAGCCATGCGCAGATCGAGCAGTGAGCTCTAACGGATTATTAGTTTTATATATATGTTATATATTTACACCGCAAGGCATGCAAATTTCAAATCAAAACACTAAATAATGTATAATGCGCACAGCTGTTGCACGGAAGCGCGGGAAACCGCAAACACTTGAGAAGGCAGCCAGAACCGGTGCCAATAATTGCCAGAGCTCTGTGGTCCTATTTTTGCGATGTTTGGTCAACTCCATGAATGCGATGTTTATGCACGTGGGAGCAAACCGGAGGAGCCGATGAAAACCCACACGTGCGAGGGCGCAACACTCTATCCCCGTACAAGCGTTTAACACGGCTGGAAAAGATCTCGCTCGCTGTACCGCCAACTGTGACTCGGGCCTATCTCAGTCTCACACGAGGTTGTGCGTGTTCCCCCACCGCCGCGCAGGGGACGAAGACTTGGCCATGGAGGCGGAGCAGGCGAGCACCATCTTCCAGAGCAAGCAGGAGAAGAAGACGATTGACGTGTACTGGCTCTTCGATGACGGCGGTGGGTGATTCCGCGCAGCACGAGCACTCGCCGCACAGCGATCGGCCTGCGTCCGCTCAGAGCGTGAGAGCGTAGTTGGAGACACCGATCGTTTTCCTCCCGTTCTCATCTCGTTGCCGAGAGCGATTGACGCAGCAGCAGCGGATGGCTATTAAACGGCGTGCTGACTGCTAGCGGTGTGCGGTGGTGGCGCTTGCCATGTGCTGCGGTGTTCTGCGTTGTGTTGACTGCTTGTGGGTGTGCTGCGGACCACAGGGCTCACCCTCCTCATCCCCTACCTCCTGACTCGCAAGAAGCGCTGGAGAGACTGCAAGGTGCGCGTCTTCGTGGGCGGCCACATCATCCGGCTCGACGAAGAGCGGCGCTCGTACGTTCCCGCACGCACAGAAACAGCAACGAACACACACAACAACAAAGACTGCCAATCACCACTAAGTGGCGGTGACATCACTACGGCGCTTCTGCCACGTGAAGTCTCGAAGGCCACCTGGCAAGTCACGGGACCCAGTAGGTGCCTTGACTGCAGATGCACCACCTGCGCCCTGTAATGTGCTATCGTGCTGCGTTTTATCCGCCCGGCGCTCCGCTCGTCATTGTGAGCGTCGCTCCTCCACCCTCCACTGTTGTGGGAGAACGACCGCCTCCTCGCACACACATGTATACGGTACATACGGTATAACGGCTGTCGTGTGTTCACTGTGCGGTCGTGCAGCATGGTGACTCTGCTGGAGCAGTTCCGCTTGGGATTCAAAGATATCCAAATCCTGCCTGACCTCAACCAGAAGCCAAGGCCCGAACAGTGAGTGGGCACGAGAAACAAATAAACAAACACACACACACACAAGATATATGCAGTTGTTAGTGTACAGCACGTAACATACACTCATTGCAATGGTAAACACGAGGCGTTTGACTTTAAAGCGTAGGTTTTAGCGCCAATGTTACGATTCATAATTTAACACATTTGGGTTTGTCCCCGTGTAATGATCTGACTAAATGTGCGTCGTGAAGACCCCTCACTACCCAACGCAGCCAAACAAACTCAATTGTCACGTGGTGCGCAAGCGTTGAGCGACGCGCCGGTTGCGGTTGGCTTGCTGGTGACAGTAACCGGCGTCGCACTGAACAAGGGGGACACGGGGGAATGGGGACACAGGTGGAACACGAAATCAATGAGTTTGTGCGAGTCACAATCGTTCACACTGCGCCGTGAGCTCGGCGACTTGAGTTCGACTCTGGCGAGGGCTGACATCATGGCGAGCGATATATCTGCTTCACCAATTAGCACTGACCAGCGTGTGGTGAAACAACCTCCATGGCTGACAATGTGTGACTAAGGCCTGTACGATAATGACGATGACGACGTTCGTTCTAATTAAGCGATGCACTGTGGCGTTTGACACAGCATGAAGCGGTTTGAGGACATGGTGGCTCCATATCAGCTCAACGATGGATTCAAGGAGGAGGAGGTCGTGAACGAGATGCGGAAAGATTGCCCCTGGAAGATTTCCGATGCGGAGCTGAAACAGTTCAAGGAGAAGGTAATGGGGCCGCCGTGGGGATTCGGTCACCTGTCACTCTCCATCGTGAGTCACGTGTCACTCTCCATCGTGAGTCACGTGTCACCCTCCATCGTGAGTCACGTGTCACTCCATCGTGAGTCACGTGTCACTCCATCGTGAGTCACGTGTCACCCTCCATCGTGAGTCACGTGTCACCCTCCATCGCGAGTCACGTATCACCCTCCATCGTGAGTCACGTGTCACCCTCCATCGTGAGTCACGTGTCACTCTCGATCGTGAGTCACGTGTCACTCTCGATCGTGAGTCACGTGTCACTCTCCATCGCGAGTCACGTGTCACCCTCCATCGTGAGTCACGTGTCACCTTCCATCGTGAGTCATGTGTCACCCTCCATCGTGAGTCACGTGTCACCCTCCATCGCGAGTCACGTGTCACTCTCCATCGCGAGTCACGTGTCACCCTCCATCGTGAGTCACGTGTCACTCCATCGTGAGTCACGTGTCACCCTCCATCGTGAGTCACGTGTCACCCTCCATCGCGAGTCACGTATCACCCTCCATCGTGAGTCACGTGTCACCCTCCATCGTGAGTCACGTGTCACTCTCGATCGTGAGTCACGTGTCACTCTCGATCGTGAGTCACGTGTCACTCTCCATCGCGAGTCACGTGTCACCCTCCATCGTGAGTCACGTGTCACCCTCCATCGTGAGTCACGTGTCACTCTCGATCGTGAGTCACGTGTCACTCTCGATCGTGAGTCACGTGTCACTCTCCATCGCGAGTCACGTGTCACCCTCCATCGTGAGTCACGTATCACCCTCCATCGTGAGTCACGTGTCACTCTCCATCGTGAGTCACGTGTCACCCTCCATCGTGAGTCACGTGTCACTCCATCGTGAGTCACGTGTCACTCCATCGTGAGTCACGTGTCACCCTCCATCGCGAGTCACGTATCACCCTCCATCGTGAGTCACGTGTCACTCTCCATCGTGAGTCACGTGTCACCCTCCATCGTGAGTCACGTGTCACCCTCCATCGTGAGTCACGTGTCACTCTCGATCGTGAGTCACGTGTCACTCTCCATCGCGAGTCACGTGTCACCCTCCATCGTGAGTCACGTATCACCCTCCATCGTGAGTCACGTGTCACTCTCCATCGTGAGTCACGTGTCACCCTCCATCGTGAGTCACGTGTCACTCCATCGTGAGTCACGTGTCACTCCATCGTGAGTCACGTGTCACCCTCCATCGCGAGTCACGTATCACCCTCCATCGTGAGTCACGTGTCACTCTCCATCGTGAGTCACGTGTCACCCTCCATCGTGAGTCACGTGTCACCCTCCATCGTGAGTCACGTGTCACTCTCGATCGTGAGTCACGTGTCACTCTCCATCGCGAGTCACGTGTCACCCTCCATCGTGAGTCACGTGTCACCTTCCATCGTGAGTCATGTGTTACACTCCATCGTGACTCACCTCTCACCTCTCGCCCTCACTTACATGCCTCCTCATCCCACAGCGCCTTGCGTCGCATCCCATCTCGAACATTCGAAGGGCACCCTCAGTGGCAGTATATCACTCAGTATATCTATTACGCCGTCATTCTGTAGGTCCTCTTTTGCAGATTCCACCGATATTAAAACAGCCGCAAGGCGCGAATCGTACACAGCACGCCGCTCGGCCTCACTTTCCGTCTCTCGTCGCGCTTTGTACGAATCTTCCGATAGTTCCAGGTGCAAATAGCTTCAGGTCACATCGATGGTGATGAGTTCAATCCCGCTGCGTGGTGGTTTACAATGGTTTGATGGTTCACCGATGGCTTTAAAACCGTTACCGCGTCACCACGCTCGGTGTGTTCTGTTCTGCAGCGCTCCTGCTCTGATGTCCATCCGCTGCTTGTTTGCCCTTCATTTCTGCTTGCTTCATTGTCGTGTGGATTTTTTGTTGTTGTCGCCATCGCCGCTGTCGCTGTGGCGAGCCGGGTCACGCTTGCAAAACGGACCCTTTAGAGTTCTCACCACGTGGTCCAAGCGGCTTACTAAAAAAGAAAAGACACAAGAGCAACCTTGTCAGTTACCGTCACCGTTTTAAGCGTGTGTGCGTCCGTGCGTGCTTTCGTGTGTCCAGTTGGAGGGTGTGGGGGGTGGGGGAAGTTGGGGGGGCGGGGGGGGGGGTCCAGGGAAGTGCTCACGAATACTCTCTCTCTCCTCAGACGACGCGCCAGGTGCGGCTGAACGAGATCCTGCTGGACTACTCGCGGGACTCGGCCCTCGTCATCGTGTGAGTGCCTCTGCATGCACGCGCCCACACTCTCCCGTGCGTGCGTTCGTGCGTACTGCGGTCGCTCTGCGTACTCTGCAGAGGAGCAGGCGCGCCGCTGCTGCATTGTGCTTCAAGATCGGTGATTGTTTTACCCTTGAAAGCATTTTTGCATAAAGATTGATTATTTCCCAACCAAGTAGTAATTGAATAGCCGCCAATCTCCCCAAATAATTAACTATGAGCCGTTAACTGAGACCAGTGCTCGTCAGGTGCATGTAGGCTACAGAAGTAATTGTCTGCGATGCACCGCTCACCCAGTACCACTGCGTCAATCATTGATAGCCGCCAGGTCAAGCGCTAGTCCTTACGTGCGCCAAATTGATTTTGTTTTTTTACTCCACGGACAAGATGTGGGCAGTTCGAGAAAAAATAATTCAGGAAGGTCAACGCACGCCAATTTGACAATACGCCCTGGTTTCAGTTCGGTGCCAGATGCCAGAAGGGCGGAGAAGCGAGTGGCATTTGGCCACTCGGTTATCAGCGAGCACCGAGGGCAGGCGGTGAAGCGGCCACTGGCACGAGCAGCGACTCGCGCACACAAAAGCGCTCGCGCGCGTCCGCAGGCGCCGCCAGCAATCACGCCGCCCGCTCGCGCGTGGGGCCCGTGTAAACATGCGCAACGGTCCACGGTCAGTGACCCCGGGGGAGCCCGGGGCGCCCAGCGTCGGAGGAGTTGCGCCCTGGCTGGCTCCGTTCACTCCGCGGGGGATCCCTGCGTGGCTCCCACGCGGGGATGTTACGCCACGTGCTCCAAGGGCAGAGCAGGGGCGCCCAGCAGTCTCCGTTCCAGCTTGCACTCGAACGCACACGCGCACTCGTACGTAGACGCCACCGAACGGTAGCTGCGCTGGCACGTGCCGCCATCATGCACGCACGCGCTAGCTTCGTTCCTGCTCAGCGTCGCGCTTGCGGCTGGCGCGTGTAACGTGTACGGCTCGCTGGCGAATGGCTTTCACAGCCACGCTCGTGAAACGGCGGTGGTACAAAACTTATCTTGTGATATTAAGAGAGCTGTAAGCGACTTTACTGCAACTCACGAAAACATTGGTCTTCTACAGCCGGCGCAGATTCCATGCAGGGGCGGAGCCAGGATTTCAGGCCGGGGTGACATTCAACAAATGTTAATTTCAAGAATGATTTAGAGAGTCAGGCTGTTGAACTAGACGCCATCGGTTGGCGACACGCTCTGGCAATGCAGTTGCACGGAGTCCGCCAGACCGAGTGTCGTACACTTACACACGCAGAATGTCACCCCTGTCACCCCCCCCTGGCTCCGCCCCTGATTCCATGTATTGAATTTGTTTGTTCATGTCTTTAGAATGAACGTCGTTAGGCCGCATAAGTAAGAAGACACTCTATGTTTCACTTAGTCGGCTCATTGCCGCGCACGCACCGTACCCCTCAGTAGCCACTGCTGGCGGCACGACAAAGCAGCTCGTGGCTCATTCCACGCCGTTGTAACTCCCACGCTCAGCGGAAGTCTCCGCAATAATAATAATATGAATGTAACGCGGTATCAGTAATTAACTCGCTTCCACCTTGAGGTGCAGGTGAACCCCTTAACCCAGAACCGGTCAGCGGTCTGCGTTTATTGCGAGCCATTAGGGCCACGCATTACGAGTCTGTAAAGCAGGGTTGCGTAAAATACCCCGTAGTCAAATGTTCCACATGTTTCCGCGCGATGTCGTAACGCGGAATAAGCAGCCGCCTACTCGCGGTAAAACGCAGCCTCGAAGCCCCACAGCGGAGAGAGAGAGAGAGAGAGGGGCTGTCGGAAAGGCAGAATCTCACCGACGCGATGCACGCGTCGTTCTGCCAGGCCCGAGCGGTGTGGAAGCCATGCACGAGCGTGCGAGCGTCACAATGGGAAAACGGCGCACGCGCCTCCTGTGTGCTTCTCAACCTAACGAAGTGGCTGGCTGGTCACTTGTTGTCGAGGATTAACGCCCGCGGCACGAGGGAAAGACCGCAGGCCACCAGCCGCTCAAGGTCATCCCTCCGAGGTCACTAAAATGAGTAGCACTCTGTGGCAAGTTAGCAGCGGGAATGACTCAACTCATTAATGGCAGTGCTATTTTGATTTAAAGCTTTCGTGACTGCAGGGATTCATAGTCTTGGTTCTTTCGGTAAAGTCACCACGTAGAAGGGAAACAATAAAATAATAATAAAAATATATATAAAACAATAAAATTCTCACGACGTTCCGACTGCAACACAAGCAATCATCATCATTAGCAGTGCTATTGATGAGTTTTTTTTGGTGTTGCAATACACAGGGACATACACGGTGTGCCACTGTAGCGAGATGTTAACTACTTCGTCTGTTATTCAGAAGGCGTGGGTCTGTTATGGGCCCTGACACCTGTTAATTGATCGCGTGGTTTTTTCTCCAAGGTACTCCGTTTTTTTCCCTCCACATTTAGAAACGTGCGTTTCGGGCATTTGGCTGCGATACATTTCCACACGACAAGCCACTTCGTTGGGCTATCACTTGCAGCCAGGTCGCTTCTGAAAAAGAGTTATTCAGTCCAGTGGGCCTTGCCTGGTAAAATAAAAAAAAAATAGTTTAGTTTGTAGTTTTATAGTTTGCAGTGGCAGGGTTGTAATGGTTGTCATTTGGTATTTTAGCCAAGATGCCCACGCCCAGGTTATACAGCGGCAGGCATTACGACTCCTGGCTACTGCTGCCCAGAGTCCGACTGTTCGGGATCCAACAGCTAGGCCTCTGCCTTGTTGCCCTCTCCCTGATTGGACCTCACAAAATCGAAGGGATCTCTCTCTCTCTCTGAATGGAACTTTTCACTTCTGATTATTGAGAGAGCAGCACTCAAGCGCTTGCGAATAATGGCCGCCAATTACTCACCCCGCACATCCCTCCCACCGCCCTGAGCAATTCCTTTCTTGCGCACGGCAAATCTGTTCAGGAGCTAAACGCCCAATGTCGAGGTCTGCTGGCCACGACGGGAGGGCCTCGGGAGAGAGCTCGCCCCCTCTCGCTGTCGCTCCCCTGCCGAGGGAGCGCAGTCCGCAGTGGGCTCACGACGTCGTCCGTGGTTTGGGTCGCGCGGCCGCAGTCGTCCCCACTGCGGCCGTCTCCCGCTCAACGTTTACATTGAGCGGGAGACGGCCTCGCGTTGGCCCCCGCCTGTTACAACGAAGACCGACGTCTGGTGTAAAAACTGTACGTCGTTAATTCGGACAACTTGAACGGTGACGATCGCTCGCCCTCGCCTTCGCAGCGCTACGCCCGGGTTAACCGCCGCGCGCGTGCCTCTCCCGACGCGCGGACGCAGGTGCATGCCGTTGCCTCGGAAGGGCGTCTGCCCCAGCGCGCTCTACATGGCCTGGCTGGAGACCATCTCGCAAGACCTGCGCCCGCCCGTGCTGCTCATGCGCGGCAACCAGGAGAACGTGCTCACCCTGTACTGCCAGTGACGGCGACGCCGCGGGGTCCTGGCGCCGCTCGCGAGCGCCGACAGGCCCGGCCGTGTCTCCCGCGTGTGTCCCCCCCACCCCCCCCCCACCCCCCGCGTCGCCCCTCATGTCCCCCCCCAAACGTCTACCTCCCTGCTTGGCATCTCTCCCTCTCCGAGCTGTCCCCTGGCTTAGAGTGTTCCTCTCCCCGTGCATGCCGCGTTCAGGACGTGTAAATAGAATGGAGCTTCTCTCAGGTAGAGTGGAGCCGCGTGACACCAATCGCCGGTGCGACGAAGTGACGCTGCGTGGCCTCCCTGGCCCTGCCGCTTATGAGCCGAGTGAATCTGCGAATCTGTGTGGTGCATGACGGCCGCACAGCCTCCCCCCCCCACCCCCACCGTGATGCAGGCCATGTGCACCGACGGCTCCGTGTGAAGTGAAAAATAGGGCGGAGGTGCAGTCCCCGTGAGATGATGCCACGCTGAGGCCGCAGCTCCGCTCCGCGTGCAACTTTGAAGCGCAAAGCGCCGTTGGGGGATGTTTCTTGTATTTAGGTCGCGAAATAGGAATGCGCAGCCTTTACCAAAGGGAGACTCGGCGCTATCGATGCGGAGATCCGTCACCGGCGCGTGCCTCCAAAAGCCTGCTTGCGACGAGCTCTGCCCGTGTCACCGCGTGCCTCGCTGTTCACGCTCACCGCTCGCGTGGCGCAACTCGCCGCTCACCATGGACCACACGCTCGCCCGAAGGCGCTCGCCGTCAGCTGGCACACTCGACGCCAAGGGCACTCGCAACCCACAACTCGGCACTCACCAGACACTCACTTGACCCCCGTCGCTCGCGTGAAACTCGCCTCTCGCCGTCCACCAGACACGTGCGACGCGAATGAAGAAACGTGCAAGGAGTGGCGCACGACGCGGCGGAACGCCAAGCGTCAGCACGACGCGGCGTGTCGCCGGCTCGCTGCCGTCTCCCCGGGGTCTGTCCGCCCAGCGGCGATGCAGAGCGGCACGACCACGGTGGAGCAGGCGCCCTCGCGGAGGGGGTGCGGGGAGAGGGGGGGGGGAGTTCGCTCGAGTGCACGAGGCGCCTCCCGTCGAACAACCGCAGGGCTGCACGTTGACCTGTTCTTGGTGCACCACACACCGTGAACACGGCGGGGCGAATGCCGATCCGCAGCCTGGCCGATCAAAAACGGGGGCAAGCGCGCGTGTGTGTGTGTGTGCGATTGCGTGTGTGTGTGTGTGCGATTGCGCGCGCGTGTGTGTGTGTGTGCGATTGCGTGTGTGTGTGCGATTGCGTGCGTGTGTGTGCGTGTACGCATGCGATTGCGCGTGTGTGTGCGCATGCGATTGCGCGTGTGTGTGTGTGGTGCACGCTCGCTCGCGAGTGACGCTGCTGCTGCACACTGAGAGACAATCGCGATTGAGCCGCAACTCGCCGTGGGTCGAGGCGAAGAGGCGCACCGAAGCTTCGTGTAAAAGAGCAGACACGGCAGTAATCGTGCTGTGCACTGTACGGGTTTGCATTTGCGGTTCCAGATGTTATTCTCGTTGTATTACGGAGTAGTTTTAGTTTGGTAGTGCTAAATAGGTTACGAACAACCGTATTACGGAATGAAGACTGTAAAGCTAGCCCATGTCTCCCTTCACGCTGTTACTTTGTATATTGTATTAAAGTCGACCCGTAATCCACTCGTTATCCGCGTGCTCAGTGTGAGATCGGACTGCTGCCGTGCGTGTGGTCTGTCTGTGAGCGATGAGGCTCGGACCGCCAGGCTCACTGCACAGAAGCGCCCGGTGCCGAGCAAGTTGTGTTTTTTCCCCGTCTTGCTCCCTGGACTTATATCGCGAAAGTCAGATTCCTCTCACGTCAAAGCGATGGAAGAAAACTGGAAATTACGAAGCAATTTTTTCTTTATTTATTTCACCAGGTAAGGATAGCTGAGCTGTCTCAGCTCATTTTCAAGAGCGACCTGGCCACACGATAGCTCATAGAAGTGGCTTATCGTGTGGAAATTTGTAGCAACAAAATGCGCTAAACCCATGGTTCTAAATATGGAGGGAAAATCCGGAGGACCCGGAGACAAATCCACGCGACCACGGGGAGAGAGAAACGCAAACTCCAAATATACAGCAGCAGGCGTCAGGGTCGGCATCGAACCCACGACCTCCTGTATACCAGGCGAGGTAGTTAACATCTCGCCCCAAATCTACCTGCTGTATTTAACACGGCACGGTGTGTATTGCGTTGGCACGGTGTGTATCGCGTTGGCATGGTGTGTGTCGCGTTGGCATGGTGTGTGTATCGCGTTGGCACGGGGTGTATCGTGATGGCACGGTGTGTATCGCGTTTCGCACGGTGTGTATCGCGTTGGCAATGTGTGTGTCGCGATGGCATGTGTGTGTGTATTGCGTTGGTACGGTGTGTATCGCGATGGCATGGTGTGTGTATTGCGTTGGCACGGTGTGTATCACGTTGGCACGGGGTGTATCACGTTGGCACGGTGTGTATCGCGTTGGCACGGGGTGTATCACGTTGGCACGGTGTGTGTCGTATTGGCACGGTGTGTGTATCTTGTTGGCACGGTGTGTATTGCGATGGCACGGTGTGTATTGTGTTGGCACGGGGTGTATCAACGTTGGCACGGCGTGTGTCGTTTTGGCACGGTGGTTATCGCGTTGGCACGGTGTGTGTGTGTCGTATTGGCACGGTGGTTATCGCGTTGGCACGGGGTGGCATAGCGAGCGGAGGTCGTGCGTAGCGGGCGTCACGCGGAGCGGACCGCATCCACTGTGGTCGTGGCGTGAATCCCGCACGACGCCGCCGGCATTCGCGGTGTTTGTTTGGGCGCACGCGGCTCACGAGCCGGGTGTCTCGCCGTGCTGCCGTGGGGCTGCTGCTCGCCACGCGCAGCGTGTCCGAGCGGGGCATCCGGCGCAGTCCGGTAGCGGATCGCGTTTGTGTGCGGTGTGCCGAGCAGTTATTACGCTAAGTGTTCATCGTATAAGAGAAGACTTAGATGGGTGATACGATTTTAATAAAATATGTAACAAAGGAACCTATCCCACACTGTGTCACTTCTGTTGTTGTTGTTATTATTCAACAACTTCATGTAGAGCTCTCAACCCATGCAGCCACTCTCTCTTCTTCTGCCTCTTAGCTGCCCTTCCACCCCTTCTCTCTGCCCTTCAACTCCCTTTACTGCCCTGCCCGACAAGCGGCGTGGTTGTCTGCTGATCTCCGAAGACAAAGATCCCCAATGTAGCGGCAGCAGCCCCGATAGACGCTGACCACACACTCACCACGTCACCTACACTCACCACACTCACCACGTTACCTACACACTCACCACGTCACCTCCACACTCACCACACTCACCACGTCACCTACACACTCACCACGTCACCTCCACACTCACCACACTCACCACCACACTCACCACACTCACCACGTCACCTCCACACTCACCACGTCACCTACACATTCACCACGTCACCTCCACACTCACCACACTCACCACGTCACCTACACACTCACCACGTCATCTCCACACTCACCACACTCACCACGTCACCTCCACACTCACCACGTCATCTCCACACTCACCACACTCACCACGTCACCTCCACACTCACCACACTCACCACACTCACCACGTCACCTCCACACTCACCACGTCACCTCCACACTCACCACGTCACCTCCACACTCACCACACTCACCACCACACTCACCACACTCACCACGTCACCTCCACAATCACCACACTCACCACGTCACCCCACACTCACCACACTCACCACACTCACCACGTCACCCCCACACTCACCACACTCACCACACTCACCACGTGACCCCCCACGAGACCTGTCGGAGTTGGTGCTCTCGATCCAACTCAGCGGTGCTGCTGGTACAAGCAGACCCCGTAGAACGACGACTCTAGGGCGCTAAGCGAGGCCTGCCTGCACTCACGATCAGCACCCTCGAGGCGTCCCCGCTGTAGGTCACCGGAGCGGTGCCGCAGCCTTCGCCAGGCAAGCCCCTCGACCCACCCACCCCCCGCAGTCCTCTTCACGAGGACTCTTCCACTGCGTCCAAGCATCTTGAGCGGGGCATTGCCATCGTTTCAACTGCCGCCACCTACCGGCGCGGAATTTTGAAACGAAAATGCAAGGTTCTTAACCCACCCTCCCCCGCCTCAGTCCATCTTTTGCCAGCTCTCGTGTGGTGGGATAAAGTGTGGGTGCTCCTAATTGTACCGGCATGGAAGTGTTGGGCAATATACCCTCGAGAAGGCCTGTCCAGAGCTCCCGCTGCCGTAGCTGCCGCGGTGACGAGATGTTAACTACCTCGCCTGGTGTGCAGGAGGGAGGTGGGTTCGATCCCGACCCCGACGCCTGCTGTACATTCTAGATTTAAAGCTTTCGTGACTGCAAGGATCAATACTCGTTGGTTCTATTGGGTAAAGTCACGTAGGTAAAAAATAAAATAACAAAAATCACGACGTTTCACTCCAGCGCTGTCCTCCAGACAGTCTCGTCCCTTCACCTGATGAAGGCCGCTTGTGTTGTGGCCGAAACGTCGTGATTTTTGTTATTTTATTTTTTACCTACGTGACTTTACCCAATAGAACCAAAGAGCCTGCTGTACATTTGGAGTGTGCGGTCTCTCTCTCTCTCTCCCCCCGTAGTCACGTGAGCTTTTCTCCCGGTCCTCTGGTTTTGCCCTCCACATTTGGAATCGACATCGCTCGAAATGTCCGCACGATGATTGTCAGCGGCTTCCCTGACCTATCGTCTGTGGCCAGGTCGCTTCTCAAAAACAGCCACATAGCTCAGTGGGCTTTGGTGAAACAAACGCAAAGAATACATGGGTTCAGGAGCAGGGAGGGACTCTGGCATTGACACGGCGTGAGACGTGGCAACAGCAGTAGCGGCAGGAGCGGCTGCCTCGGGGATAACCGGGGATGGAGTTCACCAGCCCCCCCAGCCCCCCACTAGCCCCCCCCCCTCCAGCCTCACCCCCTCACCTGCGCCCCCCACCAGCCCCCCTTCCCCACTTCAACGCGAGAGGGAACGCCGCGCCGATACGAGCAGAGCTTTAACTTAATGACCCGCGGGGCTGTTTTTTTTTCTTCGCGAGCTATAAAGCAATAAAAAGGGGCCTCAATGTTGTTGCAAACCCGAGGAGGAATGAAGCCGGCGTTGAAGTGGTCACACCTGGCGGGGTGAGCCTGGCGCAGGCTCTCTGTGGGCACACGCAGGTAGAGGGGGGGGGTCAAGAGGAGGAGGAGCGGTGGAGGTGGTGGTGGGGGGTGCCTTCACCCCCCAGGACCTCACGCTTCGTGGCACGCGGCTGGGCACGAGGCGAGTGGACACCACAGCCTCCCCCCCCCGCCACCGCATCTCGGGCTTGGCAAACGTGAGAACCACGTGTCATGTTTGGCGGCTTTCTCAGAACAACCAGCTCTCGAGTCAGACGTTCATGTACGCGTATAAAACCCCGCCACTAAAGGTCACACACCCCCTACTAAAGGGGGAGGGGGGTGTGGGTGGAAACCTTCATCCAGCAGCGGATACACCAATGCTGAGAGTGATTCAAGTGCCTGGGCGTGTAGATGGGCAGGGGGAACAAACCATACACACAGCAGCAGCTGATGATGATGCACAGCGCTGCCCCTGTTTATAGACAAGGCCTCGTAGCACCGCTGTACCTGCTTTAAACTTCTTCTTCTTCTAACTGTTTTATGTCTTGAGAAAATGGGCGCAGGGAATAATAAAATTACGAGTGGGGGCATGAACGCCCTCGTTCCAAGGGCACCGTTGTAACTTGATTGCGCGAGCTCTCACACTTACACACACACAGTCTCACACTTACACACACACAGTCTCACACTTACACACACACAGTCTCACGCTTACACACACACACAGTCTCACACTTACACACACACAGCCTCACACTTACACACACACAGTCTCACGCTTACACACACAGCCTCACACTTACATAAACACACAGTCTCACACTTACACACACACAGTCTCACACTTACACACACACAGTCTCACGCTTACACACACACAGTCTCACATTTACACACACAGTCTCACACTTACACACACACAGTCTCACACTTACACACACAGTCTCACACTTACACACAGTCACACACTTACACACACACAGTCTCACACTTACATAAACACACAGTCTCACACTTACACACACACAGTCTCACACTTACACACACAGTCTCACACTTACACACACAGTCTCACACTTACACACACAGTCTCACACTTACACACACAGTCTCACACTTACACACAGTTTCACACTTACACACACACACAGTCTCTCACTTACACACACAGTCTCACACTTACACACAGTAGTTGTTACAGTCTGTGCGATCCCCCTTCTTAAAAAGGGGTACCACCAGGGAATCCTTCCAATCCTGCGGAACCCATCCAGTGGTCCAGACTGTTGTTATGATGTCATGTAGGGCAGTCTGTGCACAAACGCCACCCTCCCTCAGCATTTCGCTTGGGAGATCATCTCTGCCCGGTGGCTTTCCTGGTCTCAGACTCCAGATCGACTTCAGTACTTCCTCAACAGATGGCACCTCAGCCAGACACTCACAGGGGGTGACTTCTTCCTCTAATATTTGAGGCACCGCAGCCTCGGCAGGGTCATCCTCACTTTGTGCCACGATGTTTTCCTGGCTGAGGGATTTCCCCTCCCTCAGGACCTCACAGAAATCCTCAGCAAATCTGCAAACCTGTTCCTGGCGCTGCTGGTTACTTTTTTGATGGCGTTAAATAGAGATTTGTGATCGCGGGCCACTGAGGCAGACTCCATCTCCTCAGCAACCCGCGACCACCACCCATCCTTGAGGCGCCTCACGGCTCTCCGAATCTCCGAGCGAAGGCTGCGGTAAGCCTCCTTATTCTCTGACGTGGGATTCTGTAGCCGATGACAGTGGGCCTGTCGCTTTTTCTCAACTATCCTGAACACCTCCTCTGTCAACCAGGGTCTCTGGGGAGGTCTGGACCGTGTACCCAAAGCAGCCATTGTAGCTGCATGAGTCACTGTCCTACACCTCGCCCATTTACCCTCGACATCAGGAGGAGTGGGGGACGATGCCAACCCCAGCCGCAAGCGATCATTAAATTCTCGCTTGCAACTTTCATCAGCTAACTGAGACCATGCCACTAAGGGTTTGAATGGGGTCCTGGGTGTACACCCACCACCGGAGTGGAAGAATGACAGGCGCATCTTACAGATGACAAGTCGATGGTCAGAGGGCAGATCAGCTCCACAGTAGGTCCTGGTGTCAAGGACATGGGCTCGCATCCGCTGGTCCGTCACTATGTAGTCCAGCAGATGTTCTTGCTTGGACCCGGCATGCATCCATGATGTTGTGTGGATGCGCCGATGCCGGAACAGCGTGTTGGTAATTACAAGCCCATGGGCTGCACACAAATCTAGCAGCCTCCTACCGTTGTTATTGAGCTGATCTGGCCCATGCCCTTCAATTACTCCAGCCCAGGTGCCAGCATCATGACCAACTCGGGCATTGAAGTCACCCAACAAGATGACTCTATCTCGAGGGGCCACTTTAGCCAGCACCTGTGACAGGAGGTCATAGAAGGTATCTGATTCATCGGCTTTGCCTACATCCCTCCACGGATGTTCGTCTTCGGTGGGGGCATAAGTAACCACGACCACCGCTCCTCGCCTCCGGTTGATGGGAAAGCGAGCCCAAAGTAGCCTGGGGCTTACAGCTTCCCACACCTCACCGCCACGCTCCCACGCCACCTTCATTCTTTTGTTCAAAAGAAGAGTCACACCCTGTTGTTTGGCAGTCTGCTGCCCCAAGGAGAGGACTGTCCACCCCTCATGGTGGCAGGAGCCAGAACGGGTCCACCGGACCTCCTGAATGCCACAGAGATCCAGGCGGTACCGGTCCAGCTCCCGACAGAGGAGTGGCTTCCTCTCCTCCGCAGTGAGCGTTCGAACATTCCACGTGGCCACACGAAGTGGCTTTTCGTTGTTTCTGGAGGAGCCCCGAGGGTAGAGATTCAATCTCCTGGCTCACACTTACACACACACACTTACACACACACATACACACACACTTACACACACACACACTTACACACACAACAACAACCGCCATTCGCCACTAAGTGGCGGTGACGTCACCACGACGCTTGTGCCAGGCTATGTGCACCCTGAGGCCACGTGAAGTGTCGAACGCCCGCTGGCAGGAGGTCACGGGGCAGACCCAGGTGCCACGGGTCGATTGACTGAGATGACTGGCTGATGCACCACCTGTGCCCCCTACTGTGCCAACCTGCTGTGCTTTAGCCACCCGGCGCTCTGCTCGTTGTTCTGAGCGTCGCTCCTCCGCCCTCCGTTGTTGTTGGAGGGCGACTACCTCCAACTGCTCAGTAGCGTCCTTCACGAGCCTCCTCCACAGAGGCCGATCTTGACACCGCTGGTACCAGTCATCGGCAAGTCCACTCAGCTCCACGTCCTCCTGTACCACATCACTCCATCTCTTCTCTAGCCCGTGCCGCGCCCGCTTAGCCCCCTCAATCCGGCTGAACAAAAGCTGTTTCGGCATGCGGTGGCTGGGCATGCGGGCTACCTGACCCAGCCATCGCAGCCTTCCCCGCCGGAAGAGCTCACCGATGGGACCTTGCCCAGATCTTTCAAGGATTTATGAGCTCCTCACACAATCCATTCTGGTTAAACCCAGGATGGATCGTAGGCAGGCCAGCCTAAATGTTTCTAACTGGCGAAGATGTTCCATTAGGGGGGTCCACGTTTCGCAAGCGTAGAGAAGGGAGGGAATGACCGTGGCCGAGAAGACCTGAAGCTTAGTGCGGAGCGACAGACCAGGTAGCTTCCACACAGCGTTATGCAACCGATGAAAAGATATTGCCGCTCGACTGATTCGGAGTGAGACCTCTGCTGTTAAACTGGAGCCATTCATAAGCACACTACCCAGGTATGGAAAACTCTCCACTCTCTCCACAACTGCCCCATCACTGATTGGGAGTTGTGGGGGTGGAGTGTCCGATGGTACAAAATACCCAGGCAGGTGCTTAGTTTTGGTGGGGCTGATGGTAAGGCCCCACCTCTTAGTGGCACTCTCCAGTCTCAGCAGCAGCATCTCCAACTCCTCCTCTGAATGAGCAGCTATTACCAAATCATCAGCATACATAACGTGGTTGAGCAATAGGGAGCCATCCCTTGACCCCACCCGGGCGTCGATCAGCCTCCCATTATATCTGTACCATATGGAGATTCCCCCGGTACAGCTATTGAAGGCTTCACGAACTACGTGGTCAAAATAGATGTTAAATAATGTGGGAGCCAGAGGACATCCCTGTCGCACCCCAAGGTTAACAGGGAATGGCTCTGACTCCCGGCCACGTAGTTTTACCCGGGCCCGCTCACCATCATGAAGGTCCTTAATGATCGTGAGCAGAGGGTCAGGGACAAAGCACGAAGAACAACCCAGAGCCCAGGCCTACACACACACACTTACACACACACACACTTACACACACACACACACTTACACACACACACACTTACACACACACACTTACACACACACACACACTTACACACACACTTACACACTTACACACACACACACTTACACACACACACTTACACACACACACAGAGCGAGCCGGGGCTGGTGCGTGGCAGGCCGCGCAGCACGGAGATCCGAGAGGCAGCAGAGACAGCGGTGGCTGCTCATGGAGAGAGGAGGCAGGGAGGGGAGCGAGCGTGGGTGTCAGGCAAGGGGGTGCCTTGCCCCACCACCACCACCCCCCCCCCCCGGTGGCCAAAGCTACGAGTTGGGCCCCCCACCTCGACAACCACCATGAGATCTGTTTTCAACAACAAGTGTGCAAGAACAACAACGCTTGTTAAACACGCGGTTTAAATCGACGTAGTATTTTAAAATGAAATTGCTTTCACGTAGAACTCCGTTTGCGGGATTATTTCTTGTATTAGATACGCGTCAATTATATTGCAAAGAGCCACGACAGAGCCGTAGTGGCTGCATTGTGCGATGACGGAGCGCCCCTACAGCATTACATGTTCGAGACCGTGAGCGTAATGATGTGATTAGGTATAGAGCCTCTCACCTACCTCTACCCTCTCATCTCACTCTCCTCTCCTCCACGCACTCTCCTATCTCTCATCTCACTCCACTCCCCTCCACGCACTCCCCTACCTCTCATCTCACTCCACTCACCTCCACACACTCTCCTACCTCTCCCTTCTCATCTCACTCCACTCCCCTCCCCTCCACGCACTCCCTTACCTCTCATCTCACTCCACTCACCTCCACACACTCTCGTGACTCTCCCCTTTCATCTCACTCTACTCCTCAGCCCCACAGTTAACCTCGCCCAGTGGGAGTTTCGCTCCTACTCCTCTAACCCTGTGATCTGGAACTCCCTTTCCCCAGTCATCCGTGCTGTCCACTCGCTGCCCCCTCCCTGTTCGAGTTCCGGCTCAAGACGTCTTCTCCTCTGCCTATGACTCTCTCTCTCTCTCTTCCGTAAATACAACAAGTATGTAAACATTATATACTAATATTTACACGCCTCCGTCTTCCGGTAACGATCATTGTATTCTGGCGTATGCCATCATTACGACCAGGCTCTAAATGCCAATGTCGAGGTCTGCTACTCCTCCGATGAAGGCGCGCGAAGACCACAGTGGCTCACGATGTGGTCCGTAGTTTGGGTTGCATGGCCGCAGTCGCACTCCTGTTGCTCGTGACTTTAATTTTCCATTCATGGAGGAGATGTTCACAACGGCCTCATAATGTTTCCGATGCGGTTGACGGGTGCCACCGGCGGCTTCGAGGAGGAATGTCGTGTGCGTTGATGTTTGGGTCCCGGTGTTTATTCTGGACGTCCGTGCCCATGACGATCATTGCTTTGCACAGCATCCTGACTCGTGGATACATTTCGCTGCTCTGGAAATGCGAGCATCGCTCCGCGTTCGTGACAATTTCGAAGCGTTGCGTAACCGGGCAAACAGCTACCGATCCTGGACCGACCGGATGACGATAAACTCCACAGGGAGTCCCTCGCGGGCTATGAACAGCAGGAGCTGGGTACTGGGGAGCGGTGGGAGCGAGCGAGGTGCGTTTAGCTCCCCGGTGGACTCGTGGAGGAGGAGCGTGCCGCTGCCGCTGATGAGTTATGAACGCAGAGCCCCACTTTTAATGTTTTCTTTTCACTGCGCGTTTAAAGTGAGCACTTCAATGGGGTTTACACTCGACAAACAACTACTTTGTTGACGATTGCGCTATTTTGAGACGTTCAATCATTTCCTTATAGGGGTACGGCGGCAGTAACCGTCGAGTTAGGTCTGGCGGAATGTGTGATTGCGATATGGCTGGTGGGAGTGGGATTCAGTGAGCGCCAGTGATGACCGTGGCCGCTTCGACTGCCCTGGGTGGTTCGCCAGCGGCGTGGTTGTGGTATTCAGTTTACGGCAAGCTGTAATGTCAGGGCAGTATCGCTGCAATTCATTTCTTAAATTTCGATCAAAAGCATTCCATGTAGCTACTGCCCCAAACGTATTTGGGACCACCCTAGATTCGTCTCCCGGCACCCAACTCTGCCACTAAAGTTTAAGTGCGAATGTCATTTTACAACGTAATTGCTGTTGTTAAGGGGTTTTTAAAATCTCTATTTGTGGAATGTTTTGATGTTGCCCTTGAAAAAGAGCTTCTTAGTTAATGGGATTCGACTCGGGAAATACATTCCTGATTCAGTATAGTAATGTGGCTTTGGTGGCCGTTACCGATGCAGTGGTGGATCGTGGTTGCATTGTGGTGGTGGTGTTGAGTGTCGGATTGTTGCTGTGGTGTTCTGTGTCTGCTACTGTAGGAGCTGCTGCTGTACAGAGCGAGTCATTGATGTGCCGCTGTAGAGAATGGGTAATTGGTGTGCCGCTGTTGAGAATGGGTAATTGGTGTGCCGCTGTAGAGAATGGGTAACTGGTGTGCCGCTGTAGAGAATGGGTAATTGGTGTGCCGCTGTAGAGAATGGGTAATTGGTGTGTGGCCGTAGAGAATGGGTAAATGGTGTGCTGCTGTAGAGAATGGGTAAATGGTGTGCTGCTGTAGAGAATGGGTAACTGGTGTGCCGCTGTAGAGAATGGGCAATTGGTGTGTGGCCGTAGAGAATGGGTAAATGGTGTGTGGCCGTAGAGAATGGGTAAATGGTGTGCTGCTGTAGAGAATGGGTAAATGGTGTGCTGCTGTAGAGAATGGGTAAATGGTGTGCTACTGTAGAGAATGGGTAAATGGTGTGCTGCTGTAGAGAATGGGTAACTGGTGTGCCGCTGTAGAGAATGGGCAATTGGTATGTGGCTGTAGAGAATGGGTAAATGGTGTGCTGCTGTAGAGAATGGGCAATTGGTGTGTGGCTGTAGAAAATGGGTAACTGGTGTGCGGCTGTAGAGAATGGGAAACTGGTGTGTCGCTGTACAGAGACAACGTGGTCATGGCAATGGAATGGCTGGGGCGTTTGGCGTGGGGATCATTCCATCACGAAGTAAAACCTTGGAGAGCGCATGGCTCCGAAATGGCTCTGTTATTGGTTCCGTGCAAGAGACAAGGGCAGTTTGAGCCATGAAGTTCTATTCACGATCTACAATACTCCTATTCATGGTCAACACACTCGTCAAAAACACCGTGACCTTACAAGGAAGAGTACAGAATAGGCGACGTTTTGGGCAATTACCCTTATCCATAGAACGGAGAGAAGCTACAGAGGGGATAACAGTTGGGCACAGCACTGTTTACCACGAGGCTCTGATAACAAAACAAAACAAATACACGTTAGGAATGTTTCCGGATGAACGGTCTTAATTTGGCCATTGCAAAGTTAGCCATGCGTAGATATCGAATAACAGACAGACCATACTCTATGGTTCACGCTTGTGTTGCGCCTGAAACGTCGCGATTTATTTTATGTTCTACCTACGTGACTTTACCGAAAGAGTATGGATTCCTGCAGTCACGAAAGTTTCAAATCAAGATGGAACAGACAGACCGTTAAAAAATCTCGATTGTAACGCGTAAACCGATCATCACGGTGCCTCTAATCACAGGGCCGCTTGCTCTCCGCCGCTGGTCAACAACTTCAGCCGAAGGGATTTTCAAAACGCGCCGAAGCCACTCGAGAGAGATTGAGGGGGGTTGGTGGGGGGTGGGGCAAATTTGCAATCATTAACGCAGGCGAGCTGCGGCGAGATAGCAATCAGAGCCGTCGCGATCCGCCGTTAACTTTCCTCCTGACGCCACTTGCTGAATCCGTTCAGAGATTAAGGGGCCCAGAACATGGGGGTCATTGTTAAATATTACCACCTAGTTTTTGGTGCCCAGTAGGCGATCTGATTGCAATAAAATCAAACCAAATCATACACACCCATAGCTGCATCATTAATCACATTAATCATTAAGTGTATTCACACCTGGAATTAGCATCTTGAGGCCATGCGTTTACAAGTACTAAACAACCAAGGTCGTGGTTCAATGCGGCTGAGGCGTCCGGTGGTGGCCCATTGAGATGGCATCTGTGAAAAAGAGCTTTATATCTCATCGGATTCCTCCAGAATAAAATCATATAATCGGATTTGTGGGGTACATTGTCGCATTTTTATGATAGCCACAGCTCCTGTAAATTGAGACTATGGTTATTGCAGTAGTGAGCACAGTAGGCACTAACCAGGTGTGTGATCTTGGCTACGGGGCTTCCTGAGGACAATAATGCGACGGAGTCTTTAACGAAAGCCAGGAGAGCCTCGCGGTTCACTTTAACTTGAAAGGAAATCAGCAGTTTCTGAGTTTCTTCAATATTATCGCGAGGGTCCTGCCCGGGAATATCTGGCCTGTTCCTTTGTGAGTGTTTGCTAACCTGCGAGTGAGTGTTTGCTAACCTGCGGGAAGATGAACCCCATTACATACAACCTAAAAACGAAACTTTTTTTTTTATTTGACCAGGTAAGGCCCACTCAGAAGCGTCCTGGCCACAAATGATTGCCGAACGAAGTGGCTTGTCACGTTTAAATGTATCGCAGCCAAATACTCCAAACGCATTTTTATACATTTGCAGAGAAAACCCGGAGGACCCGTGAGAAAAATCCAAACCACCACAGGAAGTGAGAGAGAGAGAGAGACGCATACTTCCAATATACAGGCGTCACCGTGACACCCCAAGGGTGGCAAATATCGCACACCTCTCTCTACACCACAGCTCAAGGGTTAGCGCAGTGGGGAAACTTGTGCCACAGCCAGGAGGTCCCGAGTTTGATTCTTGACCCCGACACCGACCGGTGTGAATTTTGTACGTTCTCTCCCTGTTCTGCATGGGTTGTCTCCA
The DNA here is from genome assembly GCF_048934315.1 of Petromyzon marinus. Classification (NCBI taxonomy): domain Eukaryota; kingdom Metazoa; phylum Chordata; class Hyperoartia; order Petromyzontiformes; family Petromyzontidae; genus Petromyzon; species Petromyzon marinus. The sequence continues at coordinate 9,021,827 of NC_133691.1, read as the reverse complement.
GGTTATTCTGATTTCTCCCCGAGGTAAAATGAAAGCGTAGCAATTTAATTGGTCTTGGCCAAAGCATCCCGAATGGAAGAGGACGCTCCTGCAAAAGTCTTCAGTCTCATTGTGACCTTTTCTGGTCTAAATAATTAACTCTTACTAACTCCTGCTACTGCTGCTTTGTTGTACTGTCTCTCATCAGCACCAGTGTTGTACTGTCTCTCATCAGCACCAGAGTTGTACTGTCTCTCATCAGCACCAGAGTTGTACTGTCTCTCATCAGCACCAGAGTTGTACTGTCTCTCATCAGCACCAGAGTTGTACTGTCTCTCATCAGCACCAGTGCTGTGCTTCCTCTCATCAGCACCAGTGTTGTACTGTCTCTCATCAGCACCAGTGTTGTACTGCCTCTCATCAGCACCAGAGTTGTACTGTCTCTCATCAGCACCAGTGTTGTACTGTCTCTCATCAGCACCAGTGTTGTACTTCCTCTCATCAGCACCAGTGCTGTGCTTCCTCTCATCAGCACCAGTGTTGTACTGTCTCTCATCAGCACGAGTGCTGTGCTTCCTCTCATTAGGACCAGTGCTGTGTTTCCGTGCTCAGGACCAGTGCTGTACTTCCTGCTCAGGACCAGTGCTGTACTTCCTGCTCAGGACCAGTGCTGTACTTCCTGCTCAGGACCAGTGCTGTACTTCCTGCTCAGGACCAGTGCTGTACTTCCTGCTCAGGAGGGTATTGGCGACTGCTTCTATGCCACTGCCTCCACGGTCCCCGAGAGAAGTCGCCTCTGGGCATCAGCAGCGACAACAGCGGCCGGCGGCTTTGAGATTTCGCTAAACACGAGCGGCTGAGCGCAGGCCCCGAGGGCCGAAACACCAAGTGGCCAGCAACAAACAGCACTGTCAACAGTGGAGTAGATACGCGTTAACGCGCGTCTTGGTGGTGAGCGGGTGTTGTTGTTGTTGTTGTGAGCTGCAGTGCCGTGAGTATTGGTGGGAGGGTGAGTTAGTGTGTTGTTGTGGCTTCCGTAGGTGCTCCGCTCTAACAACACTTGCCCCAATAGTCTGTCAAGGGGCATCTTTGTCTTTGTTGTGAGCTGCAGTGCGGTGGTTGAATATGACTATTGCTGCTCGTTTTGTTTTGTTTTATGAAATCACGTTTGTGAAACACTAAAACGAAACAATTAGAGGTTGTGCACAACAACTACGAGTACAAGATGATTTATTTTATTTTAGGAATAAGTTGTGGCGTGGCAATTATCCGGCGCCTTCATTTCCCCTGGCACATCACTCCCAGAGCCCCTGGTCCCTGTGCGCGTGTGCGACACGAACACGACCGTGACAGACAGCAAGTCAAGGTCCAACGGTGGGAAGACTTGTTGGCAGGCCTGTGCCGAGTGAACTGCACTTGCACCAAGGTCGTAAGCGATCTCTATTCCGACAACATCGTAAAACAAAGCACACGAACGATACGATGAAAAGTGAAAGCCAATCAAGCAAATAATAAAGTTACGGGAAAATGATATTGCCAACATTGTCTTTTCTACTTATTCTTCTACTTCTTCTTCTTCTTCCACGCGTGTGTCCCACTCCTGTGGGGCTGTTTCCCGCTGTCCTTGCCAACCTTCTCCACGCTGCCCCGTCCTGCGCCATCTCTCTCTCCGCACCTCGGGCCACCGTGTCCCATCGCCCCGCCCCCCGCCCCCACCTCTTCTTCTGCCTTGCTCTTGATCTCTTTCCTTCCAATTGCATTACTTGCACCTTCTGACATGTTCCTGTCGTCTCCACATGACCGAACCACACCAGAGCCTTTTCTCTCTCTCTCTCTCTCATCTTCTCTGTGATTTCTACCACCTCGAATCTTCCTCTCACTTCTTCATTTCTCACCCCTTGTCCTTCCTTGTTAAACCCAACATCCACCGCAACATCCTCATCTCTGTGACTGCCATAGCTTGGTCCTCCCTCTTTCTCGTGCCCCAGCACTCGGCCCCATACAACAGCACCGGGCCTCACCACCGTCTTGTGCACTTTTCCCTTCGACCAAACTCGGGGACCCTCTTATCGCTCACCACATCGGTCATCTCTCGCCATTTCAGCCATCCAGCAGCCCTTGTTCTCATCTCTCCTTCTCGTGATTCCATCAGCACCACATCGTTGCACCCAGGTACCTTGAACTCGTTTCGTCTTCATTAACTGGTCACTTCCAATTTGCAATCCTCCTTGCGAAAATCGCCATATCGTCACGTTTTCATGTCGTCTCGCATCGCGAAGGATGACATCGCGGGCGACCAAACATCACTCAGGCACGAATTCAGGAGGACTCTGAACTCCGATCACCAGATAACGAGATGTTACGCAATCCACGCAACACGGCGACCCAATAAAGCGAGACGCCTCTTATCTTCACTGAACCCTGCCACGGATGATGCGAGGTGCCATTCCTACGGAACATCATGAACTGACGTTATATATCCACTGCTGGATGAAGGCCTCCCCGTGTCGACGCCATGGCGATGTCACGGTCCATTTTGAGCTGATCGCTCCATCTCCACGGTCGATCCTCCACGTGCGCTCTCTCTCTCTCTCGTGGCTGCCATCTCATCACGAGTCCTCACCCTCGTAACAATGTTGCGGGGGGGGGGGGGGCGGAAGGGGGAACCGCGAAATTCACGGGAAACTCGATCTTCAGACAGAGGCCGCGCTGTGTGACTTGGCCCACCAGCCGGATGCAGAGGTCCGCGGTTCGGTTCCGATGGCCGCCCTGCAGCAGTGTCCACACGGACCATAACATATACTCGGCGCCGTCTGCTTCGCTCACGATGGACGTAAAACATCCCCTGGCGTCATTGGAATTACACATCGCAGCAATTGTCACGCCCCCTACTGGCACAACAATGTCCGCTTGCAGGCCAGGTGCCGAGTCACCCTGTCCCGCATAGGGACAGCTGACCAAAGGGGAGAGAACCCTTCCAAACATTCGAGATGAGACGCGAGTTGCTTGACGCGCGTGTGACGCTTTCTCTGCGACAGGCCCGGCGCAACGGAAGGCGGCCTCTAGCAACGACACATCTCATGATCATCACGATCACCATCTTCATCATCGCCATCTTCATCATCACCATCGTCAACATCAACGATCATTGTTGTCGCGCACGTGCAGCGAATGCCGCCTGCAGTGGACGTGCGTCCGGGCAGCACGCACGGGAATCGTGCGAGGGCAACGGTCAAGCGCCATCAGTGCGCAGTACCCACTGCTTGCCGCTGCTGGTGGTGGCGGCAGTGATGGTGGTGCTACTGGTGGTGGTTTTGGTAGTGGTGGTCCTGGTGGTAGTGTTGATGGTGGTGGTGGTAGTAGTGTTGATGGTGGTGTGCTGGTGGTCCTGGTGGTGGTGGTGTTGATGGTGGTGATGGTTCTGGTGGTGGTGCTGGTGGTGGTGTTGATGGTGGTGGTGGTGGTTCTGGTGGTGGTGGTAGTGTTGATGGTGGTGGTTCTGGTGGTGGTAGTGTTGATGGTGGTGGTTCTGGTGGTGGTGGTGTTGATGGTGGTGATGGTTCTGGCGGTGGTGCTGGTGGTCCTGGTGGTGGTGGCAGTGTTTATGGTGGTGGTTCTGGTGGTGGTAGTGTTGATGGTGGTGATGGTTCTGGTGGTGGTGGTGCTGGTGATCCTGGTGGTGGTGGCAGTGTTGCTGGTGGTGGTTCTGGTGGTGGTGGTAGTGTTGATGGTGGTGATGGTTCTGGTGGTGGTAGTGTTGATGGTGGTGATGGTTCTGGTGGTGGTGGTGCTGGTGGTCCTGGTTGTGGTGGCAGTGTTGATGGTGGTGATTTTGGTGGTGGTAGTGTTGATGGTGGTGATGGTTCTGGTGGTGGTGGTGCTGGTGGTGGTGCTGGTGTAAGAAGGATGCACTTTGCACGCAGATCGGGCTTGTGAATGTCGGGAGAAGGTGGGGGGGGGTTAATTTGCATGAGGGAAGCATCGGTTAAAATTGCGTTTAATTGTCCCCTGACCCCAGTATTACGGTTGAACCCTCCCGTGCTGGTGTGACCATTCGTCTTTGGCGTGAGGCACAAATCCCGGTAATATTATGCAAGTCACAGAGCCGTCTGTGCAATACCGCTTGTCTCTGCGTGTAAGATTAACACGCACGACGACTCACGTGATGACCTTGTTCATCAAGTGCCGCTCACTCAGCTTAGGCCTGCTGTGTTAACGTCACATTTCATCTTAAAGGTTTGATTGCATTACTAATTCGAGCCTGTGCATGGTTCCTGTCTAGTATAAGATGACAGCCCTCACGGCCGGGGGTTCCACAAGGGACGTCTCAGTCGAAGGGCAGTGGCCGATTTGGCTCGGCAGATCCGCGGGGCGCCGATTGAACTCGGGAAACACGGCCACATGGCCTATCACTGATCGCACGACTGTGTGACGAAATTGTGTCTATGTTGTGTGTGTCTCTCTCTCTCTCTATGTGTCTCTGTGTTGTCTCTCTCTGCTTGTGTGTCTGTCTGTGTGCACCACCTGATGACGATTGTATGTGTTGCAATCGAAACGTCGTATTCCGTTATTTAATTTATTTTTCTTTCTACGTGACTTTACCGAGAGAGAAATTGTGTAAGGTGTTTTTTTTGTTAAAGAAAATGTAAATTTGTCAAATTTCAGTTCTGTGCTTTTTTTATTTTATTTGTTTGCTGTTGAGATAAAAAATAAAAACATTGTACGACTTCCAGATACAAGCGTCTGTCTCTTCGCCGGAGCAGCCAAGCCGAGTTGACACGTGGCCGGCCTAAACCAGCATCACCAAACACACACATGCACGTGGTATACATTAAAAACATTTCCACCGTCAAGCCGAGCCCGCTTTCCATTTCTAGAAACCCTAACTTTTATCAGGGCCACGGTGTACTAGCGTTTCTCACGTTATGAGCCCTAAATGATTTGTCATACCCTAAAAAAAAAGTTAAATATTACACGGTAAACTTTATAACGAGTCTTGCTCTTTAATTACGCTCGCTCTACCGGTGAGTCACTTCACCTGCAAAGTAACTCAGCCCCATCGCACACGCACGTGTGCGGCTCAAACAGGCACTCATTCGCCTTCTCAGAGAGCCTCTAGTTGTGCACTGCAGTCCTTGTGTGGCACAATTGCATTAAATGCCCTGTGGGTTAAAAAAAAACAACAACCAGAATCGTTTTTTGTGTAATAAGTATCCATATCTGGATTTCTATTTTTGTCTCCGAGGGCATTGAAACATCCTGGTATGGATATCCAACAACACTGCAATTATTTCACGTTGACTGCTGATTCTGTTTGTAATTCCCATGCCAGGCGGGGATGGTAGTGCCCACCTATGATATAGGAATCTTTGGACCACAGATTTGTGAAACTCGTGGACTCCAGCAACGTGGACTCCAGCTGTTCCCTCTGCATGGAATGAGAGTGTTCCCCTCGCACGCAGTGGTTTGCGTCCGCATGTACCGGTTTCCTCGCACTTTAAACACTGAACTAAATTGGCCGGTAACACCTTAATATATAGAGGACTGTAGAGCTTCGACAATTTATTGTTGGTAGTGCCGGCTCCTCGCCACGTGACTGCCTTCCCGTCCTCTCTGGTTCCTCCTTCGCGCGCCTCTGAATCGTCTTCTGTCTACGAGAGCGACAGAATAGTGTGCGGTGCGTTCCAAGTCGAAACTATAATGATTATTATAGTGGAGTACAGCAAGTTGGTGCGGGAACCCCTCTGTTCGCATGGCTGGGGTTTCTCTGCGTGCTCTGGTTTTCGCTCACTTCTAAAACTCCTTCAAACGGATATTATTGGTTCTTTCGTGAATTCCTGCAGTCACTAAAGTTTTAAGTGGTGGTGGTGGTTCTGGAATTAACCAAACATCCAAATGCAGGGCCCTCGTAAACGCATGCTCTTATGCTCAGTGACGCTTTCGTGGATGAACGCATTCAAACATCACTGTGATGATTTAAACTTTGCTCTGTCGTCTGCGCGGCCTCTACTGAGCGTGCGCTGTACGTAGTTAGTCTCAGTTTGTGGCGACACCAGACGCGTTGAGTCGGGGGCAGCTTTAGCGCCAGGCACGGGGGAGACACAAAGCGCGCCGAGTGATGGATGGGCCGGTGGGGTTGGGGTTGGAGGAGGAGGAGGAGTGGGGAAGGGTTCTATCGGGGGGCGCAGAATGCTCGAGAGTGGCACGGCCGTGGCCTCTCGCCGCCTCCGCGTGCCTGCGACGATGCCGTCGCACAGACGCAACGCTGCGTACGAATGGAACTTTCAAAATCGTATTGCCCCGTGCAATCGCTTCTTGGGGGAACTTCACAGACAACGCGATGGGGGGCTCGATCTACCCGACCTCGCGTGGCTCAGGTCACATCGGCGCTTAAACCCGCGCTCAGCCGCGACCGACGACACGGAACGTTCAGCCGCACAACTCTGCAGGCTTCGAGTTGTCCCGAAAAGAAACCGGTGAACCGACGTTTGTCAACCGGCGCGCTTTTCGCCGCGCCTCCAGCGTGCACGCTGCACGCTCCCCCCCTCCCTGAGCGGATGGTGGCACACCTCACCCGAGGGGTCCACACGTCGCACGAACGTCGGCGTGCCAGCAAATTGTCACAATCGCTGAGTAGGAACCACTGGCACAGGTTGGAAGGCTGCTATGAGCCGGCGCTACAGTAGCGACGTTTGTTCTGCTGTTCTCCACATATTAAGTTGTATTCAGTGGTTTCCGGCCACGCACTCGCTCGTGTGCAGCACCGGCCTTCACAGGTGCTCGCTAACAGCACTTGCCCCAACATTATATTTGCCTTTTGTAGTGGCTGGCACACCGTGCAACAAAATCGGCGGGACCCCAGTTCAATTGCGGGCAACGACGACCATCAGTGGTGATGATGCGCACCTGCCATGGGGTTATCCAAGGTCGACTCAGCCTTAAACTATGGTACCGGTGCGGTGTGTTAACGTCAGCATTGGGGAATTGAAAAAAAAACCCCAAAACAAAGGTCGAGGTCCTGGACACACCTGCGGGCCTTCATCGGCGCTCGCAAACAGCTCGGAGCAGCCGGCTGTTGTTGTGTGACATCGCCCTCTCGCGGTGCTGCTGCGAAGCACGTGGTCTGCGTTCATCCCCGGTGTGGTGAGGCTGGAGAAGGCTCAGGAGGGGATCTCGGGGGCAGCTCCGGACTGCAGCGTCCACGACGATGGCCATTTGGTTTTGGTTTTAGGACCCTCCCATACACCGCGGTGGCTTGACATTACATCTCATACCAAGCATGTTAAAGGGCGCTAAACCCCCCTCCCCCGCCGTGGCAGCTGTCGCTTTGGGCACAATTGACTCAGCACCCTGCTTGCAAAGGGGCATTATACATACTAGAGAGTTTTTTAGGGGGGGGGGGCGGTTATATCGCGTAAATATGTGTCGTTAAAGCCACCACCACCCGACACAGCCAATTAGTAAGGGTTGTCACGTAAACAAAACGTGCCGATTCGTTACTGGTATAGCACACCGGTTGTGTGTTGGAGAGTAAAACCCACAGCATTTACAATTAGAGTACGACGTTTCGCCGGTAATTACAACCAGCCTCATCAGGCGACAAACCTCGATTATGGATAATATCGGTCGCGACAGCCTTCGTGTTAAACAAAGGGGCATTGGCCTGGCCAGTAGGGGGCGATGATTGCCGCGTGTGACCCCCATTGATCAATCGCCTTGGGATGCTGTTTTCTCCTTGTGTATGGCAGCAGTACTCTATGTCCGGATGCTAACCGCCAATGTGGTGGTCTTGCTGGCCACGACGAGAGAGGGCTTCAGGGGAGAGTTCGTGTCGTTTTGCTGTTCCTCTTCCTCCGTTGAACGCCATACCCCTGTGGCTTACTGCATGCTTCATAGTTGGGGGTTGCATGGCCACAGTCGCACCACTGTGGCCTGTCTTTCATTTTACTTTCACGAAGGGGATGCGGTGCGGCGGTTGACGGTTCTACCGGTGTCTCTTGAAGGAATGTCAAAGCCAGGAGGTGCGGATTGTGTGGGTCTCGAATGAGGTGGTAATTCTCTGGAAGATTTGCTGGTTTATCCAGGATGTTTCTGTTGCCCGTCGTCGCTTTAAGATGTTTCTCTGTTCATATTTTGTTTGCTGCGGTTGCATCCGACTCAAGAGCCGCATGGCTCACAGGGCTACACCTAATACATGAAACTTGAAACTTGAATGAGGTGGTAATTCTAGAATGAGGTGGTAATTCTAGAATGAGGTGGTAATTCTGGAATGAGGTGGTAACTCTGGAATGAGGTGGTAATTCTGGAATGAGGTGGTAACTCTGGAATGAGGTGGTAATTCTGGAATGAGGTGGTAATTCTGGAATGAGGTGGTAACTCTGGAATGAGGTGGTAATTCTGGAATGAGGTGGGAATTTTGGAATGAGGTGATAATTCTGCAAAGAGGTGGTAATTCTAGAATGAGGTGGTAATTCTAGAATGAGGTGGTAATTCTGGAATGAGATGAAAATTTTGGAATGAGGTGGGAATTCTGGAATGAGGTGGTAACTCTGGAATGAGATGGGAATTCTCGAATGAGGTGGTAACTCTGGAATGAGGTGGGAATTCTGGAATGAGGTGGGAATTCTGGAATGAGGTGGGAATTCTGGAATGAGGTTGGAATTCTGGAATGAGATGGTTATTCTGGAATGAGGTGCTAATTCTGGAATGAGGTGGGAATTTTGGAATGAGGTGGGAATTCTGGAATGAGGTGGTAACTCTGAAATTAGATGGGAATTCTCGAATGAGGTGGTAACTCTGGAATGAGGTGGGAATTCTAGAATGAGGTGCTAATTCTGGAATGAGGTGCTAATTCTGGAATGAGGTGGGAATTCTGGAATGAGGTGGTTATTCTGGAATGAGGTGGTAATTTTGGCCGTCCGCGTTGCTCCACTCTGTTCGGCCAGCAGCGTTCTTTTGTTTCCGGGTCGAGAGTCTAGGATGGTGACCACATCAGCAGCAGCAGCGGCGCGATCCCAGAAGGAGGATTGGTTTGAAATCCCCCCCCACCCCCCGCTCGTTCAGGAGGCAGCGTGCCGGGGCAGGACAAAGAGGCACGCTGCCTCCGTAGCTGGAGGGCGAAGCTCGTGGCTTCGCGGGTCTCAGAATGGCACCAACTTTGGTTTTTGGGGCTTCCGTGACTTTTGGGATTTTGCCTTCCCTGCGTATGGCGGTGCATGGGTTTGCAAGCCACTGTTGTCCGCGTAGTCCCAGGTGGCTTTAGGAACTCGGGATTTCCGGTCATCGTACGCAAGCGGGCGCCTCGTGGGGCTTTATTGGCCCTCTCATGGGGGGATCTGTTGGCTGCGGGTAGTTTCCCTCGAGGTGGCGGGGAGTTTTTACTCGGCGAGCTTGACAAGTGGTGCCTCTGAGCAGGAGGGCAGCGTGGGGAGGTCGCAGTTGTCCGCCCGTGCTCCGTTGATTTTGAGGTACCTGGGGCGGTAAGAGGGGGGGGGGGGGTCTCATCGGTGTCTGGCCCTTGATTAAAAGAGCCCTTTGATTAAGCGATCAAAGGGCTCTTTGGTCGTGGATTGTGCAACTACGAGAGGCAGGGTCGGTAACAGCTGTGCGGAGTCCTCTTGGGTCCCGGCCACGTTTCGCTTCGCGTGCCGGGAGCCGCCGCCGCCGCCACCGCCTCTTCTTCTTCTTCTTTGATATTTGCTGCTCTACGGGGTCAGATGTGGATTCCAATTAACGGCGTCCATTTCCCCCCAGATGTCGGTGCTCGTTGTTGCTTAAAGTGACGCGAAGGCACGGGGCACGCGGAGCCACGACGAGAAGGGGCTGCACCGTGTCCATGTCGAACTTCTTTCGCACCGCACGTAGCCAACCGTGCCAATCGGAGGTGCGATTAGCACGGTTGGCCGCGTGCGTGCTGTTATCGTCTCCCACCCATCAGCTTGGGATAGCTGCTTGGGATAGCATGTATGTATAGCAGAGAGGGATAGCAGGTTGAGATAGGTAGGGAGGGATAGCAGGTTGGGAAATCAGGTAGAGATGGATAGCAGGTAGGGATAGTAGGTTGGGATAGCAGAGAGGGATAGTAGGTTAGGGTAGCAGGTAAGGAGGGATAGCAGATAGTGATAGTATTTTGGGGTGTTAGGAAGGGATAGCAGGTTGGGATAATAGATAGGGATAGTAGGTTGGGATGGCAGGTTAGGATAGCAGGTGGAGAAACAAGGAGAAGTGATGGCAATGTAAGTCCGACATGTCCGTGTCGAATGCAGAAGTTGGAGCTCTCCCAATAACGTGCACCATCTTGGTCAACGAGACAGAGGCCAACATGCCGGTGATGTTATCCCGATGCCTCTGTGGTATAAATGACTGCGTTGACGACACTCGACGACGACGACTTCAAGAAAGTTATTTTGTCTCTCACACGTGGCTCAGATCTCAATCGCTTGACAGGAAAGCCCTCTCACTCACCCTGGCTTTATTATTATTATTACTACTAGTCTCGAGCCTCTCTTTCAGGGAAGTCCTGCTAAGTTTTCGCAGGAGTTAGTGGGGGCGGGGGGGGTGATTGCCCGCAGAGTTACAAAGCAGTCGTTGGTATTGGCGGGCAGTTTATTCATAAAAGTGAGTTATATGGTGACAGTAGCTTGCTCTATTCGCTTTGGCAATCGGTCGCGAAACTGTATGAGAAAACTAATCAAGGGATTTACATATCTCACAAGACCTGCAGTCGGGTCCCGTATGTACACCTTCATTGACACCAGGGAGTGGAGCGGTGGCGCAGTGGTTGACGCACTGAACCCTGCCACCTAAGTTCAATGCCTGTAGCCACGTGAAACATCAGCGGCGATATCTCAACGAACCCGCCCATAGGCGGAGTCTGCGGGGAGGGGATGGCACGGGGGGGGGGGGGCAAAGTCCCTCCCAAACTGAGAACATTTATTTATTTTCAGCTGTTTACAATAAAGATTACAAAAGCATTAATTATATGTAACCCACGATTCCTAATGTGCGGGACAAAGCGAACCCCCAGCCCCTCGCACAAATATAGAAACTCCGCCTATTACCCGCCACCTTTATAGACTGGAGGAGGGGGAGAAATCCGATGAGCTATAAAGCTCTTTTTTTTTACAAAATGTCCAGTAGAAACCGGATCAGCAAGTTACAACAACACAGCACACACACAGCACACAAACAGCACACACACACACACAGCACACACACACAACACACACACACACACCACACACACAGCACATCCACACAGCACACACACACACAGCACATACACACAGCACACACACAGCACACAGTAAACGATACCAGCGACAACTCGAGAGAAGGTGAAGCAACAATTATGAATTGCATAAGCACACACACGTGCTTGTCGGCTTTTACACACTAAACGCAAGCTTGGGCAAGGCAGCACAACAACAACAATGGCAGTCCCAGACCACGCCAGAACAACACCGCACAGTAGCCCCTCTATAAATCTGCACATTAAAATTGAACTGTCAATACCCCGGCAAGGATAAACGTTGCAAATCACATTTTGCAAACACGGTTGCATCCAGCATCGATCTTCTGCTTGTAGGATTTTATTTCTGACGGAAGATTTACGAAGTGAAGAGAGCAAATCCTCAGTGACCAGCCTGGCGACGCGTGACCAGCACGGCGTGGCGAGGCGTCCATCCGGCAGTGGACTGGAACAGGACCTCAAGCAACGTTGTTACATTGTTTTGTAGCTTTATTTTGGTCTGGTCGTGGTGTAATAGTTTTCTGCAGTGTAGATTCATATTTTGTTTGTTTGTTAGCTTTATTTTGGTCTGGTCGTGGTGTAATAGTTTTCTGCAGTGTAGATTCATATTTTGTTTGTTTGTTGCGGTTGCACCCGACTTAAGAGCTGCATGGCTCACACCTAAAAAATGAAACTTGAAAACTTGAAACGTCCCCACCCCATGCGGGGATCGACAGCAGCATTCACAATAAGTGTGGATGAGGTGGGAATTCTCGAACGGTGGAAGACAAAGGCGGCCGGGCGTGGTGCTGGCCACCCACTCCCTCGTGTGCCCGTACCGGCCTTTATAGGGTCCTCGCTGACATCACCTTGCCCCAACAGTCTGTTAAGGCGACACGGGGGGATCTTTGTCTCTGGTGGCTCTCTGGGTGAAGGGTGGGGGGCATTGTTTAGCTCTGAATGTAACGGAGAAAGTGGAGTGCAGGTCCGGGCTGTGAGAAGAGCGAGGAGGTGGAGGAGGTGGAGGTGGAGGAGGTGGAGGTGGAGGCGGTCCCCGCCAGGCATGAGAGTCGCCCTCCAGGTCGACGGCCGTTAAGACATCAGCAGGCAATGACCCCCCCCCCCAACACGGCTTCGTTATCAAACTTTGAGAGAAGTAACAGAGATAACCCAGAGGCGCTGTGTCTGTTTGTGTAAAACGTCGTGGTGTTTGGCCTATTCTTAGGTTGCAACACCTACAATAAATTCAAGTCCTGCCATGCAAATTAGGGACGGTATAACTTGACGCTCACGTTTGCCGAGCAAGTGGGTGCAAGGTTCATGGTTCCACCTTTATTGTTCAAGGTTATACAGTTTCATGGCGAGGCCAATCCGAGAGTATCGCTTTGGGGTGCATTCGTTGGCATTGTGGAGATGCTCCGATGCAGATCTGCTGTAAAACTGACACCAGACACACACGCGTGAATAACTTATAACGTGGGATTGTAAAAAAAAAAAGTGTTTGTACAAGCGAAGCGATGTCCATGATAAGGAGTTAGGTGAAATGTGTTTTGTTTTCAGTAGCAGGCGGGTGTTTGCACTCCAACCCAATGCACAACTCCCAAATGGTGAATGTGTGTGGGTTTTTGTTCAACTCTCCAGCAGTGTGCGGAGACTTTGGGGGACCCGAAAGAGAACCACTGAACCGTGAACGCGGACTCACAAACGCAGAGGAGGAGCAGGAGGAGGCATCGTCACCACTCGGCTACTCCAGGATCATCACCCACCTCGATGCAACACTTAAAGCCGTTGCTCGACATCAATATCAGCCGTGCGACGATAACTCCAATCCTAGACACCCGAATTACAATTCAGACATATATCATCCACTTTCCCCCACGTGCAAACCCTAATAACAATATCACGTGAGTACTGTACAGTACTGATTATTAAACTATAATCTCGAGACTTCTCAGCATTGGCAGGAGGGTAATAATAATTAATATTGATAAAAACGCCCTTAAACAATTGGCCTCAGGCGCGCGTATCCAGCCACCTGCTCCACCGTCGACCAAACCCGGACGAAGTTCTCAGCCAGCTTGGCTCGATCATCATCAGCACTGGGCAGATGACCGCGATGGCGTTCAACGCAGCAACACCGGCACCACGTCTCGGCACGGAACAGTTCCTGCTGCCGCCCGAACGCAACTGTGAATGTCAATTGCCAGACAGCCAATGGTCAAACGCTGGACAGCGACAGCCCCCTTGATGAGTAGGTACGGGGGGAGGGGGGTGTCTGCTGCGCCTGAGAGAGTGTGGCTGCGGTGGGCACGGTTTGTGGCGTCAGGGTCCTGCTGTGTTGTAGCCCCTCCTTGCCGCGGGTGGCAATGGGTGTTTGAGTTACTGCAGAGACCCCCACCCCGCGTGGACACGGACGTAAGTGGGTCTGTGTTAAGGCTATACGGGGGGGGGATCTTTGTCTGGGAAGGTGGGGAAGCGGTAGTGTAGCGGTTAGCGCGCTGTGCTATTGATCCGGCCACACGAGTTCGATTCCCGGTCACGGCCAAAACCAGTGACGACTATCTGAACCCGTCCTGCGCCTCTGCCGGATCGACTCAGCCTCAAATGAGTGCCTGGTGCGGTGCGTAAACTACACCACTGGGAAGACAAAGGCGACCGGGCGTGGTGCTGGCCACCCACCCCCTCGTGCGCCGTACCGAGTGTGCATAGGTGCTCGCGAAGACGCACGTGCCCCAATAGTCTGGTTAAGTCTTTTCGGGGGATAATGGGCAGCATTGCGGCTCCCTTGATGCGTGTTGATTCAGATTGTGTTTATAGAGTTCAGGAGCTGGCAGCCCTACCCCGCAGCATGTTTGCTGTGCCAACACGGCGAGACGGTGTCTGAGTCATACGGAGCAATGTGTGTGCGGGCAGGCCTCGACTTACGAACGGGCAACGTTCCTGAGACCGTTCGTAAGTCGATTGGTTCATATCTCTGAAGTGTCAGTGTTCGAAAATGTGTTATGGTTCAACAAAAAAAAAACATTGTTAAACTAATAAATAATACATATTGTACATTTGCATGTAATACTGTACTAAATACAGTATGGTAAATACAACATAAAATAAAGGAAGATAGAAAGAAAACAAAAATCTGTTTTATTTTCACTTACCTTGAGTCCTGATGCTGGCTTGCTTGTTGGAAGGGGCGTGGATCACGCAGGATGCGTGGTTCCGCGGTTCGACTCGTAAATGCGGTTGTTTGTAATTGCGGTTGTTCGTAAGTTGGACGTTCGTATCTCGGGGGTTTGTCTGTGCTGCATACAGTAGAGTATTTGTGTACCATCTATTGTACTGCCCATGTGCAGGTTAACACTGCAGGGGTGGTGACGCGGCCCGGCAGTGGCGCGTTCGCCGCTGATTGTTGCAGAGGTTCGAATCAAACGGCCGCCCTCATTATTCCTGCGGTGTGTGTTTATCACATTCCGCGCCGTCTGCTTCACAGCGGACGTTCGAGATCCCCTGACGGCATTCGCAAAAGGAGGCCGCTGTGTGTCGAGCAAATATTCGAAAAATTCCACCGCAAAATTACCCCCCATTGTGATTACACGAACAGCAGCGCTCCATTGGCCCCCACTGGCAGACTTATACCCCAAGGCCACTCTTGCAGATGAGATTTCTGGTCTCTCTGAGCAGAGCCGTCCCTATGGGGGTACGGGGCATGGGGCAAATCCCGCCCTGTAGGCCCCCTAACGACCTCAAACTAAAGCGGAAATATTACATCTCACACGTTGACGTCAAAGCGCCCCCCCCCCCCAAGGCGCGGGGCCTGGGGCAGATGCCCCGATTTGCCGCACCCCAGGGAGGGCTCTTGTGTGTAGGTCACTGTTAGTGAGGACCCCTGTTGGGATGTCATGGGAGTTGCTGCTCGTGTCGTATCGGGTGGACTCTCAACCCCACCCCATTGCACAGCACACACAGAACGGCGCACCAACATGGAGCTAACGTTCGCGTCGTACGTCATCCACCAGTCAACAGTACATTATTCACTGCCGGCTTACATTCATGACCGACAACATCGGATACAGCGTTTCGTTGCAGTTTCTTCGACAATTTCCGAATATTTATTTTTTTTAAACGTCTACCGCGGTACGTGTGCGTGCGCGCGCGCGCGCGCCAGTTGTCTGTAACGCGAGACGCCTGTTCAGAAGGAGAGAGACCACGGCGACACGAAACGCCGGTACGGTAAAGCCTGTCGACAAAGCCGGTGCACACGGCACAGAGACCCGCGGGGGGGGGGGGGGAGGTGGTGGCACGGACCGTCGGATTGTCCCGCGTCGCTCAAGCTCAGAGCCCCCGGAGCTCGCCAGTGAAGCCACTACGAGGGTGCAGGGGCCATGTAGGCGTGGTATTTATTTGTATTTATTTGACTATTGTTCCAGGAAAACGACGCTGAGTCGTATGATGTCGAAGCGCCCCCCCCCAACCCCACAAATCGCGGGGCCCTGGGCAGTCGCCCCGATTCGCCGCACCCCAGGGATGGCTCTGTCTGCTCGAAACGAGAACGGCGTTGGAATGGCCAAGCAACGGCGGACGATGCAAAAAAGTGGGAGACGTCAGTGTCGTGTCTCCTCTTCTCGTTCCCCGAGGTGCTGCTGGTGTCGAGTCGCGAACTGAATGTCATTCAGAGCCGCTCCGTCTGTAGGGCCTCTAGCGGCTGCGTCTCCATGAGCAGCACAGGGAGAGCGAGCCTCGTGTCGCCACCCCCCCCCCCCCCCCCAAGGCCAGCACTGCCCCCATCCCTCGGTGCTGTCCTCACGTGACCGATGACTCGATGCCACCCCCACCCCCACCGCTCCCCATCGTATCCGTGGTCACCAAAAGGCAGTGATCATAACAGCAACAATGCGTTTAAATAAAAGGTTTGACACAAGGCACGGCTTGTGTTCGCGTTAAACGAGGCACGCCATTGTCCCATGAGACCCCGATTCCACGTTTTCCCGGTGGCATTAAAGCTGTGTTGTAGGGCACCTTCGGTAAAAGGGCGCGACTGTTGTCTGTAGAGGGGGCTGCGGCCCCAATTATAGGGTCCGCGTGGTGCCCGCAGGGCCGGCTTTGGTCCTAGATTGCCCTGTCGAGACCACAGAGCGCAGCTCCTTTCTCAGTGGTCATCGAAACGCGGCATGTGTGTCAGGAACGGGTCGCGGGAAGATGACAAGACAGAAGCACTCCAACGTTTTCCAAAATCGAAAATTACCTGCAAATTACTCGATTGGGATGATACACAAAGTAGTGACAGCCCCCCGGCTGCCAAATTAATGCGTCCAGGAGACTCTCGCAAACGAGACTACATCCTGGTCTTTTTGAGTTCTCAGCCAGGCTGTACAAAATCAACTTGAAACGCTTCTGCAGTCGCCTTTTTTATGGCTCAGCGCAACCCAGCATTGGGCAGGGCCCACTTATGACCCGCGAAGAGCGGTCGACTACGTGGCAACCCGCAGTGGCCATCGCGGCTCGGGGAAAGCTCGCATTGGGTGTCCAGAGATCTTCGATGCGAGTTTTTTTTGGGTCGTGTTCTTCAGCGCCACGTCCGACGTTCCGCTCCACGTGCTGAGAGCACAACACGCAGCAACATCCAGGGGAAAAAAAACCCGCATGGCGGATGCGATGCAAATGTTTACATCCCTGCCGTATGGCTGAGGCTTGCACACCTGACGACCGTGGCGTGTGGCTGCTGAGATTAAAACCCAGCGCTGGCCCAAGGGCTGTTGGGAAAGGCGGCTTTGAGTTAGGTGACAGGTGCCCATTCAAGAACGGTTTATTCCACGTGTCCGAGTAGGCGGCTCTTTGTGTCTGTGCCGCTTGATTAAGGATAGAGGCATTCCTCTACTTACGAGCGAGTTAGATTGCAGAGGTCTGTTCGTAAGTTGATTTGTTCGTAAGTCCAACTCTACTCCTGTCGATTACTAATATGTTGTACGGCATGTACACTCAGCACAGGGAAAGTTGTAATACCTCCTGTAGATGTAGATGCCACTGGTTCTTCACGTTCTGCAGAAGACCGCGGCGCACGGCTGCTCAGATTAAAACCCAGCGTTGGTCAAGGGCTGTTGGTCATCGCGAGAACGAGAACCAAGAGGCATCCGGCCCTGCACCCACGCCTTCACGACCATGACTCCATACACAGAGACGCACGTGGTGTCTGTTCATCGCCCAGCTTGCAGGAACACACTCACCCCTCCTCCACCCCCCACCATGCAATATAAATGATATCTTAGCATGAAGTTGTAAATAATAAAACACGTTTAATCGATTAATCAACTTTACACGGGTCGCGCAGAAGTCGCGGTGTATACAGCGAGGGCTGTCTACCGACTGCAGAGACGGTGGCTCGGAAGGAAGTCCTGCGTACGACCACAGCTTTGACAAGACATGAAGATAAGCGGCACTGAGGCAAAGCACACGGCGACAGAGGGGACAATGGTTCAGCGAGGTGACTCCGAGCGCATCGGTACAAATGAGACGAATTTCAACGTCTCACCATCCTCCTTTCTCTCTCCGTCTCTCTGGGTTTTCATTTGTTCTTTTTTAATTCTGATTTTGAGCTCGAGATTTAG
This sequence comes from Petromyzon marinus, assembly GCF_048934315.1. Taxonomy (NCBI): domain Eukaryota; kingdom Metazoa; phylum Chordata; class Hyperoartia; order Petromyzontiformes; family Petromyzontidae; genus Petromyzon; species Petromyzon marinus. The sequence goes on along the minus strand of NC_133691.1, from coordinate 9,004,022 downwards.
TTCAGCAACTGAACCCGAATATGAATCACAGTTGTTACACACGTGGGGCACATAAGGCACATGAGGAATCAAAGCTCTGTCATGCGGATTATATCTGTGTAACGTTAAGGCTACGGTGTGGAAATCATCATCTCTGAAAAAGGCTGGAAAGCGTCGTGTTACTAGCAAAGGCCAAAGAAAACCCGCGCGCGCTTGCATCCGTCACTGAATCGGTATTTTGCAGCCGGGGCCTCCGTTAACACCCCAAAGTATGAGCGTGTACATAGCACAGTCGAGTTGATCAGCGACGTCGCGTGCGGTGGGACGCAAGTGTGGGCTAACCGCCACCTTCTTTCTCCCCAAGACGTACGTGGCCAGCGTGGAAGAGGAGTTGAAACACCGTCGAGAAGGGGGCTCCTCGACAGCCCCCTCTGCAAGTACCGCGAGACGGCATCGGCAGGGCTGCACCGGCGGGGTCGTCCTCTGATCCACGTGCTCGTTCTTCACCGTCGGCATTGCCCGCACGTTCGCGAGGCCACGCGCACGTTCGTGGAGGCCACCGCGCGAAACGATTTGTAAAGATGCGGCCACTTGCACGGACACGTCTCGCTATGGATCCCGTGGAGTATTGTCTGTTTTTTTATGACGAACATATCTGGATTCTTCAATAAATGAATAGCGCACTCCAAGACAATCTCCTCTGGCACACTGACATTGAAAAATTAAGCGGCCGGTGATATATGACAGATTCCAGAAGGGCGCGTTGGAAATGCATTTAACTCTGAAAGTTGGTCCACCGGTCTGCGTGACTGTTCGGAGCCGAGTGCAACGCGCCTCCTGTCTGTAAAACAAGAGGCCAGATGTGCTTCCGCAACAACAACAACAACAAAAACCCAAAGAGAACAAACAGAGCCGCGTTGGTCAAGAACTTGCATCGGAAAACACGGCGCTTGACCCACGCCTACACAGAGCACGAACGGCGCAACTCGTGAACGTCCGTGCAGAGCAGAGCCCGGCAACGCGGCTACAACCCGTGACGCGTGGCCAAGCTGCGGCACAACGTTGCTTCTGTGCACGAGTGCAGTTGGCGTAGCGAGAGATGTCATTTTTTTGGGGGGGTCTGGGCGGCACCACGGCTAACGACCTTTGACCCACCATCACGAACGCTGTGCAGGAGGGGGGGGTCAAATCCCTTTCAAGGGTCAGATCTTGCCAATCATCTGTCCTGTAGGGTGACCTCCCCCCCCACCCCCACCACCCCACCCACGCTGAGGCCTGCGATCTCTACTCTGGAAGAAGATGCCCGCCCCCCCCTCTCTCTCTCACGCGACGGTAACAGACGTCATCGCCATATCGAGACAACAATCACTCCCCTGCTCAAGTCCTGGCGAGAGCCACGCGGCCGAGTGGCGATGTCGCGTTTCCGCTAACGTTGGCAAGCAGCATCGAGTAGCATCGAGAGTTTCAAGTTGTGTGTTTGCGGGGTTTTTTTTTCTTCCCACTCGGGTGGGTTTGGCAAAACGTGGAGACGGACGCAAGAATAGCTCGACGCGTATATCTTTGGTGCTCTTGGGAGTTTTGTGCCAAACAAACTAAAAAAGATCTAGCACCGAGGTCGTGGTGTGAAACGCCTCTTACAACCCCGTGGTTGACCTCCCCACACGGCCACGGCTACGCGCACGCGACCACCACAAAGTGGAACGCGGCCGATCCAGGCACGGGCTGTGAACCCCGTACACGAGGACACCTTGGGGGGGGGGGATACATTTGTGGTCATGTCTGCTGGGAGACACTGCGTGTAAAGCTTTAGGTTATTATTATTACTTAAAAATCATTACGAATTAATTTCCTCGCACTCTTCGGTGGAGACGATGTCCGTAATGGAATATCGTAAACCGTTCCAATTGCAGTGACCGATTCCTTTAAAATATTGTTACGTTTGCTAACGAACGACATTCACTAATCCCACGGTGAAGACTGTGGCAATTTGCCTACAGCTCGGAGCAAGGATGGACCGGAGTTCCAACTCCATCCACCACGAAGCTGGGATGTGGCAACTGCTGCTGGATATTTGAGCCAAGGAACCGCGGAACATTTCCCTTGCTCGTGACGCTGATTGAGCAGCTTTAGGCGGCCGCCGCTACCTCGAGAGAAACTCTTAGACAACATAATCCATCCATAATAGTCAGCCTACGTGTTAAACAACACAATCAATGTCTCCCCAGATGGGATCACGGCGACAGCTGTCCGGTTGTGATCCGTAACCTCGCAAGCGATTGCACTCGCCGTTGCAACGGTACCCGCTAAGCCTTGCGGTTCGGACTTTCGAAGCCAGATTGGTAAACTGCGTCCAAAAAAATTAAACTACGAAGAAGCTACGCAAGGGGAAGCCACCCTTGGCTCCAAGGTGACAACAATCATTGGGGCAACAGCCGTGTGGGCATCGCCCAGAACGCGCCGCGCCCCCACCTGCACAGCACCCACACGGGGATTTTGCGCTCAAGCCGCGGAGGGGTCGTTTCGTGGAACCTAAAGGCGGACGGGTGGGAGACCATCGGTGGTGTGGCGGCGGCCGTGCACCAGCTGGGAGGTCTGGCAAGGGGGAGGGGAGAGCGAGCTCGTGCCGCTACCAGCGTTGGCCTGCGATGCCCGAAGGACTCCGTGCCCCGAGGCGTACTGCACCGTCGCTCACCAACAGATTTCACCTCCACCCCCACCCCCCACGGCATTTCGCTCAAGGGTGCTTACGGGACAGTGGCGGAGAGACGGTGACGCCGCGGCGTCGTCACAGATAACTCGGCACGATGCGATGGGGGTGCGTGCGGGTTTGTGAGAAGGAGATGAGCTTCATAGCTCATCGGATTCCTCCGGTCGAAATAAAGAATCCCATTCTGATTGTGCCCCATCGCGTGCTCCCCGTCACATACGGAGCGCTCGGAAGCCAGATTACTCACGGGTACAATAAAAATGAGATGTTCACCACTGGCCAAATGGCTTGGCGTTATGGTCCCAGCTCGACTACAAACACACTTCGCACGTAAACCTCTCCTGGTGTGTCATTGCTTTTAACCCACGTCGCATAAGAGTGCAACCCCAGGTGGACACGAAGGAAATGTCAGCCCCGGATAACCTTACACGGACAATCTTACCCGGACAATCTTACCTGGATAATCTCACCTGGATAATCTTACCCGGACAATCTTACCTGGACAATCTCACCTGGATAATATTACTCGGATAATCTTACCGAGATAATATCATCTGTATAATCTCACCTGGATAATATTACCCGGATCATCTTACAGAGATAATCTAACCTGGATATTCTTCCCAGGATCATCTCAACCAAACAATCTTAACCGGTTATTCTTACCCTGATAATCTTACCCGGATAATCTTACCCAGATAATATCATCTGTATAATCTCACCTGGATAATCTTAGCAGGATTATATTACCCTGATAATCTTACCCTTACAATCTTACCCGAATAATCTTACCCTGATCATCTTACCCGGATAATCTTACCCTGACAATCTTATCCGAATAATCTTACCCTGATAATCTTACCCAGACAATCACACCTGTATAACCTTACCTGGATAATCTCACCTGGATCATTTTACCAGGATAATCTTACCAGGATTATCTTACCCGGATAATCTTACCAAGATAATCATCTCATCTTGATAATCGCACGTGAATAATCTCACCTCCATAATCTTACTCACATAATCTTACCTGTACCATCTCACCTGGATAATCTTATCAAGAAAATATTCTCAACCAAATTATGTTGTGGTGGTGGTGATGCAGCACATTTTGAAAGCAACTTTACAGTTCGAAGCGACAGGAGGGTTTGGCCACTCAAAATCACAAAGTAAAACAAATATACAGGGTCCTTTAAAAAAAAAAGTGTTAACACTTATATGGGCCTATCGTTTTTAATGGAAAGACAACGGATAATACACTGTTACATGATAACAAATGTACGTTAATAGCTTCAAAGAGTCAAAGAGTCTCCCATCGTTGTCAACACGTGGCCTGGAATCTTCTCCCAGGTGGTCTCCAGAGCCCGGAGGCAACAGCACATGTCACGTGATATTGTTGCAAATTCTCGGAAGTGTTAACACTTTTTTGAAGCACCCTGTATTATGCATTCTAATACAATAAATCGCGATGGCAATAAAAGCGATCGGCAGAGAAATGTAATGGCGGGATGCAAGAGCGTTGTGCATGCACAAGGACGCGGTTGCCGTGGTAACAATAAAAGCGGACTGCGACGGAATCACCGATCTTGCTGATATCAGCCAATCAAACGAAGGGGTGCGTGTCACATCATTGCTCGGTCTACGGATCGATCGGCAAATGAATCGACGCAGCGATTAACCCGCAAATTATGATGAACCCGGTATTTATTTTTTACACGTTTGTTTATTAGCGATCGACTGAGCGGAATCGATACAACTAATCTTGATCAACGATCCACAACGACCATAAATGGGCAAACAAACGACCCTTTGGCCAAAGCCACGTCCACTTTCTGCCAAATATTTGGGGGGAAGCGTGGGGGGAGGGGGGGAGTCGGGAAATCTCTGATCGGTGATGTCGTCGGGTGTACGAATTTATCGCCGCAGCACATCCTCTTAGGGGATAATCCGCATTCGACAACGCAAGAGCTGTCAACCCACACGGTTTACCCCGTAGTATTCTTGTCCGGGGAAATTGAGTGTTTCAGGTCCACACGGCGTACAGCCGTTTCATTGCGGGCAAAACAAAAATGTACTCTTTGGTTTTTTTCGGTAAAGTCACGTAGGTAAAATAAATAAAATAAATGAAAACAACTAAATTAAATCACGACGTTTCGGAGGCAACACAAGCTTCCCGTCTTCAGGTGGAACAGACACAGCAAAATTAGCTGTATCAAGTGAACAGCTCTGGGACACACGAGATTATATACAGGTTAAGGGGGGGGGGGAGGAGCCAGGAAGGGACGTGGGTGGGGAGGGGGGGGAGGCTAAGTTAAGCCGCCTTTTGTTATTCTGCAGGGGGTTCTCGGGGAGGCGGTGGTGTACTTGCACGTAAAACCACCTTTTGTTATGCTGCAGGGGGTTTGGGGGGAGGGTGATGACGTGCTGCACGAGAGCGAGTACAATCCTGGTAGAAACGGAAACGGCTGTACAATTATAACCCAGCTAAAGTTTGACTTGGTTTATGACATCTTTCCAAAAGTTGCTCAATTTAAAACCATCCTCTCGGTTGAAGTTGTGTCTATGTTTGTATATCTGGATGGCTTCATGGACCTACGTGACTTTGCCGAAAAAAACAGAGAGTATGAATCCTTGCAGTCACGAAAGCTCCAAATCTAGAATTAAAACAAAATGTGTTTGTCTATTTGTTTGTGTTTCGCCCTTGTGATGGGACTTTGTAGGATGCACGTTGAGATGTATAAGGGCACAGCGGTGACCAATAAGGTCTGAATTGGCCTGTCATAAGGTAGGGCACTGATAAGGGGTTGACAGGTATGACAACGACGCTGTGTTCCAGCCTCTGTCGCGCAATCAAAGACGAGGTACTCTCCGAGACTCGAAGTGGTTTGGCGTCTAAAAAAAATAAAGCATTTAAATATGCCTCAAATAAAAATATCTCTCTTCAGCCAGCAAATTGAAAGTGGCGCACGCAAGTCAACGGCCTTCCGGCGGGCTACTGGGACACGGCGCTCAATCTCCCGTACAACCACCACGTGGAGTGGGAATTGAACCGGCCGTGTGAAGCACCGCTGGTAAACGCCCCGGGGCCCCCCACCCCCCACGCGCTCGCAGGAGAGGCTCACTGCTCGTGCCGTGGAGGAGAAGGGGGGGGGGTGCGCAACTGTAGCGGAGTGGCCTCGACGTTGTTTCTTTCGTGAAACAAGAAGCAAATTTAAAAAAGTGCAAAAAATAACGGTTCAACAAAAAATATAGGGTGGCGAGTTTCCACCGTAACGTCCGCAGTCAGCGTGGGCGCGGCGGTCCGTGGAGGGCGAAAAACGGTGGCACGGGCCACGGGGCCCATGGCGACACGGGCCACGGGGCCCAGGGAGGCACGGGGCCATGGGGCCCAGGGAGGCACGGGCCATGGGGCCCAGGGAGGCACGGGGCACAGGCCACGGGGCACACGGAGGCACGGGGCCTACGGTGGCACGGGTCCCACGGAGGCACGGGCCACGGGGCCCACGGTGGCACGGGTCCCACGGAGGCACGGTCCACTCCCTGCCGGCCATCACCCGCAATGGGAGACGGACGCCGAGAGCAGAGCAGCACGGCGAGTGTGAGCGCGACACGGGGGTTGTCGCAGCGAACGCTATCCTCCGTGGTTGAATCATTATTGTTCGATTGTCAACTTTGAATGATTAGTGTGAGATCGTCAACTAGAATGAGTCGTTAGATAAGCAAATTATTTCGTGATGTAGCTGCTGCTGCTGCTGCTGCCACATCGCCAGTGGCACGCTAAACAAAACCCTCAGCACAGTCGTCAAGAGCAACACCGTGGCCTTACAAAGGAAGCGTAAATAAGATGACGTTTCGGGCAATGTCCCTTCTTCATGCATGTGCTTTGACGAAGGGGCCATTGCCCGAAACGTCGCCTATTATATGCGCTTCTTTCGTAAGGCCACGGTGTTGCTATTGACGACAGCGTTGAGGTTTTTAATATCCCAGGCAGGCAGGTTACGACTGCAAAGAGCATCAACCGGCGTAGCGAACGCTCGCGCAAGCGCAGCGCGGACGCTCCTCATCGCTCCCGAGTCCCCCGCTCCCTTCACTGGTGTCGCCGTCGGCTCTGCTACCTGAACTGCCGCTTGCTGACCCAGTTCGCTGATCCGCGTCGGCAACCGAACGCGGCGATCGGAAATCACGAATGTACGGGCAATATTTCTGAATGTTTCAAGGTGGACAAACTTCAATTGTTGTTGGTAGTGGTGGTGATGGTGGAGAAGGGGCAGGCTTACGTTATCAGGGAATGCCATGGAAGCAAGAAAGTCCGCGTGGTTCCTCTCTTGACACGGAACGCACCCAGGGCTGCCGTCCATATTTGGGGAACTCGTGAGGCAGCGAACGGCACGGAGTGATGCAGCCCCTGCCCTTCCTACGCCCGCACTGCCTGGACAACGTCGCTACGGCTAAGGCGGAGGGGGTAAACCTCAAGCCGAGAGGACCACAGTGCAACTTCTTCAGGAGCTGCTGGTGGTTTTTGCAGAATGCACAAAGGGCGGCGCGCTCTTCGCGAGCGTCGGGGTGCCACCTGAAAGCCGTGGGCGTCCCGGGAACCCACGCCATCTTTCCACTACGGTGGCGGCTGGGATTTCTCGTCGTTTGCAGCTTGGGTTCAGGTGGCGAGGAGAGAGGTTGAGCTCCACACCCCCATCTCCTCCTCCTCCTCCCCGCCACCCTCCCCATGCACCTCCTGGGCGAGTCGTTCAGTCGGCCGGGTGCTCGGGGCACGAGCGGTTGATCTCAAACCAGGAGTCGATGCAGCTGCAGGGAAGAGCAGCAGAGCGCGGCACGGAGTCACCCACGCAACAAAGGCAGCAGCACAACTCTCAGGCGCGTGATTCGTGTTGCGCCGCGCGAGCTTCTTCCTGAAGTAGCTCCCAGCACGTGGGGTGAAACGTCGGACATCGTGCCGAAGAACGACACGACGATGCACCCGCGCAGTACGGAAGCCTCTTGTGGTTACTTTTGTATTATTTAACTGATCCGGGGACCTAACACAAGAGCTATCGCGGTTAATGTTAGAACGCTGCCGGTAAGGTCGGATAATAAAACACGCACGATGCTGAAAGTGTACCTGCAAATGACTCAACCGGGATCGCACGCAGCAGCGATAAAACTGGTCAGGAACCTCGTGAAAAAAAAGTTAGGAGACTCGGTGAGGCTTTCCTGGGTGGACAAAGCGCAATAATGAATAAAATACAATCTATTTTATAATCGAGCGCCTTCACTCAAGACTTGGCATAGCTTACACAACGGTGGCGGAACAAAAGACTGATTTAGATGGCAGCGGCGTACCTGCCTTGAGGAATGAGCGACACTTAGGGATGAAGAAAGGGGATTAGGGAGGGATGTCAAGGAGTGGCGGGGCGAGGGGTGGGAAGAGCAAGATAACGGGCAATCGAGAAGATGAATGTATCGTACGAGTTTTACATTGTGCTCGGAGTGGAGAGGAGCAAACGTGTGGAGTCTGTGCAGAGTGCAGAGCGCCTGCCACGTGACGAGTGCCGGGCACGGGCGTGAGCGCGGCTCGGGAGTGTCCGTGATGACCTTGAGCTGTGTTTGATAGAACCTACCCCCAGTGTTTGATAGAACCTACCTCCTGTGGTTGATAGAACCTACCCCCTGTGTTTGATAGAACCTACCTCCTGTGGTTGATAGAACCTACCTCCTGTGTTTGATAGAACCTATCCCCTGTGTTTGATAGAACCTACCCCCTGTGTTTGATAGAACCTACCCCCTGTGTTTGATAGAACCTACCTCCTGTGTTTGATAGAGCCTACCTCCTGTGTTTGATAGAACCTACCCCCTGTGTTTGATAGAACCTACCGCCTGTGTTTGATATAACCTACCCCCTGTGTTTGATAGAACCTACCCCCTGTGTTTGATAGAACCTACCCCCTGTGTTTGATAGAACCTACCCCCTGTGTTTGATAGAACCTACACCCTGTGTTTGATAGAACCTATCCCCTGTGTTTGATAGAACCTACCCCCTGTGTTTGATATAACCTACACCCTGTGTTTGATAGAACCTACCCCCTGAGTTTGATAGAACCTACCCCCTGTGTTTGATAGAACCTACCCCCTGTGTTTGATAGAACCTACCCCCTGTGTTTGATAGAACCTACCCCCTGTGTTTGATATAACCTACCCCCTGTGTTTGATAGAACCTACCCCCTGTGTTTGATAGAACCTACCCCCTGTGTTTGATATAACCTACCCCCTGTGTTTGATAGAACCTACCCCCTGTGTTTGATAGAACCTACCCCCTGTGTTTGATAGAACCTACCCCCTGTGTTTGATAGAACCTACCCCCTGTGTTTGATAGAACCTACCCCTGTGTTTTAAAGAACCTAGCCCCTGTGTTTGATAGAACCTACCTCCTGTGTTTGATAGAACCTACCCCCTGTGTTTGATAGAACCTACCCCCTGTGTTTGATAGAACCTACCCCCTGTGTTTGATAGAACCTACCCCCTGTGTTTGATAGAACCTACCCCCTGTGTTTCATAGAACCTACCTCCTGTGTTTGATAGAACCTACTCCCTGTGTTTGATAGAACCTACCCCCTGTGTTTGATAGAACCTACCCCCTGTGTTTGATAAAACCTACCCCCTGTGTTTGATAGAGCCTACCTCCTGTGTTTCATAGAACCTACCCCCTGTGTTTGATAGAGCCTACCCCCTGTGTTTGATAGAACCTACCCCCTGTGTTTCACAGGGGCTACCTACTGTGTTTGATAGAACCTACCCCCTGTGTTTGATAGAACCTACCTCCTGTGTTTCACAGAAGCTACCTCCTGTGTTTGATAGAACCTACCCCCTGTGTTTCATAGAGCCTAACTCCTGTGTTTCATAGAGCCTACCTCCTGTGTTTCATAGAGCCTACCTTCTGTGTTTCATAGAACCTACCTCCTGTGTTTGATAGAACCTACCCCCTGTGTTTGATAGAACCTACCCCCTGTGTTTGATATAACCTACCCCCTGTGTTTGATAGAACCTACCCCCTGTGTTTCATAGAGCCTACCTCCTGTGTTTGATAGAACCTAACCCTGTGTTTCATAGAGCCTACCTCCTGTGTTTGATAGAACCTACCCCCTGTGTTTGATAGAACCTACCCCCTGTGTTTCATAGAGCCTACCCCCTGTGTTTGATAGAACCTACCCCCTGTGTTTGATAGAACCTACCCCCTGTGTTTCATAGAGCCTACCCCCTGTGTTTGATAGAACCTACCCCCTGTGTTTGATAGAACATACCCCCTGTGTTTGATAGAGCCTACCCCCTGTGTTTGATAGACCCTACCTCCTGTGTTTCACAGAGCCTACCTCCTGTGTTTGATAGAACCTACCCCCTGTGTTTGATAGAACCTACCCCCTGTGTTTGATAGAACCTACCCCCTGTGTTTAATAGAACCTACCCCCTGTGTTCGATAGAACCTACACCCTGTGTTTGATAGAACCTACCCCCTGTGTTTGATAGAACCTACACCCTGTGTTTGATAGAACCTACCCCCTGTGTTTGATAGAACCTACCTCCTGTGTTTCACAGAACCTACCTCCTGTTTCACAGAACCTACCTCCTGTGTTTGTTAGAACCTACCCCCTGTGTTTGATAGAACCTACCCCCTGTGTTTGATAGAACCTACCCCCTGTGTTTCACAGAACCTACCTCCTGTGTTTCACAGAACCTACCTCCTGTGTTTGTTAGAACCTACCCCCTGTGTTTCACAGAGCCTACCTCCTGTGTGTGATAGAGCCTACCTCCTGTGTGTGATAGAACCTACCCCCTGTGTTTGATAGAACCTACCTCCTGTGTTTGATAGAGCCTACCCCCTGTGTTTCATAGAACCTAACTCCTGTGTTTCATAGAACCTACCTCCTGTGTTTAATATAACCTACCCCCTGTGTTTGTTAGAACCTACCTCCTGTGTTTGAGAGAGCCTACCTCCTGCACGCCGGAGCGTCTCGCATCTCATTAACACATTTGAAGAGCACCCCCAGTGGCAGCTGCCCCTGTGCGGCACAGGGTGACTCAGCATCTGTCCTGCAAACGCGCATTATTGTGGCAGTAGGGGGCGATAGTTGTTGTGTGATTCGAAAAGAGTGATTTGGTGAGGGCATGTGTCACGGGCGAAGGTGAGTGTCACGGGCGAAGGTGAGTGTCATGGGAGAGAGTGAATGTGACGTGAGAGGGTGTCACGTGAGAGGGTGAGTGTCACGTGAGAGAGTGTCACGTGAGAGAGTGAGTGTCAAGTGAGAGGTTGAGTGTCACGTGAGAGGGTGAGTGCCACGTGAGAGGTTGAGTGCCACGTGAGAGGGTGAGTGTCACGTGAGAGAGGGTGAGTGTCACGTGAGAGATGGTGATTGTCACGTGAAAGGGTGAGTGTCACGTGAAAGGGTGAGTGTCACGTGAGAGAGTAATTGTCACGTGAGAGGGTGAATGTCACGTGAGAGATGGTGAGTGTCACAGGAGATGGTGAGTGTCACATGAGAGGGTGAGTGTCACGTGAGAGAGGGTGAGTGTCACGTGAGAGAGGGTGAGTGTCACGTGAGAGAGGGTGAGTGTCACGTGAGAGAAGGTGAGTGTCACGTGAGAGAGGGTGAGTGTCACGTGAAAGGGTGTCACGTGAGAGAGGGTGAGTGTCACGTGAGAGTGTCACGTGAGAGAGGGTGATTGTCACGTGAGAGAGGGTGAGTGTCACGTGAGAGAGGGTGAGTGTCACGTGAGAGAGGGTGAGTGTCACGTGAGAGAGGGTGAGTGTCACGTGAGAGTGTCACGTGAGAGAGGGTGATTGTCACGTGAGAGGGTGAGTGTCACGTGAGAGAGGGTGAGTGTGAATCACCCTTTGTGGTAGACGCAGAGGCACGGTAGCCGGGCGATGGTGTCTCCCAGTTCCAGCTCCTCCAGGCAGATGGCGCACTCCCCGCTGTGCTTACTCAGCACATCATCTTAAAAAGACAAAACACATCCCCCGTTTTCGCCTTTACACCTTCACATAATATTGGGGCCAGTGCTGTCAGCGAGCACATTTGAAGGCCGGCACGGCACACGAAGCGGTGGGTGGCCAGCACCACGCTCAGCAGCCTTTGTCTCCCTCGTGGCGATGTTTACACACGGCACCAGGCACTCATTTGAGGCTGAGTCCACCTCGGGGAGGCCCAGGAGCAGTTGAGATAATTGTCACTGGTGTTGGCCGTCAGCGGGAATCGAACTCGGGTGGTCAGGCTCGTAAGCGCAGTGCGCTAACCGTCACACCGCCGCTCCTCACTCCCCCCACATTCTCGAGATGTCAGTTACTTATTTAAACATGGAACGTCGTTTGCAAGAGTGGCCAGAAAGCCAAAGTTCGCCCCGACTCTGTGCAGAAGAAGTCTTCTCTCTGCAGGTCCACTGCGGAGCTACATGTAGCTCTGCGCGCGTGGCAATGCCTCTTCCTCCAGGTACGCGTCCAACGCGTCGCAGCAACTATCACAATTACAGTGCAGACGACGAATTTCATTTATATTTTCGAGAGAGAAAAAAAACACTTAATTGTTGTATTTTATGTTAATAACTAGCAAGCCCGTACGTCATTTGGACGTGATCGTCCATCCCTCCCCTCCCTCCCAGTGCCACATTATCCCAGTAGCACAAGTAGCTATACATGTAGTAGCTACGGGCCCCGCACTTTCAAGGGCCCCGCGCTAAATGCTTTCAAGCTATCAATTCCGGTACAGTGATTCTGCACTTGCTCTATTACTATAGTACTATACTACATATACTAGGGGCTCCGCAGTTTCAAGGGCCCCCGCGCTAACTGCTTTCAAGCTATCAATTCCGGTTCAGTGATTCTACACTTGCTCTATTACTATAGTACTATACCGCCTTCAACTTTTATGAACGACTGGGTGTTTAAGGTTAGCGATTTGTCGTATTATCTGGCTGTATAGCAAATGAAAAAAACACAATTACTTTACTATGCAAATAAACATTTTCGCGTGTTAATATTTTTGTTTTATTTAGCGCACTTTTTATAACATACGCTACGGGCCCCGCACTAGTTTAATCCGGCACTGCTCCCTCCCTCCCTCCGGACATGAAGTCCAGGCAGCCAGCCAGCAAAACTGCATTCTGTTCCACCATCGTAACAGCCGTGAGATTGATGCGCTGGTGGTGGCTGCGCTGCACGTGACTGCTGCCTGTAGCGATCCAACATTGTGTCGGCGGCGGCAGCAGCAGCGAGGGTTGGTGGACCACCGCACAGATGTTGTTGTGAAACCTCCCTTCCCGTGGACACGGTGGTGGTGCCATGCCCTGGGCTGGCCAGGAGAAGGCGGTATAGCAAGTGGGACTTAATCGCCATCTGTTTCCATCTGTACGAGGGTAGACTGTTGCCCCCTAGCGCACGCGTGGGTTTTGTCCGGGGTGCTTCGATTTCCTCCCCCTTTATAAATTTGAATGAGATTCATCTTAAAATACAAAACCCAATGCAGGAGCCTCGTGAGAGAGAGCACCCTACGAACCTTCGTGTGGCTTTGCCGCGCATGTGCGGTGACGTTAATGGTGTGACTGTGCTGTTAGTGTGGTGACCGAGTTGAGCCACGACGGTGGTTGGCGCCACCTGCTGCCACGGGGTTTGTGATGCACGTCGCTCTCTATCACCAGCCATGGGTTGCCGTGGAAGCGGACCATGGGGGATGGTTCTGCTGATGGGTTGGAGGTGAGCAGGTGCGGACGTGCTGCTCCGTGTGAACAGGAAAGGGGACCCGAGGGGCACGTGATGCGAGCCGGGAGCCTTCTGGCAAGATCGAGAAAGGGGGGCGGGGCCGAGGGTGGGGGGGGGGGGGTCACGCTGAACGGGATAGAGGGGAAGCCCCGGGAGTGATCGGGGGCTCGTCTCTGGAATCAACCCTGGGTGCTGCGTCTCGTCGTCTTCCGTGTTCGCTCGGCATCGTGGGTCAGGCGGCGTGTAGGCTGACTGGCCCGTTCGTGTCGTTAACCCGTTGCTCACAAAATTAACTGCGTAGCTATCACTTAGCGTTTAGTCAGTTACCCTGTTGGGGAGTTGTTAAATAAACGTGTTGCCTCCAACTCGAGTGTGTGCCTCCGTACATCACACTGAACTTGCACACGTCAATTACCACGTCACAATCCGCACGTGCGCATCCACGCGTTACGTGTGCGTAGGAAGGTCAACGGCAGTACATGTTGCGTTGCCCGTAAAAACCCAACTCTCTCTTTGTTGTTTTCATCTGGAATGAGAAGACGGGGTGGGCTGGAGCCAGTTGAGACACGTGCTGCTGGGGAATTGTTCCTCTGCGTGAACCGATGATCGCCAGGGAATCCTGGCGTGTCCCGGCGCGGTGCGACGCTTCTCACCGTTGTAGGTGATCCGGGGCTTGGCCAGGCACAGGGATATGTGCGCTTCCATCTCGTCGGCGATGAACGACTTGGAGCACAGGGGGCACTTGAACCCTGCGAGGGTGAACACGCGCAAGCACGAGCCCAGGGTCGCCACCTTTTCCGTAGAGGGAGAACAAAACAAACAACAAAAAGAAACTCCCCAGATGTATTTGTCGCTCGGCGCTGTTGTGGCCACTCTGCAGCGGTACTGCGTCGAAGTTCACCGCAGCAACGTCGGTACCAGAGCTGTCTACGAATCAATTCCTGACACCAGATCACGGACGGCGATCCCTGGACCGTCCGGATTTGATCAAAAAAAATCCTCGCAGCAATGGCGCTATCAGAGCCCGCTACGAATCACTAGAGTGTCACGCTAGAGTGTCACACTAGAGTGTCACGCGAGAGTGTCACACTAGAGTGTCACGCGAGAGTGTCACGGTAGCGTGTCACGCTAGAGTGTCACACTGTCCACTGCACGTGTAGTGAATCTTCCAGATCGATGCGCGACAACTGTCAGCTGCCGCACGGCGCGTGAAGCCGTTCAGCCGCAGATGCCGACAGCTGACGGTGAGACAGGGCCCTGGGGATCCCGGCCACGAAATTACCAAACCGCTGCGACTCGCGGTGCTGGGAGCACGACGGCACGCGGATGGGGACGACGAGCGATCCTCCCTGCCCCTGGTTTCGCTGTGGCCTGAAATAAAATCTGTGAGTTGTCATCACGTGGGGCCGAAAAATGCCACGCGGGTTTTTCAAGGGATTTGTGCAACGTCAAGGATCCGCGGATAACGTTGCCGCTGATGGGATTGGAAACACGAGCGCGACCTTAATGTGTTGCGCAGTTGCAGTGTCCCTGAACTCTTTTTTTTCATCAACGTTCTGGACTCCAGAGCGTGACATATCCGAAGCGTGGACTCTCCTCAATATCCACGATGAGAAAATAAATGTGGCAGGCGTCGCGCATAACGAAGCAATGAGGCCCAGGGCGCCACGGATCGCTCCACATCGACGCGCCGTGAATCACCCGCGGGGCGGCGCGGGGGGGGGGGTGCGCAACATCGATCACGAGCCGAGGCTGAAAGAGAAATTATCGCATTAATGGTTGGCAAGTGCCTCCGTTATTCAAGCCAACGTCTACTAGCGCGCGGGAGGGCCCAGCACACGCCCAGGGTGATATTTTTTTACGTAAAAGCCACGCGGAGGCATGGACGTGAACGCACGCCGACGTGGGTGACGACTTTGTCCAAGCATTAAACCTCAACCAAGCATTTACTTGAGCTCCCCGCTCAAATTTTGCAGCGGTGATCACCACGCCGTGCAGCCCTTTTGTCAATCCACAGCTGGAGGAGCACCACCCCTGCAAGCCGCGCAGGTCATTGGGGGGGGGGGGGAGGGTTATATGACCATACTTCACCACGCTGGTCAATGTGGATCAATGAAGAGGGTGACCCGGGATGCGTTCAGAAGATTATTCACTACCAAAGTTTGCTTATGGTTGAAAATCAAACGCGGATCTTCAGGTTCATCGTGCAGCGCGCTAACCGCTGATGATAGTATGAGGATGATGATATGGCAGTGTGACAGCGTATAGACGTGACGTCAGTGGGCCTCACCCCGGCTCAATGGCAGCAATCCAGCCAGCAAGACTTTTATATATAGAATACCGTACGATTGTGCACTGAAAACGCTCATCACGTGAATTCGCTCGCTTCATTTCGGGAACCCCGTGGAGGTCGCGTGGTGCATGGGAGAGGTCACCAGCGTCGTGGAAAGCGCTTGGAGTTGCTCCACCAGGAATGTGTAGCCCACTTCAGATTATTTTTACAGATCCAGAAAGGCATCTTTGTACAAATCAGGCAGCACACAGTAATGCCGTGGGAAAGTGCGCTGGGTGCCTGCGCACGCCGTAGCAGGAACACGAAGCGGCGAGGATGTCTCGACCCCCCTACCAACCCCCTCCACCTCGGCCGGCCAAATCACCGCCAACGAAACGGCACCACGAGGCTTCCAAATTACCCAACGAACACGATTCGTTAATCGTCGAGTCCAGCTGCGGCCATGTGAGGTGAACACGGGAGATGGACACGTGGCGAACCCGCCCCTCTTCGTCTGGAGCGGCCCGCGCCGTGCAGCCTGCAGCATCGACCGGAGCAACCTCTGTGTGCTCAGGCGAAACAGAGCAGCATGGGACAGGTTGACTCGACCGCCCCCCCCCCCCCCCCCCAGTGTCGGGCCATTCCTTGCTGAGAGTGTGTTGCGTGGCGAGTGTCTGGTGAGGGTCAGCATTTGGTGAGTTGCGAGTGAGATCAGGTGAGTGGTGTAAAGTGAGTGGTGAGTGTTATCAGGTGAGCGGTGTAAAGTGCGTGCTGAGTGTTATCAGGTGAGCGGTGTAAAGTGAGTGCTGAGTGTTATCAGGTGAGTGGTGTAAAGTGCGTGCTGAGTGTTATCAGGTGAGTGGTGTAAAGTGAGTGCTGAGTGTTATCAGGTGAGTGGAGTAAAGTGAGTGCTGAGTGTCTGGCGAGGTGCCAGGTGAGTGTATTGGCCGAGTGTCGCGATCACGTGGTCATGAAACGTGCCCGCGTGGTGGACAGGCCCTGGCGAGCGGTGAGGGCCCCGTGCCGGTCACCAGGCCCCTTGGTGGCAGTGGCCACACGAGGTGTTGGTGCCTTGCACGGAGTGAGTGGGCTGGGTATATTTTGTTGTGGCACTATACTGGTAGGAACCTCCTGGTTACACCAGCCCACAGGGGATCATTGTGTCCGTCCGTCCGTCGTGCATCCAAAAATGGGAGGGGTGGGGCTGGGTGGAGAGGGGTGGGTGGGGAGGGGCTGGGTGGGGAGGGTGGGGAGGGGCTGGGTGGGGAGGGTGGGGAGGGGCTGGTTGGGGGGTGGGAGGGGTGGGGAGGGGCTGGTCACCCCGTGGTGCCCTTATAAGACGCACCGTTTAACCTACTCACGCCGGCTTGTGCCCGCCCTCACAGTCGGGCATATTTGCGGAATACACCACGTGGTGCCGCCGTTGACCCTGGCCATTGATCGAGCAACCCAACGTTCCTACCAGCTCCCTCCGCAGGAATGTGTTAAAAAGGTAGCGTTATACTATGGAGTGCAACTGCATTATCGTATTAAGTATCAATTGCCTCCCTTGTGTGCGTTCAGTGTTACATGGTGTAAAGATGCAACCTATAAGACTATAATTTATGGTTCTTCCTATGATGATAGAAACAGTATACCGACGACTCAATTATAATTAAGGATCGACGACTCAATTATAATTAAGGATGTGGACTTTAACTGCAGTACAGTCTGTCTTTTGGTAATATTAATATTTTACCTCTTTATCTTGGTAAACAAATGCAAATACAATGTCAGTTTCAAGTAATCTATTCTAAGACAAAATACAATAATTTCCATCTTATTTGCAAAGGTAACTAAAAAAGCACAAATATTCCACAGCTCCCTCCTTTCACCTGCTGCAATGGAGTGACATATCCAGGGATGTACAGAGATGGACAGGGATATACGGAGATATACGGAAATCTACAGGAATGTATAGATGTACAGGAATGTAGATAGATGTACAGGGATTACAGGGATATACATGGATGTTTGCAGAAGGCGGAATTGTGCAGTGAAGTCACTGGGACCAGTGCAATACAAGAGCTGTTGTCAATGCTCTCACTCATGCCAGTGCTGCATGACGCGAGGAAGACCAAGCGGGGATATGCAATGGATTCTGTAATTCTGTTCAACGGCATGAGTTTGTCCTCAGGAAGTGTTTAACAATCCATAATAAGCACTCGTTCGTTGGCTGAAAACATCTTAATATGTCGAGGACCGTAGAGCTTGTTGGGAGCGCCGTCTTCTCACCGCCTGACTGCTTGGCCTGCGGTTCCTCGGCGATCGTGAGAGGTGCACATTGCACGAAGGACGACGTGACATATAAAAGATCATATTATTATCATCATTAGAACATGATAACGGTAGCCTAAGCGTCAAGCGTGCAGCCAGCGGTGTGGTCCGGACATCGGCAGTGCAGGCGGGGAGGGTGAGGGCAGCCCCCTCGAGGGCCAAGTTCCCAGTGTAGCTACTACATATAGTACATATGTAGTAGCTACACATGTAGTAGCTACTACATATGTAGTAGTAGCTACGGGCCCCGCACTTTCAAGGGCCCCGCGCTAAATGCTTTCAAGCTATCAATTCCGGTTCAGTGATTCTGCACTTGCTCTGTTACTATAGTACTATACCGCCTTCAACTTTTATGAACGACTGGGTGTTTAAGTCTAGATTTGAAGCTTTCGTGACTGCAAGGATTCATACTCTTTGTTTTTTTCGGTAAAGTCACGTAGGTAAAATAAAACAACTGAATTAAATCACGACGTTTCGGAGGCAAAACAAGCTTCCATCTTCAGGTGGAATAGTCACAGCAGAATATCTGTGTCAAGTGGCCTACGTGATTTTACCGGAAAAAAACAAAGAGTATGGGTGTATAAGGTTAGCGATTTGTCGTATTATCTGGCCGCATAGCAAATGAAAAAATACAATTACTTTACTGTGCAAGTTAAACATGTGTGTGTGTTTTAATATTTGTGTTTTTTTTAATTTAAGGCCCCTCCATAGCATATGCTACAGGCCCCGCAACTAGCTTAATCCGGTACTGCCAGTCCCTGACGGCAGCGCAACTCCACGCGGTTGAGTTTCGTTCACGCCGCATCACCCCTGCGAGATTGACGCCCGAACACTCTCGACTGCAACTGCCGACAGACAGACAGACGACGGAGCTTGTGCGGACAACGCTTTCAACACTCGACGAAAAGCGTCAACAACGCGAGGTGCGATTAACCCCGCGGCGCCTTTTGACGATTCTCTTCCAACAGGCAAAAAAGAGGGCGCGTGTGTCGGTGAGCCCTGCAAGGCAGCGGCACGGTGAGCCCTGCAGGGCAACGGCACGGTGAGCCCTGCAGGGCAACGGCACGGTGAGCCCTGCAGGGCAGCGGCACGGTGAGCCCTGCAGGGCTCACGGCACGGTGCCCACGGTCGACTCCTCGACCGGTGCCAAGGCAGACACCGCGACCGCGAGGGTTAAAGCCACCCGCACCCTCCCCCCCCCACTCCGAGACACGCGTCTAGACACGCGTCTTGCCCATCGAGGCCAGAAATGATGCCTGCGAGGGAAACACTAAACTCTCCAGACATCAGACATCATTACGACGGACGCGCATCGTTCAACGGCAGGACGGACGACTCTTCCCTCCCTCCCTCCCCCGCAGCACACAGAGTTACTGTGCAGCCAGAGTATACGGAACGACAGATCCGCACTCTGCCAACGCGCGACATCGCTGCAGTGCAGTCCCCTGCAACGGCGTTTCGACCGTAGGGGCGGCTTTATTGTATTGTTTGTCCCAACAGAGAAGCACGCGGCACGTTTCACGTCATTAATGTTTGCACCGTGCAGAAAGAGTGTAACGCGTCTCCACCCCACCCCCTCTTTCCCCCCCCCCCCCCGACAAAGCTTCTCCTTGCTTTAAGTTGACCTTCAGCACCCGAACGCGCCCCACGAGAAGCGAGCGAGCGCGAATGCGCGCGATGTGGAATTTAATCAACAACGCTGAGCTGACACCGCAGTCAATCAGCGCGCGTCTCCGCGACACTCGCTCGCAGCTGCTGTCGGATCGCCGTTCTACATCGTCTACGTGCGCTCGTCGATAAAGGAGGGGGGGGCCGGATTGTCCCACACGAATCGACCGCTGCCACCGTCGCCACTGCGGGACACGCGCGAATTGTCCCGATGGACGACGCCACGCGTGCGATGATTGGTGATTTTTTTTTTTAAACACACGTAAACACGCAACATCTCATAGGCGTGGAATTCAAGGAGAAGTAAAACTGTCGAACATCTTTGGATGAAACGTTTTTGCCAATCCGGCCATATTACCGTCTTGTGCAACGAGTGACTCATCGGTGAGCCTTCAGCGTGCCAACGAGACGAAACGTGGAATGGATTGGTTTACTGTGCGCACGCTGAGACTCCAATTCCGATCCACGGCCTCAACGTTGACGCCACGGGGAATTCCAGCAGCCTGTCCGGCTAAATATACACGCGCGATGAGCTCATGCGCACCACGTGACCGACCCCCTCCATCATCACCACCACCACCACCATGCCCACCAGAGGCATCCAGCGCTCGTTCACTCACTCTGCGTGTCCAGATGACGGTGCGACTCCACGGCGCGCCGAGCTCTGCCTCGACACCCCCCCCCCACTCCACTGCATGCATCATTCATCTTTTGTTTCGAGGTCTTTGTGGATAAGAGTTCGTTGCCCGCAATGCCACCGATTATTACACCGTTACCTCTTAAGGCCACGGTGTTACTGACACATTGTGTTGAGTGAGGCACTCCAACCTCCGCCACGGTGGGACTTGACGTGACGTTGGGGGCCATGGGGTGATTGAAGATCGCTGTCCAGGCCCAGGCTCTGCCCACTGCACGGCTTTGGCTGCCAGTTCACTTCGTGTTCGCCTGAGGTTCCGAAAGTTCAACCTCTAAGGCCTCCGCTGAACTTCTCAGACGTTCATCCTCGACGACTCCGGTGGAATCGTCGGCCGCGTCAGAGCATTGCCAGGCCGACGGGTGACATCTCCTTCACCGGGAAAGGAAAGGCACGGGTCGCAGTGGTGCGATCGTGGTCATGCAACCCAAACTATGGACCACAAGAGTGGACCACAACCAATAGAGGCACGCGGAGATACTCATGGAGATACACAGGATGCCCATAGAGATACACAGAGACCCCTTTAGAGATACACAGAGACCCATGGGAGATATAAAGAGATGCATTCAAGACAAACCACAGTCGTGCGATTGCGGTCATGCAACCCAAACGATGGACCGTGTAGTAAACCTCTGTAGTCTACGCTCTTTTAACAAAAGAGGGACAGTTAAAATACAAGAACTCTCTCCCGAAGCCCTTCTCGTCGTGGCCAACAGACCTCGACATTGGCATTTAGCTCCCGAACGTATTGCTGTGCGGGAATAGAATTTCGAACTCCTCTTACGGAACACTAACTTAACATTTACGGCCCTTTAACGTTGCACACGTGAGGCTTTAGTTACCCGCGACGATACGTGCCTCGAGTGATCCGGTGTGAAACCACACTTCTGTTATAAAAACCCCGGCGTTCCGTTTGTCCGTTTATCCGTCAACTAAATTATAAGAGCCTTTCAGAAGGCCTGAATCAAAAAGTTATAGAAAGTGGAACCTCCTCGAACGCCCCCCTCCAACCAGAAGTGGGGTAAAAAGTTGATCCAACAGGTTTACAAAAATTGTTGACCCCCCCCCCCAAAAAAAAAATGTTTTCACCTCGCTCCCACTAAAATTATTTTATTTGGTAGGCATATATGCCTACACACCCGACATACAATAGAGTCAGTAGTATCTGCACTGATGGGGGGTGGGGGCGGGGGAGAAGAGGACATCAGTGGGGGCGACGGGAGAGGAGCCAAGCGCCGTGGAAGCCCTCCGCAGTAGCTAGGCCACCGAAATTCTAGTTGCTAAATTGTACTTGAGAGCCAGAAGTAATAATATCCATTTGCGCGGGGATCAAGTGTTGCCCCCTCGCGCAAAGCCCCATGCCGCGAACAGCTCCGCTATTCTCCTCCACTGGTATAATACACACTGATCATTAAAAGAGCTGAACATATCCTTAATGATAAAAAAACCCAAAATGACCGGACCCTAATGAAAAAAAAGCCAGGCGGGTTCAGTGTCGCATTTCTAGATAATGTAAATAAGTGAATTACAATAATGATTTTGATTCAAAGCTTTCGTGACTGCAGTGATTCATATTCTTGATTATTTCGGTAAAGTCACGTTGAAGGGAAACAATAAAATAATAAAATATATATAAAACAATAAACGTCGTGAGAATTATATTGTTTTATATATTTTATTATTTTATTGTTTCCCTTCAACGTGACTTTACCGAAAGAACCAAGAATACAATAATGATGATAATTTAACAATTAGGATTTCGTGACAAATATTATCCAAAATATAGGGGGGGGGGTTTGGGGGGGGGGGCGGTGTTATGCGATCTGACCCAAAAAACCTCTATTATGGATAATTATGATAATGATGGAGGCCCTGGCGGTGAGCAACCTGTTGCACCACATGGGAGCAGACACGTGGCTCTCTCTCTCCGGCGCGCGGTGGTATTTTTACTCTCAACTCCCAGGTGCGAATCGCTCACCGGGGATGTGGCGGGGGAGAGCTGGCCACGATTAACAGTGCACAGTGCTGGAGAGATCCACTTCGACGTGGACCTCAGTCTGTCCACA
Source organism: Petromyzon marinus (assembly GCF_048934315.1). Taxonomy (NCBI): domain Eukaryota; kingdom Metazoa; phylum Chordata; class Hyperoartia; order Petromyzontiformes; family Petromyzontidae; genus Petromyzon; species Petromyzon marinus. Next base: position 8,981,573 of record NC_133691.1, on the reverse strand, counting down.
CAGCATCGCCGCCGTTGTCAAATTGCAACAACATGGTACCTGATTTATTGACCCCCCCTCCCTTACCATCCACCACCGCGCCAGACGCACGAAAGACTAAGTCCACCCCCGGACCTGGGCCCTTTAAACATTTCGATTGTGAGCTCTAACCACAGCGATTGCGAGCTCTGAACACAGCCAACTGCGCGTTGGTCGATACAGAAACAACGTCGCATATCCGCCTGCAACGTATCCGTCCCGACCAATAAAACCGCTCACACCCAGTGCGGCACTTAAACGAGGTGTAGCCGCCGGCCTCCACAGATGTCCACACATCTTGGTCGCACGCACGCGCACACAGACGCGGTGCTGATCTCACGCACGTCCGCTCGCTTACAAAAAAAGGCTCCAGCGGGGCGTTTCGCAAGCGCACGGCGCTTGTTCTCGTCCAGTAAGCCCGCAAACGTGTGCGCGGCGCGCCTGCCGTGTTCCATGACTGTTCACTGTTCACATGTCCGGAGCCTTTGCGCCGGCAGAGAGCCCTGGTGCCTTAGCCCGGGACCCGAGCGAGTCGGAACAGGTGACGCTGCCTCACGCTGCGATCAGAGACTCGGAGGGGCGGCTGACCGCGGGCCACGCGTCGTGAATAAACGTAGCGACATTACGACCGAGGTCATCGCTGAGAAGGTTCAGCCGTCTTCTTGCTCATCGGCAGGGCAGGGCTGCCGTAACCCCCTCCGGCAGCCAGGCGGGGCGGCCGGAAGGTGTACTCCCCGAAAGGCCGTGTCGCTGATGGGATTTGCGAAACAAAAAATTGTGCACGTTGTATGTGAAGGGACAGACGCGTGGAGGCTAATCGTCTGCCTATTCATGTTAGGATTTGTTTAAAGTTTGTTTAACATTAACTGTTTCGTCTCCCCCCCCCACCCCCACACCCACTCGTGTAAACATGGTCACGCTCGCCGCTTGGTTGCTCATCAATAATTTGATATTTTCGGCGAGACTCCGGTGGAATGTGCAAACAATTCGGGCCGTCACCATCACCACCACCATCATCATCAGCATCATGACCACCATCGCCATCACCGCCACCGCACGCACGCACGGACCCTCCGCACAGCCGAATGGTGCAGGGCGATTGCCTCGGCCGTGTTCGCATCACGGGCGGCGCGTGATCAAGGTCAGGCCGAGCAGAGGAAGCGACCCCATTCACGACACACCCTGAGACGTAACGGGTGAGTCGGTGCATGTCGAGATGACTGAATGACTCGAGGCATACACGACTGAACGGGTTGATGAATACATTGAACAAAAGAAATGATAAATATATGAACGACTACATTAATGGGCAGTGATGGCGAGTGAAGGAATGCATGCATGCATTAACGCGTACAACTAATGCATACGTGAGTGAATGAATGAATGAACGAACACAGCATACGGTATTACGGGCAAGGCAAAAACACTGTGTGCAGCCAGGCGAGAGGTCTGTCTGCGAGTGACGCAACGCGTGTCCCCATTGCCTCCGCGTACATGTGTGATGGCACCATCGACACCACCAGCGCCACCTTCACCAGCAGCAGCAGCACCGCCGCCGCCGCCTCCCCCATCAACAGCAGCAGCCGCAGCGAGCGCTCTTACCACCGAATATCCTGGGGCTGAGGTGCAAGGGCAGCGAGCGAGAGAGCGAGGCACCCTCGTCACGTCTCGCCGATCCGCGGCTCCCCGCGCGCCGTCCCGCGCGCCCAGACCCCCCCGCGTCTTCGTGCTGCGCCGGTCCCGACGCACCCGTGTCCCCGTGTCCATGCGCGTTCCCATGCCCGTGGGCCCCGGGGCTCGCCCCGGCTCCCTGCCGCCCGTTGGCACCACCGCTTGCTGCCAACGACGCCGTCCGCCCGGGGATGGGGATGGACGCGTTGCGCCGCACGTCGGGAGCGCTGCCCGTGCCGCCCGATCGAGTCCTCGCCGACGCGTGCAGGAGCAGCTGCTGCCCCGGTCCCTGGCTGCCCGCTAGTCCCGGGCTGTGCGGCCCCAGCACGGCTCGCCCCAGCGCCAGCCCCGCGTGCGGCGGCGGCGGCGGCGGCTGCTGATGGTGGTGGTGATGGTGATGATGATGCGGCTGGTGGTGGTGTTGGTGTGGCTGGTGGGGGTGATGGAGAGGATGGGGCTGGTGGCCCGAGACCCCCGCAATCCCTGGCCCCGAGGCGGTCCGGGCTCGCCCGTCAGAGCTCGGCTTCAGCCCCATGCCGCGGACAGCGAGCGGCGTGGCCGGCGGGACGTCCCATCACCGCGCTTGAGTCATCGACGCGCCGGTAGCCCCGCCGCAGCCATCAACCTCGGAGCGCAGGGCCGACGTTCCGGCCCCGGCCCGCTCTTCCGCACGCAGCTCGCAGAAGACACACGGGGTGGGAGGTGGGAGGCGAGGGCGAGCCGCGGCCCCGGGAGTGCCGGGCGCGCCGCGTCTCCGCGCCACACAAATAGGGACGGCGCTTCAGTGACGTCACTGGTGGCGCTGAGCGGGGCGCTGAGTGCGGGGAAACTCCCCGCGCGGGCACGAGGGGGGTGGGGGGGCAGGGTGGGGGGGGCAGGGTGCTCGGTGCGGGTCGCCACTGCGGCGCGCCGGGCGTGATGCGCTCGCTCGCTCGCCGCCCGTGATGTGGTGTGCCGGGTGGGGGAGGGGTAGGGGGAGGGGTGGCCTTCTACTGCAGAGGCGAGCGTGGTACTTATATTTTTTACCTACGTGACTTTACCGAATAGAACCAAAGAGTAGGGGTATAATGTGTTTATAGTGACGTGCTTGTCTTTCCTAACACTTTGCACTGCAATCGGTTGTTTGCATTGTCTGTTGTTGGAACTTGCTGTTACCCGTTGCCCCTACTGGACATCTGCAGAAATCAATGAGCTTCATAGCTCATCGGATTCCTTCTCCTCCAACTCTCGATAAAGATCCAGATTCTGAGCGCAAGCTTCTGCTCCTGCTGCTCCTGCTGCTACCACGGGCGGTGAACATCCCCCGGACGGGAGCACGCCGCGCCGTGCCGGGTAGCTCTCGAGCTGCACGTCGCACTCCAATGCCGGCGCACTCGACCAAGGAGGGACCCCCCCCACCCCTCGGCCCCGTCCGCACCAAGCACCCACCGCTCAAACCACACCGTGCGTGCTCGTCTTTGACACGTGTGCGCCTCAATCTGACGACCTTTTCAACCTGTCCCGCATTAGCCGATTTCTCACCGCACAATTCCTGGCCCAAGCCATTTAACGATGTAATGTCTGACTCCCTTGTCGTCGTCTTGTTGTTCCTCCTACGTTGAAGGAGCGCGCACTCACAGTGGTTTACTGTTATGGTCCTTAGTTTGGATTGCCTAGGCACAGTCGGTGGCGAGATGGGCGCCACGGTGGCGAGATGTTAACTACCTCGCCTGGTACACAGGAGGTCGTGGGCTCGATTCCCACCCTGAAGCCTGCTGTATATTTGGAGTTTGCATTTCTCTCACCCCGTGGTCGCGTGGATTTTTCTCCGGGTCCTCCGGTGTTTCCCTCCACATTTATAAACATGTCTTTAGAGTATCTGGCTGCTATATACTGTATATTTCCACGTGATAATCCACTTCGTTGAGCATTCATTTGTGGTCAAGTCATTTTTGAAAAAGAGCTATATAGCTCAGTGGGCCTTATCTGGTGAAATAAAAAAAATGTGTGTAGTTCTTTCAGTCGCACTACTGTGGCTTTTCTTCAATTTCAAATTCATGTGCGCATCAGTCTGTACATGTTCTTGGCACGGTTGATAGTTCACCAGTGCCCTCGAAGAGGAATGTCAAAGCGAGATGGTGCGATTTTTTTTGGGGTCTCAAATGAGGTGTGTATTGTGTACGTTCGCGTTGTTCCACTCTGTTCGCCAGCAGCGTTCTCCCGCAACGGGGTGAGATGCCAGGATGGCGATAAGCAGCGCGTTCCCAGAAGGGAGGGTCGGAGATTTAAGTTGGCAGACAGGAGCATTGTTTGAGGTTGTGGTTGATGATGGGTAGGTGGCTGTCGTTGACAATAAAACGTGTTCACTCCCTTGCAGTCTGCAGTCTCATGCGGATATTTGGTGTCAGAATGTTCGCCAGGGAATGGTAATAATAATCCATTTATGTAGCGATTATCATCAAGGATCTCAAAGCGATGTACAGGACACAGCAGCAGCAGACAATCAGCATAAACAATCATTATAAATACATTTAAAAAACAATGTATAAAATGAACTAAAAGTTTAATAAGCGGAAGCGTATACGTAGCTTTTAAGACAATTTTCTTTTAATGTCCACAGACTCAGAGATCCTGGTATCTCGTGCAAGAGCGTTCCATAGCCTGGGGGCTACACGGGGAAAAATCTGGGTCACCCTTAGACCGAAGTCTCGACCTGAGCATGCAGAGACGATCTGCATCCCCGCATCTTAGGGACCTTCAGGGGAAATACGGTTGCAGCATGCATGTCAATGATGTCGGCAAGGAGCAAGGTGATTCACGGCTTTGTATGTTAATATGATTTTAAACTGTATGCTATGTGAAACTGGAAGCCAGTGCAGGGGAGGCCTACACGGGTGTCGATTTCAGTGTTTTGGTTATGATGTGCATCGCGTTATTTAAATTGTGCACCTGGCAAGCGCTGCTGAGGCACTGCAATGTCAAACCGATCCAGTTTGTTCTCCATTGCACGTGCCGCATGTAGCCAACCGTGCTAAGCGGAGGTGCCGGAGGACAACGAAACACATCAGCCGATGCTCCATGTCACGGGCAAATATTTCATAGCCTGTCTGTCACAGAATCAATTTGTTCACAGGCTCGCTCGGCCAACGACTGTTGAAAGACAGCCTCACGATGAAGTTGAGTTGCATGTGTTGCAAGGATGATGAGTCTGTTCAGCCAGTTCCCCGGCTTATTTCTACACGGGAGATCAGCGGTGGTGCGCACAGCAGCAGCAGCAACAAAGACTAAGACACCAACGCGAACAAATATACGTGTTCAGCAGAGTCATATTCTTGGTTCTTTCGGTAAAGTCACGTAGAAGGGAAACAATGATGATTGCTTGTGTTGCAGTCGAAACGTCGTGAGAATTTTGTTTTATATTTTTTATTATTTTATTGTTTCCCTTCTACGTGACTTTAGCGTAGAAGGCAAACAATGATGATTGCTTGTGTTGCAGTCGAAACGTCGTGAGAATTTTGTTTTATATTTTTTACTATTTTATTGTTTCCCTTCTACGTGGTGACTTTACCGAAAGAACCAAGAATATGAATCCCTGCCGTCACGAAAGCTTTAAATCAAAATTCAGCAGAGCCCTTAAGGAATATTCCCACAACTTCCCGAACGAGGTATATTGACAGCTGAGAGCGAACATTCATAAAGGCATTGGCATCTAACACTCGGGAGCGCGTTCAGAATCAGAATCTTTCTCCATCCTGGAGGAGCAATCCGATGAGCTGCGAAACTTATTTTTCACAGATGCCCAGCATGGGCATCGGAGTCAACGAGTTCCAGCAACGATGACAACAACAATAAGGTCGATAGGAGTGCGAAGGCGAGAGAAAGTTCGCGGTTCTAATCCAGCGGCCGCCCCTGATTATCACCGCGAGTGCATCGACCATACAGATGAATGTAAATGCGTCGTTAAACCCTCCGCCACCCGACACAGCCAATTAGTTGAGGTTTGTCACGTAAACAAAACGTGCCAATTCGTTACCAGTAAAGCACACCGGTGTGTTGGGGAGTGAACCCACAAATGAAATATGTTGTGTTCACGTGAAAAACCTTACTAACTGGCTGTGTCGGGTGGTGGCGGGTTTAACGACACATTTATATTATTGGCGATCTAACCGGAACAAAAACCAATATCATCGATATTGGCCGCGAAAGCCTACTGCGTGTAAAACTAACCGTACATATGTTTTACGTAGCGCACGTTACAGACGGAGACGCTATCTATATATACATGCTGTGCATAGAACGCCCATGCAGAATTCCAAATGCAAGATTATCACGAAGACTCAATTAACCCAACAGCGACGAACAACATCCACCGGCACACACATCCATAGCAATGACGTCAAATCCCGCAATTCACAACGAGTCGCGATGACGTCATTCGCTCGCCGTCACCGCCCTCCCCCCGCCCGCGGGAAGTTCGTGTCCACGCGCCGATGACGTCGAGGCGCGTATCCCTGGGCGACCGCCCGCGGAGTTTCCAACCCCCACCCCCCGTTGCCATGACGACCACGATGGCGGAGCGCGACGCGGAGAGCGCGGCCGAGGAGGAGGAGGAGGCCGCGCCGCCTCGCGCCGACTCGCTCGAGGAGCCGCTGCCGCAGCGCGTACTCGGCCTGCAGTGAGTAGCCGGGGTGGCGGGGGTGGTGGGGGTGGTAGCGGCTCGCACAGAGCGGGACTGCCGACACAGAGAGAGAGAGAGGAGAGAGAGGGCCCCCCCCTCCCGCCACCCAAGGGAAAGACCCCCAAGGGAGAGAGAGGGACCCCCCAAGGGAGAGGGACCCCCCACAGGAGAGAGAGGGACCCCCCACGGGAGAGAGAGGGACCCCCCAAGGGAGAGGGACCCCCCACAGAAGAGAGAGAGACCCCCCGAGGGAGAGGGGCCCCCCACAGGAGAGAGAGGGACCCCCCACGGGAGAGAGAGGGACCCCCCAAGGGAGAGGGACCCCCCACAGAAGAGAGAGGGACCCCCCACGGGAGAGAGAGGGACCCCCCCAAGGGAGAGAGAGGGACGCCCCAAGGGAGAGAAAGGGACCCCCCAAGGGAGAGAGAGGGACCCCGCACGGAGAGAGAGGGACCCCCCAAGGGAGAGGGACCCCCCACAGGAGAGAGAGGGACCCCCACGGGAGAGAGAGGGACCCCCCACGGGAGAGAGAGGGACCCCCCACGGGAGAGAGAGGGACCCCCCAAGGGAGAGAGAGGGACCCCCCACGGGAGAGAGAGGGACCCCCCAAGGGAGAGGGACCCCCCACGTTAGAGAGAGGGACCCCCCACGGGAGAGAGAGGGACCCTCCAAGGGAGAGAGAGGGACCCCCCACAGGAGAGAGAGGGACCCCCCACGGGAGAGAGAGGGACCCCCCACGGGAGAGAGAGGGACCCCCCACGGGAGATAGAGGGACCACCCACGGGAGAGAGAGGGACCCCCAAGGGAGAGGGATCCCCCCACGGGAGAGAGAGGGACCCCCAAAGGGAGAGAGACCCCCCACAGGAGAGAGAGGGACCCCCCACGGGAGAGAGAGAGGGACCCCCCAAGGGAGAGGGACCCCCAGGGGACAGCGACAGAGAGACCACAAGAGAGAGAGACTCCAGGTCAGTGTTCTTCACTCATTTTTAGAGGGTGGCCACTTTTGCCGATAAGACATCGGTGTGAGGGCCGCCGCACATTTCAGACCATTGGGTATCATTGGGTTTGTCAGCAGCATGATGATGATGGGGAAGTGTGTTCACACGTTGTGCATTGTCGGGGGCCGCACTCAAGGCCACCAGGGGCCCCCAGTAACCCGCGGGCCTTGCACTGATGACCACTGCTCTAAAGGGAGAGAGACCGCAAGAGACAGAGAGGAAGCAAGGGAAAGAGTGGGGCTCCCAAGAATGAGTGAGACCGCGCAGGGACAGGGAGAGACACCAAAAGAGAGAGAGACACCCTTCTCGAATGCCTTGTTTATTCCAGTGTGCAGCCAAGGGTTTTGTTTTCCACATGTACAGTACTGGGTTTGGCAATTCACTGTGTTATATGGGGATAGTTACATTTGTTTATATATCTATGGAGTAGCAACATAATATATAACTGCCAAATCACAGGGTTTGTCATCACATCACATGGGAAGTGGCATTTGACAGTTGTCAACCCAATGGATCTTCTTTGGTTTGGCACATTGGCCTCAAAGAATGCGGGGATTTTCCCGTATGAAACGTCTATGTTGTGCTCAGTAGTGAAAAGCATTCGCTCCAGACGTGTACACCCATGATAAAGTATACAGATCCACACCGTGTAATGGAACTCATTAAAAACATGTTGGTCAAATCTCATTCCAAATGTGACCTGCCAAGCGAGCACTCACACTCCCATGAGTAATCCTTGCAACTATATTTCCTTCTTGAGCCCTAAAAATGAATTGCAATATGAATACACCATCAGAAATATTACATGGAAATTATATTATTTCGGACAGAGTATGATGGTAACTTCTAGATATCTTTGGGACATCTCTCACAATGTATCCCTAGAATGTACTTTGGTTTTGCAGCTTCAAAGTAAAGTTTTGACTTCTCAATTCGGTGAGACGGGGGCTAGTATTATGATCATCTGTAAAATATACCCAATATTTCTGACACAGCAGTAGTCTAATCCACATTCACTTGTAACAGCTCCTTCCTGTGTAATTGTTGTTGGTGATATATGTCGGTCAAAAGCACAGCCCAATAACTTAAACTTTACCCATCTGCTTTTTGCCTTTTATGTAGGCAAACAAATGAAGTCCTGCTTGCAGAGACGGAGATGTTTGAGAAATACTTTAACCGTTTGGATCCCAAAGATTTAAACAGCACTCCTTCTCAGGGTCCTACACCCACCACTTCAATGCAGGACCTGCAGGTCAGTATGCAATGTAACGTGCATCATCTATATATCAGTGGTGATATATTGCACATGGACAAAAAAAGCGAGTTTTATTTTCTTTGCAGCATGATTGATGAAAACACTTAAAAGTGTTTCGCAAGTTGAGAGGGCTAGCCACTGAACTGAGCAACTGTAGTAATTGGAATCACAAAGTTTATGGTTGCAGAACAACATTTGGCAGTGTTGTTGTGTTTTCCAAGTGCAAAAGGGGAAAACTAGAAATATTATGTCCACAACTGTAATTGACAGAACAATTTTGACGAGAAAATGAGAACAACCCGGTTCTACACTATTTCACGCTGTGATTGGAGTAAATTTACGGATAGCATATACTATATATCTCCATCAGCCATGATCTATTCACTGCTGGATGAAGGCCCTCTCAAGCCATTGCCATCTCTCAAGGACTCGGATTACAACAATCCAACTAGCTCGTGCAGTCAATAAGATTTATATATGTACATATTTTCTTATGCTTTCAATAGAAAATCCAGTGATTGAATCTAAATATTATTTTTGAGTACTCCATTCAGATATTTCATCAATTCCTTCATTTTTATATTTGGGGTACTCAGGGAAACAACATATACGGGACAATAACACTCAATCCACACATTAGTAATCTATTTGTTGCACTACCATCTCCTAGCCACCTCAGAGCCCAACAGGTAAGCAGTCTCACACCTCCACTGTACTGGATTACAGATGTCCATCACTGCTATGAAGTTTCTGTCGATTATAAATGTAACTATCAGATCATGTTAAACTGCATTGAAATTCAATCGTAGATATATCTGTACTTAAACTCCCAGACAGTTGATTTTCATTGTAAATGTTGTGGATTTACTCTCCAACACACCGGTGGGCTGAAGTAGTAACTAATTGGCGCGTTGTTTACGTGACAAACCTTACTATTTGTGTCGGGTGGTGGAGGGTTACGACACATTCATACTTACGCGATCAAACCCAAACACCTTTATTATGAATAATATTGTTCGCAAAAGCCTACGTGTTAAACTGATTTTCATTGTTGGGTAATAGATAAAGAATCGACCAACATAACCATGTATTTTTTCGTGTCATTGCAGCATTGATGTTTCTCTAAAATAAACGTATCTGGCAAAACAATATCTGTTTTATTGAATGCCTCTAACCAACGTGCACTCTGCAACCTCCCTCAGACCCGGGGGTTGCGTCGCTCACGGTCGCGAGGCAGTTCGACTGACCGACCGCTGCGGCTTACGGCGGCACAGAAGTGCGAGCTGGCACAGACTGAACTGGAGCAGCTGCGGGCCGAGCTGTTGCGTACGGGCGTGGAGGCTGAGCAAGTCCTCGACACCTACAAGGTCGTACTCGGCATCAAGTGTCTGACCTCACTCTACTCAGGTTTGGCAGTTGGCAGCATCAGGTTTACCAGAACTTTTGGCCACAGTACGTAAGTGCGTATGGCAAACTTCTTTCGCGCCGTACGTAGTCAACCGTGCTAATCAGACCCGTGCTGAGCCAGCCTTGCGTTTTCTCATTAGATACCGGGTTGTTTTTCCACTGCAGAAGCCGAGCCATGCCGCTGATGTTACGCGGAATTCACGGTGATGTTTGTTGCTGGCCGTTTGACATATTTGGGTATTTGGGCCTTTTCTGAGCAATAGTACAAAAAAACATAAAAAATTTAAAAGTTCTGCAAATGAGAGTACTGTATATCAAATTTGTGCTTTAGTTAAGCAAACCATAATTTCCTGTGTATTATGTATGTATTCGACATTCACCTCAGGTTATTCTGCAGGAAGATGCCATTGTGACATGGAGTGGTTCGGTGTGCTGGTTATGTGCCATTTGTGTCTGGTGTGGAGGTCAGGCCACAATGGAAGAGGCAGACATTAGGCTGACAGAGTTCAGGAGGGCACAAGTGGAGTTCGAGCGCGATATCCTTAAGACCAAGACGGGCACTTGCAAGGGACGAGCTGGTGCCGGAGGGCTGGCTCGACTGCCGGCCGACAAGATCCTGCACTACATGGAAGACAGGATTCGTGCTCGGGTACGGCCACGCGCATCCTGCACTTCACCTTCCTAGACTTTAGCACACGGCTGCGAATGTCCTCAGACACCTCACAAAAATATAACGGTGGCTAATGGATTTGAGTCGTCCCTCTGTCGTTTCTCGGATGCACCGCTGCGGTTGGTTTGTGCGTTGTTGCGATGGGCTTACGGCCGGAATTTGATCCAACGTGACCGTTATTTTTCGTGCACAATTTTGTTCCGATAGGAAAATTGAGAAGAGCTTGTATTTTGTCAGCAAGAGGTAAATTCCAGCAATCTACAAGCGTCTCCCTGCCTAAGCGAGCGATGGGATCGTACTCACTTCTGTTGGTGGCCCTGAGCCAATGGGGGAAATGCCACATTGCTTTAGTGGGAGCCAGATACCCCCCATATGCTACCCATTGTTGATCTCCCTTCCCACAAAGTGTGAATCAACTTTTTATTGCCTGGGGGGATAATGAGCTGTGCCAACAACTGACTAGGATTTGACCTCGCCACTCTTTCATTGCAAACACTTTGAGCAGAGGGCTGCCTGGCCAAATACGAATGAAGAGGTGGGGCTTAACATTGTGGCCTGTTCGCTGTGAAATTAAATTCATAATGAGGAATGAGCTCAGGATTCACGTTTTCAAGTGACCCCAAGGTGACCTGCAGTAACTTGTTTATTAGGATAACAGTGGTCTGTGTTGGTAGTGGTACACAAGTAAAACCATTTTTGACCACGTTCAGCCTTAATTCTGCCTTTAAGCAATAACATATTTATTGATTCAAATTTTCGTCATTTTCCCCTTCGTCCAATTGCCCTTAAAAGGAGCCATTGCCTGAAACATTTGTCTGCTATATAATTGTTTTCTGTTTTAAGATAGTGTTAGTGATGGATGTGCTTCGTTATATTTCTTTGTTGAAACATTACCACGGATAAATATAATTGCTCATTGCACATCCATGGAGAGAATTCTTTTTCTAAATGTAATTTAGATGACAATAGGTACAATAATGGTACTGATTCAAATCATCTTTCATTGAGGTAAACTGAAGGAATATATCTGTTGTATTGTGTTGTTAATTTCATAAAATACACGCTGTGGGGGTGGCTCTGCATTGGTGTGTAGTGTGTTTGATATCGCATTGTTTGCCGATTAATATTCTCTTTGTCAACAAAGGTATTGTAAAAGTGATTCATGTTTTTGCAGCTTCGCCTTGAGTCTAAGCCCTAGGGTGGGTCGTGTATGATGAAGAATGTTGAGGGTCATTTGCCTGAAAGTTTGCACTGTCTGGAGCCTGTGGCTGGGAGCAAGCTAAACTTTTTTGTGATAAATCTAACAAAAACGTTCACGTTGTTTTCAGTACCTCAAGGACTGCAATTGTAGTGCTCAACGAGATTCAGCCTGAGGCCACGTGACCTATTCGTAGTGAGACAATGACTGCCTCCCTGCACTCACACACCAGATTGTCTCATTATTCACTTATTTGTGACGATATTGCCACGGTCATTGCTTTCACAGCTAGCAAATGTCATTCTCCCAAGACTTGCAGCACTTTTTTAACCCACTCTGGTTCGACATCTCATACATACCATATGGCTCTTAGTGCATGCAGAAATATGTATGCTACTTCATTTTTCCCCACGCTCATGTTATTCTTACGTATGGCAATATGCTCAGGAGCTAAATGGCATTGTTGAGATCCGCTAGCCATGAGAGGGCATCAGGAGTTCGTTCGTGTAGTATTGCGATTTCTTCATTAAAGGAGTGCAGACTACAGTGCTTCATAGTTGCATGGCCACAATTGCACAACTGTGACTTGTGTATTTTTATTTTCCACATGTGAAGGAGATGTGGCTCCGATTAGCACGGTTGGCTACATACGGTGTGAAAGAAGTTCAATATACATACACGTTGCGCATCGACCTCGTGATGTTCTGATGCAGTTGCTGAATCCATCGCCAGTGTTTTCGAGGAGGAATGTCAAAGCCGCGGGGTGCGATGTTTGGACCTCGAATGTGGTAGTTTATTCTGGACATCCACGTTGTTCCACTCTGTTCGCCAGAAATCTTCTGGATCTGGCTGAGATTCTACGATAGAGACAGCACGACCCCAGAAGGGGGATTGGGACTTGAGTTTGCTGCGAGGTAAACTGCTGAGGTCATGGTCGATGATGGTTGTAGGTGGTTGTCGTTGACAAGAAAACGTGTGAACTCCCTTGCAGTTTGCACGTCTCTGCGGATATTTGGTGGCAGAACGTTCACCAGGACAGCGAGCCAGGGGGGTTGGTTTCAGTGTCCCGGTTATGATGCGCATCAAGTTATTCACTCTCATAAGACATTCAATTAACTTGATGCATCTGTATTTTCTCAAAGTCACAAAGTTATGTTAATTTTTTTCCCCCCGTTACTCTCAGGGTGTTATTTCTTGCAGTCCTTCGGCCAAGAGACTGAATGTAAACACCACCTACTGAGCCTGCATGTTTGAGAAGTTCCGAAATTCAGATCGCAGTCACGCACGAGTCACTATCTGCTGCTGTGTGCTATGTCGGCAGGATACGCTGATAGAGAAACTGCGTTTAAGGAATGGAAGCCTGAAGATTCAAAACAAGAAGATGCTCCTCCAGCTACAGCAGGTCAGACATTGATTAATTTCCCCTAAAATCCTCAACGTTGTGACCTCACACTGCAATCGCTTACTTGCACGTATACACTAGGCCCAAAGGAAACTTCCTTGCAAATGCAATCAACTGCTGTATGTAGAAAGACGGTGATTTAGGAGACGGTTTATGTTTCCTCAGTTACAATTCATTAACATACTCACACTTTATTAAATGTGTAAGGGATGCCGAGAGGTGAAACCTATTCGGAAATTAAATCAATATACACTAACGATGTCTAACGGCTCCTCCTCGTGATTTTGAATAGCGTGCTCACCTATCATTGGTGAGGAGCTATCATGGGGACAGCTAACATAGGGGATACACAAATCGGATTTGAAGGTGGAGAACAATCAAGTCGGATTGGTTGTCAAGGGAAAACTAAATGGAAATGAGGGGGTCGGTTGGGAGACTGTTAGGGGAAGTGAATGGGATTTGTGGAGAGTCATGGAACGTTTTGGAAACGGATTGAGAAGAGGATAAAAGTATAATTAGAAGGGATGGTGCCTGACTGGAATGATGCACTGATGTGTGACGTGCTGTGCGGAATATGGGATCAAGACCGAGTTCAAGACTCACACTACTGGGAAATCCTTTACAAACACATCGGACTAATGCAGTCACCTGTTATATTCACCGAACTGTCGTTTATCTGGTTGGGAAATACATCGTTTCACTCTTGGCGAATGCGTAACTTCAACATTGCTAAAGAGCCTGGGTGGCTGCATAACCTACTGGTTCGAGTAGTTGCCACTTAGCAATGTTGACAATGCAAATATAACCATTGCAAGTTGTCTGGTTATCAGTTTGGGAAGACAAGTCTCGCTCATGTCCCATTTTTAAACAGCCAGTGCTATGTGTGGGATACGCCGTGTCTGCAGAAGGAGGAGATGGGAGAGGCTCTACATGAGGTAGACTTCAGCCAGCTGCAGATTGAGAACAATCAATTTGTGGAGAAAATTGACGAGAGGAACCAGGACATGCTGAGGCTGAAACTCACGGCGGCCAGCACATTGCAAGTCCTCAACTCCTACAAGGTATGGCACTGGGGTGCAAGGGGTGGCACTGGGGTGCAAGGGGTGGCACTGGGGTGCAAGGGGTGGCACTGGGGTGCAAGGGGTGGCACTGGGGTGCAAGGGGTGGCACTGGGGTGCAAGGGGTGGCACTGGGGTGCAAGGGGTGGCACTGGGGTGCAAGGGGTGGCACTGGGGTGCAAGGGGTGGCACTGGAGTGCAAGGGGTGGCACTGGGGTGCAAGGGGTGGCACTGGGGTGCAAGGGGTGGCACTGGGGTGCAAGGGGTGGCATTGGGGTGCAAGGAGTGGCACTGGGGTGCAAGGGGTGGCACTGGGGTGCAAGGGGTGGCACTTGGGGTGCAAGGGGTGGCACTGGAGTACAAGGGGTGGCACTGGAGTGCAAGGGGTGGCACTGGAGTGCAAGGGGTGGCACTTGGGGTGCAAGGGGTGGCACTGGGGTGCAAGGGGTGGCACTGGAGTACAAGGGGTGGCACTGGGGTGCAAGGGGTGGCACTGGGGTGCAAGGGGTGGCACTGGAGTGCAAGGGGTGGCACTGGGGGGCAAGGGGTGGCACTGGAGTGCAAGGGGTGGCACTGGGGTGCAAGGGGTGGCACTGGGGTGCAAGGGGTGGCACTGGGGTGCAAGGGGTGGCACTTGGGGTGCAAGGGGTGGCACTGGGGTGCAAGGGGTGGCACTGGAGTGCAAGGGGTGGCACTGGAGTGCAAGGGGTGGCACTGGAGTGCAAGGGGTGGCACTGGAGTGCAAGGGGTGGCACTGGGTGCAAGGGGTGGCACTGGAGTGCAAGGGGTGGCACTGGGGTGCAAGGGGTGGCACTGGGGTGCAAGGGGTGGCACTGGAGTACAAGGGGTGGCACTGGAGTGCAAGGGGTGGCACTGGAGTGCAAGGGGTGGCACTGGGGTGCAAGGGGTGGCACTTGAGTGCAAGGGGTGGCACTGGAGTGCAAGGGGTGGCACTGGGGTGCAAGGGGTGGCACTTGAGTGCAAGGGGTGGCACTGGAGTGCAAGGGGTGGCACTGGGGTGCAAGGGGTGGCACTGGGGTGCAAGGGGTGGCACTGGAGTACAAGGGGTGGCACTGGAGTGCAAGGGGTGGCACTGGAGTGCAAGGGGTGGCACTGGGGTGCAAGGGGTGGCACTGGAGTACAAGGGGTGGCACTGGAGTACAAGGGGTGGCACTGGAGTGCAAGGGGTGGCACTGGAGTGCAAGGGGTGGCACTGGAGTGCAAGGGGTGGCACTGGGGTGCAAGGGGTGGCACTGGGGTGCAAGGGGTGGCACTGGAGTGCAAGGGGTGGCACTGGAGTGCAAGGGGTGGCACTGGAGTGCAAGGGGTGGCACTGGAGTGCAAGGGGTGGCACTGGAGTGCAAATGATGAAAAATAATCACTCATAATATTGGCTGGAACACCCACAAGTTAAATTATTTGTAAGCCTTATAATTTGAGTCACAGTCAGCCCTAGCCATGTCTTTACATGACACTGACATTGTATTAAAGTGTATGGGAGTGACCTTGCAGCATAACTGTCAACTCCTTATCAGTGCCCTACCTTATTACAGACGCATTCAGACCTTATTGGTCACCTCGTGTCCTTATAAATCTCAACGTTCGTCCTACAAAGTCCCATCACAAGGGAGAACACAAACAAATAGACGAAACAATGTTTTGTTGTTGCCCGAATCGAAACGGCTGTATGCCGCATGGACCTGAAAACTAAATTTCCCTGTACAAGGATACGGGGTAAACCGTGTGGGTTGACAGGTATGTCATAGCCACGTTGCTTGAAGACCATAATGATGTACTTGTAACTTTAACATTTTTTTTTTCTCTTTAACACACCTTCAAATGTGTGTCATACAGTCCGAGACGTACGGCCTCGGTGTGCAACTGCAAGAGCCGCTTGTTTTTTTTCCCGTTGCGTCGTTCTTTAATCGACACCTCTAGGCAGCTGGTGACAGCAACACTCTCGTGACATGGGGCAAGGAAGCGATGATGCTCACCACGAGACGCATGTGAGGCAGTTAAAACGGCAGGAATAACAGTTGGACGATAAGTGGACACGTGTTCTCTTGTGAAAAAATAAGAATAGGTTTTTTACCCTTTCTGGCGATAAAACAGCTGTGTTAAGATGATCAAACAGCAAATAGAAACCTTTTCCAAGGAATCAAGTCTGCATTAACCACACACAGTACTTGTGGTGAACATGCAAACAAACATACTCTTGTATAGTCATGTAGAAGGGAAACAATAAAATAATAAAAATACTAAACAATAAAATTATCACGACGTTTCGACTGCAACACAAGCAATCATCATCAGGTGTGAAAACCACAGCAAGAAAATGTTCTTATTTTATTGTTTCCCTTCTACGTGACTTTACCGAAAGAACCAAGAATATGAATCCCTGCAGTCACGAAAGCTTTAAATAAAAAAATACTCCGGTTATATAAGCAATGTCTTTGAAACTGATTGGTCTACACCAGAGACAGCTTTCAAAGGGGCCTAGTCTCACCAGTGTCAGACCAGACAACACTAAAAGGCGAACAGTACAAAGACAATGCCACTATCAGGACATTTCTAGATTGGGGTGATGTAAGAATACTTTGATACTGGCAAAAAAGGTTCCATTTTGTACACGTTTCCTTGGTTGCACTCCGTTAATGTGCAACCTTTAACTGTACTATGAGCTGTTAGTCAGCAAGCCTCTTCCTCTCTACATCAGAAGCAGAATCTTTATTTAGACTGAAGGAATCCGATGAGCTATAAAGCTCTCTTTCACAGATGTCCAGTTAGGGGCAGGTCAGCATGTTACAACAACAAGCAATACAAAAAAAAACCGATCAGAGTGCATGGCCTCACAGTGCAATAAGCCCGGCACAGACACCGTTACCATCGTAGGGGTGAACGTGCGATGTTTATGTCGCGTGCTCCGCGCGTCTTTGTTGCGTTAAGCATATTACGGTTACGCATGGCGTCTCATTTGTGGTCACAGAAAAAACTGAACCTGCTTATGGAGGAGGCTCGGGCCATGGAGCGTGACATTGCTTCTCGGCAGGAGATGCTCAAGAGCATCGACGTGGAGACCGTGGCGGTGGAGGAAGTGAGTATCTTCACATTATGCATGGCAGTGGGCATAAGTTCATCATTCCACCCTGCAGCACACAGTTAAACATCGTGTTTCTAGCCAACGTCGAGATGACGGGGTGGGAGATGGGCAACATCAGGATTCGGATTGAACTGAGAATTGTGGCTCAAGGGGTTTATGCTTAAATAGTAGACAAATATATCTCGGGGTTAGCTGTGTGCCTTACTAGGTGGCCATCTTATGTTAATTGAGTTGTCTCTGGGGTGAATGAGCAGGAGAGGATGAAGGCAGAACGTCTGAACAGGCAACTGCGGGCACAGCTGTCTGAGTTCCGTGTCCCTCCCGTGATGGAATACGTGCAGCACAAGGCCCAGTTGCTGGACTTGCAGAATGAAGTGTGCAGCTGGGAGCGTAAAGTGGAGATTGCAAAGGTGAGTGCATGTCTTAACACACTTGTTCATTAAAAAACACTAATAGCTCCTCCCTGGTATTGGTCCAGGTGCGTACCAGCTCAGTTGGTTGTCGATATTAGGCATTTACAAAGGCCTTGAACAAGCAGCTTACTGGAGATGCACCAAAAGTCATTCCAAGATTCCACACAACAGAGTAACATTTCATCTCATCCACATTGTGTTCAACCACCACACTGCAGGTCACAACAACTCACCCACTCACCACACTGCAGGTCATGACAACTCACCCACTCACCACACTGCAGGTCACAACTTACCCACTCACCACACTGCAGGTCATTACAACTTACTCGCCCACTCACCACACTGCAGGTCACAACTTACTCACCCACTCACCACACTGCAGGTCACAACTTACCCACTCACCACACTGCAGGTCACAACTTACTCACCCACTCACCACTCTGCAGGTCACAACTTACTCACCCACTCACCACACTGCAGGTCACAACTTACTCACCCACTCACCACACTGCAGGTCATTACAACTTACTCACCCACTCACCACACTGCAGGTCATTACAACTTACTCACCCACTCACCACACTGCAGGTCACAACTTACTCACCCACTAACCACACTGCAGGTCATTACAACTTACTCACCCACTCACCACACTGCAGGTCACAACTTACTCACCCACTAACCACACTGCAGGTCATTACAACTTACTCACCCACTCACCACTCTGCAGGTCACAACTTACTCACCCACTAACCACACTGCAGGTCATTACAACTTACTCACCCACTCACCACTCTGCAGGTCACAACTTACTCACCCACTCACCACACTGCAGGTCATTACAATTTACTCACCCACTCACCACTCTGCAGGTCACAACTTACTCACCCACTAACCACACTGCAGGTCATTACAACTTACTCACCCACGCACCACTCTGCAGGTCACAACTTACTCACCCACTCACCACACTGCACGTCACAACTTACTCACCCACTCACCACACTGCAGGTCATTACAACTTACTCAACCACTTACCACACTGCAGGTCACAACATTTATCTGATTCGTCTCTCCCATCGCCTCTTTTGACAAGCTCTTATAACCTTGCTCGATTCCAGAAACATGTAACTTGTATATATAATAACTAGTGCTATATATTTGCTGACCGCTTGTTGCCTTGAAGCCTGTGCTTATCAACTGTGCTTTGTATTGTGTTTGTATGTGCAGCAAGAAGGCATAGTAGGGGGCACAGGTTGTGCATCGGCCAGTCAACTCGGTCAGTCAACCCATGGCACCTAGCTCTGTCCCATGACCTCCTGCCAGCGGGCGTTCGCCACTTCACATAGCCTTAAAGTGCACATAGCCTGGCACAATCGCCTTGGTGATGTCACCCCCACTTAGTGGTGAATGGTGGTTATATATAGTACGCATGTGTGAATTTTTACTTGTGTACATAGACCTGCGTGTGGATGTTTCACGTATGTAGCTTTGTTTGTTAAGCCTATTTGTGTAAATTTATTTACATGGGCACTGTCCAAGTGTGTGCGCGTGCCCTGGTGTGTCTGCTATCATTATGATTATGTGCAGTAAGATGCGTTGATAAACTGTTTATATTTGTTAACAGATGCAACTAAAGGCTCACAACAGCACCTGGAAAAGGCTGAAAACAGCCAGCGCTCAGCACAAGGACTATCCAGTGCCAGACTCGGCACACTGGCTCTAAATAATACTCATCACAGCACCTCCCCAGATAATAAATTGGGACAGATCCACTGGCGGAGCCAGTGGGGGGAAGGGGGTGGGATGCAATGTGCCCCCCCAATGATCCGATCGAAATCCCTCATTTCGATCGGATCATTGGGGTTTATTAGTAATAAATCGGCATTTTGCGACTGCCACTGTGTAGCATATTATTACGTGCCAGGGACTCTATGAGATGATAGGACAATAGTCTGAGTCCATAATTGGCAATAAGTAACGGCAAAGCAGTTATAAGTGACTCACAGAATTGTGCGCAGTTGCGTATACAGTACACGACTTCCCTGAAGGCAAACACCTTCAGCGAGCATGATGCCGATCACACAACGCGGTTCGAATTCGACCCTCGATCGATGGCTGTGCCATCGCCGCACACGCGTCGAATAAAAAGCAAGGGACAAGTCCTTACTAACTCCTATCATTTTTCATTGCTGGAGGGGTTGCCCCCCTACCTGAAAATCCTGGCTCCGCCATTGGACAGATCACCTATTTTCCTGCAAGATTATCCCTCGGGTTGCACCTTGTTCACAGTCTCAGGTAATGTGGCAATTCACAATTGATGTTTGGGTTAGGCTACGTAATGACTTGACCAAATTTGTGTCGTAAGACCCTCCACCACCCGACATGGACAAAAAAATTTAGTCGCGTGTGTATCAGCGGCTGTTGTTTCGGCTCGCTCACCGGTGAGTCGAAGAACAATTATCACGACCAAACTCAGAGGCAATTAGTTGCGTTTCACTTGAAACTGCATCAAGCATCTTCAGGGCAAGATCCAGAGAGAATAAAATGCAGGTCATTCAATTTTAACCCAAAAATAAATTAATTTGCAGAGAAAATCTACATATTAGGATGTGGGAAATTAGTAAGTTTTATTCTGTGTTAAAAAAACTAGCAAGTGCAGCATTTAATGCAGACTCGATATGAGCTGCTTGTAAATTGAAATGAAAATGTAATTGTATTACAACATGTTAAGCTGTTTTTTTGTGCACTGACTCCCGAATGAAATTAATGTATCGTGACAGTAAATCATTTATTGCAGTTACATTGAGTTTAATTTTATGGGCAAATGTTAATGAGGTAGGTCGATGCTCATTGAGATTAACATCTTTCAATGCAATAATATCAAGGAAGAAAAAAACATGCATATGCGAGGATTCTGTAACACGATCCAACAGTTGACTTCAGGAGTATTTAAATTGCGATAATGGATCATCTTGATCAGTTATTATGCCTCCGTGTTTGACAGCCTGGCAGAGAAAATACATTAACACTTTCAACCAGAGTTGAAAAGCATAAAAATAATCCCCCCCCCCAAAATGACAAAAAAATATATACTTACAAATATGTTAACTAGTCCATGCAGAAAATAAAAAAGAAGAATCAGACTACACTGGTGCAGAATGTAATATAGCTTGACAGAAGATGCAATATTATCCGTAACTTGGACAATCCACACTGACCTTTATCCACATTTGTTTTGAGGTTTTGGATTATGAAAAAAAAATGAAGGTAAATTATATTTAAATAACTACATTAAGTTACCTGTGTGACAAATATGAGACCTTGCTCTATCAGATGCCGATGACTTAAAACAGGCAATACATTTACCTGGGTAAACTAACGGATCTCCAAGAACATGTTTGCACGAGAGTTGATACTAGATTTGAAGCTTTCGTGACTGCAGGAATCCATACTCTTTGGTTCTTTCGGTAAAGTCACGTAGGTAGAAAAATAAAAGTAAAATAAAAAATATTTAATAATAAATAATATATTTTTTTCTCTTCTACCTACGTGACTTTACCGAAAGAGCCAGAGAGTAGAGTTGGGACTCCTTTAAAACGTGTTATATAAACACACTGACTCGACCAAGCTTCCGGAAGTGAGTTATCCAATACGTTCTACCTTTTAGCTGCAAATGATTTCCTAATCAAACCACAATTGCGCATACATAATAAAAAATATATTTTATAAGTGCATTCACAGAATAATATCAAGATGTTGTCATGCTTCCATTTCAGTTACTGACAAATGGTAGTCATTTGCAGATGTCATTGCCCTGCCCCCACCATTCCATGATGGGTTAAGCTTTTGCTTGTAAGACACCACTTTAAAACTGACTGGGTATTTTCTTTCGACCATTGTGGAATCAGCTTATCAGCTTCCACTACAATGAGTTTTCATGGCATTTTATTAAACGTACATTACACGGTAATGTCAGGAAGGCATTGTGTGTTACAATTGTATTGTTTCCTGACCGCAAAAACATAGGAGGCAGGTTTCCATTGTAATACAAATACAAACATACCAGAGCTTGCATTAAAAACTCTGCATTTACTGAAAGCAAACAGGGAATGTGGATTGTCGTCTTCTTGTGCCTCTGGAGTTGCGTAATGTCTGAGGGTACAACATCTCCATCATAGCTACCCGCTGCAGAATATTCCATCCCCGGTTTCCCAGGACCTTGCCCTCACACGATTTTCACAATGCAGCCATGCAGTCTCGAAACCCCATTTTGGAAACATGTTGCAGTTTCCACCGGGTTCGATTCCCAACTCGGGCGCCTACCTCTGAGGAGTGTGTAGGTTCTCCCTGTCTTGCATTGGATGTGCTCTGTGTTCTCTGGTTTCCTCCCATAGATGACGATCATAGACATACAATGCAACTTTATTAGTCAAAACATCATAATGCTGAAACATTACATGCAAATTACTCAATTGGGATTACACACAGCAACATCAGCACCTACTGCAAAAAAACGTCTTGAGGCCTACCAGTTACGCTGTGTTTTTTTTTAGCTATGGGAGGAAACTGGAAACCCCAGAGGAAACCCATTCAGAACAGGGGGAGGACATAAAAAACTCAACTCAGAAAGGCGCCCGAGGCGGGAATTGAACCCAGGTGCTTCTTGCCATGAGGCACAACGAGCGTTACCACTGTGTCAACCCTTCCACCCGAATCAATCGCAAGCAGCTGCCCAGAGAAGAACCTCGGATCTCAGCAGTGCCAGCTCAGCATGCGTACCTCTTGAGCCACCGGGCCCACTTCTTGAAATGATGTTTTAATAACCTTACACTTTTATAAAAATCCAAGTTCCCTTAGACACATTTAACAATGTGCGACTGGTGAAAGCCGGCATGTGCCACCAATGGTCTGAAGCAGAAGGCTCGCGGTATCGGGAGTTGACAGAGCAGCATGGGTGCAGATAGTAAAGAAGTGTACCTGCCCTCAACATCTAGCAATATGGCGAATTCCACTCACAACGTAAAAAAATATAACAAAACATTTCAACAAGCATTTTAGTCACTTTAATTGGACTTTATAACGACAAAATGCAGAGGGAGATAACTTTGGTTTAAACACAAACGGTGTGCAATACGAGACACAACTGGAGCATAACCAACACAGTACGGCAGCTTGGATGAACTTTCTGGAGCTACCGTCGACTTTCCACGTGGCTCCACTTGAAGCCAAGGAGGGTGCATTCAGCGATGTCCTCACTGTGTTGAGATCACCGCTTCCCCCAGCTGTGGTCCGCAAGGCCAACGGGAAGTGGTCTCGGTGACGCGGTCACGGATGCTGCAATTTTTAATTTAGAAAAAAAATGTGTGTTGGTGCATGGTGCTCCGCAAAGATTTGGTTGGGAACCACTGGCTTCGAAGCGTCCGATGCAATTGATGCCTGAATATTTCACGGGTTATTCAAAGGTTACTTTTAGGGATTTAGGACCGAAAGACTGCACCCTCCCTTCACCGCAATGGAGCCAAGTTGGTGCGCGAGTAACACTCTCGCGTCTCACACAAGTGTCGAGGTTAGATAAGTAAGCAGAACCAAATGATATACTTCTCCAATCATGCTGTACTACGTTTCTAAACAATAATGTTAATAATAGAACGATTCTAAAATAAACTTAAGATGTAATTTGACATCAATATTAATCATCAATCTTGGTCAAGCTACTGCTGAATGAATGCCTCCCCTCAACCCTCCACCATCTCTTACGATCCCACAATATAACATCGATAAAATTAAGACAATAAAAGAGACATCTTAAAACTAAACACTACCACTTAACATTAAACGAATTAACGGAAAAAACACAAAGTGCATTTGGTTCATGGTCTTAAGACGTTTTGATGATTTGAATGTTACAACGAGCAAACAGAACCTCCACATGGAATGGAAGGTGGCCAAAACACTTTGGGAATGGTACATTGACAGCATTCATATCGATAGAATAACTTTGAGTACTTTAACCACACTAATCATATTTTATATTCCGGTGTTATGTTCCGTAAAACATTAAAAATGAATTAACTCTCACCTGGATGATCGACCGTCGTGAATTAATGTGGCCAATGATACTGCACTCAGAAATAAAACGCCAACAGCCAATCTGTACTTCCCTTGCAATCGGTTTGTCCACCACCGATGTATTATACAGGGTATGGGATGCTTCAGCTCTGAAAGACAAGCTGAGTTTAGCATAATGTTAAGTTCTTTCAGTAAAGTCACTAAATTAAATCACGACGTTTTGGGCACAACACAAGCGCCCGTCACCAAGTGGGACACAACAGTTAGAATCAACTGCTGAACTGGGCAAGAAATCTGCAGTGACGGGCGCTTGTGTTGCACCCGAAACGTTGTGATTTAATTTAGTTGTTTTCATTTTTGTTTTATTTTATTTTTACCTACGTGACTTTACCAAAAGAACCAAAGATTATGGATCCTTGCAGTCACGAAAACTTCAAATCTAGAATGAGTTTAGCTTCCTTGACTATCAGCCACATTTCTTGTCACAAGTAAACAGCATTTGGCGCATTTAAATGTCCTTCAATTTATTTTTTCTCCGTGTGTTTATACAGAATGGCTATAAAAGGGTGTAGTTATTCTGGTCACTGCAGCACAGTTTCCTTGACAGGTTACCCATGGCAACAATAAACATCCAGAGGTGAGATCATGCCTTGTACAAAATTATTGCAGGATGTTTTGAAATTATAAATAAATCGCCTTGAAAATGGTCCTCTCAAAATGCTAACATGCGAGTATTAATTTCTTCATGAACAAATTCATGTCAGAAAGGTTATCAGGAAATAAGTCGAGAATGTGATATTTGAGATCCAACTTAAAGATGCTAACCGTAGCAGCAGTGACAGACGCAGCTTAGATTTTCTCAATATCTCGACAAAAATTAAGTGTTACTGTCAGGGATCCAACTGTTTGCCTTACATGTAATAGTGATTTCCAAGCAATGTAATTCTATCAATATTGTTCTATTTTAGAAAATCTATCGTACTAATCCCCGCAACCGAAATGAAATATTTACCGTGGGAAATACAACCGCTTTAAATTCAAGCACAACTGGGCATTTCTAGAGGAAGTTTTGAAGCCCCGCTGTTCGTGATCGACCCACCAAGGAGTGGTTGAGGGGAATGCCAAATGGCTCGGCCGTGTAAGGCCGAGAGATTTAAAAACCACGTTTAAACTAATAGGTCTTTGTAGTATCCTGAAACTCATTTTAATAGACCCTTGGCTCAAAGTTTGACTTAAATATCCCTTTGCTATTGTACAGTTTGAACACAGCAGCGGATAGTGACCATTCTGAGGAAATTATAATGTCACAGGAAAGACTGCATCCAATGGTGTTGTTTATCCAGCAGGTCAGGTCAGGTCTTTACATGGTAGAGCGTCTTTCTCCATGGCAATGTGTATATAAACACCCGCAGCGTTTGGTGAAAGAGCCCACGCACAAGACCCAGTCAAAGCCCCTGAGATCACCCGGGTGGAGTCGGCTCGTGGCCGGGGGTCCAGTTGAGGGATTGCGGAAATGTCATTAACCCCACTGCGTAGGTGTTCACGGTGGTGCTGGACAGCTCTCCGGATGCGTTTACTGGTTGTTACCACACACGTCCGGCGTGACGCTAGCTCCCTGGCTTCGTGTGAAGAAGAAGAAGAGGGAGCGGCTGCTCCCGGCATGTGAAGCGAAACGTCAAGACGCCTTGCCGGACAACAACAACAACGCAGCCGGGATCCGAGAGCACTCCGCACAGGTGTTACCGACCCAGCCTCTCGTAGTCGTGGCATCAATAACTTTACCATTAAAAAAATAAACAATTCATTTCTCAACCAATAAAGGTCGTCCAAACCTATTTTTAGGACACGTTTTCTTCGGACTTAAAACTTTTTCCCACCTTAAAGTATCAAGAGTTGCTCACAATCACAGCGCTGGTGCGAATAAAAAGCAAGAAACGTGTTCTAATTGGGTTTCAATGCAAGTTAAAACTGGTTCCAAATGTCACGTACCCGAGTGACTACTCGAGGTGGGTTGACGACACGAATATTGAGGCCGTAAAAAACCCTCCACCTTCCCTCCCACCGTTCAATAGAATGGGAATGATTCAGGCTTGCGATCCAAGAATCAATTATTTTCATGTTGTTTGTATCCTGTGTCTCATGTCCCATCTTTTTTTGTACAGTCTTGTGCACTCCATTAGCCTACGTTAATAATTCCCATGAATATTCATAAAATGTCAATCATGTATTTGTGTACACCCCATAAGATGCATGTCTCATGAGATGCTGGGGACCTTAAGCCCACAAGCAAAAACTGGCACCGCATCTTTGCAGTCCATGCAACTAAATTCAAATGGTCAATCACATCTTGCAATTCTTGGATGTTTTAGGCCAAATAATGCGGAAAGGTGATTTCCAATATCCAGCCATTTACAGCTCTCCAGCCATTCACCACTCTCCAGCCCTAACCTATGGCTTCCGTCTACTTCGGGAACATTTAATCTCTTTCTTGCATTGACCCCCTGGTGTTTTCCCCTGTGTCCCCATTTAGTAATTCAGGCCGTATATAAGTTGTCAAAATACAGCGTTTTGTGGTGTTTCTAATATTCAGAAGCTGTACATATTCATTCACTACTACATACGTTGAAGCATTTTAAAATATATATATAGTTTGTGGTCAGAGATTAGTTACATATTACATTCACTTTGACTACACAACCCTACAGAATTTCATGACAGCACTAACGATAGCTGTTGCAACCCTTTTGAAATGTTAACATCAAGTTTTTTGTTTTTTGTTCTGTAACAACTTTCACCCAACGTTTACCGCACGACGCCGATCATGGCGACATGCTCATCAGAAGCAACACAACAAGAAACGTCACGTGGGCTGTCACACTACTGGAAGTGTGCACTGGAGATGCCACACTCATGCGGCGTGGAATGATTTTTTCCAATTATAATGATGCCTGTTCACCCAGGAAAGCGTCGCCGAGGCTCAAGACACTTCTTCAGAAGGGCCTTGGCCAAGTTTCTCACGAAAGGAGCGATGTTGATGCTGTGTTTCCATTCCGAATGAGTCATTTCGAGGGCATATATCAGCACTGGGGATGTTGGCCAATGCCAGTTACATCGCGTGTGGGCTTCGGTCATGAAAGAAACTGCAGAACCCGGAGGAGACCCATGCAGAACAGGGGGAGAACAAACGCCAACACAGACAGACGGCCGAGTTGGGAATTAAACTCGGGCCGCCCTTGTTGCTGTGAGGCGCGACGAGTGCTGCCACCGCACTGACACCCTGTGCCACCCAGGTTGATTGGAGCCTCGCACTGAGGGGTTTTCACCCCTGGAGCCAGGGGTATGCTGCACACATTCGGTAATTTAACCATTCTCTGGGAGTGTACACGTTGTGCTGGCTTACATCACGTACTCAGCAGTGATTTTTTTAAATCAAAATTTCCATTGGAAGTTTACCTGCAATTTTGTAAAAAGTGCTCGTGCAATTTTAGACTCGGTGACTAGGCATTGTACTTCATCACATGTATCGCTTGTTAAGTGGTCAATCCAAATATTTTTGTTGAAATATCAACAAACTTGTTTACTTAAGTAGGATTCCTCTCACCCACGACTTCTGTCATCCATAGGGTCCATGAGAACTCCTATTATTGGCGGCCCCATCGTCACCCACATTTACGTGCCATTATTTACAGAACATAAAATTTGCGGACAATAGGATCCGTGACACTCATCCCCCCCCCCCGCATCGCCGCAGACAACAGGAGCTCAGTCACCAGCCGGGCTCCTGATGCTACACGTTGCTCAGCACCTCGGCGACGAGCTTCTGCAGTGCGGCAGCGCGCATGCGGCCCGTCTCCAGCACCTCGGCGTGGTTGGCCGTCTTCTCGGTCTCGTAGTCCAAGATGGCTTCGTTGGTGATGAGCGAGATGCCGAGCACGCGGAGGCCACAGTGCTTCGCGATCAGCACCTCTGGCACCGTGCTCATGCCTGCACGCACGCACGCGCGCGCGCACACCAGCGTCAACACAGACCACGGGAGACACGGCGGACACCTGACTCGCAAGTGGAAGATCAAAGACGCTCTCCTGTGTGCGACAGCGGCTACGCGTGCAACCATGCACTACCCCAAGCGTGCACGTGACGGCGGAGGGTGGATGGTGTCCACAATTCACCAACTCTTGGACAAAGCAATCGAATGGGCGAATCACCCACAACGGAATCTCTTAAGAATTGCCCTTGATTAGCCATACGAAGGATGAAGACCGGCGTAAAATCTGCAGCGGTAGTCAACTTCCTTGTGAGCAGTGGAGCCAGCTACGCAACCAATACAGGGAGGGGGAGTGCGTGTGTGTGGGGGGAGTGCGTGTGTGTGGGGGGAGTGCGTGTGTGTGGGGGGAGTGCGTGTGTGTGGGGGGAGTAGGAGTGTAGCGGTTAGTGCGCTGCGCTACGAACCCGGCGTCCCGAGTTCGATTCCCCCTCATGGCTAACAACAGTGACGATTAACTGAACCGGTCCTGGATCAGCCCTAGGTAGATTCTGCCTTAAATAAGTACCTGGTGCAGTTGTGTAAACATAGCCACTGGGGGGTCACAGGTCGGACATGGTGCTCGCCACCCACCCCATCGTGTGCCATGCCACCCTTCATAGGTGCTCGCTAACAGCACTTGCCCAAACAGTCTGTTTTAAAGGCTATAGAGGGGATCTTTGTCTTTGTGAATGTTTGTGTGTTAATGGTGGGTGCTCGCTAACAGCTACAGCAGCTAACGAGCACTTAAGGGCAAGTGCCGCTTGTGTGCAGAGGACGAATGCGTTTCGCACGCTCGTCAGCAGGTGGCGGTAGAGAGTTTCCAGATGGCGCTTTTAACGATAACCAAAAGCGGCCAAAAACTGAACCAGTTATTCGATGCAATGGGGAGGGGCGGGCAACCGGTTGCGGCAAAGCTCACCAGCCAACTGAGTACGAGCCCAAACCAACTATCCAACCAGCACCTATCACTCCCATTGACCCTTTTATCAACCCCACCTCCAATGATTTGCCAGGGTCTCTTTTGTCATGTTTGCTTTTGAGGTATTCACAATGTCAGCGCAGCAGCCACGCGAGCGACGAGCGCGCTCATGGCACCTCCAATTGGCACGGTTGGCTACGTACGCTTCGAAAGAAGCTAAAAATGCAACACGTACATACACAGAGGCCCAAGCAACGGACACATGTGGCGACGACCGCCTTACCCACGGCGTCGGCGCCCAGGATGACCATCATGCGGCACTCGGCGATGGACTCGAAGGCCGGGCCGGTATTCATCACGTAGACGCCCTCGCGCAGGAACTCGCCGAAGCCCAGCGTGGTACCCACCTTCTTCGCCAGCGCGCACAACGAGCGGTCGTACGCATCGGAGACGCTCGGGAACCGAGGCCCAAACCTGTCGGGACGCGAGCGATCGTGAGTGTCGCCCGGCCTGATATCCAGCCCGCAACTGTACTCCCGCTGCGCTGATCCCTGCACGGTCACCCCCGCGGTGACCTGGCATCGTGACCTGGCGTCACGTGACCTGGCATCGTAAGAAACGTCACTTGACGTCTGGTGGACGGCGTTTGTTGGCTTGCTCACTACAGGGCATTTGGCTCCCCGGACTTAAATAAGCATTGGATGGCTCTCCGTTTGCAGTCCTGGGCCAGCGAAGGAAATTCCACACTGCCATGGCAAGAGACGGTCTCTCTCCCCAACTACTGTTCATATCCTCCCACACGTTGGTACTTAATGTAATGACCATGTAAAGATGATGGGCTGAAGCAATCACTGCAGATTGTATCAACCTGGTAACCTGCCCACTCTTCAGTTCTCCCATGGGGCAGGAGTGGGGATGCTAAGGGACGTTAGTGGATGCTATGGGACGTTAGTGGATGTTACGGGACGTTAGTGGGTGATTGGTGATGTTGGAAGTTGTGACAGGATGCGATGGGATGTTTTCCTGGCTCTTACTTCTCGATGTTGGGTCCCAGCAGGGGGTTGTTGCCGGCCAGGCCCGGCAGGTTGATGTGGTCGCGAATGATCATGATGTCGCCCACTTTATATTGCTTGTTGAGGCCACCGGCCGCGTTGGTGACGACCATGGTGTCCACGCCGAGCAGCTTGAACACGCGTATGGGGAACGTCACCTGCAGAGAGACGGAGCGAGTGCTCGTAGCCTGTGACGTGTCTGGTGGCGGCTACGCATGTAACCTGTGATCCAGCACTTGTGGAAGCAGCGAGGGTGGGTAACTCGCCAGGAGAAGGCGGAACAGCAAAGTGACAACTAATCTCCATATGACCCTTCTGTACGTGTTATGACTGCCAGGTTGTCTGTTTTATTATGTCAGCCACACAGTTGCAGAACACAGGTCCAAAGGCCGGAAAGGTCAAGTGGCCACTAAAGTTGTAATCGATAAAGAGATAACACGATTCTTGACTTGAGCAAGGTAATTATGCAGTGTGGGGAATGAAGCAGAAGGAGAAGTGTTTGTGACCTGCAATGTGGTGGCTAAATGATTGGGCTATTGAGTGTGTGGGTGACTGCGTTTGGGCAGCGGTGGTGTAGCGGTTAGCAAGCTGTGCTACGAACCTGGCCAACAGAGTTCGATTCCTGCTCACGGTTAACAATATTGACGATTATCTGGACTGGCCTGGGCCTCCCCGATGTTGACTCAGCCTAAAATGAGTACCTGGTGCGGTGTGTAAACATCGCCACTAGGGAGACCAAGGCTGCCAGGCGTGGTGCTGGCCACCCACCCCCTCTCGTGTGCCGTGCCGGCCTTCATCGGTGCTCCCAAACAGTACTTGCCCTAAGTCTATTAAAAGGCTATATGGGGGATATTTATCTTTGTCTGGGTGAGAGTAGTCGAGAGTGGGGGAGTAAGTCAGTTAGCTGTTGTGACCTGAAATGTGCTGGATAAACAATTTGTGGTGGATGAGACAAAATAGTCCATGTCTGGTCGACCGACGTTCACAGGAAACAGTAACCATGTTAATAGCAGTAGCAGCTGTAGAAGAGTGATAAGGAGGCGACTGAGCACCAATGAACGAGTGACCGGAGTGGATTCGCGAGTGCCAGATCATCGGTCGAGCCGACTGCACGATGCAGAGCGGAAGCTGGTGGGGGCGGCACCTTGCTCATGGAATATCCCTCGTACGCGTGGAAGCGCCCCTGCATGCACACGCACGTCTTCCCGCTGAGCTGGCCGAACACGAGGCGTCCCACGTGCCCCTCCACTGCACCCGCAGACACAAAGATAGCGTGACGAGGTGAGCCCCGCAGGAACGCCGAGTCGATGGAGCTCACGCACACGGGGGGCGGGGGGGGTGGAGTCGTGTGCTCGCAAAGAGATGGATTTCTTTATTTGTCTGGGTCAAATCTTGTAATCAAAAGTTCGTCCACTTCCCGTTGTCCAATCAATTCCACATTTTGCACACGTACTCAGATCCGGTGACAATGCATGCCTGCATCAAAATCGGCATCAATTAATCAATTAATTCGCTACTTTAAAGCAATTTACATTTTGTATGGTCGCCTTATCATTTATATATTTGTGTAGGTCAAAAAACGCCACGGTCCCTAAACTGTGGAATCGGCTCACACAAAACGCAGGCGCCGCGTGTCTCAGGCGCCATTGACGTACTTCTTGACCTGAGTTAAACGAAGTTGTTAATAAAACCCGTTGTTTAAAAAAAAAAACTTTTTTAAACGAGTTTATTATTATTTATGTTGTTCACGAGAGCTGGACCACGCTTCAGATTCGATTTTATGTTCAGCCAATACCACTGTTGGCCAAACTTCATGATGTCGACCGACAGAGCTTGGGCGATTGTTGGCGTCAATTCTGGCTGCCTTCAAGTGCCACTCCTCCCAGAGCTGCACCCATTACCTGCAGAGGGCAAGTGGCCAATCCACAAATCAATTGGGATGTGAATACCCAACATCGCTAACGATGACGACGACGACGATGTGGCATACACGATACACACAACGCACTCTACAGTCCCAACGGGCACCGCACGTGGCGTGGACGCCACACGTTGTATCCCGCGTGCGTGCGTGCGTGCATGCGCCCGCCCGCCTGTGCGTGCGTGCGTGCGCGTACGCACCCGTGCTTTGCGGGAAGTTGGGGATGTCGGAGTAGGGGAAGGACTGCTGGTCCTCCAGCATGTCTGCAAGACCGCCCAGGCCCGAGCCCAGCACCATCCCCACCTTTGGCCGGTGTTTGGTTTTCGAGAGCAACCAGTCGGCCGTCACCTTGTAGTCCTCATAGCGGTACCTGACGAGTAGCAACAACACGGGTCGGCGGGGAGCTACACCAACGGTTTGACCAAGCGCAATAATTTGCCCAGGAAAGCCGCGCCGAGTTGCGCGACTCATTTTCAGGAGGGTCCTGCATTGGGTGTTCATTTGAAGGTGTATGCAGCCAATTAATGAGCGTTATTACACGTGGGAGAGAACCCATGCGCATGAGAGGGGGAAACGCTCCATCCCCATGCAGATATAAACAGATGGCGACTGCCTTCTCCTGCTGAGCCAGTACCATTCTTATCACTGTATCAAGATTGAAGACTGTGGTGCATTGATAAGATGTAATATAAGCACATTTCCTGTCATGCATTATTTAACAGATAAGAATAAGGCAAATACAAGGTTAAAATGCAATCCTTTGTTTCAGTGTTTACTCCGGAATTTCGGTTGCAAAGTCAACAGTGCGATGGGTGTCAAAGAATGTCCACTCTTCACTGGATTGTGACTGCACGGTTTATCTCTTAAACTGTGCCACACAGAAAGGGCAGCTGCATCGCGCCAGCTCATTTCCCTTCTTTCCCCGTGAAGTACAGATGTAACAAATGTTATATCAGTGCAGGCTTACGATGGGTACGTTTAATTGTGAATGAACAATTATTTTGCTTCTGATTAGCATGAACATACTGCATGCACTTGGCTCACCGACACCCCGGAGTCACGACCGATTCGACATGCACTACGAACGCGCAAAAATAAATAAGATTCTGGATTCCAACCGTGTTTTTTTTTTCTCGAATCGTGACTAATTCCTGGAATCGAGGGAGGGGTGTGAATTACCAAACGTGCGGAGCTATGGAAGAAGGCAAAGTGGCAGCACACTCATGCAGCCACGGCGTGCTTAGAGGCTTCACCACAAATGGCACAACCTCCCACGTCGCCACGTGTGGTTCACGGTCACGGAGCAAGGCCGACCAAACGGCCGAATGTGGACTCGCGTGCGGGACACAGGGCCACGCACGTGCGAGCTCTCAAAGAGACACCCGACCAGCTCCATCGATATCATGCGTACGTCTCAGACACTTTAAAGATGTAGGTAGTCATTGAAATAATCGTCAAGTGGCTCTTGAGCGCTGCATATCAGCCAGTGAGGACTGTAATTTGTCCACCTATCTGGATAAGATAGACATTGTCGTAATATACCACTGTGCGCGACGTATATACCAGGGCCAGACCAACCAAACATCCTACCCAAGCCGGGATGGCGATGGTATGTTCTTTTGTGTATGTGACAAACCATGGAATGCTTCCATAAACCCACAATTTCCCAAGCTTCAGATAATCACCTTCAAAGTGACGTTATGAGAATGATATTAAAATGTTTACTCTGAAGTGGCCCAATGTGTGGAACTGCCCATCCGGAGCCTTAAACAAACGCACGCACGCATGCACACATTCCTTTCACGCACAAAACTGAATTGAGACTGTTCATATTAAAACTTAGTCATGAAATATGGACTTTTAAATCGTTGTTGTTTGTAAAATAGTGATGAGTTCACGTCCATATCGCTTGTGTTTGCTGTGGCAGACACATCCTTGCTTGACAATTGTGGTTGTGTTTATGTCAGCAGAGCGAAATTCTTATCCGTGCCCCTATAATCTGTGACTCCTATTATCCGAGACCCAAATCTTCCTGCAAAAACTCCCGTTTTTTTCTGTGTCCATCTTTCAATGTATAAAAGGCAAACCTGGGAGTAGCGACTCAGAAGGGATAAAATTCACCATAATAGCCACATTAAATTACCAAAGACCACACGGATAAGAGAG
The DNA here is from genome assembly GCF_048934315.1 of Petromyzon marinus. Lineage (NCBI taxonomy): Eukaryota > Metazoa > Chordata > Hyperoartia > Petromyzontiformes > Petromyzontidae > Petromyzon > Petromyzon marinus. Next base: position 8,947,569 of record NC_133691.1, on the reverse strand, counting down.
CTATACCGCAAAAGGTGGCCATACAATGCATGAAATCACACAAATTACCCATATATCCGGATTCTGAATATCACACGCATGCGAGTCTACAGCTCCACGGAAGCACACATCAGGCAGGCGTGGTGTCACGAGATGCACGGTTTGGCTTCGTCACGAGAGAATGCCAACTCTACGGGAAGTGCGACGCAGTGATCACTCTCCCTTCTCAGACAAACTCCGCGTGGCTGCATGGGGTCAGCCACTCCGCGATCGCATCTTGCTTCCGGCCCCAATGTGTTCAGGCCGAGTAGTTGACTTTTTAATACACATGTATTACTTCTTCTTGGTTCTTTCGGTAAAGTCACGTAGAATGGAAATAAAATCATAAAAATTAAACATAATAAAATAAAATTCTCACGTCGTTTCGGCCACAACACAAGTAGCCTTCCTCAGGTGAAGAAACAGAACTGTCGGGAAGACAGCACTTCAGTGAACACTGCCAAGCTTGGCAGCGTCTTTTAAGCTGGGTGGGAGGAGCAGAGCGCCTTGACGAAGGAGTTTACACATCAACAGGAGAATTTAGCATTGAAGTAGCTGTGTTAATGTGTTGGATTAGCAGGATGTTAAAGTCAGAAATTAGCATGTAACTGGGAGAATAGCATAATGTTAGTGTGAGGAATTAGCATGTAACTATGTCGGAAAAAGTGGCGGTTTCTTTTTTCTTTTCAAGGTTAGCACCACGGAAAGCGACGAGCTTTGTTCAGACGGACGAGTCCATCTATGCTTGGAACGGAGGAGGGGGGGGAGAGAAAGAAACAGCCACGATGCGCTCCTCAGTCCTGTGTTGCGTTACAACTATGCTATAAACTAGACTACTATACATTACAATATTATACCTTCCAATCTAAACTACATTGCATAATATCGTATACACAGCCCAATGTAAGCTCTAACATTATGCATTATATTGATATGCCTTCAACTAAACTTTTTTTCTAAATTACACGACTATACACCGTAATATACACTGCCATAGACAAACCCACCCTTGAATTATACAATGCGTTACTATACACTACCCTATACTTTGACTATAAAATTAGACTTGTAATATTACACTATGTATTATTCCACCAACCCTACTGTATACCACACTGCTGTATATTCACTATACAATTACGATACTATATATTGCCTAATGAATTATGTTAAACATTACACTGTAATACTATTTATTATTATACAACATGCTATAAACCATACCATTGACCGTCGTGTGAAAGGTACTAAGAGGCAGTGCCAGCGAATGGACTGCGGTCTGAAAGTCACTGTAAAATACAATCAAGAACCGAAATGGTTTATAACGTCTTTCCAATGGTTACTAAGCCAGAATCCATCTTCTCGGTTGAAATTGTCTCTGTGTTTGTATATGTGGATGGCCTCATGAACGAATCTCTCATGGTAGCCGGATGGCTTGCAGAGAACCTCCGTCTTGGAGAAGTCAATGTCATGTGAGCCCACTGAATTATAACAGTGATCTGCCACGGCTGAGGTGTTCGTCCTACCGTGTTTCAAGTCTGCTTTATGTTCACGGATGCGGTCCGAGATATGTCGTTTGGTTTCGCCAATGTAGCTGCTACCACAGAGGCAATTTAGTTTGTAGATGCCCGGGTACTGTATATCTGGAACCACATCTTTTTCCGACGGGACCAGATCACGGATTTTATGTACTGTGTTGAATCGGACCTGGATCTTGTGTTTATTCAGGATTTTGGAGATCTTTTTTGTGACCCCCGCAATGTTGGGTAAGGTGATGGTTTTAAATGGCTCCTCAAGAGGATCCTTCTTCATGGTTGGAGTGATGGCTTTGCAGATTGTGTAGTCGGAGTAACCATTAGTCTTGAGAGCTTGGTGCACGTGCTTGAGTTCACTGGCAATGTGTTCCTGGTCGGAGATGCATTGGGCTCTATGGTATAGAGTCTTGATGTGGGAATTCTTCTGGGATGGATGGTGGTGGGAATCCGGTTATAAGTAAGCATCCGTATGGGTAGCTTTCCTGTAGACAGAGTGGCTCATTGAACCATCAGGTCTCCTTTTAATTAGGACATCCAAAAAGGGTAGTTTGCCATCTTTTTCGACTTCCATGGTAAATCTGATGGCTGGGTGTATGTAATTGATGTGGTCGAGGAATTGGTCTAGAGCAGGCCGGCCATGTGACCAGATGACAAAAGTGTCATCCACATACCTCTTCCATAAGGTCGGGCGTAGAGTGGCAGTCTGGATGGCGTTAGTCTCAAATTTTTCCATGAAAACGTTGGCCACAACCGGAGATAGGGGGAAGCCCATTGGGGTGCCCTCAGTTTGTTTGTAGAAAGTTCCATTCCAGGTGAAGTATGTGTTGGTTAAGCAGTGTCTCACCAGGGGGGGTACATCAGTATGCAGTCCTTGATGAACCAAGTCTTCAATGATTGCGATGGTGTCAGGTACAGGAACTTTGGTGAATAAGGAAACCACATCAAAACTGACAAGCAGGTCGTCTGGGGACAGGGAAATACCCTTGATTGTCGATACCAGGTGAGTAGAGTTTAGTACCGCAGAGGTGGTTTTTACAGTAAAAGGCCACAGGATTTCAGACAGAAAATGAGCCAGTTTGTAGGTGGGGGAGTTGATAGTAGAGACGATGGGATGAAGGGTGTATCTTCTTTATGTATCTTTGGAAGGCCATATAATCTTGGTGGCCTGGCCGCAGAAGGTTTCAACGAGAACTGTTTGGTTTGATCAATTAATGCTGTTGAATCAGAAATGATTTTGTTGGTTTTAGTGACGAGGCTGTTGGTGGGGTCTCTTCTTATTTTTGTATAGCTGCCATCATTGAGTAGTTCCTGAATTTTGTTGTTATATTCTATTTTGTCCATGATGACAGTGGCATTGCCCTTGTCGGCTGAGAGGATGACAATGTCATCCCACTTTTTTAATTGAGATAATTCAAAGTGCTCATCTTTGCTGATGTTGCTAGCTGGCATCTTAGCGTTTTTGAGGGTTGCAGCGATTTCAGATCTTGCTACGTCTGCAGCGATGTGACTCAGGCCCTTGAGTGCCACGTCGACATGGGCAATAATATTAACTGGTATGTATCTAGGTGTGACTGCAAAGGTTAGTCCTTCAGCTAAAACGGTTTTCAGACCATCAGAAATAGAACTGTTACTGCGATTAATTACGACTTTGTTAACGTCTAGCTTTTCAGTGTGTGGGTCCGATTTCTTGTTGGAGAGGCGGTTGAATTTGGAAATCAAGTTGTCCTTACATTTGGTCGACATAGTGGCAGCTGAAGAGGCAGTCATATTGTCTACATGTTCCCAATCCGATGTGGACATTGTTGCCGTCAATAAGTGTGATTTGTAGAGTGTCTTGTCTAACTGATTACTTCTTCATATGGCTGACGTTGCTGTAGAGCATCAACTATAACTTTACATTGAGGTGGTTGGGCCACATAAATTGCGTCAGGAGCTGGGGCGGGTGTTGTATCGCTGCTGTGATGCCTCCTTCGTATTTGTAAATTGGGCACTGAGTTGTTTCAGCATTTTACTGAACCAAGCATAATCAAAACAAACGTACTGTATAGCTTCAACGTACGGTATAAAAAGGGAAGTGGTACCAGTGTGTTCCCTACACCGCATGCTATGACCCGAATGACCCGAGATTAATTTCCAGCCATGGCCAAATTGTGTGGTGAGTGATATAAATATCAATACTGGTTCTCGGTCAACTCTACTAACCTGCACTGACCAGAGTCGTGAGGTTTGGTCAAACAAACCTCCAGGACCAGCAAGTCCTGGGATAGACATTCATCCAGTAGTGCGTCACCAATTATAAATTATGACGTAAACGTTTATTACCTGTATTTTGTTAAATAGAGCTAGCATCACGGAATCACAGTGATGTATGCTCTTGCTCTATTCATTAGGTGTGCTAAGGATATATGATGCACATTACATTTTGTTTAGTAGATATAACTTTAGTATATGCCGGTCACAACATCCAAAGTAAAGTCTCAGCATCATGTTGGGTTTCGTCACTTGTAGGGTTTTCCGGTGGATACTTTATCCATATATGGCAGCTTTGGTTTGGGGGGGAAAGGCTGTGATCACTGGGTTGGGGCAGTTATTTCTCGGTCATGTATCATGACAAGGCCACACCCTGCCACACTACGGTTATGCATGTTATTCATAACCAGACATTTTAGGTTCCAGCCAGCCAAAAAGAATGTGACCGGACCACCGTGACCACGAGCGTGATGCGACGCTCGCAAAGTTTGCGAGAGTTTAGTCGTGCGTGTTTGCACGGCGGCACGTAAACACAGGCCGATGTTACGGTGAACGTGAGCGGTATCGTCACCAGAGGCGGCAAGGCCACGTGGCTGCTGAGGCCGTGCTGATGATACGAAGTCACGAGACATACGGGAATGGCCATGTTCCATTCCACTGATGTCACACAAACATCCCTCAAACTGGCTGATTTTATCTTTTTAAATGCATGGTCACCACGACACTGTTTTTTGTATATTTTAAGTTAATTGTTCCAACAGAGCATAGGTACTTGCTCTGAACGAACAGCATGGAAAAAGATATGTCGCGAATTTAGACACGGTTTATCTTCATTGCCTTCTTGCAGATTTGTATAAATGTACGTGGTTGTAGTGACCATATAAGGTGAGCCCGCGTACCGTAAGACAGCTACGAAACAAATCCGTTGAATTTGACAAATGCTCTCTTCTGCGGCTCGAACTCAGTAAAAAAAAAGTACCTGAATGACAAAAGGTAAATTCTAAATAACTATTTTACTACGGTATAATTCTATGACATTTATGCAAGGAACACATGAACAACAACGTTCACCCAACGTCAGAACAGGGAAATGTGAGTCACAGGGTTATTCAGTTAAAGTTCTGAATTTTTACTTTAAACGTAAAGTGCTTTAATTAAAATATTAATTGTAAATTTCCTACATTGTGAACAAGATTGAGTCTCCAAAGGGATATGGAGTTTTAAAAAGTACAAATATATACTATTTTTTTAAAATGACAAAGAATGTAATTTAATATCCATTAAGAAAAGGTTAAATTTGTTTCCATCAATAAATAAGACTTCAATATAAATATTCAACTCTCAATCCTCATATATATAACATATTTGGAGCATATAAAAACATGTCTATCCTGTTATGTAGATTTTATTTCCTGAATGTGAATATGAAGATATATTTTCAGACAGGATGTAAAATAGTAAGAAAAAAAGGCAAGTTGAAACCCGATGCCCTAACTTATAAGAACAATACGCATAGCATTTTTTTTTGTCCACCATTATACTTGGGGGGGAAAAAACATGTGTCATGAGATGTGAAGATTGTGAACGCATTGTCCCCTGGAGTCTTCAAACAAGCTCCAGGCCAGGGCGACGGAGAGACCCCTGCTCCCAATTGACATTGCGGAGTTTTTTGCGACTTGCAGGACAGAACAAGAGGTGTTTCAGGCAATAAATACCCAACTGCCTTGTGTGCATGACCCTTCCAGAAGTATGACCACCAGATGAATGGGACGTTTCGGACGTTAGACAAACCAACTTAACTCTTTGCCATGTATTTTTTAGCAACTGTTAAATAGATCGTACCCTTCAAATGTGGAGTATGTTTCAGCACTGTAGGCTACATAACTCTTTTAGTGCCTCGTCCGCTTGGCCAGACAGACTTCCGGCACATTCACCGTTTTGGCTATCGATGTCAAGTTATTATAGTGTATAAATTATGGAAAATGGTTGTTTATAAAATGATGGATTTTACGTGTTTGTTGCATTTCTTACATGAAAAGAAAATATGTGGATCGCTGTTAAACAATGTAATGTGTTGCTCACATGAGTACAGACCAGAGCCATAAGATGTTTTTTTTGGGTTAGATCGCATAAAATTACGCAATCTAATGCAAAAATAGCTCTGCTATGGATAACATTGGTGGCGAAAGCCTACGTGTTAAACAGACCTGAGTGAGTGATGGAAATTCCATATTCTTATGGCAAGGGGCGAGTCTCTCCATATTACAACCGCTGTTGAATTCCCCCCAAAAGATGGGCTTATTTTATCGACTCAAAAGCAAAGACGATGGGCTGAATCAACCCCTCAACGAGGTGTTGAACTCAACCTTCACCTGGCTCTACTGCTACAGGGCCGGTTACATTCCTGTGCGTCCACGGCACTGAACATTCATTCCTGCTCGTGTCGTGTAGATAATATCATGCATGTATTGTATATACGGCGACTATGTACGGTTGGCTACATACGGTGCGAAAGAAGTCCAACATATACGCATACAATGCACGCTATTTATGTATTTATCTGCGACCGCCATTCAAACAGCGGTGACTCGTGCGCTTCGTCTAGCGGCTCTGCTCTGCACGCGAACATTTCTAGGCGCAGTAAAGCGACGCCCATGCAGCGGAACAGCGTTTACGGTGTCTACGCTCTTTCAGAGACAATTCTCGCCCTCCACCGTCCTCCTCGCGAGTGACCATTCGTCGTTTCGTGAACAGCCCCGCCGCGACTTGTTCGTGACCGCCCACCCTGGCCATGGCCGAGAACTGCGGCGACGCACTAACGTCGCTACCGTCGGCTTCAAACCCAAAACAAAGTTGTGGAGTTGGACTCTTCATACCAATGTGGCGCTTGGCGAGACAACTTCCTCGTGCCCAACATTTTTTACAATCTCCACCTTCCCCCCCCCCGTTACTAACCATTTCACTATCGTAAACTAGAATTTAAATGTGAACACTAACTATATTCGTAAACCGAGCCCTCTCTTAATGCTTTCGTCTAACCCAGTCCCTAACTCTACTACCGAGTCCTTACTTAACACTCAAGCGTCTAAGGTTAAAGTCCAATGACCAACAGTCAAAAACACTACCCTAAAAGTAATTATTTACACTATATGATTCATGACGTTTCAGGCAATGACCCTTCATAGCACATGTTCTTCTTAGCACATGTAAAAATCCTCCTGGTCATTCAAAAGTTTAACTCATGATTTGGCGATGCAGCGTTGGCAGTGGCACACAATCACAATACTGTAGTCACATGTGCTATGAATAAGGGCCATTAACAGAAACGTTGCCAGTTATAGATTTTTTTTAAAAAAAATTGTTGATCCTGGGCGGTTTCCCCACTCTCCCCCCAACTCCGTCCTTGCTACACCCACTGCCGACACCCATATCCTTATCCCCATATAAAGCACTACACTGGCCACATCATAATAAACCCTGCACATCGCAGTTACAAGATAGCTAAACCTGCAATAGTTCCAATCCAAGTACGCACTGGAGTCCCTTCATATCCAGACCCAGGTACCATGGGTTGACTGACTGAAATGACTGGCAGATGTACCACCTGCGATCCTCACTGTGCCTTCTTACTGCGTTTTAGCCGCCCAGGGCTCCGCTCGTTGTTGTGAGCGTCGCTCCTCTACAGTCCACTTTTTTTGGAGGTTGACTGCCTCTAACTGCCCTAGCTTCCTCTACATAGACCGATATTGACACCGTTGGTATCGGTAATCGATAAGTCCGATCAGCTCTGCATCCTCCTATACGACAATCCTGCCTCCTCTTCTCTAGACCGTGCCGCGCCCGCTCAGACAACCCCCGCCTTCCGGCTAAACCGAAGCAAGCTTGGACACGCGGTGGTTGGGCATGCGGGCTACAGCCAACGCAGCCCTTGCCTGCCGGAGCTCACCGACTTGATTTTGTCCAAACTATTTCATGGATCCGTGAGCTCCTCACACAATCCAATCCCATTAAACCCAGGGTGGATCGTAAGGCAGCGTCGCCTGAATGTTTCGAACCGGCGCAGATGTTCCTTCAAAAGGGGGTCGTCGTTCAGTTTCGCGAGCGTCGTGATGGAGCGCCAAGCCAAGTAGCTTCTTCCACACCGCGTCACGCAGCTGACGGGAGGAAAACGCCGCTCGACCGATTCGGAGACATCCGCTGCGAAGCCGGAGCCGGCCATGAGCAACGCTTAAGTGAGCGTAGTGACCGTCGACAGCAGAGCGCGCAAGATGCACACAAAATTACAACACGAGAGAGGGGCTAACAGTGCAGCGCACAAAACATAAACCAAGAAGGCCCGTATCGCCTTTAACATGCTGTTTGGGGCAAGTGCTGCCGGCGCGTAGCACCTATGAAGGCCGGCATGGCACACGACGGGGGGGTGGGATGGTCACCACCACACGCGGCCGCCTTTGTCCCCTCGGTATTAAATGAAGCGCGCACACACACGCACGCGCACATACGCGGCTACTCACGTGTGCTGATCCTTGGGATGCATCTCCCCGACAGTACACGAAGAGTGGAGTAGTCTTTGCCTGTGTGTACGTGCGCGCGCGGGCGAATTGTCTCGGCTCGCGTTTGACAGGATTCTCGTCACACGTGCTCCGTCTTCCGCCACGTGGGGCCGGCCCAGCACGGCGCTCGTTCTGCTCGCCCATTGGTGGAGGCGGAGGAGTGGCCGGGCCGAGCGCGAGCTCCCCCCCCCACCACCGCCGCCGCCGCCGAGTGACGTCACGGAATGTGTGCGTGCCGTTCGCGGTTGTGCGGAGCGGTGCCTCCCCTAGGTCGACTTAGCCTCAAAAAGAGTCGCTGGTGCGGCGTGTAAACATCGTCACGCGGGAGGCAAAGGCGGTCGGGCGTGGTACTGGCCACCCACCCCTTCGTGTGGCGTTCCGGCCTTCGTCGGTGCTCGCTAACAACTTGTTGTTAAGGCTACACGGGGGATCTTTGTATTTGCAGTTCCCCACGGTCATGTCATTTTGTTGAACCAGGCAAGAACTCGAGAGAGATCAGGAGGAGAGAATATTTTACAAGAGCGACTTGGGGCGTTAAGTCTGCCATCAGAGGGGACTATGCTTGCATTGTTGCCATATAATTTGCGATTCGATATTACATCCATAAGAGGGTTTTTTTCGGGTTAAATCGCGTAAGTATATAAATGTGTCGTTAAAACCCGCCACCACCCGACACAGCCAACTAGTAAGGGTTGTCACGTAAACAGAGCGTGCCAATTCGTCACTAGTACAGCACACCGGTGTGTTGGAGAGCCAAGCCACGAAATTTACAATCTGAGTACGACGTTTCGCCAGTAATTATAACGGCGACAGACAGATTTGTGGAAAAGTCTGTTTCGTTCCTTGTATAGAGGCGTAGATGTGGTGACCACGCTTCCACGCTCTTGCGCAAAGTGGGGGGGGGGGGGGTTAATGAATCACGTCCTACTCAGATTACAAATGTTGTGGCTTGGCCCTCCAACACACCGGTGTGCTGCTGTACTAGTGAGGAATTGGCCACGTTCAGTTTACGTGACAACCCTTACTAGTTGGCTGTGTCGGGTGGTGGCGGGTTTTAATTACATATTTATATCAGTTTAACACGTAGGCTTTCGCGACCAATATTATTCATAATAAAGGTTTTTGGGTTAGATCGCGTTTATTTATAAATGTGTCGTAACCCTCCACCACCCGACACGGCCAATCAGCACTTTTTTTGCTGATTGGCCGTGTCGGGTGGTGGAGGGTTACGACACATTTATAAATAAACGCGATCTAACCCAAAAACCTTTATTATGAACATATTTATATATTTACGCGATCTAACCCCAAAAAAAACCTCATCGATGTTAGTCGCGAAAGCATACTGCGTGTTAAATCGACACTACATTTCAGGACATGACGATACGCCCAATATCACTTCCCGTTCACGTTGTACTGGCGGTGTCTCTTGCCCTATTGCGCTTTGCTGTCGTGCTCCTAGTGGACACATACATCAGCAGAGCCGTACGACCTCTTCAACACATCTGTCTCTCCACGTCGTCGTCGTCATCATCATCGTCACGACGCTAGTTCACCCAGGCAAGACTCACTGAGTCTCAAAACTGCTTCAGGAGGCTCTTGCCAAGTTTAGTCGATAGAGAGTGGTAATGGGTAATCCCAGTTGAGTAATTTTCTGATCATCTTTCAACGTTGAGATATTTTGACCAATAACAGTTACATTGCGTGTTATTTTGCTACGCAGCGTAGCGATGTTGAACTTATTTCTGAGGTGCGAATTGAAGGATATTTTCCACGGAAAAGCGGATATAACTTACAAACACAAAGTATATATGTATAGACAAACCTAGGCATAAAGAAACACATAGATACAAAAGCCGTCAGCCACGAAGTGGCGGTGACGTCAGCGCGGTGCTTGTACCAGACTAGGTGCACCTTGAGGATACGTGAAGTGTCAAAGGCTCTCTGGAAGGTCACGGGACATACCCAGGTGCCATTGGTTGACTGACTGAGATGACATACATAGGTACGACACGCGCAAATACACATTCAGTACACAAACGACAATGTTGGTTCGCCAAAATTGGCGTGTAAGCACACCACCTGTATTCGAACACTTTGTACGCAGGACTGGCCGATTGCGCAGATTCCATTTGTGGAACTTTCACCACACTGGTGCTGCATGACAGTGATTTCACTAAAACACGCGGTGGTGACTAATAGATTTAACAACACACAAAGGTGCACAGCATTGCATGTGTAGTGACACAGCGGTGAACAGTGAGCGTACACGCCGTCGACCGTATACACGGTGTGTGTGCCGGCAGGGCGGAGGAACTGGGGTTGTGTCTAGGCCAGGCTGTATGGCAACGTGGTCGAGAAGGGAAGCCGGAGTTGGTGTAATGCAGGGGTCGGGAACCTTTTTGACTAAGAGAGCCATGAAAGCAAAAAATTTGGAAATTTATTTCAGTGAGAGCCATATAATATATTTTAAAAGTGAATTCAACTAAATGTCAGTATAATAAGCCTCTGAATTTATTCTTTTAAATAATGTTGTTATAACACTCACCATTAATGCGACTTCTGGTGCTGCATGGATTTGCTGATGTCTTTGTAGTCGGGTTGGTACTTGGTGAGGTTAAGCTTCATGCAAGCGTTGAGGCTTTCATCCGTTAAACGTGATCGTAGGTTGGACTTGATGTTTTTAAGATGTGAGAATGACTGCTCACATGCATACGTAGATCCAAACATGGTCAATACAGCAATACTCACACGCTGCAGTGTGTGGTATGTGACAGGAAGCGCGTTCCAAGTTTTGAGAATCAGCTGGTCTTCGGGTTGGAGTTTTTTCATTTCTGTCCACATGTGCTTGCTCGCCAACTCCGCTTTCTGTCGTGTGATTCTTTCCAAATCTTCATTCAGTGACTTGAACTTATTCACCCACATGTCTGAGGCCTTCAGGTCAGCCACTTCTGCTTCAAAATCTCTGACGGAGACACCAGGGATGTAATTCAGGTCGGCTGTGTTCAGTGAACACTCGTTTGGATGGGTGATGAACTTAAAAAGACGAGTGTGCTCACGAAATTCTCCAAAGCGTGCTTTGAAGGACTGTAGGAGACTGGATGTGCAGCCAGCTAGCTGGTGGAGATCAAGGTTTTGAATGGGCTCACTTGCTGTGCATGCATCTTTAAATTGGCTCAGTTTTTCAAAATGTAGTAAACGACCTGTTTCAAGATCCTTGATGAAAAGCTCCAGCTTGTTTTCAAAAGCAAATACAGCTTGTTGAAGGGATAACACTGTATTTCCAATGCCTTGCATTTTCACGTTGAGCTGGTTCAGATGTTCAGTCAGATCTACGAGATAGTAAAACTTGAGGAGCCACTCGGTGTCGGCTAGCTCAGGATGCCCGACGCCTTTCATTTCAAGGAAAGTCCGGATTTCGTTCAGGCAAGCCGCAAAACGGCTAAGCACCTTCCCTCTTGACAACCAACGCACATTGCTGTGCAAAAGCAGACCAGGATAGTTATTTACAACTTCATCCAGCAGTGTTTTAAACTGGCGATCATTTAAGGCTCGGGCAACAATAAAGTTGATCACACGAATGACCAGCGACATCACTTCGCCAAACTGCCTGTCACACATCTGAGCACAAAGTGCCTCCTGGTGTATAATGCAATGGAAACTTAGGATGGGTCTATTTTCATGTTCACGGAGAAGCGCCACAAATCCTTTGTTTTTCCCCACCATACACGGAGCACCATCAGTACACACTGAGAGAAGTTTATCCATAGGTAGACTTTTTTCTTGAGCAAACTCCATGAAAGACTTGAATAAATCCTCACCTCTTGTGGACCCTTTTAATGGCAGAACAGCAAGACTTTCTTCGCGCAGTGTGTCACCAACAGCATATCTTGCAATCACGCTGAACTGCGACAAATGGCTCACGTCTGTTGACTCATCCAAAGCCAGAGAAAAGAACGGCGCTGCATTTATGTCCTTCACTTGCGTTTCCTCCACTTTGTTTGCCATCACGATGGTACGATCATGAACAGTTCTTGCCGGCAGAGGCATGTCTTGTATCCGTTTGATTATCTTGTCTTTGTTCGGAAGATCATCAAAAAGTTCATTGGCTACATCCAGCATGAACGTTTTAGCATACTCGCCATCTGTGAATGGTTTTCCGTTCCTCACTATTGCTAAAGAACCAGCAAAGCTAGCCGAATTATAGTCACCTTGCCGGGTCCATACGCGGAGTTGCTGCTGGCTAGCTTGCACCCTGCTCAGAAGCTCTTGGCACGCTTTCTTTCTGCTGTCTCCCGCAGGGTATTTTGATGCAAAGGTAGCGTGGCGCGTGTCGAAGTGCCGCTTTACATTCGACCGTTTCAACGATGTAATTTTGTCATTGCAAATTAGACACACCGCAGAACCCGCTCTCTCCACAAAGGCGAATTCTTCGGTCCATTCGTCCTGAAATGTACGATACTCGTCGTCTTTTTTTCTTTTCGCCATCTTCTTCGTCGAAGGGTTAGCTTTGAGCTAATGACCGAGCAGACGCAGTCTCAGACTGATTCAAAAGGGGGCGTTTACCTGTTTTACCCAGCAACGGCAAACGTAGGCCAGTATCATCCAATTAAAATAATGGACAATTGCTCCTGCAGCCCTGAACAGGACATGCGCAGTGAAAAATCGATGGATGGATTAAAACAAGTGAGAATATTTTGTTTTATCTGCGAGCCATATGCAATCATCAAAAGAGCCACATCTGGCTCGCGAGCCATAGGTTCCCGACCCCTGGTGTAATGGAAATAAAAAGAGAAGGTGCCTCCTGCAACTACCTCGTCTCCGACTGAGTGTATGCGCGACACACACACACCGAGCACACGACACTTGTACAAAAAGGCTTACAGCCTTACCCAGACCACCAGCAGAAAAGAACTGGAAGTGTGGCCATTTTGTCGTTCAGAACACCCAACTCAAAGAGTTGAGAAATCATGGCGATCCCAACCAACAGGTCGTGGCGAATCACAGAGGAGATGGCAGAGTGTTATCACCCATTGCACGTGTGAGTACAGAACGAGTTTCCTTCCCACATTGCAAAAGTCATGTGTAAAGGACATGTAAAAATTACAACACAAAACCGATCTGACTTAAGTCCCTGAGCTTCAGTGTGGCTTTCATGGGAAAAGGAGCATGATTAATTGTTATGGAACTTGGGAACGTGGGGTTTCCACCACTTGTTAGGAAGTGCCGATGGAGATGAGCACTGCCCAAAGTTCATGCAATGTCTGACTTCCAATCGCTGGATCTTGCTCTATTTTCACGTGCTCGTAGATCGTACATAATTCATAACCTGTAATCGGAAATCAATATTTAAAAAAAATACATGCAAATGTGGTGTGCACAACGTGTGTATTGTGTGAGGAATATGGTGTGTAAAACACATGCTGAACCCACTGTGCTGTCTCGTCTCCGCTGTCTCTCACCCTCGCATCTCTCCATCCACGAGCGCCCGTCCCACAGCCGCCCCCTCTGCCCGCTCTCTCCCCACTCTCTCGCTTATCCGCCCGCTCCCTGGTTCCTCCCGCTATCTCCCTTCCTCTCGCTCCAAAGCCAACTCTACTCTCCCACTATTCTACCACCTCTCCTCCTTATCCTCCTCCTCAGCCCTTCCCCTCGCCTCCGCCACCGTGGCTGTGCCCTAATGCCTCTCTGTGTTGACATCCCTAATTGTCTTCTTATTCGAGACATAGCTCTTCTGCGGTAGCTCCCCGCCCCTCTCTCTTTAATACGCTTATCTTTCCAATTCCGACCCTGGTAATGGTCTCCCCCATGTGCTCACTCTGACCCCGAACTTCCCCGCCTCTCGTATCGTTCGTTACACTCATTTGGCTTGAGGCTTACACGAAGGACAAAGTCAAAGAACTCCTTCGTGTGCCGTGCCAGCCTTCATAGGCGTTCACTGACAGCGCTTGCTCCTACAGTCTGTTAAGGCTATACGGGGGGTGTTTGTCTTTGCACCTTATACACGCACACGGATGTTAAGGTTAATGCAATGCTACATGTTCCCATGGACATTGCGTAACACAGCGTTGCGCAATGTCCAGGAAAATTGGCAAATGTGTAGTGACTGTACTTGTCACTGTATGGTGCCGGGGCTTGCGAAGCCACGGCCGGTAATGTGTTGTCATTACCGGCAGCCCTGGTTACGGGATGTAGTACTAGCCCTAGCGGGGCTTGGGTGAGCGCTGGTTAGCGCGGAGGCACCGCGAGCAGTGTGCGGTGCGGGCTCCCGGTGAGGGAGCGGTTGACTTGCTGTCACGTGACTGGATGATATTGGAGGGGGGGCACCGGTGGACGGGGGCCGTGGGCGGTCACGTGGTCCAAAGGAGCTCTCAGGAACCTTCGAGAAGGAGCTCGAGAGACCTGGAAGGTGGGCGGGGCGAAGGGCGGAGCCAGCCCCAGCCCGGGGGCATATAACAAGGGCCCTGTGAGGAGCTCGAGGTTCTTCTTGTGTCCTGGTGTTACGAAGATCCACGTCGGGGAGAAGAAGCCTCTAGCCACGCGGTCCAGGACCCCGTTTGTGGTCTGGACCGGGATAGCGAACCGTGTCTAGTTCTGCCGTAGCGTGGTTAGATGGGATGGATGGTGGTGGGAGTCAGGTTTTAGGTAGGCATCCATATGGGTGGCTTTCCTGTAGACAGAGTGTCCCATTGAGCCATCAGGCCTCTTTTGATTAACATGGATGTTTTAATGAAACATGGTAGGATCAATACCTCAGTTGTGGCTGACAATTATTTTAATGCGGTAGGCACACACGAAATTGATTTTGCCAAGACAAAGGTACTCTGCAAACCCACTGGCTATCAGCAAAGATTCGTTCATGAAGCCATCCAGATATACAAACAGACACAATTTCAACCAAGAAAATGGGTACAAACTGAGCAATCATTGGAAGGACGTTATTAACCAGTTTAGGTCATAACTGGCTGTGATGTTCACTTCCTACCTACCTATGTTAGCAGTTATCTTCGACCCTCTGAGTTACATTCACTAACACAGCCACCGTTAGCTGTGTTCATAAATGGCGGCTTGCTATCCTTTTCCACCTCCATGTGGCGATGGCTCCTTCCTAGCTCTCTCCGAGCTTACATTTACAAGCATCTCTAAAACTTTTTAAACAGCTCTTTGATTGGGGTAGACCTACTGCCGGTAACGGAGACCTCTCCTACATTAACATTAGCTGCCCCATCCATCTCTAAATCTTTATAAACAGCCTGCCTCAGCAGCTTTCCCCCTCGTCTTTCACCTGATGACGATTGCTTGTGTTGCAATCGAAACGTCATGATATTGTTATTTTTTTTCTATCTACGTTTCTTTACAGAAAGACCCAAATAATGTGAGAAAATCTGATGAAAATAATATGGTGAAAAAAGAACATGTTGTGGTACCTCCACATGATCACTTCCTACTGACCTGTAACAAGAGGTCAGGAGCTCCATCCCTCTCGTAAATCCCCAGTGTCCAGTCTCAGCGCCCACACCAGGTCACGATCAACCCCCATATCTCCTGGAGGAGCTTAGATTGTTCTCACCTAAGTCCATTTCTCTGCTCAATTTGGAAAAATATAACTGGTGATCAAAAAATGCTGGGTTATCAGCTACATTTGGAGGTATAAATCACCCACTCCATCCAACACGCATGCAGGACCATTGAGCGCAAAAATGTATCTCAAGACAATTGGCCACCGACGCCAAGGCCTGTCATCAAAGTCCAAGTTTTTCACCACAACGTCGTTCTGCATTGAGATAAATGCACTGGCACACTTTACGTGTTGTTTTGAATCTTTTGGAATATTTACAATAAATCATCATGCACTGGAGTGCTACGTTTGCTGCTTGCGTTGCGAAAATCAGCAACAGAATTAACGGAGTTTTTAATTATTACGAGAATGCCATGCACCGATGTAACAGATGGATTTTTGCACTAACAATGGGACCACAATCGTATAATTTATCATTCGTGGAACTCACACGAAAATATATATTTTTACAAAAACAATGTGAGTTTCGTGAACAAGATCACAGCCAAACAAATGTGGCAATTTTCAAAAGATGGGTTTTATGGCAAACAAGAGCAATCCAAGTTATACAAATTACAGTCACCTCTATACAGTTACTGTTAATGATATGTAGCGTTGTTTAACATTAACGCTCAGTCAACCAGCTAGCTGATTCCATGGGGCTGGCATTAAGCAAATTGCAGAATAAGTATTTCAAAGCGGCTGACTCAGGGGTCGGCACTTCAACAGAAACCTGAAGAACTACTGTGGGAATTAGAGGCTGCTTATGTTCACTATCAACAGCATGGTTAGGAACAGTGGAAGCCCAAACCCACATTGTGTGAAGCATTCATTGAAAAACTATGGTTGTTCTGAGTGTGAGTTATGGGACGTAGTTTAATTATTTGCAAAGCAATTTTACTTTAATCACGTCATATAGATACAATTGTGTAATATTCTCATAACATGTGGTGCAGCGCTTTTCCAACTGCACTATGAACCCACAAATCAGTTTGATTCCTAGCCAAGGCTACTGTTTAACACGTAGGCTTTCGCGAACAATATTATTCATAATAAAGGTTTTTGGGTTAGATCGCATTATTTATAAATGTGTCGTAACCCTCCACCACCCGACATGGCCAATCAGCAAAAAAAATGTCACGCTGACAAAAGACAATTAGTTCACTACTTTAGCCCACCGGTGTGTTGAAGAGTGAATCCACAACATTTACAGTTTGAATACGCCGTTTCGCTGGTAATTACATCCAGCATCATTGGACAATTCGCCAGAATGGTAAAGCCCTCACTTGCTCTCGGTCTTAAATAGAGCACGCAGGGTGACGTCATCATTTAACTCATTTCAGGTGCAGTGATTTGAGGCGGAGGGGGGGGTATTGTAATTATATAATCGATTGGTAATCAGTCATTGGTTATGATTAGTAATGAGTTGTAGATTAGTAATTAGTTGTAATGTGTGTTATTGTGATTATATGCTACATTAGTAATCCGTTAATTAATGTGTTTCCCCTATAAGGTATTGTAATATGTATTATTTAATAATACATTTCCAAGCCGCACGAAGCCTATAGCTATCAGAACGATTAAAGTTAATACTGTTTCTCTCAATTTCAATGGATTCTCTAATTAGTCTTTGCCAGTAATAATTAGTTTTACACAACACTTCAACGTTATCAAAATCAATTGAGTGTCCTTGTTGACAGGCATGTTCTGCCACTGCCGACAGTTGTGTTTGAGATAATTTAATATTTCTTTGGTGTTCTTTTAGTCTTATACTGATGTTACGTCCCGTCTGTCCAATATAGCATTTGCCACATAAACAATTAATCCGATATACACCTTCTGTTGATAATTTAGGTAATTCGTCTTTAGTGCAAGATACTAGTTTTTGAATTTTGTGTACTGTACCAAATCTTACTGTAATGTTTTGCTTTTGCAAAACACGGGCTAATTTGTCAGTTACTCCTGAGATAGATGGAATTTTAATTGTTTTAAGAAACTGGAGATAAAGGAGAGCAATTGGCTCTCCTTTATCTCCTGCTATAGCAAATCTGTACATGGAAAACTTTGAAATAAGAGCACTTGCCTCGAGCACATTAAAACCATCTTTTTGGTATAGATATGTGGATGACACTTTGGTTGTCTGGCCACATGGTCATTCAAATCCTGGGTCCCACTCCTCACCAACCCGCACTGAACCAGCGTGATGAAGTATGGTCAAACAACCCCCTTGAGTGACAGTGCAGGGAGGCCTTCATCCAGCAGTGGATTGACAAATGGCTGTAAAGTATTATTATATTTAGAAACAATAAAACCATTCACGAGAACAGCCACGCTCCCATGAGATCGAGAAAGTACCAACGTACACTTGAACAGGGGAGTCAGACAAGGTAAACACGCGTCTGCCATAGCTATTCACAGATACAATGGAATATATTTTTTTACCAAAAATTGGATTGGACAGAAGGCATACACATAAATGCTATTGTGTTGAGGTCAACACACCATACTGTCCATGGCCAGAAGCCAGTATGGCCATATGGTGAAACGGTGCAATGTGGCACTATCTACGTGGCACAGTGATGATATCGTCCAGCAATCACTGTGCTTTGTATTTGTCTCGCTCGTGATTTGATCGCCAATAAAACAGTTACCCCCCCTCCCTCCCTCGATATGACAAAGCTCGGCTTCATTAAAATTGTATTTCTCTCGATTTCACAAGTCATGGCTAGCCCCGTGGATATCGGTTTCTTCGTGGAAGCTGAGAGCAGTGGAACTCGAGAATGAGTAAACATCAGTAGAGAAAATTATAATAATTCTGAAGAAACATGTGGCACCAAATATACACAGTGAATAAAACGAGACAGAAGGTACAGTATTTGTGAGGGTACTAAAGTATGTCAGTCCAGCATGAATAAACACAATAATGTACAAATACCTGCAAATGTTCCATTTTGCATATTTCCACATTGTATTCTGCATTACAAGGTTTAAGCCGTCAAAAGTAGTGTCGGATTAATCAAAATAGCCCCGGAAGACGCTCATCTCCAGTGGTGGAAATTCCACATTCCTTTAATGGAGACGAGTCTATCCATGCGAGGACTCCCACCGTTTACTTCCCACAATGTGATACTTAATTTACCCATCCTGGAGGAGTGATAGGGTGAGTTGGCCCCTCTGATTGTCAAGAATAAAGATTTTCTTGAAAAGATACAACACGTGTATTTTTTACACTGGTGATTTGTGAAAGGAAAATAAATATACCAGCCTGGAATGTTTGCGGTGTTTGATGCATCTCTAGAAACCTCACTTGTATGCGCAATATCGGGGGCACAAACGTCACACATTTTGTAAGTTTATTAGCGAGTGAGAAAGGTCTCAACTTGCGAATGATTCAAATTCTTTGCACAGAGATTTGGGAAGAGCTCACCACGGTGTGAATACTGATAAGGGCCGTTCAAATTAAAGCAGTCGACTTGTGATTCACGATTGGGATTTTCAGTTGCTACCGAATTGTAAGACGTACTGTAAGGCATTTATGTAATGATGTTTAATTGCAAAAACAATTCTTAATCGCACTGCTATGGTGGAAGCTACCAAAACAAACATATTTTGGTCAGTAATAAAATATCTACATGGCTTTTATATTCAGTCTCGCTTGAGAAATTATGGACGTCTGTTTTATATTTGTGGGATGAACTGATGACGTTCATGTATACCTTAATCCCATACACATTTTAAATTGCAACATCTTCTCAAGCTGGGTTCTCAACCAAGCGTGTGGACTCTAAAAGGCGACGGTTATCACCCATAGTGGGTCATCAAAAAACCCAAGCGGTCACCCAGTGTTAGCAGTCGATGAGAGACTATGGAATTGTAATAGTTGAGCTTGCCAAAGTTTGCGTTAAGCTTTGGCAAACTCTGGCGTTTTATGAGAAATCACCCCAGAAATGTGAAATTGCTCAGGATGTTACATGGCAAACAAGAGATGTGAACAGAACCGATACTGATTTAATCTAACTACCCCTATTGCTACCTCCTTAACGACTCCCGCCTGTTCTCCTATCCCCCATAACTACGCGACCACGTTTAACAACTCCACACTCAATCTCAACCACGATCACCCGATGTAAAATGTTATCATTGCACATTGTTACAGTTGAACTCTCAGCCATAAAACACAATCACCCTGCACCTCTTTTGAGTCACAGCAACAACAGCAAACAACACTAAGATATAAAAAAATAACACGGGAAGTGAAACAGACGCATGAATAGACGTTGATAATAAAAAAAACTAAAATCCAAATCCTCGTGTTTTCCATTGTACCCATAAGCCAGAACGTCCCTCGTTCATCGTGTGCACTGTTATTCAACGCAGCAGTATCCAATTAATACGAGTATCGGGGTAAACAAGAGAAATGTATTAACATTAGATAGATGCAAGCCAACCAGTCAGTCAAAGCTTGTCTAAGTGTGGCATGCAATGGAACACATAGTTATTACCTATTGGAGGAAATCGGAGAACCAGGAGGAACCCCATGCAGATTAGGGGGAGAACACATTGACTCCACACAGAGAGGTGTCCCCAATCTGAAATTCAACCTAGGAACCTTCTTTCTGTCAGGTACAATTGTTATCATCGTCACATCGTACCACCCTGTCACCCAACGTGAAACCCTTGGCATCCCCATGGTGGCTCTGTGTTTATCTCCGAGCTGTGAAAACGAATGCTGAACAAAACCAATGTGAAGGAAGCCACACCCTCATTTTGCAATGATCTAGTTTTACATTTCAGTAAATGTGCCATGGATAGCTATCAGCGCTCCAGGGGTTGTTTGTGCCAGTTGCAATTCCACTAGCAGCTGACAAACAGAGTAATTTAGTACACAACATAATTATTAGGGTCGCTGGGAACTAAACAGGCAAGCATTCACAAGGTCGTCTTCACACATCTGTTCTTTTCACGTGACAAAAAAACTAAAGTATTTTTCACACATCCCATCAGCCGCACGGCCTTCTGGGAGTGCATAATTTCAGCAGCATTCGGTTCAACACATCGAGTGCCTCATCGGCAGAGTCGGGCTTTCTTTAACCAATGCCACCGAAGTGCCACGCGTTTATTGTCACGGATCGTTCAGGAATGATTGCCAGTGCAATCGACACGTACGCCAATGGTTCCCCAGGCTTTGAAGTTCCGCAGAGCGTGGTGGGGTCGGGGAGGCGTGAGACAACACGGCCCCATGCACCACGGGGCGACAGGGAAGTTCACGTTTTATTGTGTTTAATCAGGTGGAAACTAATTTACAAGAGTGACCTGGGAAACCAACATCATAAAAGCAACGCAAATACAACAAAATCTGAACAAAAACAGCTGACACACACGACGAGGAACTGAAAATATTTAACACGTAATTCCAGGTCGCACATATCATAAATTACAAAACTAAGCTCCAGAAACGTTAAACATTAAACAGATATAGGGTGACGAATGCGTATTAATGTATAAACAATGGTGTGTGTAACATGCGATTGCAAAGGAAGTTACCATGAAAAATCAACAGTTCAGCAGCCAATTGTGATGTGGATGGGTGAGAAACCATGAGGCGATGGGATTCCAGGTGTTTGGAGCATTAACGGAGACTGAGCAAGAACCGCGTGGGGATTTTTGTGCTCGGTACAATGCCCTTCAAGTGCTGTGGCGCGTCTAAGATTTGATGATTTTGATCCTAAATATACACTTTGGATAGGTAAGGGACTGAGTTATGTGCGTATGCATTACCGATGAACTTGGTCCAATGAGTCTCCCCCTTGCTCGTTGAAGGAGGTGATAACCGGGCTTGGAGTAACCATCGTAGTGATGTCTACCATGTAGGCTTTCGCGACTAATATGATCCATAACAGAGGTTTTTGGGTTAGATCGCGTAAATATATAAATGTGTCGTTAAAACCCGCCACTACCTGACACAGCCAACGAGTAAGGGTTGTCACGTAAACAGAACGTGGCCAATTCGCCACTAGTACAGCACTAACCGGTGTGTTGGAGAGCCAAGCCACAACATTTACAATCTGAGTACGACGTTTCGCCAGTAATTACAACCAGCTTCGTCAGGCGACAGCCAGATTTGTGCTTCGTTCCTTATATGCCTTTTGTATGCATGCCTACAAAAGGCAGCGCACTTCAATAGGGATTACCATTGGTAGGGCTATTATAATTAACACAATAGACAGGAAGGACAAGTTCAAAGGGCTCGCAAAATGCACATGCATCATGTATGTTGCCTCAGTAATCCCCCCCCCCCCCCACATTGTGCAAGAGCACAGAAGCGTGGTGAACACATCTACGAAGTATATTCTTGGTTCTTTCGGTAAAGTCACGTAGAAGGGAAATAATAAAATAATACAATTAAAACAATACAATTCTCACGACGTTTCGATTTCAACACAAGCAATCATCATCAGGTGTGAAAACCACACCTGATGACGAAAACCACACCTGATGACGAAAACCACACCTGATGATGATTGCTTGTGTTGCAATCGAAACGTCGTGAGAATTGTATTTTTTTGTATTATTTCCCTTCTACGTGACTTTACCGAAAGAACCAAGAATATGAATCCCTGCAGTCACGAAAGCTTTAAATCGAAACATCTACAAAGTATATATTTACGCGATCTAACCCAAAAACCTCTGTTATGGATCGCAGTGATGGGTGTAAGATAAAATTCAAGGCGAAATGAAAGGTAAGATTTAGCAAATTGAAAGGTTTTAGAGGTTGATTTGTATATGATATCAGGATAGGCACAAATGTTTGCATGTAGAGAATGATAAACGTGATTTGTTCCTATCAAAAAAGTCCCCATCTTAATTCTTACATTTTTATTCATATTTTGAACGTGAGGTTTGACGTTGGGAGAGAATCGAGTCCGTTGCCAAGTTAAGAAACGCGTTCCATGGTTGTGCTGCATAGAGTGGTTATGGACAAAGTGCATTGACTCCGAGCTGCAGTAGAGTTCGAGTTAGGGCTCATAAAAATAACACATTTATAGTCTTGGTTCTTTCGGTAAAGTCACGTAGAGGGGAAACAATAAAATAATAAAAATATAAAACAATAAAATTTTATTTTTATTAATATAAAACAATAAAATAAAATTGTTATTAATATAAAACAATGAAATAAGGGATTAATATTCTTGGTTCTTTTGGTAAAGTCATGTAGAAGGGAAACAATAAAATAATAAAAATATAAAACAATAAAATGTTGTTTTTATTAATATAAAACAATCAAATAAAAAATATAACACATTTAGTTTTATTTGCACGTAGGTGGAGTTTCAAAGTAATTCCGATTATTTGAAACGTTCTAAAGTCATTTTGGGACAGCTCCAGTCATTAACAAGTGGCCTTTTTGAATTAGATGAAAACAAACTTGACAAATCTGTCCAGGACACTATCTTGAGAGAGAAAAAACTATTATATGCGACGTTTCAGGCAATGGCCTTTCTTCACAACACATAGAGAGTCCAGTAAGGTGGAATGTGTTCGTGCACCAATGCCAACCAAAATAATTTTTATATATATATAAAAAAAAGTATTACCGTAGCATATGTGAGTTCATAAAAAAGAAAGGAGAAACGGCTTTAAGCTTTCTGGAAATAATACGGGAGGTATTAAGATGTTGCAACAACAAATAGACACAAACTACGAGGCATAACGTTTAGCATTAACCACACAAACTTGTAGTAAAAACATGCAAACAAACGTGTTTTGATAATTATGTATGCATTGTCATTGAAACTGACTGGCTTATACCAGGGACAGCCTCCTTCATCGCTTTGTCTCACCCGTGCTGGAGACCAAAGCACGCTAAAAGGAGAACAGCACCAGGCCTGTTCGCCTTTTTGGTCCTGGGCCTCCCCTAGGTCGACTCAGCCTCAAATATCACCACTACAGAGACAAAGACGGCCGGGGGTGGTGTTGGCCACCCATCCCCTCGCGTGCTGTGCTGGCTTTCACAGGTGCTCGCTTTGTATTTGGCGCAGTAGTTAACGCAACGTGCTGCAAACCTGCCCACCTGGGTTGACCCCTCACCAAGGATAATGTCAATAAGAAATTGTATTTGAATCTATTGGAGCGCTCACCGAGGTCAACAAATCTCTATTACGTATTTGTGTGGCGTGCAAACATGAACATAAGGGAATAAAGGCCGTGCAGGTGTGATGCTTGCAACAACAAAGTACAGTACGTGCCATGCTGGCATTAATATGGTCGTTGCGAACAGCACTTAGTTTCTGTCTACGTGTTATTGTTGCCATATATATCTCCATTTCTCTGCCCATGTCTCTCACAGTGTCCGTGTTGTTGGCTGCCGCTGTCTTTGTGTCTGACTATTTTATCCTGAATGAAAAAAAAAGGCTTTATGACCCTTGTCGGCAAGGGTCATCCAATTATCTTTTCGTCATCTTGATACCGGCAAACAGGGTCCCACAGATGTTGTATTTGTCCATGTTTGCGTCTCTGTTTCAGGGTGTGTTTCTGTGCCTGTGTATCTGTATTTTATGCTGCTCATTTCTTGTTTCTCTGCGATTCACAATGTGAGTGTCTTTATCACAGCCCTGGTAAGGACTAAAAGAGAGCAGAGATGACACCAAGGTTATAGACTGACTTAGCATATACATTTTACTATTATTTTACTATTATTTTTATTTCTGTACTATGACTTTACGAACATATATTTTACCCCAATAAGAAGAATGCAGCTATTACCACTTTAATAGTGCTTCATTTTACTGTCTCTTTAAGCAGTGATGTAAAGTTTTAGCCTTCAGTTTCAGTTTATTTATTTTGGTATAGCCCTGTGAGCCATTCGGCTCTTGAATCGGGTGCAACAACAACAAAAAAACACGAACAGGAAAAAAATCTTAAAGTGACTATGTGACTGTGCAAACAGAAAATCCATGAAAAAACAGCAAAAAGATTCCTGAAAAAAGCACCGTACACCAACGCTGTGTGAAAAAAAATCCCAGTGGGATGCAAGTCAAACAACAACAACCACAAGAAAACTTAGATTAAGGCCATAAGTCTAACTCCGTACTACAACAAAACAAACATGTCCAATCAAAAACGTTTGTGAAATCACCAAAAATAAAGCCATAATAGCAACGTAACAGTGATCACAGGGACTGTGACCGAATTTTTACAATAAACTACATAAATAACATGTAACACCAAATCCTAGAGCCTCACTCGGTGATAATTCTAATAGCTCTGCTGTTTGACAGCCACATTTGTGTGCAATATAAAACTTAACTAAACACGCAAATGCCTCAAATACACCATGGAGCTAACACAGTAAAGAAAGTATAAAGTGAGTGTGTTCATATCTGTTCATTAGTTAATTACATGTCTCCTTATTTTCACAATTCCAATTATCCTATTGGTATAAAATCATTCGAAGAATCGATCCAGAAATCTCATGTAGCAGTACACCCCGTGTGTCAAAGAAAGACTAAGGATGAAATCGATCAAAGGTATTTTATCTAAATATTCAAGTGGCCTTTTTATCCTTTACAAGGGTCACGCTTTTCCGTGTGTTCTCCTTTGAGATTGCTCTGATGCATAAGAGTCAAACCGATATACAGTAAAATCTTGGATTGCGATTAACTTGGTCTGCGAGTGTTTTGCAATACGAGCAAAATTTTTAAATAAATATTAATTTGACAAACGAGCGAGGTCTTGCAATACGAGTAGTACGTATACGCTTTGTCTGCCGAGCATCACGTGATCACAACTGATATACGAGTGCTTTGATATACGAGTGCTTTGGATT
Source organism: Petromyzon marinus (assembly GCF_048934315.1). Taxonomy (NCBI): domain Eukaryota; kingdom Metazoa; phylum Chordata; class Hyperoartia; order Petromyzontiformes; family Petromyzontidae; genus Petromyzon; species Petromyzon marinus. The sequence goes on along the minus strand of NC_133691.1, from coordinate 8,921,829 downwards.
ACAAACACGTTTCCGGAACGAATTATGCTCGCAATCCAAGGTTTTACTGTATTAATTTTCAGAGCTAGAGTTGATCCAAACTAAACGCATGGACACATTTAATACGATGGGTGTTTTGGGGGCTGCAATTGGTTACCATAGCTTGCCTCGCTTCCCACAGTGTCATCACAGGGCGCTGTTTGGATTTTATCCCAAGTTCTCGGCAGTCCTTGCTCAGTGCTCTGCTGCCATTTGAGCCACCTGGCCATTTCTGAGTTTTAAACATGCATAAGGTGGAACGTCACTGCTTTTGACAGTTGCTGTACGGAGCCACTGTGACTTGCCTGGGGGCATTGTTTAATGTCAAGCACACGCACAAAAAGACACGCGCACGCACAAAAAACACGCGCACGCACAAGCTTTACCCAAACTGTACCACATCTCCCTGCCCGAGCGAGCATTGGCGTGCTACTGCGTATGCCAGTAGTGGAAATTGATGGCCCCGTGCCGGCGATGGTAATTCCTGACTTTCACGGTGAGGCCAACTCTTACCACAGAAACAAAAAAACCCCACACAAAGTCTTACTTGTTACATTGGCTCTAGCGAGATGACAAGTTAAGTCCACCCTAGGCAGGATGTGAACACACAACTTCGCAATCGTGCGTCAACCACTATCATACCACACGTATGTATGTTGAACTTATTTCGCAACCGTGCTAATCGGAGGTGCGGAGGAATGACAACAAACTAAACACAAAAACCATGAACATCTAATCAGAATAACGCAAGTATATCGCGCAAATGATTACTCTTCTCTACATTAAAATATTCTACAACTTTGAAACGAGAAAAATGATTGAGCATTATTTTAATGCTCAATCATTTGAGCATTAAAGCCAATAATCCGAGTATATTTTTATAGTTCTGTGTACAATGTAAATTACTTCACATATTTTACACAAATAGGTACATGCAGTGTTTGCTACTTCGTATTTCAGTAACTGCAATAGCAATGGCGTTCAAGTGTAACATAAATTGATCATGATTCATTATCAGATCCATCATTCACAAACGCTACCGTATACAATTAACATACAAAGCAATGTAATACAGAACTATATAAACCTAATACATAAAATACAATATTTTGTAATCTTGTACGTGAACCTCTGAAATTATATTCTAGTAACATATACAGTAGTTCCTGTACACATATGTTTTGATTTAAGTATGGTTTACTTTAAACACGGTCTCTCGTCAGCGATTAACGCAAACCATTACTTTATGCAATCATTCAACGAGAACCGGTGCTGGGCTGTCAAATTATGTACACTTTAAACCTCACTGCTCAACTCACTGAGCATCGGACGCCATCCTCCTCTTTGTAACGATGCAGGGGAAGGTATGAATGAAAGGAATGCTGACAACCACACTTTTATACAAGAGGCACGAACCATTTGGGGGTGGGGGGGGGGATCCACTAAACACAATCCAAGTGCAATGTCAACCGATGCCAAAGCGCCGGCAGTCAGCAAAAATACTGCCCGCCCCCCCGGCCCTCACAAGGAGGCTCTCTGTCCTGACGAGTGGCAGTGGAAACAAGCCAGCTCAAGCGAGGCAAACACTGCCAGTGCAGCACCTTCTTGAAGCTGGCAATAACACTGTGTAACGAATGATTGTTCCTGGGTCGTAAGGCTTATGCCTCAAGAGTACAGAAAATTGCTATTATTCTCCACAAACTTTGCTTTTGTGACCAGGACAGTGATATTTTGAAATTTACCTATTTTCCAGAACATTCCAGATAGATTCAGTGCTGAGTAAACTTGGAGTAACTTCTAGAACATTCAAGAACTTTCCAGGAATATAGCAAGCGCTATTCATTTTCCCCATCTGTCAACTTTAAATTACGTTAATTAGCGATTTTGTGCAGTTTGCGTTTATTTATAAATGAATTGGCGCACGATCGACCGTACCAAGTCACACGCGTTCAGTAGGGGGGCGGCTTTGACCAAGTCGGTCGGGGTCAGGGGGACATTTTCACACAAAACGCTGAGGTTAATTTTTCTAAATGTCATGTTCCCCCCCCCACCCCAATGCGTGTGTGTGTCAGTCGATGTGTCTGTCAGTCGATGTGTGTGTGTGTGAGTCCATGTGTGTTAGTGTCATAGTCGATGTGTTTGTGTGTGAGAGTCCATGTGTGCGTGTAAGTCGATGTTTATGTGTTTGTAAGTCGATGTGTGTGCGCGAGTCGATGTGTCTTTGTGTGTAGGGCATTGTGTTTGTTAGTCTGTGTATGTGTGTGTCTGTGTGGCGGTTGTTATGTTATGTGTAAGTCGATGTGTGTGCATGGCTCCATGTGTGTGTGTAAGTCCGTGTGTGTGTGTTCGTCGATATGTGTGTGTGTAAGTCCATATGTGTGTTGCCACAGTAGGGGGCACAGGTGGTGCATCAGCCAGTCATCTCAATCAGTTGACCCGTGGCACCTGGGTCTGCCCCGTGACCTCCTGCCAGCGGGCGTTCGACACTTCACGTGGCCTCAAGGTGCACATAGCCTGGCACAAGCGTCGTGGTGACGTCACCACCACTTAGTGGCGAATGGCGGTTGTTGTTATGTGTGTTTAGGTCGATGTGTGTGGTTGTCTATGTATGTGTGTGAGATGCTGTAAGCGTGTACGTCGATATGTGTGTGTAACTCCATGTGTGTGTAGCTAAAGTTGATGTCTGTGAGTCCATATGTGTGTATGTGTGTAAGTCGCTGTGTTTGTGTGTGTGGGTCGATGTCTGTAAGTATGTGTAAGTCGATGTGTGTGTCGGGTACTTCCCGCTAGTAGTAGTATAAATACAGGGGCCTTAAGCTCACCAGTTCAGTTTAGTTCCAGCTGCCTATGTGGATACATATCTGCATTATTCTGAGATGGCATCAAGAGGCCGCAAGCATCCGGCAGACGCATGTTGCTATGTCAGCGGCCAATTTATCAAGACAAGAGCGAAAAAGTACTCTGTGGAAGCATCTGCTAAGATGCGTGAGGCCGACAAACCCTGGGCACCTCATTTCAACTGCGAGCAATGCAACAAAACTCTGGAAGGTAAGATGGACAATTGTTGCTTGGAACTTTATGTTATAAAATTTGTTTAAAAAAATGTAAATTGTAAAAGATTTTAATTTTAAAATGTTTTACAATTTTCAATGTTATTGAAAAAAATCTATCATATGTGAAAAACGTTGCGAGAATCTCTTACACATTAGTCATGGGTGAAATAAATTTATTTTTGTAGGATTATACAGAGGGGAAAAGAGAGCCATGAAGTTCGCTATCTCAAGAATTTGGCGGGAATCCACTGACCACTCAAGCAACTGCTACTTCTGCATTGTGGACCCTTCCAAACGTCGGACTGGCAAGAATGCACCTGTTATCACGTATCCCGACCTTCCTTCATCGCCCCGGTGCCACACTGCCATGAGCTGCCCGTACACACTCCGGAGAGACAGCGGCCGTTTTTAGAGAGAGCAGCAAGTCAGAGAGCGAGGAAGACGTAAATCCAGATGACAATTTCAGAGGTGGAGCTGAGGAGAGAAACCCATACTACCCTAACCAAAAAGACCTCAACGACTTGATCAGAGATCTTGGTCTCAGCAAGTTCAATGCCGAGCTTTGACGTCTAGGCTCAAGCAGTGTAACTTGTTGGATGAAAGTCTGCAAGTCGCAGATCAGAGGAAGCGTCACCAACCTTTTTGCAGCTTCTTCACCTGTCAAGATGGGCTCTGCTTCTGCCACAATGTGACCAGTCTGTTCGAGGCAGTCGGAATCACCTGTAACCAGAATGAGTGGCGCCTCATCATTGACAGCTTATCCAGGAGCCTCAAAGCCGTGCTGCTCCATAATGGTAACAAGTACCCGTCTCTTCCCCTGGCTCACTCAGTGCACCTCAAAGAGGATTACAACAGCATCAAGACCTTGCTGGACACCTTGAAGTATGATGAGTACGGCTGGGAGGTCATCGGAGACTTCAAAATGGTGGCATTCCTGATGGGTCTCCAAGGCAGTTTTACAAAGTTTCCCTGTTATATTTCCCTTTGGGACAGCAGGGACACCAAGGCGCACTACCACAGGCAGGACTGGCCACAGCAAACCGAGTTCTCTGTGGGGAGGAACAACGTCAAGTGGGAGCCACTGGTGGATCCCCGGAAGGTGCTGAAGCCACCACTGCACATCAAATTGGGCCTTATGAAACAATTTGTCAGAGCTGTAGATAAGGAGTCAGCAGCCTTCAAGTACCTTCGAGACTTCTTCCCTAAGCTGTCTGAGGCAAAGGTCAAATCTGGTGTCTTCATCGGACCACAGATAAAGAAGATCCTGGAGTGCAATGAATTCCCCAAGAAGCTCACTAGTAAGGAGAAAGCGGCTTGGGACAGCTTTGTCGCAGTGGTTCGTGGCTTCCTGGGCAATCACAAGGTCGAAAACTATATGGAGCTGGTTGAGACTGGTGAAGAACTATGGCACAATGGGCTGTAGGATGTCCCTCAAAGTCCATATCCTTGATGCTCATCTTGATAAATTCAAGGAGAACATGGGAGTGTACTCGGAGGAGCAAGGCGAGCGCTTCCACCAGGATATACTTGACTTTGAATGCCGCTACCAAGGACAGTATAACGATAACATGATGGGAGTACATTTGGGGGCTGATTCGTGAAAGTGATTTACAGTATAATGGTAAATCTCGAAAAACTACTCACTTCGAAATCTTTTGTAGTCATTTTTTGTATTACTTTAGTATAAATACATGTTCATTTTGATTCATATGTTGTTTTCTGACTTTATGTGAACGAAAAGACACAAATTCGCCCATTTTCTCATTCAAAATAGGGAAAATTTCAAAATATCACTGTCCTGGTCACAAAAGCAAAGTTTGTGGGGAATAATAGCCATCTTATAGTAATAGGGTTTTACCCTTTTATCTGGCACCAAAACTGACAGCTTTATACAAGGGATCATGTTTGCAATAACCACAACACAAGCAGTCAAAATGCAAACAAAAAGAGACAACTCTGATAATGATATGCACTGTCCTTGAAATTGATTGGTCCACACCCGAGACGGCTTTTCTTAGAGCCTAGTCTCCACTGGTGTTGGACCAGATGACGCCAAAAGTGAGCCATCTGATATACTTTATATACTTTTTTTGTATATATACTTTTTTAGGCAAAAACAATGACGAAATAACACTTACTACCCAGGAACAAGAATTGTGTTACGAAGTGTAATAAAACACGTGACAAACTTTAACACGCAAGAAAAACACTTTTGTTTGTGTCATTGTACTCTGCACTCCGATCGCACGTCCGACGAGCACGTTTGGCTGCGAAATAAGTTAAATGCACACATGCACTAACGTGCACGAACAACAAACAGGCTTGCCTCTAACGTGTCACACGCAGCCCAGTGACCACCCACGACACATCGATCCCTGTGAAGGAATGGCAACGCGCGCCCGTTTCCCACGGCCTCATCGGACGGTGACGTAGCGCAGCAGGAGCGCGCGTTTGCACACTCGTTGCAGAGGTTCGCGATTCGAATTCTGGCAGGCTACCCTGGTGATTGTTTCGGGTGTATTAAACGTACAATACCAGCGGCCGTCTTGCTGCACAGTTGAAGTAGACAAACCAAAAATCCCGGACATAATTTAGAAACATGCCTCTAGAGTTGTTTTGGTTGCTATACTTTTACACGTGATAAGCCACTTCGTTGAGCTATAATTTGTGGCCAGGTCACGTCTGAAAAAAAGCTATATAGCTAAGTGGGCCTTACCTGGTAAAATAAAAAAAATAAGCTTAGTTTAGAAACTATTACATGATCCACAGCTTACAAATTCGAAAAATAACTACCTGAAAATTACTCAATCGGGATTACACACAGCAACGTCGCCCCCTGCTATAAAACTACTGCAGATTACGTCTGTGAAACAAAGCGTTTACAGTTATTGGTGAGATGTGGTCTTGTTTATTGATTTTCATGGCCAGATTGCTCCATTACGGTGCAAACTGAGTTTGTATACAACATTCCAAATCCAGCCAACCCCAGCCTCCTCTGCTTCATTCTCATGGTATCTCGAATTAAACTGTAAAACAAGCTGTGAATGTTCGTGTGTTATTAGTGCACTGTACACATGTCATCGTAAATATATGTGGTTAACACTTATTTAGCGTTAACGACGATATCGAGTGGAGCACTGATCTTTAAAAAAACAGTCGGTACCGTACACAGCCACGTAGTTTCATCTCAGGGCTGTTGAAGGCATCTTCAGGATCACTATACAGTAATTAAATTAAAGAAGAGAGCAGGTGGGTGTGGTTTTGGAAAGCTGACCTCTATAAAGAAGCAGAGTAAAATAGCAATGTGTCTCAAGAGGGAAGTTTTAAATCTGTGAGTATAATCTGCTATGACGAATGGCCTAGACCAGGAGTTGGGACCATGTGGTGGCTCTTTAATGACTGCTTCGCGACGTTATTCACATGGATTCCAAAAACATGACTGTGTTATGTTGGTTGCTTGCCGACCCGCGGTCTAGACAACATGGACTTTGACGAACACAATGAGACACGAGATGAACTATATTGCAATATGGCGCATGATGATAGAAATTATATATCCGTGCGATCGACTTTAATAATAATTTTACTCAAACCCCTTTTCACTGGGCTATGAAAGCCAGAGAATTAGAATCTGTATTTATATTGGAGGGATCCGATGAGCTATGAAGCTCTTTTTCACAGATATCTAAGTGTCGCTTAGGTCTTGGCCATGTTTATATAATGAGCAGTTTTGCGAATTGTATCATTTATAATTTGCGAGAGCGACCTGGCCCACCAATATGACAAAAGCAACGCAATTAAAACTCGGCACCACAATGAAGCAAATATAAATCTGAGAGAGAAAAAAACAACCAAACAAAAATCTGAGCAATAAGAGCAAAAACACAAATTAGGGGTAGAAGTCCAGCATTCACCGCAGACACAATATGTACTTCCCGTTCAAGGTTGCATTGAGTGTTGAAAACTTCGGCAGGAATTTACGTACTCATGCAATTTGTTATTATATACATTTAAAATATATTTGTTTAGCTCCTTGCTAACCCGTCTCTCTATTTTCCAATGCGATTTAAAAAAAAATGCTGTTTGTTGTTGTTCACTAGCTGACCCCGTGGCCCCCTACTGGACATCCGTGCGCAAAGCTCATCGGATTATTCCTCCTCCTCATCCTCCAGGCGAAATACATCCCGACCACACGGTGCAATTATTCCGATCCTGTAATCGTTTCGCGATGGGCTCTCAGCGAGCGGGAACGTCGCCCGAGGGAGGCTTCAAAGCTCCGCTAATTGAAAGTAAAGACGCTGGCGTGACTTTGAAGGGGGTCGCGAGATCTGAAAGCGATTCACGCCGATATTAACCGCGTCGCGGTCACGCAACCAACCGGAGCGCTCTTGTCAAAGGCGCCTCATAAGTAAAACATTATAATGCGCCTGACGTTAATATATGTACAGTACTCTATATCAAACGTTATCAATTGTATTTTTTTTATATATATACTGAAGAGCTCGGCATGTGTGTAATGTGCGCGTGGGTAACTGACTGTTGGTGCCCGATGTTCATCTTCAAATCTCCAATCCTCCTCACTCCCACCACCAATCACCGCCAAATTCTCACTCCGTCTCCTTCCACTCGCGGCGCCCCTTGCGCGTCTCTCCTGCACCCGCCGCCGCACAGCAAAGCGGTCAACGGTGAGGGGCAAGTCGCGGTCTGGCGGCCTTTCACTGCGGGCTTGGGGTGAGCGACGGTGGAGGAGGAGGAGGATGAGGAGCGGTCGCTAGGCAACGCCGCGCGTGTCAGTCCGCGCAAGCCGAGAGCGTTTGGTAAATGGACCGCGCCGGCGCGAGCATCCGCGCCACCGTAGCCTAGCAGCGGTGGCGGGAGTGCGCATGCGCACAAGTGTGGGGGGGGTGAGGGTGGAGCCGAAGAGCACGTCGCCGTGTGGAGACGGAGCGGGGATCCCTGGGGGATCGCAGAGATCGTGGGGGGTCGATTCTTCTTCTTCTGCTGCTGCTTCTCCTTCTTCCTTCTCCTCCTGGGTGCGGACGAGGCGAGACGACGGCCGAGGCGACGCGGGCTGCGAGCTACACGGCCGTGTGTAAGCGCCGTGCCCTCACTTGAGCCGGGCGTTCCGGCGGTTGTTCGTCAAGAGTTGGGTGGCGGGGAAGCGAGATCTTCTGTGCAGAGTGGGGGGCCCGGGATCTTCTATCCAGAGTGGGGGGCCCGGGATCCTCTATCCAGGGTAGGGGGGGGGGGCCGGGCTGGTCTCTCCAGTGTGGGTGCGCAGGTGGTAGTGCAGCAAGCGAGCCTGTGAGTCCCGCTGTGTCGACCACCCGTGTTTATCTCCCCCCCCCGTCTTGTGCATGGGGATGTTCTGGGTCCGGTGCGCATGCAGTGGAAGGGGGTTGTTGTTTATGGCTCCGGGGGGGGGGGGGGCTCCTAGGCGTCTCATATCTCGACCAGAAGTCCTGCCACATGCACCCTGGACAACCACCCAACATTGCCACCTTCTCTCTGGTTCTTTCGGTAAAGTCACGTAGAAATAAAATAAATAATAGAATACACGACGTTTCGATTGCAACACAAAGCAACCGTCATCAGGTGCGAATGCAAGCTCGGAGAGAGAGACATACAGAGAGAGAGAGAGACAAACAGACACGGAGAGAGACACATACACAGCGAGAGACATACACAGAGAGACAAACACAGAGAGAGACGCATACACACAGAGAGAGAGACATACAAAAGAGACACGCAGAGAGAGACACGCAGAGAGAGACAGAGAGAGACATACACAGAGAGACACATACACAGAGAGACACATACACAGAGAGACACATACACAGAGAGACACGCAGAGAGAGACACGCAGAGAGAGACATATACACAGAGAGAGACACATACACAGAGAGAGACACACATACACAGAGAGAGACATACAGAGACACGCAGAGAGAGAGAGACGCAGAGAGAGAGAGAAACAACGCCTCTGTGACGAGGTATTATATATAGAGGGGGGGAGGCAGAGAAATTAGCTTTATTGCCACCTTCCCTTTAGTGGCCTTTGTCCACTGACTGTCCAGGTCACTCTTGCAAATGAGATTATCCTTATCTCTAAGAGTTCTCACTTTTTAAATAAATAAATTTACACTTGAAGCTACTTATGCCCAAACTTATAATTGTATATTCGCATGGGTGTGTAGCTGTATAGTGGGGAGCGGTGGCGTAGCTGTTTGCGCGCTGTGCTACGACAAACCCGGCGACCCGAGTTCGGTTCCCACTCATGACAACACCAGTGACGATTATCTGAGCCATTTCTGGGCCTCCCCTAGGTCGACTCAGCCTCAAAATGAGTCACCGGTGCTGTATGTAAACATCAGCACTGGGGAGACGAAGGTGGTCGGCCGTGGTGTTGACCACCCACTCTCCTCGTGTGCCGTCCACGGCCTTCGTAATTTTTCGCTCACAGGACTTGCCCCAACAGTGTATTAAAGGCTGTAACGGGGGTCGTTGTCTTTGCCTTGTGAAGAGACAATGAAGAGCGGGCAGAGGAAGAGAGTGCGGGTGGAGGAGGCACCACCGATAAACGCTGCAGTTCTGGATGAGGTGGCTCAGCTGTTCGAGAAGCGTTTTGAGTTCCGTGTGCCCCCCGGTGAAACGTGGACTCTCCCAGAAGCGCGCTCGGTCTTCTCCTCTCCAGCGGCGCAACAGGTGAGCACCACAGCGTTGTAATTGTGCTTTTCGGAGGAAAACGTTCAAATTGTGTTCCCCGAGCACATGCTCGTGCTCATGGCGCTCATCGTCCGTGCAATCCCCAATTCGGTGATTGGAAATTCCACATTCCTTTGGTGGAGGTTAGTTCCTTCATCAGACAACCGCAGTTGGTTTCTCCCAAAGTGGTACTCGTTTTATCCACCCAGGTGGAATGAAGGGCCTGGTCAACTTTTGGACGGGACTCTGATTGGCTAGCTGCACATTCTTAACCACTGAGCCACTTGGTTGGATCATATATTTCATATTTTTTAAAATAAATGTTTCTCTTAAATGAATGTTGATAAGACAGAGTCACAGCATTGTTGTTGAATGCACATCTTTTTGACTTGAAACATTTCATAATGTGCAGTCGTAGATAAGCAGTTTATTGAGTCCTTACTGTATCCTATACAGACAGCGGTCGCCTACCAAGCATATCCTTGAGATCAGTGTTATAATTATTTTGAATAGATGTTAGTATTGGTTTAGAGTTCACAGCTGGCCTGGGTGCATGTAAAAAAAAAACAAATTAAGTCGTGATCGTTAAGCTTTTTCACAAATCCCAGTGTGCCCGTTACAGTATTGAATATAACTCTGCTTCATGTCAGCTCGATTCACTTTAATGAGACTTCACATCCTCTCTTCGAACCTGTGTTCGGCGCAGCCCCACGCGGACCTGCAGCGGCTGAAGAAGGATCTGAACGAGGTCAAAGGGCGTCTGAGCGACAAGCCTCTGGATGTGTGGCATGAGCACACGGCCGCCACTAACCGCACGGGGCACGTGGTGGGGCACGTGCGGCGCGTGGCCGGCGCGGAGTTGTGCACGCAGGCCTGGTGCAAGTTTCACGAGCTGCTGGCAGGAGGCCTGCCCGTGCTGCCACCCTCCGCACTGGTACGCGGCGGTGGCAGCAGGATAAATTCGGTGCACCTGTGCGAGGCGCCCGGCGCATTCATCTGCAGCCTCAACCATTACGTGCGAACGCACCAGGTGAAACTGTTTTTTTGTTTAAACGTTTTTTTTTATCTTACCAGGTAAGGCCGACTGAGCTATATAGCTCTTTTTTCAAAAGTGACCTGGCCAGAAATGATAGTCCCAACAAAGTGGCGTATCACGTAGAAATTTATAGCAGTCAAATACCCTAAACGCATGTTTCTAAATGTGGAGGGAAAGACCGGAGGACCCGGAGAAAAATCCACGTGACCACAGGAAGAACAAATATACAGGCGTTAGAGTCGGTATTGAACCCACGACCACCTGCACATCAGGTGAGGTATTTAACATCTGGCCACCGTGGCACCCCCCAGGTAACCCGGGGCCCCCCGAAGAGCCAGGGAGGAGACCAGGGGGGGTAGAGCCCCGCCCCCCTTCCCCGCAGTCTGAGAAGTAGCTCTGGAACCAGTTTTTAAAGTAGGATCGGAAAATTTGAGAGGTTTAAGTTGGCTCAGTCAGATGACATAATCTGCTGTATGAAACACTTTAGGTAGTTCAAGAAAGAGGATGGCACAGAAGGTGTTTATAATCCAGGCTGTTGAAGATAAAATCAGGAGTCTCCAGCACTGTCGAGGTCGTGCTGAACTTATCCTTGAAGTCTTGATTGCTTGGGGTGGAGCAGGTAATTATTTTGGATAGTCAGTAATTTGTATTTTTTGTAGCATTTCTAAGTTTTTGATTGGTGGAGGGGATACGATCAGTGGCACCTTCATGAAGTAGGCGCACAAAATCAGTTTTCCCATCATTAAAGTTTGTAAATTTTCGGTGTATCTCTAGCAGGCTCTGTCAAATATGTGTTCCCTTTTCTGGTCAACGTATCTAAAAGGAAACGATGTGGAGCAGCAGACAGGTTCTATGGTCAATTATTGTGCCTATTCAAATAGGATTTAAATATTATTTCAGAACTGGTAATTCAGGGTTATCTTTGTAAATGTTAATTTATATTTAAAATGTGTTACAAGTATGACTAACAATCCATTGCATGTTTCCATCTGTTATCTAAGAAAAAAAAGCTAACAAAATATGAAACGAAAAGTGTAATAGTCTCTAACAATTATTTTAAGAATCATAGTTGTATGAAGTGCCCATCATGGGAAAATGCTTGAGCCAACACAGGAAAAAACACTCGCATCCACCGCAACCTGAGTCCATCTCAACCTGAGTCCACCCCAACCCGAGTGCAATTGGGCCGTGCCTCACCGGTGTTTACCAGACGCCAATTCTCACCGTGTGTAACCCCGGTGCAGGCCGCCTGCAAGCTGTGCTGGCTGGCCACCACCCTGAACCCGTTCCACGAGAGCAACACTTGCGAGAGTATGATCCCGGACGCACGCCTCATCCTGCATACGGCGGCCCGCTGGTGCTTCGGTGCGGACGACACGGGCGACGCCATGTGCCTGGCCAACCTGCGTCGCTTGCAGGAACGCGCGCGCGACGAGCTGGGGCACGGCGCGCACCTCGTCACCGCCGACGGGAGCTTCGACTGCCAGGTCCGCAGGGGTTTCGTGCGGGACTGCCGTGCCACTCGGGCTGCTGATCGGGGTGCCAATCGGGGTGCCACTCAGGATAACCCCCCCTCCCCCCCCCCCCCTCGATTCCGGCACCTTGCGTCACACTGTGAAATTCTCGCTTGCTCTGGAGACTCTTATGTCAGTAGGAGTGCCTAAAGAAAATGCACGCGCACACGAGGGTAGAACTCCCAAAGAAGTGCGAGTGAGTTTGTGGAGTGCAAGCAGTCTCGTGCTGTTTAGTTTTGCTGCACTACGAACCCGGTGACTAGAGTTCGATTCCCACTCATGGCCAAACCCAGTGACGATTTTCTGAACTGATCCTGGGGCTCCCCTATGTCAACTCGGTCTCCAGTGAGTACCTGGTGCGTAAACATCACCACGAGGGAGACCAAGGCGGCTGGGTGTGGTGCTGGCCACCTGCAGCGTGCCATTCGGCCCTTCATAAGTGTTTGCTAACAGCACTTGCCCCAAGTCGGTTAAGACTATAACAGGGGGATCTTTTGATTTAAAGCTTTCGTGACTGCAGTAATTCATATTCTTAGTTTTTTCGGTAAAGTCACGTTGAAGAGAAACAACAAAATGTGTAGTTTCCTTATTCACCAAGGTTCCTGTACCTGACACCATTGCAATCATTGAAGACTTGGTTCATCAAGGACTAAACACTGAGGTACCCCCCCTGGTGAGACACTGTTTAACCAATACATACTTCACTTGGAATGGAACTTTCTACAAACAAACTGAGGGCACCCCAATGGGCTCCCCCCTTTCTCCAGTTATAGCTAACATTTTCATGGAGAAATTTGAGACTGACGCCATCCAGACTGCCACTCTGCGCCCAACCTTATGGAAGAGGTACGTGGATGACACTTTTGTCATCTGGCCACATGGCCGGCCTGCTCTAGACCAATTCTTCGACCACATCAATTCCATACACCCAGCCATTAGATTTACCATGGAAGTCGAAATAGATGGCAAGATACCTTTTTTGGATGTCCTAATTAAAAAGAGACCTGATGGTTCAATGAGCCACTCTGTCTACAGGAAAGCTACCCATACGGATGCTTATCTGAAACCGGATTCCCACCACCATCCATCACAGAAGAATTCTCTCATCAAGACTCTGTATCATAGAGCCCAATGCATATCCGACCAGGAACACATAAGCAGTGAACTCAAGCACGTACACCAAGCTCTTAGGGCTAATGGTTACTCCGACTATACAATCCGCAAAGCTATCACTCAAACCATGAAGAAGAACCCTCTTGAGGAGCCTTTCAAAACCATCACTTTACCCTACATTGCTGGGATCACAAAAAAGATCTCCAAAATCTTGAATAAACACAAGATCCAGGTCCGTTTCAACACATTACATAAAATCCGTGATCTGGTTCCGTCTGTAAAAGATGTGATTCCGGACATACAATACCCTGGTGTCTACAAACTAAGTTGCCTCTGTGGTAGTAGTTACATTGGAGAAACCAAACGCCATGTCTCGGACCGCATTCGTGAACATAAAGCAGACCTTAAACACGGTAGGACCAACACCTCGGCCGTAGCAGATCATTGTTCTAATTCAGTAGGCTCACATGCCATTGACTTTTCCAAGACGGAGGTTCTTTGTAAGCCATCTGGCTTCCATGAGAGATTTGTTCATGAGGCTATCCACATATACAAGCACAGAGACAATTCAACCGAGAAGATGGATTCTATCTTAGCAATCATTGGAAAGATTTGATAAATCATTTCAGTTCTTGATTGATTGTTCACGCTTACAGTGGCTTTCAGACAGCATACATTATAAAAAATTGTCTCCCCCCTCCTCTTTAAAAAAAAAAATAGATGGACTAGTCCTGGGCAAACTGCCAATTGCTGCGCGTGACGCCAACGTTTTTTATAAATAAATAAATGTGCCGTTTTAAAAATAAATTTATGCAAACCGACACACCTGATGATGACCATTTGAGTTATGGTCGAAACGTCGTGAGAATTTTTTATTGTTTTTTTATATATATTTTGTTGTTTCTCTTCAACGTGACTTTACCGAAAAAACTAAGAATATAGGGGGATCTTTGTTGCTGTGAAATGAAAATGGAGTACGTCCCGTGTGTGGTTCAGTGTTTTGCGATGTAGCGAGTGTGGAGTGTTTACTCCGCAATGCGTGCGGTGTGGTGCGTGCTGTGATGCGATGCGGTATGACGCCGTCAGGGTAACCCCGGGGAGCAGGAGGCGTGTGTGGCGCCGCTGGTGTTCTGCGAGACGGTGACGGCGCTAGCCCTGCTGGCGCCCGGCGGCTCCTTTGTCCTCAAACTCTTCACCCTCTTCGAGCATTCCTCGGCCTGCCTCCTTTTCTTGCTCGTGTGCACCTTCCAGGTTCGTGAGCGTCCCGTACGTTTTCCCGTGCTGGAGTCTTTGCAGCAGGAATGTGGGGCAGTGACGCGGCCCAGCGGTAGCACGTTCGCAGCTTGTTGTAGAGGTTCTTGGTTCGACTCCGGCAACCCTCCCTGGTTATTACCGCAGTTGTGTAGTAACCATAAACATACGAGCGCCGTCTGCTTCACAGTAGCCGTAGCAGATCCTCCGCCGTACTTCAAAACAAGCAGGCTGTTGTGTGCCATCGTCATGGTCCACATTTTTCTAAATTTGAAAAAATGCACACGAATGACTCGGCTGGGATTATGCACAGCAACATCACCCCCTACCCGACAGCCTATACCCATCTCTGAAACATAGCTCCTCCATGAGAGCCATGAACTAGAACAATGGTGCTCATGCCAAATATATAAAAATGATTAAGAACTGCTTCTCAAAATCCGATTCATTACTCTGACAATGCATTTAATAATGGTACATTTTAAAAGTGTATTTGAAATAAACATTTGTGCACATTTAGATATAATTATGAACTAATTTTGGAGACTTGATCCTCTTTGAGAAATGTGACATACAAAATATCTCCTTTTGCCAACTTTAATTAAACTAATTCAACCCATTAGCAAAGATACATAAGTTCACACTTGATGAAATAAGGTAACAATATTTAGGGTTCCTGACATAAATTTGATTCTTTATGCCTAAAGAGTTCTCTTGAAGCGTAAAAGCTTATTCTCAAGCGTAATCCTGAAATAGGCCAGTGGGTCATGACACTTGGGTCCATGACAAAGAATTATATTGTTCGGTGCAATGCCCCGATTTAAAATTTCATTAGTGTGATCCTTTGCGGTTGAGAGGGTTTGCATGTGCGGCAAGTTTTATAATCTCAACTGACTGCTCATCCAATTAAAAAACGCAACCGTTTCTGCTTTGACAGCTACACCGACACACACATATACATGCGTCCATACATTTTTATACTGTTAGCGAGCACCTATGAAGGCTGGAACGGCACACGAAGCGGTGGGTGGCTAACGCCACGCCCGGCTGCCTTTGTCTCCCTCGTGGCGATGTTTACACACATCGCACCAGTTCCTCATTTGAGGATGAGTCGATCTAGGCGAGGTCAAGGACCGGTTCAGATAATCATCACCGATGTTGGCCGTGAGCGGGAATCGAACTCGGGTCGCCGGGTTTGTAGTGCAGCACGCTGACCACTGCGCGACCGCTCCCGCTGGTGGCTGTGCACTCCAACAAACCAGCACGCTTGAGCAAGCATGAGTGGGTCACACAGATTGTGAGATGGCGGGCTCACCATCTTCTGGCTTGCCAGGGCATGGCAGTACGCCAAGTGGATTCATTTCCATCTGTACGAGGATCGAGTGTTCAGACTGGAGGAATCCCATGAGCTATGAAGCTCTTTCTCACAGATGTCCGAATATAGGACCACAGAGCTTGGGCAATTATTGGTGCCGGTCCCGGCTGCCTTCGCGCTCGTCTTTGATTTCCCGCGTGAAAAGTGCACGTGACATTCTACGGCGTTTGTATATACAATTTACCATGTATGACGCTACATAAATAAATGAACGCGCATATGTACGAGTGACGCAAAGGTGTTTTCATAGGAGGTCCACGTGGTGAAACCGGCCACGAGCAAAGCAGGCAACTCGGAGCTGTACGTGGTGTGCCTGGGCTTCCGCGGGCGGCACACGTTCCCCCCCGCCTTGCTGGAGCGGCTCGAGGAGCACGTGGGCCCAGATGCGTGCGCCCACACGGCCCTCTTCCCTGCCAGCCGTCTTCCTCCCTCCTTCACCCAGCAGCTGCTGGCCTGCGCCACCATGTTCCAGGTGGCCACACGCCTTCTTTAGTAATTGTTTAGTACGTTTTGGTATTCGCACCATTCCCCATACGGAATGGCCAAGGGGACCCAAAGGAGACCACGAATTTGCCTTCCATAAATTGTGACCTTGCTATAGTTTTGTGTTAATTGTGCCGAAGCTCGTTTTTAAGAAAATGTTTCCCCGTTGCAGAAGCTGCAGGCTGATACGATTCTGGAGAACCTGTGGCTGTTTGAGAACGACGCGGGCGAGGAGCGCTGGGCTCACATCGAGGCAGTGCGCGAGGCCGCCGCCTGGTTCTACACGGACCGCTTCGACGTGCAACCCCTCGCCCGGCGCGACTGGCTGATGCAGCGACCACCCAGGGGATCTGGCGCACCACCCTTTCAGTCGTACTCGGGGAAGGGAAAGCAGCGTCAGGTGGGGACCTACAACCAGAGGAAAGAACTGGAGAGCCTGAGCTGGAGAGAGAAGGTAATGCAGGGTTACTTTGAGCCGGACATGCGGACCTTCGATGCCCTGCTTAAGATCGACTCGCCAAGTCGCGACGCGGCTCGTGAGGGCGAGGGCGAGGGCGCGGACGGGCGCTCCGAGGACCCTGCGGAGGAGCGCGTGCTCGAGTGCTCGCAGGATCCTCCAGACGAGGGCACCTTCTCCGTGCGGCACGGGCCTGCGCTCACACGCGTGGCCAACTCCCCGTTCTGCGACGTGAAACTGCTGGAGCGTCTCAACGAGGCGCGGGCCAAGGCGGCCGTTGTGCGGCCGGCCAACGCCGTGTGGCTGAGCGGGCAGCACCGCGACGGAAGCCGGAGCGCCGCGGAAATGGAGCAGCGCGTCCGAGCGACGCTCATGAAACTTTTGAATGGGAAGGAACCGAGAGGCGTTTACTATATGGATATCGGGCAACAGACTCGACTTGCGTCTGTTGGACAAACGCTCTGTGCGCAGTTAAACGCCATGGACGATGTCATCGATAATTCTCGGAAAAACAAATCCCAAAGTGCCGATGAATCCAGTGCAAGTGCAGTCGTACACAGCGCACAGCCTGACGGTGCTTGCGGTGGAGGACCTTCAGTTCTGCCACCCACGCCTCTTGACACTTGCAGCACTACTCGCGACACGGCCCTCATTCCGAAACCGTTCGTCGGCGTTCTAAGCAGCCCACTGCTCTACGACGGAGATGTGGTGTTTCAGCAAAATCTCGTTGACGGATTGCAACTGATGTTCTCCCACTTGGCAGAGGGCGACTGTCTGGTGCTGCCCCTACCCGCCGCCCTTACTCGATTCTCTGCAGGAATAATCTTTGCCCTTTCACAATGTTTCTCCCGCCTCTCCTTCCTCAACCTCTCGCCCAGCTCGTTTCACATCACCACCGTCTTACTCTGCGTGGGTCTGCGCCATCCATCATTTTACAAAGGCGTGAAGGAGTTTATCAGTGTGCTGCAGCATGCGGTCTCAAACGCTGGAGAGCAATGCAGCGATGGAAGAGGAGACCGGGAGGGTAACGTTCGGCAGCAGGTGCTGGAGTTTGTACCCATTGAGGTTTTACTCAGGGAACCACTGTACACATTTCTACTGAAACTCAATACAGACACTCTCCAGTACAGGCTGGGTCTGCTCTTGCAGCTTGAGAAACTCTTCCATCACAAGATCTCAGGACTGGCGACTTAGCGGTGGCCTCAATTGATCTCGTTTGAAATAAATTGGGGTACTCTTTAAATGTTCACGGATGTCTCAATGCAGTGATACACATGTAACTATTTTGCAAGGAAACTGAAAAAAAAATCAATATCCATATATTTTTAGAACACTTTCAAAATTGCACTTTGAAAATGTTAACCAAAATGTATACGCTACACTCTTTACTGTGCGGGTTGAGCCAGTGTCCTATAACCCCTTCGAGCCGAGTTCAATTCCAAGCTCCGTTTAACATTGGTGGCGAGCGATACGTGATTCGGTTCCGAGCCGTCCTCCGCCAACCCACACTGACCAGCTGTGAAGTACAATCAACCCCCCCATTGAATGACACGGCATGGCTTGACAAGAGGGGTGTAAATTATTATATTTGAATCTGGTCACACGACCGATATAATACATTTACCATCAGGGAACGTAACAAATGTAACATTTCAGAATTCAGGAATATTTTTGTATATTGGTTTAAACATCATTACATCCAATACATGATCATTTTGAGTATCGGTACCACAACAGAACCCCGGGGAAGCGTTCACGAGGTGAGGTGTCCCTCGTTGCTTGTGATGATGTGAGCACGTGCTGTATATATGAACTGATTTCTACATGGAAACAAACGCGAATGCACATATTGTCATGCACTGAAATAGCACGTGCTGTGATGTGCACTTTATTTTGACGTGAAAGCCAACGTCTACATTAATATTGTTTCTATAAAATGTCAGTCTTGTATCGAAAGTTCATGTAAAATCCTATTTTAGAAATAATTTTTAAAATGTTTCTTTTTTTACGTGAATAAAAATATATTTCATGCGTTTGGCTTTTAGCAAAGGTGTGTTATGCCATTAAATAGTAATCCTTGCAGGTGATAATGATCACCATGAGCTGCGAAGTGAAAGGAAGGGAAAGAGCCTGAATAGGAAGCTCAAATACGCCACCTCCAATTAGAACGGCCGCAAAAAAAGTAAAAATGTTTTCGCAAATCTCATATAGCAATGACAGTGACGTAAAAAACTATTGTCCATAAGGAGTAGTGCTTCGACCATGAACTCCCCTGTTCATTTCAGGAAATGCAAGCAGATGATTAAATGTGCAACAGGCAGCACACATTTTATTCTGCACAGGCCAAGCACCCAACCCACGTTCAATTTGTTTAATTTGCATTTAATATAGGAATGGAATGACAGCTTTTCTTTTCTTGGGGTAGTCTTCAAACTTTTCCAGATACCATCTGCAGCAAACAGCACAAAACGCCAGAGGTTACCAATTAAAATTGCACTGTAGGGCACCGAACGAGCGCGCAGTGGTACTCAACTGCAAGTTAGGCGAAGTGCTGTTAATTTATTTTGGGGATGGTCTCTGTAACCGGGGTTGTGCTCTGGGGTTGTCTATCACATGTTGGCAGTCCATTTTTTACCTGATAATCCTAAAAACGGGTGAATTATTTAGCGAAATATTACTTTCGTGTATGTTTTGATTACTGTTTAAATGAACGTTTGTTTGTTTACCTTTCATTGCTAAATCAAAAAGGTTACTTTAATACACCGAGAGGACTATAATCGTGTTGGCTCGGTGATTTCACGCTCTGTCCAGCAAGAGAACCATCGCATAAGAAGCGGCTGCTGTTGCTCCGAATGTGGACCGTTACGTCGGCACACAATGGCCGACTTTTTGAACGATGCCGCGGGATCTCTAACATCCACTTTGAAGCAAACGGCACGTAGTCGTAGTATTTTTTTACGATAAATTCACCCGCAGTATTAACCAGGGCGGTCGTCGGACTCGAACCGCAAACCTCGGCAACAAGCGGCGAACGCGCCACCTCTGGGCCACGTCACCACCCGTGCTGGGTCCTCGCGCCATGCCGTGTTTAGGGGTGTAGACTCACTTGTGGTGGTGAACGGAGCGTGGCCCGATGACCGTGATGCTGAACACAGAGAAAGCCCAGGCCTGCAGGGTGCAGCACGCGATAGCAAAGCCCAGCCACTCCACCATCTCCCCAAAGAAGTTTGCTCCCGACACGAACTCAAACATTCCCCCTAGAAGAAAAATGCGGACACGTGCCAACGGACATCGGTAAGTAAACACATCTTTTTGGGTCACACATTGTGCCAGCAATACAAGTCGCCATCCTAGGAGAAGCCAACAGTGATCAAACTACCAACAGAATGTGGAAATTCCACCATTGGTTTATGACCACTAATGGAGATGGACGCCGCCTGTTGCTTATTCGAACATGGGAGACACGTTCTTGTCAAGTCACAAATGCAATACTCCACTGATGGTAAAAATTACATTTTTTTTTTCCACGAGGCTGTCACCTGGCCCGTGATGTAAATCCATGGTAAGAGTTAACTGTAACAGCATGAGAGTGTGACGGAGTTAACTCTTAACAGAATGACTCAAGATAAGTTTCAGACTGTACTGGTTCTCGTGGGAGAACCAGTACAGTCTGAAAAGCGTGCTGTGCAGACAACCTGGGACAGCATGCCATGCACGCGAGGAGAAACAGACCACACATTACTCTTTAGTTAAATCTAGATTTGAAGTTTTTGTGGCTGCAGGGATCCATACTCTTTGGTTCTTTTGGTAAAGTCAGCAATTGTTTCTTGCTGTGGTTGTCCCACCTGATGACGGACGCTTGTGTTGCGCCTGAAACGTCGTGATTTTTATTTTTATCTATCAGGTAAAGTCACGAAAGAACCAAAGATTATACTCTTTGGTTCTTTCGGTAAAGTCACGTACAGTGAGGGAAGAAAAGTATTTGATCCCCTGCTGATTTTGTACGTTTGCCCACTGACAAAGAAATGATCAGTCTATAATTTTAATGGTAGGTTTATTTGAACAGTGAGACAGAATAACAACAAGAAAATCCAGACAAACGCATGTCAAAAATGTTATAAATTGATTTGCATTTTAATGAGGGAAATAAGTATTTGACCCCCTATCAATCAGAACGATTTTTATACAGGTAACGAGCTGAGATTAGGAGCACACTCTTAAAGGGAGTGTTCCTAATCTCAGCTTGTTACCTGTATAAAAGACACCTGTCCACAGAATCAATCAATCAGATTCCAAACTCTCCACCATGGCCAAGACCAAAGAGCTCTCCAAGTATGTCAGGGACAAGATTGTAGACCTTCACAAGGCTGGAATAGGCTACAAGACCATTGCTAAGCAGCTTGGTGAGAAGATGACAATAGTTGGTGCGATTATTCGCAAATGGAAGAAACACAAAAGAACTGTCAATCTCCCTCGGCCTGGGGCTCCATGCAAGATCTCACCTCGTGGAGTTGCAATGATCATGAGAACGGTGAGGAATCATCCCAGAACTGCACAGGAGAATCTTGTCAATTATCTCAAGGCAGCTGGGACCATAGACACCAAGAAAACAATTGGTAACACACTACGCCGTGAAGGACTGAAATTCTGCAGCACCCGCAAGGTCCCCCTGCTCAAGAAAGCACATATACATGCCCGTCTGAAGTTTGCCAATGAACATCTGAATGATTCAGAGAACAACTGGGTGAAAGTGTTGTGGTCAGATGAGACCAAAATGGAGCTCTTTGGCATCAACTCAACTCGCCGTGTTTGGAGGAGGAGGAATGCTGCCTATGACCCCAAGAACACCATCCCCACCGTCAAACATGGAGGCGGAAACATGCTTTTGGGGTGTTTTTCTAAGGGGATGGGTATTCCAGCATGACAATGACTCAAAACACACGGCCAAGGCAACAAAGGAGTGGCTCAAGAAGAAGCACATTAAGGTCCTGGAGTGGCCTAGCCAGTCTCCAGACCTTAATCCCATAGAAAATCTGTGGAGGGAGCTGAAGGTTCGAGTTGCCAAACGTCAGCCTCGAAACCTTAATGACTTGGAGAAGATCTGCAAAGAGGAGTGGGACAAAATCCCTCCTGAGATGTGTCCAAACCTGGTGGCCAACTACAAGAAAGGTCTGACCTCTGTGATTGCCAACAAGCGTTTTGTCACCAAGTACTAAGTCATGTTTTGCAGAGGGGTCAAATACTTATTTCCCTCATTAAAATGCAAATAAATTTATAACATTTTGACATGCGTTTTTCTGGATTTTCTTGTTGTTATTCTGTCTCTCACTGTTCAAATAAACCTACCATTAAAATTATAGACTGATCATTTCTTTGTCAGTGGGCAAACGTACAAAATCAGCAGGGGATCAAATACTTTTTTTCCCTCACTGTAGGTATGGATTCCTGCAGTCACGAAAGCTTCAAATCAAGATTAGACCACACATTGTCCGATTTATCCGCAACATTTTTTCGAATTTGGACAGTAAAAATTCCACGAATGCAAATTTAACGTAACGTACATCGAATTCACTCCCTAACGTGAACTTCTGTGTATTGAGTTTCCGTTCAACGAGGGAAGACCGAATGCCAACATTTGAAAAGGCGTGACTCGATATAAAAACTACCATTAGGAGGTTCGTAGAGCGAGGCGGGGCACCTGCTGGGCTACTGACCGCGTGGGATCTTGTAGCCCGTTTCACCGGGCTTGCGTAGATTCCGCAAAATGTGGTCCGAGTGCAGGTTTATCAGCAAACCAGCAAGCCAGAGCACTGCCCCTAGCCACACCACACACACACACACACCCCGCACTGCCAGGGTCACACGAGGTCAGCCACACCCGGATACTCGACACACCAAAACACACAATGTAGCGGGTACGGTTGTGTTTCAACGTTCAAAATCGCAACAGGCAATTTGCGGACAAAAAACAATGGCTGACTTCCGATTCAATTAAACAGAAACCAAGAAGCGCCATATTCTTAGCTCTTTCGGTAAAGTCACGTTGAAGGGAAACAATAAAATAATAAAATATATATAAAACAATAAAAAAATTCTCACGACGTTTCGACCATAACACAAACGGTCATCATCAGGTGTGAAAACCAACGGCAAGAATTTGTATTGTTTTATATATATTTTATCATTTTATTGTTTCCCTTCAACGTGACTTTACTGAAAGAGCTAAGAATATGAATAACTGCAGTCACGAAAGCTTTAAATCAAGAAGGGCCAATTGTATTTACGGAAAAGCTGAATAATTTCAGAAAAATTTACCGTGCTTCAAGAAAATAAAACCACGTTTGGTTTGCTATGAAATAATGAAAACATACCTCTACTCATAGCAGCTTGGCAGTTGTTAACTGTACCACACGTGGAATGATGTTATATTTGAGTACGTTACCAATCTAGCAGCCCTCATGGCATCCATCACTCTTCCCCTGACACAGTCCAAAGTGCAGCTAAATTAGACCCCTTGTAAACTTCTATAGCCAATAACCTCCTTGTCACAGTCCATTGCATCATGAACACTGAAGTACTACCTAAATACAGAGAGCCTTTAACGACCTCCACATTGCACCTTATTTATGAAACCTGTGTCAGAACGTAGTTCAAATATTCAGGAAACCTTCCTACCACCACTGCAAATTAATGTATATGTCCCAGGGTCCAGCCTCAGTACTTACAGGTGCCTAGAGCTGCAGTAGTCCAGGCAAAGGTCCCCGCTAGCAAAAATGAATCATCATTTTGCACTCGAGTCACTCGGATGCAAAAGGACCGTTGCGATATTCAAGTCTTCTACCTCTCATACTCCACACATTTTTTAAAACAATCTTAAACAATCACATTTCACATCTGACAAACACCTATCTTGACCCCACCAAACTATTCCGACACCTTTTCGTTGGATTTATGCTATTGTTCCATACAGCTTACACCAAATCTGCTGCATCTTGGCTCTTTAAAATCTTCCTACGGTCACATGCGTAAAAAATCCTTTCCTATCCGCTTGAAATGCTGAAAACTCTTCCACGGACTGCCTAAATAAAACAAAACCCTACCACAACACCGGATGACATGGCATGTTTCTGTATCAAATTACTACTGTATCAGGTTACTGATGTATCAGTAAATATACTGTGGTCCAAGTTTCTGGAAACCAGTTGTAACCATTTGAAATAGTTGCGGGCTTTATGGGGAGTGCGATTCCAAGTGGGTTTGTCGTTTTGCCACACTTTTAGAGATGCTTTCATGCACACTTATTAGGCAGAACCCCACAAGTATCGTCTGAGTTGTGTGTTCTATATTGAACTTAACAAAGAAATAGGAACGTTTGTGCACCCAACCGAACGACTCCATGCCGCATATGCACCCACCGGCGCGCCCGTTTACAAGGACTCACGGTCCTGCGTGTCCCAGTTCTTAATAGTCAGCATGCAGCAATATGCAGAGCTTTAGTGCCTTCTTTGGTGCGGTGTCTCCAGTCTAGCAGTAGACAGAGCACTGATGGCTCCCTCAGTGTGGTGTGCCCGCCTTCCAGCGGTAGGTAGAGCAGGTGGCTCCCTTGGGGTTGTGGATGCAGCACTCCAAAGTCTTGATGTTGCCCGACATATGAAAGCTGAAGAGGCCCTTGCAACTATATGTATGTCTTGATTTAAAGCTTTCGTGACTGCAGTAATTCACATTCTTAGCTCTTTCGGTAAAGTCACGTTGAAGGGAAACAATAAAATAATAAAAAAATATATAAAACAATAAAAATTCTCACGTTTCGACCATAACACAAACGGTCGTCATCAGGTGTTTTATATATATTTTATTATTTTATTGTTTCCCTTCAACGTGACTTTACCGAAAGAGCTAAGAATATGAATATATGTATGTCCTTGTTGTTCTTGGTCTGGCGAGTCCCCGCACTCCAACAGTCGACGCTGCTCACCCAGCTCTTGAAGTGGTCTCTCCACACTCCAGCAGTTGATAGGGCCCTCCTCGTGGCCCTGGGTGTGGTGTCCCCCCTCCACTCCAGCAGCAGAGACTGCACCCACACTTCGCAGCCCAGCACACTCAGCCCCAGGTACAGCACACTCAGCTTCTGGGGCAGCACTGCTTGAGACTATTGCAGCCCTGGGTGTGTGGTTGCTCCACACTCCAGCAGTGGACCAGGCCCTCTTGCTCCACTCGGTGTGGTTCTTCCAAACTCCAACAGTGGATCAGGCCACTGCGCTTGCCTTCTTCCTCCTCACCACATCACGTCCCCGCAACCCCTTCTTTATTGCCCCCTACTAAAACCGGTCCCTCAAGCTTTAACTGGCACCAGAGGGAAGCCAGGGAAGTGACCCTCAACTTTCACCTCGTCACACCAGCCACCCACCTGCTTGACCCTCCACGAACTCGTTTGAAATCCAGGAAACCAATCTGGGATCGTGCGAGACAATTGGATGAAGCGGGGTCAATTGAAGACCGCTGGCGAACACTGTGGAGTTCTGTGGACATTCCAAATAAAGCTCCATCAACCGTTGAAGAACAGCAACAGGTCGCGGCACGCACCTCCTCCACAAGTGGAGAATTAAAGACAACCCACAGTGACTGCGGCCACCCGAACCAGACAATGGACCAGATTGCGAACAACTGCTCTCTGGCGAGACTGAGCAGTATTAGGTCGCGCTACTACTGAAGCTATCGCATGGCTTACAGACTTAAACTTGGACGTGTGATTTGCACATACTTGCCATACGCTAGAGCGAGAGACCTGCAGAAACATTGCAGCACTGACCTATTGCGTGCAGGGTGGAAACCTTCACACGTTTCACCTGTTACGTGCGATAGCACAGGTGACAACAACACACTCATCCATCCACTCACCACACTGCAGGTCACAACAAAAAGACATTCACCCTCCACCCACTCACCACACTGCAGATCACTCCTCTCCTCTCTCTGCGTCTTCCCTCAAACGCTGACACACCTTGGAATTCCCTCCCATTGTGTCTTTTCCAAGCTCTCATAACAATTGCCTGGCTCAAATTCGAGAAACGTTTTAACGCTTATCCGTTACAACTCTTGATGATGCTTGCTGGCCGCTTGGCATGATGGGCCGTCGGGCCCTGAGGCTCAGCGACTGCGTTCAAACAAAAAAATAAAAATAAGTAATATTTAATAAAAAAAATTTAAACACGCTTTTATAAAATGTACTAGTAATGTAAGAACTCCACGACTCCAGGAAGTGGCCCCGAAGCTTGCCACAACGTAAGGGACCCTGGCCAATTACAGCCAACGTCAGTTGACCGTGGACAATTAGACCCAAGCCGAAACATAACATATAAAAAAGAATGTTTAAAAATATATATTTTTAAATTTTTATGATAGAATATAGTATTGTCATCAGTATGACATAATTAAACCAAGTTTGCAGTCGATACCACATTGGGAAGTGGGTTAAAATTGAGTTAAAAGATTTGAGGATACAACGACAACAACAACAGAGTGAGTTAGTAGAAAGCGTGTAATAAAAACCACAAAGAGGCGTGCACACACCTGCGACGAAGCGGGCGTCATAGAGCCAGCCGTCGGGGTAGCGGGCGCACGTGAGCAGCGTGCGGCCCTGCAAGTAGCCATTGAAGGTGCAAAACGCCAGGGCGAGGAGGAAGGGCACGCACGGCATGGGTTTCCCTCCGCGGAGGAGGAAGGGGTAGATGAGCGCCCTGCGCACACGCGCGAGATGCAGAGAACCCGTGAGCGTGTGGATCGAGTCCTGATAAGGGAGGCGAGGGTGGATGCACAGCGGTTAACACTTGTTCCTCAGCAAAGAAGGGCCTGGATTAGAGATTCCCAACTCGGGCAACTTTCTCTGTGAGAGTTTGCATTTTCTCTCCTTTACACTTTGGATTCTTTGGGTGAAGTCAGGTAGGTATAAAATAAATCACGACGTTTCGATTGCAACACAAGCAATCGTCATCAGGTGGGAAAACCACAGCAAGAACATTTTTTTTGCCAAAGTGGGAAAAAAAATTATTGCTGCGGTTTTCCCACCTGATGATGATTGCTTGTGTTGCGATCGAAACGTCGTGATTTAATTTATTTTCTACCTACTACGTGACTTTACCGAAGGAACCAAAGAGTATGGATTCCTGCAGTCACGAAAGCTTCAAATCAAGATTTTCTCCTCTTGTTCTGCGTGGGGGGGGGGGGTTACTCCGGATTATCTGGTTTATTCTCTGTGACTGGTATTGGGCCAAGACATCGCAAGCCTGAACGACACTTGCTATTTTCTCAATTGCGATTGAACAGACGGCAGCAGGAGCGGCAGCAGGAGCAGCAACATCACCCCCTACTGTTACATCTTGGCAGCACCCTCCTAAGAAAAAAACGCCTTTGCCCAGTGTGAAAACAACGCGAAATAATCATTGATCCTTCTGGGTCAGACAACGTTGAGTACAATGCCATACGAACAAATACAGTCGTCACGTAAACAAACGCACCGACGTATCTATTGCATCAGCACACGCCAGTGTGTCGGAGAGCGATCCACACACACACACGCACACTTTTAACAACGCTGATAACAATTCAGCAGCAGCAGCAGTAAGCCGCATCAGCAGCAACATCATGACCTGAGGAATCAGCAGGCCGCGCGTTAAAGACGAGCCTACAGTCGTGCGAGTGTGATCACGCGACCCAGACTGTATAGCAAACCCATAGAGACACACACAGCGCTGCATCGGGACCCCACAGAATTACATTAAAGACAAGCCAGAGAGTGGGGCAATTGTGTCCATGCAACCCAAACTACGGGACCCATGCATCATAGCAAACCACCAACGTACGTCTGCGCTCCTACAATGCAGGAGCAATAACAAAACTCCACGAATTCTCCTGCAGCAGCAACAGCACCATCGATCACCATCAGCATCGCACCGATGAAAGTAGTGGCCGATGAACATGGCGAGCAGCACGCGGTTGGGCCAGGGCACGACCGGGCCTCCCGGGTAAACATCTCCCGGGTTCGACTCCCCGCAGATGAGCCATGCGGGCACGGCGAGCGCGGGCAGCTCCTGCACGACCCAGGCGAGGCGCGGGGGCAGCCCGGGCCCCCAGCTGCGGGAGGCGTAGCGGCCGTAGGGGATGCGGAGGCGCAGTGCGGGCAGCGCCACCAGCAGCAGCGGGGCGGCCACGCAGGCCAGCAGCAGCGCGGCCGCGTCCAGCGCCCAGCGCTCGGCGCAGTCACTCCACGTGCTCATGGCCGTGAGGACGGACGGACGGGACGGAGGGACGGGACGGGAGGAGGTCGGTCCAGAGAGGGGACGGAGTGGAGGAGGAGGAGAGAGCGGAGAGAGACGCGGCCGGGAGAGCGGTGGAGAGTGCGGCGGATGATGTGCGCGCTGTTGCCGGATGAAGGTGCGTGCGATTCACGTTCAGGGCCCCACCCCCTCGCACGGGGGGTGGGGGGGACTGGGGGGGGGCTGGGGGATTCACGTGCCGGGGCCCCGCTCGCGCAGTGACGTGGAGGTTCCCCGCTGCGTCCGTCGGTGACATCGCCGGCCTCGGCCTCTCCCGCGGCCTCCGCCTCCTCGCCGCGTCCTCCGCCTCGTCCCCACTACGCGCCTCATCGAGCCGTGCGCGACGCGAGACAGGGCCGCGCCGCCCGTCTCATCCTGCCCGGTGACGCGCGGCGGCGACCGCTCTCGGCGCGAGGCCCCGCGGCCTAACCCCCCGCTGTCGGATAGAAGCTCTGCCCCAGGCAGAGCGAGCCTCGTCGGGGGCCGAGCGAGGCCCCGCACCCCCCCCTCCCCCCCGCCTGGCTCTGTAGCCGGCAACGTCGGACTTGACGATACTCTTCGATCCTCGGCTGGCTTCTTCTCCGCCCTTTATATCTCTCTGCAAGCCGCTCCGTGTCCGCTGTAACAGATTTGAGGGAGGGAAAGAAACTTCCAAAGCGGCCTTGCTGCGAATTGTCGTCGGGAGTTGTTGCGGTGCACAGCGAGGAGGCGGCTTCGTGAACCTGTCCGTGCGGACCGAGGCGTGCTCGCCTCCCCTATGCGGCGTCGGTGTTCTTCATTGTGCCGTGATTTAAGTATTCCAGTATCTGTGGTGAAAGCGTCTGGAGATCTAGCCGAAGCTCTGCCTTGATTATAATCTGCCTGCCGTTTATGCTATAAAACGAACGGCTATTGACCAACGCCTGGTGTATTTTATAATGCGTTCGATCTCAAGTCGGTGATTCAGTGTGTATGTTGAACTTAGTTCGCATCATGCGTAGCCATCCCCTGCTAACTTCGGTGACATCACTCAACGAAAAGCGGGTTTGATTACACACAGCTCTCATTGTTTACCGTGACTGGGAAGAGAGTTGTCGACGAGGCTTGTTGAGGACAATATTGACACTTACAGTCTTAGAGATGTGTTAATTACGCAGGTAGCGAGTTTGTTTACGTGTATCCACCGCTCAACGCAGTGTGTCAATGTTTCTTATTATAAACTGATCATTATTATTCGTGTTTATTATTGCTAAGTCTAGTCGCCTGTCACACGGATGGCCGTGGCATCGGGGAGGTGCTGTGCTTGCTATTGACGTTGGCTGCACACTTAACAGCGCGAATGTTGACAGCTGGCCGCTTGAGAGCCAGCACTACTCTTAAAGGGGCGAGTTAATGTCCCTGCAAATGCAGCATTGTCGGGGTTTCTTCCTATTATCATCATCATCATCTAAAAAGTAAAGTTATTGTGTGACATTGGATCGCGGACAAAACTATAAACGTGCGTGCATATTTGAAAAGACTTGGAACGCGCACAGCCAGAGAGAAAGTCAATGTTAGGACCCGACTGCTTTTGTAACTGCGTGAAACAGCGTGAGGCTGAGAGCGACTTCCGCTGGCTAGAGAAGTGAATTCATCTGCTGACTCTGCGTGCTCACTCAGCAGAAAGTATGAACGTCAAGAGGCAGCCCGACGACGCGGACTAGCCTCTGAAGACTTGCCGCGTCGTGACACGCAACCTGGGGTTGAATAGGAACGCCACATCGCGAATTAAGCATTGGCAAGAGGTGACGAGATATTGGTGTGTTGAGACGCATCAGTCAATATCACGAGCACCCCATGTGTGTGTGGGGGGGGCGGTTATTTCAGACACGTCTCATCTGCAAGAGGATTTGCGTACCACACTCTTTTTTTTAAAGTCCTTCAAGGCAAGTGACTCACTGTTGAAGACTTTAAACATGCTAACTACTTTACAAAGAAGACCTGGCCCTCGTGCATGTTAAACCAGTGTGGTTTGACTTTATAACTGGGGAGTGCACCCCAATATTTCATTTTTTGAGAGACCCGTCGCCGCGGCATTATGACGAAGGGGAAGCGAGCGGGTCGCAAGCGCGTCTCCATCCGTCTCAAGTTCGCCGAGAGCTGCGTGGGCTCGGGCCAGGCTCTCTCTACTGCCAGCTGCATGCCGGCCCGACGGCTCAGCGGTGCCGACTGGTGCCGCCTGTGCCGCCGCACGCTGCTCACGTTGGGCCTCGTGGTGCTCTACTACAGCTTTTCCATCGGCATCACCTTCTACAACAAGTGGATGATGAAGGTGAGACCAGCCCTTTGATGCGGGTGAGACTGGCCCTTTCCCCAGCCCTTTGATGAAGGGGAAGACACCAGCCCTTTGTCAGTTCGCTGCTGGGGTGAGGTGCCCTTCGCCCTGTTGTACCCTGTCTGACGTGGGGCCCAGCTCTTGCGTGAAAGAGCTTCCTGATCCAGGGCATTTAGTTGGTGCCATCGTATCATTAGGGCAGACATGCTGGTGAACCAGTTTAATAATTACCAGTTGATTGTTGGTTGGTTGTAATTGCCAGGTTAGTTTATCGCATTAAGGTGAATCTCTGTAGCGCAGGTGAAAATAGGCTATCCATGAATATATTACGGTTTATTATGTTATAAAGCTGGAGTTTTCTATTTTGATTAGGGATCCAGATTGAGAAGCTCTTTCACGCAAGAGCTGAGTTCTTGTTAACGCCTGATTCTGCTGGATATAATCTCCAGCGAAACTTCGTGTAAACATTGTCAAAAAAACTCATGCTTTTCAACATTCTCCTAGTTTTCTGAAAAACCAAATCAGTTGAAAAACTAAATGAAACCAAGTACGAATCATAATATTGGCCGTGAAAGCCTACATTTGAAATACATGTTATTTTTGTACTAAAAACGACAGGGCTTTCTCATGACAAATATTCAAATCCATCCAGAGTACTCAAGTATTGTGTCCAGTTACCTGCAAATGGGAGTGGCTTCATAGATTAACTGGAATGCAGATGGTGTGGCTTCATAAAAGCGTTTTTTTTCCCCACAATGCACAACCCGCAAGGCTTGGATAGGCCCTCGTCTAGCAGTGGATTCCTCTGCTTGTGTAGCAAACACAGGTCTGTGTCCCAGGGAGAACTGGTAAAGTGGCCTGCCATTACTTGTGCATTATAGGTTACCTCCTCATGATTTTAATACATCATCCCACCCTCACCAGCTGAGACTGGAAAGCCCGGGCCATTGTTTGAAGCCACCCTCAAACCGGTACCCCAGGATGATAATATCCAACAATCCTCACCAACAAATTTTGCAAGTTGGTGAGGATTGAATTTACTGTACATTGTATTCCCTGTTTGCGTGAAACTTCACATGAAGCAAGGCTAACAGTTTTTTTTTTAATGTGAAAACCCTGCAATACGCAGGCCCAACAGAGGGGATGCATATTCCTGCAACTTAATAAAGGGTACTTACACGTGTGCATTATGATGGTGAAAGGCGGTTGGCCAATATGTCGCTGTGTGAAATGTTTTGTAGTGGCTACTGTCATTAGTGAGATACATCGGAGACAGAAGTTCAGCAATATCCACACACTGAATTGAATGCAGTTGTGTGCCCGCTGTTGGGAACGTATTGGCTGGTGTCTAAAGGATGACCCTTGTTAACAAATATGTATATACGTGCGACTGAAACGTAGACGATTCATTGCTGAGCATCGATTATTGTTGTTGCAATTCACGAAACGAATCTTGCTTTGTTAAAACCAATTACTTTTCTTTCGTGCAAACTCCTACAAAATGTTAATTTATCCTTACCGATGGAACAAACAACACTCACACATTGAGATTGTGCAGACGAGACTCAACAAACAAGACAGTATATTGATTCTTGAGTTGATTTCATATGACCCTGAATCAAGGCAATCTATTGAATTGCGGGAATAATGAGGGGTGACTTGTTGGACATTTAGCGCACGGACACAACGCTCGGTAGCCTGAGAGATGCGCCAAGCCCACAAAGATGTGCCAGGGATGAAGTGGCTGCGTGATTCAGGAATGTGAGCACTGATCCGACAACAATTGGATCGCATCTGGGCAGCTACCCATGATTCAACCAGGTTTTGAAGTGTAGCTGGTTGATTCGTTTTGTTTTTACCTAATCAAAAAGGGCATCTTGTTAAATTTGGTTTTCACACTTAATTCGGATAAAATCCTATCTCTAAAAGTGTAAATAACGTTTTGACTTGCATGTGACAAATGTCACTGTCGGAGTGCAGCGCGAGTGGGAAGTGCTGCACTCTGCTATTTGTGGACCCAGGGGTCACTTGAAGGTAGTTCAGAGGTAGCTCTGTGATATCCACTTCCGTAGGCAATCCACCAACATATGAAGGGTTGCCCTGCGACAGATCTGACGGGTACTTGCGATCGGCATCAAGGCCTTGATGCCGATCGCAAGTTGTGATAAAATTTAGTTAAGATTACCAACTTTGTTTCCATCTTCATTCATGTGAATGTTTTGAGAACCAAAACGTACAACAAAAGTAGCCATGTTTTGAGAACCAAAACTTACAACAAAAGTAGCCCTATTCTAGATGTCACAAAAGTTTTAAATCAAAAGTAGCCCTGTGACATCCTGTTCAGGGTGCCCATTCCCCAACGTCATGTAAACATTTGTGTTTGCTGTCAAGATTTACCAAAGGAGGACGTCTTCTGTGCCGCCACGCAGCATGGGGCCCGCCAGCACAATGGGAACGCGATACGGGATAGCGACTGCACCGTGCCTGGCACCGACGCCACGCCCCGTCCGTTTGTTTTCCCCAGGGTTTCCACTTCCCGCTGGCCATGACCATGGTGCACATGGCGATGAACTTCATGTTTTCGGCGCTGGTGCGAGCGATGATGCAGTGCGCCGGGGAGCGGGAGCGCGTGGCCCTGCCTTGGCCCGAGTATCTCAAGCGCGTGGGGCCCACGGGTGAGACGGACACCAACTCTCCACCCGCCGAGTTTGGGCACTTGCCAAGATTGCAATTGCAATGGTTGACTAACATTACGTTTAATATTGAATTGTGATTGCGATCTATTGTGAATTGCACAGTTACAGTTGTAATTTTACCCCCACCTCTCCTCTTGCTCATTTGAATGATGTAGCTGATTGGGAGAGCAATCGGCGGTAGTGTTCATTCGATGAGTGCAATGTTAACGATGTTGCAATGAACGCTGACGTTATATCAATGTTTTATTTCACCCGCAGCCCATTAACTGCAGCACTTATTTTATTGCAGTGAGATCGAGTGAAAAAAAACACCTTGTGTACAAGAGAGGATACATTATGATAAAAAAATAATGATTAACAATTATATAACGTGTGAAGTGTACTACGTAATATCAGAGTGATAATAAAACGCTTTAAATTGTTTCATAAAAGGTATTTATAAATTTAAATTATTGAGCGTGACTTGTATCTCTTTGGGCAGGCAATAGCACATGTCCAGGGTGCAAGAACGGCTTTGATTATTGTCAGAGTCCACTTCACACCAACATTGAGCAATAGAACAGTCCGATTTGTGTAAGTTATCAGCAGTTGCCCTGTGTCTTGTACTCGAATATTTGCGGGAAATGTCTTTCCACCATCTTGGGAAATGTGCGACGTAGTCATTGGACCTGAGATATATTCCAGCGTCCTGACAGACCGTGAGAACGATACTTCATGTTGCCCCGTGGCCATGGCCTTGAGGCCTGCAACACTCAGATGTTTATTCCACTGTGTGCTGGCATCAGTGGCCAAGTTTGCCACATTCAAAACATTCCTGCATTAACAAGTTTAATGTAACATGTAATCATTCTTTTGTTTGTTTTCAGCCATTGCGAGCGCCCTGGATATTGGCCTGTCTAACTGGAGCTTCCTGTTCATTACAATTTCATTGTGAGTCAGAGCGTTGATGTCTTATCAATTTGAACGTTCACGTGTACGAGTACACACGTTCATGGGCACGAACACGAGCGTGCTTTTGCATGCACACATCGTTTACATATATGCACGCATACGCGTACAGTTCTTTATTTTAAGTAGAGTCCTTTTGTCAATCCACTGCTGGTCTGTGCGAGATGGTGAAGCGGGGTAGCATGGATGCGGGTGCGTAGAAAGTACAGTACAACAGTGAAACTCGATGCACTTGTCAACAACACTGCCTTAAAAGCAATTATAATTGGTAACGTTTTGGGCAATGGGCCCTCTTCATAGCATGTACAACAATGGGTATTTCTACACCGCCCTCTACTATCCACCATGTAGCCATGTAGCCTATAACACCCATCCAAGCACTTTCCAGGCGGAGCTTCCGAGATCCCATGAGGTCTGGCACACTCAAAGAAATTTGGTCATGGGCCTGTAATTCATACAGGCGTTCGATGTGCTGAAATGTCTTTGTGGAGAGTTGTTTTGGAAAGGTTTAATCCATATGGCATCCACTGTAGGTTTCGATAAGAGTTACAGAATGCAGGTCCATGAATTCAAAGTATGTCACAAATGCATTTGCTATAATATTAAAGATATACAACTGCAAATAAAACCAATATGGCCAGGATTAAAAGCTCATGAACTGACGTGAATGCACGATCGGTGGAATGTGAAGAATATTTTTTATACCATACTTTAACATCCTCAGCATTGATGTTTCATGTAATATCAATATTTATAATCTATGTGAAGACTAAAGGAGGGCAGTGGAGGTTTCAACAATGCTTTGGCTCCCTCTCCCTTGAGTCCCTGAAAGTTCTATTGGGTTTTGATATTTCTCAGATAAAATACATAGCATGGTTATTGTGTTTAACATTGAGCCTTGGTATTTTGGGAGCGTTACTATCTTTTAGGAAGTTTTTTAGATCTGCCTTTGGAGGAAGTCATTTCTAGTGATGGAAAATCATATCTTTAAAAAAAAATATTTTTTTTTCAGAAATAAGTTGTCTCTCGCCTTCATACCACTTCAAAAATGCCACTTTAATTTTTATTTGTGTATGAAGCAAATATATCCATTGGCTGTC
The DNA here is from genome assembly GCF_048934315.1 of Petromyzon marinus. NCBI lineage: Eukaryota > Metazoa > Chordata > Hyperoartia > Petromyzontiformes > Petromyzontidae > Petromyzon > Petromyzon marinus. The sequence continues at coordinate 8,886,475 of NC_133691.1, read as the reverse complement.
GTCGAGTTTTCAAATAATTACTTTGTAAGGTCAGGGTGTAGAGTGTTTTTGGCAATGAGATTTTATTTGTGGTGACACGGCCCAGCAGTAGCTCGTTTGCCGCTTGTTGCAGAGTAGTGGTTTGAGTCCAGGAGGCTGCACTGTGCGTAGTAACAAAACACGACACAGTTGACGTTAAAGATCCCCTAATGTCATTCAGAAATAATAAGTCATTGTGTGCTAGGGTCACAGCCCAAATTTGCCAAAATTTTAAATGTACCTGCGTTACTCAATTGGGATTACGATCGCAAAATCCTCGCCCTCCCTACTGGCAGACTGTAGCCGTCTGTGAAACAGCGCCTTCGCACTAGCCATGAGCAATAGGAATATCACGAATACCGTAATGCACTAAATTGTTATTGCGAATGTAATTTCTGATGTTTATTTTTGTTGCTCCCATCCAGATACACCATGACCAAGTCAACGTCGATCATCTTCATCCTCCTCTTCTCCATCGTGTTCAGGCTGGAGAAGGCTGTGAGTACTCAACAGTGTTGGCACACACACCACTCTTAGTTTCATGCGACACTGCACGGCTCTACATACCTCTACATGCCCCCCACTTATCTACAAGTATGCCACGCTTAGTGTGGTGCTGTCAGAGGTAGGAATCACAATAAAAATACATGACTAAAGATGATCTTGTAAGGTGCTTTATCTATTTATAACCCCGCATATAGGTCAAGTTGGCTAATTGAAAGAGAACTCCATAAAATTATATTTCCGCATATTGGCAAGAGCACTTCATACGGCATGTATATGGGGCCCCATATTTAACTTCGAGTGCTCTTTTCAATTGCAGCTGGTAATCCACAGCATTTGTTTTACGGGCCTGACTGTTGATGAGACCTATAATGTTTAAACCGGTCCACAGTTTTCTTACTTAAACAAATGCTGATTGATGTTGGTCTAGAAAGCTGATGGGCTGATGGACTCATGAATATTTGTATTTGTGTGTGGAGAGACAGAGTTCTGCTGATAGTTGCTTGCTTTTGCCAGTGTTCCTGCTCGGTTCAATCTCAAACCTGTTTCTTCTTGATTTGAAGCTTTCGTGACTGCAGGAATCCGTACTCTCTGGTTCTTTCGGTAAAGTTATGTAGATAGAAAAACACAACAAAAGAAAACACGACGTTTCGGTCACAACACAAGCGTCCATCTTTACTGAAAGAACCAGAGAGTATACTGTTTCTTCTTGATAATTTATTGACCACTACACCCTCCGACTACAAATTAATCATCCGTAACGCGTTACATTCACGCTTATTTGGATCGACGGAACTGTAGCTCAGAGTTCAGAGCCATCTCAAAATCCTCGCGTTAATGTCAGCGTCTGTCTAGCGGCATGGGAAGTGTATAACGATGCTTAGTGCAGCGATCCAGAATTTATCACAAACTTAGCAAAGTTACTTACCGTGAATGAAACATTGCGGACCTCCGAGCGTACACAAGGGGAGATCTCCTGCACCTTGCAACCTCTCTCCAGGTGGAGACCTCGTGTGCCTTGGCCATGGTGTCCCTGTGCTCGTTTGGACCGTGATTGTCATTGCGACGTTGCGACGGTTGTTGTCGCGTAGCGGCCGAGCCTCATCGTGGTGGTGATCCTCATCGCGGGCGGCCTCTTCATGTTCACCTACGAGTCAACCCAGTTCAACCTGGAGGGCTTTCTGCTCGTGCTCACCGCCTCGTTCATCGGCGGGATCCGCTGGACGCTCACCCAGATCCTCACTCAGAAGGCAGAGCTCGGTTCGTGGGCCGCAACACCCCCCCGCCCTACCCCCCCCCCACCGCATGTTGCACGTGCGACATAATCATGAAAAGAATACGTTGAAAAATAAGAATAGGTTTTACCCTTTCTCGCAAAGGAGGTCTCATAATGTAAATGCTTACCCCGAGCTCTCAATACTCTGATAGTGCGCTGTTTTTGCGTTGTACGCCTTTTGGCGTCATATGGTCCAACACCAGTGGAGACTAGGCTCTAAAAAAAGCCGTCTCGGGTGTGGACCAATCAATTTCAAGGACAGTGCATATCATTATCAGAGTTGTCTCTTTTTGTTTGCATTTTGACTGCTTGTGTTGTGGTTATTGCAAACATGACCCCTTGTATAAAGGTGTCAGTTTTTGTGCCAGATAAAAGGGTAAAAACATTACTATATCTTGCTACTGGCAAAGGAGGTCTCAGTGTAAATGTTTACCCAGAGCTCTCAATACTCTGATAGTGCACTGTTTTTGCGTTGTACGCCTTTTAGCGTCATCTGGTCCAACACCAGTGGAGACTAGGCTCTAAAAAAAGCCGTCTCGGGTGTGGACCAATCAATTTCAAGGACAGTGCATATCATTATCAGAGTTGTCTCTTTTTGTTTGCATTTTGACTGCTTGTGTTGTGGTTATTGCAAACATGACCCCTTTTATAAAGGTGTCAGTTTTGGTGCCAGATAAAAGGCTAAAAACCTATTACTACAGGTGTTAAGATGTTCAAACACCAGAGACAGAGATAGCCTTTTAAAGAAGAGACAGCCTTCTAGATTTCAAAGTGCATAGCTCCAGTGGCTTCCTTACGTTGGAGATATTTCACAGTCTTCTTTGTACGGCTGGCGTGGGTGTAGAGCTGCAGCTATAATTTTACTATGAAGCGGTTGAGTAAGCTAATTGCGTTGGGGGTAGCGGAGTGGATCACTGTGATGGTGTACCTCCTCCTCCCTCGTGTTTGTGAATCGGGCACCGAATCCACATCACTCGCTCCACGGTTCTGTTCTGGGCGGTGACCACAGTCGCCGATATTGCTCTGTGTAATCCCACTTGTGTAAATTTGCAGAGCATGTGAAGCAGTTGCCACGTAGTAGCAAGCAGTTGTATTATTTATAATGCACTGCAGTATTAAGCAGGGTGGCCGGCCAGACTCGAACCGCAAACTTACGCAACAAGCCGCAAATGCGCCATGGCTGGACCGCATCACCGCCTCCCCTCCCCACCATGCCGCCGACACATGTGCGGGCGTGTTTACACGCCCGTCACTTTCACCTCTCTAATGCAGTGGTTCTTAACCTTTACTGCAATCTGCACCCCTATGATTCTCAGAATGGGTACCTCCCACCCCCAGGGGGCGAGTGCACCCCAGGTTAAGAACCACTGCCCTAATGTATGACGGGGGAGAGAGGCGGTAGCGCAGTGGTTAGTTCATGAAGCGGACAACCTCAGTTCGATTCCCAGCCGTGGATAACATCCACCGTGTTCGAACCGGTCCTGCCTCCACCCCCTCTCACCACTTTGCCAACCCGCATTGCCCGGCGTAGTGAAGTATGGTCAAACCACCCCCAAGACTGACATGGTGTGGGGGGGGAGGGGGGAAGATTCTTATCCGACAGTGGATTGACAAAAGGTTCTGCGTAAATGTATTTTTTTGTCAGATGCAATGATGTAAGTCGCCATTGCGTTTTTGGTACAGGCGTCGCCTTCCGCTGATTGCAGGACACGATTCCTTAAAAGGAGATCCAGAGTTACGCACTTGAACATCGTCCCATGCGATTTCTTTAGCAATGTCGAGGTGCAGTGTGAAAGTCCCCATGCACTTTGCAGAAACGCGTGATTTTATTTTGCTCAAGGCGTATGGAATGGGTCCCCCATCTCCACATCATTCATCCAGTTTCTCAACAGTCGACTCTGTTAACTTGCGACTGAGGCATTACACACAAGAGGTGGCACTTGGCGGAATACCGTTGGGTTGTTTCAGCACCACCCTTGCTCCAAGTAGCATTCCCAATGTGATTCCAGTTTTTTTACACACGTGATCCACTTGTAGATACCCCCACTAAATTAAGAGGGAGAAATTGAAGAGAATGCAACATTTACGTTCAAAGTCCATGCACCAACCATTCTCAATGCGCTTATTCAATGTTTTATTACATCTTTTAACACTCCTCTGAAAGAGGGGTATGGATCCATCGCTGTGACAATATTCAATCGCCTGCTGAGAATAAAGTTAGAAATCAGTGGGTTGTTTATAAAAGGGCTTTTCCCCCATATTCTACTCTGCAGATGTATTGGCAGCCACCAATCAAGGTGCAAGTGTGTGTGGCGTGTCGAGGTGTTGGAGTGAATTTGAATAAGCTCGGTGTGACTGTTGTTTGCTCGTGACAGCGGTGGCAGTGGTTGACTTCCTGTCTCTGGCTTGCAGGGTTGCACAATCCTGTGGATGCTCTGTATCACCTGCAGCCCCTCATGCTCGCCGCTCTCTTCCCACTGTTCCTCTACAACGAAGGTGAAGCCCATGACATGTCCTCGTTGTTTTTGTTGCAGCGATTGTGACGTGCACTCCCTTTGCGATACCGTCACGGTAGGTTCAGTGTGTATTGTACAAGTGAGTTACTCGGATAGTTGCCCAGGAAAAGTTATTTGTTATTGTTGATATCATTAGGGCGGAGATATTTGTCCACTCTTTTTCGTTTGACTGTCAGGGTGCCGCAGTGGTAACACCTGTGTCTCACAGCAAGAACGGCCTGGGTTTGATTCCTGACTCAGGCTCCTCTCTGTGTGGAGTTTGTATGTCCCCCCCCCCTGTTCTACAGAGAGAGTGAGTGGAGTTTGTATGTTCCCCCCCTCCTGTTCTACAGAGAGAGTGAGTGGAGTTTGTGTGTTCTACACCTGTTCTACAGAGTGAGTGAGTGGAGTTTGTATGTTCCCCCCCTGTTCTACAGAGTGAATGAGTGGAGTTTGTGTGTTCTACCCCTGTTCTACAGAGTGAGTGAGTGGAGTTTGTATGTTCTACACCTGTTCTACAGAGTGAGTGAGTGGAGTTTGTATGTTCTACACCTGTTCTACAGAGTGAGTGAGTGGAGTTTGTATGTTCTACACCTGTTCTACAGAGTGAGTGAGTGGAGTTTGTATGTTCCCACCCTGTTCTACAGAGTGAATGAGTGGAGTTTGTATGTTCTCCCCCTGTTCTACAGAGTGAGTGAGTGGAGTTTGTATGTTCTCCCCCTGTTCTACAGAGAGAGTGAGTGGAGTTTGTGTGATCTCTCCCTGTTCTACAGAGTGAGTGAGTGGAGTTTGTGTGATCTCCCCCTGTTCTACAGAGTGAGTGAGTGGAGTTTGTATGTCCCCCCCCCTGTTCTACAGAAAGAGTGAGTGGAGTTTGTGTGATCTCTCCCTGTTCTACAGAGTGAGTGGAGTTTGTGTGATCTCTCCCTGTTCTACAGAGCGAGTGAGTGGAGTTTGTATGTCCCCCCCCCCTGTTCTACAGAGAGAGTGAGTGGAGTTTGTGTGATCTCTCCCTGTTCTACAGAGTGAGTGGAGTTTGTGTGATCTCTCCCTGTTCTACAGAGTGAGTGAGTGGAGTTTGTATGTCCCCCCCCCCTGTTCTACAGAGAGAGTGAGTGGAGTTTGTGTGATCTCTCCCTGTTCTACAGAGTGAGTGGAGTTTGTGTTCTACACCTGTTCTACAGAGTGAGTGAGTGAAGTTTGTATGCCCCCCCCCCCCTGTTCTACAGAGTGAGTGGAGTTTGTGTGTTCTACACCTGTTCTACAGAGTGAGTGGAGTTTGTGTGATCTCTCCCTGTTCTACAGAGAGAGTGAGTGGAGTTTGTATGTCCCCCCCCCTGTTCTACAGAGTGAGTGAGTGGAGTTTGTGTGATCTCCCCCTGTTCTACAGAGAGAGTGAGTGGAGCTTGTATGTCCCCCCCCTGTTCTACAGAGAGAGTGAGTGGAGTTTGTGTGATCTCTCCCTGTTCTACAGAGTGAGTGAGTGGAGTTTGTATGTCCCCCCCCCTGTTCTACAGAGTGAGTGAGTGGAGTTTGTGTGATCTCTCCCTGTTCTACAGAGAGAGTGAGTGGAGTTTGTATGTCCCCCCCCCTGTTCTACAGAGTGAGTGGAGTTTGTGTGTTCTACACCTGTTCTACAGAGTGAGTGAGTGGAGTTTTTATGTTCTCCCCCTGTTCTACAGAGTGAGTGAGTGGAGTGTTTATGTTCTCCCCCTGTTCTACAGAGTAAGTGAGTGGAGATTGTATGTTCTCCCCCTGTTCTACAGAGTGAGTGAGTGGAGATTGTATGTTCTCCTCCTGTTCTACAGAGTGAGTGAGTGGAGTTTGTGTGTTCTACACCTGTTCTGCAGGGTGAGTGAGTGGAGTTTTTATGTTCTCCCTCTGTTCTGCAGAGTGAGTGAGTGGAGTTTTATGTTCTCCTCCTGTTCTGCAGAGTGAGTGAGTGGAGTTTTTATGTTATCCCCCTGTTCTGCATGGGTTTTCTCCTGGCTCTTCGGTTTCCTGGTATTGGCCCGAAACATCCAAATCCAATGGGGAAAAATTACTTGCAAATTACTAAATTGGGATTGCATGCAGGAACATCGCCTCCGACTGAAAAAACCTTGGCAGGACCCTCCTGAAAAAGAGCTTTGAGACTCGTCGAGGATTTCTGGGTCAGCAAGCGTGAGTTTTAATTATAAAAATAAAAGTGCTGCCTTCAAGCGTTGGTGCTGCTGGTGTGACGGTGACCTCTCGTGTTGCTTGCTCCCCTCCCCCCACGCCTGCAGGTGTGAGCTTGGCGTGCACGGAGAAGCTGTTTGGCTTCCACGACAGCGAGGTGCTGCTGTGGTCCGTGGGGACGCTGGCGCTCGGAGGCGTGCTCGCGTTTGGCCTCAGCTTCTCTGAGTTTCTGCTCGTCTCCCAAACGTCCGGCCTCACTCTCTCCATTTCCGGCATTTTCAAGGCCAGTTGCTTTTTGCTATGCTTTGACATATATATAAAAATGTAGATGTTTTTTTTGTCTTGTTCTTCTCCAATGGTCGATTGCTTGGAGAGCACGTGCCGCTGTTTTCATTGTCAATGTGACGTTTCTGATTTGCGTTTATGCTCTAATACACTTGTTCCTTCTGCTGCCTCTGTTAATTCCAATTGTCACTTCCGCGCTTCCGCTGACGATAAACAAAAGTAAATGGGCCTTGGGCGGCGCCGCGTCATCACTAAGCCTGATACACGGATATGCCGCTGGACAGGGCTGGTGACGGAATAGTCGCCAAAGGGGAGGAGATGTGTCCATGTTGGGGAAACGGAACGACGACATTCGTTTCCTGCGCGAGCAGCGCGACAGACAATGGCGGCACCTCGCCACCAGGGATGGGGAGCGGTGGTGTAGCGATGAGCGCTACGCTGCGCTACGAACTCGGTGACCCGAGTTCGATTCCCGCTCACGGTCAACACCAGTGACGATTATCTGAACCGGTCCTGGGCCTCCCCGAAGTCGACTCAGCCTCAAATGAGTACCTAGTGCGGTGTGTAAACATCGCCACTGGGGAGACAAAGGTGGCCGTGCGTGGTGCTGGCCACCCACTCCCTCGTGTGCCGTTCCGACCTTCATAGGTGCTCGCTTAACAGCACTTGCCCCAACAGTCTAGTAAGGCTATACGGGGGATCTTTGTCTTTGTCACGAGTAAACCGGCGCAGTGTGCCGTCTCAGCTAGGGCTGCGCTGGCCGTGGTGTAGCTCCCACGGCGTGCAACGCCGTGTCGTTTAGTGGGTAAGCCGTGGCTCCGCTCGATGCAGCCCCTGGATCAGGAATAATGAATTGTCCATTTTTTTTTCACCACAATTGTCTCGTATGCAAAAGTGACATGGTTTACCGAAACGACAGCAGCACTGACGTGAAAACTAAGACCAGCTATGGAGCAAATAGCAATCGGGGCAAAAGCAACGGGTCAAGATAGCATATTTAACATGTGTATATTTGTAGCAGGTCGATCTACATTCCCACCCTCACCTATGGTCATGAGCTTTGGGTAATGACCGAAAGGATGAGATCGTGGGCACAAGGGGCCGAAATGAGGTTTCCCCGGAGGGTTGCCTGGCACACTCTCCGTGATCAGATGTGGAGCTCGGTAATCCGGGAGGGCCTCAGAGTCGAGCCGCTGTTCCTCCGGATCGAGAGGAGTCAGTTGAGGTGGTTCAGGCACCTTGGAAGGATGCCCCCCAATAGACTTCCCCTGGACCTCTACCGGGCAGCACGTCCCATTGGGCGAAGACCCCGGGGCCGGCCCAGGACACGCTGGGTAGGACTACGTCTCTCGGCTGGCCTGGAAACGCCTGGGAATTCCCCATGAAGAGCTAGAGTCTGTGGCCAGGGAAAGGGAGATCTGGACCGCCCTACTCCACATGCTGCCGCCGCGACCCACAGCAGCACAAGCGGATTGAGAAACGAACGAACGATGTTCGTAGCAAGCGCAGGGTGATTCCTGAGGCAGGTATTGGCGTAAGGTTTAACTGGGGTGCGATTTGGTGAATCCCTGTAAGCTGATCCTCCGGATCATGTTATGTCAAGAAGACGTTCATCCCGTAGAATGTTAATCTTGCTCTGAGCAGGCACTCTGAGACGGCTCTGTTATCGGCGTGGGCATTGCTCTTCCTCGATGACTGTTTGTGGTACGTGCGCGCCTGCATGTTTGCGGGCGCGCGGGTACCTGCGTTCCCCTGGAGAGTAATGTCTGGGTCCCATTTGGTGTTGCAGGAGGTGTGTACGCTGGTGCTGGCCACGCACATCAATGGGGACATAATGTCTCCGCTCAACTGGGTGGGCTTCGGCGTGTGCCTGGCGGGCATCTCGCTGCACGTGGCACTCAAGGCGCTGCGGGCACCTGGTACGGCATTCACTCCTCGGCCGGCGTCCGTGGCTTTCATGCACAATTCGGCCTCTGCAAAAATGCCTCTGTCGACGCAGCCTTAAATCAGTACCTGCTGCGGTGTGCAAACGTCAGCATCTGGGAAGACAAAGGCGGCCCGGCGCCTTTGTGCACCTTGCTGACCTTTATAGGTGCTACTTGCTAAATCGGATCCCAACTGTGATTGAGCTATGGATAGACTCTGGTTCACCACGGCAACTTGGCATCTCAACGCCTGGACAGGATACGACCGCTATCCCCCACGCGTGTTTGTGCAGAAAGTCACTTTGGCTCGTAGACTTGGTGAGTTGCAGGCTTGGTGAGTTGCGTACTTGTTGAGCCCGTGGGCTTGTTGTTCAGTTGTTGCTCGTTGTGCGTGGCTGCTCGATGTCGTCCGGCAGAGGTGGAGCCGGCTGTGCGCGAGCGCGAGGAGGCCGTGGAGCTGCTGCTCCGGAACGGCCTCGCCAACGACTCGGACAGCGATGCCGAGAGCCTCTTTGACATCCGCGACCGGTAGCGCCCGGAAGCACCACGGGCGCTCACGCCGGGGGAGGGGGGAGGACTTGAGGAGCACGAGCCACCATTCCGCTCTCGCAGGGGCACACACTCCGGCTTTGCAGTCGTAAACTTCTGTCTCACGACGTAACGTCAGAGGCGACGGCGGTGACTCGACTGTGAAGGCGCAGGGCCGCGCCTTAAGGGAGGGAGCTCATCTCGTGCCCGCGTCGGGGCGAATCAGAATATACTGTATATGAGATGTGTTCCTCGGGCAGGAGCGGTCGGAGCTCGTTATCTTTTTTGCCAAATGTGTGTTTGCTTACCCCGGTGACACGCGTTACCCTTTGACTTTCATCATAAACCAAGGTGTGGGATGATGGGCTGAAGAAGGTACTTTTAGCCAGTAGAAGTTCATGTTATTCTTACCAATGCCTGTACAGGCCAATGACGAATGATAAGTAATGCAACGATGTTAAGGGTTGCATGTAAACAGGACAAAACATGCACTATGTTGCAGGCCATCAGTGTGTGGGTTGAAGACATCACCAGCCTGAAGCTGACAGCGTGACCTTGTACATTGATCAGCAACGTAGCAGAATGACTGACACGTGAGTCGACCCGAACGATGCAGTCGAACGCCCTCCCCTTGCGTGCGTTTGTCCTCGGCTCGTGCCCACAACAGCTCGCCACTTGGGCACTCATTTAAACAAGAGGGCATTGGGTACACTCTAAAACTCCCAGCTTTGTTTCCAGCCAATCTTAATACCTGTTAGTTGGCAAAAAAAAATGTTTAAGTATTATTCAGACTAAGATAAAATGTGAGACAATCGACTTTAATGTCAAGATGTGTTTAAGCAACGTAGCATTCAGTCGCATCATTTTGAGCTCACAAACCGCATCACCAGGACCCCCTCAGAGGCCCCATCTGGGATTGGGGTTGGGGGCGTTTGTCATCCTTGCACTAAGCGGTCCGAGCACTGACTTTGAGACTCGCCGCAACTGGTAAGGTTTAAATGTGGTGCTTCTGTGAATTTGTATTAAAAAAAACCACATGCAATTAAAAATAATAATAGAGATAGGAATAGGTTTTACCCTTTTAACTGGCACAAAAACTGACACCTTTATTCAAGGTCTCATAAAAATAATAGAGTTTATCACTGATATCATCTCTCGAACAGAAACAGAGCACAGCATTTGTAATACACATACGTGTATTTAAGAAAATGTGAAAATGAATGTATAGCAACGTTTGCCGCAATGTGCTCTGTGAATGTCACAGAGATAGTTTGGGTGACGGGAGAAGCATCGGGTTGGCAGACGGAGATGGCAGTGTGGGTGAGCGTCTATTGGTCTGAGCATTGCAATGCCAGATCAGTCAACCGACCAACCCCCTTCATGTTGCAGTTTGAGGCTGGGGATTGTGGCTATTCTGTATAGCGTGCACATCTGTCTCAACCACCTCTTGTGGTTGGCAGACAAGAGGCCTCCATGGGAACAGTGATGTGAACGGTTGATTCGTGGTTTTTCTAAATAAACTTAGACCCATCGGAAAACCGAACTGTATTTATCAATAGTCAACTGACTCCTTCCACCCACTATGCTTCTAAATCGGAACGTTAAACCACCACCACTCGCATCACTCAGGGACGACTTATTATTAGCTTCCAAAGCAACAAATATCAGCACTTTTGCAAATTCCCCACTGTATATGAAATGCGGCTAACCTCTTTCTACCCAGAATTCGCGGTATGCGGTTTGAATTCACTAATGCTGTTATGCGGTCGGGCGTGGGACAGAATTATGCGTGTGTACTGTGGGTACTGTGCGCGCTACTCGGCAGGCAGCTGTCTCCTCGTGCGGTTTCGCTTTGTGTACCCCGTTTCTCGTAATGCATCTACTACTAATACGACTACTACTGCCGCACAGAGCGAGGGGGGGGGGGAAGCCGGTATTGTTTACGGATCAATGTATGAAGGCCGAACCCCCGTGTGTCAACAACCTGAAGATTTTCGGTGCGCTTGCGCGTCCGTGAGATCTGCTGCCCGATCCGGTGGTCGGTGGCTTCTGATGCGTAGGTGTTTTGATGAAGCCAAAGTTTTCATTGTAATTTAATTTCACCGAGATGTATAAATTAGTTTTGTCCCAATGGCTGCAATATATTGACACATCTTTTGGGAATGTACATAATAACAATTATAATAAAAACATAGTCTAAGTATTGAAATGCACCGTGTCGTTTGAAATTTGTTCCTCCACAAAAAAACTATTTTCGACTTCACCTAAATCTTTGTAAGTATTATTTCATGAACATATCGTGTTTTTTTTGTTTGGTAAATAGAAGTGTTATTGACACCATCGTGTGCTAACGTGATGATATGATAACAACAAGCAGAGCTCGGCACGTGTTGGTGCGGAGCTCCTCACGGCGTAGCTGCTGCTGCTGCTCTCCCACTCCGGCTGTTGATTCCTCCTTCTGGCGCCTCCGAGCCATCCGCTCAGTCGCCCTGTCTCTCCGAATCATCCTCTCCACGTCATCCTCTCCGAGCCATCCTCTCAGTCGCCCCGTCTCTCCGAATCATCCTCTCCACGTCATCCTCTCCGAGTTGTCCTCTCAGTCGCCCTGTCTCTCCGAATCATCCTCTCCACGTCATCCTCTCTCTCCGAGTCGTCCTCTCAGTCGCCCCGTCTCTCCGAATCATCCTCTCCACATCATCCTCTCTCTCCGAGTCGTCCTCTCAGTCGCCCTGTCTCTCCGAATCATCCTCTCCACATCATCCTCTCTCTCCGAGTCGTCCTCTCAGTCGCCCTGTCTCTCCGAATCATCCTCTCCACGTCATCCTCTCCGAGTCGTCCTCTCAGTCGCCCTGTCTCTCCGAATCATCCTCTCCACGTCATCCTCTCCGAGCCATCCTCTCAGTCGCCCTGTCTCTCCGAATCATCCTCTCCACGTCATCCTCTCCGAGTTGTCCTCTCAGTCGCCCTGTCTCTCCGAATCATCCTCTCCACGTCATCCTCTCTCTCCGAGTCGTCCTCTCAGTCGCCCTGTCTCTCCGAATCATCCTCTCCACATCATCCTCTCTCTCCGAGTCGTCCTCTCAGTCGCCCTGTCTCTCCGAATCATCCTCTCCACGTCATCCTCTCCGAGTCGTCCTCTCAGTCGCCCTGTCTCTCCGAATCATCCTCTCCACGTCATCCTCTCCGAGCCATCCTCTCAGTCGCCCTGTCTCTCCGAATCATCCTCTCCACGTCATCCTCTCCGAGTTGTCCTCTCAGTCGCCCTGTCTCTCCGAATCATCCTCTCCACGTCATCCTCTCTCTCCGAGTCGTCCTCTCAGTCGCCCTGTCTCTCCGAATCATCCTCTCCACATCATCCTCTCTCTCCGAGTCGTCCTCTCAGTCGCCCTGTCTCTCCGAATCATCCTCTCCATGTCATCCTCTCCGAGTCGTCCTCTCAGTCGCCCTGTCTCTCCGAATCATCCTCTCCACGTCATCCTCTCCGAGCCATCCTCTCAGTCGCCCCGTCTCCGAATCATCCTCTCTACGTCATCCTCTCTCTCCGAGTCGTCCTCTCAGTCGCCCTGTCTCTCCGAATCATCCTCTCCACATCATCCTCTCTCTCCGAGTCGTCCTCTCAGTCGCCCTGTCTCTCCGAATCATCCTCTCCACGTCATCCTCTCCGAGTCGTCCTCTCAGTCGCCCTGTCTCTCCGAATCATCCTCTCCACGTCATCCTCTCCGAGTCGTCCTCTCAGTCACCCTGTCTCTCCGAATCATCCTCTCCACGTCATCCTCTCTCTCCGAGTCGTCCTCTTAGAGTCGCCCCGTCTCTCCGAATCATCTTCTCCACGTCATCCTCTCTCTCCGAGTCACCCTCATTTCGTGTGCCATTGGGCCGTTCTGGGTCCCCAAGTGCCTTGCCGTCCCGACTGCAGCTGTTTTACAACGCCGCGTCAAAATCCACGGCTTTGAGAGACCGTCACGTTGCAGTGGAAAGGCTGTGTATTTTGCAGGAAGCAACGGAGCTGTTTCCTTCATCGACCACTGCTATTGTGAACATCTGAACGTGATTTCCACCAGCTGTTGAACAACACTGCTTGTGGGTTCTCATCCAAATAGACTGAACGTCATAAACCGGCGAAACTCTATCCCCATGTCGCCTTTGTCAACGCCAGCCCCAGCAGTACTGACCCAGTGCCGGCCTCGTGTAGCGCCGGTAGGGGGGGGCATTAGCCTCAACAATTGAACAGCGACCACAGCTGGCTTCGATTCGTAGTAACCCCCCACCCCCGCCCAGAGCGAAGAGGCATTGTAAACGTAAGTTTACTGGGAGACAAAATATATATATACATGCCCGTCAACCTATACGGGTTACCCGCATTCTTTTACAAAGAAATTGAGTTTTCAGGTCCTTACTGCGTACAGCCGTTGCAATATGGACAAAAAAAATGTATTTTTCTCCCTTGTGATGGGACTCTGTAGAATGAACGTTGAGATTTATAAGAGCACGGGGTGACCAATGAGGTTTGAATTGGTCTATAATACGGTCGGCACTGAAAAGGGGTTGACAGGTATGACATATACTGTATCTGTTAAAGTATTTCCTGAAAGAGGGAATTTACTCAATTGTGGTCGGCTCTCTTGGGTGCAGGTTACTATCCGTCGTTTATTGAGGCCGCTCCGTTTGGCTGACAGAGCCAATTGCAGATTCTGTACAGCGTTTGCAATCGTCAATAAACGCCGCCTTCGCCGAGAGGCTTCAACATGTACCGCTTGTGCATTCAAAGTGCTACATTTTTTTTCTCTCCAACAATTCTAAAGACACGCACCTGAAGTGCCTCCTCCGCTAACGTTTCACAGCGGACCCACAAACGTGACTAAATTAACCACGAGCGCCATGCACACACAGGTGTCGTGACAGACACAGTGGTTGAGTGAGATGTCTGTGGCACGCCTGGCTGCTTGCTGGGAGATTGTGTCTGGTTTCGGAGACTTGAGCTGCTGCCATACAGATTCGTATCGCACCGGCATCGTGTTGACATCGTGTCTCCAGTCACGTTCACCAGCTCCTAATCCTTCATGCACATGTATGTTGAACTTCTTTCGCACTGTACGTAGCCAGCCGTGCTAATCAGATATGCGGATAGCATCACCTTCAGCTTTTATCTCAGAAGCCACTCCCCATAATCACCGCCTAACTATAGCCCTTCAATTCTTACAGCACATTAAAGACTTGCGTAGATAAGTGCACATTTGAGCAATTGCATCATAGGATTGAGCGTTCACACTCTTACCGATTACAACTTTTTGAGTTTGCCGCTTGTTGCTGTCCGCGTGTTGTTTTAGGGGTGTTTGGACTTCTGCGCAGCAACTGGGTTAAAAAAAAAAAGGGAAACACGTGCAGGATGTTTACCACGGCAGCCGTGAACGCGTCGTTGCCGATTCTCTTCCCTCGACCCCCTCCACTCCTTCCCGTCCCTCCTCCGCCCTGTCGTGATACCGAAGCGGCCCTCCATCGCGGGTCACGCGCTCCGCAGCCCTTGCGTCCCGTGACACCCGACACACATTCTATTTTGATTTGAAGCTTTCGTGACTGCAGGAATCCATACTCTTTGGTTCTTTCGGTAAAGTCACGTAGAGTATAAAATAAAATAAATCGCGACGTTTCGGGCGCAACACAAGCGTCCATCGTCAGGTGGGAAAGCTTGGTCTGCTGCTGCTGCTGCTGTTAGCAGGAATCGAACGTGGGTCGCCTTGTTCGTAGCGCACTAACCACTGCGCCACCGCTCCCTCGCATACATCGTCATAGGCAAAACACAAAGACAAAGATTCTCCCGATAGCCTTTACAGACTGTTGGGGCAAGTGCTGTTAGCGAGTAGCATCTATGAAGACCAAAACGGCACACGAGGGGGTGGGTGGCAAGCACCACGCCAGGCCGCCTTTGTCTCCCCAGTGGTCATCTTTTTACACACCGCACCAGGTACTCATTTGAGGCTGAGTCGACCTAGGGGGAGGCCCAGGACCGGCTCAGATAATCGTCACCGGTGTTGACCGTGAGCGGGAATCGAACTCGGGGGGGGGTCGGGGTTCATAGCGCGGCGCGCTAACCGCTGCACCATCGCTCCCCGCTGAGTTAACACGCACACTCACTTCAACAACAACAAACAAAAGCGAAATAACCGAGGGCAATTAGCAAGAGGCTTAGAAAACCTGGTTCCGTTTAAAGTTGGCGAGTGGCCAAGGCCAGGGAATGTAAATACGTCATCCTGTAAATGCATAATTTGCCATTTGTTGTGGTCATGCAGGCGAAGTTCAGGGTCTCCGCGAATAAAGGATGGTTGACCATGCAGTGGCTTGGCATGCGGGCTACATGACCCAGCCAACGCAGCCTTGCCTGCCGGAATGCTCACTGATGGGACTGTGTCCAGATCTTTAAACGATGCGTGAGCTCCTCACACAATCCATCCTGGTTAAACCCAGGATGGATCGTAGGAAGGTCAGCCTCAATGTTTCGAACCTTCGCAGATGTTCCATAATAGGGGTCCACACACACAATAACAATGATCCACCGTATAGCCTCAACAAAATATTGGGGCAAGCGCTGTTAGGCAGCAGCTTTGAAGGCCAGCACGACACACGAGGGGGTGCGAGGCCATCACCACGCCCGGCCGCCTTTGTCTCTCTCGTGGCGATGTTTACTACACACCGCACCAGGTACTCATTTGAGGCTGAGTCGACTTAGGGGAAGCCCAAGATTGGTTCAAATAATCGCCACTGTTATTGATCGTGAACTGGAATCGAACTAGGGTCACCGTGGTCATACTGCAGCGCGCTAACTGCTACCCCATCGTTCCCCACACGGACATGTGTACAGTATATAAAATAGCAGATACGCACTTCTAAAAAGTTAAAACTCCCTCGGTGCTGCCAGTTGAAAAATCAGTGTCATTGAATGAACGGGAAAGTCACTGAGTACTGGACTGTCTAGAGCTGGGTTTATAAGTCTCGCGTGGAGAGGGCGGTCTTTCATTGTCAAGCTTTCTAAACATTCATTAAAATAAATAAAAATAAAAACCACACGCGATGCATTTTCTTTGGTAGATATCAATAAAATACCAATTTTCGGCGTCTCAAGGGGAACCCGTCATGGGCACTCTGTGCAGTCACAATTCCGTTCTGCAGTATAAATCAATGGTGTTGGTTTCCTTCCAGGCAACTGAAGAGTTTGAAAATAAGCCTTGCTACATTTCCCATGAATTTTTTGTTTTGATCACGACATATTAGTGAGAGTAAACATGACCGCTGCAGGAATTCCTCCGAGACAGACACATACAGTTTCATTGCCAATATCGCGGATGTGACCAGCCACTGCGCCGTGCATAACCGAGCCTGTCAGATGATCCTCCAGCGAAACCCTGACGATAACCATCTGTGCTGATCAACCAAAGTGGGTGAGAGTTATTCGCCTCGGGGTAATTATGACAAATGCTATGCGCCACACCACTTGCAGGCAGTATTTCCAACAATAAAATTATTTCTTCGTTCAGAGCCACATTCATATGAGTCAAGAGTGCTTGATTCATTATTGATTGTAGGGTCAGAGCAAAACGTGTGTCGTACACACTCCTCTACCCGGCACAGCGAATCAACAACGTGCGTGTGGATTGCTCTCCAACTCACCGAACACAAGCATGCTGTGTGGTTAATTCAGACTTGAAGTATGTATGCATGTTGAACTTCTTTCGCACCGTACGTAGCCAACCGTGCTAATCGGAGGTGCGGGGGAAGGGCAACACACTAAACACAAAAAACTGTTAAAAATAAATGAGTTTTCAAATTAGAGAAATACGTTTTCAATTTAGATGCCTTGTGATCGATGTCTATTAGGCGTTTGAACATCTTGACACACATTTTAGTCACGTGTTTTGCCCCAAAAACGCAATTATGGATCATAATACTTGGTTGCGAAAGCCCACGTGCTGGATTCAAGTCGTTGACCTTCCAAAAACGTGGGCTCCAAAGGAACCGCTGTGCTGAATGTCTTTAAATTGCAACAGAGTAGCATGAGCCAAATCGGAAAAAAAAAAACCCAAGGGTGTTTAGCCCCGTTCAGAACGCGTGCGGAGTAACGCCCACCCTAGGGGCCTCCTGCTGCCAACACAAATACGAACAGCTCGCAAACATTCACCTGGCCGAGAGAACTTCACTGCATCGGTGGTGTTCTCAGAAAAGTGTAAATCATCTTGATTCATCCACACGTGGTTACATTATCGGCGGATAAACACCTAAAAGCCACGAGTCTCAACAATGTTTGTCGCGATGTGTTTTTTTTCTCGGATGAAACCAGCGCGTGCCTGTAAAGCAACGCAACGCATACAAATATAATAAATTCAAAGCTGTTAGAGCCCGATTTGCTGTCCGCATCATGCAACAATCGCCATGCCTTGTGGGTGGGTATTTAACGCACGTGGTCTCCGATTGATCCACCAACGCTGGCCACGGATTCACTGGATCGCAAGCGTTGCAACATACCAGCAGTCTCGGGTTGCCACCTGTCCCGGCGTCCCCGGGATTAATCCTCTTGTTGAGGGAGCTGCTGTCCTGGGGAAGCAGTCTTCCCGGGGACACGATACGTGACACGATACGGGACTCCGGGCTTTTGTCAGGCGGGTACTGACGCACATTCTGCCATATTCTGGTATCGTCAGATTGCCCTTCTTCCCGTTATTTTTTTGTACCTCCGGGGAGGGGGGGGGGAAGGTGGCAACCCTGCACCAGCTTATACTCAGTTTAACATTCGTAAAAAATAACCCAAAACAACAATTCCCCGTGTAGCTTTTAAAGATACTTTCGGGGCAAGTGTTAGCGAGTAGCGCCTATGAAGGCCGGCACGGCACACGAGGAGGTGGGCGGCCAGCACCACGCCCGGCCGCCTTTGTCTCCCTAGTGGCGATGTTTACACACCACACCAAGTACTCATTTGAGGCTGAGTCGACCTAGGGGAGGCCCAGTACCGGTTCAGATAATCGTCACTGGTGTTGGTCGTGAGCGGAAATCGAACTCGAGTCGCCCGGTGCGTAGCGCAGCGCACTAACCACTACACTGCCACCCCCCCACCACCAACAACAACCGCCATTCGCCACTAAGTGGCGGTGACGTCAAAACGGCGCTTGTGCCAGGCTAGGTGCACGTTGAGGCCACGTGAAGTGTCGAACGCCCGCCGGCAGGAAGTCACGGAGCACACCCACACAAACGCACGCGCGCGCAGTACTTCAGTTTACACAAGGGGACGCAGATAACAGAGCAGCGGAGTGGATGAGTGTTGGGGTGGGGGTGGTGCAATCTGTTGGTGTTTGCTCTAAGATAGCCGGCGCAATAAACGCGCGGCAGGTAACAGGGACACGGCGGCTGCCTCGGTGTCCTTCGCACGCGAGGCGCGTCGCGTGCGAACAGGGCCGGATTAAGGTACGGGGGGCTTTAGGAGCTGCAGCCCAGGGGGCCTCAAACAGCTGGAGGGCCTCCAGAGATGAAGTGAAAAGTGATTTCACTTGTGAATGCTGAATTGTATTTGTTGTTAACCTTGTAAAAAAATAATTTTATTTTTCTACAACTTTGTTCTCCTTTTGAAAATATTACTTGGGGGGGGGGGGGCTCACCGTACCTGTAACCCAGGGGCCTACAAAATGTGAATCCGGCCCTGGGTTTCGAAGGAGCTGACATTCGAAGGGGCCCTGCGCACGGGGGGGCTCGCCCATCGGCTCGCCTCGCTCCGCGCACTCTGAGCTCGCCGCTAGGAGGAGGATGTAAAATTTTACCCGTGTGGATTTGTTGTTGAGCAACGGTGGGAGTGGGGGGGCGAATGGTTACCAGCCCTGCCCCCCCAAGTGCTTTACATTAGCAGAAGCAACAGATAACCACCTCACACTTATCAAACACTTTTGTTTTATTATTCTTGAGCCACGTTGGTGGTAGGCGGGTGTGAGATAGCTAGCTGTTCTTCCAAATGTCATGGCGTTAAGCAAACGTCGCTCGCAATGAGCAAAGAAGGAGGTGGTTATCTTTCTAGATTTGAAGTTTTTGTGACTGCAAGGATCCATACTCTTTGGTTCTTTCGGTAAAGTCACGTAGGTAGAAAATATAAAATAAATTAAATCACGACGTTTCGATTGCAACACAAGCAATCATCAGGTGTGAAAACTACAGCAATAATTGTTTTTAACTGAAGTGGGAGAGATGCTGTGGTAAGAGGTTATGTACGTAAGAGAGGGGGGAGGAGCAAGGGAGAGGAGGAGTAGGGGGAGGGTGGCGTTGCGTGGATGCTGCTGGACGGGGGGAAGATGGCAGGGCTAGAAAGATGGGGGGGGGGGGGATGGTGCAAAAAGCCAACGCCACTGCAGCAAAGCCAATGAAAGACAACAAAGCAACAGTAGCAGCATTGTCAAACGCTGGGGATGAAATTGACTCGGTAGAATAGATTAGTGTCCGGTAAATGTGATGGAACAACCATAAACAGTTAACGTTTTACCTGGTTAATAACATTTTTCCAATGATTGCTCAATTTGTATTCATGTTCTCGGTTGAAGTTACGTCTATGTTTAGATATCTTTGATAGTAGCCTGAAGGTTTGCAGAGCACCTTGGTTTCGGAAAAAAACAATATCACGAGAACCCAAAGCGTCATAGCAATGGTCAGCAACAGCGGAGGAATTAGTTCTGCCGCGTTTCAAATCTGACTTATGCTCGCGGATACGGTCAGAGACATGTCGTTTCGTTTCCCCAATGTAACAATCACCACAGATGCAACTTAGTTTGTAGACTCCAGGGTATTGCAAGTTAGGAATGACATCCTTCACAGATGGGATTAGATCACGGATTTTGTGTACTGTACTGAATCGGACCAAGATCTTGTGTTTGTTTTAGATTTTGAAAATGTTTTTGGTAACGCCTGCTATGTATGGTAACGTGATGGTTTTGATCGGCGTCTCAGGGGGTTGTTTCTCCATGGTTGGAGAAACAGCTTTGCGGATAATGCGGACCGAATATCCATTCATCTTAAGGACCTGGTGTACGTGTTCCAGTTCACTGGCTACGTGGTGTTGGTCAGAAATGCAGTGGGCCCTGTGGTGTATTGTTTTGATGAGGGAATTCTTCTGTGCCGGATGGTGGTGGGAATCAGGTTTCAGATAGGAATCTGTGTGGGTGGCTTTCCTGTAGACAGAATGTCCCAGAGAGCCATCAGGTCTCTTCTCAAATAAAACATCCAGGAATGGTAGCTTACCATCCTTCTCCACTTCCATGGTGAATTTGATGGATGGGTGGATGGAATTAATGTGGTTGAGAAATTGGCTTAGTGCTGGCAGGCCATGTGGCTAAATGACGAAAGTGTCATCCACATATCTCTTCCACAAGGAAGGACGTAGGTTGGATGTCTGGATGGCATCAGTTTCAAATTTCTCCATGAAAACATAAACTATCACAGGTGATAAGGGGGAAACCATAGGGGTACCTTAATTTTGTTTGTAGAAAGTACCATTCCAGGTAAAGTAAGTGTTGGTAAGGCAGTGCCTAACCAGGGTAAGGACATCAGGGTTCAGTTCATGTTGGTCTAAATCTTCAATTATTGCTAAGGTGTCAAGCACAGGAACCTTGGTGAACAGAGAAACAACATCAAAGCTGACGAGCAAATCATCTGGGGACAGTGAAATGCCCTTTATTATAGAAACCAAGTGAGCTGAATTATGTACTGCTGAGGTAGTCTAGCCAGTGAATGGAAGCAAGGTATCAGACAGAAAACGGGCCAGTTTGTAGGTAGGTGAGTTGATAGTGGAAACGATAGGTCGATGTGGAGTGCCTTCTTTATGGTTCTTAGGGCGACCATAGAATCTGGGTGGTCTGGCAACAGAAGGTTTTAGGGAGAGCCGTTTGGCTGATTCGATTAGAGAAGTCGAACTGGTAATGATATTTAGGTTTTTGTAGTCAGGCTGTTAGTAGGATCTTTGTTGATTTTGGAGTAGCTACCATCATTAAGAAGGTCCTGGATTTGTTGTTGTATGTGGTTTTATCCATAATGACAGTACCATTGCCCTTGTCAGCCGAGAGGATGACTATTCAATCCCTCTTTTTAAATTTTGCGAGTTCCCCCCCCGTCCAGCAGCATCCACGCAACGCCACCCTGGCCCTACTCCTCCCCTCTCTTGCTCCTTCCCCCTCTCTTACTTACATAACCTCATAAGTCAGATCTGAAACACGGCAGAACTAATTCCTCCGCTGTTGCTGACCATTGTTATAACGCTTTGGGTTCTCGTGATATTGTTTTTCCCGAAACCAAGGTGCTCTGCAAACCATCAGGCTACTATCAAAGGTTTGTTCATGAAGCCATCCAGATATATAAACATAGACATAACTTCAACCGAGAAGATGGATACAATTTGAGCAATCATTGGAAGGATGTTATTAACCAGGTAAAACGTTAACTGTTTATGCTTGTTCCATCACATTTACCGGGCACTAATCTATTCTACCGAGTCAATTGCATCCCCAGCATTTGACAATGCTGCTACTGTTGCTTTGTTGTCTTTCATTGGCTTTGCTGCAGTGGCGTTGGCTTTTAGCACCATCCCCCCCCCCCCCCCCCATCTTTCTAGCCCCACCAACTTCCCCCCATCCAGCAGCATCCACGCAACGCCACCCTCCCCCTACTCCTCCCCTCCCTTGCTCCTCCCCCCTCTCTTACTTACATAGCCTTTTACCACAGCATCTCTCCCACTTCAACTAAAAACAATTATTGCTGTAGTTTTCACACCTGATGATGATTGCTTGTGTTGCAATCGAAACGTCGTGATTTAATTTATTTAATATTTTCTACCTACGTGACTTTACCGAAAGAACCAAAGAGTATGGATTCTTGCAGTCACGAAAACTTCAAATCTATAAAGATAACCACCTCCTTCTTTGCTCATTGCGAGCGACGTTTGATGAACGCCATGACATTTGGAAGAACAGCTAGCTATCTCACACCCGCCTACCACCAACGTGGCTCAAGAATAATAAAACAAAAGTGTTTGATCAGTGCAAGTTGGCGAGATTTTATCTCTCTTGCCTGGTACACAAGAAGGCTCGTGGGCTCGATCCCGACCCTGACTCCCGTATATAGCGGAGTCCCAAAGGGGTGTACATCTTTATCATTGTTATACTAACACCACCGTGCGTGCCATCATGGGTCCAGAGTATGTATGTATGCTGAACTTCTTTCGCACCGTACGTAGCCAACCGTGCTAATCGGAGGTGCGGCATGAAAAGGGTGACGTGTGTGCGCGTTCGCGTTTATGTGACGTTTCACTCCGTCTATGGCATCATCTATCAATGAATGACATCAACTCGGGTAGAGGCAGCTACTGAGTGAATGATTGCATCGTAGGATAGTGAGAGGTGACGGTGGCTTTTGGGGGAGGCCATCATCCAGCAGTGGAATGACCATGGCTGATGATGAATGGCACAATAGTAAATCAGTTGATGGAGATTCAAACGAAATACTCCAACGTAAAAATCTAGAAACGTATTTACTTTTCAAATTGTGGGAAAATCCACAATCATGTCTAGCTCCGCCCACTTACCCCTGAGGTTGAGCCCACCAAAACCCTTTATAAGCTCTTGTTGTTAGCAGATATTTCTCCTAAATCACCAGTTGTCCTGCTGTATCGGTTCCGCCTGATGACGGTCGCTTGTGTTGCGATCAGAACGTCGTGATTCATTTTATTTTATTTCTACCTACGTGACTTCACCGAAAGAACCAAAGAGTATGGATTGCTGCAATCACGAAAGCTTCAAATCTAGAAGATTGATCACGTCTTTCATTTGCAGTCAATAGTCATCCGCTAATTTGGGCAAAGGCCCGGTGGTTTTGAAGTGCGGTTGGATCTCAGCCCCCTCACGATTCCACTCCCACCCACCTCTAGTCCGAGGTGCTTCACCTCCTCCTGCCCCCAGCCACGTGACGAGCTGTGTGCGTGCCGCGGCGATCACGGAGGGGCAATAGACTGCTGCGCTTCTCTCCACGCGTGTGGACCCTCGCGTGCCGTCTCCTCCGACGTGCACGAGGGCGCTGCTGCTGCTGCTGCGTGTAGCAGTGTCGCTGATCATCTGATGATGATGATGATAAGCGTGTCTCACAGAGCGAGACACGCGATTCGTGCAGGGTCCAGTGTCTGCGTGTGTGTCTGTAGATGACACCACACTCTGTGCTTAATGTTGTACAGCAGCCCGTGGCTTTGTTGTTGTTGTTGTTTACAACCACAGCGGTCCATGTCTTGGGCTGCGGGGCCGTTGCGGCCCATGGGTCGAAGGTTCCACACCGCCGACTCATACCAACATTGCCCATGGCCCAAAGGAGAGAAGGTGGCGGTGACTGCTATCATCCACAGTGCAGACTTTTACTGGTAGGAACCTCCTGGTTCCACCAGCCCACAGGGGATTATTGTGTCCGTCCGTCCGTCGTGCATCCAAAAATGGGAGAGGTGGGGCTGGGTTGGGAAGGGAGGGCGGGGAGGGGCTGGGTGGGGAGGGAGGGGCTGGGGATGGGCTGGGTGGGGAGGGTGGGGAGGGTGGTGCTGGGTGGGAGGGGTGGGGCTGGGTGGGGAGGGGCTGGTCACCCCGTGGTGCCCTTATAAAACTCAACGTTTAACCTACTCACGCCGGCTTGTGCCCGCCCTCACAATCGGGCATATTTGCGGAATACACCACGTGGTGCCCCCGTTGACCCTGGCCATTGACCGAGCAACCCAACGTTCCTACCAGCTCCCTCCGC